>NC_082691.1:10324744-11524744 GCF_949987515.2 Delphinus delphis
AAGAGTACCAAAGAATGTAATATAACATTTTTTTTTTTGCTTAACAGAAACTCATATGAAGCAGCTCCAGTGATGGCAGCAGAAGCTGTAATGACTCCCACTCTGCTCACAGCCATCAGTCCTTCAGCTCAGATGACTGTCTCACCGTACTGCTGCCAGAAGTATTTTCTGATTCCAACGTTGAAGCCAATTCTCAAGTGCCAGCACGAAATCTCTTGCAATAACAAAAGTGTAACCACGCCATTGACATTACATACATACATGCATGGTCAAAGATCTCAGTGCTTCACCTTTTTACAGCATAGCCACAGACACAAGTCATCACAATGAAGAAAAAAACTTTCCCGCTGCTTGTGCAATATTTTTCTCCTGAAAAAGCCTTGCTTCTACGGCTATTGTGTGTAAGAGCTCTTCCAGCAGAGCCTTGAGTAACAGTGGTGAATTTGTGCAGACCTTCTATTACTGAGTTAGGAGTTCATGAAAACAATTGCACTGCTTTTAGTGGAGATGATACACAAACACATTTGGGGGATATTTGCATAAAGATGCAACGTTTATTCAAAGTTGAAGCAAGGAGGGAACGATACCATGGAAGGTGTGGGCTGTCCTTCCCAGATTCTGCATAATGCTGCTCAGAGAGCATCTGAGGTCCTTTCTATGGACGTCAAAGCCATCGGCATGAAACGGTTCTCTAACTTCAACATCTGTACTGTTCAAACGGAGCAATTGAAGGACTGGGGTGATTTTGTGGCCATTAAGTTGTATTCCATTCTCTCACATTCAAAAATGGTCGGTTCTCATTAGCAGATGCAGTTGAGAGAATCCTGTTCATGTGAAGTGTTGCAATCATACTTCAATTCTGAAGAAAGGCCCCCAAATTCATGCTGATTTTAGAAATGATTTACTGAAACAAGTCTACTTATTTGCTGTTCAGAGTTTTCAAAACCCTTTTAGCAACAGGATTCTGAAAATTGACAGAGCAGCCCACAGTGCTACTGAAGCACTCCTTTAATAAGAAACTTGATGAATCTGTTAAAACAACTTGAAGAACTATTTATTCCTTCAAATGTCAATGCTGTTCTTCAAAGGGGCATTAATTATGAGCAGAAAAGGAAATTCTGACTTAAAATAGCTCATCCTTACGGCACTTGCCATGACCCTGTTTGAAATGGATTTCACCCCTTCGAGCATTCTTCTCTTTTATGTGGATGTTACTAAATACCCTTCCCCTCGAGGGGAGAAGTAGGGCAACGCCGTTGTCCCAAAGAGGAAGGGAACAAAAATGAACTGTTATGCTTGTGTGTTGGGGGCGGGGGGGGGTGGGGGTGGTGAACAACATTTTAAAAAGTCATTGAACAAGAGATGTTATGGAATCCCGAAGAATGGAAAAGCAACTTCTACCAGAGAACGTGCTATGAGGCGCCTCCAGCACTCAAATTCACTGCACAGTTTTCAGAGCTGCCAACGTTCTGCCAGTACATGCTCGGTAGACCAGCTCACAATGCTGGCACTGAGCACGGCTTCTCACTAATAAATAATCAGGGGACGAAGGAATGAAATAAGTGGCATGTAGCCTCTGTAGAAGGTGCATCTCGATGGAAGTGGAAAATGGCAATAATGCAAGGAATTTCATAAGCGAATTCTGCAAAACAATTAACTGATAAGGAGAGCTAAGTCAAGAGGGAAATAGAATTAATTAAAGCGGTATATAACTTAGAGACATAATTTATTTCAGATACACAATGAATAATTTTAGTATGAGGCGTCCCATGTAATATTTTCCCTTGATCTCAATGACCCTACGCATGGGTAATTAGAAATGACTTAAATGGACATCGGTATTCCCCTGTGCTGCTCTGGTGTCACCCCATTCCTACCCGCTCCCTGGACTGTGCCATTCCCAGGGCAACCTTGGCCTTAGCCTCATGTCTGTGGAAGGACAGAGCTGCAGGCTGCCTCTTGGGAAATGGGCCTGAGAATCCCATCCAGGGTCTTCCTAGAGAGCTGCACGAGGGGCCACCATCCAGGCCGGGCGAGGTCCAGTGGCAGACACAGTGGCCAGGACGGAGGGCAGAACTGAAGTCTCCTCTCTTTAAACCGCCAGAGAGAGCACAGCCTCCAGCACCTGTGCCCATGGGGACCCGTGGATGCCTGTCCGGGGACAGGGCAGAGCAGAACCCCGTGGGCCTCAGAATCAGGCCTGGCTGTGTTCCTTACTCTCTCTTTCTTTTTTAATTTGAATTTTATTGTGACAAGAGCACTTACAATGAGCTCTACCCTCCGAGCGAATGTTTATGTGTACAATTCAGTACTGCGGACCTTAGGCACAGTGGTGTCCAGCGGATCTTGGGACCTCATTCATTTTGTTCAACTGAGTCTTTATGCCCCCTGATGAGTAACTCCCCATCCCCCTG
Organism: Delphinus delphis; assembly: GCF_949987515.2. Lineage (NCBI taxonomy): Eukaryota > Metazoa > Chordata > Mammalia > Artiodactyla > Delphinidae > Delphinus > Delphinus delphis. The sequence goes on from NC_082691.1 coordinate 10,327,159, forward strand.
CCGCAGCCCCCAGCAATCTCTTATCCACTTCCTGTCTCCATGAGTGTGAAGTGGAATGGTGCAGTATTGTCCTCCTGAGTCTGGCTTATTTCACGTAGTGTAATGACCTCAAGGTTCAGAGCATGTGAATTGCCTACCTTTTTAATGCTTGATTGATGTTCCGTGGTGTGGATGGACCACATTGTCTAGCGTATAGGTGTGGCCTTGGGCACTTACCTGGCCTGTGTACGCTGAGATCCCTGTCCTCACAGTGCCGTCCTAACCCTGATCTGAAGGTGGTGCTGCTACTTGATGTATTCAAACCTGTTATTAAGTGAAATCTTCATGGTCTATTACTTCCCAGATTCGACTCAAAAAATCGTCTCTTTCCTGTGATTTATGTGCTAGCCAGGAACCCCGGCTTCACTGAAGTCTTAAGGCTGTGTGCAAGGAAGAGCAGAACCTTCCAGGCCTTTCCTACCAGGTTAGTGATTATTTCTTAGAGGCCCTTTACCTGGAGGGCCCTGGGTACAGGCTGCCGTGTTTGCTCTGTTCCGCTTTCACCTCTTCCCTGATGCTACATTTCCTAGAGACAAGGATGGCCTTGATATGGAAAAAAATAGTAGCCCAAACCTGTTCGTAAGCATGACTGGTAATCAAATGTTTTTACCAACTTCCTAAAGTGTGAGCAGAAATTATTCTTAAAGTCTCCAATTTAGAAAAAAATTAATAAAAAAATCTGACAGTCAAGATTTATATGTTCCCCAAGATTTATATGCAGAGGATTTTCCTTCTCCACTTTCTTCCTTTAGAACATTTCAAAAGAGTTTTGAAAATAGTTTATGTATGTGTATATATATACATATATATTTTTTGTTGTTGTTGTTGCTGTTGTTCAGAACAATTGAAAAGTTCAATCGCTCAGCTGCCTTTTCCTAACCCCTTCCCGCTGTGAGGATCACGTGACAGAGTCTGGAGAGCACCGAGAGGTGAGCAGAAGTTAGCTGTGTGTTCCTGCCTGGAAGGTGATGTGATGGCTAGAGCCGCAGTGGCCACGCTGTGGTATGAGGAACAGGTCAGGACAATTGTTAAAATGGCTGCCCTGACACTTTTGAGCTGCTGAGCCAAGCTCTGACTTGTTGTTGTTTTATTTAAGCCACTAGAGCTCTTCTTCTATTACTTACAGCTGAAAATATTCCAGAGTCTAACAACAGGTCATGGACATTGCAGGTACAGACGACAGTAGTGCCTGGCAAATGGCATGTCCTGTGTAGGGGACGTAGACAAGGGTGTGACACAAGTGGCCAGATAGTGAAAACCCTGAAGAACTCAGGCTAAATTCTGCAGGGTACTGGAATCCTGAAAACACACACCCTTTTTATTTTAAAAAGCATATTCAGTCTTAAAAGGAAACTACCGCCATATTTTAAAGTATACTTGAAAGCACATTGTGTTCAATTTTCAGAATCTTAAACTGACATGATACCGAATTCAAGAGTGAAAACTAAATGAAAGCTGTATCTGGAAAGGCAAATATGGAGAACGTGTTCCAGGCTACACTTTAGAACACAAATATTTTGATGCTCGTAATGCAGCCCGTAGGTCGACGTGTATTTCCCCCTCTCTGTTCGCTGAAATTAACGGGCATGTTTTGGCACATCAAGCGAAATAACAAACTCCTTAATTCGCTTTGTGAGAGCCATTCAGGCTGTTAACAGGCAAAATGCTATTTGACAACCTGTAATTAGAGGAACTGCTCCCAGCCTGCACCAGGAGTACAGGGACCCATCACTCTTGGTCCTTTGTAATAAGAAGAAAGAATGCTCGTGAACCCACAAACACGCTGCAAACGAACACTGAGTCATCAGCAAAGGACGTGCTTCAGAATCCCCGCAGATGGGTGTGGGGTAGTTGGCTGATTGCAGTTTCTTGTGAAATTACTGGGCGTGTGAGCTATTAGGTGACAGTGTGAGCTGATAGACTTCGCCGTCGACGCATTAGGGTTTAACTGGCAGAAATCCTGTTTTCCTTTGGTGACAATCCTGAGAAGTAAGTGATTGTAGAGTGTGTCCTGCATGCCATCCTCCTGCCAGTCCCATCTATAACCAAGCTGGCTCCAGCTGGGTGGGGGGCGCCACAGAGCGGACTGTGGGAGCCACAGAGCATGCCTGCGGGACTCTGGCTTCAACACTCTACTACATGCTTCGTGCCTCAGTTTCCTCCCTTACAGTCGCAGATTACACAAGGTAACCCCTGAAGAGAACTCACCACCTCCTGCCATGTGCCATGTGTCAGTTTCTCAACAGCCTGAGAGCTGTGCTCTGTACCCTCAGAGTCCATTGTCTCCCTTGCTATTTCTGCTTCTGTGCTGCTCATCATCTTACGGAATCACAGCAACTCCCACACATCTCACTACAGGGCAGTTCTTAGATGTGAGGGGTCATCCAGGCCGTGCCCCTTCTACCAGTCAGTCTTTTGGGAGCTCACGGGCCACACATCTAACCTGCTATTTCCCAGGGGACACTGGAGTGACTCTCGTGATAATCAGGCTATGTAATTTCATTGGTTAGGACCCACCCTCAGTCCCCTCACTGTAGCTTGTCCTCTGGTCAGGTGGTAAATCCTCCAGGCCCTCAGGGAAATCTCACTGTTCTCATGAGGCTGAAGACAAGTCATACCATTGAACTTGTGATACAAAATTTGGACAAACTTATATGTATTTTCTTGTCCTCATGGAATTATCTCCAAATAGTTAATCAAGTTTGCAGATGCAATTAGATGGATTGGTATGGTGTGGGTTCAGATGGCCTGGGAGGATGGGTACCAGCCCTGGACCTAAGAATGATAATGTTTTTTTTAAGGTTAATTTGTGCTTTTATTTGCCAGTATAACTTAATTACAGTGATCAGAAAACTTTCTTGATCTAAAAAATACATTTTACACCACAATCCAACAAACACATATCTAATATGTATACATATAGAAAAGTGAAACAAAAGTTTTGCCAAAAACTTCTACCCCGAGTGTTAATTTTTTTTTGAGACTTTTTTTTCTAAAGCAGTTTTAGGTTTACTACAAAATTGACAGGAAAGTACAGAAATTCCCCGTATACCCCCTCCCCTCACATGCATAGCCATTATCAACAGAGTGGTACCTTTTTTTTTTTTTTAAGCCAGTGATGGACTGCATTGACACATAATCACCAAAGTCCACAGTTCATCTTAGGGTTCACTATAATGAAGTGAACAGTGTTGCACATTCTATGGGTTTGGACAAAAGTATGATGACATATATCCATCATTATAATGTCATTCAAAGTACTTTCATTGCTTATAAAAACTTCCGTACTCTGTGTATTCATCTCTCCTCTCCCCCCAATCTCCTGGCAACCACTGATCTTTTTACTGTGGTTATTGTCTCCATATATTTCCCTATATAGGGAAAACTATATTCCCTATATATAGGTTCCCTATATATAGAACCTATTTTTCTTTTTCTTTTTTTTCAAAAAGAGAGGTTCTAAGCCTTTATGTCTGTAAGACCACTCATGGTCCACCCATGCACAGACCAGACAGGCTCTAGGCGGCAAACTCCCCCACTAAATACTGTAGCTTTTCTTTCAATATTGAGCCCTGTCCCACTAGTCCTGTGCAACAGCCACGTGGAGGTGCAGAGGGACACGGGTTGGGTATTTGTTCATAGGAAGGCCACAAGTTTTGTGTCCCTTGTCACAGTGCAGCCAGATTCCTGTTGGTTATGCTGTAAACAGAGGAGCTGTTTCTTCAGACCCCCTGCTCTGAGCACACCCCAACCTTAACGGTCTTGAACAAGCTATCATGTCTAATTGGAATAAAGGCAAGTCTTGAGATTTGCCCTCCGAAAGTGCCCAACGTGACAAACCGTAGATGAGGAGAAAGGATGCCAGAGCAGCTGAACAGGGCTCTCACCAACCAAAGTGGAGACAAGCAAACATCGGAAAGGAGAGTAACCATGGTTGACTGAAACACATTCAACCTATAAAAATCCATGAGCTCATAATAATTCTCAAAGAGAGCAAACACACAAACAAAAACCCTTCCCTAACTTGCCTTCTTTAGAACCAAGAGTTATACCAATGCTTTCCTCTGAAAATTCAGTTAGGCAGGGGGAAGAATGAAGGCCTTATTCACCTTTCCTGCAGAATCCATATTTGGGGTTACTAAGCAGCCCCAGCTGATAAGAAAAAGATCTTCTGTATGGAATTAGGCGAGCTAATAACCACAGGTGATAAGATGAGAAAATCCCCTTTCATAGCTCCTGATGAAATAACTCAGGGCCTTGAGGTAGACGGGGCTAGATACACTCAGAGTTCCAGATGTGCACCCCAATAGCTTTCAGCTCCTAAACCCAGAGAGCTACCTGAGCAAAAGGGACAGTCAGGCAGCCTGTGGAACCCCGATATGGTTTCCTGTTTAAATTGTTCAGACATAACCACCTCAGGGCTTAGGGACCTCCTTTCCAGAGACAGGAAACAGTGAGCCATTAAACCACTGCAGGACAGTCAGACCCACCAGAGGACAGATCCTCTACAAGACAACTGATCTGACCTCTTCAACAATATAGTGAAAAAGGGAAGTGAGGGAGGAGTCCATTTAGCTTAAAAGTGATACAAGAAATAAAAACTCAAAAATTCTGTCCTTCATCTGCATGAACCATATTTTAAAGATATCTTGGAAATAACAGGAGACACTTGACTTTCTAATAAGTATGAGATGATGACAAAGAATGATTGTTCATTTTCTTAGGTGTGGAAAATAGGATTGGTATTATATAGGAAAGGGTACTTGATTTTTAGAGGAGGACATTAAAGTAATTAGGGTTAAATGCCACAATGTATGTTATTTAGTTTAAAATACTTCAGCTAAAAACAACAGTTGTAGCGATATAACAAAATGTTAACAGTGAAATCTAGGCGGTGGGTATATGGATATTCATTTTAATATCCACTGTATGTTTGAAACATTTCAAAATAAAAAGTGGAAAAAAAAAGGTAAAAGATACATGGCTTAACAGCAGCTCCTTAAGCAAAAGATGTGGTGATTCTGTGTAGGACAAGAGATGAGAGCTGGTGTATCACCAGCAAGGTGGCAGCAACCCCCGGGCACATCCCTGGAAATAGGGTTTGCAGACATAGAACAGTGGTCATCCTGCAGGTGAAGAACTGGAAGAGACATTTGGGAAAGATACTTGGAACCACACTCTAGAACAGAAGTGACAAATAGATCTTGGATGGTGGCCGCCATGCTGAGCATCTTCCCAGACCATCCTTCAGGTCAATGGGAAGAGTGCTCTGAGCAATGGGTGATGGACCATCCTTTCGCCTTTCTGAAATCCGGACCTTTATGGACCCACAACATATATGAGGGGAGAAGTTAGAGAGGCAAGAATCTATACCAAGTGAGTTTAAAAAGAAAGAAGGTTAGGGTTTGATATGCAAAATAATGTTAGCGACATGCAAATGACCTGAGAAGAGGTGCCCAGGTTGTATAGGAACCTTCTACACAGCAAGGGCCCAGCCTGGAGGACACAGCCCATCCACCCAGTTCCTGGAGGACAGAGAATACCCTTGTCCACCCCAGGCAGAACCTCTCCGTGGTGGGAAAGGGAGATGCCAGAGAAAAGAGAGGAACTCAGTCCATTCTTGGAAAGAAGGCTAGAGGAGGATGTTCAGGTGCACACGTGCACGTGCACACGGACGTTTGTGTCTTCCTATTACGTTTGTGTTTTTATTTCCTTGATTTCTGCTCGCATATTTTTTATCCCCTTCCTTCTGCTTGCTTTGTGTTTATTCTGCACTTCTTTTTCTAGGTTCTTGAGGTGGTAGCTCTGATTATTGATCGGAGACTTCTCTTCTCATGCAGGTATGAGGCTTCTAGTGCAGCCTCCAACAGCTAACTATCAAAATGAAAAGTCTGATCATTTTTATTTTCATTTGGTTAAAAGTATTCTGAAGTTTCTCTGGACTCTGATTCATGGATGATTTAGAAGTGTGTTCTTTACTCTCCATCTGTCTGGGGATTTTTCACTCCTCTTTCTGTTACTTCTAGTTTAATTCTTTTGTTGTCAGAACATACTTTGTGTGATTTCTATTCTTTTAAATCAGTTAAGGTGTGTTCTAAGGCTGAGAATGTGGTCTACCTTGGTGAACGCTCCATGTGAGCTTGAGAAGAGTGTGTATTCTGCTGTTGGATGGAGAACTCTCTCAATTTCAATTAGGTCAAGTTGATTGATAGTGTTTAACAGATCATCTGATTTCCTGCCTCCTTGATCAATTACTGACAGAAGCATGTTGTAGTTTCAGCTACAAAAATGGATTTGTACATTCTCATTTCAGTTCTATTAGTCTTGCTCTATATATTTTGACATATTTTTAATGTATTGTGAGGTTCATGCATGCTTAGTGCTGTTATAGCTTCTTAGAGAATCTCTCATGTTACTCTTCATTCCTGATAATCTTTCTTGTTCTGAAATCTGTATTGTCTGAAATTAATACAGTTCCTCAAGCTTTTGTTTGATTAGTGTTCTTTTGATTAGTAGCATGGTATTTCTTTCTCTGTTTCATTCTTTAGGGAGATTTTCTATCTAAATATTTATATTTAAGTGGGTTTGCTGTAGACAACATAGTTGGGTTTGGCTTTATGTCCACTCTGCAAACCTCCGTCTGTTAATTGGTGTGCTTAGACAACTCATATTTTAAATGACTATTAATACAGATGGATTGGTATCTACTATCTTTGTAACTGTTTTATAGTCACCTTATTTGCTCTTTTTTCCCTATTGGTGCATTTTGTGAGTTCAGCTGAGCATTTTATATTATTGTATTTTCATATTTTCTTAGCATATCATTTATACTTCTTGAAAAATTTTTAGTTTTTGGCCTAGAGAGTACACTATATAGAGAGATATAGATATATATAGATATATATAGTTTTTTTTTTTTTTTTTTTTGCTGTACGCGGACCTCTCACTGTTGTGGCCTCTCCCGTTGCGGAGCACAGGCTCCGGACGCGCAGGCTCAGCGGCCATGGCTCACGGGCCCAGCCGCTCCGCGGCATGTGGGATCTTCCCGGACCGGGGCACGAACCCGTGTCCCCTGCATCGGCAGGCGGACTCTCAACCACTGCGCCACCAGGGAAGCCCACACTATACATTTTTAACTAACCTTAGTCTGCCTTCAAAACAACACTCTACAGCTCCATGTGGTACAGGTACTGGCTATTCCCACATTTTCCCTCCTCGTTCTCCTGTCATTGTCATCATTCACCTCACTTAGTCACCCAATACATTGTTATTATTACTGGTTTAAAAAAACAACTACTTTTAGATCAATTAAGAACAAGAAAAATAAAATATTTTATTTTAACCTCCATCTATTCCTTCTCCAGCAATATTCCTTTCTTTGTACAAATACAGGTATCTGATCTATGCAGTTTCCTTTCTACCCAAAGAACTTCTGACATTTCTGTGTGGTATGTCAGGTGGCAATGAGTTCCTTCAGTTTTGTTTTAGAAATTACTTTTTTCACATTCATTTTTAAATAATTTCTCTAGATATAGAATTCTAGGTTTCTTTTTTCTCCAGCACTTTAAAGATGTCAGTCCACTCTCTTCCTTCTTGCATGGTTCCTGGCAGAAAGGTCTCTCTAATTCTTACACTTGTTCCTTCAGAGTTAAGGTGGTTTTTTTCACCCTCTATTCTGCTTGGGGTTCTCTGAGCTTCCTGGATCTGTGGTTTGGTATCTGTCATTAATTTGGGACCATTCTTAACCATTATTACTTCAAATATTTCTTCTACCTCCCTTTCTCTTTCTTCTCCTCTGGTATTCCAATTATACTTATGCTACATATTTTGATATTGTTCTATAGTTCTTGCACGGTCTGTTCTGCTCTTTTTTTCTTTGCATTTCAGTTTGAGAAGTTTCTATTGGCTTCCTTCAAGTTCAGTGATTTTTTTTCTTGGTGTATTATTCAGTGTTCTCCAGAGAAAGAGAGCTAATAGAGTGGAGAGGGATGTTAATGAATTGGCTCATGTGATTGTGGGGCAACTGTGAAATATGCGGGGTGGATCAGCAGGCTGGAAGCTCAGGCAGGGTTTCTGTGCTGCAATCTTTTTTAAAATTTTTATTAATTAATTTATTTATGTATGGCTGCATTGGGTCTTCGTTGCTGTGTGCAGGCTTTCTCTAGTTGCAGCGAGTGGGGGGCTACTTTTCGTTGCAGTGTGCGGGCTTCTCATTGCGGTGGCTTCTCTTGTTGCAGAGCACAGGCTCTAGGCATGAAGGCTTCAGTAGTTGTGGCTCGCAGGCTCTAGAGTGCAGGCTCAGTAGTTGTGGCGAAGGGGCTTAGCTGCTCCGCGGCATGTGGGATCTTCCCGGACCAGGGCTCGAACCCATGTGCCCTGCATTGGTGGGCAGATTCTCAACCACTGCGCCACCAGGGAAGCCCCTGTGCTGCAGTCTTGAGGCAGAGTTGCCTCTTCTTCAGGAAACCTCAGTCTTTGCTCTTAAGGCCTTCAACTGACTGGATGAGGCCTCCCCGCCACATTACAGAGCATTAGTAACCTTACTCCATGTCTGAGTAGAGTCTGAGAAACTGATTTAAATATTAATCACACCTAAAATATATCTTCACAGCAACGTTTAGACTAGTGTTTGACCAATAAACTGGGCACCGTAGACCAGGCAGGTTGACATAAGTTAACCACCACAGTCTACCCCTTGTCAATTTGGCACCCTTCCACATCTCCTTAAACCATACTTACTTCTATAGCCAAACACCACAGACTGGGTGACTTATAAACAACAGAAACTCTATTTCTCACAGTTATGGAGACTGGAAGTCCAAGATCAAGGCTCCAGCACAGTCCTGTTCTCGTGAAGGTCCTCTTCTGGTTCATAGCCAGAGCCTTCTCACTGTGTCCTCTTGTGGTGGAAGGGGCAATGACCCCTCTGGGGTCTCTTTTATAAGGGCATGCATCCCATTCATGAGGACTCCACCCTTATGACCTAATCACCTTCCAAAGGCCCTACCTCCTCCAAGTATCGTCACCCTGGGGATTAGGATTCCAGCATATGCATTTTGGTGGCAGGGGCTCAGGCACAAACATTCAGTCCATAGCAGGTAAATACCCAGGCGTGTGATTGCTGGCTTATATGGTAATTGTATGTTTAATTTTAAAACAAGTGAAAAACCCTGCCAAATGAATTTCCAGAGTGGCTGTACCACTTACATTCCCACCAGTGATGTGTGAGAGATCCAGTTTCTCTGAATCCTCACCAGCACTTGATATTGTTATTGTTATTTTTTTTTAGCTGTTCTAATAGGTGTGTAGTAAACCATCTCATCATGGTTTTAATTTGCACTGCCCTACTGGCCAATAACGAATATATTTTCATGTGAATTTTTGCCATGTGCATACCGTCTTTGGTGAAATATTTGCCCATTTCTTTTACTGTTTCATTTTGAAAGTTCTTTATATATGCTAGATATGAGCCTGTTTTCAGATATGTGGTTTATAGTTATTTTCTCCAAACCTGTAGCTTGTCTTTATACTCATTTTTCTTTATTCTTTCTTCCTTCCTTTCTTTCTTCCTTCCTTCCTTCCTTTCTTTCTTTCTTTCTTTCTTTCTTTCTTTCTTTATTTTTGGCTGCATCAGGTCCTAGTTGCGGCACACGGGATCTTTCGTTGCAGTGCATGGGCTTCTCTCTAGTTGTGGCGTACCGGCTCCAGAATGCCTGGGCTCTGTAGTTGCCGCCAGCGGGCTCTCTAATTGTAGTACGTGGGCTTAATTACCCCACAGCATGTGGGATCTTAGGCCGACAGGGATCGAACCTGCATCCCCTGCACTGGAAGGCAGATTCTTAACCACTGATCACCAGGGATCACTCAGTTTGGCTTTCTGGGCCTAATTCTGTTTGCTTATGGGGAACAATTGAAAGAGAACAGCATTCAAAGCTCGTTTTGGAACACAAATAGACGATTTATGTAATTAGCCCGGGTGCAATTACATGGCGCACCATCAAGTGGCATCTTCATGAACTAGATTGGCACCAACTAATTCTTATAAACATAAATAGATCGAGTTGTTAAGTAACAAGTAATTGCAGAGAGCACATGATATTCTCTCTGGGCAAATCAGACTACCCATGTTTAATCTGGCTTCTGTACTGCTCAGGGGAATCAGAAAGAGGTGGAGGGAGGCTATCAGAATGATGTGCTGAGTAGTCTGGATTAAATTCAAAGGGATCTATGAACAGCCCTGTGATCTAGATAAAATGCAAATGCAGCAGTGAATGATAAGAACACATTTTTCACCATGGCTTTACTCTCCTTCAGAGGAATCCATTATTCTTAAATTACACACCGAAAACTATTTGCAGCAGATATTATAACAAGCGTGAACAACTTTTTATGTATAAAGAGCTCATGCAAAATTAAGAAAAATATGAAGACCCAAATATTTAAGTTGTCAAAAGATGTGAAGAGTCATGTCCCAGGGGAAGTACAAATGACTGATGCACATGTGACAAAAATTAAATTTCACTAGTAAGCAAAGAAATGGGAAGTAAAGCCAGGAAGTGATGCCTTTTTGTCACCCATACTTCTAGCAATAATTTAAACATTGATATTGCATTTGCTTTTCTCCCTCTGGAAACCCCATTGGATGGCCTCATAAAAGCACAGAAAATACACCCATGAGAGCAAAGGAGGAAGGAAAGTTGTTCTGTCTAAGGATGACTTGAGACAGGCACGGGGACAGGTGTTTGTGGATGGGTGAACAGAGCGAGGGATGTCACAGCCGGCAACATCCCGGAAGTCTGCCCTGTTGCCCTGAGCTCAAGTTCATCGGGAATAGTGGAGGCCAGGAGTAGGAGTGACACAGACACCCAGCACTGATGGGAGGTCGGCGTCTAGAGCAGCTGCAGCTCCGGGCCCTGGACATCTCCCACACCCTGTGCAGACAGCAGATACCTGTGCAAGCCACCCACCCAAAGGCAAAACCAGAGGATTCTTCCCTGAAGAAATGGGGAAGTCCCAGGGTTTCCAGAGTGGTGCTGGTACCCACAATCAGCCCCACCCCTTCTGGAATGTGGACCCACAACATGACCCGCCTGCTGGTCTGCGCCCACACCATCACAGTGTGGTCAGGGAGGGGGCCTTGCCAAAGGGGCAGAGTGAGGCCACTTCAGGCCCCACGGTGGGGAGAACACAGGAGGAATGTCACAGCAAGGAGCATGAAGAGAAGGGAGAATCCACAGGAAAACTGACCCGGAAGTGTGGATCATTCTGCAACAGAAGAGCTCCTTCATAAAGGATTTGAGTTTGTATTTTCAGAGTTGTTCAGGAAGATGTAACAAACATATGAAAATAGGATACTGCAACAAAGGAACACTTGGGAAACAAGAAGACCTTTTAGAAATGAAGTCAACTGTTTCAATAAAACGTGGAGCTAAAAAAGACAAGACAGAAAATATGAAAGGAAATGTTAAAAAGAGACAGAAGATCAATGCAGGATGGCCATCATTTGACTAAAAGGGAGGTTCTCGTTGATCCATGAAACAATACAAAGTCTTCAGTTTCAGAGGCCACCAAGAGTTCACAATGATTGAAACAGACCACAGATTCAGCCTCCTCTTTTAAGACTGTGAAAATATTAAGGATAAAGAGAAGATTCTAGGAGCTTCCATAGAAAAAAGCAGATCACCTGCAAAGGCACCAGAGCCGAAAGGGCATCAGAATGTTCACTAGTCATTCCAGATTCCAAGTGAGTTTCAACCTGGAACTCCGTCGCCACACCATTAATCAAGTGTGAGGACTCACTGCAGGGTTTCCAGACATGCAAAACATTCAAAAATGCATTTGTTTTTGCACCCTTTCTTGGGAATTTGCTTGAAAATGTGCTGTCTCAATAGAAGAAAAGCCCAGAGGAAGAAAGCTAGAAACCCAGGGATCTCAGTTGCTCCTGGCTGTGTCCCCAAGTCTGCAAAAGGAGTGAGGCCCAGGGACAATGGCGCTGATTCCTGGGGAGGGGTAATGCGGGGGAAGCAAGCTGAGGGTGATGTGTGTGTGTGACCAGCTATGGGAAAGCACAGTACTCCTTTTCCAGTATGAAAAAAAATCTCCAGGGGGAGAAAAACCAGACTGCATTAGTTTGTGAGGGCTGTTATAACAGAGAACAACAGACTGGGCAGCTTAGACAGAAGTTTATTCTCTCATAGCCCTGGAAGCTGGAAGTCTGAGATCAAGGTGTCGAGAGGGCTGGTTTCTCCCAAGGCCTCTGTCCTTGGCATGCAGATGGCCACCTTCTTCCTGTGTCCTCACATGGTCGTCCATCTGTGTGTGTCTGTGTCCCAATCGCCTCTTCTTATAAGGACCCCAGTTATATCAGATTAGGGCCCAGCCATATGGCCTCATTTTAACTTAGTCACCTCTTTAAAGACCCTCTCTCCAAATACAATCACATGCTGAGGTCCTGGGGGTGAAGACTTCAACATACAGATTTTGGGGGACATGGTGCAGCCCATAACATGTACTGAAATGTTGCTGCTAGAAAGAACAGAATGTACAAAGCAAATCGCAACATGGCCTGACTTTGCAGGGCAGGTGGAGGGTAACATTTGTGAGTTGCAGGCCCTTCACAGGGTTTGGAATTTGGGTTTGCAGGCTCAGTTGGTGAAGGCGGGGTCTCGTTTCTCCTTCTATGAACACCAACTCCCGGCTGGTGTTCCCACAGTGGCTGGAAGAGAGAGGCTGTGACACGCGGAATTCCTCCCACAGTTGGTGGGTGAGGAATTTAATGAGGGACTACCTCAGGCTCTCATGGCCTTGAGCAGCCAGGTTTTCCCACTGCAATGTGGCAAGAAGATTCTAGAACATAAGCTCTGTGAAGGCAGAGACTTTTTGTGTGTGTGTGTGTGTGGTACGTGGGCCTCTCACTGTTGTGGTCTCTCCCGTTGCGGAGCACAGGTTCCGGACGCGCAGGCTCAGCGGCCATGGCTCACGGGCCCAGCCGCTCCGCGGCATGTGGGATCTTCCCGGACCGGGGCACGAACCCATGTCCCCTGCATCGGCAGGCGGACTCTCAACCACTGCGCTACCAGGGAAGCCCGGCAGAGACTTTTGTTTGATTCGCCAGTATGTGCCCATAGAATGGGCCAGTGCCTGGCACACAGTAGGTACTCAAGAAATGTTTGTTGAATGATTCAATAAATCAACCATTAGGATGAAACTATTGTCAGTAGTTTCCTGTTGGTAACATGCAAAAGAGTCTTGGAAGGGGTGAGTCCTGGAGCAGGCTGGGAGCAATTCTAAATTTAGAAGGAATTAGCCGCATCTGACCTATAAGTTTTGGCTCACCTGCTGTCTCCTCCGTGAAATTTGGTTTCCCATGATTTCATGAGCTTCCACTTGAGGTGTGGATGGCTTGGTGGTCAAAAAGCAGCACATCTGTAGCACACGAAGGAAAATCTCTCTCTCTCCCTCTCACCAGCACTCCCACCCCCAAGCCGTCTCTGAGTTTGGATGTTTGCCCTGGGAAGTGCCCCTCCAATCCCCACACCCCCCTGAGATCCCAGGTTTTCCCAGGAGGAAAGGTTTGAGCTCCTCCATAAGAGGCAGGGCAAGGAGCCTCCTTTTCCCCCTGGAATGGAGCGGGGGCACCAGCAGGAGGAAGGAAGGGGAGGGAGGGGCTGGAGCGCTTGCCGGAGGGAGAGGCCGGCTGGAGGGTCTGACCTCCGGGCATCACTGAATGCTGGAGGAGGGCCTTTGCTTCACCGCACCCCAGCCAGCTCCCCGTAAAAGCTGGTTTTATGTTTCTAGTGTGACGGGTTGTTTGAGTTGACCCATTGGTTTGGAATCTCAACCTGACCAGCACAAGAATGCTCAGGACAGGGGCCCAGGAGGCGCGGGAGGCCGAGAGAGAGTCCTTCTAGGGCCCCTGCCCAGGCTGCCACTGGCGGCTCCCGCGCACTCCCTCCCAAGAGTCCGAGAGACCTGCTTGCCCGGAGCCATCAGGTTCTACCACCAGACCAGGCAGGCAGAGCCAGTCATTTGATACAAACTCTATTTTTACTCTTGCCTGAGGCCCACGTGGGAAGCTCAGGCCTGACCTGGAGAGGAAGCTCGGGGCTTCCACAGGGCATGGAATTAGTGGGTTTGTCAAAAAAAAAAAAAATCTCAACTTAATAAGGGGAGACCTTATTCCAAAGGTTATCGCAGTAGGAGAGATGCTCTGACCACAAGGTCTGCAACATCTCTGAGGTTGAGCAGAAAGGGTTTCTTGTCCAGAAAGAGGAAAACAGGCTGGAAGAATGGGAATGTGATGGGAAGGTAGTCAGAGGATGTTTTCCCGAGGCTACCCTAGTCCAGGGGCCCAGGTCCTGGGGCCCAGAAGAAGGAGAGATGTTTATGCCAAGCTCAGTTATGACTGATCAGTGGGGACAGCCGTGCAGGTGGTCATTGACCAGATGAAGAATGGGACCCTGGCCTGTGTCTGGCCTCATCCAGGTGAGCAGGGGCCTCCCTGGGTCTCATCTAGGGCATGCGGAGAAGGGATTCTTCACAGTGGGGATTCCTTTACCCCTCGCTGCTTCCAGGAGCACAGGGCTCAGGTGAGATCCGACACGGCCAAGCTGAGTGTTATCACATGTGTCATGGGAGCCCCTCTGGCTCATGGGTTATACACGCACGTACGTTTTTGTCATTTATTAATTTGTTCTTCTGAAATTAAGAAATACCTACTTGGATCATTTTCCTTTTCTTCATATTTATTTATGTGTTTATTTTTATTATTTATTTACTTGGCTGCATCGGGTCTTCGTTGCAGCACACGGGATCTTGCGTTGCGGCACTCGGGCTTTTCTCTAGTTGTGGCTCCCGGGCTCCAGAGCACGCAGACTCAGCAGTTGCAGCACGCAGTCTCTCTAGTTGTTGTGCACACAGGCTCTAGAGCACACGGGCTTAGTTGCTCTGTGGCATGTGGAATCTTAGCTCCCCAGCCAGGGATGGAACCTGCGTCCCCTGTGTTGGAAGGTGGATTCTTAACCACTGGACCACCAGAGAAGTCCCAGATCATTTTTCTTTTAATCAAGGAGATTTCTCTGAAAATGAGTTCAACTTCGTAGGTGGATGTGTGGTAACCTTCCTGCAGCCTCCACCATGCTGACGAGTTCCCCCAAAGGATTAGGCGGGAGTGACAAGCTCCGTGCTGGTTTGGGTTCATTAGTCATTTCTGTACATTCTTTTCATGTGAACAAAATCCCAGATAAAAATAACGCAGTGGGGGCTTCCCTGGTGGCGCAGTGGTTGAGAGTCCGCCTGCCGAGGCAGGGGACGCGGGTTCGTGCCCCGGTCCGGCAAGATCCCACATGCCGCGGAGCGGCTGGGCCCGTGAGCTGTGGCCGCTGAGCCTGCGCGTCCATGTGCTCCGCAACGGGAGAGGCCGCGACAGTGAGAGGCCCGCATACCGCAAAAAAAAGTAAATAAATAAATTAAAATTAAATAAAAAATAATGCGGTGGTAGCTTTGGAGCCTGCCATTGCTGGGGACACAACAGCGCCATGGGCTCCTGCCGGCACTCCCTGATGGCTGCATGCATAAGGGGGGACCCTATCTCCAGCCCCCCTAGGAAGGATGCCACCTGGCGCTAGGGATAGTCCTGCTGTTCCTGCCACCCATCAGAGTGAGTGCAAAAGGGAGGGATCCGGGCCCCCCGAGGGCTCTGCAAGCTCCCTGTGAGCTCATGCTTCACCAACGGTGTAACGCCTTCACTTCCCAAAGTTCCCTCAGATATATTTCCTTTTCCATCACAGAGCAAATTAACAATCTCACTTATATCCTCTGGGAAGATACAAGGTTCCACTTGTTTCTTTCCACCTCTCCGCGCCTGTCTCCAGGCCACTACTGTCAGAAACAGGACCCCCCCCATCACGCCTGCTCATATGAGCGTTGGTCCTCCTGGTGCGTCTCAGCACCAGCTGTCCCGTACCTGACGCCATAACATGGTCCATGAGGACATGCTGTCTGCGACAGGGTCCCTGACAGCATCCTCACCTTCACTCTAGTCAAGCAGTTAGGAGCTGGGAGAGCAGCCTCAGGAGTAAATGGGGGATCCTCAAAATTAAGAAAGAGTCCTTGTCCGGTCTAGACCAGACTCTGTAGCTGGACAGCCAGGAGGTCCTGGGTTAAGTCTCCTTTTGGGGGGAGCTCTGGGTCCCATCTGTCAAATGCATAACTAATCAATGTCTGGATGTCTCACAGGAGGTTTATGAAAGTCGTGTCTGTTAATACTGTAGTTCAAGTGCTAAGATTTGATTTTTGTAGGATTGAATTACTTCATTCAGCTTCTCTTATAACAATGAAGATGATAATTAATGAATCTGAATTTTCGAAATCTGATTTTTGTAATATTACCTCTGTTTCTTACAAATACAAGACAGAATATTTATTGCCAATAATATATTATAGTAAAACCTTGGCTATGTGCACAATATCGATTGTCTAATTCTGTTATATATTATGATGTTTATCACCACTTATATTTTATCAGCTAGATGACTTGAAGCAATTTTCTCCTCATTTCTGTGATGAGATTTTTATTATTCAGAATTACAACACAGAAATTGGAATGTTTATTTTTGAATGAGATGCAGTTTCTTCTCCCAGAATTTATTTAGAATGTTACATAACACATTTTAAACTCTAATTTGAAAAGAAATTTCTGTGTCAGCAACTACCCTGCAGAGACACCCAAAGTGGTATTGACAGAAAAAGAAAAAACAGATATAACTTTATCCCTTAGAAAAAAATGGGAATGATAAAATCGTTATTCTTTTTCAGAAGGCAACACATGTAAATTTTTTAAAAATAAAAGTAGTCATACTTATGTGATGAATCGTGAAATATATGGGGAAAAAATGAAGGAAAATAAGTTACCTCAAATCCTACCAGCCAGAGAGAACCATTCTTAACGTATTGGTGTATTTCCTCCCAGTCTTTCTTCTATGAAATAAACCGATACTATTAGCTGTGCAATATTGCTACACACGATTGTGTCATAGCTTAGTTACTTCCCCCCAGAGTTGAAAATTTAGGTTGTTTCAAATATTTTGCTATTAAAAGATGACACACCTTCTGGTGGGTATGCAGGGATATCACACTGTGATTTTAACCTGCGTTTCCGTCTAGTGAACATGATATGTGTCCTATGTCTGTTGGACATTTTGATGTCCTCATTTGTAAAGTGTCTGCTCAAATCACTTGCTATTTTTCTATTGTGTTGTTTGTCTTATTAATTGAATAGTAGGAGTTCTTTATATCACTGTCCCTCGGCATCCACGGGGGATTGGTTCCAGGACCCCTGCAGATACCAAAATCCACAGATGCTCAAGGCTCTTATACAAAATGGTGTAGTATTTGCATGTAACCTACGCGCATCCTCCCATATACTTTAAATCACCTCTTGATTACTTATAATACCTAATACAACGTAATGCAATGTAAACAGCTACGATACAACGTACATGCTATGTACGTGGTTGCTGGTATGTGGCAAACTCAATGTTTGCTTTTTGGGAATTTCTGGAATTTTTAAAAAATATTTCTGATCCGAGGTTGGTTGAATCCTCAGGGATATGAAACCCGCACATACAAAGGGCCAACTACATATTCTGGGTTCAAGTCCTTTGTTACAGTTACAGAAGATTCTCAATACTCAAGGTAGTTATGTCCTACAGAGTTGCCATGAATATTGAATCAGTGAACCCTGAACCATTGCTCCTGGGGAAATCCAGGGTTTAGGTTCCTGAGAGTCTCTGGTCACAACATGTTCATCAGCCGAAACACTACTTGCGTTTTCTGGGTTCATTTACCAATGTTCTGGTAAAGCAGGACGGTCTCATCCGCTTTTCAAATCTGCTCTTCCCGTAGCCTTTTCCCCCTGTAACGCATAACAGGTATCGAGACATTCTTCCTCTAGTTCCTGAGCTCAGAACCCCCTGGTGCAGGCTTGACATTTTCATGCCTTGTCGCCTTTTGAAACCTGCGAGCCAGCCCACGCTAGCCAAGAAGGGTTTTACATTTTCTGGACCCTAGGCAACATGACAGTAAAGTTCTTTGGCTCTCAGCCTCCCCGCGCCACACCATCCACTGCCCTCTTTTTTATTATCAGCCGTCATTTCATGAATCTACCCATTTAGCCGCTTCCCCGTCTTCTTTCCCACCTCTTAGTCACACACTGCAGATGTTACTTTGGTACTTTCCGGTGACCTCACATACAGATGGGTGCATTTCCTCTTCCTTTTCCTGGATGTAGCATATCGTACTATTGATTCATTCTTGCTGAACTCCCCGGCCGCAGCACCGGGACTCACGCCGGGACGGCTCACCTAACACACGTGTTTTCTGCGTAAGGCACATCACGCCTCCTTGCTCGGGACACTATAGACAGCACTTCAACATGACACTTGGGGGCCCTTTTAAACAGTGATATCACCAACAAAAAGCACAAATATGAACCAAAACATGGTACTGAATAGACCACACAAAGAACACTTGTTTACAGTATGAGCTGAAATAAGGCGGTGTCGCGGTGTTCGACCTCAGCTGGGAACGTGCCCGTGGGGTGACTCAGACTTGTCACCTCTCTGAGCACGTTCGCAAATGCCCATGAGGGCGCCACGATATTCATTTGGGGTTCCCTATAAATTTTCGTAAGCAGGCAAATTACAGCTGTGGAATCTGTGAATAATGAGGACCCAGTGTATTTGTATTGTGAATATCTTCTCCCTCTACGGGTTACACTTTTTATTCTCTTAATGGGTCGTTTACTAAGCATAAGTTCTAAATTTTTAAATAGTTAAACTTACTGTGTTTGTTAATGGTCAGAGTTTTTCAATGCCTAATCCAAGATCCTGACACTGTTCCTTACTCTTAGTTTCCCTTTAAAAGTTTTATTGTCTACCCTTCACATTTAGATTGGCACTCCGCCTGGAATTGATTCCTGCATATAATGTGAGGTGGATATCCATGTGACTATCTTATTGCTCCAGCATAATTTATTGAAAATAATATTTCCTTTCCTTTGTGGCCCGTTTTTTCATGGATCAAATAACCTATAAAGGTGGGTCTATGTTCAGACTATTTTTAATCTATTTATCTTTGTGCCGATACCAACTGCCTTAATATAGTTTTTAACAGTTCTTGATATGTATGTAGTGTAAGTCCTCCAACTTTGCTGTTTTCTAGAGTATCCTGGTTATTTTTGACACTCTGAATTTCTATATAAAGTTTAGAATCGGCTTTTTTTCTATAAAAATACAGTTGCTGGGGTTTTGACGGGGACTGCATTGAATCAATAGATGCATTTGGAGGGTACTGACTTTAAAAAATATCATTGACCTGGATTCAGGAACATGGACTACCCCTCGATTACTTATCTCTTCTTTAATTGACCTCAGTAACGTGTGTCAGTTTTATGCAGAGTCCTCGTGCATCTTGTATTGGGTTTATATCCTCTTTGTTCCTACATCTATTTTATCTCATATTGATATAGCAGCTCCTGGTTTTGTTCTTGAGTAACATTAGCATGATGTATCTTTTCCCATTCTTTCGCTTTAAAGTACCTGTGTTTTTGTGTTTGAAGGGAGTTTCTTGGAGACAGCCTACAGCGGGGGTCTGCTGAGACCAAGTAATTCCTGACATGTTAGGACTTAAATCTGCCAATTTTTTAACGTATTATCTGTTTTATTCCTCTGTTGTTCATTCCTCTTTTTTCCTGTCTTCTGTGTATTTGAACCTTTTCTAAGGTTCCATCATGTCTTATTTATAGTATTTCTGAGCACATGGCTTTGTATATGTTTCATGGGAGTTTCTCTGGACATTATATCGTGCATACCTAACTTATCACAACATACTGTCATTGATGTCTTAACAATTCAAATGAAGTATTGAAACCTTCTCTCTGTATAGGTCCCTTTCCCATCTCTGTCTCAAAAATGTAATTGTCTCAAGTATTTCCTCTGCGTACACTGAGTACTGCAACTGATACTGTACTCTCGCTTCAATCGTTATGTCTTATTTAAGGAATCCACGAGGTGGAGAACAGCTTTTATGCTCTCCATGATCTTTCCTATCCAGCTGTTCTTTCCTCTCTGAAGTTCCAAGTCATCTTTTTTTAAAAAATTGGTGTAAAAGACACATAACACAAAATTTACCATCATAACAACTTTTAAGCGTACAATACAAAAGTGTTAACTATGTCATTGTTGCACAATAGATTCCTAGAACTTTTTCATCTCGTAAAACTGAAACTCTATACCCACCTAACAAATCCCTTCTCCCTCAACCCCACCAGCCCCTGGCAACTGCCATTCTACTCCCTGCTTCTGTGAATGTGACGGTTTTAGATTCTGCATGTAAGTGAGATCATGCAGTATTTGTCTTTCTGTGTTTGGCTTATTTCAGTCAGCATAATGTCCTGGAGGTTCATCCATGGTGCAGCACGTGTCAGAATTTCCTTCCTTTTTAAAGGTTAAACAACATTCCATTGTACGTGTACATCATGTTTTTCTAATCCATTTATTGATCAATGGACATTTAGGTTGCTTCCACCTCTTGGCTATTGTGAATAAGGCCCAAAAGGACATGGGGTACAAATATCTCTTCCAGATCCTGCTTTAAATTCTTTTGAATATATACCCAGAATTGGAATTTTGCATCGTATGTTAATTCTATTTTAATTTTTGTGAGGATTCTTCATACTCTTTTCTATAGATGTTGTATCATTTTAGATTCCCACCAACAGTGGTCTGAGTGTCATTGAAATCCAATCTTTCCTTATTGATTTTCTGTCTGGATGATCTATAAATCGTTGAAAGTGAGGTATTGAAGTCCTCCACTATTATTGTGTTGCTGTTTTGCCTTCAGATCTGTTAACATTTGCTTAATAAATTTAGGTGCTCTGATATTAGATACGTGTATGTATCAATATATGTATATGTGTATATATCTATCTATATATATGACAACTTACAATGAGCAATTTACAATTGTTATGTTTTCTTGATGAATTTATCCTTTCATCATTATATAGTGACCCTTTTTGTCTCTTGTTACAGTTTTTGACTTAAAGTCTATTTTGTCTGAAATAAGTATAGCTACCCCTGTCCTCTTTTAGTTTCCATTGCCATGAAAATCTTTTTCCTTCCCTTCACTTTGAATCTATGTATGTCCTTGAAACTGAAGTGAATCCCTTGTAGGCAGCATATATTTGGGTCTTGTTTTTTAATCCATTCAACCACTCTTCATCTTTTGATTGGAGAATTTAATCTATTTACATTTAAAGTAATTATTGTTAGGGAAAGACTTACTATTCCCATCTTTTCATTGCTTTCTGGCTTATTTGCAGTTCCTTTGTTCCTTTCTTCCTCTCTTGCTGTCCTTTGTGCATTGATAATTTTCTATAGTGGTATGCTTTGATTTCTTTCTCTATGTCTTTTGTGCCTCTACTACAAGTTTTTGCTTTGCGATTACCACAAGGCTTACATAAAGCATAGTTTTCACAATCAATTTTAAATGGATAACAACTTAGGCTTCATTGCATGCAAAAACTCTACACTTTTATTCCTCCTACTTCACATTTTATGTTTTTGATGGTGCAGTTTATAGCGTTTTATGTTTGTATCCATTCACAAATTATTGTAACTACAGTTATTTTTGATATTTTTGTCTTTTAACCTTTATATAAGACTTAAGTGATTTACACACCACTATTACAGTATTAGAGTATTCTGAATTTTACTATATACTTACATGTATCAGTGAGTTTCATACTTTCATGTGTTTTTGTGTTACAAATTAGCATCCTCTCATTTCAGCTGGAGGAGCTCCTTTCAGCATTTCTTACAAGGCAGGTCTAGTAGTGATGAACTTCATCAGCTTTTGTTTAAGAAAATCTTTTTCTCTCCATTTCTGAAGGAGATTTTGCTGGGTAAAGTATTCTTGGTTGTAATTTTCTTTTTCTTTCAGCACTTTGAATATAACATCCCACTCTCTCCTGGACTGCACAGTTTCTTCTGAGAATTTTGCTGGTAGACTTACAGGGGTCTCACCATGTGAGATGAGTTATTTTTCTCTTGCTGCTTTCAAAATTCTCTTTGTTTTTGATTTTTGGCAGTTTTATTATAATGTGTGTAAGTTTGAGTTAAATTTGTATTCATTTGTATGTTCATGAATTCATGAACCTGGATGTCCTTATCTCTCCCAGATTTGGAGTTCTTGGATATTATTTCTTTAAATAAGCTTTCTGCCCTTTTCTCTCTTCTTCCTCTCCTGGGACCCCCACAACGTGAATCTTGTTTCAGTTGATGGCGTCCCGTAACGCACATGGCTTTCTTCACTCTTCTTCATTCTTTTTTCTTTTTCTTTTCCCTCTGACTGAATAATTTCAAATGACTTATCTTGAAGTTTACAGATTCTTTCTTCTGTTTCATCAACTCTGTTGTTGATGTTCTATACTGCATTTTTCATTTCATACATTGTATTCTTCAGCTCCATAATTTCTGCTTAGTTCTTTTTTATTATTTCTATCTCTCTGTTGAACTTCTCATTTTATTCATGTATTGCTTTCTTGATTTCATTGAATTGTCTATCTGTGTTCTCTTCTAGCTCCCTGAGCTTCCTTAAGACAATTATTTTGAGTTATTTTCCCAGGAATTCATAGATCTCTATTTCTTTGGGATCAGTTACTGGAAAATTATTGTATTCCTTCATTGGTGTCATGCTTCCTTGATTTTTTCATGTTTCTTGTGTTCTTGAATTAATGTCTGAGTATTTGAGTGCTCAGTCACCTCTTCTAGATTTTATGGACTAGTTCTGGTGGGGAAAGATCTTCACCTGTGGGTAGGTGTGAGGGGACAGGCTAGGTAAGCTGTGGTGGTTCCAGCTCTAGGGAGGGCCCAGCAGTGTCATCTCCGCAACTGTCAGCTGAGGTCAGTGTCAGTGAGGACTGCAGTGATCCTCAGTAGTCAAGGCTGCAGTAGCAGAAAGACTGTTGGGGTCTTTGGCGGTAAAGGCTGACCTCTTTTTTTCCCATAGGGCATGTTGTCACTAGCCCACAGTGGCAATGATGTGTGAGGCATGGATGCCTGTGGAGCAACCACAGAGCTGGGGACTGGAGCTCGGGTGCTCACAGAGCAACAGCGGCTGTGGGGTCCAGGATGCTCAGAGGGTTGGAGGGTGACAGCCCAACCCCATGATGGCTCCTTCTGGGCAGGGGGATGTAGCAGCACCTCCCTTCCCAAGGAATCTGCAGTGAAAATGGCTACTGGTTATCTCAGCAGCAAAGACTTCTAGTGTCTTCCACAGAACAGGTCACTGGGAACCAAGATAGCACCTACCACACGGCTGATAATCCTAGCCATCTTCTTTGTTCCTAGCCACCTCCAACATCTCAGCTAAGCCGATCTCCCCAGTGATCCCTTCTGTGCAGTTATTCTCCTTTTATTGTTCCACTGTTTTGCAGTATGTTCTTAATTAGACTCTTGAGCCCTACCCCCAACACTCTTTTCGCTTGTGGATAGCTGTGCAGCTGTTGTTTGGTGTGGTGGGGGGGGGGGCAGGGGAGGCAAAGCTAATACCGCTTACTCTGCCGTCATGCCGATGTTACTTCTCTGTACCTGATTCTTGAAGTACTTTTGATGGCAGCTTTAAGTCATTCTCAGTTAATTTTAACAACTCATTCATCTTTGTGTTGCCATCAATTGATATCTTTTCTCACTCAAGTTGTGATTTTTCTGGCTCTTGTTCTGATGAGTGATTTTTTTATTGTATCCTGGGCATTTTGGAGACTATATTAAAAGACTCTTGGCCCTACCTAAATTTTCTGTATTTGCAGGCAGTCATCCTGTTCAGGTTTAGTGTGTAGGCTCTGACCTACTTGTGCGAGCTTTCGTTTCTGAGCCCTTTGCCATGCTATTAAGGACTCCTTTGTTCTTCTGATTCTGCTGGAGCTTCTGCTGGCTCCCTGATAATGCTGCCTACTGGGGTGGGGGGGTGCCTCCTTGGACCGCTCATGTCCTTGAGTATAGGTGGGATGCTGGGCCTGTGGGATGAAGAGTTTCTACTGGTCTGTTCTCTGGTCATCCAGTTTAAATGGACTTATAACTCTATCTCTGCCAGTGGCACTGGGTGAAGGAAGCATTTACCGGGACCACCTTCTTTCATAGGATATGGTTCAGGAGACCCTAGGTCTGGCTCACCTTCTGCCACTGGAAGGAGGGCCTAGAGAAGCCTGGATCTTCTGTTGCCAGACAGAGGGCCAGAAGCCACTAGATCTAGGTGGATAATAGGGAGACACTAGGCCTGTTGGCCCCACAGTACCAACAAAGGGGAAAGACTGCTGCAGTCAGACCCACCCAGGTCCTAGAGCTGCCACTGCTGTAAGCAGACCAGTCCGTAATTTTCAGCTGTTGGAGCCGGTGCTGCAGGAAGATCTGATGACCTGCCACCGGTTATGAGTCTCCCCGTTATATCCCTGCTGGGCTACCTCTTTCCCATTATTTTTAGAGGGGTTTTTTGGCCTGAGAGGACAGGCTTTTCTCTCTTTCTCTTTCTCTTTCTCTTTCTCCCTTCCTTCCATGCCTGTTAGCAGTTCTGGTTGCTGGTATCTCCAGCACTCTGTCCAAGGTATCTGGGAGATAAAAAAAAAACAAACCAGTGAGCTCACTGTGTGTCCTTCGTCAAGTCCTGATGTCCCTAGGCAGTTCACCTTCTTTCCACCTTTTGGAGCCCTTTATGGCTGTTGAATTATTTCTAGGGTATTTAGTTATTTTTAGAGGGGAGGAACAGAGAAAAATGAGTACATGCCATCTTGCCCTAAAACTAGAACCAAGAGTTTTATTTTTAGTTAATCATAAATGTTGATTTGCAATGCTTATCAAAAACTTATTACCATCTATCAAGACAATCCTATGACATGTCTTCTTTAATGTATTAATTTGGTGAATCACAATGATTGCTGTCAGATGTTAAACCAACCATGAGTTATGAGGTAAATTCAACATTTTGTTTATTCTCTGCTTGTCACCTCACAAGACTCATTCTCTGCCCTTTCCTGGCCCGTAAAAGGTGAACCTCTCCATGCTGCTTTGCCCAGGTTCCTCGTCCTCTGAGTTGGGATCAATTGAATTTAAATAATGGAAGGTGTAGCCAAACGTTTAGAGGGTGGGAATGGAGAAGGAAGTTAGGGAATCATCTCCTCCCTCTAACTGCTTGCTGTGGGGAGATAGATACTGAAACTAAACATAAATAAGTGAGAAAAGTATATTGTATCTAGAAAGCAAGACGTGACCTGCAAAAAGTGAAAGCACAACGGAGTAGGAGAATTGAGAGGGGGCAGGTTGTAATTTTAAATCAGATGGGGTCACACTAGGTCTTGTTTAAGAAGGCGATATTTGAGCAAGGACTTCTGACAGGTACAGAAGCAACCATTTTAAGGACTTTGGATTTTCCTGAGTAAAATAGAATACATTGGAGGGCTTTAGACAGAAGAATAACATACTTTGACTTATATTTTACAAGGACCTTACGGTAATAAAAGTCTCTTGAAAAATAGAAATGCATGAATCCTTCCTTAAAATGATAAAATGTAAACTTCAATCCTGAAGCTCTTATTTTAATTGCAGATATATTAGAGACATCCTCACTAAGATAAGGATCAATGCAAGGGTGACCAATTTCCCCACACTTTCTAACATTCTTCTGGAGGTATTAGCCAATACAATTGGACAAGAAAATACAATTAGAGGCATAAGAACTGGAAATGAAGAAATAAAACTATATTTTCAAATGTTATATTAGTTTAACAGGAAAATCCTATATAACAATGATAATAAAAGAATTCAGCAAGGTAGCTGGCTATAAAATTAAATTGAAAAAAAATGACCTAGGCCTCATATAAATTAATTCAAATAGATTAAGTCAAAATAGTTTATAGAATTAAATGTAGGATGTAACACTATAAAACTTATACAGGAAAACATAGGAGAAACATGGTGACCTGGATTAGGAGAAAGTGAAGAGGTTTTTTACATGACATCAAAAGCAGGATCCATAAAAGAAAAACAATCAATAAACTGAATTTCATCAAAATTTAAAACCCTTGCTCTGCAAAAGATGCTGTTAAGAGGATAAAGACAAGCAACAAATTTGTAAAAAAATAACTACATATCTACATATACTACATATCTACAAATATGTAGATAACTACATATCTACAGATAACTACATATCTACATAACTACATGAACTACACATCTGAAAATGGACTTATATCAAGAATATATAAAGAATTTTCAAAGTGAAACAGTAAAAGAAATGGGCAAACATTTCACCAAAGAGGATACGCAGATGGCAAAAATGCACATGTAAATATATTCAGCATTATTAGCCAATAGGGCAGGACAACTTAAAACCATGATGAGATGTCACTCCACAGCTATTAGAACAGCTAAAATTTTAAAAAATAAATAATACCAAATGCTGGGTGAGGAGTCAGAGAAACTGGATCTCTCACATACCATTGGTGGGAATGTAAATCGTATGGTCACTTTGGAAATTCATCTGGCAGGGTTTTTGCTTGTTTAAAATTAAACACACAATTACCATACAAGTCAGCAATCACACTTCTGGGTATTTATCTGCTATGGACTGAATGTTCATGTCTCTCCAAAATGCATATGCTGGAATCCTAATCCCCAAGGTGATGATACTTGGAGGTAGGGCCTTTGGGAGGTGATTAGGTCATGAGGGTGGAGTCCTCATGAATAGAATGCATGCCCTTAAAAAAGAGACCCCAGAGGGGTCCTTGCCCCTTCCACCACAAGAAGACACAGTGAGAAGCTGCTGGCTATAAACCAGAAGAGGACCTTCACGAGAACATGACTGTGCTGGAGCCTTGATCTTGGACTTCCAGCCTCCATAACTGTGAGAAATACATTTCTGTTTTTTATAAGCCACCCAGTCTGTGGTATTTGGTTATAGCAGCCCAAACAGACTAAGACATTATCCCAAAGAAATGAAAACATGTCCACACAAAATTCTGCACACAGATGTTCATAGCAGCTCTTTTTGTAATATGCAAAATGGGAAACAACCCAAACACCTTTCAAAGGATGAATGTTTAAGCAAACTATGATACATCTATACCACAGAATATTCCTTAGCAGTGTAGCCAGTGAAGTGTTGATAAGTCCAGCAGCTTGTATGGATCTCAAGGGTATATGCTGAGTGGGAAAGGCCAATCTCAAAAAGTCACATATGGTGTGATTCCATTTATGTAACAGTCTCTAAAGGACAAAAGCATTGGTGGTTTCCAGGGAAGTGGGTGGTGATAGGGAGACGGGTGTTACTGTAAAAGGTATCACAAGGAATCTTTGTGCTGATAGAACATTTCTGTATCTTGATTGTGATGGTGGTTACACAAATCTACACATGACAACATTGCATAGAGCTCTACTTGTACACATACACACACACAAGGAGTTCATGTGAAACTAAAATCTAAATAAGGTCTATAGATTGTACCAGTGTCAGTTGCCTGGTTTGATAGTGTGTTATACTTAGGTAAGACACGACCACTGGCCAAAAAATTCAAAATTCTTACATGTCCGCATTCTTTAACTCACTATTTCCTTGGGACATACCCCAAGAAAATTATTAGAAAGGTAAGCAAATCTTTACAAATATGGATACTCATTACTGTTTTCTTTTTATACATATGTATCATATAACAATATAATTTGTATGCCAATCCAGGAAAACCTTAAAAATTAGGGGAAGGTGCTAACCTAATTGAAATTATATAATTTCTTGAAATATTTCCTTTTTGACTGACAAGTTGGTTTACCATGGTTTAACATGGACTTAATAAAAGAATTCTAGTCACAAAATACTGTAAAAGGACAAATTAGACATTCTAGCCATACATCTTTGATTATGTTTTAAGAGTTACTCTACAGAATATAATATACATCCACAACTTATCACAATATACCTTGAGTTACTAGTACACCACTTCATGTATAAGGTAAAAATCTTACAACAGCATAATCCTACTTAAAAACTTTCTGTCCTCTCTGCTACTGGGAGCATATACTTTATTTAAAAGTTTATAATCCCTAAACACGCAATTATTAGTTTTTCCTTAAATATTAAATTGACTGTAAATGAATTTTTTAAATGAAAGAAAAACAGTCTTTCATATTTATCAACCTATTTACCATTGTCAGCTATCTTCCTTCCTGTTGATCTGTATTTCCATCCTGTATTTGTTCCTCTCAGCCTGAAATTCTTTTATCATTTCTTGTAGTGCAAGTCTGGTGATGGACAATTCTCTCAGCTTTGGTATACTGAAGATAACTTTATTTTGTTTTTGTTTCTGAAAACCTCTGCATATAGAATTCTGGGTTGTCATTTTTTCTTTCAGCCCTTTAAAAATGCTCCATTTTCTTCTTGCCATTGTACTTCTGATGAGAAGTGAGTTGTTCTTATCATTATTCCCCCAGTATGTAATGTGTCTTTTTCCTCTGGCTGTTTTTAGGAATTTTTTTCTTTATCTTTAGTTTTCAGGAGTTTGTATTTGGTGTGCTTTGGTGTGAATTTGGTGGTGGGAGGGGGAGGGAAATTTTTATACTGCTTGAGGTCTGTAGTGATTCTTGAATGAATGGGTTGATGAACTTATCAAATCTGCTAAATTATTAAAGACCTAAATGTAAGGCCAGAAACTATCAAACTCTTAGAGGAAAACATAGGCAGAACACTCTATGACATAAATCACAGCAAGATCATTTTTGACCCACCTCCTAGAGAAATGGAAATAAAAAAAATAATAAACCAATGGGACTTAATGAAACTTCAAAGCTTTTGCACAGCAAAGGAAACCATAAACAAGACCAAAAGACAACCCTCAGAATGGGAGAAAATATTTGCAAATGAAGCAACTGACAAAGGATTAATTTCCAAAATTTACAAGCAGCACATGCAGCTCAATAACAAAAAAACAAACAACCTAATCCAAAAATGGGCAGAAGACCTAAATAGACATTTCTCCAAAGAAGATTACCAACAAACACATGAAAGAATGCTCAACATCATTAATCATTAGAGAAATGCAAATCAAAACTACAATGAGATATCATCTCACACCAATCAGAATGGTCATCATCAAAAAATCTAGAAACAATAAATGCTGGAGAGGGTGTGGAGAAAAGGGAACACTCTTGCACTGCTGGTGGGAATGTGAATTGGTTCAGCCACTATGGAGAACAGTATGGAGGTTCCTTAAAAAACTACAAATAGAACTACCATATGACCCAGCAATCCCACTACTGGGCATATACCCTGAGAAAACCATAATTCAAAAAGAGTCATGTACCAAAATGTTCATTGCAGCTCTATTTACAATAGCCCGGAGATGGAAACAACCTAAGTGCCCATCTTCGGATGAAGGGATAAAGAAGATGTGGCACATGTATACGATGGAATATCACTCAGCCATAAAAAGAAACGAAATTGAGCTATTTGTAATGAGGTGGATAGACCTAGAGTCTGTAATACAGAGTGAAGTAAGTCAGAAAGAGAAAGACAAATACCGTATGCTAGCTGGAATTTAAGGGAAAAAAATGTCATGAAGAACCTAGGGGTAAGACAGTAATAAAGACACAGACCTACTAGAGAATGGACTTGAGGATACGGGGAGGGGGAAGGGTGAGCTGTGACAAAGTGAGAGAGTGGCATGGACATATATACACTACCAAACGTAAGGTAGATAGCTAGTGGGAAGCAGCCGCATAGCACAGGGAGATCAGCTTGGTGCTTTGTGACCGCCTGGAGGGGTGGGATAGGGAGGATGGGAGGGAGGGAGACACAAGAGGGAAGAGATATGGGAACATATGTATATGTATAACTGATTCACTTTGTTACAAAGCAGAAACTAACACACCATTGTAAAGCAATTATACCCCAATAAAGATGTTAAAAAAATAATATTAAATAAAATTTTTTTTTTAAGTCTGCTAAATTTTGTCAAATATATGCATATTTTATTGAATGTATAAACTCCATTTCTCCCTCTTCTTCTACCTTTGAGACACCACTTCTATGTATGTTAGACCCTTTGGCACTGTTCAACATGTCACTGAAGCTCCATTCATTTTTCAGTCTTCTTTATCTACATGCTTCAGTTTTCTTCAAGATCACTGATCCTTTCTTCTGTTACATCCAATCTTTTGTTAAGGCTAGCCAGTAAACTTTTGACTTGAGATATTGTATTATTCAGTTCTAGGATTTCCACTGGGTTCTTTTCTAGTTTTCATATCTCTCCTGAAATCCCACTCTTCACTCATTACAGTCATATTGTCCCATGGACTGCGTAAGCAGAGTCACTGTAGGCATTTCAAATCCTTAATGCTGATGCCAGCATCAGCATTCCTTGTGATTCTACATCTAATGACTTAGTTTTCTGGACTGTGAGCCACATTTTCCTGTTTCTTCACATATCTAGTGAGTACACTCCTGTGCCATGGTTTCTTCATTTAGTGAGAACTTTGGTTTCCTATGAGTGGTACTCCACTAAAACATGTTCATATTAGTGCCACCAAAAATTTATTTTATCTTCAACATCAACTTTAGTAGCATGCAGAATTATGTCAGATGTTATATTTTCTATGAAATAAACTTTTAAGATCTTTGTGTTGATTCCCTGAATTACATTAAAAAAATGAAACAATTCATATTAACTAATTTTCTATTTAAAGGATCTAATGACTACAGCAAAAAATGACATTTTTAAACTGATTTTAAAGTTTTTTCTGAAAATGGAGGCCATGTAATAACAGATACAGCTGTACTTTTGATACATGCAAAAAATCCAAAAATAGAAGTGAAAAAAATAATTTAGAATGACAGCCATTTGACCTAAAAAGGCATGTTTCTCAAGTGATATATGAGTGCAGCTTCTGTCATTGTACATCTTAATTGTTCACCTTTGAGCGCTATGTTCTTAAAATAACTACTAACTTTTGAAGCAAAAGCTGATGCTTCCTCAGAGTCTTTTTTTTTCTTGTGGAGACTGGTGGCCTGGTGCCTTTGTGTGTGTCAGAGACTATGCCATGCTACTTGCCTTTCAGATTTAATCAGGAGTTAAAGTCGGAGCTCTGCTTACCACACATTCATCTCACAGTGGCAGCCACTGGAGGTACACAGTGGTGGTCTACCAGAGTCACCTATCTTAACGTGGCTATTTATAATAAAACAATTAAAAATGAAAAACCCAAGATAAATAATAAGCTATATGGGACTCCAGGACAACAGGATTGTCGTGGGAAATTGGGGACATATAGTCATTCAGTTTATACCTACACTTTGCAGTTATTTTGGAGATGGGGCTGGTCCTTTTGCTCATCACAATTCTATCCCTGTACCATTTGCTGGTATCTGCCGTTCCATCCCTGTTTAAGGTTCAGGCCTTGAGCAACGACACACTGAGTGCCCACAGACATAGATCTGGGCGTTCTTTTCTGCGGCACTCACTGGATTGAGAGGACAGCTTCACACAGGCTTCTCCAGGTTTGTGGGGTCATTTCAGCATTAACCTGAGAATAACATGGCCCATTCTGCGATTCTCTAAGTGCACTTCATTTGCTCACATCTCACTCTTCTGTCACAATAGATCACGCCCACAGAACTCGAGTTGTTCCATAATTGTGTTCACTGCTGTTCGTAACAGACCACAAGCTTGTCATCTGGCATTAGTGCTGGCAGGTCTGGGGCTGGGGCGGTCCCTGCGTGTGACTCAGGCACCACACACACATGCTCACGCCGAACAGAACTCATCCCTGTGGTGGCAGATGTCACCTTCCTCAGCAGGAACCTCCATCTCCAAGAGGTTGTTAAAAGTAGACATACATCTTTAATGGGGACATTAATACTTCATGAGCTTGTAACGTTGCTGGAGAGCAGGGTTTTAGTCACTTGCCAGGACCCATTAAAATTCATGTGCAAATTATTGGGGGGAGTTTTTTCAGCTCATCATCCATTAGTAACTAATGAAACAGCTGTTTCACATGTGCATGGTGAAGGGAAAGTGCTGCATAAGCAATCAGACCTAATATTTATCATACTGCTTGGTTTTTAGGTTTTGGAGCAGTTGGTAATTATTACAAAGTTGGTAAAATTTGGAACCAGGGTATTGGTTGTACAGGAAGTACAAACATAACCAATCAATGGCTCTCTGACTTTAGGAGGGTTCAGGCTGCTGCTTTGAAGAAGCATCAAAGCCCATTTTGACAGCTGAGTGTTATGGGAAGAGGCTGCTGTTGACACTTGCGTTAGGAATTCACATCCTCTTAACAGACTGCCGGAATTCCAGCCCTGCCTAAAGGTGCTGGTCTGAATAGAAATGTCACAATTATCTACGCCTGTCCCAGGAACAATAACTCAAATTCAACTAAACTAAGCAAACATTATTAAGCATTTACCGTGACAGACCCAGTGCTGGAGCTGGGGATCTGTGGAGATCAGGTATGGTCCTGGCCCTGAGGAGGCTCACAGACTTGTAGGATCCAAGGAAGCAAAAGGTTACACCGTAGCGGTGTGTGTGTGGAAGAAGTGGGGAAGGCATGAGCAAGGGAAGCTTCTAGAAAGTGGCAGGCAGCACCACAAATGGAGGAGTGAAGATGAGGCCTGCAGGCACACAGGTGGGCGAGCGTTCCAGACCGTGAGAGCAGTATTTGCAAACCCAGTGATCTTAAACCTATCTGAATTGGGCAGGTCCTGTTACCCAAAAGCTGGGTTCGCCTCTTGGGTGTTAGGCCAAAAGACACAACCAAGCCAAAGATGAAGAGAAGGAAGGTGTGATTACTTGCAGCAAGTGAGGAGAACACAGGGGATCTTTCCCAAAGCAGTGTCTCCCCAATAGCAAAACTGGGGAAGTTTTAAGCTGAGGGTACGTGCATATTCATGAAGGGGCTCGAGCAGAGGAGAATTCAGCATAGAATTGGGGCAAAGGTCGACAGAGTCCCTCCCTCAACCCCCTCCCCTTGGCAACCACAAGTCTGTTCTCTAGGTCCGTGGTTCTGTTTCTGTTTCACAGATAGGTTCATTTGTGTCATGTTTTAGATTCCCCGTATAAACGATATCATATGGTATTTGTCTTTCTCTTTCTGGCTTGCTTCACTAAGTATGATAATCTCTAGTTGTATCCATGTTGCTGCAAATGGCATTATTTTGTTCTTTTTTATGGCTGAGTAGTATTCCGTTGTATATGTGTACCACATCTTCTTTATCCATTCATCTGTCGATGGACATTTAGGTTGTTTCCATGTCTTGCCTATTGTGAATATTGTCAACTTTTTAAATGATATTTGTTCAGGAAGGGGTATGAAGACATCACATAAATTTTATGGGGTTTTCCAGTTTTGTGGTGGAAGCAACCATTGTTCCAGCACTGTGTAAACAAGTGGACATGGTCACCTCTAATCCTTTTGGGTGGTCCTTTCCCAGCTTCGGGTGTTTTCTCATGCACAAGTGCTGACCCGCAGTTTGCTATTTACTAAAAGGGTACCCTTTGTAGATTTCTCTGTGCCAATGGCTCCTGCCTGTCAGTCTGTCCTGCAAACTCTAGCTGCCGTGATCTCCCCAGACTCGCAGCTCCATTTCTTTAACCTGGGCGTCCACTAGGCATCTCCTGGCACCCCCTTGCTGGGCAGTCAAACTCTCCCAAGGTAGTAATCTGGGGGCAATCACAGTGCTTATCTCACTTGTTTCCTGCCTCTCAGAGATTATTCACCTACATTGCTAAACATCCAATGTCTTGGAAACCAGCGTCTCATGCATTTTGTCCATTTTTTGGTTGTCTCTGATAAGAGGGTCAACTGGTCCCCATTACTCCATTTGTACCAGATGTGGAAGTCTTTTTCATACATTTTCAAATGGATAATTGGTAGATATTTAAACGTTATTGCATTTAGATTTCAGATACATTTAAAAGAGTGATGCCACAGTTTTATTTTAAAACTTCAATATTTACATTACTCTAGGGGTCACATCCATGGAGTAGTTAACCTTTCAATGAACATTTTTATATGTCAACTTGAAAAGCACTTTAAGTTAATATTTAACTTAATTTTAGCATTTAAGTTAATATTTTTGTCAATATTACTTTGAGCTTACAGAAGCAAAACAGTCTGAGGACCATTGTTTTAATTACCCATATGGTGTCTCTGTCGGTCTGAAACTAGTGACATTTGCCAACATAGTGGTCTTTTAGGGACTCCTGGGGTACTAGGACCAGCCTGTGTGGTACCCTTGTCCCAATTCCTTCCCGACAACAGGCTTTGTCTTGAATTTCATGAAAGGGGAAACTGCACCTAGTTTGCCATCTACGGTATGATAAGTATCAATCTCCCTGGTTGCTTTTCGCATATCTCATTTGTGCAAGTCCATGTCTTGGTCTTGGTGTGATGAGCATAGACATACACTCTTGACTGGTGAGTATAAGCTCAGATCTTGTTTGGAAGGGTTGCCATCCCAACGAGAGACAGTGAGATGGCTCATCCACTGTCACACTGTTAATCATGTGTGGATCCAGAATTGGAACCCAAGTGACTAGATACAGCATCTCCTGTCCTTCTTCCCACCAGAGTCTCTAATATAAGTGGGACAGACAACCATATTGGCCATCTATCCCATCTGTTCCCACTTTCACATGAAGAAAGAACTTGAGTAAAAATTGTTATTGTACAAGTGAAAATTTGAGGGGGGCGTATTTATTACCTATGTTTTATCAATAAGAGCATAGATGTTTCATAGTTGATCTGTGTATAAGTCTTAAGGCTACTTCTTGGAAAATTATAACCCCAAATAAAGTTGATACAATAACAGACCACTATATAGTGGAAAATTAACCAAACAAATTTAAACAAATTGTATTAATAATCATGTAGCAATATTTTCAGTAATTTAAGTGTAAAAAATAAGAATGTCAGCAAGTGAAATTCATTCAATCTAAAATGACAGTTGTCATAAAACAGTCTTTCCTCAACTGTTGGTAATTTCAACTATGTGCATGCACAGGAGATTTTCATCTATTTAGGGGGTTTCTAGTAAGTGGCTACTAAGAGAAATACAAATATGGAGAGCTTCATGTGATTCTTCCATAAAAAACAAAGAAAGGGCTTGAAAGTTGAGATTAAAAAGGAATTTGAAAAAAAAAAAAAAGGGAATTTGAACTTTGATTCTGGTGGCATGGTAGATTAAGTACCCCAATGGATCTTCCTGACTGAATCAACTAAATGCTGGATAAAATATAAGGATGAAAAATAAAAATTACAAACAACAATAGCATGTGCATTGGAAGGGGGTGATGAGGAATAAAGCATTCTAAAGTCCTTGAATTATTGGGGTGAAGGTATAGATACTGACTACTGTTGTTCTGTAAAATTAAGTACACATGTTAATATACTAGCATAACCACTAGAAGAAGCAGTACAGAGCATATTACCTGCAAACAAGAAGTTAAAAAAATACTGGAATCAGAAGAAGACAAAAGAAAATCAATGAAAAAGATGGCAGTATAAAAGGAAATAGACAGAAAAAGCTCGGCCGCTGGGTGGGTCGGGGCGTTCGGCGCGCCCTTCTCTGAAGCGGCGGTGGCCGGGCTGGGCGCCGGGAGTGGGAAGCGACGGCGCGGCTGGAAAATGCCAGTCCATTCCCGAGGGGATAAGAAGGAGACGAACCATCACGATGAGATGGAGGTGGACTACGCCGAAAACGAGGGGAGCAGCTCCGAGGACGAGGACACCGAGAGCTCGTCGGTCTCCGAGGATGGAGATAGCTCAGAAATGGATGATGAAGACTGTGAAAGAAGAAGAATGGAATGTTTAGATGAAATGTCCAATCTTGAAAAACAGTTTACCGATCTCAAGGATCAACTTTATAAAGAACGATTAAGTCAGGTGGATGCAAAACTACAAGAAGTCATAGCTGGAAAAGCACCAGAATATTTGGAACCACTGGCAACTTTACAAGAAAATATGCAAATTCGTACAAAGGTAGCAGGAATCTATAGAGAGCTCTGCTTAGAATCTGTAAAGAACAAATATGAATGTGAAATTCAAGCTTCTCGCCAGCATTGTGAGGTCTATTTTCTGCTTCTTGAAGAACATCCTAGGCATTCCTTCACTGAGAGTCTGTTAGTGAGTGAAAAGCTTTTGTTATATGATACAGTGCAGAGTGAACTAGAGGAGAAGATAAGAAGGCTTGAAGAGGACAGGCATAGCATTGATATTACCTCAGAGCTGTGGAACGATGAGCTTCAGTCAAGAAAAAAGAGGAAGGACCCTTTCAGTCCTGACAAAAAGAAGCCAGTTGTGGTTTCAGGTCCGTATATAGTTTATATGCTACAAGATCTTGATATTCTTGAAGACTGGACAACAATAAGGAAGGCAATGGCTACACTGGGTCCACACAGAGTGAAAACAGAACCACCTGTGAAACTGGAAAAACACCTGCACAGTGCTAGATCCGAAGAGGGAAGATTGTATTATGATGGTGAATGGTATATACGTGGACAGACAATATGTATTGACAAAAAAGATGAATGTCCTACAAGTGCTGTAATTACAACAATTAACCATGATGAAGTTTGGTTTAAGAGGCCTGATGGAAGCAAATCTAAGCTTTACATTTCACAGCTACAGAAAGGAAAATATTCAATTAAACATTCGTAATCATGATTTAAGTGTTATCTAAATCTACCTTATTAGTGTTACCAAGTATGATGTGCCATGGGAATAAAAAAATATATTCAGTAACTTAATATTCTCATCGAATCATGAGAGACTGTGTATTTGTAGGTAGTACTCTAAATAGACCTCATGTTGATATGTTATTGAAAGAGACAGTGATAAAAGTTTAATCATGATCATTACATTTATTTGCCTTTTTGGCCCAGTGACCAATAGGTATATATGGTAGGGGTTTCTTACTAAACTTTTTTCTTTGGTTTTTATGTAAATCTGTCTTACCTTTAGTGAACTATGTTAGCAGTGGCTACATTTATCTGCAGTTTTCTTGATTTTCAGTGTCTTTGTCACTGATCATATATTTGTAAATAAGCCCTATAAAATGTTTCCTATAAATGGTTTGTAATAGTACATTTGTGTCAAATCAGAATTGAAATTTAAACATATATACGTGAGTATGTATAGATGGCATCATCAGCTTATTTAGAACTGATGGCCTTACTTTGCAATCTTGTTTTACCCGAAATTAAGCTATTGGGTTTGAAAGCTAAAAGGAGCACTTTTGTAGACTAGGAGCTTTCCTTCTCCTTTTCCTTGATTGTATGGAGGTGACCTATTTTTACAAATTATACTTCATGTTGATTAGAAATATTAGTGTCAAGTAATAACATGCTTCTACCTTTATTTCTTGTGAACCTTTCGAGGGCAGGTATATATGCCTGGTATTTATGATGCAGTATGTAAGTGGTGGACAGTAACTGACAGTATTGTGGTGCTTGCTGTACATGTCTGATCTTTTGAAACAGATTTTTAGTAAGCATTTTCCAGAGGTAAAACTAGATTCGTATCCTAATTTTATTCCTAGGGCAAAATAGACAGGGATGATCTCCTTGAATCTATTCCCAAATTAATATTTTTATCTTTGGTGTTTCTACACTTTAAGGCCACTTGGTGCAATTTAGAAAGCATTGGCCTCTCTTCCCCTAGTCACATTCAAAATTAACTTCTAAAACCTCAGGAACAGTACAGGGAATTGAAACCCTCAATATGGCAGCACAATTGGCTGTAGTATATATTAGGGTACAACCAAATCAGGTATTCCTGGTGGTCTTGTGCACTTTAATTTCTGTTATATTGAGACTTAAGAGGATGAGGAAGAGATCTACTTATTAACACTTAGGGCAGGAATATCTGCATTGTTCCATTTGTTTTCTCGCTATTTTACCTCTGCAAACATCTTCCTGTGCAGATCACTACTTCACAGTTGCCAAATGTTAAAATATTTGACTTCTGAAGTTAATTATCAGCAGTTATGTACGTTGTTCTGTTTCTAATTAACCTTAGCAAATGTACATAATGTCATAATCTGATAGTATTTGACAGTACTTATGTATACAATGTTTCATAAGCATTTTTAATAATATTTGGATTTTTAAATTTAGTATATAATAAAAAGATGTGTTTGCGTGTCAAAAAAAAAAAAAAAAAAAAAAAATAAAAGGAAATAGAAAACAGAGCAGACCAAAAAACATACCTAATATGATAATAAGGTTATATTCAAATAGAGGAGTAATCAGAATAAATGTAACCGGATAAGCTGTGCAGTTATAAGACAGAAATATCAGACTGTCTTTTTTAATTCAGCCTAACCGTTGTTGGTTTTGTAAAGAGACACGACCAAAAATTACAGACACGGAGATAGTCCTTAAGTCAATGGATGGCTGGGAAAAAAATGTGCACCAGAAAAATGCTAACCAGAGAAAAGCTAATGTAGCCATTTAAATAGCAGACAAATTAGTTTCTGATCAAAGGTTCGTGTTAGCAAAAAGATATAACCTCTCTAAGCTTGCAAGTGCCTGAGAAAATAGCCTCAAATTGTACAAGGCAAAAATTTACAGAAAACTAGGAACGTTTGACAAATTCACTATCATAATGGGGGATTTAAACCCCTTCTTTCAATAATAGGGCAATCAAGCAGGCCAAAAAGTGAGTAGGAACGTAGCAGATTTGAACAACAAAATGAATAACTGGATCTAATGAACATTTATAAAACACTGCAACCAACATTCAGACAATACACCGTCTTGTTAAGCGCTTACTAGAATCCATGAATTTCAAATGATAAGCCCCCTTCTTTGACCACAATTCAATTAAGTTAGAAACCAACTGCAAAAGGAAAATGAGGAAAACACCACACATTTGTCAATAAAACGTCACACACAGCTAAAGCCTTCATGGATAAAAGCAGAAATCATCAAGGAAATGAGACAATAGAACGGAAGGATGATGAGATTACCACTTATGATAATCTGTGGGCTGCAGTAAAAATATTACTGAAGTGGAAATTTATAGCCCCGAGTGCTGACTTCATATAGCTGGAAAAGCACACATCTCAAAATACAGTCATTTCATCCCAGGTCTAGACTCACATACATACTGCACCAGAAATCATATGTAAGAAAGCTGTGGAAGCCAGGTTTCTCGCAGAAAAACGCAAGGTCGGTAAATGTGGTACATGTATGATGACAGGCAAAAGGCTTACCAACTTGCATGGTACATTTTATTCATACATAAATAAAAATCAAAGTTCCCTTATATTCTTTAGATAAAACATTCTTTTACGTAAGTGCCTACCAAGCCATGTAAATTGGAGTGCAAATTTTTAATCAACTCCCTCTAATAATTTCTAATTTTTTTAATTTTTAATTGTGGTAAAATACATATAAAATTTACCATCTTGACCATTTTTAAACATACAGTTTGGTGGTATTAAATACATTTACACTGCTGTGTAGCCATCACCACCATCCATCTCCAGAACTTTTTGCATCTTCTCAAATTGAATCTCTGTCCCCACTGAGCACTAATTCTCCATCCCTCCTCCCCCAGGCCCTGGCATCTGCCATTCTATTTTCTGTCTCTATGAATTTAACTAAACTAAGGACCTCATATGAGTGGAATCATACAGTATTTGTCCTTTAGTGACCGGCTTATTTCACTTAACATAACGTCCTCAAGGTTCATCCATGTTGTAGCATGTGTCAGAATTTCCCTCCTTTTTATAGTTGAATAATACTGCATTGTATACATAGACCACATTTTATTTATCTATTTATTCTTTGATGGACACCTGGGTTGTTGCATCTTTGGGTATTAAAAATACTCTTCAAGACTATGCTTCTATTCTTTGGGGTATAGACGCAGAAGTGGGATCCCTGGATCATATGGTAATTCTATTTTTAATTTTTTGAGTAACGGCTACACTGCTTTCCACAGTGACTGCCCCATTTTACATTTTTACCAACGGTGCACTGTTTTTTGATAGCAGCCATTCTAATGGAGTGAGGTGGTATCTCATTGCGGTTTCTAATTTTCTAAAGAAAGGATTTGTTCAGTATTTTGTCTGATGCAGCTGTTACAAGCTAAATAATGGCACAGTTTGACCTGGGAACCTTTATCCAGTGTTCACCAATTTCCTCATTAACGTGATACTTATACCCACGAACAGAAGAAAATTCCTTTTGACATGAAATTGTTCATGGTGCCGCATCTTTTCCCCACTTCTGTTGCAGCATAACTATTTTTAACATGTTCTAGTCCTTATAAAACTGTGTGTGATTTTTGTATATCAATATATATTTCAACAGCTGTCTTGAATATCATTATTGAAACATTTAATTAGCTTACTTTTGTTAGTTTTTATTAATTTTCAAACTCCAGATTTTGAAAAACATCACATAGGCAAGTCTTTGGATTCATTAAATATAAATACCTTAAGTATTTATTATATATTTTTTCCTTTTTTTCATCAGACAGAAAATGTCTTCTCCTATAATTTCTCCTATCTCCTATAAGATAATCATAAGTTGTTCTCTTGGATTTGATTTTTTGTTGTTGTTTTCAACTGCTATTTGATATGTGATCAGTCAGTTTCATCTAGTTATGATACGCAGCCATAAAAGAAAATCTCCATGGCCTTCGACAAGGTTGTTTCTCATGCATATGGTCCCCCGCGGGTGGGGGGCCGCTGGCTTCAGGTCTTAGTCTGGGATCAGTGGCCCATCTTCATGCCTGGATAACTGCCCCCACAGGGAACCGAACCAACAGCTGCTATCACACCAGCTTGGAGGGTCCAAGAAGCATAAGATGTGTGAAAGAATCAAACCTCCCAAGAAGTACAGCAAGAGACTGTCCATCGCAGGTTAAAAGCAGACACATGCTGCCCAGGGACTCAAATACGGGCTATAAACAGTACAGCATAGAAAGGAACGATTAAGACAAAATCCAGGATACTGGCGAGCTCCATGGGGGGAGGGATGGGTGACGTAACCAGGAGAACCTGGAAGGGACATGAGGGCAGCTCACACACCATAAAAGAAGAGATGGCTGCAGGTCAGCAGCACGCCGAGGTCCACACTCCAGTGTTCCCCACCCTCCCTGCTTTGGGGTTAGCCCCGAAGGAGACTCATTTTATTATCTAGCTAGGAAATCTGGACTGTTCCTGACCACGTCCAGGGAAAGGGGAGGTTAATTATGTTACTGGGGATTCTCTTAGCTGGTATCAGCAGCTCAGGGTAATTAAGGACCTACAGGAATAATAAACAACAAGAAACTAAAAAAATTCCTGAAGCCATAGAATGGCTTCACCAATTAGGTTGGATTATGATGTTTAATTTTTTGGAGCTGTCTCTGTTGCTATAGAAATTAACAACGAAGACAAGACACCTGAGCGTGGCCTTTCGAAGCACTCCAGCCCCCAGCCTCGCTCCGCAGCCGGTGGCACCGGTGCCCAGAGCCGCCCCTGAGACTGAAAGGGGTGGGGGTCATGTGGTCTGTCTCCAGGCTCCAGGGCAGTGCCAGCTGCACGCACGGAGGTCACGACCGGCAGCCTGCACCCAGTTTAGGAAGGTGACCAGGACTTGACCCACGTCTGTCTCTCCCTGTGTGGCCTGGGCGGGGCCTCAATTTTCTGCCTCTGGGATGCAGTCGTGATGTCCTTCTCACCCGGCGGTGAGGCCTGGATGAAGAGCACATGTGGACCCCCCATAGCCCGTGGTGACCCCCACGTCCCCATGCTCAGTGAGGGCGTCCCCCGCGTCCCCAGGATCCACACCACAGCCACGTGCACCATGCCCTGCGCAGGGTCCCTGCGTGGAGTGCACGTGCTCCAGCCCACACCATGAGCACCCGTCCCTGCTCCGTCACACTCTAACGGCCGGTATCTGCTGGGGAGGGGTTGGAAGTGGTTTGCATTTATTCGTTGTTCTGCCAGCAGATATAAAGGAGGATATGTGCGCAGAATGGGGTCAGCTGAACTCAAGCCCCAGGGCGGGGCTCTGGGGACACCTCAGCGGCTGCCCCTCCACCTGCTCTCCTGGGACAGCCCCATCTTGGCCATCACCGGCTTTCCCTGTTGACCACACGGATAGTGGGTGGCCCGGTCCTGAGACTCAGCGATGTGACCGGGTCAGTGGAACAGCAGGGGCAGCGGGCACAGGGTGAACACTCGTGCGTGAAGCCGTGCAGGGAGGAGGCTTCCGGGGGGGAGGGGGGGAGAGGCTGTGTGTGCAGGGCTGAGTGGGCGGAGCTACAGTCCCGTGGGGTGCAGACGCGGAAGCCCCAGGCCCCAGAGGCAGAACCTGTGGCCCCTAGGCTGGGAGTACCTCATACAACCCTCTGAGGAGCTGGAGAGCCCTCTGCGTCCGCGTCTCTGTAAAGGTCAAGACCGCATGCATTTTGAAATCTCAGAATTTGTTTAAAATGGAGCGTCAAAGAAATCAGCATGATGAGATGTGGGCAGCATGATTCAGGAAAGCACCCTTTCCCCAGAGGTCATAGGCACAGCCCCTCAGCCGGAGGTCCCAGCACACGGGCCACTGGGGAGTCTGAAGGGTGCGGTGTGTGTTCACGTGTGCGTGTGTGCACATGTGAGTTCATGTGTGCGTTGGCACATGACATGGGTGCATGTGCGTACACGTGCGTGTGCACTCAGGGACAGGGTGCCACATTCCGACGTGCCGCCAGGTGGCCAGGTCAGCACCTACAGACACGTGTGATAGGACAAGTGTTAGCTCCCCGCCCGTGATGGCCCTGATCCGATACCCAGGGCCACCTCCTTTTTCGGTGGCTTGCGTGACCAGAAATGAAGCGACCCCTTGTTCCTCGGTGGGAAGTTCTCTGAGGAGAGAAAGAAAAAGACCGGAGCCAAAAGATATTTTAAACGTCAGAGTCACACGCTGAGACGCCCCCGTGCTCCTCGGGTGCCTAGAAACGCACGAGGTGCACGGTGGGAATTCATCGATCACCAAACCTTCATGAAATACACGTTCCTAACTTTGTGAATTTCTCCAAAATCTGAAAAAGAGGGAATGACTCAATGCCTTGATTTCTTCTTTTTTTTTTCGCCATCAGTGCAGCGTCTGCTCCCAGGCCTGGCAAGTGTTGACCGGCCCTGACTCTGTGAAATGAGAGCGAGTGGTCACATGACGCTTGGCTGGGGGGAGAGGGAGGGCCCTGCTGGTACCTCTGGGCCGCGACTCCCACGTGTGCTGTTCTCTGGGGCGCCTTGTGTCTGGCCCGGCTCTCCCCGTCCCCACCGCCTGTCGTCCTGACGTGTCCCTCCACCAGCATGGCTCTCAGACACCCCCATCGAGCTCTCAGCCCTGCATGCCACCACTGCCTGCCCCACGTGCCCACCCCCGCCCCCTGCCCTCTCTGCACCACCACCGTCAGACTCCACTCCCAGCTGTGGCCTCCCAGCCTCCCTAGCTCCAGTCCTGCCCCCGAGGTGGCCAGAGGGGTGATCTCAACCCCCTGCCTCTTGTCCGGGTGGCAGAGCTGCAAACTACACAACCTGCCCCAACGGGCGGAAAGCCTGAGGACAGGGACGGGCTCCCAGGCCAGAAATCACAGGTGTGGGGTCCCAGGGGGACCAGCGGGGGCCCACCTCTGTCACTTACCACCGCGGCCCCGGGGTGGGCTCCACCTGAGGCTGGGCCGGCT
The DNA here is from genome assembly GCF_949987515.2 of Delphinus delphis. Lineage (NCBI taxonomy): Eukaryota > Metazoa > Chordata > Mammalia > Artiodactyla > Delphinidae > Delphinus > Delphinus delphis. The sequence goes on from NC_082691.1 coordinate 10,370,976, forward strand.
CCCTGCCCTTGTCCTGCAGGGGACACACAGGCTGTCTTTGCTGCTGTCCCTTCGAAACAAGGAAATTTCCTCACTTCTCCTCACGCTCTTTGGCCCCAAGCAGGTCATGAGGCCATTGCTGGCCAATCACTGTCCCTGTGAGGCTGAACGCTGACAGTCTCGGGCCTGGGTTCCTGAGTGGCGCCCACGGGGGTGCAGGGATGGGCTGACTGTGACAAGTGATCTTGAAAAAGAATAAACTATCACGACTTGAAGCCACTACGTGTGGGGGGTGCTTGGTTATAGGACATTCAATCCTGGCACGCACAGCGATGTGACCAGTAAGAGGACGGCCCTGGAATGTGCTGGGGTGCTTTTGAGGGACAAGCGTGACCTCTGGTGCCCAGGCTGGTAGGAACCTTCCTCCACCACAAGCCCCTCTCACGCTGCAGGCCGTTGCGCTCAGCCAGGGCTGCAGGGCGTCTCCTCAGGGAGTGGCAGGAGGACCCTCACAGACTCAGAAGAAGTACGCTGAAGCAGAATTCGTGACTGTGAAGGTCCCAGATGGCCACAGCATCCAAGCTTCAGTGGCTTCTCACGTGCTGGGTGACACATGCAGCTATGCCGAGAGCATGCAGCCCAGCTCGGGAGCTGATGGGCAGCAAGTTTGCCCAGCATCGCAGGGAATGCATCAGTGAAAGTGGCGGGGCCGGGCTGGGCCCCCCATGGGGGGACGAGGTCAACGCTCTAAGGATATCCCCCTGCGGTGTCTCCTGTAGTCTTTGAGCATTGACTGGGGCCTCGGCCGGGGATGAGGCGACCACATCTGCAGCTGCAGGAGAACAGAGATGGGCAGCGTGCTGGGGACTGGGGTAGGGAGTCGTGCAGTGTGAGGGTGCCTATAGAATGACATCTACCATCATGGTTTCCCAGGAGTCCTCAGGACCTGGAAAGAGTTGCACTGATCTTGGGTCCAAGTGTAGGGGCTGGGAGTATCACCATGCTGGGGGCGGGGCTGCCCGCAGTCTCTGTGTACAGTGTCTGGAATTGTACATAGGCCATCTTGGCCCATGGTGTGGTCGGGCATTCAAAGCACAGCTGGAATGCTGACCTCCCTGGCTGGGTGTGGTGCTGGTCACTGTGGTGGAGGAGCCCTTGTGGCCCTCTGTCCACCATGGGGTAGCTTTGGGTCTTGGCTAGGAGCCTTGCTTGCTTGGTCAGTCTTTTAATTGACCACAGAACGGGCAGCTTAAACAACAGACATTTCTCATCTTACAGTCCGGTACACTGCAAGTCTAAGCTAAAGGTGTCGGCAGGGCTGCTTTCTCCCGGAGCCTCTCTCCTCGGTGTGTAGATGACCGTCCTCTCCCTGTGTCCTCCTCGGAGTGTCTCTGTGCGTGTCTGTGTCCTGACCTTTCTTCTTATGAGGATGCCTGTCATATTCAATTAGGGCCCACCTTAATGACCCCATTTTAACTTAATTACCTTTTTAAAGACCTGACCTTTGAAGAGTCCCATTCTGAGGTCCTGGGGGTTCGACTTCAACCTGTGACTTTGGGGGACACAGTTTGACCCACAACATTTCCATTAGTCTCTCTGATCCTCACTGGAAGCCAGGGCACATGTGGGACAGGCATTATCCTCCATTTTATAGACGAAGCGACTGGGGTGAGAGACACTGATGCTCGCCGACCAGCACAGAGGCGGGAGGGTCAGGGAGAAGCCGTCCAGCTTGCTGCGACGATCAGGCCTGAGATGAGCACGGACAAGACACCTTGGCAACACACAGCTGACTGCGATCCACCCCTGGAGAGGCTGTCAGACAGGAGTGGGGGACCATCTGGGGGCCTGGGAAGGGTGTGGTTGGACTCTCCCAGGAGAGAAGAGGTCTTAGCCAGTGACCACAGCTCTGGACACCCCCAGCCTCTGCTTGCACAGCTTCCAGAACACCTTGCTTCCTGCACCTTCTCCTGGGAAGGCTGTCCTTGGGTGAGTCCTGTGCCCCTTGGACCCATACGGAGTCTTGCAGCACCTGCCTCTCCTTCCTTCATGTCTCTGTCCCTTCTCGGGCCACCCTCCTCTGTCAGCACTAGAGACCTATCTGCCTTGTCCACCACAAAACAGAGGTGCCAAGAGGAAACACAGGCTCTCCTCACAGCTCAGATGCAGGCATTCAGGAGGTAACTCAGTGAGAGGCTGGTACAGCACGGGGTCCTGTTGGTTCTCCTGGTGCCACGGCTTCGCTCCTTCCTCCCTGGCAGGACTTCACATGGTTATCAACAGGTATTTACTGAGCTCCTACCATGTGTCACCTCTGGCCCATGGAGCTAACCCACAAGCAGGGTAAACAGACAGCAGGTACCAAACTTAATGCATAGGTGAGTCACAGAGTGCCCTGAGGATGCTTCATAAGCACTAAGGAGAAAAGAACAAGGGGTGAGGACGGGAGGCGTAGGGTGGGGCTACTGGGCACGGGTGCAATTTCAGGGGCCACTCAGTGACGTGGAGAAGGTAGTATTCCAGCAAGGACTTGACGGGGTCAGACGCCCATCATTCTGGGGTCACTGTAGCAAATTGCACAGGCCCCCGAACCTGCAGCTGTGCTTAGAGAGGTTGGGTCCCCAGCTAAGTGCTGCGTGGCTGGCGTGGCAGATAAAGTGGAGTGACTGAGTGGAAGCAGTAAGTAGGAGCTTAAGGAAGGATAGATAATTCTGGAACTCTCTCCCTCTGTCTCATTTCAGTATATCTAGCAAGTCAGCGAAGATTTGTACTGTCCATGGTCACTTTCAGAATGATCCTACCTGCTGTCTCATCGGGTCCCGACTTTTGAAATAAACACATTTATGCCCGTTTCACGGACGAACAACAGATCACTCTTCAAAATCACGATTCTGGGCTTCCCTGGTGGCGCAGTGGTTGAGAGTCCGCCTGCCGATGCAGGGGACGCGGGTTCGTGCCCCGGTCCGGGAAGATCCCACATGCCGCGGAGCAGCTGGGCCCGTGAGCCATGGCCGCTGGGCCTGCGCGTCCGGAGCCTGTGCTCTGCAACGGGAGAGGCCACAACAGTGAGAGGCCCGCGTACTGCAAAAAAAAAAAAAAAAAAAAAAAAAAAAAAAAAAAAAAAAAAAAAAATCACGATTCTCCAAAGAACGGTCTGGAAAAGAATTAAGAAATAAGACAGGGGAGTTTAACTAGGCGATATCTCGTTTCCATCTCTGCACATCCATGATCACAATGATCTGAAACGTCAACATTCTGCTTCTTCCACCACTTACATTTTCAAAAATTAGGCCAAATCACACTGGCAGGCATTCTCTGAGGACATCTACCCGCCCAGATAGGTGCTGTGAGGCCTGACAAACGTGTAAGCTGCAGTCTGAGTTTGCAAGCAACTCAGCAAAGTAATTTACACATAAAAATGCAGACCTTCTTGTATGTAAGCAACACTATTAAGGAAAGTGCAGGAGGTAGCTGAGTGCGGAAGATAACCGCTCTCGGACACCACTGTCCTGGGTGGTGGTCCCGACTCGGCCCTGGGCAATCACCAGCCCCTACCTGGCCTTCTGAGCTGTCCCTTCCTCAGCCACGTGCCCCAGGTCCCGCTGGAGTCCCACAGTTCTGTGAGAGGTCTGCCCTCAGTCACAAGCATCTATCTGGCCTTTTCCCGTTTTCTAACCCTCTTGACAATTTTACCCAATGAAGATCACACCAAAGGAGGCAAGAATCAACAGGACAGGATTCCACCCCAGGGATACTAAATCAAAAGCAAACTGAGAAATGTCTTTGCATTTAGTGAGTCCTGAATATTTTGTGTGCCAAGCTGGATGCACAGCCTCTGATGCTGGAACCTCACAAGAATCCGTCTGTGTGCTCAGCTGACCTTGCTGGTATGTGCTGGTCTTTTTATGGGGTTGCTTTATACGGACCATGCCGTTCCTTGTCTTGTGTGAGGCAGCGCCTCACCCCGGCGGGCGCGTGCTGAGTACTGTGTGGTCAGAATCCTTCTAGAACTTCTTAGCTAAGAGCAAAATGGCTTCGCCTGCTCATTCTATTTTCAACTTATTTCTGTCTCTTCCCTGTACGGTTTCTGTTGTTCCAGAAACAGGCCTGGACTCAGATCAGAAAGATGCAAACGCTAGCGTTGAGTTAGTCCCAGGCCAGTGTTCAGATTCTCTGAGCTTTGGACCTCTGAAAAGCGACAGGGATACAGTGCCTATTTTGATAAAGTGAAAGAATTGTGGAAATGCACGTAGCCCGGCACGCGCCTGTGCACGTTTGCCGGAAGACTTCCCACCCTGTTCTTGTCTTATCTTTTATCGTTTTTAAACAGGAGACGGCTACCCTCATCTCTTCTCATCCCACACTGAGCAAAAACAATGATAGAGAGCCCGATCAGGAGCAGAGAGTAAACAAAGTAATGAGGACTGACAGGGACACGGTCAACGCTGAGTCCCAGGAAACCCCTCTGGCTGCGGCACGAAGGGCTGGGAGACAGAGATGCTAAGACGCGCTGGGTTTGCTGAGGATGGAGACCCGGGTGGGAAGGGAGGGCCAGCAAAGTGGCACAGCTCCCAGCCTGCTGGCTGCCTGCACGAGGCTGCAACTCGGTGATCTGGGAAGGAAGGAAGGTTTGGAGGAGAGGATGGAGGGACGCCGAGCCAGACGCACCTGCCATCTGGAGCGGCAGCTATTCTGAGCCCCAAGCTGCAGAGTGGAGCAGGGTGTCCCCAGAGCCATGGAAGAGAAGGTGCTGGAGGGGAGGGAGGGGAGAGAGGGGCAGGCAGAGGCTTCGCGGGGCTGGGAGGCAGATGCAGGAAGCAGATGCAGGCGATGGGAGGGTAATCAGCATTTGTCCACTTCTGCCAGGTGTCCTGGTGCAGCCACCAGCCGAGCCGTGCAGAGCCGAGGGGACCCATGGCCACAGAGCCCAGAGTCCCAGCATCCCCACCGGGTCAGAGAGCAGAGTACGGCCTCTTCACCTGTGTTCCCAGTGGGAGGGGTGCCCACTCCACCTTCCGCCTCCAATGGGAGGACTTTTACTCTTTAGATGGAAACTGGCAATGCTGCTCTGCCTTTTCAGTCTGCAGAAGTCCCATCACATGCCCCTCACCGCGGCTGCCCCTTGAAGACACACGTGTTGCCCACGTCTGCATTTCTTCAACACGTCCTAGCCTCCCAGTTGGTCCTGCCACACGTGCTGTCCAGGTGCTGAGCACTGACCCCCCAGACTCACCATGACATCCTGTGCGCCTCCCAGGGCTGCAGTTATGTCTCCACCCCCAGACCCCACCCTGGTGCATTTGGGGGTTTTAACCCAAAAGCAGAGCCTGATAGCCGCCCTCCCTATCCTATCTCACTGTCTGTCTTCCAATCGCCACAGAACATAAAAGCAACTAAAATGGAGCTGACACCTTCTTCTAAGAAATGGAAGATTCAAAAATGCTTTTTGGGGGGCTTCCCTGGTGGCGCAGTGGTTGAGAGCCCACCTGCCGATGCAGAGGACATGTGTTCGTGCCCCGGTCCAGGAAGATCCCACGTGCCGCGGAGCGGCTGGGCCCGTGAGCCATGGCCGCCGAGCCTGCGCGTCTGGAGCCTGTGCTCCGCAACGGGAGAGGCCGCAGCGGTGAGAGGCCCGCGTACCGTAAAAAAAAAAAAAGGCTTTTTTTTAAAAAAAGCTTTAAATAAATGACAAGAGCAAGAACAAGTTGAAAACTCATCATGAATGAAGAAATTTAAATTCCATTTTTATTAAAAATAAAATAGAGAAGTGTTGCTTTCTGTGATGAAACATGTCTCTCACTTTCAAATCTTCATTAAAGTCTCAAAGTTTCCCCCAAATACCCTGTTTTAACACTGCAGCCTGTGTCATAGGGTTATATGTCTGAGTGAGAAAACTACCCCCAAAATACCCATTCTGTCTAAACCAGCATAGAGATTTAATGCAATTTCATCCCAATGGCCTTTGTTTGAACTAAACAATAGATTCTAAAATTTATCTGAGAAAATAAATAATGAAATTGTGAGGAAACTTTTTAATATGAAAATTAATGAGGGAGCTTCTTTTTTATCGAAGTATAGTTGACTTACAATGTTGTGTTAGTTTCAGGTGTACAGGAAAAGGGATTCCGTTCTACATATAGATATCCTTTTTCAGATTCTTTTCCATTATAGGTTATTATAAGATATTGAATACAGTTCCCAGGAGCTTCTCCTTTGAGATAACTTTAAATGATTACGAAAAAAGAGGAAAGTTATTTTAAAAAGAAAAAGCGTGTGTGGCTTCCCTGGTGGTGCAGTGGTTGAGAATCCGCCTGCCAATGCAGAGGACACAGGTTCGATCCCCGGTCTGGGAAGATGCCACATGCCGCGAAGCAACTAAGCCCGTGTGCCGCAACTACTGAAGCCCTGGCGCCTAGAGCTCGTGGTCCGCAACAAAGAGAAGCCACCGCAATGAGACGCCCGTGCACTGCAACAAAGAGTAGCCCCCGCTCGCCGCAACTAGAGAAAGCCCGCGCACAGCAACGAAGAACCAATGCAGCCAAAAATAAATAAATAAATTTTTTTAAAAAAGAATAAACACGTAAAGCTTCTCAGCCATCTCCAGAAACGTGCTTCTCCCCGAAGGCCAGGCGATAACGCGGTTTGCGGTCCATCCACTGGCCTTGCCTTTGACTCTTCCCGTCGTGGGCAGGGTCCTTTGAGGAGGAGCCCCTCTCAGTGAACCAGATGTTGGAGGTGCAGATGTGGCTGACACACAAGACGCAGCTGCTATTCCCCTGATTTAGTGCAAATGCACCCATGCAGAGCCCTCACCCCACCACCCCCGACTGGGCCTGTTTTTAGGTGGGAGGTTCTGTCCTGTGGACAGAAAGGAGAGGCAGTGGCCTAACTCTCCAGACGGCCAATTCCAGCTCTTCCGGGCACTCGTGGTTTGGGAGCAAGGCTCACCCACCCACCCCTGCCGAGTAGGCTGGTCTCTCCGCCACGTGGGCAGGGCTTAGGGGAGCTTTCCTGAGCCTTATTCCCACCTCTGTTCCGACGTGGGGAGAGGGCGTTAACACCGGTCACTAGTGCGCTCGTTGCACTAACCGCTCGGCCGTTGTCACAGGCATTCGAGTTAGCCGGGTCCTGCCGCGGCTACCGCGCTCCTCGTGGGTGAAGTGAGGGGTGAGACAGGAGACGGTTAGAGAGGGCCTTCTCCACAAGCATTTTCTGGCACAGACAACCTTCTGTTTTTCCAGACACGCTGTCCCTAATGAAATGTGCAGCTACGTTTGTTTTCCCCGATGAGGCTGAGTACCAAACGTACCACAATGACTGTGTTTAAACCATAAATTGCTTATGATTCAAATGTTCATATTTCTCAAACCATGAATCATCATTTTAGTAATAGTAGTTGGAAATGGCCATCGTGTGTGTGTGTGTGTCTGTGTGTGTGTCTGTGTGTGTGTCTGTGTGTGTGTGTGTGTGTGTATGAGAGACAGAGAGAGAGAGATGGGGGCCATTAAATGCCATATGGCCTCAGTTTAAAATCAGGTGACCTTATTTACATTTTCCAGTGTTTTGTGAAAAAAGATCAGTTGAGCCCACTTAAGGAACATTGGCGATGTCTGTGCCTGGAGCCGTGCCCTCCTTCTTTGGGTATGGGAGCTGGGCCCTGGCTGCTGCGGGATGAAGCCAGCTGGGTAGGTCTCTGAGCTCGTCCAGAGCAGGGAGGGTCCGCAGTGCTCGCTTGCCTAGCTGGTTTGGACAGAGTGGGGGTGGTCCCTCCCTCGACACCGACCCAGCCCGTAGCCCCAGCCAAGCAAGCTTCCCACAGGGCGGGCGGGTGAAGCACCAACACAGGGAACCACAGGCTTGCACGAGGTCACCACTTCCTGACATTCAGCGGACAAGGCGGCTCGTTGGCCGGAGGGAAAGTGGAATGAGGAGAAGGCCGCGGGAGTGGGCAGGGCAGAGCTAGAGTCTCAACCGCACCCAGGCCAGGTGGGCAGCTCACCTGCTGTCTGAAGCAGCCGGTGCCTCTAGCATCACGCCTGGCTGATTTGCTGGGCAGATCTTGCCCGGTGTGGCTGGGGAGCAGAAGGGAACGGAGGTCACCAGACACCACATGCCCTCCCATGAGGACCAGCTGGCTAGACCCAGTTCATGGCCTTCGCCCGAGGACCTGCGGGGCCATGGCTTCTGGTCCTGCCTCTTCACCCAGCGCCCCCTCCATTCATATTGGCTCGTCCACGGTCCAGCTCCAAGGCTCCTCTCCTTTCTCCCACCCACACGTGAAACAAGAATCCTCCACATCTCTGGGCTTCCCCCCAACACAGCCGTTTTGGGCATCCCTGCATTACCATGATGTGTGCATACCTTGGACATCCTCAGTTAAATATTGTCTCCGGTAAACCCAAGTGGGGGCAGCATCGGGCACGGAGCCAGCTCCTCTGACCCAGATGCTGCTTGACTGAGAGGAGGCCCAGGTGAGCGGCGTGGCTGAGGCCTGCCCAGGGCCAAGCCACCAGTCATGGGGACCCAGAGAGCTATGTTTGCTGCTACAAAAATGGATTAAAGGGACATTCTCCACCTATGTAGCGGAAGTGCAGGGTCTTCCCTGTTGCTTGGGTTTTATAATGAAGATGGAAGCCAGTTTCTGGGATCCAGGAGAACCCAAGAGACTGCTCAGGGTGTTCTCACAGCCAGAAAGTAATTGAAACACTTTTCAAATAGGCCAGAATGTCCGGTCTGGAAATAGTCTGTGTTTTTTCAAAGTAAAACATATTCACTTCAGATCTCATCCACGGGGGAGGCTTCTCAGCAGCCCTGCTCTGTGCGGGTGATGGGGCTTCGTGGAGGACGGACCAGAGGCTCTCACAGCTTTGCATTTCAGCCCCTCTCAGCCCTACCCCAGAGGGTCTGCGGGCTGCAGGCCTGGTCACGAGGGATCCCTCAGACCATCTTTCAAAACAACAACAACAGTGATGACAATAACAGAGCTGCTAGTTACAAGCATCACCACAGCCAGACGTGGCCTGCCCCCCACTCATCCACAGAGGCCCCAGTTAGCTTGTGCGACTCCACCTGCTTCTGTCCTCGCCCCCGGGGCCCCAAGGTGGGAGAGGAAGCCTAGAGCCCAGCTCCACCTGGGCATTTCACCATCTGTGAAATGGAGATAATGCTGCCTGGCCTGTGTCCCGTTCCCCCTCCCCCGCCGCCCCCAGGGCAGCCTGGCCTTAGGTGTGGCTGGGGCAGTGAGGCTGTGTTCCAGGAGTCCTTCAGTGAACAGGAGGCGGCGGGACCAGCCATAGCAGAGAGCTGAGGAGCAAGAGGCCCCAGACGCAGGTGGGAGGCAGCGAGGCCAGAAGGGCTCTGAGGTCCCGCATTTGCCCAAACCAGGCCAGGCCTGGCGGTCTTTCCAGTGTCAGGGCGGAGACTTCCAGCCAGCCCCCTCCCTCGGTCCCAAAGAACAAAAAACTGGCACTCTTCTTTTCCCTCTTTAGCCTGTGAACTCCACCCCCTCCCCGGGGGGCATGGGCCTCAGATGGAGGACGAGGAACACAGCCTCGAGGTGTCTGTGCTGACCCCAGGGCAGCTGCAGTAACCTCCCACCCCGGACAGCTTCAGGGGCCCAGGCACACCCACCCCACTCTGCTCAGCTAAATGTGGACCCTGACTGCCCCCGAGGGCATCCCAGGACCCCTGTCCAGATGGTGCTGGACCCAGCAGGAGCCCCTCCCCACGCGGACCCCACATGCATCCCAGCACCCCTCCCACCAGTCAGGACAGCCGGTGTCCCCGACGGGCTCTGTCCTCCCGTCACACCCACAAGGAGACAAACACACCAACCTTCACCTCCATCTGACTGTGGGAGGTGAGAGGGTGGGCTTTCCACAGGACCCCAGAGCACCCGTCTCTCCTGCCAGCCCTGGTGACTCCGGCTGGCCCCCGGGCTCCATGCGTACCCACGTGGGCTGCAAGCCTCCCACAGCAGATGATGGTGCCAGGAGCCTTAGGCACAGCTAGACGTTCAGGGCTCCAGACTAGTTAGCCAAAAAGCATTTGTCCTCCCTGAAATAATATCGGTCTGAGGAAATACCCCCAATAAAAAGTGAATGCCCTGACCGACTCATCTATAGCCACTTTGGGGAAGCCCCCAGGGGCCTCAGTCTGACCCTGGTGCTCATAGCAACATGCAAACTTCTCCCGTCTCCGCTCCCTCATTGGCACGCGGTCCCGGTGAGTAGTCGAGTTGAAGCCTCCTCAAGGGGCTTGGACAAGTCCACCAGTCACGGAGAGTTGTCTGCCTCCTTTTTCCATGCTCCCAACACGCCAGGAAGAAAAGGCACCCTAGAGCCCTGCAGGAAGCCAGCCAGAGGAAACCATGCCCCCTTCCCCAGAGCAGGTGCCGGGGGACATCTCAGGGCAGGGTGGAGGGAGGGGACTCCGGACTGGATATCAGGTTGACGTTTCGGTGTGGACTCCATGGGATTTTCACATCAGAGAGTGAGTCCTAATCACTTACAGAGATTCTTCAGGCCATGAGATCTTCCTGAGATGTCGTGCTGTGGGAACTAGGAGACATGAAGACAGCCTTTGCAGGCAAACAGCCATTTAAGAAGGCTCACTGTGCAGTACATCGGTGACACAAAGATTCTTTTTTTTTTTTTTTTTTTGCGGTACACGGGCCTCTCACTGTTGTGGCCTCTCCCGTTGCGGAGCACAGGCTCCGGACGCGCAGGCTCAGCGGCCATGGCTCACGGGCCCAGCCGCTCCGCGGCATGTGGGATCCTCCCGGACCGGGGCACGAACCCGTGTCCCCTGCATCGGCAGGTGGGCTCTCAACCACTGCGCCACCAAGGAAGCCCGATTCGTATGTTTTTAATGATGGCAGTTCCAGGGAGCTAATGAAGCTGACGGGAACAATTCCTGTGCCCTATAGAGGTACACATATAAATAATCCAATACGCCACTGGCTGCTGGACACATGCCCGTATAATCCCCCTATCTGTTTTCTGAAGCCTACTAGTTCAATGACTATTAAAACAGGAAAGCATGTGGACGCTAACGGGAAGATATATCTTCCTTTATCTACACGAATGGAAACACTCACAGTCACACTCGGGGCTTATTCAAGTCACGATTGTAGTGTTTGGAGAAGAACCTCCAGTCTTTTCTCATCCTACTATCTCAGCATCCTATCCACCATACCAGGCAACAGGGCCACCAAATACTTCCTACAAGCCAGGCACACCAGGTGGAATTTCCGCATACCCATCCAGATACCCTTCCAATCCCAGTGGTGACCCAGGCCGTCCTTACCCACCTGGCGGTCAGCATCCTGCCACCACAGGTTCCCAGTACCCTTCCCAGCCTCCTGTGACCACTGTTGGTCCCAGGAGGGATGGCACAATCAGCGAGGACACACTGCCCGAGCCTCTCTCATCTCAGCAGTCAGTGACAAACTGAGATGGCGGATGAAGGAGGAAATGGATCGTGCCCAGGCAGAGCTCAATGCCTTGAAACGAACAGAAGAAGACCTGAAAAAAGGTCCCCAGAAACTGGAAGAGATGGTTACCTGTTTAGATCAAGAAGTAGCTGAGGTTGATAAAAAACATAGAACTTTTGAGAAAGAAGGTTGTAGAACTCAGTTCTACTCTGGAGAAAATGGAAAATCGATCTGAAAACAATGATATTGGTGAAGTTATCATTCCCACAGCCCCACTATACAAACAGATCCTAAATCTGTATGCAGAGGAAAATGCTATTGAAGACACTGTCTTTCACCTGGGAGAAGCCTTGAGGCGGGGAGTAATAGACCTGGACGTCTTCCTGAAGCATGTATGTCTTCTGTCCTGCAAACAGTTCCAGCTGAGGGCATTAATGCAGGAAGCAAGAAACACTGCCAGTCCTAGTGACCTCTACTGCCTCCTGTGATACCAGCTGGAGATTGAGCTCTTCTAAAGCATCCTTGTCTTCTCTTCCTTTCTCTTACCTCAGTAGGTGCCCAGAATAAGTTATTGCAGTTTATCATTCAAGTGTAAAATATTTTGAATCAATAATATATTTTCTGTTTTCTTTTGGTAAAGGCTGGCTTTTATTAATGCACTTTCTATCCTCTGTAAACTCTTTTTGTGCTGAATGTTGGGACTGACTATGCTAAATAAAATTTGTTGCATTAAAAAAAAAAGTATGAGACATTCACTTTCTCCACATCCTTGTCACTTGTTATTATAACACTTGTTATTATCTGTTGTTGTTTTTTTTAGCCGTACTAGTGGTTATGTAATTGGATCTCGTGGTCGATATTTTCATTTCCTTAATGATGTTGAGCATCTTTTCAGCAGCTATTCAAATTTTTGCCCGTTTGCTGCGCTATTTATTTTATTTTTACTAAGTTGTAAGAGTTCTTTTTATATTCCTATATAAACCTATATATAGGTCCTCCAATTTTGTTTCTCTTTTTCAGGACTGGCTATTCTGAGCATTTGCTTGTCCGCTTCTGCAAGAAAAACTGCTAGGATGTCATAGGATTTGTGTGGAAACTATAGGTCAGTTTGGGAAGAACTGTCATCTTAACAATATTGCTTATAATATCTTAACAATAGCTTAACAATTCTAATTCATGAACTTAAGCATCTCCCCATGTATTTTGATCTTAATTTCTCTCAACAGTGTTTATAATTTTTGGTGTATGTTTTATACTTTCTTTTTAAATTTTATTCCTAAGTATTTATTATAAATGGAATTGTTTTCTTAATTTCATTTAAGATTGTTTATTGCTAGTATGCAGAAATACAATTGAATGTTGTATATTGATTTATATCCTGCAATCTTGCTGAAGTTGTTTTTTAGTTCATGTCGGTTTGTGTGTGTGTATGGATTACTTAGGATTTACGCATCTGAGATCATATCATCTGTGAATAAAGACGGTTTTACTTCTTCCTTTGCAATTTTAATGCCTTTTATTCCTTTTTTTGCCTTAATGCACAAGCTAGAACTTCCAATGTTGAATAAAAGTAGTGTGATTGGATGTCCTTGCCTTTTTCTGAGCTTAGGAAGAAAATATATAGTCTTTCACATTTAAAGATGACACTAGCTATAAGTTTTTTATAAATGCCCTGTATCTAGCTGAAGAAGTTTTTTCCTATTCCTAGGTAGTCCAAAGTTTGTATCATAAATGGGTGTTGGATTTTGTCAAATGCTTTTTCTGTCTATATCATGGTTTTTGTCTTGTTAGTATTCTGTACTAATTGATTTTCAGCTGTTAAATCAACCTTGAATTCCTGGAATGAATTCCATTTGATCATGTGTATAATCCTTTTCATACATTTCTTGATTTGGTTTGCCAATATTTTTTGAGGATTTTTGTAACTATATTCCCAAGGGATGTTGGTCTGAGTTTTCTTTTCTTGTGATGTCGCTGTCTGGCTTTGGTATCAGAGTAATAACTGGCCTCATAGAATGAGTTGGGAAGTATTCCCTCCTCTCCTATTTCCTGGAGGAGTTTGTAAAAATTCGCAGTATTTGTAGTCTAAATGTTTGGTAGAATTCGACAATGAAGCCATCTGGGTCTAGGCTTTTCTTTGTGGGTAGATTTTTAGTTATTAATTGAATGCCTTACGTCCTATACTACATTCCCTAGAATGCCCTTTCCAGTATCTTTCTGGCTACAGCATACTGCAAGGGATAGTCCCTTGTGATTGGAGGACGTAGGGAGGAAAATGCCATTTTGTAGCATACATGCACCTTCTCTCCGTTATTCAATCAAATACATTGTAATTGCTGCTGTGAAGGGATCTTGTGGAAGTAATTAGAGTCAATTAGTCAATTGCCATTTAATCAAAAGGAAGATTATTATGGGTGGATCTGATTTAAGTAGTTGGAGGTCCTTTAAAGGAAGGTCTAGGTCTTCCCTGAGCTCAGAAACCCCAAGGAGTAGTATAGAAGGAAAATTGCAGAATCTTTGTACGTTTGGGGACCTCCACACTCACTTTGTTGGCAGTGGTCTGTTGATTTACCTCACTGGCATGAAGCAGCAGCTGGTCCTGCAACTGCTTCTCAATTGTTTTATGGCCTAGACATGGCCTTTCCTCAAGAAGAGTCCATGTGTGCTTGAGAGGAAAGTGTGTTCTCCTGTGGTTAGGGGAAGTGTTCTATAGAGGTCGGTTGGGTCAAGTTTGTCAATAGTGTTGTACGAATCTTCTGCATCCTTGATTTTCTGTTTAGTTGCTCTATCCATTACTGAGAGAGGGGTACTGAAGTCTCCAAATCTTATTGCTGAATTGTGTATTGTTTTCCCTTGAATTCTGTGGGGTTTTACTTATTATATTTGGGGGTTTTGTTGTTAAGTGCATATATATTTATAACTATTCTGCCTTCCTGATGAATTTTCCCTTATGTGATTATAAAATGACCCTTTGTCTCAAGACCTATTTTGCCTGATAATTCACTCCAACTGTCTCGTTGTTGTTTGCATGATATATCTTTTTTCCATACTTTTATTTTTAACCTGTTTGTGTCCTTGAATGTCAGTGCATGTCTCTTATAGACAGCGTATAATCGGTTCTTATTAACTTGTCTACTATGACAGTTTCTGTCTTTTGCATGGTGTGTCTATCCACATTTAATGTTATTATTGGTATGATCGGATCTACGTATTCCATTTGTTATTTGTTTTGTATATATCTCGTGTCTTTTTTATTCTTTCTCCTTTATTACTTTCTTTTGTATTAAATATGTTTTCCTACAGTGCCTTTTCATTCTTTTAGTGAATTTTTTACTACAATGTTTGAGTTCTTTTCTTAATGATTGCTGCATGGATTTCAACATGTATCCTGATTTACGACAATTTAGTTCATATTAATAGCACCTTAATTCCAGTAAAATATAGAAACTTTTCTCCATCATTGCTTTATTCCCTTCCCCCATTTTATGCTATCATTGTCATCTATAGCATGTCTATATATGATATAAACTTAACAATACAGTGTTATTATAATTATTATTATTGTTACTATAATAATCTTATATTTTTTAAGATTTTAAGGAAGAAGGAGAAATTGCATTTTAGAACCTCTTAAATTAACTTCCCACGACTCTTAATTTCTTCCTGTGGGTCCGTATGACGCTTTGGTTTCATTTCCTTGTTCCAGTTTATTTCCATTCCTTGTCTTCTATTTTTTTTTTTGCGGTGTGCGGGCCTCTCACTGCCGCAGCCTCTCCCGCCGCGGAGCACAGGCTCCGGACGCGCAAGCCCAGCGGCCACGGCTCACGAGCCCAGCCGCTCCGTGGCATGTGGGATCTTCCCGGACCGGGGCACGAACCCATGTCCCCCGCATCAGCAGGCGGACTCTCAACCACTGCGCCACCAGGGAAGCCCTGTGTAATTGTCTTTTAAATCGGTTTCTTAAATTGTCTTTTAAATCAGTTTTAAATCAGAGATTTTTTTTTTTTTTTGCGGTACGCGGGCCTCTCACTGTTGTGGCCTCTCCCGTTGCGGAGCACAGGCTCCGGACGCGCAGGCTCAGCGGCCATGGCTCACGGGCCCAGCCGCTCCGTGGCATGTGGGATCTTCCCGGACCGGGACACGAACCCGTGTCCCCTGCATCGGCAGGCGGACTCTCAACCACTGCGCCACCAGGGAAGCCCTCCCACGATTTTTTAAACCGAGTTTCAGTAGACTTTCTTGAATTAATGCTTCTCAACTTGCTGTATGACTTTGGCCAATTTGACAGAAACCTTAAGGGATTATTTTTGACAATTTTGTCCAGTATTGTGTAGGCCTTGTGGGAGACAGGATTTGCCAAGCTGTTCATTCAGACCTTCCAGAAGTCTTGCCCCAGACAAGGATTCAGATTAGGAAATATTACAAAAAATATCCCCAATGAAAACAGAAGTCTGGGGAAATATCATAAGTATAAACAATAAGAAAACTCCTTTGTTATCCAAAAGCATAAACTTTTGTATTTTAATGTCTGACCCGTATAAGCAAGGTCCCATGAGCCTGTACTATAACCACAAAATGAAGCCTCGTTTTAATCATCAAATTATGATGGCATGAGCTTTCCCTGGCCTAACTGGGAGATATTTGCTCTCTTCAAAATTGTTCCCAACGACTTCGAGAGTTCTCCAGACACGTGTCCCACATCTGCTCAGGAGCCCACCCTTCAGGATTCCCCAAGGCTTCCTCTTCCCGTTTCACATCTAACATCCTATAAGATGACCACTCTTCTGGGTCTAACTGCCACCCATGGAGACCAGCTGAATGCTGCCTCAACGAGGGACGCAGCCCCCTGCTCAGTTCCTGCATCTGAACTGTGTGCAGACTTTTCCAGTTTCCCCCAGAACAACTGTGGCTCTCATCAAAGCTTTAAGAGAGCTTAATTGAGGCGAAGTTGTATGAGTGACAGTTCTAAGCGAGTTGAGGTTCTAATTATGAACAGCAGAAACGGACTCCGACTGATTCAATAGTAAAAGGAATTCATCGAAAAGCTATTTAGCAGATTGGAATATGAACAGGAGCAAAGGGAGAGCGGAAGCATGGACCACGGACGGAACAGCCCTCAGGAAGCCCCCTGTACACGCTGATCTGTGGACAGTACAAATGGCACTGAGCCCCTGGCACCACCACCTACCTCCCTGACAGTGGCTGCAGTCACATCCTTCCGTTCCATGCATGCCCGCCAAGGATGCTCCTTTCACAGCTTTGACTCCATTTTCAAACATCTGACTGACCAGGGTAAGGTCACATACCCACTCAACAGCAGCCAGAGGCCTGGCTTTGGGGCTACAGGAGAGGGTGGCCCTTTGGAGCCCTCAGACCAAACCTGAGCCCAGAGCTCTTTTCCAGGACAGGCTACATCTTGCTCATCCTGTGTCCCTGTGCCTGACCCACAGCCTGTACTCAGTGTGCCCTTATTGAAATAAACTGAGAGATATTCATCCTCAGAAATAAAAAGCCCACACACCAATGGATACGCTACCTTTGATAAAAAGAAAGCAGATTTTTTTGTCATCACCCCATCCGAGGACATGTTCCAGTTTCCATCTTGGCTTCTGCGTCTCAGCTACCGAAGACCCAGTGAGAACCACTCTCCCCATTGACATCATTCAACCACAGATTCAAGGAGAAGCGATGCTGTGAGGCGGGGGCTCTTTCCTGTGTCTGCAGAGATCAGTGCCAAAGAGGAGAGTCCTTGCCTTCTATACTAAGCCCCCAAGGGACTCTGAACAGGCAGGGGGGAAGGGGCTAGTCCATGGCCACACAGCACATTGTGCAGGAGCAGATGTCCAGACTCCTGAGGAAGGGAGAGATCCTTCCATTACCTGGTTCTTCCTTATTTGGGACATCGGAGTCTCCACCAGTCAAATGAATACGCCGAGCTGGCCAGCAAGGTGGAGCCCTCCTGCAATTCCTCTGTCCAGTACTGGCTGTGCCGTCAGGAAGCCCTCCGACCCACCCACGTCTCACCCACAACACAGACTCCTCCTTGACCCCCCAGGAAGGCTCTTGGGAGTAAAAGGAAAGATACATCTAGATGATAGTCCTTGAGGGAAGTCAGAGGTCCAGGAAACTGTCTGGCATGGCTTAAAAGCAGCTACAAGCAACGCTCTGTTCTCCTCCTGCTGAAAATAGCCTTCAGATGAGCACGTCCAGGAGGCTCTGTGACTTCTGTTCTCCAGCAACTCAAAAGATACCTTGAGGTTCCTGCCACCAAAATAGAGCCCTCTGTTGTCTCAGGAGCACATCTCCGAGGACTGCTGTGAGAGCTCCAGCAATCCTCCCTGGAGCTTTGAGGCTGCACGTAGTCCTGATACTCTCAACCCCACGTAAATCTGGTCAAGGCTCTGCCTTCCTCTGCTGGTCCTTCTGAGATTGGAGCAGGTTACCAGGAACCAGGTGACGTGCATGCATCACCACGCATCCTGAAGGCATGGGGAAGGCTGGGCTGTCCTCCCTGTTTGATACATATGGAGACCAGGGTCAGGAGCATGACAGAGCAGGAATCATGGACTCGGAGGCTTTCACAGGGTTAGGGCTTCCCTGGACAGGATAGGCAGTGCCATCTCAACTCAGAATATTTCTTTTTCATTCATTCCTCATTCATTTATGAGTTCAAGAACGTGGACCTCACACCAAGCCTTATGCTGGAAGCAGGGAGGTAAATAAGACACAAAACCAGTCCCCGCATGGCTCAGTGTGGAGAGGCAGTGGTCCCACCAACAAACAGCTCCCCGCACGGTGGGGTCCAGGGACGGATGAGGCATGACCCTCCCGGGGGCACCAGGCTCTGCAGAAATTTCACCAGGAGCGAGGTGAGTGAAATAGCAAACCTCTGGCTGCAAGAAGAGCAGAGACCAAGGCCGGAAGGACTAACGGGACAGGACAGTGCAAGTTCCCCTGTGGTCAGCAGGTGGGGCTCAGTATGGGGGAGTGGAGGCAGGACAGCCAGCTCCCCCAACACCGCAAACAAACCCTGGGCACTGAACTTGGCTTCTGGAATCCTTCTTAGAAGTATACTTCAACGCCAGACTTTGAGTTACTGAGGCTACTACAGGTGTTGCTGGAAAGAGCTTCCAGATGAACAGAGCCAAGCAGAAGGTGGACATTGTTTTCTCCCCTGCCATGTTGGACTGCTGAACCAGCCAGTACCTACTGTGGATGTGAAATTGGGAAAAAACAAGCACTGCATTCAAAGAGAGTAAACCGGGCTTCCCTGGTGACGCAGTGGTTGAGAGTCCGCCTGCCGATGCAGGGGACGCTGGTTCGTGCCGTGGTCCGGGAGGATCCCACATGCCGTGGAGCAGCTGGGCCCGTGAGCCATGGCCGCTGAGCCTGCGCGTCTGGAGCCTGTGCTCCGCAACGGGAGAGGCCACAGCAGTGAGAGGCCTGCGTACCACAAAAAAAAAAAAAAAAAAAAAACGGCAAAGAGAGCAAACCACACTTGGCAGGATATTTATTTTCATTAGGATAACTCCTCATCATTCTAAGCAACTGTGATAGATACCATCTCAGCTTTAACAGATGTAATTTTGAGAATTAGCAGTGTGCTGTGGGGTAGAAGGAAAGGTATCTGGCATCTGGAGACAAGATTAAAGCTAATGTTCCACCCTAAGAGTCGACATTAACAGACTCAAAAATGTAATTCTTGTCTCCCAGTGTCTGGTAGCGAGCCACTGCACCTTATTGCATGTATTTTAAAATTCATTCAAGTGTGGAATAATTGATGATTAGAGAGCTGGCAGAAAGACTTGTGTGTAACTCAATTTGAGGGGCTTTTCACATGCTAGGGGACATAATAAAATAAATAATAAAGCAGCTACCAGATGACGAATCAATTCGAGTGTCAATCCCACACCAGGAACAGAAGAGTCTAGAAGCACTGTGACCGTTGCCTAGAGCAGCCCTATCACCCACAGCACCACCATCATGGCTCCCTTGACATGACGCCAAGATGACCATGACCACGTTAGCCCCAGTGCCGCCCAAACCACCGTGCTCACCCTCTGCACCATCATTATTCACGTCTCACTTTCTTCCTAACCTACTGACCTCTGAAATCGAGTGCCCTGGGGCTATCCTCAGACCTCCTGCTCTCTGTGTCCACCCTCCTGCAGTCCAGTGGCTTTGAACACCAGCAGTTTCAAGGCCAACTCCATGTGCACGCCATTCACTTGAAGTTTCTCAGACTCGACACCTCTGCTCAGTCTCCACACAGAAGTCTAAGACGCATCACAAGTGTAAGCATCCACCAGTTTTGGACTTCAGCCCCCCACCCCTGCTGCCTCCAGCCATTCTCATCTCAATAAATGGCACCTCAACTCTGACCTCTGTAACTGGCTGCGGAGATGGAAACCTGGTACCACATTTATTTACGCCAAGCACAGCGCACCTAGACTTCACCCACAATGCCACATCTCACGGCCCAGCGCACCTGCTGAAACAACGTGATGCCTTCTTAACTCCCCTCCCTCTGCCTGTCCCCTCTTAATTCTGCACAGGAGCCAGCCTCCTTCTTCTAAACACACGTGAGATCTTGCCACTCCCAAACCCAAAGTCTGTTAAAGGGCCTAACCAGATGCAGATGCAGCCCCCCTGCCCTCAGGTGGCACTGCTCTCCATTTTCCCGGAAGGACATGCCCGACCCCCAGCCTCCCACCCTCCCAACATGACAGACTGGCTTCTTCCGCGGAGACTTTGATCTCCTATTTGCTCTGGAAGCCGGGACCACTTCTCACTTCCTTCACCCATGTTCAACATCGCTCTGCCAGAGGAGACTAAGATAAAATACCACGTCACCTGCTGTGCTTTGCCAGCCTACGCCGCTTTGTCTTTCTTCACAGCATCTTTCAGCCTGTTTGGTGTCTGGCTATCCCAATCAAAATGTCAAATCCACGGAGCAGAGGTTGGCCTGTTTTGCTTACTGCCGTCTTCCCACCCATTGCCATCCTGCCCCACGGCAGCCATGGAACGCGTGTTTATCGAGTGGATGAACAGATGGATGAGGAAGTGTGGAAATATCCCTAGTGTTCGTGATGTTGAAACATTAGTGTCTTCCATGTGGGGCATCTAGACCAGAAGGGGAGACACCAGGTCAGCACCACTAGAAGCGTCACAGACACAAAGAGAAGCACCAGCCCCTGTCTTAGGATCTGGGAGTCACCGTGAAATGGTGGCCAGTGGGCAAGTTCTCACTACATGTGTCCCCACTTCCAGGGAGGGTTTCTGCCAGTGACTGCTTTCAGGAGGTTATCCATAGAAAGGTTCTCCGGGGAGGGGAAGACATTAACGATGTCCAGATAATTCAAGGTAAGTATTAAAAATTAAAAATAGAAACATAATACAACATTTTCAATAACAGACTTGAAAACTAGCAAAGGAGGTCGCTATAGACCAGCCCCACGAGAACTTGAAATAAGGTAAGGCTGCCCTCAAAACCAAACTGCAAAATCAATCCACCACGTCTCAGAGATGTGCCAGGTCATCCTCAAAAGACACGGCGGGATGCAGACGACTTCAGCCAAAATGGATGTGGCACCTGCTATGTGCCTGGAGAGCTTCTAAGCACTTTGTGGTCCTGATGACAATCGTGTGACCTATTTTGCTGACGAAGGCACTGAGCCACAGGGGATGGGAAGGGGGCGGAGGGGAGACGGGGTAAATTGCTCGGCCACCGGCTGATATGCGGCAGGACAGGTGCACAGTGTAGGTGGTTGGTGCCTGAAACACCAGCTCTGGTGACTCCTGGCTGTGACCACCTTGTCTTATCTGAAAGGAGAGGGTGTGTGGTGTGTGTGTGTGTGTGTGTGAGTGGCTACGGTGGGGCGTTCTGGTGCCACGGAAGCTTAGAACAAGGGAAGTCACAGACATGACGCAGGCAAGGTGGGAGACCTTTACTCCTCTGATCCTCTTGGCAAAGCCGTCCCCCTTACAGCAGGGCAGTACCCTGGACTGACCCCATTAAATAGATGCAGGTTGTCTTACCTGATAGCGCGACAGTCAGGCCCCTATGAACCTCCCTTTCTTCTGGTGCCCATATGGGTCATGTGGGTGGGAATATTCTGGTCTGCACAAATGACATACATTAACAAATTGTCTTATAATTTACTCCTGCGTGTCAGTGGAGGTCATCAGCTTCCCTAAGCCAGGTCAGCAATGAGTGTGGCTGAGACCTTGGTGGATCCTTTCCCCACACACATCCATAAATTTCTAAGAATCCTCCTGGGAGGAAAGGGATTCCGCTTCTGCTCTTACCCCAACTCCGTCCTTGAATACAAGACTGAAAAACACCTCCTGAATGAGAGACTCAACAGCCCCAACCAAAGCTTGTGTGCAGGTGCAGCAATTACATGGGGTTGGATACTTGGGAGGACTCGCGAGACCGCACAGTTTACTCACGAAAGGTGTGGATAAAGGTGAAGATTCCGGGGGAGGAAGGAAGCACAGGCAACCATAGAAAGATGCCGACCCCCAGGATCCTTTCTCAGTTGCAGAAGACATGTTTCACCTTCGAAACATGAACCACAAAGATACGTGTGAGATGTCTTGGAATTGGGGTCACGGCACAATTAACCTGGAGTAGGGTGCTGGCTGTAGCCATAGGGTCCTATCTTGGGTATAGAGCTGTGTACCTAAAGTGATGGAACCTGGGAATAAAGGGCTGTAATACCTGCCAACTGTGGGTTTTTACAGAGAGGTGAGAGAAAGAATGCCTCTCCCAGTCGAAAAAGCTGTCTTTCTGGCTTTGCCCGCACCTCCACTCTTGAATCTGTCCCCCTCACTCCACACCCCCTGTCCCCACCCTATTCCAGCCAACTTCACCTCTTACCTGGATCGTTGCAATTGTCCTCCACCCTGGGAGTCTCCACTCTGCACTGGTTCCTTGTGGTGGAGATTGGGGACTGACACATCACATTCACTCCAATTTTTTCCAGGCTGGCCATCCTCTTCCACAGAGGCTGGGGACAAAAAAAATTAGATTTCTCACACGTCTTTGCACCTGTTCCAGTTTCACCAATTAGACGCATCCATGCAAGATATTGAAAGCAGAAGAGGTAGGGACTGAGGACACGGGGAGGGGGAAGGGTAAGTTGGGATGAAGTGAGAGAGAGGCATGGACATATATACACTACCAAACGTAAAGTAACTAGCTAGTGGGAAGCAGCCGCATGGCACAGGGAGATCAGCTCGGTGCTTTGTGACCACCTACAGGGGTGGGATAGGGAGGATGGGAGGGAGATGTAAGAGGGAGGGGATATGGGGATATAGGTATACGTATAGCTGATTCACTTAGTTATATAGCAGAAACTACCACAACATTGTAAAGCAATTATACTCCAATAAAGATGTTTAAAAAAAAAAAAAAAGAGGTAGGGGCCCTCCTGCCTCTGTTTCAGCTATTTCGGTTGGAAAAATGGGAGGTTTTTCTGCAGTCACATTCCAGTGTCTATTCCCCTGTGGGCATTTGGAGGCAGGGCTGTATATAGTGACAACAGTGGGTCCCGAATATTGGATCACAACTCAGGTATGTTTTTCCCAGGATGGAGTGCAGAATATGACAATAGAATCTAACTCGATTGTGGAAGTATGAACCAATCTCACTGAAGGGAGTGGGGGAGAGGTCCTGACCTCAGTAACTTTGGAAATGAGTGGAGTCTATACGACTCAAGGCAAAAAGAACAGTACATATATAAGCACTGCACTCTAGTTGGCAAAGTTATTTCTCATGGGAGTACGATTTTACAAGTCTGAAATCACTATGCATATATACTGGAAATGAAAACTTAACTAAATGGATAGAGGATGGTGAGAACCAGGTTTGTCACTGTTGGAGTTAGAAGTTCCAGAAAATCTAGGGAAGGTTAACGTGAACCATGTGGTATGGAGTAAAATTTGGATAGATAACTATGAACTTATGTCTACCCCAATATAGGTACAGATGGATGTGTGTGTGAGTGAGTGTGTGTGTGTGTGTGTGTGTGCACAGGTAAGTATACACACATATGTTTCCCAGCCCCATCTGCTGAGAAAGCCTAGAATCAATGATACTCCTGTAGCAATGAGCACACTCAACGCCCAGATCATGGTCTCTAAGAGCATTCTTCAGTAAAAGGAACCAGGGCTCCTTAAAGAAATGGCTTATTCTAGGACTGGGGCAGGAAATATTGACATATGAGATGATTCTGCAGTATCTTGTGTTATAAAAGATAAGAAAATGCTCAAAAAGCACCAAATGATAGCAGTACACAAAGTGACGTAGGAGCAAACCAAAGAGACTCCTAATGGCCAAAGCTGGAACAATTTGAGTAACAAAATAAGTAATGTAGAATTGGATTATAACACAAAGGATAGCATAAACATCCCTGGGTTCTTGCTGATGTAAATGATGGAATAGATGAGTAGACAGGAGGGAATGGACAGGGCTTCTTGCAGCAGAGGTCCAAGGCGTTTATTTCCCCCTCCACAAGGTGGTGCAGCATTTTTCCCCACCCCTCGAAGGGGGAGAGCACGTAGTAACTTCTTTATGAATAGTACTGTGTGGAAGGGCTGGGGGGCAGGGAGTAACTTCGCAGTGGGGGAACTGGCCAGCAGTACCCCCAATCCCTCTTCTAGTATTTATACTAGAGAAATGAAAGCCAGTGTCCTAATTTTTGTTTTAATTTGTATTTTATAATGATTAGTGTTGTTTAGGATAGCCATATGCTTACTTGCAATCCATATATTGTCTTTGAAGTATCTATGTAAAAATTTTTTGCTTATTTTTTATCGGGTTGTCTCTTTTCTTGCCTTCTTTTTTTTTTAATTCTCTTTTTGTCTCTTTTCTTATACTGAGTTTTGAGAGCTCCTTCTACATTCTGGGTACAAGTTCTTTGTCAGACATAAATACTACTTTGGAAATACTTTCTCCCTGTCTGTGGCTGAGCCGTTCATTCTCTTAATGTCTCTCCGAGATCAGAAGTTTTAAATTTTCATGAAGCCCAATTTCTTAGTTTGTCTGGCCACGGATCACACTTTGGTGTCATATCTAAGGATGCTTTGCTTCGCACAACGCCACAAACACTCATTTCTGGGTTGGCTTCTGTGCTTGATTCCTCTCCTCATTATGGTCCTATTTTCTGGCTTCTTTTCATGCCTGGTGATCTTGGATTAGATGCCAGCATTGTGTATCTTACCCCGTTGGGCTAGGGGAGTGAGGGGAGATTTGGGGTCGGCCTCCCTGTGTCCCCCAGTCCCTCACTCCTCACAGACACCAGGAGGAAGCATTCCAAGCCCTCCTAGGTCCCTGCCTCCCCTACTCTCCCTCTACTTTGCACTTGCCCATCTTGGCTGGGCAGGGCACATCCCCTGTAAGCAAAGATCACCTGTGATTTCTCTCCTCTTGAGGCCACTAAAAGTGTCAGCCTGCCATCCCCAGCACCACTGGCCCCGGTGACCTGATGACCATTGAAAGATTTCCCCCCTTAACCCAGGCTTGGCTGCTGTCCTAATGAGAGGAGGGGTCTCCCTTGCTGCAGTGGGAAAGGGTGTGGGGGGGAGAGGAGGGAGCCTAGGAGAAGGGCAAGCTCTACCCCTGCAGGAACATGGAAGGCAGACACAGATGCTTTCTGTGATGAACTATCGCTTTTTTATTCTAAGATTTCTAAGAAGCAATATTTCCACCCTGAGAGCAGCAGTTTCCTTCAGAGACCCGTATGTGATCTGTGTGAGTCTCAGATTCTTCTCCTCAACCTCCACAGCATCAACCCCTGTACCCACACCAGGCTGACTACACAGCCACCCTTCCCCACACCGGCGCAGGCCACAAAGCTTTTCCAACGTTGCCCTGATGGGGTGGGGTGCAAACCCCCCGACTTTCCCCTCTGGCAAGAGTAGACAGGCTGTGGGAGGAAGACTGAAACACAGTTAGGGCTCATGGCACAGGCAAAGGCAGGATCAGGCTCGGAGCCCACAGGCTGGCCCCAGATCAGAGCCCCACCATCGTCACCACCACCAAGCTGAGGGCAGGAATGAGGGAGCCATGTGCCAGGAAGGGCACCGGTGTTTCGGTGGAAAACCCTCTCGGGTTGGAGTCTTTGACTCCTTTCCTTATTAGCTGGATCAGCCTGGGCAAAGGGCCAGGAAGTGACCTGGCAGAGGACGGGGCACCGGCATCCAGGTGCCTTCAGAGGGGCCACCCAGAAAGAGCAGGGTGATGTTCCAGGGAACCCAGGAGGGGCTGGGGCACAGGCTGGATGGGTCCCCAGTCCCTTCTTCACACTTAGTGCTGGTTTTTCATCCCTCCACCTCTCACCAGGAGACAGAGGGTTTCCTCTCCAGGGAAATGAAGCCAGACAGGATCCAGGTCTGGGGCACAAGAGGCAGGATAGCAGGAGGGGTGGGACGGGAGCAGGTGAGGAGTGAGACCAAAGGCCAAGCATTGTCTGCAAACCCTCCAAAGGGAGAGAGGGCCACACCCCTGGCCAGCTCCCCAAACTCCATCAAGGCCGGGCACCCTTGGAATACAGCCTTTCTGAGAACCGATATCCTCAAAGATAAGGTCTCCAGGTGGGGAGGAAAAGCCTGCCAGTAGCCAGTCTCCACTAAGTAAGTGAACACAGCATTTCCCACCAGCTTTAGAGCATGCAGGCTCAAATGGGAACCTAGCCTCCACAGCAGGCAAAAGGGAAACCCAGAGGAGATAGAGGCAGTACAGGGGGATAGGATAGAAACCTAGAAAACAAAGTTTCTTTATCTTAGATAGCATTACCAACCAAAGAAATGAACGGGAAGGGCATTGCAGACAAGGGGATAAGCAGAAACACAGTATGCTAGTGAGAAAAACACAAAGCACTAAAATGTTCATTGCCCTTTGCTTTGGTGTTTCAAAATGACTGGGAATTCATCCTAAGAAAATTATACCAAACTATGAAGAGCCCCCATGCTTCATGGCTAATAATCTTCAGCAATAGGAATCAATTTGAGTGGCAACAATAGAAGAAAAGTGAAGCGAATCACAGCCCACCCACGTGAAGAACTATCACGCAGCAAGCCAGCATGATAACTAAAGGACCAAGTAGTAATAACAAGGACATTTGTGATGCAATTACAGGAAATTGTATACAGTCGGCCCTTCATATCAGCAGGTTCTGCATCTGCAGATTCGACCAACCACGGATCAAAACTATTCAGAAAAAAATTCCGGAATGTTCCAAGAAGCAAAACTTGAATTTGCCAAGCTCTGGCAACTACTTACATAGCATTAACGTTGTGTCGGTTATTGTCAGTAATCTAGAAATGACCTGAAGTATACGGAAGATGCGTGTAGGTTTTATGCAAATACTACACCATTTTATGTAAAGCATTTGGGCATTTCTGGACCTTGGTATCTGCGGGAGTCCTAGAACCAATCCCTCGTGGATTCCGAGGGACAACTACATGTGCTGTTTGCACATGTTTAAGACGAGTGCATTCCCAGGGGTAAAGGCTGGAAGAACATTGAAAAATGAACACGTGGCAAGATTGTACGTGAAGTTCATTAAATGAGGTTCTTGACACATTGCTGATTACTCAGTAAATGAACCTTCTGAAAGCTGAAATGACCTAGCTGATTTTGTGTGTGTGTGTGTGTGTGTGTGTGTGTGTGTGTGTGTGTGGTAGTTTAGTGATAGTGTCCCCTGATAGAAGTGACTGCATAACGAGTTGCAATCACCCCTTGCTTCCCAGAGGACACACCCCCAGGCTGTGTACACCAGGCTGCTGGAGGCGAAGGCTCTCTGCAAACTCACACTCCAGCAGATGGTTTCCCACACTGCGTTATATTTATTAACATTTAGCCCAGACTTAATTGACAATACTAAATGCTGGTTCTTTAAACATTCAGTTTCATTATTTGCAATGGTAATTTTGGTAAACACTTTCTATTCCAAAACTCTGTAGTGTGAAATTAAGTTTGTTGGTTAATTAATTGGAAGAATGTAGCAACTTCATTCTGCTTACAGATTGTGGCATTGAAATTAGTGATCTGTAAAATTACTCACAGTACAGCAAAGTCAAAACAATAGAATAAATACACATATCAGCTTTTAGAAACCAGCAAGCACTGAGTTGCCTGCAACAATGTTATTGGAGAATTAACACACTGCCATGTTGGTTGGAGGATATTCTTGTTTTAATAACAAATTCCTCGTTTGCTTATTGCTTTGGGGTCACTATAGCACCCGAATTATCGTCCTGGACAATTTTTCTTACTAATGTTGCATTTGACAGAATGGAAGTTGGAGAGCCTCACCCTAACGGCAGTTGAAAGGAAAAGGTCTTATTCAGAGAGTGGCCTTCTAGCTGAAGGTATTTACATTACATCAGTATTTTCTATTAGCTTGTTATAAATCTTCCAGTTACAAATTATAACGTGAACTACTTCGACCAAGGACATTTTAAATGGTTGACTTCAAAAATGATCACCAGCATATGTCTGACGGCCATTAGCAGGCCCAGAACGTTACCAATTATAATAATGAGACGACTTTTTTTTCACCTATTGAATTGGCAAGGATTAGAAGCACGGATAATCCCAGTGTTAACACAGTGGGTGAGAAAGCATCTGACACACTCTTTGAGGAGTAGAAACTGATACAATATTTATGAAAGCAACTTGGGATCAAAATTGTATCAAACAAGTGTCACAAGCCTCTGTACAGAACCTCCCAAGAGATTCCATATCCGGAAATGTGGCCTTCAGGTGTGATTGTGGACGTGTTGAAAAGTGCACACGTGAGGATTTGACTCACGGGGCTATTTACAATAATGAATTGTCCAAATGATTAATTTTTCATTGATTCTGGCCAACATTATGGTGCTGATTAAATGCATTTACAATGTTCATTCAATGGGGTGATTATGCAAAACGTGGAAATAACGTAGCAGAAGACAATATAACGATACGAAAACCTGTTCATCACATAACGTCAAGTTGTAAAAGCTGCCTGTGTATCTTGCAGGGCAGCCCCCTTTCCTGAAAGCCATGTGTGTGGGTATTGAAAGTGACTCAGAGGTTTACAGGTGGGGCTTCAGGATGGGGCTAACAGGGGATTTTCTTCTTTTTGGTCATCCATATTTCTTCACTGGAGCACGAAATTGTTTAAGACACAGTCATCACCAGTTCTCCCAAGGAGTGTGGAAATGGCTTCGGCAAGGGCTGGCTCACTGCGCAACCCAGCCAGCACACAGAGGCATATTCAATGAGAAAGTGAGGCCAAGTTGCCTTCCCGGAAGGCTGTACTAGGTTTTCCCTGAATGCCCTGTGGCTTTGTCATGCTTGAAGCAAAGAGGAAATTAGAATTAGAAGAGGCTGGGGTCGGGGACTTCCCTGGTGATCCAGCAGTTAAGACTCACGTTCCCAATGCAGGGGGCCTGGGGTGAATCCCTGGTCAGGGAACTAGATCTGGCATGCCACAACTAAGATCCTGCCCGTGGCAATGAAGAGCCCACGTGCCGAGACTAAGACCCAGGCGGCCAAATAAATAAATAAATAGTAAAAAAGAGACGGGGGTGGTCAGTTTGCACGGGACCCATAACGGACATCAGCAGATGCTATTGCCCCCAGATGGATGGAAATGTCCCAGTTTATCGTAATCCTTTCAAGGCTTTCGTCTAAACATCAATTAGTATAATCTGCAAAAATACTGAATCACTATACTGTAACTATGCCATACACCTAAAACTATAACCAGGCAGGACCCTATGTGGCCTTCCCAGCACAGGCCTTCCCCTTCCCATGGGGGGGCCTTCCCCACACCATGTTGTTGCCGAAAACCCAGCCTCTGTTCACCGGTGCCGAATAGAAATGGGGAGACAGAGCTTTGGAAGAAAAGAAAGGAGTATCTTTATCACTTTGCCAGGCAGCGGGCTCCTGCCTCAAAAAACTATGTGTCCCAACCCAGAGGGATTTGATGAGGAGTTTTATGACAATACTTCCTAAGGGTAAGGTTGCTGACAACATTAGGGCGTATGCAGGGGCTCAGGTCGCTGGTCTCCTAATCTTGATGAGCTTCTCTGGTTCCTTTAATCTTGCCTCAGGTGGTTTCTTATTTTTTCTTTTTTTTTTAATTTTTTAATTTTATTTTACTTATTTTTTTATACAGCAGGTTCTTATTAGTTATCCATTTTATACATATTAGTGTATACATGTCAATCCCAATCTCCCAGTTCATCACAGCACCACCACCACCCCTGCCACTTTCCCCACTTGGTGTCCATATGTTTGTTCTCTACATCTGTGTCTATATTTCTGCCCTGCAAATTGGTTCATCTGTACCATTTTTCTAGGTTCCACATATATGTGTTAATATACGATATATGTTTTTCTCTTTCTGACTTATTTCACTCTGTATGACAGTCTCTAGATCCACCCATGTCTCTGCAAATGACCCAATTTCGTTCCTTTTTATGGCCGAGTAATATTCCATTGTATTATGTACCACATCTTCTTTATC
The DNA here is from genome assembly GCF_949987515.2 of Delphinus delphis. Lineage (NCBI taxonomy): Eukaryota > Metazoa > Chordata > Mammalia > Artiodactyla > Delphinidae > Delphinus > Delphinus delphis. Next base: position 10,400,913 of record NC_082691.1, read on the forward strand.
CATTCATCTGTCGATGGGCATTTAGGCTGCTTCCATGACCTGGCTATTGTAAATAGCGCTGCAATGAACATTGGGGTGCATGTGTCTTTTTGAATTATGGTTTTCTCAGGGTATATGCCCAGTAGTGGGATTGCTGGGTCATATGATAATTCTATTTTTAGTTTTTTAAGGAACTTCCATAAATGTTCTCCCTAGTGGCTGTATCAATTTACATTCCCACCAAGAGTACAGGAGGGTTGCCTGTTCTCCACACCCTCTCCAGCATTTGTTGTTTGTAGATTTTCTGATGATGGCCATTCTAACCCGTGTGAGGTGATACCTCATTGTAGTTTTGATTTGCATTTCTCTAATGATTGTGATGTTGAGCAGCTTTACATGTGCTTCTTGGCCCTCTGTGTGTCTTCTTCGGAGAAATGTCTATTTAGGGCTTCTGCCCATTTTTTGATTGGGTTGTTTGTTTTTTTAATATTGAGTTGCATGAGCTGTTTATATATTTTGGAGATTAATCTTTTGTCCATTGGTTCGTTTGCAAATATTTTCTCCCATTCTGAGGGTTGTCTTTTTGTCTTGTTTGTAGTTTCCTTTGCTTTGCAAAAGCTTTGAAGTTTCATTAGGTCCCATTTGTTTATTTTTGTTTTTATTTCCATTACTCTAAGAGGTGGATCAAAAAAGATCTTGCTGTGATTTATGTCAAAGAGTGTTCTTCCTACGTTTTCCTCTAAGAGTTTTATAGTGTCCGGTCTTACATTTAGGTCTCTAATCCATTTTGAGTTTATTTTTGGGTATGGTGTTAGGGAGTGTTCTAATTTCATTCTTTTACATGTCGCTCTCCAGTTTTCCCAGCACTGCTTATTGAAGAGACTGTCTTTTCTCCATTGTATATTCTTGCCTCCTTTGTCTCAGGTGGTTTCCTGGCTGCTCCTCCCTTGATTAAGAGCTGTTCAAATCTGCCCCTTGGAACTCAGAGAATGTCATGAAGGCTGGAGTCTTGCCTATAAGAAATGGGGGACAAAAAGAGGCCTCCATGCCTGGGAGCCCCACAGGGCCCTACTCAATTTCAATGTCCTCTGCCTGTCTCTTTCTTGTAGAAAAACTTTAGACTCCTGGGCCTTCCCCGAGTTCCAGAGAAGAAGTTTAATTAGAGAAGTGAGAAAATGCAGAGACAAAGAAAAACAGTCAATCAAGACAAAATAATAATAGTTTAGCCATTAAACAAAGTCAAGGACTTTAGTTCCTCCTCAGGGGCTGTAGATCATATTCTGAGCCATGTCCTTTGAGCTGTTTTGCAGATACTGAAACCCCCACCAGGTGGAAGAAGTTAACTATACACTGTCCACAAGCACATAGATCTCAGAGCTGTTGGAAACAGAAAATTGGTGATGTTAACTCTTGATTACCTCACCACCAACCAATCAGAAGAATGTCCACGAGCTGATCACACACCCCCTCACCCTGTCTTTAAAAACCTTTCCCTGAAAGCCATCGAGGAGTTTGGGTCTTTTAAGCACTAGCTGCTTGGACTCCTTGCTTGGTGGTGCAATAAATGTTACACTTTCCTTCACGATAACCCTGTGTCAGTAGATTGGCTTTACTGCACGTGGGCAAGTGGACTTGAGTTTGGCTGGGTAAAACAATAAACACCATATTGTAAATCAACTATACTTCAATGAAAAAAGAAAGAAAGAAATGACCTCTGTGGGAACAGGCAAACGTGTCTCTTCTTCTGGTCTGGGCACCTGTTCTGTGTTCTTTTATGAGATAGTCAGTCAGCCTAAGAGGAGGCAGAAGAGAGGCTCAGAAAAGCAAATTTCTTACACTCAGGAGACATGGCACACCACAAAGGGCCACAGGGAACACTAGCTGGTCAGGAGGCAGAGAACAGGAGTGAGGGGAGGGCCAGCCCTTTATTAAGGTTTATTAAGGTTTCCTTTGGAAGGACAAGGCAGGGCAGGGTGGACAGCTTAGGACTGGTTAGTTTGAGCAATTCTGGTGGCTCTAAGCTATAGATGTGGTCCCTAGTTGCCTGGAACCTTGCCCTGGGGTGATTAAGGTGAAAGAATATTTTCTCCTGGAAGACTGAGGGGGTCTGCGCTGGACCGGTTAGTTTCCATCTCACAGAACTGCTCCTGGATGGGCTGTTTTCTATCTCTAAGCATTGGCTGACCCAGAAGAACCAGTCTCTCCCCAGCCAGAAGGTGTTTGTAAGATGTCAAAACATCATAATACACAGAAAAAAAATTTTTAATGTAAACAATGCCAGATACAATAGAAGTTCCTAAACATAGTGAAATTCCAGTGCGTATGAGGTGGCTCCTGACACCAGAACAAGGAAGCCCTCAGGTACCCTTTGTACGGACCTCGAGTCTCCTCAGATGGAGCCTATACAGAACAGTAATTTTACAGCTGCAGAGACTGTGACTTTGGCAATCGGAACAAAATTAAATATAGGCTTTTAAATAACAAAGGTGAAACACTTGAGGACTATTTAAGGAATACTGCCCTTTCCAAAGGACATTGGCAGAAGTTGTCTGTGGGGACTAGATGCAGTGTTTGCCAAATAAAAATTGTCGGAATGCTCCCCTTGAACGTGAACTGGATGCCAGCCTCATACCAGAGAAAACTGGAGTGGGGCTGCTGTGGACTCTACCCCAAGGGGCGGCCAGAGGGATGACGGCCCCTATGGGATGAACCTCTGGGTGCAAGAGAAGCAGACAGAGACAGAGCTTCCTCTGCAGGATGGTGGCAGGTTGCCCAGCCTGGACCACGCATGCCTGCGCCTCCTCAGGCTGAAGCCCAGGCAGTAGATTTCCTACCCCCTTCCTTCCTCTTCTCATCTCCACCCCACCCCACCAGGGGTCAAACCTGTCACAGGCTGAGGGAAAGAGGCAGATACACAAGGAGAGAGGACAGAACTCAAGTCAGGAAGGGCAAGGAGACTCCACTCTAACTGGAGGTTGCGTGTGAATCGGGACCAGGCATTTCCATCACCAGTTTGAGACACTGTGAGTGTCCAGCACAGTCCCCGAGAAGGACTAGCCCCACGCAGCCATGCAGGGAAGGGAACCTGGGTTGTATCCACCTAGAACTGGGCAGGTCCCAAGAACCAACCCAGCATCAGGACTGACACGCGTTTTCCTTGGCATCTGAAGTACAGCAGAGTGTGAGCCACTGGATAAGTGCACAGAAGCAGGTCAAATGGTTTTAGCTTAGTCCTTCTTTTTTACTTGAAGTAAATTAAAACAGTGCTTGTAAACCGAATCTATTCCACAAAGTGCCTCAATTTAAGTCCTGAGAGCTGATGTCCCCGTGGGTTATGTAAGATGAGAGCTGGGAAGAGCCCAGTGGGAGAGCTTAAGGCACAGGCGCTGCAAATCCCCCTTCCCAACGCCTATCACATGTCTGGTCGCAGGGGTTCCCATCCCCAAGGCTTGCTGGCGGTGATCTGGGCTTGACCGGCTCCGGGCCAGGCAGGAGCTCAGCGGTCAGTCACCCTGTGCCAGGGACTCCTGCCTGCCACCCCATTTAGTTTACACCCAGGAGACCATTTCCTCAGAGCCCCAGACACAGGTCCCCTGGTGTCCCTCACAGCCATTAGGGGGCTGCACCACAGACCTGCCTGCCCAGGAACTGCCGAAGGCCAGACGTGATTCCTCTATACGCCCAGATGGATGAGATAACAAAGATGAGATGTTACAGGAAGGCTCTCGGAGTTTGTGTCTCCCGAGCCCCCAGGGTAGAAACCGGGAGGCAGAGCAGGGGGACCACACAGGACGTCGCAGGAAAGCTGGGACAAGAGCCCAGGTGTCCCTTTCTCTCACAGGTCTGACCCTGCCCCCTCCACCTGGGGTGCAGGTCCCCGGGCTGGAGGCAGCAGAGAGCAGGACTCAGAGCGGGGACTTGCCCAGGTGGCCCCGGTGCTTCTGGGGGCCTCCCGGTCCCTCCATGCAGTGCAGGGAGGAGGGGCGCCCCTGTGGGCTCTGGGGAAAGGTCAGTGAGGTTTGCTGGGGGTCAGGGAGGGTTCTGACAGCATTAGAGGGTCTTAGGCAGGGAAATGGGAGGCTTGGCTCCACTGCCACACCCCCTCCGCCAAACCTGGCCCCAGGCAGAAATGCACCCACACCAGAACACAGCAGAACAGGGAACACGGGCCAGCCCAGTGCTCCTGGGGGACGCCTCACTGGGGAAGGTGGAGTGGGACACAGGGAGCTTTACTCAGGACACAGACCAGCTTAAGAAAACACAAACTAGAACAAAACAGCGATGGTGGAACGCATTGGCTTTCTCATCTCTTCCTCTTCCCTCCCTCCCCCTCCTCCTATCCCCCCTCCCACTTCTCTCTTTCCCTCCTTTCCTCCCCCTTCCTCCCCTCCCCACTCTGACCTTCACCCTCAGGATGCTCTCTCCAGCTGCTGGCAAAGATGGCTCCCAGCAGCCCCTGACTCCCTTGGTGCTCAGCTCCAGCCATCTCTGAAAGAGAGAGGAGTACTTTGGACAGCACCCTGGGGTTGGCTCTGATGGGCCTGATTTGGGTCACGTTTCATCCCTGAGCCCATCACCGTGGCTGAGGAATGCAGCACTCTCACTGGCCAGGCCTAAGTCATGTGCCCAACCTGGGCCTGAGATGGTCACACGGACCACATATGGGGGGATGAAGGGGCAGTTCCCCAAAGGGATGATGGATAGGCAAAAATAAAAGTAACCAAGAGAGTGACTTAAGTCACCCAGGGCACAGGGTCTGCTGTCTCCGTCCAGAATCCACGATGAAGGAACAGAAGATTCAGAGACGGAGAGAGAGAGAGAGCATTCACAAATGATGAAGGGGCAGTTCCCCAAAGGGATGATGGATAGGCAAAAATAAAAGTAACCAAGAGAGTGACTTAAGTCACCCAGGGCACAGGGTCTGCTGTCTCCGTCCAGAATCCACGATGAAGGAACAGAAGATTCAGAGATGGAGAGAGAGAGAGAGCATTCACAAATGCACATCAGCTTTTATGCTTTGATGACACAGAAGAATCAACCATGGTTTATCAGGGGCTCAAATCTAGCCAGCCGGACGGGAACTCCTCTTTCTTGGGGGGTGGGGGGGAGCGAGAGTAATAGGATGAACCAGATGGACCAGTGTATAGACTGAGAGGCTCTTCCCCAACCAGATTCATCTTCCAAGCCCTGAGGCTTCCAGGGATAGTGAGTTAGGCGTTAGGAGAAGCAAACTCCCCACAGCTCAGGAAAGCCACCTCCTGTCATCCCGGACAGCCCTCTCCACTTTTGTCACATGCCAAACAGTCCCCTATGCAAGGGGACTACCTAGAAGAGACTCACTTCAGCTTCAAGGACACACATGAACTCAAAGTAAAGGGATGGAAAAGATATTCCACACAAACAAAAACCAAAAGACAGCAGGGATAGCTCTACTTGTATCAGAAAACATATGCATTTAGCCAGAAATAGTAATGACAGACAAAGAAAGTCATTACATAATGATAAAGGGATCAATTTGTCAAGGGGATATAACAATTGTAACTATATGTGCACCCAACAAAAGAGGATCTAAATAAATTAAGCGATATAAGGAATCTGCAGTGAGAAAAAGACAATACAATAATGGTAGAAGACTTCAATACCCCACTTCCAAAAGTGGATGGGTCACCCAGACATAAAACCTAACAGAGACACTTCCCTGGTGGCACAGTGGTTGAGAATCTGCCTGCCAGTGCAGGGGACACAGGTTCGAGCCCTGGTCTGGGAAGATCCCACGTGCCAGGGAGCAACTAAGCCCATGCGCCACAACTACTGAGCCTGCACTCTAGAGCCCGCACGCCACAACTACTGAGCCCACGTGCCACAACAACTGAAGCCCGCGCACCTAGAGCCCGTGCTCCGCAACAGGAGAAGTCACCGCAATGAGAAGCCCGCATACCTCAACCAAGAGTAACCCCCACTCGCCGCAGCTACAGAAAGCCCACGCACAGCATTGAAGACCCAACACAGCCAAAAATAAATAAATAAATTTTTTTTAATAAATAAAAAAACCTAACAGACATTCCATCCATCAGCAGCAGAATACACATTCTTCTCAAGCACCAATGGAACATTCTCCAGAATAGATCATATATTAGGTCACAAAACAAGTCTTTACGAATTTAAGAAGACTGAAATCATACCAAGTGTCTTTTTCAACCACAGTGGTATGAAACTAGAAATAAAGAAAGGGAGGAAAACTGGAAAATTCACTAATATGTGGAAATTAAACAACACACTCCTAAACAACCTATGGGTCAAAGATGTGTGTGTGTGAGTGAGTGAATACACACATAGCCTATAGGTGTGTATATCATATAAATATGGAGGAGGGGTGTTTATTTTAAGGAATTGGCTCACACTACTGTGGGGCTGGCCAGTCCACGGTCTGCAGGGCAGGCAGCAGGCTGGAGATGCTGCAGCTCAAGTCTGGAGGCAGAATTTCCTCTTCCTCAAGGGACCTCAGTCTTTTCTCTCAAGCCCGTCAACTGATTGGAAGAGGCCCACCACATTTTAGAGGGTCATCTGTTTTACTCAGCGTCTTCTGATTCAAATGTTAATCTCACCTAAAAAGTACCTTCACAGCATCATCTAGGCTAGTGTTTGATCACACACCTGGGCAACATGGCCTAGCCAAGTTGACACATAAAATTACTCAACACACCATCCTTCAGGAGAGAAAGAATAGGGTCTGAGTTGGTGCAGGTATGGTGAGGGTACCTGTGAGCGGAAGCAGGGTCTGGAGGCAGCAGGTACAGTGTGAGGTCCAGGAGGCTCCTGGCCTGGGTGATCGGCAGGACACAAGGGCCCAAGGCTGACCCAGCCACTGGGGCTGCGGGGCGATAACTAGCTGCCACTCAAAAATTTCCCCCTGACGGAAGAGCTATTTGTTTTCTCAAGCTCATTAGAAGCACGGCCATCAGGAAGAGTCCCGTGCCAGCGTTTGAAAATAGAATCACTTTTCCAAGGCAGTGCTGTGCTGAAAGCTCCCCCGTGGCCACAGGAACGGCTGCCCCCACCTGGAGGGCCAGGCTCCACCACGAGACGGGGGTGCAGGCAGCTGGGCCCTGCAGGGCAGGCGGATGACAAACTCATCTCCAGGTATTCGTGCCCTGGGTTTTCATCATCTGCAGAGATGCGGGGCTGAGTGGGTCAAAGCAAATGAACTGGCAGCTGAGGTGGCCCCGGCTGGGCCTTCGACCCTGCAGATAAATGAGAGAAGCACAGGCTGTACCAATCCTTGCCTCTCCCGTGCTGGAGGCCACAGAGGAAACAAGCTGAGGTCCAATTTCGAAGTGAGGGCTTGATTAGACGCTCAAAATTTGAAAGTCATGGTTGATAAATCCACTTGGTGTATTGGCTCCATTTCCAAAACATCCGTGAAGTCGCCCTGCTCGGTCCCATCCCCATTTTTACGTAAAAAACACTTGCTTTCTTTGGGGCTCAAGGAAGCACAAGCCATTCATTCATTCATTTATCCATTCATTCATTTATCCAGCTTTATTGAGATGTAATTGACATATAACATTGCGTAAGATGCAGGGGTACCGCCTGATAGTTTGATACACACATGTATTGTGAAATGGTTATCACAGTAAAGTTAGTTAACATCTCCATCACCTTACATAGGTAAAACATGTCTTTTAGTGGTGAGAAATTTTAAGATCTACTCTCTTAGCAACTTCCATGTATACCATACGGTATCTTGAGCAATATTCACCATGCTATACACTAGCTCCACAGAACTTATTCATCTCATTTGTCTTGTACTCTTGACCAACATCTCCCCATCTCCACCACCTCCAAGCCCCAGGTAACCACCAGTCTACTTTCTGTTTCTATGAATTCAATGTTATCAGATTCCACATATGAATGGGATCATGCAGTATTTGTCTTTCTCTTTTTTCACCATCCAGGCCTCCCACATCATACCTAACTACTAAGCCAGTGTCATGTATTACAGACTTTCTTAAAGCCAACTCAATTTGGGGCACAAACTCTGCACCTGCTTCTTTGAGACCAACATAACAGTGGCTTCAACACTGCACACATCCATACCTCTCTCTTCCCACGCAAGCCCAGGATGAAGGTCTTCATGAGTCCAGGCCCCCTGACGGGTCCTCTGTCCCCCACATATGAATGGTTGAAATGACTTCCCACCAGCCCACAGGGAGGGGTCAGAGGCAGGGAAGGCAGAACAAAGATGCCCTCGTCATGTCTGCACTCATCCTCTCAGATATGGCATAAAGGAAAACTCATAAGGGACATGGCTCTAATTCTATTCGTTATTTGGAAAACCAAGTTTATTCTTTTTTTTTTTCTGTTTTTGCGGTACGCGGGCCTCTCACTGTTGTGGCCTCTCCCGTTACGGAGCACAGGCTCCGGACGCACAGGCTTCATGAGCACAGGCTCCGGACGCAGCCATGGCTCACGGGCCCAGCTGCTCCGCGGCATGTAGGATCCTCCCAGACCGGGGCACGAACCCGTGACCCCTGCATTGGCAGGCGGACTCTCAACCACTGCGCCACCAGGGAAGCCCAGTTTATTCTTGATTTAAACACCCTCCAATTTCTAGATGTGACTTACAGTCCAGTATATTGTGGTCTGAATACGTGTGTGTGCACCCCTGTGTGCATGCACATTGCACGTGTGCACCCAAGTGTGTGCTAATGTTGTGCTATGTGGCCTTGGCCCCCATTGTCTACACACCACCCCCACTGCCCCAGGAAAGGGAGGTCACAGACAGGCAGACACACAGGACACAGGATTTGTGTATCGGCTTCTGGGCTTCTAGACAACACCTTGCAGATGTCATAGTTATAGGACACACTTGCCCTCACTACACACACTTCCCAGTGCAGGTGTGGGCACCCAGACACACCTGCCCCAAGACAAACCTCTGGTGGCGCAGTGGTTGAGAGTCCGCCTGCCGATGCAGGGGACACGGGTTCGTGCCCCGGTCCGGGAAGATCCCACATGCCACGGAGCGGCTGGGCCCGTGAGCCATGGCCACTGAGCCTGCACGTCCGGAGCCTGTGCTCCGCAACGGGAGAGGCCACAGCAGTGAGAGGCCCAAGTACCCCCCCCCAAAAAAAAAAAAAGAGGACCACCGAAGGAACAGAATTAGAAAGTAAAGTTCCAAACCAATGAAGAGAAAAATGGATGAAATAAATGTGATCCATGTGAAAGTCAAGAGGGAAGGTTAAAGAAATAAGCAGAGAGCATGTCAAATAGACTGCCAAAAAATATCTGGTAAACTAAGTCCAAAAACATGCATAATCATAACCATGTAAATATATTAAACTCACCTATTAAAAAGCAGAGACCATCAAATAGAATTAAACAAATAAAATGCAATGCTTTGCAACGTATGAAAGACAAATGTAAAGAAAAGCAAACACTAAGAAAAATACAAGGCAATCACTAACCAGAATAAAGTTGTTGCAATATTTTATGTCAGTCATATGTGTGGCAAAAACCATTGATAGGACTTGGATTAACTTCCCACTGTCAGCAGAGAACCATGAGCCCTGACATCCCTCCAACTTTCCATCAAGATGCAGTGCCCGACCATGAGCCCTGGGGAAGGAGGACCAGGGCAGAGCATGGCAGTCTTGCTGGGGCGAGAAGATGGGAGAGAGGGAGGCTGAGGCTGTTGGCAGTTGAGAGAGTTTCGGGAAGAAAGGCAGTACGCAGAAAAAGAACCCCCAAACCTCCACAGGGGGCCCTGTGAGTTTTTGCCAGGTACTAAGGCCTGTAATGAGCACTCGGCACGTACCGAGCAAAAGTCCACAAGGCTGGGAAAAGAACGGCCAGGCGGTTTAAACAGAACAATGCCCAGACCTCACACAGGTCAGGAAATGTTTACACCATGACCAGTCAAACATAGGGTCCTTAGAGATAACACAGAGCTCTCAGACCCTTTCACCATGCCACGACGCCCAGAGCAAGGGACGCTCTAAGTGAGGGGCCAGCAAACTCTGACCTATGAGGCATATCTTGTCCACTGCCTGTTTCTGTTCACCTGTGAGCTCAGAATGGTTTGTAAATTTTAAAATAGCTGGGGAAAGTCAAAAGTATAATCGTATTTCATGACAAATAAAAATTGTATTAAATTCAAATTTTCAGTGTCCGTAAATAAAGCTTTATAGGAACACAGCCATGCTCAGTGGTTTCCATATTGTCCAGGGCTGTTTTGTGCTGTAATGTTGGGGTTGGAAAGTTGTGACAGAGGCCTTACAGCTCACAAAGTCTGAAATACTTGCTATCTGGCTTGTTAGAGAAAATCCCGGCTCTACGCCCTCCATAGCAAAGCTAACAACAGGATGTTAAAGAAAACGTGAGCGTAATGAGGAGGGAGGAAGATTTTAAAAGAACCAGATGGAGTTTCTAGAGATGAAAAGTACAGTATCTGAAATAAATTTATTGGGTGGGCTTTCATCAGATTAGTCAATTTCTGTAAATGTTACATGGGTATTTGAGTAAAAGACATATTTTGTAGGAGACAGTAAAATCTTTGGTTTTGATTTATACAAATCAAATCTGAGTTATACAATCTGAGTGTGACTTGACTCATAATGTCTACTCACACTGATTGTGTCATTTATATGACAAATTGTTTTGTCCACGTGACCTGTCATAGACTGAGACTGACAGACTCTTCTTGTTCCATCATTTTAATTTCAATTTGCCTATGTCATTATGTTTAAAGTGAGATTCTATGAACAGCACATAGTTGGGTTCCATTTTTTTATCCATTCTGACAGGAGGATACAACAGTACATAACCTGTTACTGTCTTTTTATTGCTGTGTTTAGACCATTTACATTTAATGTAATTAATTTAGTTAGGTCTATCATTCTATTACTTGTTTTCTGTCTGTTCCTTCTGAGTTTTTTCCCTCTGTTTCCCCTTTCCTGCCTACTTTTGGGTTGTTAAACATTATGTATATTCCATTTTAATTTATCTATTGTGATTTTTCACTATATCTGTTTGTATAATATTGTCCGTGATTGCTCTATTTGAAGTCAATTTTTATCCTCTCAATTACAAAGTATATAAAACTTACCACAATATGGTTCCCTTTACCCTCCACACTTTATGCTGTATTTATCTTATAAATTATATCTACACAAATTGAAAACACCATTAAACAATAATATTTTTTTTACTTTCAACATTAATCATATTCTTTAAAACTCCAGAGAAGAAAAATAATCTATTATACTTACCTAGATAATTAACATTTCTGTTACGTTCCTTCATTCCCGATGTATTAAGTTTTTCTGGCATCATTTCCTGTCTGCCCGAGAATTTCTAACAATTCTTTTGGAGCAAATCTGCTGGCAATGAATTCTCTAAGTTTTCCTTCTTCTGTGAAAGATTTCATTTCATCCTCATTCCTAAAGAATTTTTTGATAGATACAGAATTCTGTGTTGACAATTCCTTTCTTTTAGTACTTTAAAAGTGTGACCAATTCTTCTGGCCTTGATGATTTCTGATAAAAAATCTACTGTCATTTGAATAGTTGTTCCGCTGTAGGTAATGTGTTGTTTTCCTCGGGCTGCTTTCAAGATCCCTTCTTTATATTTAGTTTTCAGTAACTTGATTATAATGTGTTTGTGAGTGTATTTTGGGGGGATTATCTTATTTGGGGTTTGCTCAGCTTCTTGAATCCGTACATTTATTTATATCTTTTGCCAGATGTGGGAAGTCATAGGCTATTATGTCATCATATATTTCTCAGCATCACATTCTTTCTCTTCTTCTGGGACTCTTACGACATGAGTATTAGACCTTTAATTGTCATGCTACACGGTCTGAGACTCTGTTTACATTCATTTTTCAAACTGTTTTCTCTCTGTTGTTCAGATTGGGTAATTTATATTGATCTTCAAGATCACTAATTATTTCCTCCTTCATCTCCTTTCTGCTATTGAGCCAACACAGTGAGGTTTTTTCTTATTTCCATCATTGTAGTTTTTAGTGCTATAATTTCCACATGGTGTATCTTTATATTTCCTATTCCTTTGATGACAATTTTATTTTTCCATTGGTTTCAAGAGTGTTTGTGATTGTTTCTTGAAATAGTTTTACAATAGCTGCTTTAAGGTCTTTGCCAGATACAGTAGGCGGAATAATAGCCCTACACAGATGTCCATGTCCTAATCCCAGAACCTGTGAAACCATTACTTGACATGGCAAAAGAGTCTTTGCAGATGTGATTAAGAATTTTGAAGTGGGAAGATTATCTTGGATTATTTGGTAAACTCACTGTAATCACAAGGGTCTTTATAAGACAGAGGCAAGAGGGTCAGATTGAGAGGAGAATGATGATGGAAGTTATGTGGGACCACAAGCCAAAGTATGCAAGCAGCCCATAGAAGCTGGAAAAGTTAAAGAAATGGATTATCCTTCAGCCCGCAGAATGAATGCAGCCCTGCCGACACCTTGATTTTAGCCACTGAAGCTGATTTTGGACTTCTGATCCTCCTGAACTATAAGATGACAAAGTTGTATTGTTTTAAGCCATGAGGTTTGTGGTAATTTGTTACAGCAGCTATAGGAAACCAATACATCAGAAAATTCCTACAGCTCCATCCTCTCAGCATTGGCTTCCGTCGATCAGCTTGTCCATGTGGTTGAGACTGTCCAGGTTCTATGTATGGAAGTCATTTTGGATTATAAACTGTATAATTTTAAATACTAAGTGACGTAACTCTAAGTCTTACGTAAATTTTATGGAGAATGTTCATTTTTTGTTTTAGGAGGCAGCCTACTTACGTTCAAGTCCTAAGCTCCAGCCCTTCTGTTGGCTACATCCTGATCAAAGTTTGGTTTTCACAGCCTCTGCCGTGCTATTTGGATCTATCCCATGTGCATAGCTCAGGGGCCAGTCTGAGACATGGGTGCCACCTGTCAGCAAGGTTACCAAAACCTTGGCTGAGAAGGACCAGATCCACACATGCGCAGCTTAGGGGTGAGCTCAGAAGCCCATAAACGACATCATGGGGTCGCTTTCCCAGTCTCCTTGCTCACCAAGATCTCACCGGCTCTTTCCATTTGCTTGAGGTTCTCGTGTGTTTCCTCTGGCCCAAAATCGGGAGCATTAGTTGTCCTGTTCTGCTGTGTGCTTCCATGACTGTGCCTGCATCTGAGCCCAAGAAGTGGGAGGGGGGAGAACAGTGGGATCTCCCCTCTTAGAATCACATCATCACCATTTTGAGAGGGAGTCCCTTTCCTCAAATTAAAAATACAAGTATGTGGAGCAGACTTAGAGATACTGATATAAGCACAGTGCAAATAGGATGTCACCTTTCCAATGGGAGACTGTGCTGGTACAGTGGGTAGAGAATGAGGGGTCATACTCAGTGGGTACTGCAGACAAGGGTGGTGAGAAGGTCATAATTACCTTATGTATCTCAATATATGTAAAGAAAATCTAAGTCAACCCATTTGCATTTTGGAATATGTCATCTCATGAAACTCGAGTGGCTACACAACCTGTTCCTGAAGATGCTCTTCTTAAATACAGCAGAGACAAAACGAAAAACACCCTGACAAGTGATCTTCCATGAGGCACCAGCCAAGCAGACAGCTTCTGATGAAAATCCTCTCACCTTGAGGTTGAAGGAGAAGAAAACTCAGAAAGGAACCCCAGATTGGAAAAGACAGAAAACCTAGAAAGGACAAAAATAGATGATAAAGGAATACAGTGGTTTTTTAAAAAAGACAGTACCACAGCTCTTCTTTGCATGAATTAAAGAACCTCAGGGCATTTTCAGGAAACCGTACTAGAGTGAGAAATAACTGGGAGAAAGACAAGAGCTGATTTTTAAAAGAGACTGTTGATGTCATCTGTCACAGTTCAGCACAACAAGCACTTATTTCAAAGTGCTAAGCTTTTGAGTTTTAATTTTCTAATTAACAAGCAAAAACATTGCCACTGTGCTTGGTACTTAAATTGTAAATATATGTGCATAAAATTAATATTTTAAAGAGTCAATTTGTTTCTCTGTTCTGACTTTTCCATCTTTTCTACTCAAACTTTTTAACTCATTCATAAAACAAACAAAAATGTTTTAAACACCTCCATTGATTTATCAAACAGAAAGGAGTAAATCTAGAATTACTTAATAACTTAAAAGAAATTGAAAGAACTAAAAATCAGTTGGAAATCACTTTCTGTGTATTTCCAATTTTTTTTTTTTTCTTTTGCGGTACGCGGGCCTCTCACTGTTGTGGCCTCTCCCGTTGCGGAGCACAGGCTCCGGACGCGCAGGCTCAGGGGCCATGGCTCACGGGCCCAGCCGCTCCGCGGCATGTGGGATCTTCCCGGACCGGGGCACGAACCCGTGTCCCCTGCGTCGGCAGGCGGACTCTCATAGCACTGCGCCACCAGGGAAGCCCTGTATTTCCAATTTTGAACACAAAATACCTTAAGTTATTAAGTAGTTAACCCAAAGTTATTAAATAGTATAATATTAACAGTCCCCAAGAGGTCACGATAAACATGCTTTTATCCAGATGTAAATTGTACCAAAATGCCCTAGCTGAGTTTTTAACTGGTAGAACATACATACACGGTACAAATAGGAGACTATAGTCACAAAAAGAAAGCTCTTATTAATCTGAGTCCCTTTAAACCTTTTTAAATTGCTACTACCTTAATTCCCAACAGTAAAAATAATCCTTAGGGACACACCATTTTCATTTATAAAACATTTATAAATTTGTTTTATGGATTTCCTCCATAATCAGGAAATCACTGTCTTTTAGAGTTTGCAAAAAGCAATTTGATCTCAATTTATTAAGTAAAAATAGTGAGTTAAAAGAGCAAATCTATAATAGGATTTTTATTTCATATACAAATATGAAAAAATTTCTCGCTACTAAGTGAAATATGGAATATTAACATTATATAACAAGCATGAATGACTTGATTAATTTAATCATCTTTGTACGTTATATTTTTGGAGACATTTATGACTAAAGGAAATATTTTTAAAACAAACTTTTACTCTAGATTAGTGTTAGATTTACAAAAAGTTGTGAAAATGGTACAGAGAGTTCTCGTATAACTTACACCCAGTTTCCACTATTTGTTATATTCTTATATTATGCATTGTCTTATATACAATATGTATTATGTTATAGTCTACATCTTATCTTAGTATGTTTCAGCTAATGAATCTATATCGACACATTATTATTCACTGATGTCCACACTTTATTTGGACTTCCTCAGTTTTTTACCCACAGTCCTTTTTCTGTTCCAGGTCCCACCTGGAACACTATATGATATTAGTTGTCATGTGTCCTTAGACACCTCTTGGCCATAACAGTTTCTCGGGCTTTTTCTTGTTTTGGATAACCTTTACAGTTTTGAGACATATTGATCAGGTATCCTGTACAATTTGCCTAAATTGGGGTTTATCTAATGTTTTTCCATGATTGCACTGGGCCTATAGGTTTTTAGGAGGAAGATCACAGAGGTAGAGTGCCCTTCTCATCACATGATATCAAGGATGCATACTACCAACATGACTTACGGTGCTTACCTTGGTCACCTGGCTGAGGTCACGTCTCCACTGTGCAGTCACTCTTTTCCCTTTCCATGCTGTGCTGTTTAGAGGGGAGTCACCATGCACAGCCCACTCTTAAGGTACAGGGAGCTATGTTCCACTTCCAGCAAGACAAAACATCTTCATAAATTATTTGAATTTTCTTCACAAGAGTTTTGTTGCTTCTCCCCACTTATTATTTGTTTGTGTGTTCAGCCATTTATTTACATCACACTCGTGGATTTATTTTATTCTTTGGGTTGTAATCCAATACTACTGCATTAATTTTGTTGCTATATCGGCCCCAGGTTTGGCCATCGTGAGCGCCTCCACTTGGTCCCTGTGTTCCTGTGGCATCACCATATTTTTTCAGACACTTCCTCTTCTGGCAGTACCAGGTAGGTTCTCCAGGCTCACCCTGTATATTCCCTGTCCAGGGACAGAATCAGCCAGTCCTCCAAGCAGCCCTAGTTCCTTTTATCAGAAAATGGGATTAGAAACCAAGATCTGGGCACTGGTTGTGCTTATTGCTACTGGAGTGTCCTTCCTTCTAGGCCTTCTCAGCACACAAAGCAGTGTAATACATGTGTGTGTGCTAACCCGTGTGCATACGGATATCTGTGATCATTTCTATGTGTACCGTCTGTAGCTATACTAGCTAAACATGAATCCACATTGATGCCTCAGACTGTGATCTTTTTTTTTTTTAAGATTTTTTTTTGATTGGACCATTTTTAAAGTCTTTATTGAATGTGCTGCAATACTGCTTCTGTTTTATGTTCTGGTTTTTCTGCCACGAAGCATGTGAGATCTTAACTCCCCAACCGGGGCTCGAACCCACACCCCCTGCACTGGAAGGCGAAGTCTTAATCACTGGACCACCAGGGAAGTCCCTCAGACTGTGATCTAATACCACTTTGTTCATTACAGCCTTCCTCCCTTGCTTGTCTGCTTCCTCCCTCTGCAGTAGTGAGAAATCTGCTCCCAGCATCCACCATTCATGTACTGAATTGCTCATTACAGTATCTGCGGAGTGGTTTCAGAGTTGTTGCCCTGAAAAGGAACAACTTTACCAACCAGAGGACAGTGCCGTGAGCAACAGCTTCTGCCTTTAGTCCTACAGTTACTATTCATTTCCAGAGTTACCTAGGTCCTCATTCTCCCACTCCCTTAATGAGGTTATTGTATACGTTTGTGAAAGCTATCGTTCTCAGTATTAATTCCATCTGGGATCCTCCAAACTCCTAGATGAATTTTTAAGTTGCATATATTAAGGTTCACTCTTTGTGATGTAAAGTTCCATTTTAACAAACGCACAGTGTCGTGTATCCACCATTAAAGTGTACAGAGTAGTTTCACTGCCCTAAAAATCCCATGTGCTTCACCCATTCAACCCTCCCAGCCCAAGAAAACCTGGTAACGGCTGATACCAATCTGTTTACCACCTCGATACTTTTGTCTCTTCCAGAATGTCACATAAATTGAATCATACAGTATGTAGCCTTTTCAGACTACCTTCTTTCACTTATCAATAACTATCTAAGGGTCATGCAGGGCTTTTCATGCCTTGGTATCTCATTCCTTTCATCACTGAACAATGTCCCACCGTATAAATTACCACAGTTTATTCATCCATTCACCTGTTGAAGGATATCTCGATTACTTCCAGTTTTTGGTGATTATGAGTAAAGCTGTTATAGATATTTGCGTGCAGCTTCTTTTGTGGATACAATCTTTCAAATCAGTTGAAAAATATTCAGAAGCATGATTGCTGGATCATATGATAAGATTATATTTAGCATTATAAGAAATTACCAAACTCTCTGCCAAAGTGACTATACCATTTTGCATCTCCACCAGCAATGAATGAGAGTTCCTGTTGTTCTGCATCCTCACCAGAAACTGGTATAAACCTCTCTTATTTTTTAATTTTAGACATTCCAGTAAGTTTTTGTCATGATAAGTGATGTTGAGAATCTTCATATGCTCATTCACCGTCTGTACGTCATTTTTAGAGAAAAGTCTGTTTAGATCTTTTGCCTATTTTGTAATTGTGTTGCTTGGTTTATATACTGTTGACTTTTAAGAGTTCTTTGTTATTCTGGACACAAGCCCTTTATCAGGAAGGTGATTTGCAAATATTTTCTCCCCGTCTTGTGGTTCGTACTTTCATTCTCTTAACAAAGCAAAAGTCTTTCACAGAGCTAAAGTTTTCAATTTTAAGGAAGCCCAATTACTAATTTTTTTCTTCCATGGACTGTGCTAATAGTATTGTACTACAAAATTGCCAAACCTGAAGTCATGTCGATTTTCCTACATATTTTCTTCTAGAAGTTTTATGATGTTGTACATTTATATCTATTTTGAGTTAATTTTTGTATAAGGTGTGGAGGTCTGTTTCTAGGCCCTTTTTTTCTTTGCCTATGGATGTCCAGTTGTTCAGCACCTTTTATTGAAAAGATTATCCTTTCTCCATTGAATTGCCTTTACGCCTTCGTCAAAAGTCTGTCCACTATACTTGTGTCAGACTACTTCTAAGTTCTTCTGTTGATCGATGTGTCCGTTCTTTCACCAATATCACAGTCTTGATTACTGTTGCTTTATATTCTTTACGTTCTCATAATTGGCAATCTGTGTTTTCTCTCTTTTTTCTTGGTTAGCTTGGCTAGAGATTTGTCAATTTTACTGATATTCTCAAAGAACTAGTTTTTGCTTTTATTGATTTTACCTTTTGTTTGCCTGTATTCAATGTTGTTGATTTCTGGTCTAATTTTTACGATTTCCTTTCTTCTGCTTGCTTTAGCTGTAAATTGCTCTTCAAACTCTTGTTTCCTAAGGTGGAAGTTTCGATTACTTATTTTAGACCCTTCTTCTTTTCTAATATTTGCATTTTAGTGCTATAGATTTCCTTCTACCAACTTCTTTAGCTGCATCCCCAAAATGTGCTAAGTTAAATTTTCTAGAAATCTCTCCCCCAAAATAGAAGCAGAAGTACTTCCCAACTCATTTATGAGGGCAGCACTACACTAATACCCAACACCAAAACCAGATAAGATATTGTAAGAAGTATATTATAATTTCTCTTGAGACTTCTTCTTTGATCCATGGGTTTTCAAGTGTTTTGTTTAATTAGCAAATATTTGGAAATTTTTCACCTTTCTCTTACTTATTTCTAATTTAATTTCACTGCAGTCCAAAAACATGCTTTGTATGATATTCATTCCTTTAAATATATTAAGACATGTTTCATGGCCCAGAATGGGATTCATCTTGGTGACCGTTCCACGTGAGCTTGAGATAGATATGCATTTTGCTACTGTTGAATGGAGTGGTCTGCACATGTCAACTACATCCAGTTGATTGACGGTGCTGTTGGGGTCCTTACTGATTTTCCATGTGCTTGATCTATCAATTACCTGGCAGAGGAATGTTGAAGTTGCAACCATATAGCGATTTGTCTATTTCTCCTTTTCGTTTTATCGCCTTTATCCGATGTATTTTGATGCTCTGTTCGTAGGCGCATCCACGTGTAGGATTATTGTGTCTTCTTTTCCCTTCATCATTCTGTAATGTCATTCTTTATCCTTGATGCTATTTCTTATTCTGTAGAATGCTGAGTCTGAAATTAACATAGGTGATCTATCTCTTTGTGGATTACTTTTAGCCACCTGAGTCTTAATATTTAAAGTGGGTTTCTTGGAGACAATATATAGTTATGTCTTATATTTTTATCCAGTCTGACAAAATCTGTCTTCCAACTGGTATATTTATATTAATCATATTTCAAATTATTATTGGTATAGTCAGACTAGAAAATTTTTATTTGTTTCATTTTGTCTTCTCTTTTCTTCCTTCTTTTTCTGTCTTTTCCTGTTTTAATTGAACATTTTATATTATTCCATTTTTATCTCCTCTCTTGCCAAATCATTTAATCTTCCATTTTAAACTTTTCAGTGGTTGCTCTAGGGTTTACAATATGCATTTTAAAATAATCTACGTCTACCTTCATATAACGTTATACCATTTCACATGTGGTGCAATGTTAAAATTCAATACAAAGTGGAGACAAGACTTGAGAATTCCCTGAGCAGACAAAACCACTGAAGCCATGTAAGTAAAACTAAATCTAGCTTATTTCACAAACATAAGCAAAACTTAGGTTATTTCTTGTAAATGTCTCTGATGATCATAAACAAGTCATCTTTCTAAAAATGGTATAAGATAATCACTTTTAACCAATCCTCTGGAAACCCCATTGTAATAACCAATCATTGTAAATGCTAAACTTCCTCATTTTCACTTTATAAGACATCCTACAACATCAAGACCCTGAGTTTCATATCAGTTTTAAATTTGGAAGCTCCGAATTTGTGAACCATTCTTATATGTACCATAAAGTCTCGTAAATACAATTTTATGAATCTGGTGGTTTTAATCTTGCTATTTCTGGATTTTTGACAGCAGGTATCTTACAACAGGCAGACTCTGGGCCCAACCGCTTGCATTGTGCACCAATGCTGCCGCTTACCAGCTGGGTGGCCGAGCAGTTTACTTCCCTTCCCTGTGTCTCAGTGTCTTCATCTACAAAATGAGTCACATGGTTGTCATTAGGACAACAAAGTGCTTAGAAACTCTCCAGACACATAGCCACATCCACTTGGGCTGAAGTCGTCTGCATCCCGCCGTGCCTTTTGTGGATGACCTGCCACATCTCTGAGAGACTGTGGATTGATTTTCCAGTTTGGTTTAAAGGGCGACCTTACCTTATGTCAAATGCTCATGGGGCTGGTCTATAGCAACCTCCTTTGCTACTTTTCAGGTCTGTTGTTGAAAATGTTATGTTTCCATTTTTAATTCTTTCTTTGAATCAGCTGGACATCGCTAATTTCATCCCCTCCCCAAAGAATCTTTCTATGGATGACTCCCTGAAAGTCCTCCCGGGAAGTGGGGACACACGTAGTGAGAACTTACCCACTGGCCACTATTTCACGGGGACCCCCCAGACCAGAGGATGGGAGCTGGTGCTTCTTTTGTGTCTGTGGTGCTTCTACTGGTGCTGCCCTGGTGTCTCCCCTTCTGGCCTAGATGCCCCCCATGGAAGACAATTTCCAACAACGTTGCAGCTCCTTGAACCCTGGAGGTATTTACATTTGTTCATTCACTCATTCATCTACTCAACAAATGGTATAAATCCTAGGAATAAAAACTCTGTCATTTCCCAACAGACATTTTCGTGTATTCTGTGCTTGAGGCGAGCCCAGAGCTGCATGAGCTGTGAGGAGGACACAGGGCCAGCCGCTTCTCTAGGGGGATTACGGACATTAAACACATTAACAAACACACACAGAACATCGTGAGATACAAAGGTGCCATGAAAGAGAGCATCTCGGAAGTGGTTGGGGACTGAATGGGCAGGCAGGCTGGTCTGTGGGAACGTCATTTCAGCGGAAACCTAAAGGTCAACAAGAAGCTGGAGTCAGGCAACAGTTCATCCATTGCTCCGTCTGTTTATTCACCACCCCAGGGGCACACTGGGCCTTCTGGAATCTGGTTGTTGACACTGTTGCAGCAAAAATAGAAATGAAGTTTTCCTTCTCCTGAGCGCAAGGAAAGCAAAGGGAACAGTGAGCAGGCCAGAGAAGAAACGTAACCTGGCCTGAAAGAGTTAATCACTGCTAGTTTTATTTTAACTGTTACTCATCTGTACCGTCTGTAACTAGATTCGGACTTCACAAAGCTATCCTCACTCCCTGACACTACGTAAATTACATTCTGCACCTGTCACCCCTGACTCTGTGTGAATTACATCCTGTGCCTATCACTCCCTAACCTTATTACATCCGGTTGCTTACATCCCCTACGCCCCCTGGTGACAAATCACCCCCTGTAGCTTTTGCATTTCAGAAAGAAGGTCGCGGGCCGATAAACCAGAGACAAACGGACCCAATTACCAGACTGCCAGACCCCAATTACGGAGGCTACCTGAAGCCAGCTATGACTGTTTTGAAATAATGCAAAGGAAAAAGAAAGCAAGACCTTCACTACTTTGATCCTTATCACATACCCCAGACTTTAAGCCCCAAGTGTAAACTCGTCTCCGATTCCCTAGGGAAAGGGGCACAGTTCTTGAGGACCTAGCCTGCTGTGTCTTCCCTTCCGCCTGGAAGGAAAATAAAGCCATCTCTCTCATCCTCCAAAATCTCTGCCTCTGTATTTCTGTTTGGCATCGGTGCACAGAGAAGCAGAGATTTCAGCAACAATACTCTTTAATCCCCCTCAGGTTCTAACCCACTGTATTTCCAAATGAGACCAGTGAACCTATCGGGAATCTCTGAGGAATGATAGAGAAGGGATCAAAGAGAATGGCGGATTTTCAAAAAGCATAAAGAAGTAAGATACTGTGATATTATGATTTATATTAAGAAATACATACACTCGTTCTTGGGGGATTGGTTCCAGGATTGCCCCATGGACACCCAAATCCATGAATTCTCAAGTCCCTTATGTAAAGCAGCGTCGTACATACATATAAACTACGTGCACATCTAGATTACTTACAATACCTAATATAATGTTAATGTTATGTAAATAGTTGTCAACATCCAGCAAATTTAAGTTTTGCTTTTTTGGAACTTTCTGAAATTTTTTTTCGAATATTTTCGATTCATGGTTGGTTGAATCCGTGGATACAGAAACCAAGGATGGCGAGCTTACTTTCGTCTTTGTCCTGTTTCTGACACAGGGCTCCTAAAACCCTTGGAATTTCCAAAGAGAAGAGAGTGATAAAGTTGTCTTTTGTTATATTAATGAGGTGATTTGGGGAGATGGAGGCTGGTTGCCAGGAGAACAATTAGAGGGTTGGAACTCTCTCAGTCCCACCCCTCCCCCAGGCCTCTGAGGAGGGGTGAAGGGCTGGAGGTTGAATCAATCACCGATGGGCATTAAAAATATAGCACAGGGAGATCAGCTCGGTGCTTTGTGACCGCCTGGAGGGTGGGATAGGGAGGGTGGGAGGGAGGGAGACGCAAGAGGGAAGAGATATGGGATCATATGTGTATGTATAACTGATTCACTTTGTTATAAAGCGGAAACTAACACACCATTGTAAAGCAATTATACCCCAATAAAGATGTTAAAAAATATATATATATATATATAGCAGTGTGTCTGTATACCACAGGGATCTCTGCTCAATATTATGTAACAACTTAAATGGGAAAAGAATTTGAAAAAGAATAAATACGTGTATATGTACAACAGAATCACTTTGCTGTAAACCTGAAACTAACACAACGTTGTTAATCAACGATACTCCAATATAAAATAAAAAGTTAAAAAAAAAATCACCAGTGGCCAATAATTTAATCAATCGTGCCTATATAATGAAACCTCCATAAAAAAACCAAAAGGAGAGCTTCCAGGTTGGTGAACACTCGGAGATTTGGGAAGAACGGTGCCCCTGGAGAGGGCATGGAAGCTTCGTGCCCTTTCCCCATACCTTGCCCTGTGCATGTCTTCCATCTGGCTGTTCATCTGTATACTTTAGCATATCCTTTAATAAACTGATAAACTAAGTAAATGTTTCCCTGAGTTCTGTGAGCCACTCCAGCGAATTAATCAAACCCAAGTGTTAGGGGAAACACTGACTGAAACCACCACCCTGGCCAGGCAAGATAGTAGCAACTTGCACAAGTTATCTTACAACAGGAGGTCCTGGTAAGGAATGCAGAACTAACAAGCTACCACCAACTGGAAGAACTCAGGAAAGGTCAAAGAAAAGAGGAGGCGCCAGTCCCTGTGTCCTACCAACCTCCCAGAATCCTTCTCGCTGGAATCCATCTTGGCTGAGTGATGCTCGTGCCACCAGGAAGGACCCTGAGTCAGAATGATTGGCCAGAGACAACCGGGAAACTAACCCCATCACCATAAAGCCCGAGACTGCGAGCCACGTGGCAGAGCAGCTCTCCTGGGTTGCCTTACCCTGCTGCTCTCCGCCCGGTGCCCCTTCCCAGTAAAGTCTCCTGCTTTGTCAGCACGTGTCTCCTCGGACAATTCATTTCCGAGTGTTAGATAAGAGCCCACTCTTGGGTGCCTGGAAGGGGTCCCCCTTCCTGCAACACAAGAATAGAGTCATTGCAGCCTCCAATCTATAGGTGCTTTACTTGAAACACAGGTGACAACCTGGACTTGAGACTGGCATCTGAATTTGGGGAGAGAGGATGAGGGGGCCAGTCTTGTAGGACTGGGCCCTTAACCCATGGGATCTAACGCTATTTCCAGGTAGATAGTGTCAGAATCCAGTTGAATTGTAGGACGCCCAGCTGGTGGTGTGGGGAAACCCCCTCCGCATACACATACTCACACACACTGGAACTTGTACCAGACCCCTTGGTATCAGAACCACTATTTCATACGTTCTGAAAACTACAGACCCTGGAACTCTACGCTGGTCCCAGATAAGGCTGTAGGGTCAGGGACATAAGTCGAGGCCCAGGCATATCTAGACAGGGAAGCAGTGATGTCTCCACACCCACAGGGTCCCAAAGACCACATTGTGAAGGATGCTGCCTTTTCCGTAAGGTCCGTCTGAGAAGGAGGTCCAGGATATAAGGTCTAAGAAATAAATGTACCTGGACGCAGACAAGGCATTTGACAAGATCTTTCATGACATCTCTCTGGCCACAGTGAAGAAGTATGACAGTATAATATGAACTATAAAGACAGGGTGTATCACCAAATAATTGAAGGAGAACAAGACCCTTATAAAAAAAACTTCATTTCAGTTTGCTGAAGCACAGTATATAAAATTGAGGGTTAGAAATAAGTAAGAAAAGAAAAGCAATGGGCTTACCCTATACACATCAGAAAACAGATCATTAAATGCAGTTTCAACAGTATTCCAAATGAATAATCACAGTTATGTCTCTCTCATCAGCTCATTCATTCCCACCTAATTAATTCTTGCTCCATGGGATCTTGGGATAGCATTCTATTTTCAAAAAGCAGTTCTAGCTTGCTAGAAATCTTTTTTTAAATTGACATTGGTTTTTTTTTAATTGTAGAAAACATCACAGAACAAAATTTACCGTTTTAACCATTTTTAAATTTTATTTTATTATGGTAAAGGCCTAACATGAGATCTACCCTTTTAGCGGATTTTTAAGTGCACAATACAGTATTGTTATCTATAGGCATGATGTTGTACGTTTGATCTCTAGAATGTATTCATCTTGCATAACTGAAACTTCATACCCGTTGGTTAGCAACCCCTTCAACCTCCTCCCCCAGCCCCTGGCAGCAACCATCCTATTCCTTGCTTCTATGAACTTGACTATTTTAGATTCCTCATATAAGAGGAAACACACACTAACTGTTCTTCTGTGACTGGTTTATTTCACTTAACATGAAACTCAAGCTTCATCCGTGTTGTTATATACGGCAGGAGTTCCTTCTTCTTAAGGCTGAACAATATTCCCGTATATGTATAGACCACATTTTGGTCATCCATTCATCTGTTGATGAACATTTGGGTTGTTTCCACATCTTGCCTATTGTGGATAGTGCCACAATGAATATGGGGGTGCTAATATCTCTTCAAGTTCCTGACTTCAATTATTTTTGATAAATACCCACAAGTAGGACTATTGGATCACATGGTAGTTCTATTTTTCAGTTTTTGAGGAACCTCCATACTGTTTTCCACAGTGGCTGCACCAGTTTACACTTCCACCAACAGCGCACGAGAGTTCCCTCTTCTCCACACTCTCACCAACACATTGTCTCTTATCTTTTTGGTAATTGCCATTCTAACAGGTGTGAAGTGATATCTCATTGTGGTTTTCATCTGCATTTCCCTGAAGATTAATGATATTGAACATCTTTTCATGTACCTGTTGGCCACTTGTATGACTTGTTTGGGAAAATGTCTATTCAGGTCCTCTGCCCATTTTTAAATTGTGTTATTAGAGTTTGGGGAGGGTTTTGTGTTTGTTTTTTGTTACTGAGTTGCAGTCTGAAAGCTGTCTAAGCAACATCAGCTTAAGTCCAAAATCTGTACAGAATTTTTAGAATCTGAGTAGTTGACAGTACCTAGTGCAGTCCTTTCAGGACTAGATTCTGAAATTAACCTTCTTTGCTGAAGACCTAACTTCTCAGCCTGTAAATTAGAGCAGAGCTTTCAGGCAACCACAAGAAAGCAGAAACCAGCTGTTGATGACAAGGCTCTGATTATTTTATTACAGTTACCAGCAATAGGAAAATGGAGGGAGCACAATACATAATTACTGCATATGATTTAATCAGTGTTTCTTCTGCAGTTAAGAACATCCTACAGAAAGTGAGGGCATTGACTTATCTCCAGAACCTGCCTGTGAAGTGTACAATCTCTAAAACACAGTTATGTTAAAGATGTTTTACCTGAAACCTTGGGAAGGTTGAACTTCTCCTTTGATTTGACAGATCTTTCCGTACAGTTTTTTTAAGCATTGAGCTAATTAAGAAATATGAAGCATACAAAAAACTCATTATTTCTACCATAGCTCATTTTATTTATAGAAGAACAAATCTTTGTGCTTTTCTGACAGTTCCATGGGAAATCACAAGGATGGTTTTAAGTGTTTTTTGAATCCAAAATATATTATTTTCCTGAATTTAGGGCTTGATCTCCGTGAGACAAAAAAATCAAAAGAATTATAACAGGGGATTTGGTCACTTAATTAAGATGGAACCATAGATGCCTAAGAAGATGGATTGGTTACCATTTAAGCAAAATAACATATGTTATTTTAAATAAACATAGAAGATGATAACATGCCTGAAGGAGCCTGATTTATGGCAGAATTGAGGAATTCCTTTCAATGTTCTGTTTTTAATGAAGGACATGACAAAGTCACCAAGAGCACAAAGATGTACCTGGTAGGATAAGGAGTTTCTGCCATCTTGACAGATTACAGAAAGTAAAAAAAGTTTTACTTCCTTGGGTTAAAAGCAGGCTAAGCACTCTAAGCCAATCGTTTTAAGAGAGAGAAAATGTAATTTCTAGTTTTTTAATAACATAACAAATGGCAGTAAATGATCTACAAGTTCCTTTTTCAAATGTCATTTTATAGTTCGGCACGGGAGAAAAGCTAGATTGAACCATGTGGTAGAGGATGGAGGGTGAAGACATCATCATGAACTCGTGTTTAACCTAGTATACAAATATACACCCAGATGAATGGACATTGACATATATGGACAAACATATATATTTATAGACATGTGTATATGCACAGGTCAGTATGCAGACATATGTTTCTGTAGAAGAGGAAAACTTCCCTTCTTCCCTTCTAGGTTCTTGGCTGGTCTAATAACTAAATTGACAAAAGACAGATCAAAAGGAGAAAAACAAATTTAATATCATATGTACAGGAGTCCATAAAAATCTGAGACTCAAAGAAGTGACAAAACCAGGCCGTTTTTATACCTTTTAGACAAAGAAACCATAGATTAATCTTATGCAGCAAGAATTTGGTTTAAATTCAGGTTTTTTAACCTGTTTCTCTCTCTGTATCTTTTGTACTATTATGAATTTTAAAGACAAATTTTAAAGCTAAGGAGCAGCATGATAATTCCAATGGTTAAGGATTAGCCCCTGGTGTTATTTCAGAGCTTCCCAATAGCGATACATAAACGAGCTCCATTCCTCACAACATATCCGTTGTCCACGTGGGCAGGCCCTCATTGTTATGAGATTCACAAAACTCCAAAAATTTGTCTTCTTTCAGGAAATGATGGAAGTCTATGAAAGCTGTGACTTGAAACCCTTGACAAA
Source organism: Delphinus delphis (assembly GCF_949987515.2). Classification (NCBI taxonomy): domain Eukaryota; kingdom Metazoa; phylum Chordata; class Mammalia; order Artiodactyla; family Delphinidae; genus Delphinus; species Delphinus delphis. The sequence continues at coordinate 10,428,307 of NC_082691.1, forward strand.
TGTTCATTATGTAAAACTATTGTCACATCAAGTGTAGAATTTTTTTAAAAAATAATTCAAGTAAATCCCACATAGACTAGAATTGTAACCATGACTCCAGTGCTCCAGGCTCCCCCAGAGGACACTATAATTAGTTTTTTCATCTTCCTACACCCCAACAAACAAATGTTCCATTTTCACGGTGCTGTTAGCAGAGGCAGTACTTCACGGATGGGGTGCAAGGCTTACGGAGCTGAGTTGTAGCACATTATTAACCCACTAACGGTGTGTAAGCACATCATCCTCAATCCACAGGTTCCTCCTTCTAGACACGCTCTCCAGAAAGGCGGCTGGCATATTCTCTACCTCACTTTCCTTCCAGCCTCCTGGAACAGAGTTTCTGGTGAATTCCTCAACTCCTTTCATGCCCAGATACTTCAGATTCGTAGGTTTTGAAGCCAAGGATACAGGAGAAATGGTAACTACATGAGAAATTATAAAGACTTTAAAAAATTAACTAAAGCTTTTTGAAATGAAACTGAGTTATTTGTAGTGAAGTGGATGGACCTAGAGTCTGTCATACAGAGTGAAATAAGTCAGAAAGAGAAAAACAAATACCGTATGCTAACACATAGATATGGAATCTAAAAATAAAATGGTTCTGAAGAACCTAGGGGCAGGACAGTAATAAAGACGCAGTCGTAGAAAATGGACTTGCTGACATGGGGCAGGGGGGAAGGGAAGCTGGGATGAGGTGAGAGAGTAGCATTGACATATATACACTACCAAATGTAAAATAGATAGCTAGTGGGAAGCAGCTGCATAGCACAGGGAGATCAGCTCGGTGCTTTGTGACTACCTAGAGGGGTGGGATAGGAAGGGTGGGAGGGAGGCTCAAGAGGGAGGGGATATGGGGATATATGTATACATATAGCTGATTCACTTTGTTATACAGCAGAAACTAACACAACATTGTAGAGCAATTATACTCCAATAAAGATGTAAAAAAAAATTTAACTAAAGCTTTTTAAAAGATAATTTAATGTTTAGGGCAATAATAATAACAATATATTGTGGAATTTATAACATATGTAGAAGTAAAGTATATTACAATAATAGCACAAAGAACAGAAAGGGAGAAATGAAAGTACACTGTTGTAAATTCCTTTTACCACACAAGAAGTGCTAAAATATTGCTCAAAGGTAGACCGCAATTAGTAAAGGATGCATATCACAAACTCTAAAGAAATCACTAAAATATCACAACAAAAAAAGGTGATAATCCAACACAATAAGTGGTGTGGGGGCTTCCCTGGTGGCGCAGTGGTTTAGAGTCCGCCTGCCGATGCAGGGGACACGGGTTCGTGTCCCGGTCCGGGAAGATCCCACATGCCGCAGAGCGGCTGGGCCCGTGAGCCATGGCCGCTGAGCCTGCGTGTCCGGAGCCTGTGCTCCGCAACGGGAGAGGCCACAGCAGTGGGAGGCCTGCATACCGCAAAAAAAAAAAATAATAATAAGTGGTGTGGAATTATTTTAAAAATTCAATAGATCCAAAAGAAGATAAAGGGAACAAAGAACAAATAGGACAAAGAGAAGATGAATAGCAAGACAATAGATTTAAATCCAATCATTTCAATAATCACAGTAAACGTAAATGACCCAAAACCCATTTAAAAGTTAGAGATTGTCAGATCGAATGAAAAATCAAAGCCCAAGTATATATTCCTTACTGGAAATCTACTTTAAATACAAAGACACAAATAAGCTAAACGTAAAGGACGCAAAAAGACATATCATGCTATCATTACTCTAAAGAAAGCAATAGCATATTAATATCTGACAAAGTTGATTTCAGAACAAAGACTATTACAAGGGATAAAGAGAATCTTCTCATAATGATACAGGTTCCAATTAATCAAGAGGACATAACATAATCCTGAATGCTTGTACCTAATAACATAACTTCAAAATACATGAAGTAAAAATTACATAGACAAGGGGATATAAACAAATCCACAGGTGGAGTCACAGGTTTTGACATCACTGTCTTAATAAATTGATAGAGCACATAGTAGACAGATCATCAGTAAGGATATTGAGGACCTGAACCACACTGTCAATCAACTAGACCTAAATGACTTTTATTGAACACAACGCTCAAAAACAGGAGACTATCCATTCTTTTCAGGTATTTATGGAACACTTACCAAGATGAACCATTGTCTGGACCATGAAAAAATCTTAATAAATTTAAAAGGATTCCAGTCGTAAAAATATGTTCTCTGATCACAAAATGAAATTAAATTGGAAACCAATAATAGAAACATATTTAGAAAGTCCTCAAACTTTTACAACTAACTAAAATGTTTTTAAATTAAAGATTAATCAAAGAAAAAGAATTTAAGAAATTAGGAAGCATTTTTAACTGAATGAAAATGAATACGCAATATATCAACCCTTGTGGGATGCAGCTGAAGCAGCGTTTACGGGGCCATTTATAGCACTAAACATCCATGTTAGAAAAGAATTTTTTTTTGTTTTTTTGCGGTACACAGGCCTCTCACTGTTGTGGCCTCTCCCATTGCGGAGCACAAGCTCTGGATGCACAGGCTCAGCGGCCATGGCTCACAGGCCTAGCCACTCCGTGGCATGTGGGATCTTGCCGGACCGGGGCACGAACCCGTGTCCCCTGCATTGGCAGGCAGACTCTCAACCACTGCGCCACCAGGGAAGCCCAAGCCCATTTTACGGTGAAGAAACTGAAAGTTGGCCAACTTCCCCCCACCTCCCACCAGAGGAGCCTGAAAAGTGCTCCTTTTAACCACCACTCCCCATACTGATAAGAATACACGTCTTTTATGGAGTATTCCCACACACCAGCCTCTGTGAAAGGCGTTCTGGGAGTATTCTTTGACTCTCATAAAATTTGGTGAAAATGGTATTGCTGTTATTTGCATTTTTCCTGTGAGACAAGAGGATGCTTGCCAGCCTCCCCAGGTAATAAAAGAGGCATTCACAGATGACCTTCAAGAGTGAGGGTTGACTTCCGTCATTCAGGAAATCTCATCTATCCCAAGCACAGTTCCTCTGGATCCTGACTTCCAGTCCCGATGTGCCCTGCTCTGCGGTCTGGGCAATGGCTCAGCTTTGAGGCAGCCAGAATCCACCCTCTGCCCCCTGCACGTAGCACCAAGGGCTTCTCTAAGGAGATGGGTGAGAATCCTGGAGGGGGTCAGATTGTATGTTCAAGCACCCCAGAAGAGGCATCTCTCATTTCACGCTTTTTTTTTTTTTTTTTTTTTGCAGTACGCGGGCCTCTCACCGCTGTGGCGTCTCCCATTGCGGAGCACAGGCCCCAGACGCACAGGCTCAGCGGCCATGGCTCACGGGCCCAGCCGCTCCGCGGCATGTGAGATCCTCCTGGACCGGAGCACAAACCCGTATCCCCTGCATCGACAGGCGGACTCTCAACCACTGCACCACCAGGGAAGCCCTCATTTCACGCTTTCTTTTCATTTCTCTCATCTCCTTCATTTCGCATTGGCCTCCTTGATCGCCCTAACCGGGGTTTCCATGAGGACCTGTCGCCTACCTTCTTCAGGCCTTGGTTCAAATGCGGCCCCCCGCCCAAAGTGCAGTCTCCCCAAAAGGCACCCCACCCTTCCCTGTTTGTTCTTCCTACAACTTTTCACCAATTAGCACACTATACATTACCGTGTTTATTGTGACTACTGTTTCACCCCACTGGCCCCAGAAAATTAACCCCACAGGAAAGGTTGTGTGTCTGTTTTGTTCACTGACTTATCTTTAGAACCAAACAGAATCTTTGGGACCTGCATTAACAAAAACGTTCTTACACTCGGCACCAACACGTGATTCATAAGAGAGAAACTTAATAAATTAGACTTAAGTTTAAAACTTTAGCTCCTTGAAAGTCCATTAAGCTGATTAAAAAAAACTACAGACTGAAAGAAAATATTTGCAAGCCACTTATCCAATAAAGTCTCGTATTTAGAATATATAAGGAACTCATATATAAAGACTGTATGAGAACTCTCAAAATTCAAAAGTAAAACAAACAATCCAATTAGAAGAAAAGCCAAAGATATTTCACCAAATAAGAGAGACAGAGAGCAAATAAACACAAGTAAATGTCATTAACCATTAGGGAAACACAAATTAAGACCACAATGAGACATCAATATATACCTTTAAATAAAAATAAAGTTTAAATGAAAATTAGCGGTAATGCCCAAAACTGGCAAGAATGTGAAGCTGGATTTCACATGTAATAATGGGGAATGTAAAATTATACAGCCTCTCTGGAAACGATTTGGTAGTTTCTTACAAAACCCAGCACACACTTGCCTTATAACCCAATCATTACAATCTTGTGCATTATCCCAGGGAAATAGAAACATATGTTCACATATAACCTGTACACAAATATTTACAGCAGCTCTATTTATAATAGAAAAAATACTGTAAAAAACCCGGGTGCCATTCAATAGGTGAATGGCTGAACAAATTCTGGTACATTCCATATGATAGAATACTATTCAGCAATAAAAAGCAATGAACACTTTCTGGTTTGGTATGTAAGGAGCCTGGAAGTAGCCCTTCTCTTCTAACAACAAGTAAAAAGCTGAATAAACTGAAAAATTAACCACTCTTCTTAGAGCTGTAAGAGAAATGAGGTCACGTGCTGAACCTCTGCTCCAAAATTGGGCAGGCAGATACGGAAAATCACGATACACTGGAGCAGAAACCTCCACGGGAACCAGTCAAGGTAGGAAAACCAGAACTGTAATGAGTTACCAGAGGCTAGGTGTGGGCTGGACTGAGAGTTAAAAACCCCAGAGGGACACAGGGCAGCCCCTACACGTTTGTGAATTTGACCTCCAGGAGCACAGCCAAGTTCTCACAGTAAATATCACAGAAAAATCCCTTTGTACTTCCGGTAGAGGGAGGGGAAAAGGAACCATTTTGAAATACATCAGAGCACTCAGTTCTTCTTAACAAGGAGAAAGTAGTTAACCAGAGCCTAACCTGCTGGGGTTGATCAGAGCTTAACTGACCAAGGGAAGTACCCAACTCCAGCCCCTTCTGGCTACACTGTCCCACCTAAGGGAGAAGGGAAAAAAAAAAAACAGAAACACTTGTAAAGTTCACAGTCCAGAGGTGTGGTCTCACTGAAGGACGGAGACCTAATCATGGGACTATAGAATGCTTCTCCTCCCCCTACACCTTACCACCACAAGATTAAAGACATCGTATTTACTGCAGTTCCTTTCACCCAGTATGTCATGTGCAACTATCAAGAAAAAATTACAAGGTATACTAAAAGGGAAAAAAAAAAAAACACAGTTTGAAGAGACAGAGCAAGCATCAGAACCAGACATGACAGGGGATGTTGGAATTACCAGAGAATTTAAAACTGTGATTCACATGCTAAGTGTTCTAATGGATAAAGCAGACAGTATATAAGAACAGATGGGCAATGTAAGCAGCGAGATGGAAATCCCAAGAAAGAACCAAAAAGAAATGCTAGAAATCAAAAACACTGTAACAGAAATGAAGAATGACTGCTTTTTTTTCTCTTTTTCTGCGGCACGCGGGCCTCTCACTGTTGTGGCCTCTCCCGTTGCGAAGCACAGGCTCCGGACGCGCAGGCTCAGTGGCCATGGCTCACGGGCCCAGCCGCTCTGCGGCACGTGGGATCTTCCCGGACCAGGGCACGAACCCGTGTCCCTTGCATCAGCAGGTGGACTCCCAACCACTGCACCACCAGGGAAGCCCAGACTTCTTTGACTGCTTTGATGAGCTTATTAGTAGGCTGGGCATGGCTGAGGAAAGAATCTCCAAGCTTGAGGATATATCAGTAGAAACCCATAAAACTAAAAAGCAAAGAGAACAAAGTCTGAAAAGAAACAGAGCAGAACAGAATCCCGAAGGACTGTGGGACAACTATAAAAGCTATCATATACCTAGTGGGATTACCAAAAAGAAAAGAAAGAGAGAAAGAAACTGAAGAAATATTTAAACATTAATGAGTGAGAATTCCCCCAAGTTATTGTCAGACATCAAAACACAGATCCAAGAGGCTTAGACAACACCAAGCAGAATAAAAGTCAAAAACAAACAAACAGACAAAAAACCTACACCTATGCAAATCATTTCCAAACTACAGAAAATCAAAGATAAAGAAAAAATGCTGAAAGAAGCCAGAGGAAAAAACACCTTACCTATAGAGGATAAAAGATAAGAATTACATCCAATTTCTCCTCAGAAATCATGCAAGCAAACTATGAGATATTTGAAGGGCTGAAAGAAAAAAACCCCACCAATCTAGAATTCCGTACTCTGCCAAATTATTCTTCAAAAGCAAAAGAGAAATACTTTCTCAAACAGAGAGACAGTAAGAGGACTAGCGGTTGCCAGGAGCTGGGGGGAGGAAAGGGTGACTAGATGGAACACAGGGGATTTTTAGGGCATTGAAACTACTCTGTGTGACACTATAATGCTGGATACATGTCATTATACATTGTTCAGATTCATACCAAGCACACACAACACACGAGTGAACCTTAAGATAAACAGTGTGCTTTGGGGGATGATGACATGTCACTGTAGGTTCGTAGATTGTAACAAATGTATCCCTCTGCTTGGAATGTTGATAATGGAGGAAGCTATGCACGTGTGGGGTGAGGCTCTATGGGAAATCTCTATACATTCCCCTCAATTTTGCTGTCAACCCAAAACTCCTCTTTTAAAATTGTCTTTTTAAAAAAGCAATGAAGCGTTGAAGCATGCGACGACCTAGATGGAACTCCGGGGCGTGATGCTCAGCGGGGAAAAAAATTCGGTCTCAAAAGGCTGCTTATTATTTTATTCCATTCAAGTCACTAGGAACACTGAAATTTAAAAAGAATAAGATATCGCTTCATAGCTATCCATAAAAAAAAATAAAATCCCCTAAGGAAAAGTGAAATAAGAGGAATCCCCTTCAGAAAGAACATATCAGTAGAAAAATGGATGCAGTGTGGCCAACAGAGACGCAAAATAAAATGGAACCAAGCAGACAAGACAGACCTGGGGTTCAGTCACATACTCTGTGTTATTAGAAAAACCACCAAGAGACAACACATCCTATAAGGACTACTGATTCTGCTATGGGTCCTACCTGGGAAAGTTCCCAAAGAGAAGCTCTAAGGACAGCCAAACATGGTCAGGCTACAAGGGCCCTCCAACCCCCTTTTGCAAGTCTCTCAACAGTGGCTTCTGTGGGTTTTGCTTTTAAAAATCCCCCAACCCTGGCCCATTCCCTCCCCGGGAACGTACTTTTGGTCACAGTTTGCAAACCTTGTGAAGAATAAAGCTGTCCTTTTGCTTTAAGATAATCCTGACTCCTTTTCTGGGATTTATTTCTAATTTAGGATGACAAATCAAACCAGAAAAAAAAAAAAAAAGTAAAAAGCTATAATGTCAGTTGAGGGGCAATGCAAGGAAGATGGTGCCCAAAACAGCAAATCAGGCTGAGGGATATAGCCACCCTCTCGGGACAAATGCGCTCAGAGCTACACAGGCCCACATTCTCCAGCCCTGGTCCTCTCCCCAGGATTCCCAGGGGAAGAGTCAGACCCTCTCTGGGTTTCTGAGGACATGTGAGTTACTGGGGGACCCTGGGTTAAAATTCAGGACGGGCAGCTCCCTTGCCCGGCCCGGCCCCTAGATAGCTGACGGTGTGCTTTCCCACTCGGGGGTCTCGCCCCGCAGCTGTAAAGCCTGAGAGGGCAGGACGTTGGGTCTGCACACCCTTGAGGCCCCTCCAGCTCTAATCTCTGTAACAAAGCGTTTCACTGAGACCCTCGGGGGAGAGGGACACTCAGATGTGCTGGGGCAAACAAATGTCAGGGAATCTGGGGAAAATACACTCCCTCTTAACAGGAAAGACACTCCTTTTACAGAGTTCAAGAAGGCAGCCTGTTGGTCACTGAAAAAAGACTGCCCTTTGAGGTTTGAAAACAGCAGGCCGAGGCCTTGCATCCTCCGCTAGTGGTGAGGAGCTCAGTGCCCGCAGAGCAGTGCATCGCCGGCAGGGGGCAGCAGAGGCCAGGCCACAACGCAGGGCCCCAGCGCCCCAGCGCCCCAGGTTGCGTCCAAGATGCTTACTCCAGGGCTGGGTCCAGGATGGTCTCAGCAAAGCTGCATCTGCAGACCCTCACTCCTAGCCTGCTTTGATTGTGTAAGCACGCACCTTCCCACCAACATCCTTCTCTCCACACCCTGCACAGCCACAACCAGTGCCTGGAAGGGACTGCGCCTCATTTACTGAATGAATGAATGAATGAACGAACGAACGAATGAACGAATGAACGAACATACGAACATACACATGAATAGCGGCGGAGATCAGGACGCAATCTGGTGTAGAGGCAATTTGGTGTGACGGAGAGAGTTCAGGTTGACGGTTCCCTTCTGCTCACCTCAGACGATGCTTGCAACTCAGAGGGCACGAATTTAAGACAACTTTACGTCACTGAGTTTGTTCTCAGTGTGTCTTCCCTGTATTAAATGCCTTGGGGCCACGCCCGGTGTCTTCACCTCTGTCACAGCCCAGAAGCACAATGCCTGTAGCAAAATGCTCACAAGATACTGCTATTAAATACTCTGTTGGTGTGTGATATGAACCCAACTTCTTTGGGAAAACAAGAGCATTGGTCTTATTCTCACAATCTGACCCCTCCTGGAAGAAAAGCGATGGTACCAGTTAGCGAGTCCTCCAGATCTAAAGTCCCAGTCGCACTCGGGGATGTCTTTGCGTGTTTCTATCAGAGACATGGTATCTGGCTGATGACGTTATTTACAAAATGATTATGTTCCCGGTCTATCATTCCTCACTTATCAGCTGGAAATTTCCATGAAAAAAGAACTTTGTATTTAATCCTTTGTCCTGAGTCAGGTAGTTGTCAGTCTAGCTTTCAGGTAGTCTCACTAGCTTTCTGGTGAGATGAGACATCCCGTATGGTCCTCTTCTAGCGTAAGATAGGCCATCTCTCATTGGAGTCAGTGCTTCTTGTAATGGGCAGTGGTTTGGGGGAGACCACAGTCTGAGAGGTGGTAGGCTGGGTACAAAGACTGTCAATTGAGCTGGATTTGGTTTCTAGACCTTCATGATGGACAGAGTGAGGAAATATGTGTATTTTTATTTTTTTTTTTCCTTTTTTTTTTTTTTTTTTAATATGTGTATTTTTAAAGGCCGTTCTATGCTCTTGTATGAGATGGTCAGTCAAGTACAGCCGCAAGAGGAAACAAAGGAGAGACTCAGGAAAACAAAGTTGATTACAGCCCCAGGTCCTAGAGACAGGAGACCCAGAACACTACACAGGGCCACAGCGGAAGCACCATGGTGAACAGGAGGCAGAAGCGAAAGTGATGGGATAGCCGAGGCCACCGCCTTTATTGGGGTCTCCTTGGGAAAAAAGGGCAGGGCAGAGCAAACAGCTTGGGAATGGCTGGTTTGAATAATTCTGGGGGGCTTTGGGCTGTAGATGTGGTCCCTAGTTGCCTGGTGCCTGGCCTCTGGGTGATTAAGGCAGAGGAATATTGCCACCTGGGAGGCACGGTCCAGGCAAAGGGGGTCTGGATCTGGATGGGGGAGTTCTATATCACAGGTCTGCTCCCGGATGGGCCCTTTGTTGTCTCTAAGGAATGGCTGATCCAGGAAGGGTAGTCTCTCCTCAGCCAGAAAGGGTTTTCAAGATGCCAAAACATCATAATATACAGAAAATTTTTCACATCAGGCGTACCTCAAAGATACTGCCAGTTCAGTTCCAGACCACCGCAATACAGTGAATATCACAGTAAAGCAAATATGGTAAGAAAGCAAGTCACACGGATTTTTTGGTTCCCCACTGCATATAAAAGTTACGTTTACACGATACTGTAGTCTGTTAAGTGTGTGGTAGCATTCTGTCTAAAAAAACAATGTTCATACCTTAATTTAAAAATACTTTATTGCTAAAAAATGCTAACCGTCATCTGAGCCTTCAGTGAGTCCTAAACTTTCTGTAATAGTAACATCAAAGGTCACTGATCATCATAACAAAATGATAATGAGGAAGTTTGAAATATTGCAGGAATTACTAAAACGTGGTCACAGACTCATGAAGTGAGCAAATGTTGTTGGAAAAATGGCGCCAATAGACTTGCTCAAAAGGCAGGGTTGCCACAGACCTTCAATTTGTAAAAAACACAGTATCTGCAAAGCAATAAGCAAAGTGCAATAAAAGGAAGTATGTCTGTGTATATAGTACAGAAGCAAAATGCATTGTGAGTTCATATTTCAAAATTAAACACAGAGCTCCAGAGTTTTTGTATACTTTAATCAGTCTTAAATTTGCACCTCCTTTGTCTGTTGATTTTTAAATGCCAGTTCCTATTTACTTTATCCAGGATTCCATGCACCTGGTTAAATTTGGACTCCATTGTATACGGAACACATAAATAGATAAACAAATGTATATATTAGATAAAATGTAAAATAGAACATATAATATATACTGTTTAATATTTCCTATGTAATATTGTATTTAGCCTTTAATAAGTAAGCATAATGCATATAACATAGTATATAAAAACGAGGAAAACACAGCAAACTACAAAGAATGATTGTCTCTGGATAGTAATATACGAGCAATTCTTATTTTCATTTTTATACTTTTCTGAAATTCCTAACAAAACAATATTTAAAATGCGAACCTTGATAAGCACTGATTGATGCTCTCGCGAATTTTAATTTGCATGCAGGAAATAATACTGCAAAAGAAATATAAAAGCAGGGAATTCCCTGGCGGTCCAGTGGTTAGGGCTCTGCACTTCCACTGCCGAGGGCACGGGTTCAATCCCTGGTCGGGGAACTAAGATCCCATGAGCCACGCGGTGCGGCCAAAAAAAAAAAAAAAAGAAATATAAAAACAACCCCTTATGAATGATTTTATGATGTCGTTAATATTAGAAATGTTTGTTTTGTTTTTAGTTAAATGTGTGGTGTTTGTAACTTGAGCCCTAACATGCAGGATGTCACGATGGTTGTCTCTAAATGTCAGGACATCCTGCCTAGAAGCAGTACCTTCCCCGCCCACCCCAAAATGCTGTAAGAGTCAAAGGGCTCCTGGTTATTTTCCCCTGGCTGACCCTGCATCATTGCCCTGCCCTTCTTGTCCACAAAGCAGAGCCCCAGGATTCTGGGGATGAAAGGGCCCAGAGTCCACACCTCCACAAACCATGCCTTCCTGTAACACTTTGGAGCACCCTAATAAATGAAAGCTCATCGCTGCAATTAACAGGTTTCCTAACTCAGACCTTCGATCTCCTTGTCTTGTCTTCCCTGAATGCACCTCCCTACCTCTTCACGTCTACCTCCGGTGCATCCTGCGAGATCCAGCTCCAGGGCCAGGCTCTCATAGCTGGCCCACACTTCTCTCCACCGCATTCCATTTGTGTGGCCCTCCTACCTTGCGGTCCAGTCATTCCTTCTGTGCCTGGATACCCATGAGTCCCCCCAGGTTGGCCTGTGGTTCATTCATCTCTGCAGCTCTCAGCACCAAACACATCACAGGCTCTAAACTTGTATCTATTCAAGAAATGGAAGGTGGGCTTCCCTGGTGGCGCAGTGGTTGAGAGTCCGCCTGCCGATGCAGGGGACACGGGTTCATGCCCCGGTCCGGGAAGATCCCACGTGCCGCGGAGCGGCTGGGCCCGTGAGACGTGGCCGCTGAGCCTGCGCGTCCGGAGCCTGTGCTCCGCAACGGGAGAGGCCACAACAGTGAGAGGCCCGCATACCGCAAAAAAAAAAAAAAAAAAAAAAAAAAAGAAATGGAAGGTGTCCTTTAAAAAAAGCACACAGAGCTGTCCAGTGCTGAAATGGGAAACCCTGTGGGTAGAAAACTCACCACACACTCCATGAACGTCAGGAAGCTTCCGCCCTTCCGGGCGAGGGGTGTCAAACGGTGAACAAGCCCCTCCTCACCAAGCTTATGGTCCAGAGGCTATGAGGAGCCTTGCAGACCTTCTCAATACTGTTGGGCTTTATTAACTATTTTTATTGGAATGCAACATGTAGGGGGCACTGCACAGCTGCACAGCTCACCGGCGTACAGCTTGCCGGATTTCCACAACACGCAAACACAGTGTGTCCAGGACCCGCCCAAGAAGTTCCTAGGCTGTCTGGAACCCCTTCCAGCCACTGCCACACTTCAGGGTGCGGCCGACCCCCAGACGGACCTCTGACTCTACCGATAAAGACTTCAACTTTTGAAACTGGTGTAATGGAATTTTATGATACGTACTCTCTTTGTGTATGTGGGGTTTTTTTTTTTCACTTAACGTAATGCTCAAGAGCCATCTTTTTACATGAATAAAGAGTAAACTTTAAATAAATTGCACACCTGAGTCGTTTTAATAATTCAGACAAAAGGTAAAAGGATTTACAGTGAAAAGTAGGCCTGTCTCCTACATCCCTTCCTCAGAGGTTACCGCTGCTACCAGTTTATTCACCTTCTTTTCAGGCAAACAGCCTTCTGTTACGTATTGGGTGTGTATGTGTGCGTTCCTTCTTACAAACAAAGTGGCACATGCTACGTACAGAAAAGAACTCTGTGAGATTATCTCCTGAGTATTTCCCGAGTTAGCCTGCCTTCTCTCCGTCCCTATCACCACCACTCAATCCGCCTTCGAAGAGTACACCCAGTTACTTAACAGAAGTCACTCGACTTGGCTTTGTCTAGCATTTCCTCATGACTCGATTAGTTTATGCTCTGGGGACAGTAAGACTCCAGAAGCCATTGCTTCCTACTAGGAGACACTGTGGGTCAGTGTGTTCCCCTGCAGGGACACAAATCTTGATCACTCGATTAAGGAGTGGTCTGCACGTACAGGACAATGGGCACATGAAAAGATGCTCAACATCGCTAATTATTATAGAAATACAAATCAAACTACAGTGTGGTATCACCTCACACTAGTCAGAATGGCCATCGTTAAAAAGTCTTCAAATAGGGCTTCCCTGGTGGCGCAGTGGTTGAGAGTCCGCCTGCCGATGCAGGGGACACGGGTTCGTGCCCCGGTCCGGGAAGATCCCACATGCCGCCGAGCGGCTGGGCCCGTGAGCCGTAGCCGCTGAGCCTGCGCGTCCGGAGCCTGTGCTCCGCAACGGGAGAGGCCACAGCGGTGAGAGGCCCGCGTACTGCAAAAAAATAAATAAATAAATAAAAAATAGAAACAGGAGGGGTCTGCAGTTTTGTCTATGGTAAAATCACCGAAATCAGTCTGTGATGAGTTTAGTAATTTGTGGGGCTTCTGTGAGACAATGTGTCTCTTTGTCATCAAGCATCCACTCACAGGGGTGACGCCGCCAGCGTCCGCACTTACTCTGGCGCCTGCCGCAGGCTCGGTCTGTGTTCCTGTTGTCTTAACTGCTCGGAGCTCCGCTGCCTGTGGGACCAGGCAGTACTTCTCAGATCTGTGGCTCCTGCGGTGCTGTTCAGCATCTTCAGGCGGCCTGCCTGTGGCTGCAAAGGCTGAGACCCAGGAGGAGTGGTGGATGGTGAGGCCAAGGGTGAGGACCTCCGATGCAGAGCCGTGTGCCCAGGCCTGGCCCCAGAGGATTCTGGGCTGACTTCGATGCCCACGGCTGCTCATCGCGGGGATCTTGTCCCTGGTCTTGTCTTCATTCTAAGGCCTCGTGCGTTCTCTCTTCCTCTGGGCGGAGCATCCAGAGCTTTGATTTTGAAACCAAATTTGCATTCTTGACCCTAGAACCCCTGTTTATTTGGCAAGTCACAGTCTAGAATCGATGCAAGGGAAGGATTGTTCCTGAATGCTTTGATGAGTGCGTGTAGCCGGGAGGGGGCGCTGCGGGTACGATGCCACCTGGCTCCTCCAGCTTCAGTCTTCACTTGAGGGTGGTCTTGTCCAGGATCTGGGCTTAATTCTAACACCTTGCCTTTTCCGGAATGGAGGCCTGATTCTTCAATTCTAAAACCAAATGTGGATTCTAGATTCTTCAGTACTGAGATCTAAAGTAAGTTTTCAATATTACTTCAATGTGGAACCTGAAATATGACACAAATGAACTTATCTACAAAACAGAAACAGACTCACGGACATAGCAGATTTGTGGTTGCCAAGGGGGTGGGGAAGGGATGGATGGAGAGTTTGGGATTAGCAGATGCAAACTATTATATATAAAATGGATAAACAACAAGGTCCTACTGTATAGCACAGAGGACTATATTCAGTATCCTGTGATAAACCATAATGGAAAAGAATATGAAAAAGAATGTGTCTGTATATATATATATATCTGAATCACTTTACTGTACAGCAGAAATTAACACAACATTGTAAATCAACTATACTTCAGTAAAATTAATTTTTTAAAAATATAAAGTTTTCATTGGGTAGTACAACCTGGGTGAATGCGTCTCTAAGGGTCTTGATTATCTGTGAACTTAGCCTGACTGCATGTGTCATTTGTAGTGTAACCATGTTTGGGGTCACCCCGTGACATGTTGGAATAGAGTCCTCACAGCTAAGGATGTGACTAGGCACAGAATAATGTTTTTAAACGCATAAATACGATCCTGACAATCTCAGAGACAATGCAGTTGGGATATTGTGATACGTGTGCTCCTTTATTGATGCATTAAATAAAGCAACATCCAGCAGAGTATGCAACAAGCGTCATAATTTTATGAAATTTAATGATGAAAATAAACCATTTCAGACTCTCTGCCGCAACTGTCATGCAATATGGAATCATTTGTGATTTTTCTTGATGACACAGTCACAGGTGCTGCTGACAGTACGAGAGCCGCCAGTTAGGTGTTGAGAGCAATAGTCACACCTTTTCTGCCGCCTCTTGAAGTGGAATCAACTAAAAACACGGCGGTCGGGGTGATAGAAAATACGTGTGTGCGTATGTGCACGTGTGTGTGTGTATTTCACCTTCATCACTGATAAGGTGCCTTGGGAACTGCAGAGTTCAGCCTGCAGCCGCAGCTGGACCCCTTCCCACCCCTGACACCTCGTCTGTCATACCCTCCAAGGCAGTCTCCAGTACGTGGAGCAGACATTTACCCCGAAGGATCCTCAGGTGCAAAGAGGAAAGAGAGAAGCAGCTTCCTGACCTCCTTCTAGAAGGAAGGGCTGGTGGATCCTGACCTCTGGGGCACCACCTGCCCCGGGCAAACCTGGCAGGTCAGGCCCGGGGGCTCATGCCCATCCCTGCTCCTCATGTTGCCAGTCAGAGAAGGGGAGGGGAGACCACCCTCCCAGCTCCCGGTTCGCAGGCCCTGGCACGGAAGTGGGAGGAGTCTTCCGTGTACCCACTGGCCTTTCCCCCTGAAGCTTGGGGCCTGTGGTGCCGGGTGGCAGTCCTGACTCTAGCCACCTCCAGAGGGAGCTGCTGCTTCTCCATGATTCTCTAGAGCCTCTGTCCCCAAAAGACTCCAGAGTGGACAAGAGAGCATTGCTGAGACTCCCAGCCCCCGGCCCGCTCCCCGTCCCCTAAACAAAAGCTCTTATTTCAGCCTCACATGATGCCTGTGATAACTCATTTTGTGTATCAACTTGGCTAGACCATGGTACTCAGTGTTTGGTCAAATACTCATCTAGGTGTTGCCATGAAGGTATTTTTAAGATGTGATTAACATTTAAATCTGTGAACTTTGATCAAAGTACATTACCCTCCATGACATGGGTGGGCCTCATCTAATCAGGTGAAGCCTGTAAGAGAACAAAGACTGAGGTTTCCTGAGGAAGAGGGGTTTTTGCCTACACACGCCCTTCAGACTCAAGATCGCAGCATCAGCTCTTCCCTGGGTCTCCATCCTGCCTTCTGCCCGGCAGATTTCAGAATTGCCAGCCCCATGATTACATGAGCCAACTCCTTAAAATAGATAGATGGAGAGAGAGAGAGACGGAGTAACAGAGAGACTGAGAGAGACAGATAGAGGAAGGGGAAAGAAAGTTTGAGACAGAAAAAAAGATAGAAACTGGGAAAGACAGAAAGAGGGAGAGAAAATGCAGATGTCAGAGTCTTTCTTGGAGATCAGGGAAGCAGAATACAGAGGACAGAGCAGGGGCAGGGTGCTCAGGTCCACCAGGGCCACGCTGTGTCTCTGTGTCCCTCACACCTCGAAGGCAAATAGAGGATCTTCAGGCCGGACCTGCAGAGAAGATGCCGGGTACCTGGGTCCCACAGCAGCGGGCGGAAGGACCAGGGAAGACACCACTGTGGTCCACCTGCTGTTCGGAGGCAAGGGGAGGGGGGTCAGGGAGTAGGGCACTTCTGCTCCCCTTACCCGGAGGCAGGAATAAATTGACCAGTGATGAAATCAGGATGAAAGAATCTCTCTCTCTCTCTCTCTCTCTCTCTCTTTCACACACACACACACACACACACACACACACACACACACACACACACAGAATTTGCGGCCGCTGTTTCATTTTTGTTCTTGTTCTTGTTGCTGTTTACTTATTGTGTGACTTTCCTGGATTAATTCTGTAGATTCTGTATTCCTGGCAATGCGTGCACACTGAGTTCTCTCTTAGCTTTAGTTCTTTTCGTTATTTTAAAACCTGGCTTCCTATGAGTCACGCAGGTCAGGATCATTTAGGGATCAGCCAGTTATCGATCTTCAATGCCTTGAACTACCTTTTGCCAACGGGGTCTGTTTGTAAAGGCCCATCTTGAAACTGTAGGCAATTTACAAGATGGTTTAGCTTTCGTTGCCTGCTTGCCCATTTCCCAGGTCCTTCCTGGGCACGGATGCAGCCCTATGCATACCCAGGAATGTGCCAGAGCTTTTTGAAGTACCCTATGGTCATCTAGTTCTCCAGGTCTTCCTTTTATAATTTTGGCCAGTCTTTTTTCACCTCAGCTGAAATTATAGCCTGTGTAGCTGCCATATTACTAGCAGATTGCTAGTGTTTTCTGTAATAGGATAGGGCTTTTTTTTTTCTTTTTTTTTTTTTGCGGTACGCGGGCCTCTCACTGCTGTGGCCTCTCCCGTTGCGGAGCACAGGCTCCGGACGCGCAGGCTCAGCGGCCATGGCTCACGGGCCCAGCCGCTCCGCGGCATGTGGGATCTTCCCGGACCGGGGCATGAACCCGCGTCCCCTGCATCGGCAGGCGGACTCTCAACCACTGCGCCACCAGGGAAGCCCCGGATAGGGCTTTTTTTCCAGAACTCAGCTCTGAGTCAAATCAAGTAGAGACTATACCAGGGGAGTGAAGATCTTCCAGGTTACTTCTAGTTTGGTCAAGCTGTTGACTCTGTTCTGAGCTTCGGGCTTTTAGTGGAGCTCTCAAAATGGTCATTCCTCTGTTGGCTGCGGGGCTGCCAACATTTCATGCCACTGAGCTGGGGAGGAAGGGCAGATGTCATAGCCTTAATTTACACCACCACATCCCCTGCTGTTCTTAGGACAATTCAGGATAATTTTTTTCTCGAATGTATGCGTTTTAGTTTGTTCTGTACCTTTGGTTAATTTCCAGAGTTCTGAAATGGTTGGGTTTTATTGGCTTGTCATTATTTCTGCTGCTTTTGTGGGAAAGTAGGTTCCTAAGGTTCACCTTTCCAGAAGTCAATCTTTCTCAACAGCCTATATTTTTAAGCTGCCTTGAAACCCTTTAGGAAGCAGGTGAGGTATAAAGCATGAATTGATTATAATAGTCATCCTAGGGCTTCCCTGGTGGCGCAATGGTTAAGAATCCGCCTGCCGATGCAGGGGACACGGGTTCGAGCCCTGGCCCGGGAAGATCCCACATGCCGCGGAGCAACTAGGCCCGTGAGCCACAACTACTGAGCCTGCGCTTCTGGAGCCTGTGCTCCACAGCAAGAGAGGCCGCGACAGTGAGAGGCCTGCGCACCGCGGTGAAGAGTGGCCCCCGCTCGCCGCAACTAGAGAAAGCCCTCGCACAGAAACGAAGACCCAACACAGCCATAAATTAATTAATTAATTAATTATTTAAAAAAATAAAATAAAATAACAAGAAGCTGTAATAAATCTCCAAAAGAAAGTGGATATTTAGAGCTATGTCTCTAAGAAATGGTGTTTGCGAATTCAGTGAAAGCCACTGAATTCAATGGCCATCTTCGGCCCTCCTTACCAGCCACGTGGCAGAATTGGTCACTGCTGCTGCTCCCATAGCTGGAAGACCTCACAAACGCCATCTCTCCGGAGTCTCCTCTGCCTCCTTTTCCAGGTGATCCTGTCTCCCTGCCTTTAAATGCAAGAATCCCCCAAGTCTTGGTCCCCACCCAGCCCAGCTCCCCCATTTCCAGACCATGCGCGAGACAGAGGGAGGAATCAAAGATGATGCCAGGGTTTGTGCCAGAGAGACTGTAAGAACCTGAGCCTGGCCTGGCCTGAGCCGGGCCGAGGGGAGCAGATCTGGGGCCCTGGTGGGGCCGGAAGTAAGGAGACAGACGGGTGACCATCTTGCTGGAGTTACAAGGGTGGGAATAATTGGCCTGATAAATCCAGATCAGATGTGAAAGGACACTTGTATTCATTTTCAAACAAGACGACTTTTGGTACATGGTAGAGCACTTTCTGATTGCCAACCTTTGCTGCATCTCCCGCTGTGGGGAAGTGTAAACTGCTGTCACTGTGTGCTTGTAATGACCCTCGTTGACAAAGCAGCAGGCTGACAACAGCCCTGAAACCTCGGAGAGGAAGGCCCCCCGTGGTGTGGTTTTGCCATCAGATACACACAGACGTTCAGGGGAGGTGGTCTGTTGTCGGTTCATGAGTTAAATACAACTCTGTCAGCTACTAGCCGTGTAATCATTGGACATCCCACGGGGGGAGAGCCCTGGTCTCTGGCTGTCCTAATGGACCCCGTGGGCCCACACCGTGCTGGTGGGTGATGGACCTGAAGCCGTCCACTGCTGTGCAGAGGACGAAGGCCCCCATTTAAACTCATTAGGCAGCCGATCGCCCACGCCAGGCCTCTGTGTACCTGCAGGGGCCCTTTTCTGTGGTTTTCCACTGCAGGCGTGTTTGGGCAAGTGTCCGTGTTCTGGTTTCTTTGGCAGGTCTGTGCGTCTGGAAGGGAGCAGTCTTTCCAGAGACACCACGATGGCTTGGAAAGTGTGGTCCTTAGGCCCGTGCCCTTGACTATTAGGCAGTCCCAGGAACACAGGAGAAGATGGATTCAGAAGGACATGTCCCCTGCCCAAGGGAATGAACAAGCCTCACATTTGAAAGGCAAATCTGTTTGTATTGGTTGACAGATCCTAATAGGCACTTACATAAGACCTCTAAGAAGGAAATGAAAACCTCCTAGTGCTTTGAATTCAAACACACTGACTCTTTAAGAAAAAGTCTCAATGCCGTGGAGGGGGTACTCCAACTCAGAGGGACAAATGGAACTGAAGCCTCCACCCACCTTGAGTTTAGATGCTGTTGCTAAGCTACAAGGCCAAGAGCAAAGAATGTGATGAGTTAGTAGTGAAAAGGAAACAGCTCCAAAAACGCCTAAAATATCAAGACGTTTAAACAAGATCTTTTTAAATGTCACTATGTTCTGAAAACACAGGAGAATTATACAAGGATTTTTCTTGGATTACAAAGAATTTTCATTGAATATTACATGTCACCGTTCCTCCTTAGACAAATTTAACTGGTCTAATCTTGATAAAAAATTCTGCTGTTTATCTTCTCCTGTATGGTATTCACAGTGTGGAACACAATGCAGGCAAAGCAAATTGTGTTTGTTTCCTCTTAATAAATTGAATTAATTCAAACGTCTTAAATTTCCTATTCTGGTTTCATGAGTCACTGTCATTTCCACTAAACGTTTAGCACTGTGGATGTAATCATGTATTCAACCAAATTGAATTATAATAACTAATGTCTTTATTTTTATAAAATCAGTTTGTTCATGTCAAACCGGGCTGCAAATGCCGTGGGTCCACAGTCACGCCAACAGGTCTGGGA
The DNA here is from genome assembly GCF_949987515.2 of Delphinus delphis. Classification (NCBI taxonomy): domain Eukaryota; kingdom Metazoa; phylum Chordata; class Mammalia; order Artiodactyla; family Delphinidae; genus Delphinus; species Delphinus delphis. Next base: position 10,448,302 of record NC_082691.1, read on the forward strand.
CACCTGCAGTGAGCGTGTGGCTACACTTAGCTGAAATATCATTTCCAAGGTGCCTGATGGGCTCTAAGTCCACGATTCGTGAATGATCTTTGATTATCTGGAAATTTTTGAATAAATTAAAATTCCACAAAGAGAGAGAGAAAGTACGGTGCACTGAGTTATTACTTAGTTATTACTTAGACATTACTTAGACAAGTTATTACTTACATGTAGACATGGCTGTCTACATAAAAACAGATTTGCTCTTTTTCAATTTCCATTGGGATGGTAACTTGGATATAGGAATTGTCACGTGCTGTTAAGGTTAAGAATACTGCACTGCTAAAGTTGGGTGTTCTATTAGTTTGCTAGGGCTGCCGTAACAAAACACCACAAACCAGGTGGTTTACACAACAGAGATTTATTCTTTCCCAGTCCTGGAAGCTACAAGTCCAAGATCAAGGTGTCGGCGAGGGCTGGTTCCTTCTGCACCTGTCGGGGAGAATCTGTTCCCAGCCTCCACCCCAGCTTCTGGTGGTGTGCTGGCAATCTTGGTGTTCCTCGGCTTGTAAAAGCATTGCCAGATATCCGCCTCAGTCTTCACGTAGTGTTCTCCCTTTGTGCCTCTCTGTCCAAATTTCCCGCTTATAAGGACACCCGTTGTTGGATTAAGAGTCCGTCCTATTCCAGGATGACCTCATCCTAACTACATCTGCAACGGCCTTATCTCTAAATAAGGTCACATTCTGAAGGGCTGGGCACTAGGGCTTCCAACATATGAATTTGGGGGGGACACAATCCAGCCCTTTACAGCCACCATTCAGGAGTGGGGTTGTGCTCCCAGGCGGAATCCAAACCCCCAAAATCCCTAGAGAACGATGGCCCATGTTCTGAGGTTCTGGGGCTGGTATTATGGGAAGTGAGGAAGGTCCCTCACAGCAGACAGGGTGTTGCAAGTTTCAGGGCCCTGGGAGACAGACCCGCCCCCCTGGCAGATCTGGGGACCAACTGGTACAGACAAATGGTCTAGGCTTGGTGAAGAGAGTTAATCCTTTAAGCTGAAAACAAGTTTTCTGGATCCTTGAGGAAACTCCAGGTGGGATTTTGTACAACTTTAGGAGGTTGACTGAACCAAAAAGCAAGGCAGGGCCAAGTCAGCTCACACCTGCTGCCCAAGGAGATCACAGGGCCCAGATGGGATGAGCGGTCACTATGAAAGGCCCTTGTAACACGAGTGACCACGGGAGCGTTTAGAAATCTTCAGAGGAGGAGGAAAGCAGCTTAGAGGAATGAAATCAATGTGCAAATAATCATGATAGGGAAAATGTGTTTAAAGGTAAACCTATGTCTAATTTCCATTGTAGAACGTGATTGACTAAGAGACGTGTTCCATTAATGATCTTAGTACAAAAGCACAAGGAGACAAATCTCCAGAAATTGTCTGTGTTGAATGTGGACAGTTAAGGAGAACTTGGTCCAAACTTGGAAGAGCTCTTAGGCGTCTCTGCAGGTTTCCTCACTAGTGAGTTAAATCCAACTTTGATATGAACTTGTCTATTTGCATGAGAATGTTGTTTTTAATAGTGATCTTTAACCACGAGATTGAATTAAATCTAACAGAAAATCGCCAACAGAAAAGAGGCTTTCTGGGAGGACAGAGCCTGGGGTGCTGCCCCCTCAGAGGTCTGAGATGAGGAAGGACCCAGGAGAGCAGTGACTGGGAGCCAGGTGGTGGGAGCAGTGACCAGCTGACCGGATGCCATCTGAGAACTGACGGGTGGAGGTTGGTGGTGACTGGCTCGGGAGCCCGGGAAGGGTAAAGAACAGGCTGGGGAAGAAGCTTCAGGAGAAAACAGATGGAAATTGCTTAAAGCCAGGAAGTGAGTCCTCAGAACAAAGGCATCAAGCTTCACCGGGGACCAGTGAAGAGGCTCCCAAGGGGCCACTTACCAGTGCATGGGCAAGGGTGGGGGACCACAGGGGGCGGCCCGCAGGGAGGGGCAGGGGCATCTGCTGGGTCCCGGAGGCACGTGTGGAGGGGGCCGGCCCCTTCATTCTCGTTCCTCTGTGAGCCCGTCTCATTCAGAGATGCCCTAACACAGGCTCGCTGGAGTTCACTAGACGGGAAAACTTGAATCCTAGAAAAATGGCTGGTGGAGCAAGCCAACCAGAGCACAAACCCTGGCTATGCCATTTCCTTGCTGTGTGTCCTTGGGCAACTCCCTTTGCCCCTCTGAGCTTCTCTTCCCACATCTGTAAAAGGGACAAAAACGGTTTCAACCTCATAAGTTGTTCTCCAGGTTGAGTAAAACAGCAAAGAAAAACACTCCACACCCAGTAAAATGCTCAATAAATGGTGCTTCCTTCCTCCTAACTCACCCCCCAGGCTGTGTCCCCAATACTAGGCCAGACAGTGGGGCTGAGTTTATGTAAGACTCACTGTACTGATAACAGCATCAGCTCGGCCCTCGTGAGCACTTGTTCTGTGCCACACAAGGACGCTCGGCCCCACTGAAGCCCAGCTATGCGAAGAGGAAAGTGTCACGGGGGCAGGGCTGGCCGTCAGGGGTCACCCCAGGACCTGAAGCCAGGCGCCCATTCTCGCCTCTGCACACCACTGTCTCAAATAAGACAGTGTTCTCACCACAGCCCAAGCCCTGAAGCCAGCAGGAAGGTCGGCGATGCAAGGCCAGAAGGACACTGGCTCGGGGTCCAGAGGCCTGGGTGACAGACACAACCCCTCCCAGGAACAGAGTCAGGCGAGCCCGTCGGGAGACATCTGGACACTCCACCTGGAAGCCTGAGGATCAGGGAGGAGGACTCCCAGGACCCGCTCTGCTGAACCCGCCAGGAGGGAAGGAGCAAGGGCTCTGTGGGGAGCCCCAGGGCCCCTGAGCACTGCCTGGAAGGTGGGCTCAGGGCGGTCGGAGGGATGACTGGGACTTGGCCAGTGGGGGCTTGGAAGGCAAGCATGGCGGATGGAGGGCCCGCCCTCCTGGTGCAGCGCCCACAGCCATGGGCCCTCAGGAAAGTCACAGGGTCTTTCTGGGGCTTGATTTCCTGTCTGTGATATGAAATCCAGCCAGTACACCCCAGGACAGCTAAGCCCGCTGTTAACATTTAACAAGGCTGCTCCTAGCCACACCTCCGCGCCCAGGGGTCACACCTGCCACCTGCACGCCTCCTGCTTAGCCCCACTGCTCTCCCAAGTGCCTCTGCACCCCACTTCCTAACTCAGCCAGAGGACTCTCTGCCCGGCAGCTGCTGAGCCCTCTCGGGGCATCTCTTGCTGCTCCTCTGCCCTGAGCGTGTCCTCCCAGCTTCTGGGATGACGGCCTCCTCTGCCCCGCGGGTGTCAGCCTCCTGGTCAGCGCCCACCGCCCATAGGAAGGCAGGACTCATCTGCTTTCTACTACTGCTGGCAGACCCTGTATGTCCCCTTCCCTCCGTTAAAGGAAGTCCAACTTTATTAGGGTGTCTGTGTGTCCAGAGGCAAATGCTGACTCCCAGACACCCTTGCAGCTAGGGGTGCCAGTGAAGGCAAGTCTGGACACTGAGATGCCCGTGAACGTCTTCTGAGCCACGTCTCTGGGAAAACTGCCGTTCACCTGAGCAAAGAGGCAGGCCCAGGAGGGGTGCACCCACTCCACCTCCCTCCTGAGGCATCTGCAGGTGCACAGCCCACGGTGGCCCAGAAGCCTGGATCTCATGCCGCAGGGGGCCTGGATCCTGATGGCGGGGCTGGACTGTCTCCCCAAGACTTCTGACCACAGAGGGAGGCCCGGTAACGTCCGCCTCCTACAGAGCCAGCACCCAGTGAGCGTGTGCAAGTATTTGTTGTGGAATGAACCGTTCAGGGTGTTTCAGAATCAGAGGGGAGGTAGTTAGGAGATGACGGAGGAGGAGGCCGGCAAACATGGGGACTACCCCCCAAAATCCAAACCCGGCTTGTAACGTAACTGGAGAAAGCCCACTGAAGGCAGCTTCGACCTTCACCCGCAGATGTGTTCCCACTTAGCGTCTGACCCAGGGACTCTCTGGTCGGCGCTCCTGTCTGAATTGACCTTGTCACCTGTCTTATTTTGTGACACTAGGCCAAGAGCCCAGATGGAGAGGAGTCTGATCCACAGCCCCCCCCCAGGGGGCCCTGGCTGAGGGAGGGTCTCCACTTCCACCCCCGGCTGTGTGCCCCTCCCCACTAGCACCCATCTGTCCCCGAGGCCAGCCTTAAAGCCCCACCCTGCTGCCTCTGAACACAGAGCTCTCCCTCAGCTTGCTGGCATCAGAAACCCCATTTTCCCCAAAATGCTTCAGTGCATGGGACACAAGAATGTGTTTTTGCTGTCATTATCTGAATAACTTGACCAATATGCTGAGGCAGCGGGGTCTGGCTCTGGAGGGGCACAGATCAGACCTCCTGTAATAGAGCCCTTGCTGTCTACATAGCCAGAGCCCTCTCAGACCACCAGGGGCCAGCGTGGTCCAGAGTGGAATTTAGAGAGAGTTTCTATTGAGTCCAAGGTCACCGTGACTGCCTAGGGCCACGTCTAGTTTGCTACACAGAAAACAAGAGTGACGATGGTTGGGGTGTGAGCACCTGAGACGCCAGCCAGGGAGACACAGTCTCTTCCGTCCCTGACGGAGCCTCTCCCATCGTCTCCACAGAACGAGCTCTCAGCCTGCACGTGGGGCTTAACTGCGAGTCCAGAATAAAGACCCCACCTCAATCCCTCAGTGCTGCTGGTACCCAGCCGTCCTGAGAAATGCTGGCTGGCTGGCTGGATGCATGCATGCATGGATGGAGGAGTGAATGGGTTTTCCCAGACTTTCAGATGGGAGGCTGATCCCATATCCCAGGCAGAATTGACTCGGAGCCCAGGCTCTGCACCCTCACCCTCCATCAGCCAGAGCAGTCATTCAGGAGGCTCTCAGCCCTCAGGGGGCTCATCCCCCACCCAAGGACCAGGAGCTCAGTAGGGAAGGATGTGCTCAGCTACGACAAAAGGCAGTGGTTGAAAGATAAATGGCATAATGGTACTCAATGCTTTCTTTTTAAACAGCCAAATGCACACCAGCCAATTCTTCCAACATACACTGAAGGCTGGCCGTGGCCAAAGACTGCAGAGGCCACCTCCGTGGATGCGAATCCAGGTCCCTGAGTGGGGAGGTAGGGGCCACATCCCTGAAGGCTGGCCGTGGCCAAAGACTGCAGAGGCCACCTCCGTGGGCGCGAATCCAGGTCCCTGAGTGGGGAGGTAGGGGCCACATCCCTGAAGGCTGGCCGTGGCCAAAGACTGCAGAGGCCACCTCCGTGGGCGCGAATCCAGGTCCCTGAGTGGGGAGGTAGGGGCCACATCCCTGAAGGCTGGCCGTGGCCACAGACTGCAGAGGTCACCTCCGTGGGCGCGAATCCAGGTCCCTGAGTGGGGAGGTAGGGGCCACATCCCTGCAAGGCTTCCACGTCTGCAGAGAAATACGACGGGTGCACCTGAAGGGGGCCAGGCCCGGGACTCTGCCCTCTCCCCACAACAGGTGAGGCTCCCGAGGGGCGGGGCTGGCCCAGGGCCTTTCCACAGCACCCCAAGGGCTGTGAGTGCAGGGCCCCAAGGAGGAGTCTCGGGTGTGGGAGACCCCTCACACCCAGCACCCCCAGCCGGCCTCTGCGTTAAGGGGCCAAGGTTGAGCCCAGGTAAACTGCGAGGTGGGATTTCGTGGAGTCAGGAGGGCAGAAAGCTGAGAAAACAGGGCGGGAGGCCTGCTGGGGATGTGGGTGAGCCCCGTGGGGGAAGGTCGAGGCTCTGGACACCTCTGCAAAAGCTGGGCAGCCCGCACACCAGAGGGCCCGGCCTAGTCAGTCCACACGCTTTCACCCATCCCTTCAAAACCTCAGGGCAATATGCCTCAGCTCTCAACCCACCCACGTGAGGCAGCTAGAAAACTTGGTGGCTCCACCTTGAGCTAAAATTATAAGCAATTTGTGTGGGTACATCAGCTACCTGTCACTCCTCAGAAGCCAAGGGAGCTGCTGAGCTCTCGTCTCACCCAGAAGGGGAATCGCCTTGACGCCGCGCTCCCTGCGCCGCTCCAGACGCGAGGTCTGCAGTCAGGCAACGCTAGGAGGGATCCAGGGGCGGACAGGGGGTGGGTGGGTGCCTGCTCCAGGGTGTTGGCGGTCTCCTGGGTGCTCACCCGAGGGGTGGGAGTCTTCTGAGCAGCAAGGGACTGTCCAATCCTCCGAGCTGAGGATTCAGCAGCCAGTAGGACCCTTGACCCTGCCCTGGAAAAACCCCCTGGACTTCAGCGCCCAGCCCCGCCATGATGCCTTTGCTCTCCCCCCAGCGGGAAGGGGGTGGGGTAGGGCTGGCTGGCGGCCCACTGCCCAGGAGGAGGTGGGAGGCCCAGAGGGACCAGTGCCCACCCCTCCCCCCAGCTTCCCCAGGGAGTCTGGGGTTTGTTCCCATCGACAGCAGACACGTGGAGGGGCTGCCATGGGCCCAAGTGTGCCCTTGCACAACCAGAGAGCGCTGGGCAAATGCCACAGTGGCCACGTTGCCCCCTCCCTTTCCCGACTTTCCCTGACCACCTCCATCCCCATCTCCATGCCACCAAGATGCCGGGTACCAGCTGGAACCGACCTGGTTTAGGAAGGATCCCACCTCGGGCCCCCAGAGGAGCTCAGAGGATGGCTGTGGTGTTGGGGGAGCGAGGCCAGGAGGGGAGCAGGGGGCGCCCAGGGTGACTCAGGGTCTTGGTGTCGCGGGATGCCCACGCGGCAGCCCAGGGGCCTTCCAGAGGCCACAGAGAGGGAGGGCAGTCTGCGAACACGGGGGACTTACCCAGGAACCAAAACATGTCCTGGAAGCGCCCAGGCAGCCCCCAAGCCACAACCCACCTGCAGCCCCCAGAGAGGCCAGAGCCTTGGCCCTAACCCAAGAGAGACCAAAATAGGCCAGCCGGGGAACCAGACAACGTAGTAGGAGGGTGGCCTTGGTGGACGTGGGTGTCGTTGTGACCCTGGGAGTGTTGTGTGTCTGGGTGTGACCCTGGGTGTGAGGATCTGACCCTTGACGTGGACGTGACCCTGGGTGAGGGTATAACTCTGGGCGTTTGGGTTTGCCCCTGGGTATGTGAATACGACCCGGGTATGTGAGTTTGACCCTGGGTGCAAAGGGAAGAAATGGCCTCCTAGGCTCCCCGGGCAGCAGTGTTGCCATGGGGGACAGCCTGGTCCCGGAGGCACTGGGTGGTGGCCACCTGCCCAGTGGCCTGGAGGAGGCAGCCCTGCCCCAGCATGGGCACCCTGGGTCTGCAGTGGGAGGGGCAGCCCTGCTGACCTCTGAGTCGCCTTGAGGTCGGTCTTCCCTTTCCTTGAAGGATTACCTACGTTCACAGCCAAGTGGCCTTGTCGTGCGTCCTGTAGGATCTGGGAAGTCTGATGGCTCCTCCCTTTGTCCAGCTCTGCCCGCTTTTGTTCAAGCTGCAGTGTTTCCACTCTGTCATTTCATGATCCCTTTACCCAGTGATGGTGAAACGGAACAGGACCCTATGGTCCTTGCCCCCAATGTCCTCCGCCTGCCTTTCGTTTGTGGAAAACCTTTAGCCGAAGAGTTAAGTTTAATCAGAGACATGAGAAAATGCAGAAACAAAGGAAAGCAGTCAAAGGAGACCACATAATAATAGTTCAGTCATTAAGCACAGTAAGGACACTTAGTTCCTTCTCAAGGGCTACAGATAATATTCTGAGCCGTATCCTGGGAGCTGTCTTACAGACACTGATACCCACACCAAGTGGAAGAAGGGAACTACATGATGACCAGACCGTAGCCATGACATCACCTGCCACAGTTCCAATAATTAGCCTCAGAGAAATGGGAACGAACCAACCGTGGAACCGAAGATTAACTGTACTTAAAACAATCAAGATGATGCTGAACAGACCACCCCATGACCAATTTCAAGATGACTGTCGGAGCTGACTGTGATGTTTCTACACGGAGCACCCTCCCTCCGTCTATAAAAGCTCTTGTCCACGGATTGTCGGGGGGGAGTAGGCCTTTGGACGGGAGTCCGCCCTCCCCACTGGCTGCCAGCGTCCAAAATAAAGCAAGCTAAAAAAAAAAAAAAACAAAATAAAGCAAGCTTTCCTTTCCGCCAACCTTGCCTCTTTATTGACGTTTGAGCGGCGAGCAGTCAGACCCCACCTTCGGTTATAATGGTCCAGCCACTGCCTGGTGTCCTGGTATACACGTATACTTAAAGGAGTATAAGAAGCTCATAAAGGGTCTAGTGGGTAAGTCTCCGTGCTCCCAATGCAGGGGGCCCAGGTTCAACCCCTGGTCCGGGAACTAGATCCCACATGCATGCCGCAACTAAGAGTTTGCGTGCCGCAACGAAGACCCAGAGCGACACAACTAAGACCTGGCGCAGCCAAAAATAAATTTAAAAATAAATATTTTTTTAAGAAAAGAAGAAGCACGTAGAGAGCATGTGTACACGTATACGTAATGTCCACAGATAGATGTAGGTATGTGGACAGAAGGAGAACAAGATGTTCATTTGCCATGGTCACAGTCGGTGATCCGGGTAAAAAGTTTATGGGATTTCTTGCAACTCCTATACATTTGAAATTACTCAAAATAAGCTTTTTTTAATATATAAAATATCATTATGTGTGAACCAGGGTTTGGGTTTTCTGGAAAGATGACCCAAACCCGTGTCAAACGAACGTGGTACGTTCGTCCATGAGCTCTGTCCGCACCAGTCCCTTCTCTGGGACTCACCGGATCTCTGACCCACGAGGACCCTGAAGAACATCCCTTTTCTGGGCCTAACGCAACCCACCCCTCCACAGATCCCACATCCCAGCGCCTCTGGAAACCGCTGGCCTGGGCTGTTTTCAGAGCTCCCCTCTCCCAGATTTCCCAGGGATCCTGGCCAGGCTCTGCTCCCCTGAGACTCGGGGTGAGGGTCCCTCTGCACGCTCAGAAGAGCTGTTTTATAGCACAGGCCTATGTCTTCCTGCTGCCCGTCACCCAGCCGCTGTCACCCCCTCAGGCTCCCCCAGGTCACTGCCCCAGCACTTCTATATCCGGACATTGGCCCAAGCGCTGGGAGTGGGGTGAACACTTGCCCCGCAGGCCCCTGCTCAGGGGGTGCCCTGAAAGCATGGAGGTCACTGAGATGGAAGGCAGGGGGAGTCAAGGGGCACAGCAGGGCTGGGGCGAGCAGAAGGGGAAGGACGGACCTCAGCGGCCCCGGGGGACAGAAGTGGGAACCGCGCCTTCACAGAGGGCCGCGCACTGAGCCTGTGGGCCCCGCGGCCACAGCCCCGTCCCTGTGCCCTAGGTACCAGCGCGCTCTGTGCTTCCGTCTTCCACCTGTGACGTGGGGCTGAGAAGACAACCCTGAGGGCTCCAGGAGGGCAGCCCCCCTGCCCTGAGTCCCCTCCAGTGGGCTGCCCCCTTCCTCGCCTCAGAGGTACACTGAGGCAGGCCCTCACTTTTCTGGTCACTCTCAGATAACAGAAGTCACCTTGGTCCTGAGACAGCCTCCAGGTTGGCTGTTAAACCAGCCAGCCCAACATACAAACCAGTGTCTGGGGAAGGCCTTGCTCCCCGCCACTTCCCGCGCCCACCTCGGGCTCCACCAGGCTACAGGGCAGTGGGTGCAGGGGCGTCTCCTGGCATCCCCCTCCCCTGTCTGGGCAGGGGCTTAGGGGCGCTCAGGTCCTCCCCCAGCACGGCATCTCCACGCTGAACAGCAGGAGATGCACGTCAGACCCTCTGAGCCGCCTCCTTTGATGCTCCTGCCAGAAGACTCAAGGTCAGGAGAAGGCACCTGTCTCCCAAGAAGCCTCCCTCCAGCTGCCACAGCCCTGCTGCCCTAAGTCCCAACCTCTCACCTCCCTCAAAGGGAGGCAGTGGGCACCTGTGGTCCCGGGGTCTCAGCCAAAACAGACAGGGAAACCTTTCTGTCTCCGCATCCTGTGCCACAGGACGGTGCTACGGACTGAACCGTGTCTCCCAAAATTCATGTGCTGAAGCTGTAACCCCAATGTGACTTTCAGAAGACGACATGGGACTTTTAGGAAGGTGATTAAGGTTAAATGAGGTCATAGGGTGTGGTCCTAATCTGATAGGACTGGTGGCCTCATAAAAGGAAGAGACACCAGAGCTTCCTCTCTCTCTCTCTCTCTCTCTCTGTGACATGTGAGGACACAGCAGGAAGGCGGCCATCTACAGGCCAGGAGGAGGCCCCCCCACCAGAACCCAACCCCACTGGCACCCTCATCTCGGATTTCCAGCCTCCAGAACTGTGAAAAATCAATGTAGTTTGAGCCGCCAGTCTGTAATATGTCGTTATGGCAACCGAGCTGACTGAGACAGATGGCAAAACACATCAAGTGCGCCTAAGCCTCCCACCAGCAGATTCCCTTAGCCATCAGGAGAGTTTTTTAAGTCGAATTAGTATCATCTTCCCTTCACATCAGCTTCGACAATGACGCGAAGAGCTGATCTACATGTGGTGCTTCCTTCGTGTCAGGGGTCACTTAGATCCTCAAACCGATCCTGGGCTGGAGGCATCACTCATGACGCAGGTGAAGAAGCCAGCCCCCACTGGCCGGAGGGGAGGGGGAAAAAGAAGTGAGCCCCGGGCTGCCCTGGCCTGTGGTTTGTACCCCTCGGTGTGCTTCCTCCGAGTTTGCAAAGTGCTTTCACAAGCATCATTATTTAACACGACCATTCAACAGATTTATCCAACAAGGCACTGGTGAGCTCCTCCTGCAGCCCACATGCTGCGTGCGTGAGTGCCAGAAGGCCAAAGACACAGGAGACAGACACACCACCGCCCCGCTGCGCTCCATACAGAAGGTAAGAAGCAGTCAAACTGTTACACAAGTATGTGTAAAGTTGCAGCTGTATAAACTACAAATTCAGTGCCACCCCACTCGAAACTCTCACTGGAATTTGTGAGGAATGCGAACAAGGACATTCTAGAATTCATACAGGACAGGAAAGATCTGCAGACAGCTCAGTGCCCTTTGGAAAAAAAGCAGAGGGAGGACTCGCTCTCCCAGGCACTCAGACTGATTCCAGAGGTGAAAAGCTGGAAGAAAGACCTCGGTTCTTGTCTTCTTTGAAGAAAGAATTCAGCAAAGAGACCAAGATTTTGAAAAAGATAAAAGCATTTCTTAGAAGCAAAGTACACGCGGAAGAAGCAGAGTACACGTGGAAAAAAACAAAATACCTGTGAAAGAGCACACAGGCGAGCTCAGAGTGAGTTGCACCCAATAGGAGTGGCTTAGATTGCTTACATAGGGGCAGTTTTCCGGGTTGTCTCTGGTCAACCATTTGGTCCTGGGGTGAGCACGCATCTCTCAGCCTAGACGGATTCTAGCTGGCATCTTCTCCCTCCTTTTGTCCTCACCCTGGGCCAAGGACCTTCCCCGCGCATGTGTCGGGCCGGGAAATCCACAGGAATGCACCCGATCAGGGCCCAGTGGTCCTCCTGGTATCCCATTTCGAAGCTTCAGCAGGAGTCAGCTGCAGCTGCTCAGCCTGGGGCCTATATATCTCCTACCTCAAGACCTGCTTCAGAACCTGAATGACAGCAGCCAACTCTGCTCCAAACAAAGGGCTCCTTTGGGGGGCTAACTATTAGAGGGAGCAACGCCAGAAAGCAGAGGAGAAAGGACAGCTTCATGGCAGGTGTTGTTCCTTGCTCCTGACATGGAGACACACAAAGCCAGACCCCATGTCACACCATTTACAAAGGTAGACGCCATGCAGATTAAAGACTTCAATGGGAAAGGTATAATTCTAAAGCCGTGAGAAGAAAATGGAGAATATCCTCGTGACTAGGGGTGAAGAAAGCCTCCTTAAATAAAATAAAAAGAATAAGTAAAGTCTTCTTAAATAAAAGCACAAAGTGAAGAACTGATGCATTTGATGACATGCATTTAAGGACTCTGCTCAGTGACGAACATCACGTACAAATTAATGGGTGAAACCACATCTAAGACTGACAAGAGAGTGAAATCTGGACCGTAAGGAATTCCTGGAATGAATAATGCAAAGTCAGACACTCCAACAGATAGATGGGGATGAATAGGAATTATGGGAAAGGAAACTCAATTGGCTATGGGACACTCTCACCCTCACTGGTAAGAGGATAAAGCACAGCTTTTAAAGGAGAGGACACGTTGTACCCAATAGAATCACACACAGAAATTAAAAAGGGGTATGATGCCAAGTGCTGGTTAAGATGTGAAGAAAGGGGAATCCTCCTGGTCTACCGGGAGGAGAATAAACGGGATTCAGTCATCTCGGAAGGCAATATGGTGACACTCATAACATGAAGCAGGTGTATGCAGAAGACCCAGGAACTCTGCTCCAGGGTAGACACTCCAGAGAGACCCTCTAGGGCTCCGAGAAGGGGTCTGTGGAGGATGTCCACCACGGGATCCAGGGTGGCAGCAGGGCATTGCAGACAACCCTGGCATCCTCAGGAAGAGAATGGCCGAGTCAATGTGCCAGGTGATTGGCTGACCCAACACTCGGTCCCCACCCCTTTGTCTACCTCCACCTTGCAGCCTAGAGAACGTAAATATTCACTTTTTCCAGATGCCCACACCGATAGATGTGGTTGTCAAAGAGAGAGAAGCAAGTCTGCTGAGGATGTGTGGGGACCCCTTGTTCCCTAACTGGTTCGGCACACTAAGAACGGCAGAGACAGGGAGAGGCAGGGGCAGAGACGACAGGTAGAGCGGGGAGAGACACTACAGGGGCCTGAGGCGAGAGCAGTGAATGGGGAGAGATCTCCCTTTCCACCCTTCCACTGGATACTTTGGTTTTGTGTCTCTCATGTCTCTTGCCTTCTGAACTGGCCTTCAAAGACATCCAGTGGGGTAGATGCAAGGCCTCCTGCCTCGCTGAGGACAGTAACACTGTTGGGTTGGCGGTGACGGGGTCTGTCTTCCCCTCCACCCTCCCCTCAGTCTCAGGGTCCTCCCAGCTCCTCTGTCTGCTCTGTTTGCTCTGGTCTCTGTCTTTCAGGTTAGAGGCTAAAATTCCCATCACCAAATGCCAGTGTGCGTGTCAAGTTTGGGGCTGGGGACCCGCACATGCCTCCAGGTAATTCTCTGACACCAAGTGGATGTCCTACAATTCCACTCAAATCTGACACTGTCTACCTGGACACAGAGTCAGATCCCACAAGACTGATGCCCTCCCTTCAGATGCCAGCTGAAAGCCCAGGTTGTCACCTGTGCTCCTGACCAGCTGGCTCTAAAGTCGAGGTTCCACGACCCTCTCCATCCTTGGGTTCAATATTAATTTGCTAGAGCAGCTCACAGAACTTAGGAAACATGTTTACTCACAAGATCGCTGGTTTATTATAAGCGGATATAATTCAGGAACATCCCGATGGAGGAGATGTGCAGGGCAAGGCATGGGGAAGGGGCATGGAGCTTCCACACCCTCTCCAGGAGCTCTGCTCTCCCCGAATCTCCACGCGCTCACCAACCTGGAAGGTCTTCAAACCCTGTCCTTTTGGGCTTTTGTGGAGGCTTCATTACATAGGCAGGATTGATTAAATCATTGGCCACTGATGACTGATTCAGCCTCCAACCCTTCTCCCCTTCCCGGAGTTTGGGGGGCGGGGGTATCGGGACTGCAAGTTCCAACCCTCTAATCACATGGTTGCACGGTTGGATCTCCTGGCAACCGGAAGTTTCTTTTCCAAAATCACATTATTAATTATTTATTAATTTCCAAAATTAACATAACAAGAGACACCTTCATCACTCTCACCACTTAAGAATTCCAAGGGTTTGAGGAGCTCTGTGCCATAAACAGGATGAAGACCAAATACGTATTTCTTATTATAAATCACGAAATCCCAGAGGATCTCTGGAGAAGTCAGCTGACCCTGGACCACATGTGACTATTTAAAGGGAAAACAGTGGAACACTGGCTGGAGGCCCCAGTGAGAAGACAGGGCCTGGGGACGGATGTGCCTCGAGTAGGGTGACCAGGCGTGGCCACACAGCCTCACTGCGGGGGTCCCCAGAGGTCAGCGTGCGTGGCTCTGGCCTCCCAGCTGGGTGGCTCCCTCAGGGGGCGATTGTCCAGCCCCCTGCAGGAGCGGGGAACATTCCAGGGAGGAGCACAGAAGGTGGCTGGGCCTCACCTGCCCACCCACGCCCTCAGCCTCACCTTCACCCCTCAGCCTCTCTGGAGTCACAGGGTCTCCTGCAGGGGGAGAGGGCAGGGGGCGGGCGTAGAGGTCTCACTGCTCACCCCGCTGACGGGGCCAACCCACGCCGCTGGAGCCCTGGCTCCCCCCACTTGCCTCCTATGGGCCTGGCCCACCCAGGCCTCACTTAGGTCTCACTTCTCTCCACTTTGCAAAATCTACCCACTTCCGGCTTCAAACTGTGCTGTCAATGCTCCTCGGCTGTTGTTTCCTCTGTTGTTCTCTTCATCCTCTCGTTCCTCCTGGGTAGCTTTAGTCAGGTTTAGGTAAATGACCCTGTCAATCCTCCTCTTTAACCAAAAGTCCTGTCCACAAGTTTCCACCCCGCACCTGGGGTTCTCCCCCAACTGAGGAAGAAAAGGGAGGACTGTCGTCAGGCCAAGCAATCCCACCAGGCCTGCCTGTCTCCAAGCCTTCAGTTGCTGGGTCCCGTCTCTCTGACATCACGCTGCGTCCCCGGAACCCTGAGCTTTGCCTGAAAGGGGAGGTGTGGAATTTAGACGCCCCTTTTGAAGCCTGGCTTTCTAGACTGTTGCCTCACTAGAAATTCAGGTCAGTCTTGAAACTCAAAGCCAAGTCGTGACCATCTTGTCATATCCGTTATCGGAGTGGAATTAAGTCAGCAGGAGGGAACCCGCGGAACTACCTGATTTATGGGGAAATAGACATGCATCGGTTTGATGTCTGAACAAACACCACCATCCCTCCTGGTACAATGGGCACAGGTAGCAGCGGACTTTGGCCCTACCAGGTCTTCTGGGGAGGTAAGAGACTCAGATTGAAGGATGGGGAGTGTTAATATAGCCCAGGGGGAATGGAACATGCCCGCGGCCCCGCTGCACCAGCCCTTTCATTACTGCCTTCGGTTCTGACGTTTCAGGTTCAGGGCTTCTCCTCTCTCGGAGGCTGGAAACTATAGCCATTCAGCAAGGGGACAATAGGACAAACCTGCAGGTTTCCTGTTTGAAGTTCACGCTCAGCATGGCTCCATCCTGACCCTCAGGTCAATCAGCCCTCGGCAGCGCCAGGCTTTCTTCCTACGTCGAGGCCGGGTGAGTTCAGAGCCTTGCTATACCAAGCAAAGGCACTGGGGTCAGCCCTGATACCCAACCTTTCCCTCCAGGCTGGCACCCAGGCTGACCTCACACAGCAGATGTGTCATGAGTGGACATGCTTCTCAAGTGGAAACTCTCATGGGCGTCCCAGGAGACGATGGAAGGAAGCACCTTCCCCTGCCAACCCCTGCACAGTGCCAGCTGTGGGAGGGGCTTCTGGATGACGTCTAGCCTTTGGGAAAACACATGCCGTGTGGTCCCACGGGCAGGCGGAGGAAATCCTGCTAGATGCAGTTCGCTGTGTTTTTACAGCTCCTGCAGCTATTCAGAAGTCCAGTATCAAATTGGAGGCCTGGGAGAAGCTGTCCCTGACCACCAGATTCCATTCCAGAAACATCATCTCCCAATCCTCAGTCCTAGATGAAAATCCTATCATTTCTGGTAGCCACCAGTCAATTCATGTGCCCAAGAATGCAGCCACAAATGTACCTGATGACTCCCACATCTGTATCTTTGGTCTAAATCTCTCCTGAGCTCCAAACTGAGATATGTACCCCAGGCACCCAAAACCTAACATGTCTAGAACTGAACTCATACCAGTGGGAGGGGATCAGGGATCCCCAGGACAAGGAGGCCTTTATTTTTTTAAATAAGTTTATTTATTTGTTTGTTTTTATTTTTAGCTGCGTTGGGTCTTCGTCGCTGTGTACGGGCTTTCTCTAGTTGCAGCGAGTGGGGGCTACTCTTTGTTGTGGTGTGTGGGCTTCTCGTTGTCGTGGCTTCTCTTGTTGCGGAGCACAGGCTCTAGGCGTGTGGGCTTCAGTAGTTGTGACATGTGGCCTCAGTAGTTGTGGCTCGCGGGCTTAGTTGCTCCGCGGCATGTTGGGTCTTCCCGGGCCAGGGCTCGAACCCGTGTCCCCTGCCTTGGCAGGTGGATTCTTAACCACTGTGTCACCAGGGAAGCCTGAGGAGGCCTTTAAATTGGGCTTTGCAGAAGAGTAGGCAGAAATGGGAAAGGGGATGGACAGAAATGGAAACAGATTTGAGAAAATTTTACATAGTAGAATCAATAAGGCCTAGAGATCGAGCTGATGTAGTACTGGGGTCGGGTTAATAGAGAGGAATCCAACAATATTAAGCAACACATTTTAAAATATTATTTTTAGAATTGATAATACATGTACATGTTCAATATTTAAAGCCTACAAAAAGGTATAAAATGAAAAGTCAGTCTCTCCTTCTCTTGCCCATCTCTGGACCGGGTCCACCAGGGGCCATGAAATACACAATGCTCTGAACCTGACAGCACACCACGGGGATTACCCCCACTCAACACACAACAAATGTACCACCTTGCATTTAACTAGTATTCTGCTTGAACATTCAAGTTGCTCCCAAACTTCTGCTGTAGTGAATGTCCATATAGATTACATATATATATATGCAAGTATTCAGTAAGACGAATTTGTTGAAGTGAAATTGTGGGCCAAAGGTGTATGCATTTCCAGTTCTGATTGACAGATATTGCTGAAGTGCCCTGTACCAATTTACATCCCCACCAGCAACATATAAGAGAGCTTTTTCCTCACATCCTCCCCCGTGCACTGTATTATCAATTTTTTATTTTTGCCAATCTTATCAGTGAAAAATGATGGCATCTTCATATATATATATATATATATATATATATATATATATATATATATATATATATATATATATATATGCCTCTCACTGTTGTGGCCTCTCCCGTTGCGGAGCACAGGCTCCGGACGCGCAGGCCCAGCGGCCATGGCTCACGGGCCCAGCCACTCCGCGGCATGCGGGATCTTCCAGACGGGGGCACGAACCCACGTCCCCTGCATCGGCAGGCGGAATCTCAACCACTGCGCCACCAGGGAAGCCCTTCATATGTTTTAAATTGTATATTTCTTATTATGATGAGGTTGAATATCTTTTCATATGTGTAAAAGTCATCTTAACAAAACATCTCTACTGAGCACCTAGAATATGCTAGGTACTGGGCTTGCAGAGAAGATAAAAAACTGGAATGATTCCTGTTTCTGCCTCAGTCAACTTGGTGGATGAATATAGCACTCACTGAATACAAGAGGAGGAGGAATTTGGGTAAGGAGTGAAGGGGGTGAGAAGAGAGAAAAGGGAAATTTGATAATCCAGGCAAGGGACTATGGTGGCCTGAACTAGCCCAGTGGCAGAGGGAAAGAAAAAGAAAAGACAAAGA
Organism: Delphinus delphis; assembly: GCF_949987515.2. Taxonomy (NCBI): domain Eukaryota; kingdom Metazoa; phylum Chordata; class Mammalia; order Artiodactyla; family Delphinidae; genus Delphinus; species Delphinus delphis. The sequence goes on from NC_082691.1 coordinate 10,465,834, forward strand.
GAGGAAGGGCTAAAAATGCATAAAGGATAGACTTTGAGGACTGAATGGAGGTGGAATGCAGGAGAGGGAGGAGTCATATATGATTCTTAGGTTCTGGGATAGAAAGTTGCCTGAAATATAAATCTATTCCCTGAGAAGAAGACGCAACAGAAAATGCAGGAGTAAAAGAAAACATTATGAGATCCGGATATATGCTTCTGGTCAAGATGGAGTAGTAACAGGACATGCAGGTACTGCCATGCCTGGAAAAAAAAAAACAGAAAAAGAAAAGAGATAATGTATAAAATAACAATTTTCAAAATATTGGACCTCAGACTATGAAGGACAGGGATCCTGAGAGCTGGAAAACAAACAAGATGAGCCCAATTACGGTCCCAGCTTACTGCCTTGGGATAATTTCCAGGTGTGGCACAGGGACGGGGAGTTGAGGAGATGCAGGCGAGAGACTCAGGTGTTTAGGGTTTTCATGACAATGTACCAGAGAGGATACAAGCTGCACAGAGAGAGAGCTCTGAAGGTCTGCAGAGGGTCCCCCTTGAGTCTTCAGTTAAGAAGGGTCAGTGCATGTGTGAAGAAACCAGGTGAGGCTGGGAGAGAATCATCTCAAAGGATTAGAGACAACAGTACCCAGCGTTGGCACAGAGCTGGTAATAGTGCCTTTTCCCACCATCCAGACTGGATAGTCTCATACTTTGCAGTTCACTGAGTGAAGTACTAAGAATTGTCTAACATCATTCCCCAGAATACACACTGCTCCATCCAGCCTAGCAAACCTTCAAAGTGGAACGTGAAAGATTCAAATGGCTTCTATGAAGATAACTGCATCCAAGAACAAAGTTCAAGAATATTTTTATAAAAACAAAAACGCCCAGTGCCAACAAGATAAAATTCACTGTACCTGGTAGTTAAACAAAAGCTACCAGGCATGCAAAGAATCAGGATAATACAACTCAACATGAACATTAAAATCAGTCAATCAAAACTGACTCAAAACTGACACAGCTATTAGAATTAGCAGACAAGGACACAAAATATATAGACAGTTATTATAACTGTGTTCAAAAAGCTAGAGGCAAGATGGAGTGGGATGAACTGGGAGATTGGGATTGACATATATACACTACTGTGTATAAAATAGATAACTAATGAGAACCTGCTGTATGGCACAGGGAACTCTACTTCACTTCGCTGTACGGTAGAAACTAACACAACGTTGTAAAACAGCTATACCCCAACTTAAAAAAAAAAGCTAGAGGAAAGATGGAACATGTTATATAGAAACACTGAAGTATTAAAAAGACCCAACTCAAACTTTGAGAGATAAAAACTACAGTGTCTGAGATGAAAAACACACTGGATGAGATTAACAGCAGGTTATACATGGAAGTAGAAAAGAGTAGTGAACTTGAAGACATAACAATAGAAACTATTCAAAATGAAACCCAGAGAAAAGTGCTCAAAAAAACTGCAACACATCAGTGAGCTGGGGAACAACTTCAAGTGGCCCAATCAATATGGAATTGGAGTCTCCCAAACAAAAGGATGTCGAGGGGCAGACAGAAAAATATTTTTTGAAGAAATAATGGTCACATTTTTTCCAAAGTTCATGAAAATGATAAGCCCACAGATCCAAGTAACTCAACAAACTCCAAGCACAAAAATCATGAAGAAAAATACACAAAGGTATGTCATAACCAAAATGTTCACAACTAGAAAATCTTAAAAGTAACCAGAGGAAAATGACATGAAACACAGAAAGGAAGAAAGGCAAAGGTGACAGCAAGAGGCAAGGCAAGCAAGAAGATAGTGAAGCATATTTAAAGTACCAAAAAAACTGTCAACTTAGATGTCTATATCCAGTGAAAATATCTTTCAAAATCAAAGGCAAGCACTTCTAGACTAGTGGAATGAGGAGCTCCACAGCCCTCTTCTCAGCAAAACAGCAATAACTAGTGACAATTATTTTTTAAAGCAGTCATTTAGAGTCTCTGGAATTATCCTAAGAGCACAGAGCAAATGGAGAAACATTTATTCAAGAAAACCTACTAAATCTCAGGGATAACAGTGAGATACAATGGCATTTGAGTACTGACCCACTCCCTCACCATCCCCTTCCCCAGAGCTCAGTGTGATGGAACCTAATTCTGGGTAGGTTCAGTCAAGAATACGGGGCTCCCTTTCTCTCCATTTCCCAATTTATGGCTACAGTTATTCCCCAGCTGGAGCAAGCCACCAGCATTTCTCACCTCCCCACCAGCGATAATCCAGGCAAGTGTGGCTGAGAACTCTGGGAATCCCTTCTTCCAACCAACCCCTACTGATAAGGCAGTAGCTCTACCCAGGTGTAGCAGGCTGAGAATACTGGACCAAATTGTCCTCAACTCAACTCACTCATAAGGTAATGTTCAATGTCAGGAGAGGCAAGCCACAAATACCAGAGGCTACTGCATATGCCCATCACCCCAAGTGTAAAAGTGGGGTGTCACTTCAAGAAAAGCAAGTCACTGTCCTGACCCCCAGCCTCAAAACAGTGGCCAGAGGTTTTCAGAGAAAGAGACAAGCAGTGAGAACAGACAGCTCTATGGCTCTCTCTGGGGAACTGACTTCATTTAGAACAGAACATGGGGAAGTTCAAGCCCAAGGGTGCTGCCAAACATGATGTAGGTTTTGGTGGTGAGCAATTAAGAGGAGGCTGGCAGCTCCATGAGAGCAGCAACTGAAATGGGACTAGAAACTTAACAGAGAGAACCAGGGAAAAAGACAGGTGAGTGGAGCCCTTCTCAAAGGCTTTGAGCAAGCCTCAAAACTGGCCTCTTAAAAAAAAAAAAACAAAACTGGCCTCAAAGAAAGCCCTGCTAACCAGTGAGACATTAACTGGATCAGGAAAGGTAATAATGCAGGTAATGATTCTTAAGAACAACATAATTAAATAGTCTTATCTCTTTTCATCTTATTTTATGTAAAAAGAAATAGTATAAAATAATATATATGAAACTGTAGTTTCATATATAGTATAAAATAGTATAATAATAAAATAATTTATAATATAAAATATAATATATAATAATAATATAAATAGTATAGTATATATAGTATATATATAGTATATATACTATATATTATAGTATATAGTATATATATAGTATATATATACTATATATTATATAGTATTATTATAATAGTATAAATAATATGAAATAGTATAAAATAATATATATGAAACATATATATATGTCCAATATTGTTGGACTTGTAGCAAAAAGAATGTAATATGATTGACAATAACAATACAAAGGAAAGGGTGGGAATGAAACTACTGTGGTGTAAGGAGGTGAGTGCAGAGGGTAACTTGAATCCACAGGAGGAAATGAAAAGAGCCAGCAACGGTAAACAAGAATATTACTATTTTTAAGACTATAAATACATTGGTTTTCTCCTGTTGTTTCTTAGCTCCTTTAAAAGACATGGGATTATATAAAGCCATCATTGTGCCAATGTATTGAGTTTGTAGCACAATACAGATGTGATACGGAAAACAATAATAGCATATAAACAAGGAAAGGGAAGGGAGCTATACCAGAGTGCACTTTTATATCTTACTGGAATTAAGCTAGTATAAATCTGAACTAAATCTGGTATGTTAAGGTGTGTATATAAGCCCTAGAGAAAATAGCTCAAAGTTATACTTTTAAAAACCATGAAAGGAATTAAAATGTTGTATTAGAAAATATCTATTTAAGATAGAAGGGAGTAGGAAAGGAGGAATAAAGTAATTATGAGACGTTTAGAAAACAACAAGCAAAAAGACAAACGTAAATCCAGCCATGTCAATGGTAACATTGAGAAAGGAAGCATGGGGCCCCATATCAGGTTTGATTTGGTTTTGTTTACCAGCTATTTTAAGCCCCATGAACCCCAAAGACGCTGGCACCACACCAGGCGCACCCGGAAGCTTCCGACACATTCAGGCCTTGATTTGTCTCAATGTGGATGTTTCGATTTCATCATACTTGTGTAGTTCGCCGAGTGCTGCTCTTGGTCTTTGTTTCTCTTGGGTAGATTCTAGTTTCCGGAACAGCCCACAGAACGTCCTCCGGAGTCTTTAGTTTCTTCACTTTGCGCTTGCTTTCGAGTACACTCAGCCTGAACTGGGGAAGTCTGCTGGTGTAACTTCCAGTCTTAGGAAGGACCCACTGCTTGCAAATTCAGTCCCATTCTTCATGAGTACCACTGCCATCTGTGACCAAGTTTCCTTCTCTCACAAGCCAAATATTGGACGGAGATTTCTTGCAATGGCTGTGACCACTCGACAGCAACCAGGAAGTTCTCACCTGAGCACAGCCTCCCAAGCCTACACCAAAGCTGGGATGCAGGGGACAGGATGCACTGATGTTCCTCCGTCTGCCTCTTTGCTGGATGGCCTCAGGCTACAGTCCCTAGCCGACAGTTCCAGCTCCTCCTGGACCTGTACTGACCCCTTTTCCCATGTGTGGACTGCTGCTTCCCTGGAGAGAGGATTTGGGAGAGCTCTGGGTCCAGGCACATGGTCCTACCTATGCAGACAACCTAGACCCTGGTAGTGATGACAGCCAAGCCTGAGGGGCACAGGTTGGCCAGAAGGCATTCTGGAGCAAGTTTTATGGAGTCCCCATCAGTAAAGGGCAAGGAGATGCTGACTTTGTCTGCCCAATCTGGGCAGCAGAATCTTGCCTGCAACCAGGCAAGGACCCAGATAGAACCCACCTGGCCTCACCATCTTCTGGTCCTTCTTGGAAGAGCTCTTTAGTTGGCCTCACTATGAAAACAACAAAAATGTTACCAGTGTGAACCCATGCTGTGAACTGAGCTCTGTGCACAGTTACCATGCTGCTAACATAACCAAGATTATTGTCAAAAATCATAGGAAATGCAGAATGAGATTCCTTCCCTATCAGAGAGGTACTGAAACAGCTAACCTGTCCTATCCCATCGGACCTCCTCTTCCAGCCTCCCCTGGGTTCTCGCATGTTCTCGTTCCCTGCTTGTCTGTGCTGTATTGGTTCTCTCTCAACCAGCTAATTGCTGTCTGCAGGCAACCCTGTATTTACATCTGCAGCTACACCAAGTTCTCTGTGAAAAAGACTCCTGATCCACCGACCTCTAGGAAGATGCTTCGTGCTGATGCCCACTGCTGATTCCTCATTTCCTGGGATGACCTTGGCAATGGAAAGAGCCAAGATTCTACTTTGTTTTATGGAGAAAAGTAACCTCCTTATCATTTTCCCATGTCTGTATATTTCTCTATAATTTTTAAATAACTTACCTTAAAAGAGGAAAAAATGGGAGCAGTTAGGAACTCTTCCAAAAATCACTTTCATTTATTCCTTAGATGTTCACTGAAGTCCCATGGGCCAGGACGTGTGGGGGCCCTTTATGGATTCAGAGGTGGATTAGATATGTTCTTCGAAGCCTCGGCAAGGAGCTGACACCTGAGAGAATAGTGACAGATGTGGGCAGGGGTCCTCGCCCAGCTGGTTCTTGGGGCGTTCAGGGAAGAGGAATGACCTTGGGCAAGTTACATTTCTCTGTGCCTGGTCCATAAATGGAGGGAAGAGGAGCAACCTGTCCTATAAGATGAAATACACAACATACCTAAAGCAGTGCCTGAGGCCTGACAAGCATGCCTGGTGCTGGCTGTTGTGGTCAGGAGTGTGGAAGGCAGACATTGTCAACAGATCCTTATAATGATCAACACATGTGCCATGATGGCGCTCAGAGCCGAATGACCCAGGACCCTAGAGGAGGCAGGAGGGGCTTCTGTGGAGGGAGCAGAGGCAGGCTTCCAGGAGGATGACTCATTGGAACTGGACCTTGGGGGATGAGTGACGGAAGGTGGAGGAGGGGAGTAGAGACCAGGTGCAGAGAGAAGAATGGAGACCACAGCCTGAGAGCACACACGTATGCAGGAGGCGAGAAGTGTTCTCGAGGCTGGAATGGGTGGTGTGGAGAGGAAGACTGGCCCCAGCTACAGAGGACTCAGGACACCACATCCAGGGTATGGACTTTTCTTTGTAGGCAGTAGGGAGTCAGAAGGATTCTCTAAGCAGAGGAGAGTGTGGCATCATGGGACTTGTGTTTTAGGAAGACAGCTTCAGCTCTTGGAATGAAGGATACATGGGAGATTCCGGAGATGTTGGGGACAAGGAGATGAGTTCGGAAGTAGGAGTTACATCCAATGGAGTCACTCCCTGAAAATCTCCCAGAACATTTTGGTTGTGGGCGGCGGGAGGTTCCTGAAAAATCAACCACATCATTTCTGCCTGTAAAGACCCAACCTGTGGTGGGGTGGGTTTGTAGAATATTGGTTGATATCACTGCACAATTTTATCATCATAATTCTAATGAATTATAGTTCCAAAAGTAGAGGCATATAAAATGTTGATAGAAAAATTTCTCTATTACACAGTGCTCAATTACTCAATACTCAGTTATACAACAAATATGTTGGTAAAAGAAAGTGAAGTGCTGGAGAAAGCTGGCTTCTTCTTTGCTTTACACATAAGTATGCCCATGTGAAGATAAAACAAAGAAGGAAAAAACAATTCTTTGATAGTCACCACCACCAACCCTACAGAGACCCCAACTCCCAGAGAGTACCACACTCCCCATGGAACCTGGCCATCGTCACCCAGACTTCAGTAACGCGGACCTCCAAATGGGGTTTTGCTGTTGCCAACTGTGTCACCTCTTCAGATTCAGGGCATCCAGGGTAGACACTGTCAAGGAAGAGCCAGGCTGACTGCAGTAGAAGGAGAGGCCAGCTAATGAAGCAGTGGGGACTTGGCTGGGTCCCCAGAGTGGGAGCTTTCCATCCAGTGGGTGCAGCTGTCAGGTCATGCCAGCCAGCCCACCATGAGAGGCCCTGAACCCGGGGCCAGTGGGTTTATTCAGAATGAGAAATGGGACTGCTCAACAACATGGATTCCCTAACCTGAAAGCCAACATATTCCATCCTGAGGGGAAGGTGTAGGTGGAAAGTCAACACTGTGCTCTTCAAGTTAACGGGGAAGTGCAAAGCCGAGTCCAGGTCATGGCCAGTGTCCCTGAGTGCTGCCTCCAGGGATAGGCCTGCTGAGCGGACAGTGTTTCAGGTTGCACCCTGAGACCTCTTGCCCTGTGACCCTATGGAGACCACTCCTTTTCCTTTTCACCATGAGTAAGTTCCCTTCTCTTTCTAGTTTGCTGAGAGTTGTTATCATCGTGAATAGCTACTGAATTTTGTTTTCCACGTCTATGTAAATTCTCTCCTTTGTTCTATGAATGTGATGATTTACATTGATTTTTTTAGTAAAACCAACCTTGCATTCCTGTGGTCAGACCCACTTGGTTAAGGTGCATTATCCTTGCTCTCTACAGCTGGATTCAACTTGCTAATATTCCGTTAAAGATGTTTGCACCTATGTTTATGAGGGATATTGGTCTGTGATTTTCTTTTCTTGTAATTTCATTGTTATGTATCAGACCTATGCTGGCCCCACTGAATGAGTTAGAAAACATTTTTCCTCTTCTATTTTATTAATGTAAGATTGGTGTCATTAATTCCTTAAATGTTTGACAGAATTTACCAATGAAGGTCACTGACTCTAAAGATTTTTTTCTAGAAAGTTTTTTTTATTAATAATTCAATTTCTTTAATAGCTACAGGGCTATTCCAATTACTTCTTGTGTCTATTTTAATAAACTAGGTTTCAGAAAGAATTTGTTCATTATATCTAAGTTGTCAAACCTAATGACATAAATTTGCTCATAATATTTCTGTATTCTCCTTCTAATATCAGTAGGATCTATTATCATGGCCCCTCTCTCTTTCTCGATGTAGGTAATTTTTGGATTTTCTTTTTCCTTTTTCATCAGTCTTGCTAGGTTTTCATCAATTTCACTAATCTCTTCCAAGGGTCAATTTTTGACTTTATTGATTCCTCTATTGGCCATCTGCTTTCTATTTCATTGATTTCCACTCTTACCTTTAACATTTATTTCCTCCTACTTATTGTTGGGTTTTCTACTTATTTAATTTTTCTCTAGCTTCTTAAGGTAGAATTGTCATTAATTTAAAATGTGCTTCTTCAGGAATTTTGGTATTAAAATCAGGACAGTACCTGGGAGAGAAGGACATTGTGAGAGGTGGTGAGGAAAAGAAGACTTTCCATGTTATAGTTATTGTTATTATCATCATCATTACTGTCAGTAGTAGTAGTAATAGTAGCAGCGTTATAAACCTTTTGATAGTAATTTCTAACTGTAATGCATGTATCAATTAGAAAATAAAAGAATTTTTTAATTTGTTTTAAAAAATAAATAATGCTTGTTTTCTCATATAAGCATTCAGGGCTATAAATTTCCACTAAACACTGCTTTGGCTCACTGCACAAACTCTGACATGTTGTTTCCATTTTCATTAAGTTGAGATATTTTCTAAAAATTACCTTGTGATTTTTGTTTGACCACAGGTTCTTTAAAAGAGTTTTTGCTTAATTTTAAAATATTTGGGGGGCTTTCTAGATATCTTATTGTTACTGATTTCTAATTTATTTTCATTGTGGGCAGAGAATACACTATATATGACTCTAAACTTCTGAAATTTATTGAGATTTGTTTTTAAGCTCGGGTAGATAGTCTCTCTTTATGAGAAAATGCCTACATCCTTGCAAAGAATATGTTTCTGCAATTGCTGGGTGTAGTGTTCTATAAATATCAATCAGGTCACCTTGACAGATGGTACTGTTTAAATCTTCCATAGTTTTACTGATTTGTTGGCCTAATTGTTTTATCTATAAATGAAAGGAGGGTGTTAAAATCTCCACCCATAGGACTCAAAAATATTCTCCCCAAATGATATGAAATAACTTAACTATGAAATTTCTATGCAAAACCATAGTCTCAACATTTCTTAAAAATAAAGAATACCTAGACTGCAAAATAACTGTCAGTAAAAAGAGAAAAAGCAGCAAACCCCGGCACAAGGTCCCACCCACTGCCCTACCAAGGCTGCCAGAAAAAGACCACAGAGAGGAGGGGGCTGCAGGGTCCAGGCAGAAGTGACTCTTCAGAAGGTAAGACCAATCCAGCCTGAAAATGCCCCCTCTAATTCCAAAGAACAATTTCAGGGCTGGCATCATGTTCAGGGGCAGGCATGATCTAAAGGAACTGTCCTCCCAAAAAAGCCAAAGGGGAAGAAAGAAGCGTCCTTTGGAAATTAGGGGAAAACAAGAAGAAGTAAGTGCAGGGTCATGCATGACAAAATCCCACAAAATCAGAGGATTTGCAGCCCCTCTCCCAAAGCAAACTCTCATCCCAAGGACCGTAGTTGCCAGACTGACAGGAAAGGGTCATGCTTAACTAGGAATTTTATTTATAAAATAAATAAGAGGAAATAAAACCCATAGAGAACAGCTGCAAAACATCAGGAAATGAATTTATACACAAACCAGCAGAGGAAAACACACCTATCCTCCAAAAATGAAAAAGAAGAAAAGTGTAAGTCTACACTCCAAATAGAATTAGATATAGTCGAAGCATTTGAGAATATGAAAACCCATCTGAATCAGAAATCCAAATGTCAAGAACAGAAACGGACAAAACAGAAAGAAAAGGAAAAGAGTTGATTGAACTCGGAAGAGAAGTGGAAGAAAAGGATGAAATTTCTTAGAAAAAAAGAATAAAATAATAATAATAAAGTAGTTCAGCAATTAAAAAAAAAAGAATAGATCACAAAGTGCCCAAGAGAAAATAGACTTAAATGCAAAACTTTTTTTTTTTTTTTTCTGGCTGCTTAGAGTTTATTTTCTACTTGGTGTAAGGCACAGTGTTATGTGTCAGGAAGACTCTCATGTGGTTTGCATAGTAAAGAGTGGGGTTCTCTCAACTTCCTTATTGGTGTTTTGCTAAATGCAAATTTAATACAAAGAAATTTAATCAAAGAAAACAGCAAAACAACCATGAGAATAAAAATGACACAAGAGAAAGAAGTAAAGCAAGTCAGAGAGAAAGGAGTAGAAATGGAAGAAATAATATTTGTATTACTGGAATCCCTGAGGAAGAAAAACAAAACAGTGGAATAGAATTATTATTCAAAAATATAATCCAAGAAAACATTCCAGAAACAGGAAAAGACTTGAATCTGTGTATCATAAAGGGCTCACTGGGAACCTGAGAAAAGTAACCCAGAATGTCCAAATTCAAGACGTACTTTAGTAAAACTATTACATATCAAAGATGAAGGTAAAATCCTCAAGGCCTCCGGACATAAAGAAAAAAATAACTTAAAAGGCAAAAGAATTAGATTAACCTCAGACCTTTCAAAACACACGAACAAAGCAAGGCAACAATGGAGTGGCATTTTTCAAACACCCAACGAACAGAAGTGTGAAGGAGGATTTAAATACAGCCAAGCTGTCCTTCAGGTATCAAGTCTACAGGAAACACATTTCAAATACACAAGAACTTAGGGAATCCTTCACCCATTAGCCCTTCCTGGGTTCCTCTTTCTCTTGAGTTGAAAGCAAAACTTAAAATTGCCAACACACAAAAGAACATGCCTCCCAGCCAGTAGCCCACTCACCTTCCCAACCCAACACAAGATTTGAAGTGGACCCTCTAGCATCCTAGAGACTTCCCCCCCTGCACACCCTCACCCCGTCATGCCCCTAGTAATAAGTGGGATAGCTAAGAGGTGTGAGTCAAGTGGGAGAATGCTGTTTGTAAAAGGGAAATAAAGCAACCCATTGTTCCTTAACCAAACTTCCCAGGCAGGACAGTTTTAGGAAAGAGCTCTATGGAGGCTAATAATCTAGAAACTGATTATTTAATCTCTCTGTGTGTAAGCACATCCTTTGCAGGTTTTTTCCAGTTTCTGAATTACACACACCTGAGATTGAAGAAACCTGTTTAAAAGCAAATTTGTCATTTCCAACCTTATTTATTTGCATATTTATTCATTAATTTAAGTATATTCCTCTTTGCTGCAAAAAGTGCTTACAGAGATCTACAGAATACATACAAAACCTAAAAAACAAAAGTCAAAGATAAATAAGTCTAAACATAAAACAGAACAGGGAGTGGGGTTAATATCCAGCATGTGTTCCATGAGACTCTGCATACCTGCCAGAGACAGGCCCCAAAAGTGGCTCTAAATTTCCTAGTAGCCAATAAGAAAAAGAAAACATTACCCGCTACACAGTTTACAGCATATAAAGGGAAAAAGCCATCCAGTCACTTAAGAGAAATGCAACTGTTCTTGAAGCCAGACCAAAAGGGAATTTCTTCTGAAGGTCATCGAGTGACCCAATGACCATCGCAATTAGTGTCTTCATCGCAGCATGGTAGTGAGTAAACCAAGGCCGTTTTCTCAAAAGTCTCTAAAAAGAAGCCAGTATGGAATCTAAAACATACAACACATTAGTGAATATAACAAAAAAGAAGCAGACTCACAGATACAGAGAACAGACCAGTGGCTACCAGTGGGGAGAGGGAGGGGGGCCATATGGGGGTAGGGGAGTAAGAGGTATGAACTGTTAGGTATAAAAGAAGCTACAAGGATATATTGTTCAAATTGGGGAAGAGAGCCAATGTTTTATAATAACTATAAAAGAAGTAAAACCTTTAAAAATTGTGAATCACTATATCGTACACCTGTAACCTATATAATATTGTTCAGCAACTATACTTCAATTTTTTAAAGAAGAAGCCAATGTCTTCACCTCAAAGCCCCAGTCAGCCAATTGCTTGCAGTCTTGCTGCTTTGCCATAAGCAGGGTGGTTTTAGGATATCTAAGGCACAGATGTTCTCATAGTCTTCCAGCAACTCTATAAATATTGCATTTCTTGGCCACATATTGATGGACGAGGAGACACAGTCTGTACAAGTTTGCTGGTAAGTCAGGGAGCCCTGTCCCTGACAGCTGACCAAGCTGGCCCTGCAGCCGTGCCTGGGACACAGATGGTGCCGCTACCAGAGAGCTCTGGCCCTCCTTACACAGAGACACCTGCAGACAGACTGACGCCCAAGAACCTAAACCGTGGCCCCTTAAGATGGGAGCAGGGGAACTACTGTGAATAAAGATAAGCATCGGGCACAGGGAGATGGGAAATGACTGAGCAGGGAGTGTGGGGGTGGGGGACGGGCTAGACCCCTCTGCTGCCCCCATGCGGTCATGGACAGGTCTGTTCTCTCTGTGCCTCCGTTCCCCCAGCTGATAAGGGGGGGGCGCGGTGGGGTGGGGGGGACTCTGGACAGGACCATCCCCTGAGTCTCTGCTTTGATCACCTAGCACCAGGTTAGAGGAAGTTCACGAGCCCATGCTCCAAAGAGCCTCGGGCAACTCCAGGACACCCCACAGTTACAGACAGCCGAGCACGTCACTGCACTCCCTGGGGGCCAGCTGGGTAGGGGAGGCAAAGCCAGAAAGCGCCAAAGCCCAGCAGAGGGGACGGTGAGCTCCGTGTTTCTCTGTCCAGAGGCATTGGCAATTCTCTCATGCCCAAGTCAATACGGGGGTGGTTAAAAGTATGTGCGATCAGATAAAACCAGCATTTAACCTTTTCTCACCACTAACCAGCTGCGTGGCCTTGGAAGCATTACCTAGCCGCACTGAGGGCTCAGTTTCCTCATCTGCATAATAGCAATAAAAATAGAATCTGCCCCAAGGGTCATGGGGGGAATCACAGGAAACAGGGCGCTTATGCACAGTTCCCAGAATGCAGTGAACATTCAGGAAGGATGTACTATTGTTTGTTCCTGGAAGCCCAGGTCCCATGTTCCTCCTCTGGTGGCTTTGTTATTGGGAAACACTTTTAATTTCTGGCTAAAGGAGCCACCAAGATCCCTGCCTTCCCACTGCCCCCTCCCTGTCTCCCTCTGTCTCCCTGTCTCCTGGGTCACCCACTTTCTCCTTCTCATGGGAACAGAAAACCATCTCCCCGACCCCCATTCCTGGTGTCCCCCAAACACGTCCTGTGAACTGAAGAACTCACTGTTAGGAAACAAGCAAGGAATAGAGAGAAAAGGAGAAATAAAGAGTTCAGAATCTCCGAAAAAGGTTTCATCTTTGTCCCAGTTCCTGGACCCCTTTCTGAGGTCGTTCTGCTTGCAGATGAAGCTGTCCTGAGTGATGGAGATTGGGTGGGGGAGCTGTCCTGAATGATGGGGGGCTGGGATCAGGGGGTGCTGTCCTGAGTGATGGGCACCTGGGGTCAGGGACACTTGAGTCCTTTCTGACCCGGTTCTTCATCTCTGCTGCCGGTGATCGGGTCTCAGAAAGAAGTCACCTCCGTCCGCTTTGGTCTGCAATCATACTCCGTGCTTTACTCATTTATTCTTTCTTTCAAAAAAAAATTGAGTACCTTCCTCTCTGAAGCTTCTGCCACTCCTTTGCCTCTAGCACATGCGTAATTCTTTACATCTTCCATGAAGTTACAGGCCACAGAAGGGCAGGGACCCTCTGCTGATGGGGTCTCAGGATCACCAGAGTACAGGACCCCACTTCTCTGCAGAGAAGAGAGGTGTTTCTGCCTTAGAGCACATCTGTCCCTTGGTGCTGTCAAAGAAGGAAAACCAGACAGGCAGCAGCTTGTCTCCGGGTACTCTGCAAGTTAGAGGAGAGGTGGGGCCAGCTCTGCCCTAAGCCAACCCCACTCCCTTAATCTGCTGGGCTGCCAAAAGGAAGTACCACATACAGGGCAGCTCAAACAACGGAAGTTTATTCCAGAACAGCACTTAGAGTTAGAACAGTCTAAGTTCAAGGTATCTGCAGAGTTGGTTTTCTCCAGGGCCTCTCTCTTTGGCACGTAGACAGCCGTCTTCTCCCCATATCCTCACGTGGTCTTCCCTCTGTGTGTATCTGTGTCCGGATCTCTTCTTCTTAAAAGGACACCAGTCAGATTGGATTAGGGCCCAGCCATATGGCCTCATTTTAACTTAGTCACCTCTTTAAAGACCCTACCTCCAGGGCTTCCCTGGTGGCACAGTGGTTGAGAATCCTCCTGTCAATGCAGGGGACACAGGTTCCAGCCCTGGTCCAGGAAGATCCCACATGCCACGGAGCAGCTAAGCCCGTGCACCACAACTGCTGAGCCTGTGTGCGCACCTAGAGCCGGTACTCTGCAACAAGAGAAGCCACCGCAATGAGAAACCCACGCACCACAGCGAAGAGTAGCCCCGCTCGCCACAACTAGAGAAAGGCCGCGCGCAGCAACGAAGACCCAACGCAGCCAAAAATAAATAAATAAATAATTTAAGTAAAAAAAAAAAAAAGACCCCACCTCCAAATAGGGTCACATTACGAGGTCCTGGAGGTAGGGTTTCAACATATGCATTTTGAGGAATATGGTCACCCACCAACCCACGCAAAGGCAGCAGAAAACCCATCATCAGCTCCAGACGATTGCTGATTTTCAGCCTATATTATTATTGGTTATCTTGGATCGAGCTTTTGATGGACTGTTTTGAAATCAACAAAAATAGAAGAGCAAACATATCAGTGGGGTTGTGGATGAGTATGTCCTAGAACACCTTTCAGTTGGACGGGTGGGTAAGAGAGGGGGACCGTGACAGGTGGGTGAGGGAGGGGGACCGTGACAGGTGGGTGAGGGAGGGGGACCGTGACAGGTGGGTGAGGATGGTCAGATACAGCAGTGCTAGAAGTGATAGATGAATGGGATAGATAGAGAAGAGAGAGTACGGACAGTATGTTTATATATATAGTGTTCACCTCTGTGGTGGGATGATAATTTTTATTTTCTGCTTATTTTTCTGGATTTTCATAAATTTCTACAATTAATGTGTATTGTTTTAAAAATAGAAAATATAAATAGATATTTTCACTTAGTTAGAAGTTATACACCCGCCCTTTGTCTGCCTTGACAAGGGGACATACTGGAATGGGATCCCTAAACCAAGTTCTGCTCTGGGGAAAATGGTTTCTGAAAGGGCTCAACCTATAAAACTCAATGCTATAAAATTCTTAAGACCCTTATGAACACATAAATGAGTCTTGGAGGTTCCAAGCCAAAGCCATGAGTACTTTTATTATGGTTCCAGAAATGGTGCAGAGCCACCCGGTCGCAGATAGTTTTAATTAATCCTGGAACGGGCAATCAGGCCTGTCCCTCTCAACTGCCCTCATATCCTGAGGACCCACATTCATTTTAAAGATACAGATAAGTGTCCAAAATACCGGGGGCCCAAGGTGGGGCTCTTTCTTGGCCTCCCTCGTCATTTTTATTGTCACAGTGTTATTAATGCTAGTTAACTAGACCAGCGTCTGTGCTTCCCAGATACCTTATTGATCATAACTAATATCTATTTGGTGTTAATTCCTTGACTGAGTACTCAATCTTCCAGTTGTAAAATTAGTAATACTTCTGTACTAAAGCAGATCTGTATCACAAAGAGACCTCCATGAACGCACCATATTGTGAGCACCATAGACTCCATGCAGAAGCAATGATAATACTGTTTTATCTTGTCTCAGTTACTCCCCACCATGAATTGGTGTCACTGGGGGACAGAGTCCCTTTCACATCTGCTCTGGTCTGAATGTTTGTGTCCTCCCAAAATGCGTACGTTGAAATTCTAATGCAGAGCCTTCATGAATGGGATTCACGCTCTTATAAAAGAGACCTCAGAGAGATCCTTAGCCCCTTCCACCAAGAGGACACCGCGAGAACGGGCCATCTGAGAAGCAGGAAGTGAGCCCTCACCAGACACCTCGCAGAAGCGGCCAACGCTGCAGTCTTGTACTTCACAGCCCCCAGAACTGTGAGAAATGATTTCCGTTTATAAACCCCCAGTCTGTGGTATTCTGTTATAGCAGCCCACACGGACGAAAACAACATCCTTGTAAACAACCAAAACGCTTAGAAACAAGACCTATGGAGCAGAGGGGCATCGGCCAAAGGAAGCAGCTTCTGTGGCCAGAACCCGCTTTCCCTCCAGTTGCATCCATTCAACATCCACTGGCGTTTGACTTGAGGCACATCCATGCAGGGTGGGGTCAGGGGCCGAGGGCTGAGCATGGGAGGAAACGCAGAGCTCAGGCCAACACAGTCCCCGTCGCAAGTAGCTTGACGTGGGCATCAGTTTACAAACATATGATGTGCATGGCCTGCCTCTTAGTGGGGCTCAGTAGATTTTAGCAGAAACAAACTGGAAAGGGGACACGTGGAACTCGATAAGGAGACTCAAAGGAATGTCCTGGGCCACCTGGGTGGACGATGCCTAAAGCAAGGCACACAATCACATCGGTGCTCGGGGGAAGGACACGCCGCAGTCACCTTCCATCTCCAGGCGCTTTGGCAGGACCACCTCTTCTCCCCCCCAGCTCCCCCCCACCCACTACGGGAGCACTGGAGCCTCTGCAGCCATCACATTCTGTGACCTGGGAGTTCTAAGAACTCTGCTGACTGCTCTGTGACCTGGCGGCCATCGCCCATCTGAACAGAGGACATTATATCACACCTCCAGCCAGAAGGATCATTTTCAGTGCAAAGGTGAACACAGAGATGAGAGCTTCCCAAAGGGGTGGGTCCAGCCGTGGAGACTGAGCCCCAGGAAGTGGGACAGAGGCCAGAGACCCCCGAGTAAGGGTACACGGATGGGTTCTGGTTGGCCAGCTGACTACAGAGAGCCTTCTGGTAGTGATCAGAGAGTCTCAGAAAAGGACCACATGCACAGGCAGGGTTGCAGCTCCACTCTGGTCAGAATCCTGTAAACAGTGTGCGTGGTGCCCGAAGGAGCAGAGAGCTTCCTCCCCGGCTTGTCCAGTTCTCCTAGTGGCCACTGACGGGGAAAGGGGCAGGTCACGATAACTGCAGTAGTCAGCTCAGCTGCCGTCACAAGGCTGGGCAACTTAAACAACAGACATTTATTCCCTCTCTGTTCTGGAGGCTGGAAGTCTGACATCAAGCTGCCAGCAGGGCTGGTTTCCCCTGAGGCCTCTCTCCTTGGCGTGTAGACGGCCGTCTTCTCCCTGTGTCCTCACATGGTCCTCCCACTGTGTGTGTCTGTGTCCTGATCTCCTTATAAGAACACCAGTCATATGAGATTAGGGTCCAGCCATGTGACCTCATCTAACCTTAATAAAAAGGTTTTATCTCCAAAGAAAGACACATTCTGAGATCCTGGGTGTTCGGGGTTCACCACATGCATCTAGGGGACACACACAGTTCATCACAACCACCATCCTGGAACCATATGTGTCTTCCCTGACTTCACACACACGCTCACACGCAATCACACACACAACACGTGCACGCACACTCTCATACTGACTCACACATTCACATTTACACACGTTCACACACACTCGCACACTTTCACAATTATTCCCCAAAGTAACAAGACCTGCTGACAAGTGACTCCCGGGCAGAGAAGACCCGTCTCCCACACAGGAGAGAGCGGTGCAGGGCCCCGTGCAGGCTGCATGCAAGCATTAGTGTGAGGGGTGCGTCCCCCCTAACCAGGGCTCAGGCAGCCTCTGGAGGAAGTAGAGACCTGAAGGTGGGTCGTAACTGCCCAGGCAGAGTCCGAGAAGGGTAGAGCGTCCTGGCATCAGGACAGGAACGGTGCGTGTAGGCTTGGCATTGGAGGAGCTGGTGGTCAAGAATCATGAGGCACAGGAATACTACTCAGCCATAAAAAAAGAACAAACTAATGCCATGTGCAGCGACATGGATGGACCTAGAGATTGTCATGCTGAGCGAAGCAAGTCAGACACAGAAAACCAAATATCCTATGATATCGCTTATACGTGGAATCTTAAAAAAGGGTACAAATGAACTTGTTTACAAAACAGAAGTAGAGCCACGGATGTAGGAAACAAACATGGTTACCAGGGGATGGGGGGGAAGGGATAAATTGGGACATTGGGACTGACATCTTCACACTACTACATATAAAATAGATAACTAATAAGAACCTGCTGTAGAGCACAGGGAACTCTACTCAGTACTCTGTAGTGGCCTATACTGGAACAGAATCTAAAAAAAAAAAAAAGAGTGGATATTTGGATAGGCATCACTGAATCACTTTGCTGTACACCTGAAACTAACACAACATTGTAAATCAACTCTACTCCAATAAAAATTTTTTTGAAAATGCCACCAGGAAAAGAACCCCAAAATCAGGTGGTGCAGAGGAAGGTGGCTCGGGGGGGCTGGGGCTACACCGGGCCGGGGGGGCACGCACATCCTGCTGAGAGCCAAGGACACCGCCGCCTCCTGGCCTCACTTGCACTTTAGGACACTGGCTAGGTGCGGACTGGCTGGGAGGGGAAGCAGGACTGGGCGCTGGTGAGGGAGGCACTGAGGGGGCGGGGACGAGGCTCTGGGGAGGCTGGGGGTGGGGGTGGGGGTGGCAAACCGTATGGGCCTCCACCCCTGGGGTCAGATCACATGGGGAAAGAATCACTCCTTGTGACCCCGCCAGCCTCTCAGCGCCTTTCCTTACTACAGTGCCGGTGTGTGTGTGGGGGGGGGGGGTGACCCAACATCCTGGGGGAACAGAGAGGAGCCCCATGGCCCCTCCTCCGGGATCAGCTGGCAACCGCAGCCGCAGGCCAGTCAGCCACCTCTGCGGCTGCGGGGCTGCCACAAGAAGGCGCAAGCTCCTTTCAGGGTCCCCGTTAGGGCTGGGAACGGATTTAGATGAGGCCCCGGCGGCCACGAATGCCTGTGCCCTGCAGAATCTGGTCCTGGGGCTGCAGCACCCCAGTGGCGCCCGCTGCCTGTACTTGTGCCCCAAGGTTGGGCAGCCCTAGGCCTTTGATCTCATCCTCTGGGCAGTGACTGCACCATGGGGCAGCTCTGTCCACCTGAGGCAGGCTTTTCTCCAGGCAGGCTGCTCTGGGCCAGCCCACACCTGCGGGCAGCGGGTCAGCTGAGCCCACCGCAGGCCCTAGGAGGGAAGCTGTCCCGCACCGCCCTGGGGTACCTGACGGGGGCCCAGGGCTGTCAGTGAGGCTGACTCCAGAGGGCATCTCTCCTAGGCACGGGGGAGGGGACGATACTTCTGGCTTTAACTGAGTCAGATCAGCTGGACAGATGGGGGGCTTTCGAGACAGGGAGGTCCCCTGAGGCCACAGAGCCCTGGTGAGCTCTAGCTGGGCAGGCAGACAAGATCGGCAGCCCCAATTCCTCCCAGACTCAGGGCCGAGGAGGGCTGTGGAGTGGGAGGGCAACCGTGCATTCCTGTGGCTTATCTTCAGGCTGCCCTCCCCTCCCATCCCACGGTCTCCGGTTGGCTGTGAATTGGCTTTTCCCAGGAGCTCGGATGGAATTCCACCGTATCTCGAGCATCACAGAGAGCCACGAGCCTCAGAAACAACAAAGCCGCCCAGTTTCCTGCTGTGCTGATGGGAATCTCCGTCCGAAAGGCATGGTGGGAGGAGCCGGCACCTCCACCCTGAGGTGCCTAGCTGGAGGGGTGGCCACAGGGAAGCTGCTGCAGAGGCCGACGGAGCAGGAGTGATCGGGAGAAACCCGCCCGCTCTCCAAGCTGCTGGGGCCTTTCGTTGGCCAAACGCAATCCAGGAGTCGCCTGGGCAGGGGGCAGCTCCTGAGCACAGAGCGGGCCCGGAACGGCCTTTGTCAAACTTCCTCCTGGTGACCCCAGGCACCCGCCATGTGGACCCTGTGCCTCTGCACGTCCATCACAGTTTGGTCCAGAGCCCGCACAACAGCGCAGAGCCGAGCCTCTGGATAAGGAGAGCTCTCGTAGGCAGGCAGGTGTGGAGGGGACCCCAATCCCTCAAGAAGTTGCCCCTTGTCCACAGCCTCCCCAGGTCCAAACCTGCATGTCACCCGGCCTCCCCTCCAGCCTCCTTTTGTCCTGAGCACATCTGACTCTCCAGCCCCTGCTCGGGCAGGACCCGTCGCCAAAGCCCCAGTGACTCGGTTCTGGCAGCCTTTGTGGGTCCTCTCCTGCGTCCACCCCGTGTCCTCTGCTGACCGAAGGCCAGGTACCTGGGACTTTCCTGGGGCCCCTCGGCAAGTCGGGGAGGAGCCAGGTCCCGGGCACCTGTGCAGCCACACACGGCCTCTCTGCTCCCGCAGGGCTCAGGGAACAGCGCCAGCCAGTTGCCAACCATACGTCCCTTACCCAGTTATGGTCAGAGACATGAAGAGTGACCTTTGGGGGCCTCTTTCGTCTTCCTGGAAACGCGCCGTGTGGCTTGCGGGATCTCAGTTGCCCGACCAGGGATCAAAGCCAGGCCATGGCAGTGAAAGCCCGAATCCTAACCACTAGGCCACCAGGGAACTCGCCACCCCGGTTCTGATGTTCTGACTGATTCCCTTCCACTGATTGCATTCATTTTGGCTACTTTGCAAGTTAAAGGCATCCACTGTTAACTGAACATAAATGACAGCAATAAGAAGGTGTCTTCACCCCTGGACACAAAGGGACACCCGGCCACAAGTGGGCATCTCTGGACATGAGCGGGCACCCTGGACACCAGGCATGTGGGGGAGGCAGCAGCAGCGCTGGGCTCAGGTGGCCTTGCTCCCCCTTCTTGGCTGCCCCGAGGCAAGCTGTAAAAACAGCCTCAAGGCTTTTGCTGCCTGGTGACCAAACCAGCCCCAAGGAGAAGGCTCCTGACGAGAGGGACCAGAAATAAACGCGTAGGAGGGGCGGGGTCAAACCTTTGCGGGGAAACGGCCCCCCTCCGCCTGCGCATCTCTGCCTCCCTGCCCGGAACCGCTGCTCCCCGAGAGGACACCCAGCTTCCCTCCACTTGGGCCCCTGCCCGTGAGGAAAGGGTGGGTCTGCTTTGCTGGAGGCCAGACCGGCCACTAAGGGAGCAGTGGGTGGGAGGAGCCTCTGCAGTGACGACACAGAGGGCCCGTTCCTCCTTCCTCTATCCCTCAAATCCGCTCCCACCACGGGAACCTCGCCTTGTTTAAAGCCTTTCCGCATCTCCAGTTGTTTTTTGTAAAGTGGCAGCTTCGGGGCTGCCCACCTGCTCCTCAGCACCTCTCCCACACCCTTCAGGACCACCCAATCTCCCAACCTTCTGACCCACCCGTCATCTGCCAACTCTGCTCTTTCTGGAACCTTCTCCAACAGTCCCAGCAGGATCAGGGCTCCCCCAGCAAGCGTTCCCGGTGTAATCGTGGCCTGCTGTTCGGGGGGATGGTGAGGACATCAGGAGGGTCAGGAGTGCCCTCCCCCCACGAGGACCCGACTGAAGCCACGTAAGCCTCCCACCGGGGGTGACATATTCTTGGTCCTGTTGCCTTGCAGGACAGGAGGTGGTTCTGACAGCGGTCCAAGGATCGCCACCTGACCACATCCAGGGGATTCTTCTTGGTCTCCATGAACTGGATCCCTCAGCAGCATTTGACGCCTTCTGGAAACTCTCTGGTTCTCTCACTCCCTCCCTGCTGCCCAGGACCCTCCTTCCTAAGGTCGGAACCCTCGGGACTTTGCCCTAAGCTCTCTTTGTGCCCCACTCAGCACATCCCCTGGGATGTCCACTCCCACATCCCACAGCACATCCCCTGGGATGTCCACTCCCACATCGTCCACTCCCACAGTGTCACCCTCCACGGAGGGACACACCAGGGACTCCCCAGTCCAGACCCCAGCCCAGACTTCCCATAAGAGCAGCCAACAGTGAGCACCTACTGTGTGCCAAGATCAGCAAGCTGTGTGGGTCATCTCATCCCGCCCTCCCAGGGCCCTGTGTGAACCAGGAACCTACCTGTGCAGAGGCCACATACTTGTCAAAGGTCACGTCGTAAGTGTGGTCCCCTGCAGCACCCTGACCATTGTGCAGAGGTCCACACAGAACACACAGAGCACAGCTCGGTCAAGGACACGTTGAGGGTTCCTGCACCAACCCCCTCCAGGGGAGGGGCACCTGGCTGATCTGTGTACGTAAGACAGAGGCAAGTCTGCACGTGCTCTCGGAGAGTACTGGAGGACGAGGGACAAATTGGGGATGGGCTGGACTGTCAGTGTGAGCCCACATGTCGTTCTCAGAGAGCACAGCCCTGGGCTCACCACACACACTCAGGACCACAGAGGCTCCGCAGGGCCGCCTTTGATGTCCCTGCGTCTGATCTCTGTGTGAATCTGCTGTCTCTGCGGGTGTCACGCTCAGCTGTCAGGCTCCACTGGTGTCTGGCTGACTGCGCCATTGTGCTGACGATGACCTGGGACATAGATGCTCCACATTCTAATCCAATCAAATCTGAGCTCCTTGGTGGGGTGGTTTTAGGGCCAGGCTATGAGGTTTGCTCTGACCCTACTGGGGCTCTTTGCATTGGTCTCTGTCCCCACTTCTCTCTGGTGGTAAAACCCAGCTGCCTGGGGCTTAACTTGTGCCCTTATGGAGCTGCCAGCCTCCTCTCATGCTCACCTCCACAGTGGAGCTGCCAGCCGCTTCCCACTACTCACCACCAAAATGCCCACAGTTCTTGAGAGCTCCCTTAGGCTTGGGCTTCCCTACGCTCTATTCTAAATAAAGTCAGTTGTCATGGAGAGAGCTTCAGAGCTGCCTATCCTTATGGCTTCCTCTCCCCTAGGGAAGATCTCAGACCCACCGTCCAGAGCTGGGGTTGTGGCATGACACCCCCACTTTATGAACAGGATGTTGGGTGGGGACGGCAGCTTCTGGTCTTCTCAGGCTGCCTCTCCTGGGAGGAACCTCCACTTTAGAGGCAAGCTGAAGAGACACTGATGGGGCCCCAGTATTCTCAGCATGCCATGCCTGGGATAGAGCTCCCCAGCAAATACCAGTGAGGTCTGGCCGGGCGCAGGGAGCCCTGACATCTCAGCTGTTCATGACTAAAACTTAGTCTCTGTAACATGGAGGTTGGGGTGGAGGGGATGAGAAATCCTGCCCCTCCCAGGGAAATACCATATCAAGATTCCTTGTCTAGAAAGTGGAGAGACATGGCATCCCCTTGTCTGGGAGCTGGGGGAAGAGGGACACAAATGCACACACATGCATACACACGCACGTCCCCTGTGTGGGCCTGGCACCCAGGACCCTCCAGATCCTAGAAAAGAACGCATGGATAGGTGAGAATGTGAGGAAAGATTCAAATAGGAAACTTGAGTAGACATTCCTCTTATTCCTGGATCCTAAGTTCTTGAACAGGGTGAATGTTGAATGCAGGTTTATTTCCCTTCCTGATGAGGTGAGTGGGGACCGGCACCTGGGCTCCCACCCCCCAGTCCTGTCCACAGCAGTGCGGCAGCTCCACGGCCCCCAGCCCTCAGGACCTCAGTGCAGGGAACTCCAGACTCTCCAAACACACACAGCACAAGGAGCATTTGGCTCAGTCAGAGTCCCAACCTCACCTCGGCCAGAAATGGTGCCCAGGGACTCCCACGCTAATAAATGTTTCTAGAAGTAAGTGCACAAAGGACATCAGACTGCCGGACCGGCCCTAGAGACACCTTGCTCCCTGCACCCTCCATCCCTCACAGCCCACGTCCTTTGCTGGACCCTCTTCCCCACCCGCCTTCAATTGATACAAAGCAGGGCACAGGGGTGACACTTAGTGTGCCAGATGGAGGGAACCAGCCCTCTGCCACTGTGAGACTCAGCGATAAAATAAAGGAGTGAGACGAAGAGGAGGAGCTGTGAGACATCCGGGAAAACCCAGGCAGAGGGAAGGGCAGAACTGGGGCTGGGGTCGGGGTGGGGGTCCCAGATGTCCTGGGGTCCCCACCCTGGTAGACACACACCCTCTCCGATTATTCAATCAAACTCTAACCAGGGCAACAGGATTTCTCAGATGTGATTAAGGTCTCAACTTTACTGGCTCTCAGATACGGAGATTATCCTGGCGGGCTTACCGATCATATGACTCCCCCCCCCACCCCGATAAATCCAAGTCTAGAGGTCAGAGGGGTCAATATGATGTACAGTCTCCTTTGCTGGCTTTGAAGATGGAGGGGGCCATGTAGGCAGGAACATGTGCAGGGCCTCTAGCAGCTAAGAGCAGCCCCACCGACAGCCACAGGAAATGGGGCCCTTAGCCCTTCAACGGGCCTTTGCCACACCCCGTGAGCCTGGGCGAGAACCCCGAGCTCCGGATGACATCTTGGCTCCAGTCTGGAGAGACCCTGCACTGAGAACCAGCAAACCTGGACCCCGACTCCAGGCTGCAGAGCTGGACTACTTCCAGCCTTGAAGTCTGTGATATTTGTTACCCAGCAGTAGGTGCTGACACAGCATCCCTGTGCGTTCTTCACCCGACACATTCAGCAGCCCCGCTGCAGGTTCAAGGAGGCAAAGAACTGGGTTAGCCGTGCCCTGGTTTTGCCAATGAGCACAGTGAAAGACGAGAGGGCCAAGGGGCTGACAGAGCACGCAAAGGCATGACCAATAGTCCACTGACCAGGATTCAGGCTGGGCGGGGGGGAAGGCAGAGAGCCAGAGCTGGACGGAGCTGGCCTGGGGGTCGGAGGTCTCATGGGGGCCAGGAGGTCTCTAAAGTTAGCATAGTGAAGGAAGTGCACTGTAGAGCTAAGGGGGGTGGTCGGGTGGCCCGGTGCCTGGCCCAGGATTGCAAGGGTCGCCACTCTTGGTAAGGGTGGGGTCCGCAGCCAAGAGGGCCACTTGAAGGCCATGTGCACACAGGAGTAGCCCCTTGGTGGGGGCCCAGCTTCTTATGGGACCCAGGAAGTGAGGACTCCTGGGGAGGGGAAGGCACACACAGCATGTGCTCCAGAGGCCCTCAAACAGGGAGTGACCAGGGCCAGCCAGGGGCTGGGCTGCACACCCGCCAAGGCAGCCACGCCCCCCAGGACATCATCTGAGAAGAGGGCCAACATTTTAAACGTTTGAGATGGTCTGAGACCCGCGAGCACTCTGACCCCGCACCCCGGCCTCCAGAGGCCACGTCATCTGGCAGACGTCCAGCGAAGGTGACCAGCGAGGCTCAGGTAGCGGGAGATGCGCTGGAGTCAGCGTGGGTTCACGTTCAGATCACAGACTTCTGGTCCTCGGCCGAAGCTGCCTCACGAAGCAGAAGTGCCAGGAGTTTCAGATTCTGTCCCTACACTGTGCCCCTACCCGCACCGCTGGGCACCTAGAGGGGACCAGCAGGCTCAGGGGACCAGCACATCTCTGGGCAGGAAGGGGGGCGGGGCCTCTGATGGACACAGGGACTGCCCCGCCAGGTTCTCTCCACGTCCACTCATAGCCATGGCCCACCTCTGGTCCCCAGCAAGACCGTGCTGAAGCCAACAGCCCACATCCAAAAGCCTCGGCCCCAGAACTGGAACATGGACAAGGCCCAGCGAGAGGTCTGCGGACGAAGTGCCCCCACCAGCTGCTCCCAGGTCCCCAGGACCAGGTGGGGGTCTTGGCAAGCCCTAGGCGACCTTGAAACGCTGGAAGGATAGTCTCCCCTCCATCCTCAAAGCGCAGCGTGCCAGTGGGAAGCACAAAACCTCTGCAAGCTGGATGGGTGGATGCCTCCTGCCTGCCCACATTCCCCTGGTGTGAAGCTCTCTTTGCCACTCTGAGCTCCGACATTCTGGAGCCTCAGGCACTCCCCATCTGTAAAATGGGCATGGGGGACTTGCCGGTTCTAAGAGGCCAGGAGGGGTCTCTGGGAATTCCCTGAAATAACACTGGAAACCCCAGAAGCAGCATGACTCTTTACTCAGAGAAAGCACAGACATGGCAGACAGAGCTCAGCCAGAAGGACAGCGCAGGGGACCCCACCCCGAGGCCGTGCTCACAGCGGGAGGCCGTTAGGAAGCTCCAGCCCCTGGTGGTGGCCCCAGAAAGCAGGTCTCAGGCTGTGCTGTGGCTCCTCGGAACCCCCAACCCAACCCTCAGTCTTCCAGATCTGTAGGTGGGCTCCCTACCAAGAGGACTCAAAGCCTGCGAAGCGAGGACCTACAAAAACCCCCTCACTATCTCTTTACCCCCAACCCCCAGCCAGGTGGGAATAGGCACACCTTTCCAGGGCGGTGCCGGGGTGGGGCCAGGGCTTGGGGTGGAGTCAGAGTGGGAGGTGGGGCCAGGACCGGGGGTGGGGTCAGGACTGGGGGTGGGGCCAGGGCTGGAGGTGGGGTCAGGGCCAGAGGTGGAGTCAGAGCCAAGGGGTGGAGTCAGGGCTGGGCTGGGGCCAGGGGTAGAGTCAGTTGGGAGGCGGGGTCTGGCCGGGGCTGCAGATGGGGCACCACGGGACTCTGTGCTAGGAACTCCGAGGCCCCAGCCCAGCCTGGGACAGCGCGGGCGAAGCAGCGGTGACTTGTGCCTAGCACGCAGGCTCCAGCCGCGGCACGTTTTCTTTCACCAGCCCAAAGGCCGCCCAGGTAGGGTGGGGGCAGCCGAAGAGTGTCCACCGGCTCTCCCAGCCCTGGAGAACTTTCTTCCGCTTCCCCAGGCGGGGCCCCTCGGACTCACCGGGCCCTCACACCACCTGGTCGGTGCGTTTGCTGCGCCACACCACCACGCCGGTCATGGCGATGGTCAGCAGGATGGGCACTGCGATGAGCGGGATGAGAATTTCGTCTGGGGGGTCCTGCCAGTGTTGCCTGTCCACGGAGCAGTTTTGGAAGAACCGCCTGTGGACCCCAGCGATGAAGCTCTCCGCCAAGGGGTTGGGCCAGTAGCAGCCCACCACGTTGGTCTCCACCTCGGTGCAGTTGGTGAAGCTCTCGTAGTACCTGCGAAGGCAGAGGGCTTGACCGCCTGGCTCCTCTGCCCCTCCTCACTCTGGCCCTGACCGCCAGGAAAGTGGGGGGCAATCCTGTCTGGCTACCTGCTCTCATCATGGCTCCAGGACACAGGGGAAGGCCTCCTGCTCTGAGCCCTACTGGGCCTGCTGGGCCAGCAGGGTCCATCTCCCTGGCGTCCTTGCCCAGAGGCTCTCTGGCATGGCGACTCCATGCTCTGCTTCCCACCTCTAGGCCTCAGCCCCGCTTTCATCTGCCCCTGAGCCCCTTCCCCAAAGTGCACAGCCATGTTCTACTCCCCTTCGCAGGCTGCCGCGTCACAAACTCGATTCCCCTCGTGCCCACCCCAGCAGACAATGACCTCTGCACAGAGCCCGGTGTCATCGAGCCCAACTCCTGGCCCTCCCATCTTAAAACAGAGGCAGCAGGGCTTCCCTGGTGGCGCAGTGGTTGAGAGTCCGCCTGCCGATGCAGGGGACACGGGTTCGTGCCCTGGTCCGGGAGGATCCCACGTGCCGCGGGGCAGCTGGGCCCGTGAGCCGTGGCCGCTGGGCCTGCGCGTCCGGAGCCTGTGCTCCGCAATGGGAGAGGCCACAACAGTGAGAGGCCCGCGTACCGCAAAAAAAAAAAACAAAAAAAAAACAGAGGCAGCAGAGCCCAGCATGGAAACTCTGAGGCCGTGAGCCCCCCAAAATACACCTCATGCCCCGTCCTGCATCTCCTACGTCATCCCTGCCTCATCTTGGTCATCCACACCCGTCACCTGCTTCCTATGAGGACGTGAAGTCCCAACGCCCAAGGTCTGGGCCCAGCATTTCTCAAGTCTTCCCAGGGGGTACTCTGGGCCTGGCTTCTTTTTCCAAGGCCAAGGGGTGTGTGGAGTCACAGCCACTTGGACCTGCAAGGCCCTTGTCACCTAAGGCCACTCTATGGGCTCCCCGGGGAAGAGGTCTCTCTGAGGCAGGCCGAGGACCAGCGGCCTCCCAGTCAAGGCAGCTTGCCCTCATTTACCTGGTTTGGGGGAGCGTGTCCCACCTGTGAGCCCAGCCCCGGCCTGTCTTCCTCTCAGACGTCACCTCTCCCAGCCCCCATCTGACAGGACACGTGGGATTCCCCCCGCCCCAGGGTCCTCCTGTCTGTGTCAGTCAACCGGAAAGGGCACTCAGCAAACCACCCATGAGGAGCCACGTCCATCCAGCGGGCTGGCTCTGGACGGTCCTTGAAGCCAACCAAGGGCTACAGCTACCAGGACCCAGAGTTCAGCCCCACGGCCAGCTGGCCTGGGATTAGCGGCCCCTGGGAGTGGTGGCCTAGGCTGGCAGCCATTGTCCAAGGTGCTCTGGTGAGAGGGCTGGTCAGACACGTGCCAAGGTGCACCAGCTCCACCACTGCCCACACTCTCTTGCAGCTGGCAGAGTGCTGCATGCAGGACAGGTATGGGAGCGGGAGAGGCTCCTGCCTCAGATCCCCACAGGCAGCAGGCCCTGTGGCCCCCCTCCTCCCTCCGGTGTGGACCCAGGGCGAGTGACCTGGCCTGAGCAACAGGAAGGAACTGCTTCCTGCAAGGAGCTTCCTGTACAGAACCTCGTCTCTGCCTGGAAAGGCGGTGGGAAACGGGGCTGCTAATCACTAAACCAGGCCTTCGTAGTGCCCACGCCTCCCGGCAGCCCCGGGCAGTTTCCCAGTCCAGACGCTTGGGTTGCTGGTCCGGCACACGTCTGCCCTGCACCCCTCAGCTAACGCAGACAAGGGAGAGCCACACGAGGCAAAAGAGAACGGGAAGCAAAGGGTACAGCCTGGAATCTGTGTGCAGAGCCGTGATGTGGCCCCTGGGACATGCTCAGGCTCTGGGACACCTCACCAGGCAGGTCCTCAGGCAAACCCATCACTCCCCAAGACCCACCCCTCACACTGGGCCCCGTCAGTGACCTGCCACCCCAGACAGAGCCTCTAACTGGACACCCTGCCAAGCCCCGACCCACCCCAGGGCTCATAGGGCTGGAACGAAGCAGATGGAGCTGGGGGAAGCCCCACTGTGGACAGCAAGCCTGCAGGGGCTGGGGAGTGGTGTGTGGCCCGAGTGACCCCCGTGCACAGAAAACAGCACAGGACAGCAGCTTAGGGGTCAGGATGAAGAATCAATGTCCTTCAATCCCAGCTAGCCCACTGACCATCTTCCTGACTTTGTCCACATTACTTAGCCTCCATGAGCCTCAGTGTCCCTGCCTGTAAATGGGGTTCATAATTCTTATCTGATAAGGTGACTGAAAGGACCAAATGAGGTGAAGTGAATACACTCCTGACAAGTGCCTGGCACGTAGTAGGTGCTCGGTGAGGTCTCGGGGTGAGCCCCAAAGGCCAGGAATGGGGCAGAGCTGAGCACAACACCCATCTCTGTGGGTCGACCTACGGGGCCAGGCGCAGAATGCCCACACCTGGTGCTTCCCAAGAACGCTGGGAAGTGGCTCCGAATTTTAAGAGCAAACGCTTTTAGGATAAAAGACACCGAGAGGTCGGGCACTCAGGCACATGGCGAGAGTTGTAGAGGCCAACTCCCACACCCCAGCATCCCGCCCTTCCCTGGGCTGGGGAGGCAGAAGGCAGGGACGCACACACTTGCACACACTGCTCCCAAGCCCTGTTAACTCGCCAGCCCAAGTTCAGGCTGGAGACGAAATCAGGGTGTCCTTCACAAGGAAGCTGCTGTTTGTGTGACATCGCAGAACCAGGGTCACGACAGGGTCTGTGCTTCTCAAGCATCCCCTGGTCACCCAGGGCCTCCCCATGTCCTCCCTTCAGTCTGGCTTCCAGAGCAAGAGAAGACGCAGCCATAGGCCAGCTGGGAAAGGGGGATGCAGAGGCCGGGAGCGAGGCAAACCGCCCCCGTCAGACTCCCTCCCCCGCCAGGCAAATTTCCCTACTCAGGTGGAAGTCGGCCCCTCTCTCTCCAACTCCCAGACCCCCCTCCTGGCTGCCCCCTCTGCTGTCCTCAGGCCCCAGGGCTGGATGTCTGATCTCCTCGCTGAGGCTTTAGCAGGTGACAAAGGCACAGGATGGGAAGCGCCCACCTCATCCTCCCTTACCCCGGACCCCTGTGTGTCCACTCCAGGCTTGGCGTCCAGGCCAGGCTCAGAGGACAAGAAGAAGCCTGGCCAAGCCCCTTCCCGAGCCCCCAGCCCCCTTTCCCAGCAGACACAGAAATTTCATACTGTTTGGTTCAGCGAACAACTATGTCTGCGAGGGGCCTGCCACTGTCCCCGGGGGAGTTGGGCATGGAAGCCCCTAGAACAGCCACTGGGGGCAGAGAGCACAGGGGCCGGGGTCTTGGAGGAGAAAGGGCTGATGCAACTGAGCAAATCCGGGGCTCCCAGGGAGGATGGGGCCTCCAGGCAAGCACGGCTCACAGGACAGTGTGAGTCTGCAGCGGCCGCCAGCAGCGCACCAGATTGAGATGGCCAAGTGGGAAGTGGAGGAGGGCGGGCACAGCCCGTAGGTGATTTCTGAGGAGGTGAAAGGGCCACCTTGACACTTGATGCTAGGTGTGACCAGAGGAGATCAAAAACCTCAGGAGCTTCTAGACGTGGGGCTCTCTGTGGTGAGGCACTGCTCCCGCCGCACCAGGTAGAAACCAGCGGGGTTCAGTTTCTCTGGGGTCCACTGGTCCTGACTACAAACCCAGCCCTGGCCGGTGCTGTGAAGAAAACCCAAAAGGACAATTTCCACCCAGCATGGACCGTGAAGAGAGGCAGGCATGCCAGGGCAGGGCACTAACCCAATTCTGGAAGGGCAGTGGGTGTCAGGGTTTCCCAGAGACATGACCTCGCTCAGAGGAATGGGGGACACACAGCCTGGAGTGTCCAGTTTGGAACTGCCAGGGTGGTCCGTGTGGGGAGCGGAGGGCTGTGAGGCTTGGAGTGGACCTCGGAGCATGCGGGGCACAGACGCCGAGGGCAGGACGTAGGCAGGGCAAGGGCAGGGCACGGGCACACGGTCAGCAGGATACAGACGGGCTGTGGGCAGAGGGTAGTCCAGCCACGGGCAGGGCATGGGCAGGGCGTGGGCTGGGTGAGGGCAGGGCGTGGGCTGGGCGAGGGCAGGGCGTGGGCTGGGCGAGGGCAGGGCGTGGGCTGGGCGTGGGCAGGGCGTGGGCAAGCCACGGGCAGGGCGTGGGCTGGGCGAGGGCAGGGCGAGGGCAGGCCCAGTGCCTGAGCAGGGACACTCACACGATGAACTCCGACAAGTTGCACCACTTCCAGACCTCCACCTTCTTCATCCTTTCAGCAAAGGTCTGGCCGCAGTGGGGCAGCATGGCCAGCATGCGCTTCTCATTGCAGCCGCCCACTGGGGGACACTCCCCTAGAGAGGAGAGAGCCGTGAGCACTGCTGGAATTGCTGGCATGAGCCTTGAAGGGCTCCTGCTGATGACCCTCAAGGCCAGCTGGGGTCTTCCTCCTTCACCTTGACCTCCATGTGACCCGGGGAGGTTGAAGCCAGTGCAGAAAGAGTGACCCACTTGGAGGCATCCAGGAGACAGGACCCAGAGGGCCCGTGGCCTCCCAGGGCGGCATGGGAAGAAGCAGGTAAGAGGACAGCATTCAGAGGGACAGGGGTCCCGGGAGTGGAGAGGCTGAGGGCTGACGGAGTCCGGGCTGGGTGGGGACAGGGAGCAGGGGCAACCACTGCACCTCGAGGGTGAGGGCACCCGCAGCATGTCCCAGGAAGCGTTCTGAGAGTCTGATGACAGTCCCAGGCCTCTGGGCAGCGACAGAGGGCCCTTGACAGTAAGGACTGCCCACCCTGTCAAAGCCACCCCCTTGAACTCCAGGAGGCCAGGGGCTGAGGGCTGCAGGGTCCAGCAACAGCGGCCAGGCCTTTGAACACTCTTGGGGTCTGGCAGGACCCCTGCCCCAGGATTTCTCATCACTCTTCCTGAGCTCTGCCCCCAACACTTCCTGTGCCCTCCACCCCCAGAGAACACCCTCCTCCCACTGGGAACACCCACCTGTCTGACCCTCAGGACCCGTCCCCCCACCCTCTCCAGGCATCCGATTTCCAGGGGTCAGTTCCCCCCCTCGTAATCTTCCCTCTCGTGACCCCTAGCTTTGGCTCCCATCATATAATCAAGAGAAAGCCCTGCTGTGCATGTCCTGGAGTACATATGTTGTATTGATATATGTATGTGTGTGCATCTATGTGTGTGTGTGTGTCTTTGTGTACGCTGCCCTGCCATGTGTGTCTTAGTGTGTGTGTGTTGTGTTCACATCTGTGTGTGTTGTGTGTGTAGGTGTATCTGCCCTGCCATGTGTATCCTGACATATGTATGTGTGTATGTATGTATGTGTGCTGCCCTGCCGTGTGTGTCCTGATGTGTGTATGGGTGTATACGTATGTCTGTGTGGTATGTGTGTTTGTACATGTGTGTGTCTATGTGCACGCTGCCCTACCGTGTGTATCTGGTGTATGTGTGCCTATGTGGGACTCACAACTTCACAACTTACAATAATCTTACAATAATGAAGACAGTGTGGCACTGGCATGAGGGTAGACATATAGATCAATGGAATAAAATTAAGAGTCCAAGAATCAACCTTCATTTTAGAATAAAATTATTTTCTATAAATGTACCAAGACAATTCACCAGGGAAAGAATAGTCTTTTCAACAAATGGCGCTGGAACTACTGTATATACACATGCAAGAGAATAAAGTTAGACCCTTTCCTCACAATCTACACAAAAATTAACTCAAAACATATAAGAGAGCTAAATGTAAGAGCTAAACTATAAAAATTCTTAGGATAAAAGGAGAAAGTCTTTGTGTCCTTGTATAAGACAAAGTCGTCTTAAATATGACACCAAAAGCACAAACAACAAAAGAAAAAGACAGAAAGTGAACTATATCAAAATTTTTAACTTTTGTTCTTCAAAAGACACCATCAATAGAGTGAAAAGACAACCCACCGAATGAAAGAAAATGTATGAAAATCGTATTTCTGATAAGGGGCTTGTATCTAGAATAGATAAAGAACTCTTATGACTCTATAAAAAGAGAGCAATGACCCATTTAAAAATAGGCAAAGGATCTGAATAAACATTTCTCCAAAAATATACACAAATGACCAATAAGCACATGAGAAGACAATCAACATCGTTAGCCATCAGGGCGATGCAAGTCAAAACCATAATCAGATATCACTTCACACCCCCCAAGATAGCTATTATCAAAAAGATCTAACAGAGCTGGGGGGAGGGGAGGGGAGAAAAAAAAAGATTTAACAAATGTTGGTGAAGATGTGGAGAAATTTGAACCCTCGTATGCTGCTGGCAGAAACGTAAAATGATGCAGCCACATTGAAAAATAGTTTCCTGGCAGTTTCTCAAAATGTTAAAAATACAATGACTATATGACCCCACAATCACACTACTAGAGGTAGTAGTGTAATTTCTTTCCATAAAAGAATGAAGTACTGACACGTGCTACAGCTTGGATAAACCTTGAAAACATTATGTTAAGTGAAAGATGCCGGTCACAAAATACCACATATTGTAGGATTCCATTTAATGAAGTCTGCAGAACAGCCAACTCTGTAGAGGCAGAGTGCAGATTAGATTACTTAAGGCCAAGGGGGTTGGTGGAATGGGTCATCACTGCTAGTGAGCATGGAATTTATTTAGGAGTGATGAAATGTTCTCAACTGGATGGTGGTGATAGTTGCAAAACTCCGTAAATATACTAAAAAACATTGAACTATATACTTTAAATGGGTGAATGTGTGGTATGTGAGTTATACCTCAAAAAGCTTTTTTAAAAAATAAAAGTTTTTTCAAACATTCAAAAGTTGAAAGAAGGTATTACAAGCACACTCAAACTTCAAGTAATATTTAAGAATTTCCTTTAGGGAGAAGGAAAATAATATCAGAAGTAAATATTGATCTTCACAAAGGAATGAAGAGCACCAGAAATTGTAACTCTAGGAGTAAATATATAAAGTTTGTTTCTCAACATTTAAATCTTTTAAAAGATAACTGACTGTGAAAACAAAAACAATAACGTACTGTGGGGACTTCCCTGGTGGCGCAGTGGTTGAGAATCCACCTGCCAGTGCAGGGAACACGGGTTCAATCCCTGGTCCGGGAAGATCCCACATACCGTGGAACAACTAAGCCCGTGAACCACAACTACTGAAGCCCACGCACGTAGAGCCCGTGCTCCGCAACAAGAGAAACCACCGCAATGAGAAGCCTGCGCACCGCAATGAAGAGTAGCCCCCGCTCGCTGCAACTAGAGAAAGGCCGCATGCAGCAACGAAGACCCAAAGCAGCCAAACTTAAATAAATAAATTTATAAAAATAAATAAATAAATAAATAAATAATGTTTTGTGGATTTACAACTTAAGTTTAAATAAAATGTATGACAGTGATAATATAAAGGGCAAAAATGGAAGGTTCTTGAGCTATACGTGAATTGATATATCATTTAAGAGACTGAGTCTCTCAGGGTGACCACGTGAGGTGTCTGACTTGGCCGCACACCAGACTCACCCAGGCCACAGCCCAGGCCCTGAGACAGGGACCAAGAATCGGTGTTTGTTAAACTGCCCCTACGCCCACATAATTCCAACGTGCTGT
Organism: Delphinus delphis; assembly: GCF_949987515.2. Classification (NCBI taxonomy): domain Eukaryota; kingdom Metazoa; phylum Chordata; class Mammalia; order Artiodactyla; family Delphinidae; genus Delphinus; species Delphinus delphis. Next base: position 10,500,148 of record NC_082691.1, read on the forward strand.
CAGAGCTGAGAACAAGTGGGAAGAGCAATGCTTGCTCACAGTTACGTGCACACAGGCACGTGGAGATCTTGTGCAATGAAGATTCTAACCCCGCAGGCCTGGGGCACCAAGATGCTAATCTCTGACAAGCTCCAGGTGGGTGATGCGAGACCCAGGCCCACACTCTGCAGAGTAAGAGACAGAAAATGGGAGCGCTGAAACCAAGAGTCAGAGGGGAGTCAGACAGCCCCGTGGCTCTGCTCCCCAGCCCAGACGCACTCACTCTCCTCTCTGAGGCTCGGTTTCCCTATCTGGAAATGGAGCCGTGACACCTGCCGTGACACCTCCTTGCCCGGCTTCCCTCCACTACAGTACTGACCAATGTCCACTGAGTGCCCTGTCCTAAGTGTGGTCCAGCTCGCCGAGCCCTGCAACAGCCCAACAAGACAGGACCACTGTGACTGGGGAAAGTCATCGACCTGCTCAGTAACACGGTAGGGGGCCGAACCCAGGTGCAGCCCTGGGTCCAGGGCCGTGCAGGCCCGCAGTTAGTGACTTTAGGGAACGCAGGCTCTCAGGCTGAGGTGGAGGCAGATGATGAGAAGGCAGCCTATGCTCCTTTCTCCCACTGGTTGCCCTGTTCCAAAGGCATCTTTTCCCCACAGCTCACTGACAGGCTCCCCACCACAGGCTCTGAAAGTCCACCTGACATCCAGCCCTTGTACCCATTCCTGGGCCTGGTCTTGTCATCCCCTGACAGCATCCTCTCAGTATCCTTCATGGCTGTCCTGGGCTCCACCCTCCTCCCACATGGGCACGGGCCAGGCAAGTCTCACACTATTCGCCCCTGCTGGCTGCTGCCACTCCTCCCAGCCATGGCCCGACTGGACCTGGCCTGTCTAGACCACCTGGACCACCATCTAGACCCAACTGAACCTGGATCCATGGACCTGGATGACCTGGACTTTAATCCTCCGGACCTGGACCCCCTGGACCCCTTGGGCCTTGAATACCTGGACCCTGGACCTCCTAGATGCCCCCTAGACCTTGAATACCTGGACCCCCTGGACCTCTTAGGCCTTGAATACCTGGACCCTGGACCTCCTAGATGCCCCCTGGACCTTGAATACCTGGACCCCCTGGACTTCTTGGACCCCTTGGACCTGGACCCCTGGACCTGGAACACCTAGACATCCTCAGCCTGACCCAACGGCCACCTGTCGGATCACTGAGACCCAGCCCAGGGCTTTCTCCTCCTCCCCTCCCACTTCTCCCCACCACTGGAGCCCCTTCTTCCTCTTCCTTCCTGCTTCCTCATGGACAGAATCTCCATGAACCCAGAATCTCCATGTGTCCCAGAATCGCCACATACCCAGCACCACAGGGGCCTGGCCAGGGCAGGTTGAGAATGTGTCATCAAGGACCACGTGACATCCTAAGGCAGGTTTCCTGGGATAACTTCTCCCGCCCATGGGGGCGGGCGGGGGATGCTGTGAGGATGCACAGGGCAGGCACCATGGGACACCTGTCTGATCAACCACAGGTGCCCTCCGTGAGGGGGTGGGGAGACTGGTAATTACGGCACCATTTCCTTTTTTTTTTTTTTAATTTTATTTTTGCTGTGTTGGGTCTTCGTTTCTGTGCAAGGGCTTTCCCTAGTTGTGGTGAGCGGGGGCCACTCTTCATCGCGGTGCGCGGGCCTCTCACTATCGCGGCCTCTCTTGTTGCGGAGCACACGCTCCAGACGCGCAGGCTCAGTAGTTGTGGCTCACGGCCCTAGTTGCTCCGCGGCGTGTGGGATGCTCCCAGACCAGGGCTCGAACCCGTGTCCCCTGCATTCACAGGCAGATTCTCAACTGCTGCGCCACCAGGGAAGCCCATGGCACCATTTCTGATGCACAGGCTTCAGGGGCTCCCAGCCAAACCCAACAACCTGCCCTGTGTTATAACAGGGAGGTAAAGATGCAGATTCCTGACAACACCAAGAAAGTGTGTTGCTGCCACCCACTCAAGCTACCAGCTGCATTAGTAAAGGTCTCGGGAATTAAGTTGAAATAGAAAACCATTTCAGTTGGTTCCATCAGGGAAACAAAGAAAATGCACTGTGTTCCTTTTGTCTAGGGGACTTCCAGACTCTGGGAGATGAGAAACAGCCAAACAGATGCATTTCCAAGAGAAAGGCCTTTTATGGCCAGTCACTTGGAAACGAAATACAGGAGCTCTCGTTCTCCTCTTGCGCAAATCAGCATCGAGCAGACTGCAGGCTCTGCAGCGATGGGCCATGGCCAGTAGGGCTGTGGGAGGGTGTGGTTTCTGAAAGGTTCTGCCCCCAGTCCCTGCAGTCTGAGGAGTTCCCTCCCCACCCTGGACCTCAGTTTCTGTATCTATATGATGAATAGGGACGTCAGAGGACCTTCAAACACCTCTCGGCTAACCACCTCCTTGCAATCACTGCGTCACTGGGCTACTTGATATCCAGCCACTGCCTCTGGGCTCGCTTGAGTCCACAGAATCCAGTGTGAAAGGAGGTGGCTCAACAGCAGGACAACATTACGCCCACCAGTGACAAAAACAGTGACAGTGACATGTTCATACACATACACACTGGCATGGGCACTCTGCCTGGGGGTGCTGTGAGCCGCTGGTAGCCACAGCTGCTAGCAAACTCGAGTGCCCACAGAATGTGTGCCAGGCACTGATGGGAGCTTCCCATACACACAACCCTTTCATTCCACACTCTTGGTCCCCGCACATCGTTATGGGGACTGAACTCATTGAATCCAAATGGCTATCACAACAGCCCTTTATAGGGTGCTATTCCTGCATCCACACTAGAGTGGGGGAAACTGAAGCTAAGGGCCAGTAAGTAAGTGTCTCATAATCTTGGTGTTAAGGTGCTGCAAAGGGAGGCCCCCAGAATTCACACCCAGACCCAAGGGGCTGGTCAAGGGCTAGGCATGAAACCGAGCAGTAGGCCTTGGGTTAATTAGTAGAACTTCAACCAAAAGTGAAAAAGGATGGGGGGAGAGGCTTTTTAAACTGAAGTAAGTAAACTTAACTTAGTTCAACTATTATTTTTGGTTTTACACTGGCCAGGTGAATTGCCATGACACACGATGTTCTGATTCCCTATCTTTCCATTTGTATGTTGTTTGTTGTTAAAAAGAGGAAACCTCATTTGGGTAAGTCGAGGGAACTGTTGGACTTCACCCTTCTGTTCTTGTGCTACAAGAGTTGAATTGTGTTCTTTGTGTGTATCTTTGCATTTGTCTTGGGCGTAAGTGTGACTTCTATGGGAAACAAAATCTGTTTTCGGAATGCAGCACCTCAGGGTGCGTCCTGCAGAAGTGGACCACTTCCAGTTGCAAAGCAATGAAATGTAAAAAGATGATTTTCCTTTGTAATACAACCTGGCCATAATACTCCCTAGATTCGGGGGGAAAATTTTGCCCTTTAATGGGTCCCTAAACTACACTACTATTATGCATTAGAGCTGTTTCACAATAGAGAGGAAAAATGGGATAAGATTTATAAACTAATAAGTTTTGTATTGAAATAAATACCTGATTCATGAATAAGTTTTAAAATGAAGGTATGGGACTTCCCGGTGGGGCAGCGGTTAAGAATCTGCCTGCCAATTCAGGGGACACGCGTTCGATCCCTGGTCCAGGAAGATCCCAGATGCCACGGAGCAAAGAAGCCCGTGCACCACAACTACTGAGCCTGCACTCTAGAGACCACGAGCCACAACTACTGAGCGCACCTGCCACAACTACTGAAGCCCACACACCTAGAGTCCATGCTCCACAACAAGAGAAGCCACCGCAATGAGAAGCCCATGCACCGCAATGAAGAGGAGCCCCCACTCGCCGCAACTAGGGAAGCCCACGCGCAGCAACGAAGACCCAACGCAGCCATAAATTAATTAATTAATTAATTAATTAATTAATTTAATGAAGCTATGAGATCTCTGCCTATCTGGATATATGTATGTCTATGCATACATTATAATTATATGTCTTTATCTCTGGATAGTATTACCAAAACTAATTTGTAAATGAGCGCTACTTAATTGGCTTAAAGAAAAGTAAGTGCTTACAAATCAAACATTTCTAAATACAACAAAAAACTAACCAAAATGAATTTCAGGTTCATGTGATCTGGGGAATATTCAGTATTAAATTAATATCCAGCATTAAAGTTAGTTTAAGTATAGTTAATACAGACATGTCTTTAGAGTCATCAATGTTAAGTATGATTTTATTGTACCTAGGTTTACTGAAAGTCAGTAAATTCATATTATATCTACTGAAAAACTTGTCAACAAGAAAATGAATTTTGTATGATGATACTGTCATAAGTAAAAAAAATAAAGATAAGTGGTATAGAAGCTTTTAGGTGAACTCTTTAGAAGTAATTATGTTTTAGTCTTTCCAGATTCTTAGTAACTTGAAACTTTCGAGTTTTTCTGAATTAAGTTAAATGATAAACATTTCTTGAAGGTCTAGGTCATTTTTAAGATAAAGTACTGGAACACTGATTGCTAGACAAGTCTATCTTCTTTTGTCTTACGAGAGAAAAAAAAAACTAAAGGTGTTTGGGTTTATTAGACACACATCTTGAACCACTTTAAAGAGAAATTATGCTATAAAAACGTATTTTTTAAAAAATGTTTTTAGAGGTTAGAGAACATGTTTATAAGTTTGCCAATCAGAAAACGTTGGTATAGCAAACAGTTCAGTTAGTTGGCTTTTGGTTTTTGCTGGCGATTACGGTTTTTAAGGGTTAAAAATTCTAATAAATATGCGATTAAACTATTAAAAATAATAAGGAAATCACTTCAGAATGTAAAGAAAATACATTGTCAGCAAGAGAAGGATGGAGATATTTTTGTTAAAGAAAAAGGGAAAATAATTTTGTCCTAGAGCTCATTGTTTCTAGATGGGAAAAAATAAGGGACAAACTTATATAGATACAGAAAGTTGTAGAAGGTTTATGGAAAAGGAACCTTAAGAAAAGAGTTTTGTGCATGGTCAGGATTGATTGAGATTAGATTGAATTTAAAAGCAAACTAATACAGGACTAGAGTTTGTTTTTCTCTCTCTGTAAAGAGAACAAAGTTTTCCTGGAATATTGAGCAGCTTTGATAACAGACTGTAAGTTTCTTTCTCTAGCTAACTTTGACTTTCCCAAAGGGCCCCTGAGCCATCTCAGAAAGACATATTAAACTAATTAAGATTATTTGGTCTATTAAACTACATGGAAAACATTATATGAAAAAATTTCTCTAATAAAGTTGTCACAGAGTATAACTACTCGTGACATGTATCACTGCTTGCTTTAAGTCTACTGCTTGGAGCACGTGCAATGTTTGTGTGACAATTTGATATAATTGATAAGATGTATAACCTATAAAATGTTTCCCTGTCAACATACCTTTGTAGCTGTTTGTTATGTCTGATTAGTTTTCCCCCAACATGGATAACTAGGCAAACATATAAACAAAAAGTAGGAGTAGCACCAAGGGACATGATAGACCCAGGGCAGGCAGCAAACACAATCAAGGGACAGATACTTTGATCATCAGTGCTTTCTACTGAAAGATTTGCAACCAAAAGGGGGAAATGACAGAAGAAAATTTCACATATTGAGGTATAGGGAAGTCTTTCTGGTTTACATGATTTAACTCAAATTTCATGCTAATTTAAAACAGCCTGTTTGTGGTCTATTAAACATACATTGTATGTCTGCTTTAACCATTAAGGGAAAAACTACATTTGGAGAATAGTACAAACATGCATTTTGATTATTATCCTCATTGTAATATATCTACTAATTTTCAAATGTTTGTCTAGGTGCTATGACAAAGCAATCAAAGAGGGAAGTACTGTTTTCATAATACAAAATATTGATGCTAAGCTTGGAAATAGGGACTATTTCCAACTCTGTGTCCAATTCCCCAAATTGTGGCAGGACTAGGCCTCGTTTCACCAGGAAGTAACCAGAGTGATCATCACCCCATTCCCTCAAAGATTTGGGAAAAGTTAAAACAAAAACGGAACCAAAGCCAAGTTCCTCTGCTAAGTTTATGATTAACCTTTCTATCCAAAACTTTCTTCCCTTTCATATTCTGCACCTCTTCCTCCTCAGGATTGGAAAATATCAAAGAAAAGGGGGGACTGAAACCAAGCAGGACTCTGCAGGACCCTCTCAGGTACAGAAGCCCTTCTGGGTCCCCCGTTTCTTGTTTGTAGCAAAAAGCTTTAGTCTCCTAGGGGCCTCCCCTGAGTCACAAAAGCCTGGCTCAAGAAGTAATGATTGAAAGGATGTAGACATGTAGTGACAAAAATAGCAGTTGGGCCTAGAGAATGGTAACAAGTTAAAGAGTAAATCAGCCATAGAGCAGTCACAGAATCTTTATTCCCTCCCTGCTCTTCAGGGAGGACAGATGACAGTGTCTGATGCATACTCCTGGGCTGTTTTGTACATACTTGATAAAAACCGCCGCCAGAGGGGAAAGGCTACCTGCGTGACGATCAGACTGTCGCCATGACACAAGCAACTCCATCTGTTCTGCACGCAGTCTCCTGCACGTCCTGGAAGCTTTCCTTTAAAAGCTCCTGTCCGCTGATTGGCAACGTGGAGTTGGTTTGGGGGATGCTAGTCTGCCATCTTCCTAGGTTCCTGGATTCCTGAATAAAGCATCTCTTTCCCCCCACCAACTCCTGTCTCTCGAACATTGACTTCCGAGCAGTGAGCAGCCCAAGCTGAGGTCAGTGTTGGCTCCGGGTGGGAACAGACACAGAGGCAGAGGCCCAGCTGAGTGGACTTCTCTTGACCTCACTACCCCAGGGCCCTGCACGGCAGCAACTGCTTCTGAATTAGGGTTTGTAATTTTCAAAGAAGCACCTTCCCTGATGGGCCCTTCAGAGCCCCTGATGGGCCCCTATGGTCAAGAGGAACCCCCCCCCCGTGGCCCTGCGCCCTGGGAAGCCAGGCCCCCCACTTGGCACAGCTCAGAGGCAGCTCAGGGACAGCAGGGTGTCAGGATCCACAGCATAGACAGCCGGCAGCCCTGAAACCCTCCTTCGAGATGCAGCAGCCTCCAGGGCTGATATGGCCCCCATCCCACCTATGACAAAGCAGCACGGGACCAAGAGCCGGTTCGCCTCTCCCTGCATCTCCCTGACGCAGTCAGGAGCCAGTTCCTGAGGCCCTCACTCTGACCAGACCAGCACCGGGCTGTGTCTGCTGAGAGGCTGGCCTGGTCCCCACCCCAGGCTCCATGGGAGGGGGACACTGGGACCAACAAGACAAGACAAGGTGGCCTCCAGAACCATGCCCACGTGAGCCCAAGATTATTAACACAGGAGATTTCTGCACAGGGTCTGCCTTTGGGCCTTCTCAACTCCATGCTACAGGCTGGTGAGGAGAACCTCGGATTCCCTCATAGTGAAGCAAAGGATTCCTCTTCCATCTCAAGGACCAAAACCTCCATCCAAGAGCTTTGTATTTGAAGGTTGCTGAAATGCCACATCAGTGCACTCCTGATTTCTGGAAGCCACCAATCACCCTTTCCTTCAACACAAAACCCAGCTAATCCTAGGGCTCTAACCCCAGAATGTGAAATGAAGTCACACTTTCTCCACCCCAGGCATCTCCAGTGGAAGGGTAACCTAGAGTTCAAGATGTCGATGGGCCTATGCCGCCTTTTCCAAATTTCACGTCATCAAAGCTGACAATGGGGCTTCCCTGGTGGCGCAGTGGTTGAGAGTCTGCCTGCCAATGCAGGGGACACGGGTTCGTGCCCCGGTCCGGGAGGATCCCACATGCTGCGGAGCGGCTGTGCCCGTGAGCCGTGGCCGCTGAGCCTGCGCGTCCGGAGCCTGTGCTCCGCAACGGGAGAGGCCACAACAGTGAGAGGCCCGCATACCGCAAAAAAAAAAAAAAGCGGACAATGATATTTCAAATAAGCCCAATTTTGCATCTTACAGCCAGGGAGACTGAGACCAGTGAGAGCAAGGGAGCATCCCAAAGGACCCAGGGGACAGTGGCCCCCACGGACAGGGCCTGAGACCCTTGAACCCCAGGCCAGGGCTCCCTCCTCCCAGAGCTGGCCAGGCTCAGACCCTGCTCTGCAACTCCCAGTCTCAGCAAGTCTCTCCCACCGAAGCCCTCCCCAAACACGCATACCCTATTATTTGTTCTTGGATGATTTCTTGAGAACGATTTTTCAAAACAACCTTTTCATTCAATCCATTCCCAATTTGTGAGCAATGTGTTCTCCCAGGAGTTGTGTTTTCTTGCTGGAGAAGGGATCTGAGAGGGGAAGCCTCGGAAAGCCGCCCCCTGCCCCCTCCAGCCAGTCTCTCCAGACACGCGCACACACACTCACACTGAAACATTGTCCTCGGAAGGACCGGCACAGCAGGGAAGGTCTAGCACTCCCAGTTCTGGATTCCTCTCATCCACACCCCTGCGCCTGGTGTGAACGCAGGAGCCCCGGGACGAGGAGCGCACTATCTCACAGGGAGGAGGGAGACGGACATGCTCGCCGCCGCTGCTCGCTCGGGGTGTCGCGCTGGCATGGCGTCCCCAGCTCCAGGGCAGCGAGGCCGGGGACATCGCAGCTGGGAGGGGCAGGCCCAGGCCGAGTCGGCGGCTGGCGATGCAGAGCCCGCAGGAGACCCTGCGCCTTCCTTCCTAGTCCGGTCCGTCGCCATCGGCTTGGAGAGAGCCTGGGGACCGCACCCGGTCACCCCTCGCCCCTCCGGAGCGGGGCGCGCCAGGCTCGCCCAGGTCGGTGCAGGGGAGGAGGTGCAGCCAGGTGCGGATGCAGGAAGGCAAAGGCCGCGCGGATCCCACAGCCCCAGAGGCGGTTGGGCCCCCGGTGCCGGACCGAGCGTCCCCTTACCGCAGAGCAGCAGCAGCAGCAGCAGTAGCGGGAAAACGTGCGGGCGCCGCCGCGCTCTTGTCTCCATGGCTGACCAGCTGTGGCGCGCGGTCCAGCTGTGTGGCGCACCATCCAGCTGAGGCGCGCGGTGCACCTGAGTCCCGGCTGGGGGCGCTAGGGGCGCCCGGGGGCGGAGCCCAGGCGGGGAAGGGGCCGCAAAAAGCCCGCCCCCAGGAGGTGCCTTCCCCCAGGATGTGCTCTGCGCCCCTTAGGATGCGCCTCCCTCCCACCCAGGTGCCCTCCCTCAGGTCGTGCTCCCCCAGGACGTGCTACCCCTCAGGACGCTTCCTCCCCCAGGATGCTCCCATCCCTAGGACGAGTACCCTAAGGACGCGCCCTATAGCCCAAAATATGTCTTCCCTCACTGGACGGTCCTTCCCCCAGGACGGATCCCCTCCCCAGCGCAAGCCCCCTTCCTGCAGCCCTGGGGGCGCGGCCCGCCGCAGGTGAGCGCCTGGAAGGCTCCGCGCCCGACTGGGCTGCAGGGCAAGATGAGGGGCGGGTGAGGGAAGCCTGCCAAGGAGCGGGCAGGATCCTGCGGATGCACCCACCCTCCCCCCAGCCCGAAGAAGAGCTGGGCAAGGTGTCTGGAGAAGGACTGCTGTGCGTCTCTGTGCCATGAGACCGGCGAGGGCAGCGCCCTTGGGGAGAGAGCTGGCTGAGAGTGGGGATATCTCTGTGTGAGGGTGCGGAGAGGAGCCCTCAGGGTGGAGCGCAGCTGACCCCCGAACTCTTACTGGCCTCAGGCCCCCAGGATACTTTCCTGGGGCCTCGCCTGTGCCAGGAGCCTTTGCACCCCTCTGGACTAGAGCGGGTGGGGCCATACACGCGTGCACCCGGCTGCACTCCTGCACACACCCCACTGCCCATGGCTAGAACCGCGTCCTCAGGCCCTGGTCCTGCCCTGTGCCCTCTGGAGGCCTCAGGGGACAAGACGAGGGCCAGGAGAGTGACTGGGTACCCCTAAGGACCTGACCTAGAGGAGTGTCATGGGCTCCGAGGGGAGGGAGGGAGGGACTTGGGATTCTCCAACCATGGATCACTTCACCTGGCTTGGTCACCTCTGTCACCCTCAGCCCCTAGCATAGACTCTGGCCCCATGGACAGCTGGTCACATTGTCACTGGTGGGGACCCCTCTGCCCTACGGTGCCCCCAGTCCACACACCCCCCAGCACGTGCTGGTCTGAGGGCTCAGGGAGCTGGGTCAGGAAGATGGGGGCCCCTCAGGGATTGGTTGCTCTCGGCCTGGGCCCTTCCCAAGTCAGAGGGATGGAGCAAGTGGGCTCCCCACCTGGACAAGGGCTCCGCCTCTCTGAGTGGTGGAAGATGGGTAATACCCCCACCCCGAAGTCCAGGTCCTGCGAGGGAGGGCTGGGGAGAGGGATTCTAGTACAGGCATCGCAAAACAACTACCTTGCAAGAGCTGAACTGACCTTTCTTGCGTGAGGAAGTCCACTTAATAAGGGATTGAAGCTTTCTGTGCTTCTTCTGATTACAAACAGAATTATTTCAAGGGAGAATTCAAGCTAGTTAAAATTGACCAGCCGTCCTGCCTGCCTCTGCCTTAGGTGGTGGCAAGCACAGATGCAGGGGCGACTCAGCACCTGTGACCCAGGCCTTCCACGCGTTCAGCGGGGGCTGAAGTCTCGGCCAGTGTTTCCTGCCAGCTGCCCTCTCTCAGATGCCCTGCACCAAGGGAGACAAGCCAAGAGCACGGCCCAGGTGTCCACCAGTGTCCCAGGAGGCCACAGACTCACAGAGGCCTGCACCACTCCACGAGAGAGGCTAGGCCAGACCTCGCAGGCAATTGCACACAGCTAGCAGGCTGGAATGGGGGAGATGGGCCGGACGCGGGGGGCAGATCAGACAGCACCCTGGAGCCTGCCCCAGCCTGGGGCTGTGGCTCCACACTGACCGGTACTAGGGAATGAGCACCCTGGGAGGCAGGGCGCTGGATGAAGCTGCTCCCCTGTCTGCGATGCCCTCCCCTCCCCCATCCCGTAGACTCGGGTCCCTGCACCCTACTTCCATGGAGCTCCTCCGTGCCCCAGGGCAAACTCCCGAGGCCTACAGGCTGCCCACGCATCCCCGTTAGAGGGAGTGCCTGAGAGGCAGGGCCCTGGCTTCCGTTCCCCGTGCACAGGGCACGTGGTCTGCTGGCGCAGGTGGTTTCAGGCAGGTAGTGAGAAGGGGGTTGGGAGAGTCCCAGAGGGGCCATCGTTCTGGGGCCCCACACTGCTGCTCCCACATTCATCCTGTCCTGGCACCCGCTGGGCACACTGGACCCCCCTGTGCAGAGCTGTCTCCCCTGCTGAGAGCCGGCTGCTCCTCTTCTCTCCAGAGAGGTCATCAGAGACTCTTCAAAGGTCATCAGAGACGCTTCAAAGGTCATCAGAGACTCTTGGCTGCCCCTCCCCCCACCAGATCCAGGCTGGCATTAGTGGTTGCTATGGTCTGTGGATCACAGAAGAAGGGACGTTCTGGGAACTCCAGGGCCAGAACTTAAGAGATGGGCAGCTCTGGCTTGTTGCTGTGCACAGCTGCTTTTTCACGGACAAGGAGAAGCCATGTGGGCGGCCCTGGGATGAGAGGTCACCTCGACATTCCTCCAGCTGCACTGAGGTCCTGGCTGAGTCGGGGCCAGCCTCCCCCAGGATGGTGAGGAAGGACACGTGTTTGCTGTATACGCCACTAGGTCTGGGTGCAGGGGTGTGAGGGTGTGATGTTCCCAGGAAGACAGGAGGGGCTGTCCCTGTGGAAAGATGAGCTTGAGAGGGGAAGGTGGGACGGTGGAGGCTGGGTAAGGGGACACCCTGGACAGGTGGGTTAGGGTCAGTGCTCATGACAGTGGGTGCTGCCCTAGGATGATGCTGTTTCATCCACAAGCAATCTGCCCTTAAGAGGGGGAGAGGCTGTAGCCTGGATCCCTCCAGGGATGGAAGCCCCTACTCACAAACAGCCAGCTCCTCTGGGCCAAGCTGATGACGTCTGGGAGGTCAGCTGCAGCCCTCGGGCCTCAGGGCAGAGAGAACAGGCCAGGCCCAGGGGATTCCCTGAGCTCACAGGCTAGAACCATCTCCTCCCCACATGGATGGATCCAGAAACCCACCTGAGGGTCTCCCAGCCAGCCTTCCTCCTGTTCCCCTGAAGCCCCAACTGCCCTCGGTTCAGCTCACACACCCTTGAGAACAGGTCCAATCAGCTTTTATAGGAACCCGCCCCAAGCTCGAAAACCCTCAGGGAGCTTCGAGTTTTCCATCTGAAGCTGAAGGGGATAACTGCCCTGCCTCATTCTCAGGTCAGAGGTGAGGATTGAGGTCAAAGAAGCTTCTCTGTGCTGAGATTCATAGGCCCTGGGGGATGGAGGTGGAGATGGTGGAGGTGGAGGTGCTGGAGGTGAGGATGGTGGAGGTGGACATGGTGGAGATGGTGATGGAGATGGTGGCGATGGAGATGGCGGAGCTGGAGATGGTGCAGATGGTGGTGGAGGCAGAGATAGAGATGGTGGAGGTGGAGATGGTGGAGGTGTAGATGGTGGTGGATGTGGACATGGTGGAGATGGTGGAGATGGTGGAGGTAGACATGGTGGAGCTGGAGATGGTGCAGATGGTGGTGGAGGCAGAGATAGAGATGGTGGAGGTGGAGATGGTGGTGGAGGTGGACATGGTGGAGATGGTGGAGGTAGACATGGTGGAGCTGGAGATGGTGCAGATGGTGGTGGAGGTAGAGATAGAGATGGTGGGGGTGGAGACGGTACAGTGGAGATGGAGGTGGAGATAGGGAGGACCCAGATGGCCATGACAGGCCCAGAGTAGCCATCATGCCTGTCAGGCTCGTCTGGCTCCTCCTTGCGGCACAGCCACTCTGAGCAGGTGGCTTCCGCATTGGGAAGGCAAGGCCATCAGACCCCACCTTCTCTAGCAGGCCTGCAGGCAGCTCCCTGAGGGTCCTCTCCTCACCCCTGCCTGGCCACGGGCCACCAGATGGGAAAATAGCAGCTGTGTTGATTGAGGAGGGGCCCCTGCAGGGTCCAGGGACCCATGCCAGGTCCTCTGGGAAACACAGGCACTGGACGAGCACGAGGCCCTCCCCTGTGGTTCATGGTAGGCTCAGGCCCCGTGGAGTAAGCTGAGCCCTGAAGGGTGAGCCCAAGTGGTCTTTCTCCCCTGCGAGTGGCCTGGCAGCCAGTGCCACCCAGAGACCAGCTCAGACGGTGTCATGGGGTGGGGAGATCCCCTGCCCCCAGGGGAGGGGACAGGGCTCACTGCTGGATCCCACAGGGGCTGCTCCCCGTCTGTACTGCCGGGACCCAGGGTCTGAGACCCCAGAGAGGAAGCAGCCGCCCCTGCACCTGTGTCTTCTCACGTGTGACACGGGGACGCTCGGTTCCCACGCCCACGTATGATGCGCCCAGGCAGCGCCTGGCCCCTGACTCACTCCTCCTGAGGGTGCGGCCCCCTGCCGCCGGGGTCTGCTGACCAGGCATCCCTACAGCTGCGGTCCTGCGTTCCTTCGTAGGCCACCCAGTCTCCGTTCACGGTCCTCTATAGCAAACTCTCCCGTGCCAATTACTGTGTGGCTTCTCTCTCCTGATCCAGCCCTGACTGACACAGTAGTCTCATGATATTTATTCAATAATTTTTCTTGTAATGGTTTTAGGAGCAAATTCTCTCGACAGTAAAGGAGCTTCTTCTCTAAGTGGAGGGTTTGTGAGCAAATGGGATCAGAGAAACACGGGGCGTATCGGCTCCATGCATCTCGCCCAGGAGCCAGCATGAGAGGAGCCGAGACTCCTTCTGGGAGACTCCCCTCAAAACCCAGACGGTGGGAGACTTGGCTGGACAGGGCGGCGGAGTGGGGCAGGTGCACGGGTACTTGGCGCCCCCTGCCGGTGAAACATTGTCTCTCCATCCTCAGTGAAGCGCCAGACGTGACCCCCGCAAGTGATGAGGCAGAGGGTCTGTATACAAAGTAGGGGCGGCAGGGAGATCCCCCTCGGCCGGCCGGGAGAGGGACCTGACCCTCAGCTGTTTCCCAGGGCCCAGAACTCAACTCTCTGTGTTGCTGTTGTTGTTTTTGTCATTGTCGTTGTGAAACACACATCGCATAAAATTTACCATCCTAACCACTTTCAAGTGTACAGTTCAGGGGCATTAAGCGAACTCACATGTTGTGCTACCAACACCACCATCCATATCCTGAACTTTTCATCGTCCCAAACTCTGCCCCCATTAAACAGTAATTCCCCTTGTCCTCTCCCGCAGCCCCTGGCAACCACCATTCTACTTCCTGCCTCTATGAATCTGCCTGCCAATGCAGGGGACGTGAGTTCGATCCCTGCTCCAGGAAGATCCCACATTCCGTGGAGCAACTAAGCCCATGCGCCACAACTACTGAAGCCTGCGCGCCCTAGAACCCGCATGCCCCAACTACTGAGCCTGCGTGCTACAACTACTGAAGCCCACGCACCTAGAGCCCGTGCTCCACAGCAATGAGAAGCCCGTGCAACACAAAGAAGAGAAGCCCCCGCTCGCCTCAACTAGAGAAAGCCCTCACCCAGCAATGAAGACCCAACGCAGCCAAAAATAAATTTTTAAAAACAAGAAACGTGGGTGACCTCAGAAGCTGAGAGCCAGTGAGGAGGGGGGACCTCAGTCCTACAACCGCAAGGAAGTGAATTCTGCCAGTGACACAAACAAGCAAGGAAATGGATCCTCCCCTGGAGTCTCCAGGAAGAAGGGGGCCCTGAGACACCCTGACTGTAGCCCAAGGGACCCAAACTGGACTTCTGACCTACAGAACTATAAGAGGATAAGCGTGTGGATTTAAGTTGCTGCGTTTGTGGTCAGTGTCATGGCAGCTCCGGAAAGCTCACCCACCCTAAAACAAATACGGTAAGTCCCCTACGTATGAGCGAGTTCCGTTCCCAGAGCGCATTCGTAAGTCCAATTTGTTCACACGTGTAACAGAGTTAGCCTAGGTACCCAGCTAACACAATCGGCTATGTAGTACTGTGCTGTAATAGGTTTATAATACTTGTCACACAAATAATACATAAAAACAAACAAACACAAAAAATAAACATTTTTAATCTTACAGTGCAGTACCTTGAAAAGTACAGCAGTGCGGTACAACAGCTGGCATCCAGGGGCTGGCATCAAGTGAACAGGCGAGAAGAGTTACTGACTGGAGGAGGGAGAGGAGGTGGGAGATGGTAGAGCTGAAGGATCGCCAGCAATAGGACACGGAGGGCAAGCTGCAATGTCGCTCATGCCTGACGTGGATGGAACACACGTTCACATCTTTGAAAGTTCACAGCTTGAAGGTTCGTATGTAGGGGACTTACTGTACAGCTCACGTCTTGCCTTGGGCTCCCTGAAACAGACCTCGACACCAGGAACCGCATGAAACCAACGTGAGTGGTTTCTGGGGAGGCCCGGGGAAGTGGGGTTCACTTGAGGTGGGAGAGGTGAGAGAGGGCGCAGGGGAGGAAGAGGAGGTCCAACCCCAGAGGAGTGTGGGCCAGACCAAAAGCAGTGAAGCCCCCAGGGGGCGCTCAGGGAATGTCCGTTTTATTTTGCGGGCAGTAGGCCTGCTCTGCAGAGCTGATTAGGTGGTGCTTTCAGCAGGCCCCTCTAGCCACAGGGAGGGCACAGCCGGCAGATGCTGACAGGACTCCAGAAAGGATGGACAGAGTGAGAGCGAGTGACGAGTCAAGGACGGCTGCCCAGGGAGTGCCCCGGCAGTCCAGTGGTTAGGGCTCCACGCTTCCACTGCAGGGGGCACGGGTTCGATCCCTGGTCAGGGAACTAAGATGCCACATGCCGTGCGGTGAGGCCAAAAAAAACCAACCAAACAAACAAAAACCAAAAACAACCACAACAACGAAACACAATTTAAAAAAACAAAGATGGCTGCCCAGGATGGCAGCTCAAACCCCCAGGGGGTGCTGGTGGCGGTCCCTGAGTGGGGAGAAGAAAGATGTGGGCTGGCGGGAAGGGGTCTGCTTGAGCCCTGCAGGGGAATGTCCCCAGGCAGGTCCATGCCTGGGCCTGGAGCCCGGGGGGCAGGTTGGGTGGAGAAACAGGCCTATAGGTCTTTGGCATCCAGATGGTATCTGAAGCCACAGGAAAGCACGAGATTCCCAGGTAAAGTGTAGAGTGAAGAGAAAACGAGCCCAGACAGAGGTTTGGGCGCTCTGACGCTGAGGTGCTCCTGGAGCACCATTTCTGAACCACCCAGACCCCGGTCCTGTCACTCGAGTTTCTAGAAAACACAGGCTTTGGAGCCGGCCCTCTCGGCTGGAAACCTCAGGCTGAGGGTCCGTGAAGTGAGCACATCGCTGAAACTCTGAGCTTCAGGATTTTACCTTGAAGATGGAGCGCAGGGTCCATGCAGAGCTGCAGTGGTACCCACGTGAGCCGGGCCGTGTGCTCTGACCCTCCCTCCACGCCATGCCGCACCACACACACTGCCGAGCGATAGCAGAGTTCAAGGAACTGAACAAATTGAACGAAAGGACAGGGCCTTAAACAGGCAGCATTTAAAATCAAGGAGGACAGAGTGGGCTTGGAGCACTCTGTCAGCTTTGAGGGAAATTAATTATATTAATTCCTGACCTGATACACTTGCACATATACAATTTCCAATGAACCAAAAGAACTTAACGTTAAAAAATCCATCAGAGTATTACTAAAACTACAGAAGGATGTGTTTCTAACTCTGGGCTAGATTAGTCCGGGTTATAGCAAGAAGGCATAAAGGAGCGCACAATTCTGACCACATAAAATTTTACATCTTTCACAGGACAAAAGAATACCATAGAGTGGTAATAAAAACAACCTAACGAAAGGAAGTATTTGCAACACACGGAATTCATATCCAACAGGTAAGAGGAATGTCTACAAATCAGTAACAGCCTGACAGGAAAGTGCGCGGGCCACAGAGTATGAACAAGCAGGGCACAGGAGACGATGAAACGGGGGTAACGTAAAATGCGGTCACCTCGCTAGTAATGAGGGAGACAAAATTCAAACAGGTGTAAATTCTGATGCCATCAGCGTGCCTGACATCCACAGAACAAGTGTGGCTGGCCGAGGGGTGCTGCTGAGCACCGAGCCACAAGGCCCACTCCAGGGTGCTGGAAGGAGATGGACGCTGGCCACTGCAGGAGTGACCCTGCCAGGACAAGATAGGAGGCCATCTCCTGCCCCACCCCCTCCAGTCCCCCTCTGACGCCTCCTACTGCAGGATCTAACAGGAAGCCAGCTGGCAATGCGGCCTCGGAGATGTGGCTCTCAGATCCCTCGCAAAGGAAATGTGTGACTATTTAGGTTTAATTACCCGCAGTGAAACAAATTACAGTTTCAGGTCCTCAGTTGCACTAGTCACGCTCGTACTCAAGAGCCTCCTGTGGCTGCATACTGGACATACTTCCACCGCTGGAGAAAGTTCTGGGGAGCAGCGCTGCCCAAGTCATAGGGGCAGGCAGGCTGGTGGCAGTCCACGATGGCACTCTTGTCCTCACAGTGTCTCCTGAGGGCAGAGAGCGGGGCCGTCTCCCCAAACCTCCCTTCTCAGGCTTGAGAAATGTACGCATTGCAGAGGTGCTCCCCACTTCCCTGGGGACCAGCAGAGAGACCGCCACACTCACCACCTGCCTCGGCCGTCCCCCTCTACTCCTCCCCTACAATCACCTCCTTCACCACATCCAGACAGGGGTGGGACACACATGACCACTGCCCATCCATCCATTCACTCAGCAGGTATACACTGGAAAAGTCCCACCATAAACAAGCTTTCCTTTTCCAGCTGGACCCTGACAGATATTCCGGCTGAAGTGCACATTAGTGATGGCAGACCTGAGCCTTCAATAACATGACCTGCTTACCTCATCAATGACCTGATTTGCATGAAGTCCCTCTGTAGCACATGCTGGAGCCTGGCTTGTCCAACTTCCCTGGCTTCAAATCTCGGCCCTGCTCTCCTACACACCCCTGTGGCTGAAATGAAAGAACGGTTGTCTGTCTCCTGTGGGAAGCATGCTCCTTGAACAGTGCCAAGTCAAAAGTATGTGCCCAATGCATACCTGCTGAATGAATGGATGGATGGGTGGTGGTCATGCCTGTCCCACCCTCTCTGGCTGGCAGATCACTCAGCCTGCCAAAGCTGGTGAGCAAGAGAGCCATTACATCTGCATTTTGAGAAGCGGTTAGGAGGACGGACCCTGAGGCACAAGGTCACAGGGACCGGGAGGTAGGAGAGAGTGAGGAGTGGAAGTGACGTATTTAGGGATAACATTGGCAGGACTTGGCCAGAAGCCCCCAGGATTCTGGCCAGGCTTGGTGGAGGTGCAGGCTTAGCTGGAGAGGGGCTGGCCGGAGCTCAGAGGAGAAACAGGGCTGCCTGGGGGTGAGCCGTGCAGAGGGCTCGGCCACGTGCCTTCAGGACCTCACCATTTAGAGGCTGGTTGCAGGAGGTTAAGCCTCCCGCCAGGCACAAAGGAGGGGCTGCCAGGCTGGGAGCGCCTGGTGTCACAGTGGGCACAAGAGGAACACACATCACGGGGAGCAGGATGATGAGGGCTAGGGATGCCCACAGAGGTCGGCAGAATCCTGGCAGGAGTGGATTCAGAGGCGGCCGGGTCTGCTCTCCCTGCACTGAGCCTGGAGGGGAGAGCTGTGTGCAGTCTCTCCAGCCACAAGGGACCTCTGCTCCTCTCTCCAGGCGTCTCCGTGCCCTCGCTGTTCACTTAGGACGCTGACTTTTCTTATTCTTGGAAACCACCATTTCCTTCGCACTTAGCCTTGGGGGCGGGCCCTCCTCCATGTCTGCTGCCCTGGATGACTGTGCCTTCTGTCTCCACCTGGCTCTGCCCCCAACTTCACACGCCAAGATCCAGCTCTGGAGTCGTCTCCTCTGAGCAGCTATCCCTGGCTCCTTCTCTGACACCCCCTCCCACTTCTGGGCTCAGGATTCTCTGTGGTGACAGTTCTCTGCCGTGACATCTGGTAGCCCCAAGCCACCCCCTCCGCAGCTTGGGAAACGGGTTTTTTTGCCATCAAGTGCTGGAATAGAACTGTCTTTGCCGAACTTAATGAAACTGCCCGGCAGCATGAGCAGTGGAGAACACTGGTCTGCAGAGAGATGGAGCCCAAATGCCGGTTCTTTCTCTGGTCTAGCTGCATGCTTCCCCCACCTCTGTGTGATCCATGGTTTCTCCTTTTGTTACCGAGTCCAAGCTCGCTCTGCTCACCGCACGACAGGCCAATAAATCAGAGACAGGTGTTGAGGCACGGAATACGACTTTATTCAGAAAGCAGGCAGATCAAGAAGCTGGCAGATTAAAGTCTCAAAATAACCATCTTATCGGGGTTTGGATGCCAGTTTCTTTTATAGCACAGAGATGGGGAGGAGATGAGGAAGTAAAGTAAAAAGGCCATAAGTTTTGCAGATATCACCTGGAATGACCAGCCTTGGGGAGGGGAGGTGTTAATTTCTTCTTTCTTGCAGCCATCCACAGGTGGATAGGGCCGGATGTTTGCCTGAACAAAGGCACTTTGGTTTAACATTCAGGCAGAGGGGCGGGGTTCCCAGAGGCAGGCCATTGTGTAGAGACAGTATCCTTTTAGTGAACAAAAGCGGCGGAAAGCAAATGTTAAAGTAAAAGGAACAGATCCAACATGTCAAATTTGGCTCTTCCGGTTACACTTTGGCTGTGCAAACTGCTTTTTAATTTTTTAGATGAGATTCATGTAAAATAATAGAACGTGGAAGATGCCAAATTGTTTTTAATTAATTTGTTATGATCATGCTACCACTCGGTAATTGTAAAACTGTCTTTTAAAGTTAGAGTGACCTCAGAAACATGGTGGAGTGGAAAACTACCTTTGTCCTTCCCCTTCGATCTATACCCGGTAAGACATCCACAGCTCAGCAAAGGCTCCTCTGCCCAACACAACAGGACGGGGAATGTCCACACATCAGTACATCTAAAGGTGGGTGAACTGAAATAGAGAAGACAGAACCGTGGGAACAGTGGAATGGGTGCCTGCCTGCAGTCCCAGCCCTCTGACCATGGCAGCTGAGCCCACAGCTTCAGAGAACCCAGGAGCAGCAGAAGAAGGGGCACATATGACTCAGGCGTCCCAGATGCACCGGCACCCGTGGCCACAGGTAACTGGGCAGCAGTGGCAGTGAGGGCTGGGGGACCATCTTCCCAGCCGCTGAGGCGCCACGACACGCCCCCATCTGCAGTGGTGGAGCCCGGGAACCTTACAACACCAGACACAGGAGAGGTGCCCCGTGGACCCTGGCTCCCCTCCCCTCGTCTTCCCTCCTCCACAGGGAGCCTGTGTCTCCGGGGATCCCAGACATAAGGAAAGAGCCCACCATCCGAGGGATGACAGCAGCCCTGGCAGAAACAAGGCAGCAATGACCCCAGAGGCACAAGAAATGACAATGAAGGCACAGAGCCACACTTTTTACAGAGAAGACGAAGCTGGAAAGTGCACTGAAATAGAACCAGAGGCAGCTCAGCTAAGAGAAACCAAAAACTTGTGTGATGGCGCCACCTACTGGAAAATAAAAGAAAGGACTCTAATTCCCAATCTGTCCAGCCTCAAATGCACCAGCACAGTTCATCAAACAACACGAAGAACCACAGTAACACTACACAAAAAGAAAATAACAATTCTCCAGACACCAAACTTAAAGTCATGAAATATTGTGATCTGATAGAGAATTCAGATAGCTGTCATCAAGAAACTCAGGGCTTCCCTGGTGGCGCAGTGGTTGAGAGTCCACCTGCCAATGCAGGCGTGTACACGGGTTCGAGCCCCGGTCCGGGAAGATCCCACATGCCGCGGAGCGGCTGGGCCTGTGAGCCATGGCCGCTGAGCCTGCGCGTCCAGAGCCTGTGCTCCGCAACGGGAGAGGCCACAACAGTGAGAGGCCCGTGTACCTCAAAAAAAAAAAAAAAAAGAAAGAAACTCAGAGATACAAGAAAAGTCAGAAAGGCAGTTTAATGAGCTCAGGAATAAAAACGATGAACAGAAGGTACACTTTACCAAAAAGACCGAAACTCTCAAAAGGAACCAAAGAGAAATTCTGGAGCTGAAGACCTCAATAAATGAGATGAAGAGAGTATTAGCACTGGAAATGGAGCAGACCATATGGAAGAGAGAATTAGTGAGCTCCAAGATAGAAGATAGAAATCTAACAATAATACAAGGAAAAGAGGAAAGAGAAATAAGATATTCCTTTAAATGAGGAAATCCTACAAGAGCTATCTTTTAGGAAGGGCAATATTAGCATAATGGGTATCCCAGAAGGAGAAGAGAGGGAGAAGGGAGCTTATTTAAAGAAATAATAGCTGAACACTTCCCAAATTTGGGGAAGGAACTGGATACACAAGTCCATGAAGTTACAAGAACACCTAATTACCTCAACGCAAGAAGACTTTCTTTGAGACACATTATATTAAAATTGCCAAAAGTCAAGGAAAAAGAAAGAATTTAAAGGCAGCCGGGGAAAAAATGATAATCTACAAAGGAACCCGAATTAGGCTATCAGCAGATTTCTCAGCAGAAACCCTACAGTCCAGAGGGAGTGGAGTGACATTCTCAAAATACTGAAAGATAAAAACTGTCACTCAAGAATACTCTATACAGGGACTTCCCTGGTGGCGCAGTGGTTGGGAATCCTCCTGCCAGTGCAGGGCACAGGGGTTTGATCCCTGGTCTGGGAAGATCCCACATGCTACAGAGCGACTGAGCCCATGTGCCACAGCTGCTGAGCCTGCGCTCTGGAGCCCGCGAGCCACAACTACTGAAGCCCGCATGCCTGAAGCCTGTGCTCCGCAGCAAGAGAGGCCACTGCAATGAGAAGCCCACGCACTGCAACAAAGTGTAGCCCCCGCTCGCTGCAACTAGAGAAAGCCCGCGTGCAGCAGTGAAGACCCAACACAAAAATAAAATAAATTAATTTTTTTAAAAAAAGGAATACCCTATACAGCAAATTTGTCATTCAAAAATGAAGGAGAAATAAAGACTTTCCCAGACAAACAAAGGTGAGGGAATTCATCACCACTAGACCTGCTTTACAAGAAATGCTGAAAGGAACTCTTCTACCAAAAACAAAACAGCAAAAATACACAAAACTTTGAGCAAGGGGCTTCCCTGGTGGCGGAGTGGTTGAGAGTCCGCCTGCCAATGCAGGGGACACAGGTTCGTGCCCCGGTCTGGGAGGATCCCACGTGCCGCGGAGCGGCTGGGCCCGTGAGCCATGGCCGCTGAGCCTGCGTGTCCGGAGCCTGTGCTCCGCAACGGGAGAGGCCACAACAGTGAGAGGCCCGCGTACCGCAAAAAAAAAAAAAAAAAAAAATGGAAAGCAGAAAAACAGCTATAGCTATCTCATTTTCAGGTATAAGTAACAAACTTACAGCAAAAAAAGGGATAATTTGAGACAACAAAAACATAAAAGGGGAAGAAGAAAAGGATGAAACTCATATAGGTAAATGAAAATAAGATACTATCAGCAGAAAAAGGACTGTTTTAGACTCACAGACATAGAAAACAAACTTTTGGTTACCAAAGGGGAAAGGGGGGAGGGAAGGATAAGTTAGGAGTTTGGGATTAACAGATACACACTACTACGTATAAAATAGATAAACAACAAGGATCTACTGTATAGCACAGGGAACTATAATGAATATCTTGTAATAACCTATAATGGAAAAGAATCTGAAAAGGAATATATGTAACTGAATCGCTTTGCTGTACACCTGAAACTAGCAAAACGTAAATCAACTATACTTCAATTTTAAAAGGTGGGGGGGGAGATGAGATTAGGAGGCTAGCTTTGATGCTGTATTTCCATAATAATTTACACAAGTTTTTTTTTTATAAATTTATTTATTTACTTATTTATTTTGGCTGTGTTCGTTCTTCATTGCTGCACACAGGCTTTCTCTAGTTGCAGCGAGCGGGGGCCGCTCTTTGTTGCAGTGCATGGGCTTCTCATCGCGGTGGCTTCTCTTGTTGTGGAGCACGGGCTCTAGGCACAAGGACTCAGTAGTTGTGGCACACGGGCTTCAGTAGTTGTGGCTCACGGGCTCCAGAGAGCAGGCTCAGTAGTTACGGCGCACGGGCTTAGTTGCTCCGCAGCATGTGGGATCTTCCCGGCCCAGGGCTCAAACCCTTGTTCCCTGCATTGGCAGGCACACAAGATTTTTTAAAAAGAAAAAGGACTATTTTATCTATGAGACATTTTATACAAACCTCAGGGTAACCAAGAAAACATAAACACAGAGCAGAGACATGACACACAAAAAAACAAAAAAAGGAAACTGAGAAAAATACCAAAGAAGACCACCAAACCAAAATGGCAGACAGAAACACAAGGAAAAAGAAACAATGGAGGTATAGAGAAACCAGAAAACCAAAGATAGAATGACAGTACTAAATCCTCATTTATCAATAATCACCCTAAGTGAAACTGGATTGACTTCACCAATCAAAAGACACAGAGTGGCTGGGTGGATTAAAAAATAAGACCCAACTATATGCTGCCTCCAAGAGACTCACCTCAGCTCTGGAGACAAACATAGGCTCAAAGTTAAGGGATGGAAAATGCTACTTCAAGCAAATGGCAGCCAAAACAAAGCTGGTATAGCCACACTTATATCAGACAAAATGACTTCAAGCCAGAAAAGGTAACAGGAGACAAAGATGGACATTATGTATTGATAAAGAAGACCATTCATCAAGAAGACAGAACAATGATCGATATATATGCATCTAACATAGGAAAACCAAAATATTTAAAGTAATCATTAACAGTTCTAAACGGAGAAATTGACTGTAACACAATAATAGTAGAGGAGTTTAACACCCCAACATCAGTGGAAAGATCATCCAGACAGAAATTCAACAAGGAAACAACACCCTTAAGTGAAACATTAGACCAGATGGATTTGATAGATTTATAAAGAACATTCTATCCAAACGCAGCACAATACACATTCTTCTCAAGTGCACTTGGAACTTTCTCAAGGATAAACCATATGTTGAGACACAAAAGAAGTCTCAATAAATTTAAGATTGAAATCATATTAAACATATTTTCTGATCACAATGGAATGAAACTAGACGTCAACTACAAGAAGAAAGTGGGAAAAATCACAAATATGTGGAGACAGAACAACATGCTACTGAACAACTCCTGGGTCAACAAAGAAATCAAAGGAGAAATCACAAATTACCAGAAGACAAATAAAAATAAATATACTACATACCAACATGTGATGCTGCAAAAGTGGTACTAAGAGAGAAGTTTATAGCAATACAGGTCAACTCAAGAAACAAGAAAAATCTCAAGTAAACAATCTAACTTTATACCTAAAGGAACTAGAAAAAGAACAAATGAAGCCCAAAGTTAATATAAAGACTGAAATAATAAAGACCGGAGCAAACATAAATCAAATAGAGACTAAAAAGACAACAGAAAAGATCAAAGAAACTAAGAGCTGGTTCTTTGCAAAGACAAACAAAATTGACAAACTATTAGCTAGACTCACTAAGGAAAAAAGAGAGAAGGCCTTGATAAATAAAATCAGAAACAAAGAGGAGGGAAAAAAGCCAGATACCACAGGAATACAAGGACTATAAGAGAATATTATGAACAACTACACACCAACAAGTTGAACAACCTAGAAGAAATGGACAAATTTTTAAAATCATACAAACTTCCAAGACTGAATCAGGAAGAAATTTTAAAAATCTGAATATACCAATCACTAATACAGAGACTGAAGCAGTAATCAAAAAGCTTCCAGGGCTTCCCTGGTGGCGCAGTGGTTGAGAGTCTGCCTGCCGATGCAGGGGCCACGGGTTTGAGCCCTGGTCCGGGAAGATCCCACATGCCGTGGAGCAACTAAGCCTGTGCACCACAACTACTGAAGCCCATGTGCCTACAGCCCGTGCTCTACAAGAGAAGCCACGGCAATGAGAAGCCCACGCACCGCAACGAAGAGTAGCCCCTGCTCGCCGCAACTAGAGAAAGCCCACACGCAGCAACGAAGACCAGCAACAGCCAAAAGTAAATAAATAAATAAATTTTTTAAAAAAGACAACAGCCATTGTCACCACAAGAAGAGCTTGAGCCCAGGTGTTGTTCCACACCTGATCCATTCATAGCCCTGTTTAACCACCAGAGTCAGAAACCCACTTGGACAAGATTAAGCACTAGGTGGGCTGGCCGGGGGCCACCTGGGACCCCTGCCCCCACTCTCCCATCTCCCTCCCCGTGCTGCAGAGGGACCCAGGCATGGACGTCCATCCTTGGAGCCTACCGCTAAGACAGAAATCTCCAGATCGAAAAGGCCTGCTGGCGGGCCCTACCATCACCACCCTTGTGTGCCAGAGACCAGCAGCGGCTACCAGGAGTGGGGAGAGCCCTGCCCCACAAACACCCTTCCAGAGAGGAACCTCGGGACCCCACACGATGGTCTCCACAGTGTTTCTCTTCTCCGGGTTTTACTTCGTAAAGGGCATCAGCCACCCTGTGTCTGCAGAGCGCCGAGCTCCCCTGCAGGCTGCTCTGTGCTGCACGTGTTTGGTGCGAATCCTCAAGAGGTATATTCTCTACTCTGTTCTGGGCCACAGTTTGAGATGGTTTTCCTTGCCATGTTCTGTGGGTGGGAGAGTTTGATTTCTAGATCTTTGAGTCCTTAGAGCCCCATCTTGGGCACATCCTGGGTTTTGTCTCCTGCTGGCTGCGTTCAATATCAAGTTCGGCTGGCAGGGCAAAGGCCACTTACGGCTCTGCTGAGCCTTCTTGGGGTCCTTCTTTCACCTAACTCAACTCCTGATCATTTGTTGCTAGCCGGCGAGGTTTGTTTTCTGTTCAGGACTTTTTTCCTTGTCCTCACAAGGAGGCTCAGCCGGGACACCTAGGGGGAATCCCCTCCCCTGGAAGGTGCTGCTCTTGGTGCTTCCATTCCGCCCACCCCTCTTCCACCTGGAGTTCTGCATCCTTCTCCCCAACCAGTTCCCAAATGTGGTGTCTTGGGGCTCAGCCAGGAACCCCTCCCTGCACTCCTTCCCTGCAAACCCCATGCATTTCCCATAAGCTGACAGCTCCCCTGATGTTCCGGACACTTCTGGCCTCTGGCTTGCTGCATATCCGGGTCCCAGTGGGTCTGCCTCCAAAGTGCATGGATGCCCCTCACCGCACAGCGCCCCGCCTCACCCCTGCTGCTGTAGAAGCCACCTGGTCTCCCCCCTCACCCTGCCCACCCCTCACTCTGTTCTCCACACAGCAGCCCAAGAGGTCTCTCTAAACACGCACCAGACCCTCCTCTGCTCAGGCCCTTCATTTATTCCCATCACACTTGGACGAACGTGCAAAGCCCTTTTCCTGGACCATCGAGACGTGGGGTCTCTGTCTCTGCTGCTGTCCCCTCGGTCCCCATGTTCCCACCGTTCCAGCCCCTCCAGACACTCCCCACTCTTTTTTTTTTTTTTTTTTTTGCGGTACGCGGGCGTCTCGCTGCTGTGGCCTCTCCCGTTGCGGAGCACAGGCTCCAGATGCACAGGCTCAGCGGCCATGGCTCACGGGCCCAGCTGCTCCGCGGCATGTGGGATCTTCCCGGACCGGGGCACGAACCCATGTCCCCTGCATCCGCAGGCGGACTACCAACCACTGCGCCACCAGGGAAGCCCAGACACTCCCCACTCTTGGCCTCAGTCCCCTTCTCCCAGACTGGACAGGCCCGAGCTAGCCCCAGTCTGGCCCCGTGCCTGTATTCTCCGCTGCACTGCTTGCGCTCATGGATCAATGGTAACGGAGTCCCCTGTCCCCGGAGGCCTTCCACAAAGCCCACGTCATGGATCAGCTATGACAAAGGGACATGGCCAAAGCAAAGCTGCTGTTCACGGCTCACTTCCTAGAGCAGGAACGCAAAGGCAGCTGTCGAGGCTTACCTTGGGGTCCCTGTCTTCCAATCCTGTGGGTTTTGATGCTTTCAGTGAGAATTCTGACCACTATTGCTTGGCTTCCTGAGTCGCCCTTGGGAAGGGGAAGTGGATCTGAGTTGCCTCTCCACCATTACAGAAGCGCAAGGCTGGCTTCTGATTCTTCAAGAGGACCCAGTGAGACTGACGCCCGAATCACATAGACAACAGACTTCTGACCCGCAGCCCGCAGCAGCCAGCCCAGGAAGCCAGCCTGCTGTCTCTAGGGACAATCCAGGAAGCTAAACAATAACCCCTGTAACAATCAGCCCCAAAAGGCCAGAATTTGGTCGATAACTGACAGCTTCCCTAATTTCAGTCCCTACCTCCAACTCAGGACCAACCAGAGAAAGCCAAACACACTCCCCCAACCAATCACATGGGACCCCCCCTTCTAGTGAGGGCACCTCCAGCTTCCCCAGGCCCACAGCCCCCACCAGGGCAGCCCTGAGCCCTCCTTCTCCTCCAGGAAGCTGTCCCACTGCCCTGCCTGCCCTTGAGTCTCTGCCAAACCAAGTGATGGGAGCAACTCCCTCGCTACAGCCAGCTCTGAACACACACTTCTGCCTTCCCCATCTGGTTGGTTTTGTTTATTTCCACACAAGAAAGCTAGATTTTATGAAAAATCTCCAATTACTTTTTTTTTTTTTTTTTTTTGACTGCGTTGGGTCTTCATTGCTGCGTGCGGGCTTTCTCTAGTTGCGGTGAGCGGGGGCTACTCTTCATTGCAGTGCGCAGGCTTCTCATTGTCGTGGCTTCTCTTGTGGTGGAGCACGGGCTCTAGGGCGTGTGGGCTTCAGTAGTTGTGGCACGTGGGCTCAGTAGTTGTGGCCTGCAGGGTCTAGAATGCAGGCTCAGTAGTTGTGGCGCACGGGCTTAGTTGCTCCGCAGCATGTGGGCTCTTCCCGGACCACGGCTCAAACCCGTGGCACCTGCATTGGCAGGCGGATTCTTAACCACTGCGCCACCAGGGAAGTCCCTCCAATTACTTTAATGTTGAGAACAAACATAAAATTTTAAATGTCATGGAGGTGACAGGGCTGCAAGGTTGTCATGTCTGTTGAGTAAAGTGGAAGCCTCTGACCTCTGACTCCTAGTGGCAGGAATTGTGGGAAACAGTTTTGGCCTCTTTTCTAAGCCGGCAGGGTGGTGCTGTGGGCCCTGGCCTGGCCCTGGGGATGCGACCTGCAGGCTTGTACAGATCCACTCCTTGGTCCCTGTCCTCCCGGCAAGCCTTGCTCCGCTCTCCGAGCTGTCAGGCCCCCATCATGAAGGAAGGGGTGTGCCTCTGGCTCGCTGGGCTTGTTGAAAAGCCCTCCCATTGTGAGCCCATTAGTGCTAATTCTCTACCCAAGGCTTCATCTGAGGCAGGACAAGCCCACTGGGCTTGGATTCAAGGGTTGATGGAGACACCACGAGGGGGGAGGCTCCACCCTGCTCTCCCCCTGATCACGGGGCTGGACCCCCACTTCCTCAGCTCCAGGACACCCAAGCCCCTGGTCCCACATTCCTTCTGCCCAGGCCTCACCCTTATCAGCAGGACAGGCAGTGGGCTCTCCCGGGGTCTCCCTGCCCCTCACGGTCCCACCTCCCAGTCAGCCAGCAGAGGGTCTTTCTGAAACATACTGGCCGTGCCCACCCACCCTGACACCTGGCCTGGCTCCATGCCCTGTGTGGTCCAGGTCTGCAGCCTCCCCAGCTCCCTCCCACTTGAGTGACGTGGTTATCAGACTTCCCTAGAACTGGGGCCCCCAATGCCGGGGCCGTAGACCAGTACCGGTCGGCAGCCTGTTAGGAAGCGGGCCGCACAGCAGAAGGTGAGCGGTGGGCGATGGAATCTTCATCTGCCGCTCACCATCGCTGGCATTACTGCCCGAACCACTCCCACCACTGCCCCCCGCCCCCCGTCCGTGGAAAAATTGTCTTCCACGAAACTGGCCCCTGGTGCCAAATAGGTTGGGGACCGCTGCCCTAGAAGACCCCGTTTCTTTGTGCCTGGCAGCACCACCCCTCATGGCCCCTGGACCATCCACATCTTCCGGCCTCTCTCAGCCTCCAGGTCCCCAGCCGGTGAGATGCCTGCACCAGTGCACACCTGGGACCAGAGGGCTGCATTCACTGGTGTCCCTGGCCAGACAACCAGCCTGGATGAATGGATGAAGAGTAGGGACCCTGAACAGGGGTGATGCCGTGGGGTGCAGCCACCCAAGCCTTCCTACCAGGACCACCCGGCAGCCCCTGCAGCACACCCTTCACCCTGGATGTCCCGCTAACCCAGCAGACCCCATGGGAGCCCGAGGGGACCACAGTGCTGTTGGATCATGAGGGAAGGGGCAGGGCTCCCCGACAGCCCCACACCCAGGAGCCCTGAACAAGAGGTGCCGATAGAGCCTTGAGAAACTTGGGGGAGGAAAGAAATTTCTGGAGAGGAGCAAGAGGCAGGAGAAGCAACCGCTACATGCACTGACTTGGTAAGATCAGGGTGTGGAAAAGTTCATGAGCTGTGAGAGATCCGATGAGGACGGGACTCCCACCCAGGGGCTGTGATGGTCCCCACTGAGAGGAGCAAGCGTGTGAACGGCGTGGCCTCCCCTACCTGGTCTTGGGCATGAGAGTTTGGAGGAAACCCCAAACCCAGCCGACCCCACAGAACCAGTGGGGACACTATGCGCTTAGCTCACCATGTAACTGATGCTCCGGGAGATCACAGCTGAGCCTCAGTTTCCCCATCCATCCGGACACACAGGAGCTGTGCAGAGAGAAAAGGCCTGCAGGTCTTGGAAGAAGATTGGCTGAGGCCAGGCCAGAGGGGCCAGTGAACATCCCCAGGGCCCGAGGACCCCACGTCCCTGCCCCGGGGCTGGTGAGCCCAGGGAACATCATTCCTGGAAACTCCTGGTTCTCCGTCTAGCCCTCGGGGCCGAGAACCTGCCTGAAGGCCTGGCCTGCCAACACCTCTTGCCCCTCCCCTTCCCCCCAAGCCCACCGGGCCTGCATCCCCCCTGGCCTGGCCTCCCCAGCACCCAGCAATTAGAGCTGGCCTCTACTCCCCCTCCAGATGAAAAGTGCAGTCCCAGTCTCATGGCTGTGTGAAGGGTTCTCTTAGAAGCTGAGGAAATGGGTTAATGGTGGTGGCCTGCCAGGGAAGTGACCTGGTTCCCCACCACTGACCACCATGCTTTCCATAAGTCTTGAAGGCATGGGAGTGCTCTGAGTAAAATGTGACTGTACCACGCCTGCAGCACAGCCCCAGTGACACGAGATTGCCTGGGGGGAAGAGTCTGTGTATATATGGTGGGATGTGACAGATACACATGTGCTTACATAGGAAAAAGCCAGATGAAGGTGAACGAAGACATTAACAAGGTAGCTCCAGGACACAGATCACGTGTGATTTTCTTTTTCTTCTTTATGCTTTTCTGAATTGTGCAAGTTTTCTGCAATGTGTATCAATTATTTTTCTAATTTAAAAACTGTGAAATTATCTTCTAAATAACCTCAGTTGAAATCTGTAGAAAGCTTTCTAGATAAGAGGCACCTTCACTAATTTACCACCTCATGTAACCCTCACACCTACCCATTATGAAAGATGCTGTCGTTGCCTCCGTTTCATAGGTGGGAGAACTGAGGGGCACGTGAAGGGAAACGACCTGTCTGAGGTCACACAGCAAATGAGACCAGAGCCCGATTCCCAAGGACAGACTCCTTCCACGAGGGGTTTACCCAGGGGCCTTAAATCTCGAGCCTTCAAATCTTAGGCAAGACTTCAACGTTAGCCAATGCCCTTGTGTTGATCATAACAAAATACATTCTGAGATGTAATCTGCTAACAGCCCTCACCGCCCCAAAAGTCTCAACCTAAATCACAGAGATCAGAGAATGTCAAGGACAGGAATGTAAGCTAACGTGCTATGCCCCAGGTGCCAAATGCTTTTGCAACACCTGGGTTCCCTAGGCAACAGCCTCACCCCATGCACAGGTGAGAAACAGTAAGTAGTTCAAGGTCACAGAACTAGCAGAGCCAGGGCGGGACCCAACCCAGGCATGGATTCAAACCCTCCCGCTTGACCACTTCATGGGA
This sequence comes from Delphinus delphis, assembly GCF_949987515.2. Taxonomy (NCBI): domain Eukaryota; kingdom Metazoa; phylum Chordata; class Mammalia; order Artiodactyla; family Delphinidae; genus Delphinus; species Delphinus delphis. Next base: position 10,531,176 of record NC_082691.1, read on the forward strand.
AGGGCATTCATGCCACACCCTGTGTTTGGACTTCACCCCCCAGGTTGTATAGGAAGAATTTCAGATGGCAGGGGTGGCTGGGGGGAGGGATGGTGAGTGATAGGATCATGCTAATGTGCGAAAGCTCAGCTGGCCAGAAAGACCAGCATGGGGACTTCCCTGGTGGCGCAGCAGTTAAGAATCCGCCTGCCAATGCAGGGGACACAGGTTCAAGCCCTCGTCCGGGAAGATCGCACATACTGCTGAGCAACTAAGTCCATGTGCCACAACTACTGAGCCTGCGCCCTACAGCCTGAGAGCCACAACTACTGAGCCCACATGCCAAAACTACTGAAGCCCGTGCACCTAGAGCCCATGCTCCGCAACAAGAGAAGCCACCACAATGAGAAGCCTGCACACTGCAATGAAGAGTAGCCCCCGCTCGCCACAACTAGAGAAAGCCTATGCGCAGCAACGAAGACTCAATGCAGCCAAAAGTAAATAAATTTATTTTTTAAAAAAAAGAGTGAATCCGAAAATAAAAGGAAAAAAAGTGAAGAGAAAGCACTTTGTAAGTTTTGTGCAGAATGAAATACATGTGCCCATCCCAACCAGGGATGTAAAGTACGATTTTGGTGATTCCACGTAAGAGTCAAATGCTCTCGTGCTCTCATTTAAACTGGCATTGCACAATACAAAGATGAATGGTGGGCTTCCCCGGTGGCGCAGTGGTTGAGAGTCCGCCTGCCGATGCAGGGGACACGGGTTCGTGCCCGGGTCCGGGAAGATCCCACATGCCGCGGAGCGGCTGGGCCCGTGAGCCATGGCTGCTGAGCCTGCGCCTCCGGAGCCTGTGCTCCGCAACAGGAGAGGCCACAGCAGTGAGAGGCCCGTGTACCGCAAAAAAAAAAAAAAAATGTTGGAAGATTTGCATTTTCCTGTGGTTCAACCTAAAAATGTAGCCAATCAATAGGTAATAATTTCAATAGATGTATAAAAGTTTATGATAAAACTCACCACCCATTCCTGATTAAAACCTCCTTTTTGAGGCTTCCCTGGTGGCGCAGTGGTTGAGAGTCCGCCTGCCGATGCAGGGGACACGGGTTCGTGCCCCGGTCCGGGAAGATCCCACATGCTGCGGAGCGGCTGGGCCCGTGAGCCATGGCCGCTGAGCCTGCACGTCCAGAGCCTGTGCTCCGCAACGGGAGAGGCCACAACAGCGAGAGGCCCGCATACCGCAGAAAAAAAAAAAAAAAATGAATGATAATATTCACACTAATAATAGGAACATTTAATTTTAATTTAGCTAGAGTGACATTTTTAAAAAACACCATTTTTAAAAATGAGAGATGTGGAAAAGAGGAAAACCTTTGTATTTAGTATCCTTACCAACATTTTCTTCCCACTTGTTGAACAAGGCACCCCACAAAGTATGTAGCCAGCCCTATGGTCAAGGAGGAAGGGACCAGGCCCTGTGACCCTATGACCACAGGTCCCATAGCCCAAGGGCTGTGTCCCAGGGAGCCAGAGGCTGGCGACTCAGTATGAGGCCACGGCCCCGTGGCCTGAGTTCCTGGTGTGGTCAGCCTGGCCTCAGACTCAGCATCTGAGCCAGGAGGACCCTGAGTCCTCCCGGCCATGGTGTAGGGGGAGGGACAGAGAAAAGGGAGAGAAAGGTCAGCAGGACCAGCCAGTGAGTGACCGTGGCCTGGCCACCCCTCACTTCTCTGAACCCCAGTACCCCGCTCTGACCTGTGCACTGCATTCTTCTCAGACTGCAGGAGGGGAAACAGCCAAAGGGGGAGCATCTTGTGAGCTGCCAGTGTAAAGAGGCACCAGCAGGTAGCAAGTCGCCACTGGCCAGGACTCCAGACCCCCATCCCTGAAGGCCGGCACTGGCCACCCCGGGAGGGACCTGGGCTGAGGTCCGAGAACTCTGCTGAGGGGTCCCAGGGACTGAGACGGTGCTACATGGGGCCCGGAGTCAGGGAGAGCCAGGGGGACCTGAGCTGCTTGTCGTACTGGCAGGGTGTTCCGGGCTAAAACATCTGGAAACGCGAGTACCCAGGGAAGCACTGAGGGGCTCTGTGTCAAAGGTCAAGAGGCCACAGGCCAGGCAGAGTATGGCCTGGACCAGGGGTGGGCACTGACCATCAGCACACGTGGTCACCCCGGGGCCACCTTCCCTGTCCAGGCCCTCAGGGCAGCAGGATCAAGGAAGTTTCCCCAGAGAAGGAGGGGCACGTCTCCTTGGTGTTGGTCCCGCTCACAGGGCACAGGCGGGCCCTTCTGGGAAGAGGCCTTCCCAGTGTCCGCCCTGTGCAGAAACAGCCCTGACACTGCCCCTGCCCCTCCCTTTCTCGGATGCCCGACATTCTCTGCACAGAACATGCAGCCCATAAACTCAAGACGGCCTGTTCTTGCTGTAGAATGTTCAGGAAAAGACAAAAAGACACCATGGGAGAAATAAAACGCCCCCCCAGATACCCCTGCGCCTGGGCTCCTCCTCCTTCTCCGTTACCTGTGGACCGTGTGCTGAACTGGACCCGTGACTCCCTCTCCCTGAAGGGCACCCCCACAACCACGGAAAAAAACACCACGTCGTGTCGTTGTGGATTCTATTTCTTCCTTCGTCTGCCCTTCATTTTCTTAATTCTCAGAGTAAACACGCATTACTTTCAAAGTGGAAAAAAATGGTCCACTTTATTAGGAATTCTTTTTTTGTTTACAAATGCGGCCCGAGGCAGCAGCTGCCCAGTCTGGGCTCCGTCCAAGCCGGAAGCCCCTTGGTCCCCCTGGGGCAGCCCCAGCCGCCCGCCCTGCCCTCCCCTCCCCGCCATGCTCCTCCCCCCACTGCCTCCTTTAAAGGTGCCCCGGGGCCACAAGCCACCATCTGCCACCTGCCTGCCACCCGCCACCATGCGTTGTCTTGCCAGCCTGGCCCTGGCCCTGCTCGTCCTGAAGGCTGCCCTCAGGCTGGCCCCGGCCCTCACCTTGCCAGGTAGGCCCAGGAGGGTCATCCTGAACTCCCTCCCCTCCAGGTGCGCCCCTGAAACACTGCCGGACCTGGCAGTTTGGTAACTGGGACAAGAGGAGAGAACGGGGGAGGCACATCCCGCGGCGGGGTGTGTCAGTGACAGCAGAAGAGTGGGGTACTGCCCAAAGATGCCCGTGTGCTGGGGGACTAGAGCCACAGGGCCCAGGCCACTGTCCCAGGGTGAAAAGTGACCAGGCAGCTAACTGGGCATGGGGGGAGCCTGTCCTGGCCCCTCAGGGTCTTAACTCCACCTCCTGCAGTGCGCCTGAGGCCTTGTTTCCTAATTTTTACAGCTGATTCACACTTTTGTCAGCTGTGTCACATTTCTGGCAGATTTTTTCTTTCCTAGAAGCAGAGCAGAGCGCTGGGCTGCTGGGGACCCGCCTCCCCATGGTTCTGTCCTTGCCCCACCTTGCTTTCCCCTGAGGAGCCCCAGGGGAGGCGGGATCCGGCCACCCCCACCCACCTGCCCATCCTGTGTGCAGGGCAGGCGCGTGTCCAGAGTTCAGCTCCTCCTCCGAGGATTCCTGCACAATCTCCTGTGTCAACGATGAGAACTGTCCCCAAGGCACCAGGTGCTGCGCCAGGAGCCCCTGCTGCTGATCCTGCTGGTCCCCCTCATAGGTAACGCCGCCGTCCCTGCGCCCCAGTGGAGCCCCATCTGGAGGAAGGGAGGGACCAGCTTTGTCAAGGGTCCCCTTGAGCCGGCACTCCACACTCCGCTCTCAGTGAACCCCCCAGTGGCCCCATAAAAGCCCGGTCATGACACCGCTTCACCTGCTGGACCCACTGGAGGCCCAGCTGAGGCTCGCCCACTTCCTCCCAACATCACCAGTGCCTGGCTCAGCGATCCATGAGGGCTGCTGTCTCCCTCCCAGCCTTCAAGCTCCAGGCCACCAAGCGGGGGTGAAGGTTGGGGGCCGCCAGAGACCAGCAGTGGGGCAGCCCCAGCAAGCCAGCGGGCGATGAAGGCCTGGCCCGCCTCTCCCCTAGTACCTGTTCCAAAGGCTGGCCGCTGTCCCTGGGTGCAGGCCCTGCTGGCCCCAAAGCTCTGCTTAGAGAGAAACGAGTGATCCAGGGATGACCAATTATGGAAAACCAGAAGTGCTGCTTCAGCTCGTCGTGTGCCATGAGGTGTATGGTCCCCACCACAGGTAAGCATCCCGGAGACCCCGCCCTCAAGACACCTTCCCGAGACACTGCCCTGGGGATGGTGGACTTGGCTTCTCCCTTTGCCTCCCCTGACCTTGGGGCCTCTGCAGGTCCCTGAGGGCAGTAAGACACAGGAGCGGGCGGGGGCTCAGGCAGCAGTGACCCAGGGCTGCAACAGCTGCAGGCCTCTGCATGCACTTGATGCCGTTGGGTTAGAGTGGGTCTCAGACTAGCAAAGGGGGCTCAGAGGAACACTTGCTTGGTGGGACTTGGTCCAGCTGGGCCCACCTGCAATGCTTGTGCCTTTGCCACTTAATCTGGGGAGGAGCTCTGGGTTAGGAGCCCAGAGACATGGTTCCCAGATAACAGTCCCTGCCAGCTGCGACCTCGCCTGCCTGCCTGCCCACGGGCGATAGTGAGGGCCCGAGACAGTAGTGTGGAGGGCTCACTGGCCCACACACAGCATCCCTCCCTCCCCTGCCTCCACCGTGACCAGGCTCCACCTCCTCTGAGGCCTCCGCGTCCCCTGCAGAGGGCTCTCTCCAGTGAGGGACATCCCTGAGAGCCCCTGGCTGCCAGGAGTGACCGGTCCAAGTCCTCTCAGCCAGAATCTTCTCTCTTGGATCCAGTCAGCCCAAGATGCCTCCTACCTGCTGCTAATAAAAACCCACTTGGGGCTTCCCTGGTGGTGCAGCGGTTGGGAGTCCACCTGCTGATGCAGGGGACACGGGTTCGTGCCCCAGTCCGGGAAGATCCCACATGCCGCGGAGCGGCTGGGCCCGTGAGCCATGGCCGCTGGGCCTGCGTGTCCGGAGCCTGTGCTCTGCAATGGGAGAGGCCACAACAGTGAGAGGCCCGCGTACCGCAAAACAAACAAACAAACAAAAAAAAAAAACCACTTGGCTTCATGTCTCTCGGTCCTCTGTCTGTCTGTCCTTGGCACCTGCCCGGGGTGGTGGGGGGCAGGAGAAGCACACAGGCCTTGCCCCCAGGAGCTCCCCAGCAGGCCTGGAAGCTCCTGGAAGAGCCAGGCGCTGGGAGCTGGGGGCCATGGTGGCGTCTCTGGGCTGGGAGAGACTTGTCCACCAGGCTCTCGGTGCCGGCCCCTGGGGTCTGACCCCTTTCAGAGGTGCTGAGGAATGGGGGCTCGGGAGCATGAGCAGAGGCTGCAGGGAGGGCTTGGGGCTCAGCGGCTGCCAGACCTCACTGGCCTTGACCAGCTTCGGGGACACACAGAGGGCAAGGTGTTAGAGGCTGTTCCTCGGGCAGCCTGGTTTAGAGCCTCCAGTGACGTGTGCATACCCCACCCCACACCCAGTGAGTGTCTTATAATTCATTTCAGCTCTGACAAAACCAGCCAGAGGGAAGTCCCTCTGGTCCAGGGATTAGGGCTCCACAGTTCCACAGCCAAGGACATGGCTTCAGTCCCTGGTTGGGGAACTGTGCAGCTCCCACAAGCTGTGCAGTGCAGTGCAGCCAAAAACAAAAACAAAAAACTACCCAGAGTTCAAGTCAGGCCCCACAATCAAGGGCTCAATCCCATAAGGCAGGGGTCCCCAAACCCTGGGCCACAGACTGGTACAGTTTGCAGCCTGTTAGGAACCATGCGGCACAGCAGGAGGTGAGTGGCAGGCGAGAGAGCGAAGCTTCATCTGCTGCTCCCATCGCTCCCCATCGCTCCCCATCCCTCCCCCATCCCTCCCCATCGCTCCCCCATCACTCCCCATCGCTCCCCCATCGCTCCCCATCGCTCCCCATCGCTCTCCATCACTCCCCATCACTTCCCCATCACTCCCCCATCGCTCCCCATCGCTCCCCATCGTTCCCCATCACTCCCCCATTGCTCCCCATCACTCCCCATCACTCCCCCATCGTTCCCCATCGCTCCCCCATCGCTCCCCATCACTCCCCATCCCTCCCCCATCGCTCCCCATCACTTCCCCATCGCTCCCCATCGCTCCCCATCACTCCCCATCACTTCCCCATCACTCCCCATCACTCCCCGTCCCTCCCCATCACTTCCCCATCACTCTCCATCACTCCCCCATCGCTCCCCATCGCTCCCATCACTCCCCCATCACTCCCCATCACTCCCCATCCCTCCCCCATCGCTCCCCATAGCTCCCCCATCACTTCTCCATCACTCCTCATCACTCCCCATCACTCCCCCATCGCTCCCCATCGCTTGCATTACTGCCTGAACCATCCCTACAACCGCGGTCCGTGGAAAAACTGTCTTCCACGAAACCGGTCCCTGGTGCCAAAAAGGTTGGGGATCGCTGCCCTGAGGCTAAAATTCAGGGGTTCCCATAACCCCCACAGATTCAATAGTTTGGTAGAACCGACCCGCAGATCTCTGAAAGCACAATACTTATGTTATAGTTCTACTATAGAGGATACAGACCAGGAAGAGCCAGATGAAGAGACACATAGGGTGAGGGCGTGGGAGGGGGATACAGGAACCTCTGTCCCCGTGGGCTCAGGGTATGCCACCCTCCCAGCCCATTAACCATCACCAGCCCAGAAGATCCCTGAGTTTCTGTGTCCAAAGGCTTTCTTGTGGGATCTTGAATAAGCATTATGAGGAACTTCCCTTGTGGTCCAGTGATTAAGACTCTATGCTCCCAATACAGGGGGCCCAGGTTCGATCCCTGGTCGGGGAACTAGATCCCGCATGCCGCAATTAAGAGCTCACATGCCGCAGCTAAAGAGCCTGCATGCCGCAACTAAAGATCCTGCATGCCACAATGATGATGATCCCACGTGCCACAGCTAAGACCCAGCACCGCCAAATAATTAATTTAAAAAAAAAAAAGCATTACAAGGAAATCATCAGCAATCGGTGATTAACTCAATCCCCAGCCCTCTAATCACCCTAGAGTCACCTCATTAGCATAAACTTGGGTATGGGAAAGGGGCTCATTACAAATAACAAAAGGAAATTGTAAGGAAATTCCTATCACTCAGGAATTTGCAAGAGTCTTTGAAGCTGTGTGCCAGGGACAAGGACCAGATTCAGTTTTTATGTGCAGCCCGGTTTTCGACACCTACAGTCCATGTGAGCAACTTTCAGTTCTTTAAACACCTACACCCAGGCCAATTTGCCATCTCAGGTGGCTCAAAGTGCAGCTTAGGGCAGTTCCCAAAGTTCGGCCCACATCGGCAGCAGCGTCACCTGGTGGTGTCAGACGGCTCCACCCAGACCCACTGGGTCAGAAAGGCAGGTGGGGCCCACACGCTGTTTTCAGCAGCTCCAGGAAATCAAGGACTGCTGGGTGAGGCTGCAAGGCTTCCTGATTTCAAGGTGCCCCCCAATCTCCAGGAATCTTGCCAAAATGCAGATTCCAATTCTGGAGGTCTGGAATTCTGCATTTCTAGCTGCTCCCAGGGGAGGTAAAAAGTAAAAAGGGAAAGAAGGCTGGCCTTCCAGGACTGGGGCATGTTGGGGGCCAGCTGGTGGGAGGGGTGTGTGGGCGGCCACGTTGGAAGGTCCTGAGTTGGGTAATGCACAGCTGGGAGCACAGTGCAGCGCCAGAGAGGAGGGGCTGCAGGAGGACGCACGGGAGGGAGGCCTGGACGCTGGGCAGGTAAAGGGCCATTCCAGGGTGTGAGAAAGATGGGGCTACAGGTCCTGAGGGGGCCACACCTACCATGCAAAGGGACTCACAGTGCGGTGCTGTTGTACCTCCAGGAAGCCCGGAGGCTGGAGGCCAGTGGGCACACCCTCCCACACCCCTGCCTGTGCTGGGCAGGTGCCAGAAGAGCTTCTGGGGGAGAGAGGTGAGTCTGAGATGGAGCTGAGCCCCTCGACGGGGCTGCCGCTCCTGCCGGGGCCCAGACCCAGGAAAGATCCCCGGCGGGCCCTGAGCCCACCCTGACTTGAGCTTAGAAGGAACGGGGTGCGGGGGCTCACCAGCCTCCCCCCTCCCCCGCCATGCTGAGGACTCCTTCCCTGCAGAGAATGCTCATCACGCCCCAGTCTCTGCATTAACCACGTGTCCAGCTTCTGTAAACTTGATGCTCTAACATCTGTCCTACATGCATACCCTGGACACGTCGATGATATGCCTGACTCACCTTGCTCAGCCTCCTGCCCCCCACACCCCTCCTTGGGGGTGTAAAGTAAGCAATCCGGAGACCACACCCCCACCGCCTCGTCTAGGGGGTCTCATACTCCTGGTCACTCTCCCAGTGCAAGGCCAGGGACCACACCACTAGGGGGAGACCCTCCACCCCAGAGCCCACTGACATTACTCACACTAGCCGGTCCTAATAAGCCTGTCATCCTTCCTCTCCAGCTCCTTCCAAGGAAACCATAGTAAAGCAACCCACAGTTTCTCCCCACTCCTGCCCCGCCACCTCCCCACCTCCTGGCTGACCCTGTGCTTCCCCTTGTGGCTCTTCGTGGAGGGATGTGTCTCCTTCTCCTGGGAACTGTGAATGATAAACTATCTTCACTGGCAGTTATCTCAGATTTTCTATTAACACGCTATATTTTAATAGTCACTTTCAGGGGCTGGACATCCATCCCAGAGAGACCCAGGGGCTGTGAAGGGGGTTCTCTCCCCGCTGCACCACCTCTCAATGCTTGCTCACAGCAGCCCACCCCAGAGCTCCCAGCACCCTACTAGGCTGATCCCCTAGCCCCACCATAGCTCTATCTAGAGAGAGGCCGCCCCCTGCAGCACAGGTACTCAGTTCCTACAGACCCCAGAGCAGGAGCCCAGGTGGAAGGCAGGAGAGGCTGGAAGAAGGGCCCCATCAGTACGGCTCAGTGCCTGGCCCACAGGCTGCCACCCCCAGGCCCCACTCCATACACTATACTGTGCACTTCTCCACCCCGCACCAGGAGGGCTCCGCAAGACTTGCTGGTGGACAAGGTGGAAGGCTGGGCAACGTGGAGTGATGGGCAAGGGGGATGGATGGAAAAGTAGAAGGACGAACATAATGGAAGGAAGGGCCAGGGGGAAGGCTGGAAGAGTAATTCCATGGGCTGTGGGCCCCTGGAAGCCGGCCGTGTTCAGGATTCGGGAGGGCAGAAGGCCCAGCACCCTACCCAGCTGGGAGCGAGCCCCTGGCCAGGACGGAGAGGCATGGGGAGGTCTAGGCGGCTGCAGGAGACCTGGATGTTCACTCTCCATGTGCCCATGGGCTGTCCTGCCCTCCCTGGGCCTCAGTTTCCTGTACACAGAGAAGGGCAGAAAGGACATGTTCATGTGCCCAACAAAAGCTGGGGCCAGGCTGACTTTGGGACAGCCACCAGGTCTGATTCCTCCTCTTACTCGGGGGTCTGGAGACGCAACAATGCTACCAGGCCCTGAGGGAAAGTCTTCTCCTGAGAGGAAAGCCCTTGGCCAGGTTTGTCCAGGGTCCCCAAGGCCACCCCCCAGGTTCTGTGATTCTCCAAAAGGACCCAGCATAGAGTCACACTCATGGCTAAGATTTATTCTAACTAAGGAGACGGAGCAAAACCTGCAAAGAGAAAAAGGCACATGGGGTGAACTCTGGAGGAGACCAGTCATGAACTTCCAGACCTCTCCCCTTAGAGCCACCCTGGAGGCACTGAATCCCCTGGCAACAAGCTGGGACCATGAAGCGTCTACCAAGCAAGCTCGTTAGAGACCCAGCATCCAGGGGTTTTATCAGGGCCTGGTCTTGTAAGCACCCTCTGCCCAGCGTGTACCAAAATTCCAGACTCTCCGAGGGAAAGCAGGTGTCAGCACAGCGCACTACTTGTCCAGTTTGGGTGCAGGGGGCTACTCTTACCATAGCGGGAAAGTTGTCGTCAGTGTAGGGGACTGTTTAGCGGTCACGTTTCCAGACACCAGTGGAGGGCCAACCCGGCCGGCGGGCCCGTCAGGACTGGCAGCCTCAGACGTGCTGTGTCGGGGCTCTTCTGCGCACCAGGGCTTCTGGCAGGTTGTGGTTTGAGTACACCTGGGGAAAGAAGAGTGGGCAGGTTGAGGACAGAGTGATCTACCACTCTGGCTGGCCTGGGGCTGGGGGATTTCCCTTGATGGGGACTTTCTGTGCTAAAACCAGGACCACGGTGGGCACACCAGGATGGCTGCTCATCTAGTTGAGGCACAATTTCAGGAGAGAAGATGCTGTTAGCAGAGGGTGGTGGCAAGAGTGCGAGGCTCAGCCTGGAAGGAGGCAGAGGGAAGGGAGGGAGGGTAGCCACGTGGGGGCCTTATCTGGAGGGCTCCCGACAGAGGCCTGTATCCCTGCATCCTGACCACACATCCTGAAGTAGCACTTTGACAGACCTGGAGACTGAGCCAGGCAGGTTCAGTACCCGGCCCAGGTTACAGGGTGCGCAGGCAGTAGGACCAAATTGGTACCCTAACCTCCTCACAGTCATCTGTCAGCTCATCTGGCCCTGATTCCAACTGGAATGGGAACAGGTGTTGGCGAGTTCCCACACCTCTCTGCACCTCAGTTTTCATCTGTCAGCAAGTGTGTTGGATGAGAAAGGCTCTGAGGTATCCCGGCTCTCCTTTCCACCCTCCCTCTGGGAAGGAGACAAACTCATCTCCTACAGCTCTGATGTCCTGCCAGGTGGACCCATGGCTTGTTCCTCATCGAGGACCTTGCAGTCCGAGGAGGGCATTCAGGTCAGATCCCCACCCCAGGCCATTCCATCCCTCAAAGTCACCAATAAGGCAGTTCTGGGATCAGGAGGAAGGTGGAGTGTGCTAGCAAGTAGAATCAGGAAGGAAATAAGGGGACATCCCTGGTGGCACAGTGGTTAAGACTCCGTGCACCCAATGTAGGGGGCCCGGGTTCCATCCCTGGTCAGGGAACTAGATCCTGCATGCCGCAACTAAAGGATCCTGCATGCTGCAACTAAAAAAAAAGATCCCTCACACGACAACGAAGATCCCACCATGTGCTGCAACTAAGACCCGATGCAGCCAAATAAATAAACCCACAGAACTGAGTAACTACCTTTCTCCAACATCTCTCCCCACCAAAAAAAGGCCAGAAGTTTCTCTCCAGAGAGGGTAGTGGAGGGCACCTGGAATGAACTGCCTCAACCCTCTGGGAGAGTGGGCTTACCTTGCTAAAATCTGAGTGACTGTGGCAGTTCTAAATGCAGCCTCAAATCCTTGGGCACTCCTCCCCTTGAGACTGAGGTCAGAGACCCCCCTTGAGTTTAGATGGGGCCGTGGCCACTTCCACCATGGAGAACGCAGACCCTGTGTGCTTCTCGAGGCTGGTCATGAAAGGCAACGGGGTCTCCCTTGTTTGCTGGAGCACCCACGGTTGAACCCCTGAGCTAAGCAAGAGAGGCTGGCACACGCGGGCTCTTGGTAGACTGTCTCTAGCTTTGAGTGGTTCCAGTGGAGGCCCCAGTCATTGTACAGCAGAGACAAGCCATCCTCAAAACATCCACAAGCACAATAAAGCAAGCGGCGGCGTCTGTTCCGTAGCAACAGTAACGATGATGAAGGAAACATACGCATGCTCAAACCTGAGGCCACACACCCCGACCCACCCAGCTGTCCTCCTCAGCCAGGCTCCCAAAATGTTGGCAGCTCTGGAAATACCTCTGCAAACTCTCACCAGCCCAAGAGGAAAGACCTAAGAAGATGACAGCAGTAGCTACCCAAGAAAATGGCCTGATGGCGAGGTTCACTGCCAACATGCTCTACTCATGTGCTAGAGTTCCTTCTTTTTAGCCCACCGTTCTTTCTTTTTCTTTTTTATATCACAGCTTTATTGAGGTATAATTCACCTAACATAAAATTCGCTCTTTAATGTGTACTCAGCGGCTCATCATACATTCAGTTAATCGTGCAACTATATAATTCCTGAACATTTTCACCACCCCAAAAAGAAATCCCATACCCATTAGTCACTCCCCATTACACCACCACCCCCATCTCCCCAGCCCCTGAAAACAATTCATCTACTTTCAAGTCTACAGACTTGCCTCTTCAGGACATTGCATATAAATGAAATCATGTAATACGTGGTCTCATTGGACTGGTTCCTGTTAACTGAAAAAAATGCGCAACCTAAAAGTTGAGAATTGTTTTATCTGGTGGACTTTCTGAGGATTTCAAACCCGGGAGGCAGCCTCTCAGATTGCTCTGAGGGACTGCTCCGAAGAGGTATTGAAGAGGAACCAGGATATATAGTTTTGTAACAAAAACCAGGTGGTCATAACAACAAAAGATTACTGTTAATTAAAGAAAACCGGGCATCTCAAGTTAATTAATTTAGCACTTTTTATGTCTGCGAAGATGCTAGTCTGGGCTCATTGAAATCATTCCTTTGATATGCACCTCAGCTATCTGGGGCCAGTATCCTGTTCGTTCCCATCCTGAGTCCCCTCAGGGCTCACCATCAAGGGGCAGCTGTAGTGGCTTGATGGCTGCAACATCCTTTGTTCACTGATTTAGATTTAGATTCCACACTTTAGAAATTAAAAAAAAAAAGGAAAAGAATGGAGGAGAGGAGAAGGAAACAGGAAGAAAAAAGAAGAAGGAAGGGAAGGAGGGCGGGCGAAAAAACACCTCACGTACAATTTTTGGACTCCACATAAACTCAAAAAGCTTGAAAGCTAGAGGCTCACAGAGTAACCAAGGCTTCAAAATCAGGAAATGATTTCTAAAACACCCAGCCACACTATCAATCAAGCAGGAGGATATAATAAAGACATTTCAGACCTGCAAGGCCTTTACTGACCTCCTTTGCATCATTTCTCACAGAGGTACTGAAGGATGTGCTCCACCCAAACAAGGGCATAAATCAAGAAATAAGATAAAGAACAGAAAGTAAGAGAAGGGAAGCCCAATAAGTTTATTTTTAAAAACTAAATTAAAAATAAACCGCCAGGCAGGTCCCTGGAATCTTAAGCCAAAAATACAAAGCAATTCTTAATTCCATGGAAATAAAAAGTCGTGCAGGGCTTCCCCGGTGGCGCAGTGGTTGAGAGTCCGCCTGCCGATGCAGGGGACGCAGGTTCGTGCCCCAGTCTGGGAGGATCCCACATGCCGCGGAGCGGCTGGGCCCGTGAGCCATGGCCGCTCGACCTGCGCGTCCGGAGCCTGTGCTCCGCAGCGGGAGGGGCCACAGCGGTAAGAGAACCACGTACCGAAAAAGAAAAAAAAGGCGTGCAGGAAGAAAGATAAATCAAGTCCACGTACACAACTCAGATACATCTTGCTTGGCTTACCCCGCAGTTTCTTTTACAAGTAAACGTCAATATTTAAAAGTCAAGAGACTGCACATAAAATTCCAGAATCCTAGATTCTTTTTCGGAAAAACTGCAAGATCTAGGCAATCTGTGCCTACATTTCCGCACACCTGCGCTGAGAGGCCTTCCCAGCGTGCCACAGCCCAGCCCTGGGCAGTCTACAGCCGGGGCTTCTCTAGAGGCTATGAGAAGCCCGCGGGTAAGGCGCGGGGGTGGGAGGTGGTGGGAAGCACGCACTGACGACAAAGCGTCGCCTCCTATACTCCGAATGAGGGCTGGGTACTGACCAGAGGGTCCCCAGGCCTCCCAGCCTCCGTTTCTCGACACTTTATTCTTCCCCACCGCCCCTCCCATTTTTCCGAAGTTGCTCGGCGCCTGTCACTCACTTCATCTGTCCGCGCCCTGAGCGAACATCGCCCCAGCAGGAAAAAGGAACCGGAAGTGATTTCCGGCTGGGCGGCAGGCGACGAGCCTCGCTTCCGGCGGCGCGCCGAGTGACGTAAAAGAGCGCGCCGCGCAGCGTAGGCCGAGGGCCGTGTTGGGACGTATGGAGGTCAGCCGGGGCTCTTGCGCCAGTGGCGGTGGTGGCGGCGTAGGTCTCGGGGCCGGGGGGAAGAGGGTCCTGACGAGCCTAGGTCCTGAAGGCATGGGGGCGTGGCCGGGAGAGGAGACCGGGAGGGCGCACGGGACGCAGGGTGTAGGGGTGGGGGACGGGGGTCACAGGGGTGGGGGCGGGCCCGGCCCAGAGCCTCGCCTGCTCGTGCGCACGCGCCCTTTTTCCGAGGTCCAGCGTGGCGGCCTGCGATCCCGCACTGGTCCTCCGCGCTGTCGCTGGCTGGCCTTCGTGCAAGTCGTTCTCTTTCTGCGTCTGAGGGCCGAACTTCTGGGTTGGTGTTTCCACAAATCCCAGTTGGGCTTCTAAACTTGTTTTCCTCGCTAGCTCGTAGGACGGTCTTTAGTCGGGAACGTTTTCAGTGCTTCCCCGCCGTTGGGGCTCTGTGGATGGTGGATGTTACCCTTGGATCGGTGTTCCTCCTCTCTGAGTCTCTTGCTTTATGTACAGTTAATCTAAGCTTTCTACAGCTACAACAGTGACCTCACGTAAAAATAAAATGTCCCAGGCCAAGTTCTCGGAAATCGAAGGTCAAACACGCTCTCTGCTTTGGCAGGAGGGAGGCCCAGGTTATAACGCCTTTTATCGTGCCCCGGCGGGGTGCCTTACCCAGGTCATTTATTCACGCTGGTGAGCAGGACAGAGTTGTTAAAAGCAGCTGCATCGGGATATGTAACATTCATGGAGGAGGTAACGTTTTTTGTCTGGGTGCGGGAAGATGGGGGGTGATTTTCCGGGCCCTATGAAGGGGGGTTAAAAAAAAAGAGGCAGTAGGCCTTGCCCTGCCCTGCCAAGGTGTAATGAAAGTGCAAGGCCTGTGTAGAATGAGGGTGTGTTCCAGGGAGGAAAAACAGGTAAAACTGCGAAGACAGTTCTGGGCCATGTTGTGAAGTGCTTTTTATGATTGGTTCAGGAGGTTTGCCCTTGGAAAGTGTGTGTGTGTGTGTGTGTGTGTGTGTGTGTGTGTCTGTCTCTGTGTGCGTCTCTGTGTGCGTGTGTGTTTAGTAGGTCGGTGAGTAACAGTGTAGCTTGGTTTGGGGAGGCTCACTCACCATCTGTAAGTATTAAAATAACATCCACAGAAGCTGTGGGATGTATATGTGGATGATATGTCCAGGGTTTTCCATGAGTAGTCTAATTTAAAATATCCTGTCTCATCGTCTCCATAAGTCAATAATTTTTAATCCTGCGTACTTTTAAAAATTCAAAAAGTGGGGGGGGGGGGGGACGCTGTTCAAGCCCTGTGTGCAGAGACTCCCACTCGAGGTCTTGCGTCGGGCCTGGGATTCTGAGGTGTTGAGCCATTCCCTAGGTGATTCTACAGCCAGGACTGGAAACCCTCCAGCCCAAGCTCCTAAGTGATGCTCCTAAGTCTTGTTATTTGGTTATATCATGTACCGAAGCAGAAGTCCTCTGAGATTTTTGCTTCAGAAAACTCTGCTGCATGCGCACGGTCAGTCAGGAAGGAGAGGTTTGGGCTGGTTTATGGGGAGTGTGGCTGTGACTCTTTATTTTTTTAATAAATTTATTTTATTTATTTATTTTTGGCTGCGTTGGGTCTTCGTTGCTGCGTGCGGGCTTTCTCTAGTTGGGGCGAGCGGGGGCTACTCTTCATTGCGGTGCACGGGCTTCTCATTGCGGTGGCTTCTCTTGTTGCGGAGCATGGGCTCTAGGCGCATGGGCTTCAGTAGTTGTGGCGCGTGGGCTTAGTTGCTCTGTGGCATGTGGGATCTTCTCGGACCAGGGATTGAACCGTGTCCCCTGCATTGGCAGGTGGATTCTTAACCACTGCACCACCAGGGAAGTCCTTATGATTCCTTTTCATTTGTCTGGTTCTTCTGTTGTGTTTGGGAGTCGGGAACTGCCTCTGCACCACTCCCTTCTCTGTTCTTTTTCTCTTCAGGGCTTTGGAGTCACTTGCTAGGAGGCTTCTCTCCCCGCCCCCCAGGCCGCCATGGCTGCTCGGCTGGTGAAGCGATGCACGTGCTTCCTGAGGGAAGCCACCCGTCTGGCCCCTGCCGTGTCCGCGGTTGGCCAGCTGAGACTCGCCCGGAGAGCCCAGAAGCCTCTGACGTCCTCGGCTACCTCATCCAGCTCCCGCCTCCCAGGTCCTTTGTCAGAGCTTGTGGAGAAGGAACAGGTGTTTACTCCCTACCCTGAGCGCCAGGAGGTGGACCAGCTCATCGAGAAGGCCACCAGGCCAGAGGAGCTCCTGGAGCTTCTGGGTGGCGGACACTGTCTGCACGAGAACCACGCCGCCCTCACGCTCATCCAACTCTCTCGCCTGCTGTCTGAGAAGCCGAAAGACAAAGCCTTGCTCATACAGGATGCCCGCTTTCGGCAACTTCTCCATCTTGTCAACAGCCAGGTGGGTTCGAGAGCCCTTCCTGCAGGTTCAACAAGCAGAAAACAGCAGAGGCCCCGGAGTCCGAAGCATCCAGTCACTTTCCGGGTGTAGACAGGAGCTCTGCTGTGTGTTCAGGCCCTCCACGTCCAGTGGTATTTTTTCATTTTATAGATTCCAAAGTACTTTAATGTGTTTCTTCTCTTTTTTAAAATTAATTTTTATTAGAATATAGTTGCTTTACACCGTAGTTTCTGCTGTACAGCAAAGTGAATTAGCTATTCAAATACACATAACTCCTCTTTTTTGGATTTCCTTCCCAATTAGGTCTGCTTTCTCTTGTTAATCCTCACAGCAGGTCTGTTAGGTGAACATTGCTGTCCTCATCTTACAGATAAGCAACTCAGACACAGTAAATAGAAGCAGAAGGATGGAGCATGGTTCTTCTCAATGCCTTGGGGGCTTTCCCCCTCGCCCTGCAGTCTTGGCTTGCATAGCCCCCACTCAGTGTGTGGCTGACGGGGGAAACACTCTTGAAGCTGGAGGAGATGAGGGGTGACTAGCAGAGGATCTCAGAAACTTGAGCTGCCCATGGGCGTTATCTGATCAGATCCTTAAAGGTGGAGCGTGGAGAGAAGGGACCTGTGTGTGGCAGGGATTGGGGGCAGGACTCTACCCAGTTTGTGTTCCGTGTGAGGAAGGACTCCCTTCATGCAGACTCTTCCCGTGGCTCCATGGGGTCTGCTGGAGCCAGAGGGCCTGGGGCGCAGCAGAGAGGTACAGACCCTCCCCCTGGCTGCTTCAGAAGGGCGAGGCCCTGTGTCCACTTGTCAGGGATGGTGAGGAGGAGACTTGCAGCTCAAGGAAGGGACCACATTAAATGAAATTTTTCAAACTGTAGGTTATGAAAGTGTAGTGGAAGTGGCCAAGTGTTTTTAATGAGATAGAGTAATGTAGAAAACAGTTCACATGTAGTAAGGGAAGTGTTTCGTGGAACTTTTTTTCTTAGTTAAGTGTGTATGTGCAGGTCACAGTAGAGCTTTATTTCTTACTGTGAATATAACTCAAAAATTAAGTAGATCCCTTCTTTTTCTAAGACTATAATTCTAGTTGTTATTCATTGAACATTTTACACACAAAGTAAGCTTTAGAGACAAGGCTGAACATTTGGAACAAAATTACATTGTAACAAATTACATTGGAACAAAATTACAAACTAGTAATGAACCAGGAACAAAGTATTTAGAAATGTAAGCAGTGAACAAGATTTCTTTTAAAGAGCCTTCCTACTTCAGGGAAATCTGCAGAAAAAGCAGGAGCCACTGGAGGCTCATGTGATGCTGAGATCAAATTCATACCTATTTTTTGTTTTGCTGCACCACGCAGCTTGTGGGATCTTAGTTCCCCAAACCAGGGACTGAACCCGGCCCCTGCAGTGGAAGCGCAGGGTCCTAACCACTGGACTGCCAGGGAAGTCCCGCATACTTTTCTCCTTCTGCCCGGCCTTTCACACAACAGCTTTTTTGTTTGCCCCTCACGTGTGTGTGATTTCAGCTCCCCCTCTCAGCAGTGCAGCCCCATTTCACAGATGAGGGCTCAGGAGATTTGCAGAGTGGCAGAGTTAAGGGCCTTAGCGCCGCAGACAACAGAGCCCTGCTCAGCTACTGAATACTGCCTTCCCTGAGGGTGGGACCAGAGGGCTCCCCGAGTGGCCCCCGTATTCCCCTGAGGCCTGGAGACACACCCTGCAGGGAGCGCTGTGGTGGGCCTGCTGGCCCAGACAGGCTGTGAGGGAGGAGCAGCCTGGTGCGCCCGCGTAAGTGACAGGTGGGGAGCTGCTTCTAGGGAGGCAGCCACCAGCTTGGAGCGTCGGCCCGCTCTGTGACAGCACAGGGTCAGCAGGGTCCCGGGTGTGACCTTGCCTGTGTCCCCCCACCCAGATCACTGCAGTCTGGCATGGGACCCTCGTGAAGCTGCTCCGGAGCCTCTATGCACTGGGCCTTCCCCCCACCTCCAAGGAGCTGCGGTCGGTGGAACAGGAGGTCCGCTGGCGCATGCGCAGGCTGAAGTACAAGCACCTGGCCTTCCTGGCCGAGTCCAGCGCCAACTACATGCAGGAGCAGGACTCCCAGGAGCTGCTGGCCGAGCTGCTGGTGCAGCTGGAGCGGCGCTGGGCAGAAATCGATGACAGCCGCATGCTGGTGGCCATGATGATGAAGACGGGGCACCTCTCCGAGTCTCTGATGACCCGCCTGGAGGACAAGGTACTGGGATCCAGAGCCCTGGCAGCTTCTGTCCAGAGTCTGGGGCATGGCATTGGAGGGACTGGCGCTTCAGACAGCTGGAGGCAGCTCTCCGCACCCACTGGCTCCTCCAAGGATCCAGGGGGGTGCAGAGCCTGAACCCCACTCCTTTGTATTCCTCCAAAATTGCGTCTTGCACATAACCTGGAGGTGGCATGGCCGGCAACTCCTGAAGTGTGTCCTGGGCCGCCCCAGTGGCTCAGCCTCCGGCTAGTGCTTCCTAGAGACTCCACGCCTGCCCACCCCCTGCTCCACCCCCAGCGCTGCAGTCTAGTCAAATTCAGCCCCTGTTCCCGTGGTAGCGGGGGCTGGCCCAGATGACTGCTACAGCAAGCTCCGCAGCTCATGGGCCCCGGGTCCCCTGCCCTGGGGCCTGGGGATAAGTTTGGCTGCAGACATGGCGCCCCCGTCTGGGGTCTCCCTGGGGTGGGCGTGGGGGCAGGCCCTGCACGGGTGGGGCCTGTGTTTAGTAAGCTCAGGCCCAGTTACTGTCTCGCAGGGCCTGCACTGCATGGGACCCCTGGCCCTCGGGCCGTCGAGCTGACCCTGCCGGCTGTGGTTGACAGTGCCTGGAGCTGGTGGAGCATTTTGGCCCCGAGGAGCTGCGGAAGGTGCTGGTGACATTGGCAGCTCAGAACCGGCGGTCGGTGCCCTTGCTGCGGGCCATCTCGTACCACCTGGTCCAGAAGCCCTTCCCCCTGACGAAAGGCATCCTCCTGGACCTGGCCTACGCCTATGGTGAGCCCTGTGCGCGGAGAGCAGAGTGGGGCAGGGGCTGAGCTCTGGCCGCAGCTGTGTCAAATTCGGTGCCTGCCTCACCGTGGCGGGCACTGGCCTAAAAGGCTGCCACAGAAACACTGTGACTCACGGGCCCTGATCCTCTCTGCTGGGCCTCAGGGATAAATTTGGTTACAGACACCAAGCTCTTGCTTCTTGAGACCAGGGTGGGTGGCGGGTGGGCCTGAGGGTGGCCTGCCGATCCTCACCAGTTAAATCTCGGGCTCTGTCCCCAAGGCAAACTCGGCTTCCACCAGACGCAGGTGTTCCAGCGCTTGGCTGCAGACTTGTTGCCCCACACTCCTAGCCTGACGTCCAGCGAGGTGGCCCGCTGCACCAAGTCCTTTGCCTTCCTTAAGTGGCTCAATCTGCCCCTGTTTGAGGCCTTTGCCCAGGTGAGCTGGGGTGCAGGCCTGAGGCCTGGCTTTGAGGGCCTTCTGTGCCTGACCCCCTGCGTAAGCCGGCTCCCTGGTCATTCCATTAGGGAGCCCCCTCCGGCCTGGAAACACTTCCTGGTGGCAAACATGGAGTCCTTATTCTGGCTTATTGGAGAGAAATGATACGATTTAGTAGTGAAAGAAAATATAGTTGTAAACGGTTTCTTCCATTCTTTCACCAAACTTCATAGGAGTTTTTGTCTGTCTTTGGCTAGCTGTGTGGGGAGCAGTGTAGACAGCGAGGCTGAGAATCCACTCAGAACTCTCCCTGAACTTCCAGCTACCCCAGAATGGAGTTGTGAAGAAAGAGGATGTTTGCACTTAGGTTTATGTGCAACAGGTTGAAACTGTGTTTGTAGGCTGAGGAGTATTTCTAAAGCTGCCGTCAGGGGCCTTTTGTGTGTGTGATTGCCTCTGGGAGGATAGGGTCTGGCCCTCTGCCCACTGCCCTGTGTAAATTACCCCTTGGGGCTGGGAGCTCATGGGCTCTGGGGGAGGGCCAGGTCTGCATGGGGCACTGGCCACCGGGCACCTCTCATCCGGCCTTTCTGTCCTACCTGACCGGCCCAGCACGTCCTGGACAGAGCCCGGAGCATCACTCTGCCACACCTGTACAACATGCTCCTGGCTTTTGCCCGTGTGAACTTCCGCCCAGAACGGGAGGATCCATTCTTCAGCCTGGTACAGTCTTCACGCCCCCAGCTCCTATACTCGCCCTGCCTCGGATGCTCAGCCCTCCTTGGAGCAGCTCGGGACTGAGTGGGAGGGAGGGAAGAGGCTGGATATGTGCTGAGGGGCCCCGGGTGTAGGCAGTAAGGAGGAAGGCCCGGCATGGGCACGTGGAAGGAGCTGGCTAGAGCCAGGCGTCCCAGGGATTGTCTGGGGACGAGACACGCAAAATCCAGCATGGCAGCCAAGGGTCAGGAGGGCATCCGACGGCTCACTGTGCAGTAGGGCTGGGGGACCCTTGCTCTTGCTTCCTAGGGCTCCCTCAATGCCCTGTTGGGGCTCAGAGACCTCAATCCACTTGCAGGGATGAGAGCATCCTGTGAGTGGACTGGGTATGACCCTAGGGCCCCGCGGTGGGCACTGCCCCAGCCAGCCAGCTGCTTCCCCTTTCATAATCTCTAACTCTTCTCAGGGCCAGAAATACCTCCCCTGTGCAGGAGACGTGGTTTTGTGCCATAGGTCCCTGCCAGTGGGAGGGGCAGCGGGGGGAACACAGCTGCTGTCCAGATTGGGCCTAAGGGATGAGGAGGGTTTCTGGTACCTTCCACCAGGGGTGCCCCAAGCCTGACCAAGAGCACCTGGGCCAGCGTTGCTCCCCATCACCCCCTCGGGCCTCAGCGTGGCCAGGTCATAACGCAGCTCCAGGTGCTGCCCACCCAGGGATGCCTGCGGCCACGGAGCAAACCTGCTTTCCCCACCCCACCCCGTCCTTGCCCAGGTGCATGAGAAGCTGGGGTCAGAGCTGGCGGGCCTGGAGCCAGCCCTGCAGGTGGACGTGGTGTGGGCCCTGTGTGTGCTGCAGCAGGTGCTGGAGGCCGAGCTGCAGGCTGTGCTCCACCCTGAGTTTCACACCCAGTTTCTAGGTGAGCGGTGGGGGGTATTCCTCCCTCTCCTGAGTGATGGCAAGCCCCCTGTGCATCCCCCACCCCATCCCAAGTACCGCCCCAGCCTTGAGCCAGGAGGGCGCCTGGGAGCCTCAGGGCTCCACTCACCATCCGGGAGACTGGGCAAGCCCGGGCTCACCCAGCATCTGCTCCTTCTCTGTCCACTCCTAGTGGGTGACCGGCAGACCCTCTTCCCGCTGCTCCTGGCCGAGAGTCCAGGGTGAGACTTGGGTGAGGGGTGCCTCTGGCTCTCCCACCTGGCCCCCGTGTCCCTCCACCGTCTTCCTCCTGGCCCTCCGCTAGCTCCTCCCCTTTCTCTCCATCCTCTACCGTTAGGTGTCGAGTCGCCAAAGGATCAAAGCACCTTCCAGAAGCTGCTCCATATCAATGCCACTGCCCAGCTGGAGCACCCCGAGTACACGGGCCCCCTTTTGCCAGCCTCAGCCTTGGTCCCCAGGCCCTCGGCCCTTGACAGGAAGGTGACCCCCTTGCAGAAGGAACTACAGGAGACGCTGAAGGGGCTGCTGGGGAGTGCCGACAAGGGCAGCTTCATGGTGGCCACGCAGTATGGCTGGGTTCTGGGTGAGGGCCCTCCCCTCCCCTCCCCTCCCCTCCCCTCCCCTCCCCCTCCCCCTCCCCCTCCCCCTCCCCCTCCCCCTCCCCTTCCCCCTCCCCTCCCCCTCCCCTTCCCCCTCCCCTCCCCCCTTCCCCCTCCCCTCCCCCCTTCTCCCTCCCCTCCCCCTCCCCTCCCCCTTCCCCTCCCCTCCCCCCTTCCCCCTCCCCTCCCCCTTCCCCCTCCCCTCCCCCTTCCCCCTCCCCTCCCCCCTTCTCCCTCCCCTCCCCCTCCCCTCCCCCCTTCCCCCTCCCAGCAGTCCCATCTGGGGACTGTTCTAAACCTGCCCCCTCTGCTCTCCAGGGTCTCTGTTCATCCATCGTAGGGGCGGGGCTGTCAGCCCAGTTGGACGCCAGGGGACAGTCCCCAACACGTTTTCATTCCGTGCTCTCCCTAGATGCTGAGGTGCTGCTGGACACCGACAGCCAGCTCCTGCCCCTGAGGGCCTTTGTGGCCCCTCATCTCGCCCTGCCCTCTGGCAGCCAGCCACTACCCCCGGGGGCCAAGAGGTGAGCGACCACACAAGCCTCGGGGGCCACGTGCACTTGGCTCCTCAGCATTCGCTCTTCCCTCCAGGGGCCTAGGAGAGCTGTCAGCACCCACAGCGCCCCTCTTCCTGCAGGCTGGCCTTCCTGCGCTGGGAGTTCCCCAACTTCAACAGCAGGAGCAAAGACTTACTGGGGCGCTTCGTGCTGGCCCGGCGTCACCTGCTGGCCGCTGGCTTCCTGCTGGTCGATGTGAGTATCTGTTGGGTGGGTGGTGACTGCACAGGGAGAAGCCTCCAGCCCGGTCGGGTTATGGGAGGAGCCAGTGCTCACGCGGACCCCAGCTCTTGAGGTCAGCCATGTTGGGATTCCCCCTTCACGTGAGAAAAGGGAAGTTTGAAAGGGTGTTGTATCTTTCTCAATGTCACACAGCTTTTAAGTATCTGATGCCATAGGCACTGTTCCCATCTCCACAGCCAGGGCCTCTTAGTCTTAGACGGGGTAAGAGCAGCCAGGTGCCCAGGTCCGCGTGCCGACGTGTGCCTCAGCCAGGGTTCTGCTGTGCTCCGGCCCTGGGGCCTGGCTCCAGCTTTTCACTGCAGAGACTTGTGCCACGGGAGCAGGCTGTCCTGTTAGGGGCCGGGGATTCACATGAGTGACTCTCCTGTTGAGTTTTTTGTTTTGCTTTCGGTACAACTTTTAAAATCTAGAGGCTGCTCTTGGTCCTGTGTAGCCGTGGGCCCCTGCAGCTCTGAGCACTGACCAAGTCAGGGTCTCTTCCCCACCCATGCTGCGGCAGCTCCGTGGGCTTCTTCCTTCGGGATTTGGAGGCCAGGGGTGTGGTGTGCAGGGCAGCAGGCGGGACAGGGGTCCCCGCCTGCCCTGACTTGTCTCCTGCCTCCCCAGGTCCCATACTACGAGTGGCTGGAACTTAAGTCTGAATGGCAGAAGAGCGCCTACCTCAAGGACAAGATGCGCAAAGCAGTGGCAGAGGAGCTGGCCAAGTAACCTGTCCCGTAGCAAGGACTGTGTGACCAGGGGGCCGGACTCCCCTGGAGGCCTAGCCACGAGCACTGGTGGGCCAGAGGTGGCACGCCCGAGGACAAACCTCAGTGCAGGACCTTGGCCGGAAATGGGCTGGTGGCCAGCATCTCTGAGTGGCAGGTCGTTCTTTCATGGGTAATAAATCTTTAATCAGCTGCCTGTCTGTACCAGCTTCTCTGCCACCCACGGAGGACCCTTCTTGTGTACATTCGTGCACGGCTGGCCTGTTGCTCAGGGCTGGCAGTCAGCCCCAGCACAGGCTGAGTCCTGCAGTGCTGAACCTCAGCGCACGAGGACCTTCCCGGCGGGGGGGCAATGGGGTTTTCAGTGCATGGCTTGGGGTTCTAATCATGGTGTGGTTACTGATGACAGTCGTCCTGGGAGTTCCCCTCCCATCCGATGGTCTTGGGAGAGTGGGGGACCCTGACGGCCTACACTGCCACGTGGCATAAGGCCAGTCACTCAGGAGGCACTGGCTCTGAGTAGAAGACAGGCGTGCACTTGACTGACACTGGGGCCGGAAGAGACCCCTTGCTATCCTTACACCCAGACCAGAGTGCCGTGGTGTCATGCTGCCATTGTGGGAACTGTCTGCCTGCGTAGCCCAGGCCCCTTCACCACACCAGCAGCAGCGCCCCCAGATGCTGGAAAGAAATAGGCATTCTCCGGATTCCTTGGCGGTCTAGTGGTTAGGACTCCACACTTCCACAGCTGGGGGCCAGGGTTCAATCCCTCGTTGGGTAACTAAGATCCCACAAGCCACGCAGCATGGCCAAAAAAAAAGGGCTTCCTTGCAGTCCCTCACAGGAGACTTTGCTGGAGACAGGGCAGTGTCATGTGCCCCCCAGCAGTACAGAGTGGAGAGAGGCTGGTGTGAGGGGGGCTGAGCAGAGGAGAAGGGCCATCTCGCCCCTGTGGGTCCCCATCCCAGCTGTTCCCCGCTCCCTCCAAAGCGGTCCCTCAGAGAGTGAGGCACACAGGCATTGGGGTAGCGGGGGAACCATCGGACACCAGCTCACAGGACGTGGGTCCTTGTCACTTGCACAGGCAGGTGGGGGTTCTTCACCCAGAGACAAGGGCAGCCAAGATGGCTTTCTGAAGCTGCTGAGTCCAAGCCCAGGCAAGATGAGGGAGCAGGGAGCACTGCCCAGTGAAGGGCGAGTGTGGACAAGGGCGCGGGGCTGGGCCAGCGGGGGCGCCTCTGGGGGCTCCCAGCGAGGAAAGAGCTCGTCCTGTTCACCAGGATCTCTGGCTTCTATCTGAGGTACTTTTTAACAGCTTCTCTGCAGTTGTAAGGAACTACACAGTGGTCTCTCGTGCCCCTACCAGTTTCCCCAAAGGTGACATCTTGTAGAGCTCTGGCACATGTCACACCAGGACACTGACGGGAATAAGGGTCCACATGCAGGACACGTGCATCACCACCAGGACACGGTATGTTGTCCTTTATGCTCGTACCTCCACCTTGTTCTCAGCTAACCCGCAGCTGCCAACCTGTCCTCCATGTGTTTTGTCACTTGGAGAATGTTCTATAGAGGAATCATGCAGTATACAACCTTTAGATACTGGGTTTCTTCACGGGCACCATTCTGTGGCGTTTCATCCAGTAGGTCCTTCCTGGTTACTGCTGTTAGACTGATTCAGCGCTGTGTGTGGGTGTTTGTGTAAACCTAAGCTTTCATTTCGCTGGGATGAGTGCCCGGGAATACCGCTGCTCGGTCGTATGGGATTTCTATGCTGTTTAAGAAGCTGCCACAGTGTGTGCGGGGGGTGCTGTACCATGTTACAGTCCCACCAGCAGTGTGAGGACCTCCACATCCCTGCCAGCCTTTGGTGTTCGCAGGGGTTCCTGCAGCAACTCTGGCGCGTATGGAGTGATACCTTTTCACTTGCATTTGCCTAATGGCTAGGGATGTTGAACACTTACCTGTTGTTTCATTCTAGTCATCTTGGTGGGTATGAAGCGCTATCCCATTGTGGTTTTGATTTTCATTTCCATGATGACTAATGATATCTTTTCATGTGCTTATGGCCTATTTACATATAATTTTTGGAGAAATACCTATTCAGATCCTTCGTCCAGTTTTTAATTAGGTTGTCTTATTGGGTTGTAAGAGTTCTTTATACGTTCTAGAAACAAGTCCCTTATCAGATAAATGACTTGCAAATATTTTCTCCCATTCTGTGGGCTATATTTTCACTTTCTTGATGGTGGCCTTTGAAACACAGAAGTTCTCAATTTTGGTGAAACAGAGTCTCTCTTCCACAAGTGGGGACTAAACAGAAGGGAGCCCCACCTCTTGGCCACACTTGCCTGGGGTTCACCTCCAGCAGCGGGTATCTGGGGGCAGGATAATAAGTGCCAAAGCCCCCATCCCCCCAGGGTAGGGGCAGGGGGCGAGGGGCCCTGTGTTCTTGGCCGCACCACTCTGTACACGGTGGATTCTCAAATACTCTAGACTGCTTTCTTCGTAAATTTGCATATATTTTATTTTATTTGGCTGTGCCACGTGGCATGCGGGATCTTAGTCCCCCAGCGGGGGGGGGGGAAACCACTCCCCCTGCAGTGGAAGTACAAAGTCTTAACCACTGGACCGCCAGGGAATTCCCAGCATAGATCTTGAATAGCTATTGCTTCACCTATTTGCCCTTCAGACCCTTTCCAGGAGCTGTAAATGTTTGCCTGTTTTATAATTTTCACCAGCTTTCACTGGGGAGCTGGTCAGTGGAGCTCCTCATGCTTTCATTCTGAGGTCCATCTGCTTTTTACTTATTTTTCTTGCCTTACTGCAGGGGTTAGAACTTCCAGCACTGTTTGAAAAAAGGGCGGGGGAGGGGAGCTTCTGTTGAGAACAGGCATCTCTGCCTTGTTCCCAATCTTAGAAGGCATTCAGTCTTTCACCACCAAGGGTGATGTTAGCTGTAAGGCTTTTGTATATGATTTTTATCAAGTTTATTTTAACTTGCTGAGAAGTTTTTTTTTTTTAATCTGAATGGTTGATGGGCTATGTCAAATGCTTCTTCTGTATCCATTGATATATAATTTTTCTTCTTTAGTCTGTTGGTGTAGAGGGTTACATTGACCTTCAAGTGTTGAACCACACTTGCATAGCTGGAGTAAATTCTACTTGGTCATGATGTGTAATTCTTTATATACATTGTTGGATTTGATTTGCTTATATTTTAGACTTTTTGTGCCTATGTTCATGGAAGATATTGGTCTGTAGTTTTTGTTTGTTTGTTTTGGGTACTATCTTTGCGTGGTCTGGGTATCAGGGTATTTCTTGTCTCCTAAAATGAGTTAGGAAGTGTTTCCTCCTATTTTGTGGAAGTGATTGTCTAAAATTGATGTTAATTCTACTTTAAGTACTTGGTAGAACTCCAGTGAAACTATCTGGGCCTGAAGACTTCTTTGGGGAAGCTTTTTTTAAGTTACAAATTCAATTTCTTTCATGGTTTTAGGACTATTCGTATTATCTATTTCATCTAGTTTGAATTTTTGGTAGATTTCAATTTTCAAGTAATTGTCCGTTTCTTCAAAGTTGGTGAATTTATAAGCATTGCTGGTAGCATTCCCTTAGTATCCTTGAAATGCCCTCAGACTCTGTAGCCCTGTTATTAGTCAGCATTCTCCAGAGAAACAGGGCTAGCAGAATATGTGAGAGAGAAAAATGTAAGTGGAGATTTATTACAGGAATTGGCTCTGCAGTTATGACGGCCGAGAAGTCCCATGATTTGCATTTCTCAAGCTGGAGAACCAGGAAAACCATAGTCATTGGTATAAATCCAGTCCAAGTGCAAAAGCCTGAGAATGGGGAGGGGTGTGGGGTGGCGTGTCACTGGTATCAGCCCTGGAGTCCAATGTCCGAGGGTAGGAGAAGGAGGTCCCAGCTCGAGGAGAGTGAATCCACCATTCCTTCATTTTTTGTTTCTCTCTGACCCCACCCCAGCGGATGGGCTGATGCCCACCCACATTGGTGAGGGCGGATCTCTACTCAGTCTACTGAATTAGATGCTGATCTCCAGAGATGCCCTCACATACACACCCAGAAATAGCATTTAACGGGCTAACTGGGCATCCCTAAGCCCAGTCAAGTTAACACATAAAATTAACCATTATAGCCCCCATTGCATACTGGTCATTTGTGTCTTCTCTATTTTTGTCCATCTTGCAAGTTTATCAATTTTCCAAAGAACTATTCTTTTTTGTTTCATTGATTTCCTCTGTTGTTTTCCTGTTTTCAGTTTCATTGATTTCTGCTCTTTCCTTCTTTCTGCTTGTTTTGGTTTATTTTGCCCTTCTTTTCCTAGTTTCCTGAGGTAGAAACTTAGATGATTGATTTGAGACCTTTCCCCTTTTCTGATGTGCTGTAAATATCCCTCTTAGCACTGTTACCTGCAGACCACATAATCTGATTTTGTATTTTTATCTTCATTCAGTTCAGTTCTGTGTTTCTTAAAAATTTTCTTCTTCTAGATGTGATTTTCCTGGTTGTTGGGTTCTTCCCTGATTTCCGCGGTATGATGGGTGTTTTGTTTTTTTTTTAATTGTATCCCAGACAGGCTATTATGTTCAAATTTTTAATTTTAGCAGGCAGTCATCCTGTTTGGGTTCAAGATGCAGGTCCTGGGCTGCTTTCACGGCCTGTGGACCTAAGGACAGTATAACATTCAGGAGCTTTCTTGCACTGTGTTGGTCTCATGCCGCTGGGCCCTGCTGGTGCTCTCGAATGGGTGGGAGGCACTTCCTAGGCTGGACCATCCTGTGCCTTGGGTCGGGGAGGGGGTGTTTTCCTGGGGGAGGAAGCCCTGCTTGCTGGGCTGAAAGCCTGCTGTGGTGGGGTTTCCCTTGCCAGTGCCCCCATCCGCCAGAGCCTCTGGTTGGGGGGGGTGGGCAGGAGCCTGAGTGAGGCAGGGCACGGTGTGGGGAGGAATGTGCTTCCCTTGACCCCATATCAGGAGACTTCCCTTGATCTTCGTACCAGTTCTGCCAGACTCCCTAGAATTGTGACAGACTCCCGTCCACTGGCCCTCCTCCTGGTAGCAGCTGTGTGTGGGGAGGAGGGTTGGGTTAGGAAATGCCGGGCTTGGGTCCCCTTCTGTTGGGTGGGCTGCTCCTCCAGTCCTGGGGTCCCTCACCAGCTCGCCTTCCTCTTTTCATCTTTGAGAGTTCAGTTTTGGTGGTCTCTGATTTCCTGCATTTTTCTTGGCTTAGTCAGGAGGAGCAGGGAGACAAGCTCACGCCACAGGGGCTGGCAGAGAAGTGAGACTTAGGAAGGACTCCGCTGAGGCGATGAGAAAGGGGCCGTAGGAGGACGCAACTTTCCCCGCCCCCCCCCCCCCCCCCCCGCCTGTGCCGCGGCTTGTGGGATCTTAGTTCCCCTACCAGGGCTTGAACCCGGGACCCAGCAGTGAAAGCGCCGAGTCCTAACCACTGGACAGCCAGCGAGTTCCCTGAAGGAGCAACTTAGAAACTCTTGGATGTTTCCAAGACCCAAGAGGGTGAAGATGGGTGTGGAGGAAAGGGAGGAAGAGGAGTCCCCCACCAGTGGGATAGACGGACAGATTTCCAGCGACAGAGAGGGATGCAAGATGCAGGGCTTAGATTGGGACATGATGTGTCTGGTGCCTGGTGCACCGGGGAGATGCCCAGCAGGCAGCCCCTGGCTCCGTGGGCTCTGGGGTAGAGCCAACAGAAGATTGAGGATGGAGGAGACTCCCTCCGCAACAATGGCCGCTCTGATTGCCTGCCCCCGCCCTCGTCTATCTCTGGGGTGGTGACAATGTTCATCTGTCTCCCGGAGCCTGGCACAGGGCGGATGCTCGGCGAATCTGAGTGCAGGCGGGCCTGCGTGGAAGCAAGGGCGCATCTCCGGAAAGCTCGGGGAGGGTTTGCGTCCTCGGGGGTGTGGCAGGGGCGGTTGCTGAGAATGGAGGAAGGCGTGTTTCTCCATCTTCTTTCCATTGCCCGAGAGCTGAAGGGTGGGACAGCGCTGAGCCGCGGGGAGCCCCGGGGACCAGTCAGCCCGGAGCTCCGCTGGGCCTACCTTCCCTGCTGCGCTCCCGCCAGCCAGCTCTGGTTGCCATGGAGCCGGGAGGCGGTTGCCACGGAGACCGACGTGCGAGGACCAGCCAATCAGTGAGGAGCTGCGGCGCCAGCTCTCCTCTTGGATGGAGGCGTTGGGTTAGGCTGGGGAGCCCTGCCTGGGTAGCTGGGGGCCGGGAGTTCGAGCAAGGGTACTACGCCGCCGCCTCCCCCAAAGCGCTCGGCCCCCCAGAACCTCCAACACCCCCCCCGGCCCCGCACCCCGAATTCTGGAGACCCTGTGACTCTTCCCGACCCGGCCAGTGGCCTCCGACTGGCCCTGAACCCCGCTCCCGTTAGTGGGGGCGGAGGGGTGATG
Organism: Delphinus delphis; assembly: GCF_949987515.2. Lineage (NCBI taxonomy): Eukaryota > Metazoa > Chordata > Mammalia > Artiodactyla > Delphinidae > Delphinus > Delphinus delphis. Next base: position 10,561,185 of record NC_082691.1, read on the forward strand.
CTGCGGGAAAGGCGGGGCCGCGGAGCGCGGGTGGAGAGTGCAGCCGGGGTGGGGTATGGGGAGGGAAGGAGGCTGTCCCACCCCCTCCGCTCCCGGCGCACCGCAGTGCCTGGCGCGCCCGCGCACGCTCACTCAGAGCGCTGGGCGGGCGGGGCGGCGCTGACGTCATCCACTGACCCCCTTCACCCCCCGGCCGAGGGGCGGTGGCCGCGCAGGCTCCGCGGGACGGACTCACGGACAGACAGGGGACGGAGGGACGGGCGTACGGCCAGGCCATGCCGGGGGAAGCTGCCCGCGCCGAGCTGCTGCTGCCGGAGGCGGGCGGAACAGGGCCCCGCACAGGTGAGGCCGCGGGGCTCTCCCGCCTGCGTGTGTCTCCGCCAACCCCTCCCGTCGTCCCCGTCCCCTCTCCACCCCTCTCTCTCCGTCCCTGTCCCCATACCATCTCCGTCCCCGTTTCCTCCCCGCTCCCCGCCCTCTCTCCGTCCCTCTCTCTCTCCATCCCCGCTCCGTCCCCTTCCTTGGTCCCCTGCCCCTCCGGGCACCGGAATCCTAGCCCAGCTCTGGCCCCCACTCAGGACTGCAGGGAAGGGCGGGGTGGAGCAGGGATGTCCTCCAGGAGCCAGAAGCGACTTGAAGGCCTTCGAGCGTCCAGGGCTCCGTGTGCTCCCCGCCAGGGTCCCCTGCCGCGCCCCATTGTCTGGGGGAGCAAGGGGCCTCGCGGCCCCTGCAGCTCTGGACTGGAGGTTGCGGGTTGTCAACTGCACCCCGGCCACTGGGGATGCACCGGGCACCCGCCCCTCCAGATGCTTGAGAGCCGCCTCAGGGCTGGCGACTGGTCCTGGCTCAGGAGGAAGGAACAGGGCTGGAGCTGGAGCCTGGGGAAGCTGGAGGTGCCGGCTGAGGTCTGGAACGTGGGAGGCCCTGGGGGAGCATGGCCTGGAGAGCAGTAGCCCTGGAGTGCAGGCCCGAATCCTTGGAGAGACTCAGTCAGCAAGTATGGGAGGGAATCTGCCTGGGCCTGGGAAAACCAGCCAGGGATGGCCACCGGGCAGGAGGTCAGCCATGTGAGGCTCCGGGAGGGCCAAGGGCACCTGACTGTGGGTGAGAAGTCCCCTGGGGATGAAACCAGGGCTGGGTCCAGGGGCCTGGCCTCCCTCTGGGTCCTGTGGGGCTGGCTCTGCTTGGCTCTGCTTGGACTGTTTGGCGACCTTGAATGAGGCACAAAAGCCTTTGACCTTTGGCTTCCCTTCCTCTGCCCCCTTGGCCCAGCTTCACCCTCTGGCTGCCTTGGGGCCCTGGAGTCTAGTGCGGTGCACAGGGGTACCACGCCAGGCTCAGTGCCAAGAGCCTGATCTCCAGCACCCAGCCCTGCCTGCCACACCCACCTCCTGGGGTTAGGTATTCATCATACTCCAATGGACCCAAAGGACCCCCTTCTCAGGACCCCCTGGCCACGCCAGCACCCCAAGCAGTGTGGCCCAAGGGCCCGGGTTCTGCCACTGCTGCAGCCAACGGGCAGCCTGGGGAGGGGCTGCCCCTGCGTAAGCTCCCCTCTAATCCTGGCAGACACTCTCCCCTTTGCATACTGGAAGCTGAGGCACAGGAGATGTTGTACTTGTGGGAGGTCTTGGGTGAGCACGGTAGAACAGGAACCCTCCAGAGAATGTGGCCAGGGCTTGGTAGCCCCTGTCCACTGCCGTGGGACGCCCCACAGATGTCCCTGGCAGAGGGAGCCAGGCCTGCCAGCCCTGCGGGGTGGCTGCCACCGTGGAGACTCAGCTGGACGCTCTCTCAGGCCCCCACAGCTGCACACAGGGCAGGGCAGGGCCGCCTCTGCTTCCCCGGAGGGCCAGCACCACTGCCAGCACGGCCTCTGGCTGAGCTGGGACGTCCTGCCTGAGGACCACACGCCGTGGCCCCTGCTTCCCCTCGTGCACGTGGCAGCTCTGGGAACAGGGGTGGGGTGGAGCCCAGGGAGACCCCGACAGCTCGGCCTCGGGTGCGGGCAGCGAGGAAAGGGGAGAGATGAGGCAGAGAAGCAAGAGCCCCACTTCACAGCAGGCGTGAGATCTGGAATGTTCCAGACATGAGTGGAGTGCAGGCCTCCTACTCCCTGGGGGCCCACTGACCTGGGGGGTCATAAGCAGGCGTCTCCTGGCAAGCCCAGCTGAGGCAGCGCAGATTACGGGCAAGGAGTCAACAGGCTAGTGTCTGAGGCGACGGGAGCTGGTCTCATCTTTACTGAGCACCTCGGAGAAGAGCCAGACCTCAAGCTGCTCACCGTGGTCAGAACTCTTGGAAATCCTCCCCCAGGCACAGCAATCGCCTTTCCCTCTCGTGACCTCTCTTTTCAGCGGACACCCAGCCCCACGGGCCCCCAGGCCTGTGCTCAACTCCCGTCTGAGGGAGGGACGGCTGCAGCCTGGGAGCTGCTTCTCAGGGAAGATGCCTGCCCTTCTCACGCCCTTCTCTCTCCACAGATCTGTCCTGCGATGCGGCTGCGGCTACCACCCCGAGGGGGGACCAGCTGGAGCACTGTGTCCTGACCCCTAAGCCCAGTGCCCTAGCTCTGACGTTCCTGCCCAGCAAGCCGGGTGCCCGGCCCCCGCCTGACGGAGCCAGCTGGGATGCAGGGCCGGGACGCGCCCCCTCGGCCTGGGCAGTCCAGGCAGAGGGCGACCCCAGCCCAGGGCCCCCCGAGGTTCGGCCTGCTGAAAGTCCTCTCCCAGCCTCCCTGGAGCCCCGGATTGTGATGGGCGAGGAGACGTGCCGGGCATCCCCTCTGCCCAGGGCAACCCTGCCAGAGCTCAGGGACTGGGAGGGTGGGCACGCCAGCCTGAACCCACCCCCCGAGTTGTGTTCTCAGGGTGACCCTCCTGTGCCTTTCCCTGCCCCCGACTCCGATTCCTACTTCACCCCTCCCTCCACCCCGACCGAGACAGCCTCCACCCTGCTCCCTGGCCCCGGGCCCCACAGGGAGGCCCAGGATGCCCAGGCTGAGCTGGGGAACTCGCCGCCAGCCTCGCCCTCGGGCTCCTACATCACGGCGGACGGGGACAGCTGGGCCTCGTCTCCATCCTGCTCCGTGAGCCTGCAGGCCCCGGCTGAAGGGCTGGATGTGCCCTCAGGCTGGGGCTTCTCCCCACCTGGGTCTGTGGCCGATGAGAGGGAGCTGCCCCCTGCCGGGACCCCGGACACCTCGTCCCCAGAGTCCAGCCTCTCGGCAGACAGCAGCTCTTCCTGGGGCCAGGAGGGCCACTTCTTCGAGCTGGACTTCCTGGCCAACGACCCGATGATCCCTGCTTCCCTCCTGCCCTTCCAGGGCAGCCTAATCTTCCAGGTGGAGGCTGTCGAGGTGACCCCGCTGCCCGCCGAGGAAGAACAGGAGGAGCAGGCGGAGGAGGGCGAGGAGGAGGCTCCCAGCCCCAGCAGGGACCTGGCCGGGCAGGGCGAGGACGACAGCACGTTTGCGTCCTCGCTGCAGTCGCTGTCCGACCTGTCCATCACTGAGGGCATGGACGAGGCCTTCGCCTTCCGAGATGACACCTCGGCCGCCTCCTCTGACCCTGACTCGGCCTCCTACGCGGGGGGTGACGATGAGAGACTGTACAGCGGGGAGCCCCACGCACAGCCCACCACCCTGCTCCAGGACAGCCCTGGTGAGGCCGCCTCCTGGGGCCCCGAGCCCACTCTTGGGGTGTCCGAGGGAGACGTTGGCCGGGCTGCCAAGAGCCAGGAACCCATCTCTGATATAACGGGGGTGGGCCCCGCTCCAGGCCAGGTGTCCGCTGCTGCTATGGCCCCTCACGTCCCACAGAAAGCCGCAGGCCTCACTGCGGTGACCCCGCGGGCCTGGGCAGCAGAGGCAGGCTCCACCATGGGACCAGCACCTGTTGCCACAATCACACCTCAGTCCCTGGAGAAGGGAGACGGCGCTGCCTTAGGCTTAGAGCCCCCCACTTCGAAGGGAGAGGCGGGCCTCGACTCTCTGCAGAACCTGAAGGAAGAAACAGGCCAGGGGTTTGCCGCTGCAGGCAGCCCTGAGCCCCAGCCAGGAGAAGTGGAACCGACAGTATTCCTGCCCCTGGAGGATGCAGGCCTCCCCACTGGCCAGGGATCTGAGCCCCAGGCCAGCCCTGAGCCCCAGCCAGAAGTGGACCTGACAGCATCTTTGCCACTGCAGGATGCAGGCCTCCCCTATGGCCAGGGATCTGAGCCCCAGGCCAGCCCTGAGCCCCAGCCAGAAGTGGACCTGACAGCATCCTTGCCACTGCAGGATGCAGGCCTTCCCTCTGGCCAAGGATCTGCCCCCGAGGCCAGCCCTGAGCCCCAGCCGGAAGAACTGGACCTGACGGCATCCTTGCCACTGCAGGATGCAGGCCTCCCCTCTGGCCAGGGATCTGCCCCCGAGACCAGCCCTGAGCCCCAGCTGGAAGAACTGGACCTGACGGCATCCTTGCCACTGCAGGATGCAGGCCTCCCCTCTGGCCAGGGATCTGCCCCCGAGGCCGGCCCTGAGCCCCAGCCGGAAGAAGTGGACCTGATGGCATCCTTGCCACTGCAGGATGCAGGCCTCCCCTCTGGCCAGGGATCTGCCCCCGAGACCAGCCCTGAGCCCCAGCTGGAAGAACTGGACCTGACGGCATCCTTGCCACTGCAGGATGCAGGCCTCCCCTCAGTCCAGGGATCTGCCCCCGAGGCTGGCCCTGAGCCCCAGCCGGAAGAAGTGGACCTGACGGCATCCTTGCCCCTGCAAGATGCAGGCCTTCTCTCAGTCCAGGGATCTGCCCCCCAGGACAGCCCTGAGACCCAAATGGAAGAAGTGGACCTGATGGCATCCCTGCCCCTGCAGGATGCAGGCCTCCCTTCTGGCCAGGGATCTTCCCCCCAGGACAGCCCTGAGACCCAACCAGAAGAAGTGGACCTGATGGCATCCTTGTCCCTGCAGGATGCAGGCGTCTCTTTGGTCCAGGGATCTGCCTCTGAGGCCAGCCCTGAGCCCCAGCCGGAAGAAGTGGACCTGACGGCATCCTTGCCCCTGCAGGATGCAGGCCTCCCCTCTGGCCAGGGATCTGCCTCTGAGGCCGGCCCTGAGCCCCAGCCGGAAGAAGTGGACCTGATGGCATCCCTCCCCCTGCAGGATGCAGGCCTCTCTTTGGCCCAGGGATCTGCCTCTGAGGCCAGCCCTGAGCCCCAGCCAGGAGAAGTGGACCTGACGGCATCCTTGCCCCTGCAGGACGCAGGCCTTCCCTCTGGCCAGGGATCTGCCTCTGAGGCCGGCCCTGAGCCCCAGCCGGAAGAAGTGGACCTGACGGCGTCCTTGCCCCTGCAGGATGCAGGTCTTCCCTCTGGCCAGGGATCTGCCTCTGAGGCCGGCCCTGAGCCCCAGCCGGAAGAAGTGGACCTGACGGCATCCTTGCCCCTGCAGGATGCAGGCCTTCCCTCTGGCCAGGGATCTGCCTCTGAGGCCGGCCCTGAGCCCCAGCCGGAAGAAGTGGACCTGATGGCATCCCTCCCCCTGCAGGATGCAGGCCTCTCTTTGGTCCAGGGATCTGCCTCTGAGGCCAGCCCTGAGCCCCAGCCAGGAGAAGTGGACCTGACGGCATCCTTGCCCCTGCAGGACGCAGGCCTTCCCTCTGGCCAGGGATCTGCCTCTGAGGCCGGCCCTGAGCCCCAGCCGGAAGAAGTGGACCTGACGGCGTCCTTGCCCCTGCAGGATGCAGGTCTTCCCTCTGGCCAGGGATCTGCCTCTGAGGCCGGCCCTGAGCCCCAGCCGGAAGAAGTGGACCTGACGGCATCCTTGCCCCTGCAGGATGCAGGCCTTCCCTCTGGCCAGGGATCTGCCTCTGAGGCCGGCCCTGAGCCCCAGCCGGAAGAAGTGGACCTGATGGCATCCCTCCCCCTGCAGGATGCAGGCCTCTCTTTGGTCCAGGGATCTGCCTCCGAGGCCAGCCCTGAGCCCCAGTTGGAAGAAGTGGACCTGATGGCATCCCTCCCCCTGCAGGATGCAGGCCTCCCCTCTGGCCAGGGATCTGCCTCCAAGACCAGCCATGAGCTCCAGTTGGAAGAAGTGGACCTGATGGCATCCTTGTCCCTGCAGGATGCAGGCCTCCCCTCTGACCAGGGATCTGCCTCTGAGGCTGGCCCTGAGCCCCAGCTGGAAGAAGTGGACCTGACGGCATCCTTGTGTCTGCAGGATGCAGGCCTCTCTTTGGTCCAGGGATCTGCCTCCGAACCCAGCCCTGAGCCCCAGCCAGAAGAAGTGGACCTGACAGCATTCCAGCCCCTGCAGGATGCAGACCTCCCTTTGGTCCAGAGATCTTCCTCCAAGGCCAGCCCTGAGCCCCAGCCGGAAGAAGTGGACCTGACAGCATTCCCGTCCCTGCAGGATGCAGGCCTCCCCTCGGTCCAGGGATCTGCCTCCGAACCCAGCCCTGAGCCCCAGTCGGAAGAAGTGGACTTGACTGCATCCCCACCCCTGCAGGATGCAGGCCTTCATTCGGGCCAGGAATTGGCCTCTGAGGCCAGCCCTGAACCCCAGTCGGAAGAAGTGGACCTGACGGCATCCTTGTCCCTGCAGGATGCAGGCCTCCCCTCTGACCAGGGATCTGCCTCTGAGGCCAGCCCTGAGCCCCAGCCAGAAGAAGTGGACCTGACAGCATCCCCACCCCTGCAGGATGCAGGCCTTCCTTCGGGCCAGGAATTGGCCTCCGAGGCCAGCCCTGAACCCCAGTCGGAAGAAGTGGACCTGACGGCATCCTTGCCCCTGCAGGATGCAGGCCTCCCCTCTGGCCAGGGATCTGCCTCCAAGGCCAGCCCTCAGGCCTTGCAGGCTGACACAGGCTACACCCTAGGGACAGAGCCCATGGCCACCACAGCCCAACAGAAAGGAGGCAAGACTTTGGAACTGAGGCCAGCGCCTGAGAAAAGGGACCCAGACCACACTGGAGGATCAGACTCTCTGGCCTTGGATCAGATCCATCTGGGTGGTCTGGAGCCAGCTGCAGATGCTCGGATACCCTTGGACGGAGATGCATGCCCTTCCAAGCCTGCCACGGAGGCCCCAGACACACCTGAGCCTGCCACGGAGGCCCCAGACACACCTGAGCCTGCCACGGAGGCCCCAGGCACACCTGAGCCTGCCACGGAGGCCCCAGGCACACCTGAGCCTGCCACGGAGGCCCCAGGCACACCTGAGCCTGCCACGGAGGCCCCAGGCACACCTGAGCCTGCCACGGAGGCCCCAGGCACACCTGAGCCTGCCACGGAGGCCCCAGACACACCTGAGCCTGCCACGGAGGCCCCAGGTCCCCCAGAGCCTGACTCCAGTAGGGAGGAAGTAGCCAAGGGCCTTTTGGCACCTGAGCAGGGAGCCTGTCCTGATGCCCGTGGGCATGGGGGTGATGGAGCTGAGCCCAGCTCGCCCCTAAAGGAGGCCCCGGGGGCTGAGAACCAGGAGCGTGGAGTTCTAAAGGCAGTCGTCTGCAGCCCAGAGCCATGTCCTGCTGCCAGCCTGGAGGTTGGCCAGGTGGGGCCCCCAAGCCCAGTGGAGGAGGGAAGGGCCGCCCTGGGGCCCAGGCTTCCCGTGGCTGTGGCCGCAGAGGCCGGGCTGGGCTCCTGCCCAGGGTCTCCATCAGGGGCTGTACCCAGGCTGGGAGGGAGCTGTCCCAAAGATCCTGCCCTGGCACTTCCACTGCCCTCAAGGCAGCCAGAGCCCGTGAGGGGCCTGCACAGCGGACAGCAGGCCCGGGCAGCCCTGGGAGTCCTCAGCTCCTCCCCGCCACAGCCTCCACAAAGCCCCCTAGGGGGCCTGCCCGGTGCACCCCAAGCCAGCATCCAGGGCGCTGAGTCCTCCGCTCCTGGTGTCCTCATGCAGACAGTCCCACCCCCCGCGGCACCCCCTGCCCCCTGCCCTTGCCAGGTCCCCGGGGAAGACCTGGGGGAGGGCGCGGAGCCCCTGGGCTCTCTGGGACTCCCACCACCACGGGCAAGAGCCCAGCGGGCGGTGGCTGCCCTCTCAGGGACCAAGAATCCCCCCGGGGCCGGGCAGGCCAGCCTCCCGCCCCACTCCCCACTCCTCAGCCCCAAGGCGGCCCCCAAGGGGGCTACCCATGCCAAAGACCTGGCCTCGAGGATCTCGCCCCCCTGCCAAGTGCCTCCTGGCTCTGGGCTCCGGAGCCCAGCCGGACCTCGAGGGCTCCCAGCCGCCAAGCAGCAGGATGACCAGGACAGTTTGGAAGAAGGTGAGGGGGATCCAGGCTGGAGCAGTGTCCTGAGCTGGGGGCTGCACGGGGCGGGGACGCCAGCCCCTGGTGCAGAGCCAGCGCTGCTCGCCCCCAGGCCCCTGTCCAGAGGCGGAGGCCACCCTCACACCTGCCCTGTCCTCAGACTCGCCGCAGGCTCCGGGCTCCGGCCAGCACTCGGACAGCCACGGGGAGTCGTCAGCCGAGCTGGAGGAACAGGACCTCTCGGAACCACGGACCGCGCAGTGCCCAGCCCAGGTGCCCAACCGCGGGGTCACGTACAGCCCTGGGAGGGCTCCACGCCCCACCCTCGGGTGCTCAGACCCCTCTGTTCCTCAGGCCCCGGCAGGCGGCGGGAGCGAGGAGACCGTCACCAAAGTCAAGCAGAGCCGCAGTGAGAAGAAGGCCCGAAAGGTGGGCTGGGGCCCTGCTGGGACCCCGGGAGGGACCAGGCTGGCCAGCAACCCAAGCACCCAGGACTGGGGCTGGCTGCGTTAAGGGGACCCCTTCGCACCCCACGGCCGATGAGGTCCATTGGCAGGGGCCCGTTGGGTAAAGGCAGTGACGGGACACCTCGCGCAAGTAACTGGGCCTGGGCTGTCAACTGACGTGGCCTCTCAGCCCGGGGCCAATGCTCTCTTGTACACACAGGGGGCCAGCTGGGGGGGTCCACAGAGGGTCCCCGGGAGTCGGTGGCAGAGCCCTCGTGATCCTGGCAGTGCGCTGCCTCCCCCTCCCCCAGCCCCCACCGGGGACCTCTGGGGCTGCTGCCCGGGCCTGAGACCGCTGTGCCCCCAGGCGATGTCCAAGCTGGGCTTACGACAGATCCAGGGGGTCACCAGGATCACCATCCAGAAGTCCAAGAACATCCTCTTTGTCATCGCCAAACCTGACGTCTTCAAGAGCCCGGCCTCGGACACCTACGTGGTCTTCGGCGAGGCCAAGGTCCACCCGGCCGGCCGTGGGCGCGGGGGGGGGGGGGGGGCTGGGGGCGTGGGCTCGGCTGACAGCTGTGCTCTGTGCTGCAGATCGAGGACCTGTCCCAGCAGGTGCACAGAGCTGCGGCTGAGAAGTTCAAGGTACCCTCGGAGCCCTCCGCCCTGGTCCCCGAGTCAGCGCCGGGGCCGAGGGTGAGACCAGAGTGCAAGGAGGAGGAAGAGGACGACGACGAGGAGGTGAGGCCCAGGGGCACAGGGCCCAGCCCCGCGAGGGCGCAGCTTTGCTGGGGGCCTCTTCCTGGGGGAGGGGACCGCTACAGCACCTCCCTGCTTGCCCCGCTCCAGGTGGACGAGACGGGGCTGGAGCTTCGGGACATAGAGCTAGTGATGGCGCAGGCCAACGTGTCAAGGGCCAAGGCCGTGCGGGCCCTGAGGGACAACCAGAGCGATATCGTCAACGCCATCATGGTGAGTGGCCGGCCCCTTCGCAGGCGCCTTGCTGCCGTCTCCGCTGTGGCCTCACACAACGTGACCCTCTCTTTGTGCGCTTCCTGCAGGAGCTGACAATGTAGCTGCTGACCAGAGACCTGGCTCCACCCCTGCCCCCAAGCTCTGCTGCTCAATAAACCGGTGTCCCCTCACCGCCTCTGCTCCTCCAAAGGCTCCCCCAGCGCAGGCTCTGGCTCAACGGGTTGGAGGAAGCGTGAAGATGCTTCATGAAGCCACGCAGGCCCCAAGGAGGGTGGCGGTCCTTCCCCCAAGTCCCAGAGGGTGGTGGTCCCTCCCCCACGTCCCAGGGCGCCCAACTTGCCCAGAGATTGCGGGCAGTCCGGTCACCTGGCTGCGGGCCCAGGTGTGGGCCTGGGGACTGCAGTTTCCAGAAGGAACTCCCCAGACGCAGGGGCTCAGAGTTTTCTGCAGGGGCCCTGAGCCGCAGCAGCTGCAGGAAGGCAGCGTTTGCTCAGGGACTCAGCAGTTCATGCCCCAGAGTTCCTGGCCCCTCACCACGGCCCAGCTCTAGGAGTCACCGTCCTCCCCGTGTCCTCTCCTCTCTCCTACAAAGGCCAGGGATCTGCAGGGTGGGAGCCACACTCCAGGACAGAAGAGGGAGACCACCAAGTGGGAGGCCATGTGTGGGTGGAGCCCCCAGAGAGGAGGAGCAGTTCCTGGCTGGCCACAGGACACTCCTGGGACACCAGGTCCCCTCCGCGCGCAAGCCCAGGGGGGGCTGTGGAGGTGCCGGCCCCTGACTAGGTGGCTATCTTTAACTGTTCCAGATGCTTCCAGGGCAGGTCGATTTGCACACATACCTAGAGACAACACCTACCAACGGTCTCCCTTAGCTTTGCCCAACCCAGGCCCACAACCAGCTCCAGGAGAGCCAGGGCCAGAGCCAAGTGTGAGACCCCTCCTCCCATCCTGCCCCGCCCCTCAGAAGAGGGGGAGCCTAGCGGGCTGCAGACCCCTGCCTGGTCCCCTCACGACCTCACCGCGAGCCCACGGCCCTGCCCTCCCTCCTGCGGGTTCAAGTACCCACCCTGCTGAGCCTGGTGCTTCCCGCACACGCGGTCAGGGGCCTCGCAGCAACGCGCAGGCGTCTTGCGGGCGAGGAAGCAGTCCTGGAGCTGGGCCCTCCCGCGCCCACACAGCAGTGCCCAGGCCCCAGCCTGCAACCCGACGGCCCTGCCCTGGGGTCACCACCACTGCCTCCCCATGTCCTAAGGGCACAGGAGGGGCTGGGCCCAGGGGGGAACGAGGCAAAGGGCCTTGAAGGGGCAGGCACAGTGCCCCCACTGGCCTTCCTGACGACCGGCGACCCTGGGCTCCAAGACGACGCACTCTCAGGGTGGGGACGGCGCTTCCAGCGAAGCGGTGGTGTGCAGGTCTGCTATGGAGACCACTATGACTGTGGATGAGAGCCGGGGACTGGGGCTTGGGGGAGGGAGGAGGACAGCCAGCGCCCCTCAGACAGCCCAGTGCCCAGGTCCCGCCAGCAGGGGCCTGATGTTCACGTCCACATGTGCTTAGGACACCTGCTCTCTGCCCTGTGTCCACAACCCCAAATCGAGCCCTCCCTTTAGGCAGCGGGCATGAGCGCCCAGCCCGCCGTGCCCAGCCTGGGCATGCGGGTCTGAGACAGAGGCCAGAGCGCACACCCCGGCTCCTACCCCACTGGAGCAGGAACACGCTAGCAAGCAGAGATAAATTATTCACATTGCGGTAAACTTCTTTTAAGGTCTCTGAGAGTTTCAATAGAAACGTCATGTGCAAAATGACAGCTGTCCGGGGTCTGGCTGACAAGACCCCCTCCCGAGGCAGGGTGGCATGCAGGGGGGCGCAGTGCGGCCTTCCGCCCCAGCACCAGGGTGCCTCCTTCACAGTAGAGCCACCTGCGCCCGGGGCCCCACGCGGGGAGGGCGGCTGGCGGGGTCCCGGCGCCATCAGGCCGAGTCCTGGTCCATGCTGCAGCCCAGCGCCTCGATGTCGTTGCTGATGTCCGAGATCATGCGGTCCCACTCGTCCCCCTCCGAGGGCGCGGACTGGTCATCAGAGCTGCCCGCGGCCCTGTTCCCGTTGGAGGTGGAGGTGGAGGTGGAGCTCATGGCCCGGCGGTACCTGCCGAAGCTGTCGGTGATGATCCCGCGGCCATCCTTCACCCCGATGGTCTCCAGGAAGTTCTCGAAGTGCTGGCTGTCCTTCTCGGGGATGAAGGGCCGCAGACCTGCACACACATGGCACACCTGACCCTGCGGCTCCCGCACAAAAGCCCACAGCCCGGGGGGGGCCACCCCACCACCCGCCTGCATCTGGCCCTGCCCTGCCTCTGCAGCGGGGCAGGCGTGGGCCGGGAGCCACACCCTCGCGTCACTCCCCTCAGTCCTCACAGAAGCCCCACTGCACAGGTTTCCAGACGGAGGAGAGGAGAGGAGAGAGCGGAGGGGAGGGGAGGCTGACGCAGGGCTCCGAGCACTGGGCCCCGCCGCCCAGCTGTGCTCCCGGCGCCCGGCTGACCACCCACTTCCTGGACAGAGACCCGCCTCCTATGTGAGGACAGTACGAACAGGGGCTGTGGACCCCAGCGTCGGGTGGCGACTGACTCCAGGGGGCAGTGGGGTCAGCAAGAGCTCGGACTGGATGCAGCAGGTCCACCTCCAGCCCTTCACCCCCATGAGCAGTGCGCCCTCATCGGACCGTTGGGGGCAGAGCCCAGGACCCAGGAGCCTCCACCAGCCACCGTCAACCAGCCGTGTTCTCCGGGGTCAGCATGGGGAAAGCAGAGGCGCTACCGGCCTCGCAAGCCTGGGCAACCGTCCAGGGCCCTGTCCGTGGCAGGCCCTGAGCACCCGCCCGCCGTGCTGACTCCGCGTGCTAAGCTCTCGGGCCTCGGCTAAGGCTGCCCTTCACCGGGAATGGCGTCTTCACTCCCCCGCCCAGCAAGCACCTGCCCCGCCTCCCAAACCTGCACAAGCGCCACCTCCTTGCAGAGCCTCCCCCGGCCCTCGCCAGGCAGCGCGGCGCCCACCTCATCCTCAGTCTGGCTCCCGTGGGGCCCCTCCCGCTTCCCCGGGGGAAGGTCCCCACCCGTCACTGGGACAGGCCCCTCCCAGCCGCATCACTCAGGCCTCGCTGGCTGGCCCCATTCCTAATGGCGCCCCCGTCCGTCGCGCGCTCACCAAGCAGCAGGAACTTGCGGCTGTCCCCGTAGAGCTGCCGCAGGTTGATGCAGAACTCGTGCACCGAGGCTCCGTCGCGGTACTCATGCAGCAGCGCTGCGAACTGCTGGATCTCCTGCGACGACAGCTTGGTGCGCAGCTGCCGAGAGAGCCGGGCCCGGGGCGGGGTGGTGACCGGCGCTGCCGCCCCCCTGCCCACACCCCACGTGACCCCAGAGGGCCTGCAGCTCCACGGCTCCGGCCGGCAGGGGAGAGAGGAGCCCGCACCGTCCGCCCTAAGCTGCAGGCGTGGCTGACCAGGCTGCCCGCAAGCAGGCAGAGGGCGCGTCTGCACACCACTGCCGGGGCGCAGCGACCAGCGCCCTGGAGCCCACAGTGATGCTCAGCCAGCTGACCGAGTTTCTAATGAGAACGTCACGTGAGGTCGGGGGATGGGGGTAAAAGAATCTGCTGAGTGATGACAAGGCCCATCTGGCCCTTCCAGGGAGTGACCCGGTCCTCCGCTACCGTCCACCACCAGAGACCCAGGGACAGGCCTGTGGTCCAGCCCCGGAGGCCAGAGCAGCCCCCATGCTCAGGCCTTGGCCAACTCACGCCCTCCCCAAAGACTGACCTGGTGGGAAAGGCAGTGAGGCCCAGTTGCAAGCAAGGCGCCCACGCTCACCCCCAGCCCCACCCACAGAGAAGCACGCCTTCACCCTCCCCTCCCCGGCCCTGCCCCACCCCCGCAAGGAGATTCTAACCCCAAGGCGCCGCCGGCCCCAGCACAGGCCTGCTAGAGCACGTGGGCTCTCTGGGGCCGGGGTCTCCTGACGGCGGCGGCAGCGGGCAGCGTACCGTGAGCATGTAGTCCTGCAGCAGCTCGGCGGCCGTGGCGCTCAGCTCGCTCTCACTGACCGTCTTGGCGTGGGGCGCCGTCTGCGTGCAGAAGGACAAGGGCGACACGCCGCCTGCATGCGCACACTCGGGGAAGGAGCTGCAAGGACGCGAGCCGAGCCGTGGGTGGGCGGCCCCCCAGCCCTGCCCCGTGCCTGCACCCTCGACCCCCCATGGGGGCCCAGTTAGGGCCAGGGTCTGAGAGGAGGAGGGGGCCTGTCATGGAGGGAAGGGCTCGGGCCGGACAGAGAAAGACACGTGCAGGGAAGGACCCAGAAGGGGCCCTCAGCCTAGCAGGGTCTCAGTGGAGTGATGATGTCACTGGTGTGACCCTGGGGAGCCCACTCACTGGAAGGCTCCTGAAGGGGGCGGGGGTGGGGGAGGGATACCGACGAGGAGGGTGGAGCCAGGCAGCCATACTGGCACCACCAGGGCGGGGTACTCACAAAGTGCTGGCTTCCGTCTCGTAGGACTCCTTCATGTCCACCTTTGTGGAAGAGTCGTCTGTGCAGAAAGTGCAGAACACAGAAGCTTCTGGTTATGTGAGGGAGGGGGCACTGAGTCCAGTGTCCAAGCTCTAAGCAGGAGATGCAGAGCCCTGGCGGTGGGGAGCCTGCAGGCCGTCATGGGCAGAGCCGGCCAGGCCCCTGGGGTGCACCCCTCGGGCTGCACCCGTGCCTGCTCCTCCTGGGGGTCTTGTGAGATGCACCATCTGCTGCAGGGCTGGGCAGGAGGCGGGACAATGCTCTGGTCCTCGGAGGATGTGGCACATGGCAGGGCTGGAGAGGGCTCCCAATGGCCAGGACAAGAGAAGCACCACTGGTAGATGTGGTACCACGCCCGGCAGCGTCCTAGGGGCTGTGCTACTTTGTCTTCTCTGATCCCAGCAGGCATCACCACTGCTCCAACTTTTAGATGAGCAACTGAACCAGAGAGGTTATGCAACTTGCCCCATGCCACACAGCTGGTGAGGGCAGAAGCCACGATCAGAGCTGGCAGGTCTGAGCCCCAGCCTGGACCCAGCCAGGCTCCACACGTGGACGGCTGCTCCCCAAGGACAGACACGGGGCCTCAGGGTGCCTGAGACCCTCAGACCAGCAAAGGACCTGGTACACAGCAGCTACTTGGGCAACACCAAAGAGATGACCTAAGGTCCATGTGACACAGACGAGAAGGGACGCCGAGGCACCATCACACCCAGCAAGCGAAGCTTTAAGAGAAAAGGGATCAGAAAACGTGGGAGTGGGGAGGGGACAGGGAGAGAAAGAGGACGTTTCTGGCAGTAGGAGGGGAGTGTGCAGTGAGCACAATAATGGCCCCAAGATGCCCCCGTCCAAACCCCAGGTGCACATGCCAGGTGACGTGGCAACGGGGCTGGAGGTTGCTGGGCAGCTGACCCTGAGACAGGAAGATGCCCTGGGCTATCTGAGGGGGCTCGACGTGTGCCCTGGGCCCTCTGGTGTGGACGGGGAGGGGCCGGACGGAGCCGCAACAACAGGAGGTCAGAGATGCCACCATGGCTGTGACTGTGGAGGGAGGAAGGCCGCGGGAAGCTGGAAAAGGCAGGAAGCAGCTTCTCCCCGGAGTCTCAGGAGGAAGGCCGCTGGCCCGCACCCTGATTTGAGCCAGTGAGGCCCACGGTGGACTCGAACCTACAGAACCGTGAGAGACCAGTAAGTCTGTGTGGCTGAAGCTGCTCAGTCGTGGTGACCTGTCACAGCAGCAGGAGAGAACTGACCCGGCAAGGAAGGCCTGAGGCAGAAACCAGCAGAGGACGCGTGTCTGAGAGTGTGTGCGCACGGGGAGTGCGTGTGCTGTGAGCGTCTAGTGTGCACGCTCGTGTGCGTGAAGTGTCTGTGAGGATGTGAGCGTGTGTGCTGTGTGGAGTGTGTGCACGCGTGTGACGTGACGTACGTACGTGTGCTGTGTGTGTGACGTATGTGATGGGTGCATGGGCACACGTGGTGTGAGTGCGGGTGTGCCTGGACCCCAGAGGGAGACCTGAGGGCTGGGGGACAAAGGACACCCACGCAGAGAGAAGGCCGGCAGGAAGGAAGCCCACGCGGGTAGGCTGAACATCCTGTGTTTACTTCGTGAAAACTCATTTAATGGTATAATTACGATCTGTGTACTTTTTAGTAAAAAAGCTTATTCCAAAAAAACCACTATTGGAAATCTCAATGCTGAACGTTTAAATAGAGCTCAATGAACCACCTGCTACCCACTGCGGAAGCCGCGGGCCTCTGGGCCTCAACCTCCCCACCTGCCCGTGAGGACAGGCTGCCGGCCTCGCCGGGCTGTCTCTGCAGTGCTGGGGCGGCTCCAGCATGAACGGCGAGACAAGGAGAAGGTGAGAGAGCCAGCCCTTCCTCAGAAAGCGCCCTCAGCTTCGTCAGCACGCAAAGGGTTCTGCGCTGTTCGTGGAGACACGTGAGCCGCCGGGGGCGCGCAGGGCTGGACTCTCCACAGAAAGACCAGAGGCTGCCTGCCACGGAGGCTACCGCTGCGCTGCCTCCAATACCTCTCTCTCTGTTCACCTGACTGACAGAAGCCACGGGTCCTCGGTATACTAAGCGTTTGAAAGTGGATGCTCTTGGTGTTTAGAAGACTGAGCTCAAGTGGGCTCCCACGCAAATGACGCATCTTGCGCGTGCTCACAGATTCCGGAAAACGCTCCCCAGGTGCCCACACGGAGGAAGCGGCTCTGAGCGCTGGCCCGGCTACACCGCCTTCGGGCCCCTTGCTCTTCCTGCCACTGCCCCCCACCCCGCCCCGGGCAGGCCTCGTCTTGGAAGGGGCCCCATACCCACTCTCAGCCCCAGCGCTGGGAGCCCCGCCCGGCCCTGGGTTCTAAGTTTGGTAAAGTGACTTTGGCCAGGCGTGGTTCCAGAAAAAGTGTTCCTGGCCCCCAAAGTTACGCAGGAAGCCACCAGGTGGCCTAAAGCAGGGAGCGGGGGGATCACGTGTGCCTTGATTAAACTTGCAGATTAACACGAACAGTGAAGTCTGGGAACAAAGGGCATCGGCTCAGACCCCCTGGGACGGTGGCCACAGGGCCACCGCACAAGGCTGCCCGGGTGTTGTCCTGGGAAGAGCTCGCGGCAGAGTGAGCCCCGGTGGGAAGGGGCGGCGGGGCCCTCCTGCTCACGTACCACTGTGAAGGGACAGGTGGTGGGTGGGTGTCGAGGCCCCGTCAAATATGGCTCTGTCCAGGAAGTCGATGGTGGACTCCGTGTACACGATCTGGAAGACCTGGCCGAGCAGGGAGCACAGCTCTTCTGCGGCGACCTGCCAACGGAGGACAATGCGGAGGCTTCCTGGGCCGCTTCCGGGCGTTCGACACCTCAGACGCAGAACAAACACCTGCACCGAGGGCCTGACGCCTCCCACTGCCCCACGGCGCCGCAAGGACACCAGCCCACACCCAGGAAGCTGGCTGGACCCGCAAGTGCGTCAGCTGCCGGCCCTCCTCCTCCACTGCGCTTCCAGCCAGCACCGTTTCCCCACTCCTGTCCCAGCCACGGGAAAGGGGCAGGGAGGGAACGGGGCAGGGAAGGAACAGCACCCGTGCCAGGTCACACGGACGGCACTCCTGACACCGCACAAGTGTTTCACGCGTGTGCCGTTAACGCAGCGTCCCATCTGGGGCGGCTCTGCCCCTGGGACACGGGACAGTGTGTGCAGGAGCTTCCGGTGGGGACAGGCCAGTGAGGCGGCCCCATGAGGAAGAACTTCCCAGCTGGCAGGTGGGCAGGGCTGGGGAGGAGGGATGCTGATCAGAGGCCACCTAAGGTGGGGCGGCCCTGCTTTGGGCTCACAAATGTGAAAGCTTAACAGAAGGGTATCAAGGGGCTCCCCGAGGCTGGTGGCTCTTGGGTGGCCAAGGTGGGGCCCCAAGCCCCAACTCCCCACTCCCAAGCGTCTTCCCCAAGGGCACAGCTTGGGGTACAGACCACGGCCCCCGTCAGCATGGAGGAAGGGGGCGGTGAGGCCCACCAAGAGAAGAACAAACCAGCAGACTGGGAGCCAGTGGGACCTGGGGTGGGACCTGGGTCAGGTGGTATGCGGGGCTGGATCAGGATATAGGCGGGGCTGGCTCTGGTGTGGGTGGAGCCTGGGCAAGCTGTAGGTGGGGCTGGGTCAGGATATGGGGGGGATGGGCAGGCCATGGGCAGGGCCTGGGTACCAGCTGCCAACCCTGCTCACCTTGCTCTCCACGGCCAGGATCACCAGGCAGCATGCCTCCACAGGCCCCACTCCACTCTCTGACAGGGAGCCTGCGGTGAGGCCTCTGGAACTTTCTGCACACAAACTCTGGCTGGGGGAGATGCCGGGGTCCTGGGCTGGAAAGTCAACACCGTGGCAGGTTAGGGCAGGTGTGGGAGCTCAACAGCAGGCTCTGGGCAGCCCCTACCTGACTCAGGTGGGAACAGGCCGAGCCAGGCACACCCCCATCGTCACCTTCCCTTCACAAGAGCACCCTCCCATCCTCACTCCCCTGCCACTGCCCACTCAAAGCCATCACCTTACATGACCTTCCAGCATCTTTGCCAAAGACAGTGCGAATATCTTAGGCTGAGATATGAAACTGCTAATATTCAGCTGCTTTTGATCTACACAAAAGAAAGCATTCACAGGGTTCTAGTGACAAGGTTAATACACAATCCTGACAAGAGATGGGGAAACGAGGCACAGGGGGCAGAGCTCCAGGCCCGAGGGTGCGTGAGGGGCAGAAGCCAGGTAGGGATCTAGACGTGAGAGCCCCCGCCTGTGTTCCTAACACTACACACCGCCTCCTCACACATAAGGTCTTGTGGGACGCGAGGGGGAATTCCTGAAGTGGGAAGGGGGGCCTGGGGCCCAGGGAAGCTTCTACAGGAACAGGGCTCCAGGCCTGTCTGAGCAGATGCTCAGACACACCTGGGAGCAGGAAGTGGAGGTGAAGGCTTGAGCTCCCCTGATGCCGGGGTAGCTCAGCGCGAGCCCATCCAGGAGGGAGACCACCCGAAGCTCAGACACAGCTGAGAGACGGGAACCCAACCAGGAACAGCCATGCTGGGGGTGGATGGGCCTGCAAAGACCAGGGCTCTGAGGGGCAGGGCTGGCCGCACCCTGTGTGGAGGCTGAGCCCCATGAATCCCACGGTTAGACCCCGGACTGCACCATCCCACAGACCCACGGGCCACAGGTGCTGAGCGCTACCCAAAGTGGAAACTACCCACAAGGTCTCAGGACAAAAAAGACTGCGTGAGCGCTCACTAGCGACTGTTACCCTGACCTCGCTGACATGATGTCTGGACATAAAGAGCTAAATGAAATACATCAGTAACGTTGATTTCACTTGTTCCGTTTTACTTTTTTAGAACATTTTTAGTAGCTTTGTGGCTCGCACCCGTGGCTGCTCTCAAGGAAGCGGGCATGTGGCTCCAAAGCCACGCAAAGCAAGCCCACTTCAGTCCCCCAGCCGCATCCAGCCACAGTCCTACAGGCTGTCCCCACAGGTCCCGGTTCAGATCCACTGTCCACTCTCCTACATCCACAGAAACATCCTTTAACGAGATGCCTCCATGTCCTCGGAGCTCTGCCTGCCACACGGAACCTCCTGCAGCCAGACCTGACCCCTACCCCTGACCCCATGTTGCCCCAAATGCCAGCAGAGCCCAGGCTGAAGGAGGCACACAGCCAGCCTGCGGGCAGTAGGCGCTTAGTGTTAGCTACCACTGCCGGCACCTGTGCTGAGGACGGCCACGTGCATCACTTCACACACAGCGCGCCTGACGGGCACAGGAGCCTCTGAGAGACCAGGAGGCCCCCAGTCTGGAGGCTTCCCTTCAGGGCCATCTGCTAGAATGAGGAGGCCGCTCCAGGACACGGAATTCATTCTCTTCCTTTAACTTGAAAGCTCTCAAAGCCCAGGGCCCTGGTTTTCATCTTTTGGGAAGTTTCTCCTATGGAGTCTTAGAAATAACTCGGTTACCTGTTTTCCTAGCACTCTGCTCTATGGTTAACGCTGAGAAATGTCCTGGACACAAGAAACCCAGGGGCCGGCTCCCCTCCTACCGGCCCAAACGCCGGTAGGCCCGCAGCCAGAGTGCTCTCCTCATTGCTCGGTCCCTAGGGAGGCCCCAGACCTCAGGCCTCCTACGGCGACAGTCCCCTGGCAGGGCACGGCAGCTACCACGGCGCTGGGCAGCGCTGGTGGAAGCAGTTACACAGCCAGTTCCTCAACCAGCCGGCCACCACCCACCCACCGGGTGACCATCTGCTCCCAGTTAGTCCAGCAGCAGCAGTGGAAGTAAACAGAATCCTCCTGACAGGTTTACTGTGGAGATTAAACGAGATCGTTCATGTCACATGCTTTCTACTAGTTTGAGCCACCTTCAATTGTCATTTTTGTAGGTTAAAATGCAGCTTCATGTTGTTCAACCTAAAATAATGCCTGTCATTAAACGGTAGCTGCTCACTGAACACAATATGGGGAAATGAGGAACAAGCAGAGCACAGAGGGGACCTCGCTCCACAGTGCAGCATGACAGAGCAGCGGTGTGTGTGCGTGTGCGTGTGAACTAGCGAGTATGAGTGAGAGTGTGTGAGTGTGTGGGACCCGTGAGTGCATGCGAGTGAGTGCGAGGATGTACATGGGTGTTACAAGCATGTGTGGGGAGTGTGAGTGTGTGTGTGTGCTGTGCGTGACGCTGCGGAGGGGACGCTGAGCCACAGCCACACAGAGGAGAGGGGCTGTAGGAATCCCGGCAGCCACCTGCACAAACCGCTCCAGTTACCTGTGCACACGGACCCGCAGCATCCCCACCGGATTCACGGGCCCTTGCACGGGAACCTCCTTGAAGCTCGAGGAGTCAGTAATGAAAAAGCTCACCAGGGCCCTGGCTTTTAAAAAGCCCTCGGATCCCCGTGAACTAACGACCTCAAGCAGAAATACAACTCTGCACTGCAGGAAGCACAGCGTGCGACCCAGGCCGGTCCAGCGGGCCATCCTCACGCCCCACCACCGGCCCTTTGGAAATGAGCAGCTCCGGGGCTCAACCCAGCTCCCGCCAATGCCTAAAGGAGCCCAGGACGGCGTCCGTGCTGCAGCGACAAACTGAGAACTGCCCGCCGGGAAGGGCACGGCATGTGTGAAACTGTGATTTCTCTCCTCATTTCTCGGGGACTTAGGCCGGGGCTCTGGACCTGCCGGGCAGCCTGTCCGGCAGTGCCAAGTAAGGCGGCGCTGCACCCTCATCGCCAGGTGAGAGGAGTTGGCTGGGCGAGGGGAGCTGACGGCTGGTTTAAGGTTCTCTCTGATTCTCCTACACGGACACACTGAGAACGTCTCGCAGACAGCTCCTTGCTGGTCTGGTCTCATCTTTGCTCCCCCCGCTTTGGGAAGACTGCCTGGCCAAAGGCAGGGGCCGAATGCTGACTGGGTTGAGCTGAGGCCCACCCTCACCCTGTGGGGCCACCTGCGCCCAGGGCTCTACCAGGCCTGGGTGTCAGAGGCCACGTCAGCATCCCGGACGGGGGCCACGCTGAGTGACAGTGGCTGAGCTCAGCACCTGTTCCTCACAGCCTCCTGGGTCACTGCCCGTCTCTGGACAGAGGGCTTCTCTCAGGCACAGCGGGCAGCAGTGGCTGACCCAGCGCTGTAGAAACTGTCTCCAGAGCTCCGTGAAATCCACGGACTCACTCCTCACGACAGAGGTGTGGTCGGCACCTGCCAAGGACCCTCCTGACCCCACTCCCCAGGTCCATACCTGTCTTTAGGACCACCAGGTGTGAGGCGTCATCCCGCACGTAGGACACGGCGGCGATGTCATGGATGGGGACCCTGAGGATGGTGTCCTCCCCGTCCCTCCAGGCCAGCTTGACGTTGTAGGCAGACAGGCTGATCACAGCGTCATGCTCCTGGGTCAGGTGTCCGGGGAGCTGGTGGGCTCTCTGGAAGGAACCACACGGCATCAGAAACACAGGGCCCGGCCACGGGCTCCCCTGGGACCCCGCACCGTGTGTGGCGCACGCAGCCCACACAGCCAGTGCTGACTCATGAGCAGAGTGCAGCCATGTTCGCCCCAGGGCACTGCTGTGTTCAAACCACGTGGGGGGTCCTTCTGGAACCGCCCTTAGACTCAGACCTGTGGCATGTGGTTTGGATATCTCGAAAACGTGAATTGTGAAACAGCCCAGAACCACCAGGAGCAAGTCTGGAGAATAAAGTTCATGTTCAGACTGAGGAACAGTCTTGATAGCCAAGGGCCAAGTGCATCCTTAACATGATGGGACTGGGTCATCCCTCACGGCCATGAAGGCCCAAGGTCAGAGGGCCAAGAGCTGGTGTCAGAGAACAAGGGTCAGAGCTTGGGGTTAGGAGGTGGAGCAAATTGAGGGTCAGAGGTCAGGGCTGGGAGGTGGAGCAAATTGAGGGTCAGAGGTCAGGGCTGGGAGGTGGGGCAGGCTGAGGCTCAGAAGTCAGGGCTGGGAGGTGGAGCGGGCTGAGGGTCAGAGGTCAGGGCTGGGAGGTGGAGCGGGCGGAGGGTCAGAGGTCAGGGCTGGGAGGTGGAGCAGGCTGAGGGTTAGGAGGACAGAGTCAGGCAGATGGGGTTACCTTTGCATTGTCTATGTAATGCAGGATTTCAGTCCTACTGGAGGGATTCAGGTATCCTGGGATGGATGTTAACTGACCTAAGTACTGAGAGAAAGTGGAGAGAGAACGTGCCATGAGAAGGGGAAGATGAGCCAACACCACCACGTGCCAGCAGAGCACTGCGAGAGCCTCGCGCATCCCCACCACCAGGCCCCCTGGCCGCCGCCCCGGCTCGCGGTGGGGGCCTCCTCAAGGCGGCGTGCTCCAAGTTTTTAGCAAAATCTCTACCGGCTGAGGAGAACACTCCCACACTTCCCACCAGACTGCATCAATGTTGTCATCAAAGTCCTGTAAAGGACACCTCAAAATTAGTTTGGTGGACTCTGGATTCGAAAAGGACAGACAAGGGACTTCCCTGGCAGGCCAGTGGTTAAGACTCCAGGCTTCCACTGCAGGGGGCCCTGGTTCAATCTCTGATAGGGGAACTAAGATCCCACAAGGCGCATGGTGTGACCAAAAGATAAAAATAAAAATGAAAAATAAATAAAAGGACAGACAAGGATGGCTTGTGTTTCCGGGTCATGGTCGGAAACTGAAAACAACGGTTCTGCACAACCTGCTAAAAGTAAACGTGTTAAGTCACGAAGGGCCAGGCAGCTGAGTGATGAGCACAGAGAAATGAAGTGACACGAGGCCATGAAGCACCTGGCTAACAAACCTCAATGAAAAGGGCCCCGAGTATGGGGCAGCCGCAGTGCTGCGTCAGCTGTGTTCACGTCACATCTCCACCAATTAACACAGTTTTTAAATGTGATTTAATGGGTTACTGATTTCTCTTACAGCCAACATTTCTCATCCTCTCACTAACTCGAATGTTTAAGGTCGCTGTTAACGGGGTGACAACAGACTTCCTGTCTCCAGTTCGACGTCATCACTCCTGTCCTCACAAGAAAAGAGCTGAACAAACTGAAAAATCAACATGTCTTCTCAGATCCATTAGAGGACAAGGTCACAGGGCAAACTGCTGCCCCCAAAACTGGAGAGAGCAACGGGGGACAGAGAATCACAGCCCCCAGGGAGAAGCCACAGGAGCCGGCCTGGGAGGCGCACTGGAAGGCGACTGACCAAGGGCTGGACATGGGCACGGACAAGCTTGAGACAAAACTCTGGGGGCCAGGCAGGAAGGCCTCTTTACCTCAGCTCCTTTTACCTGAATCACCATACCCAGCTTTCAACAAAAAGTTATAAGGCATGGTAATAGGCAAAGAACACTGAACACACAGGGCAAGCATCAGAACCAGACTCAGATACGGCAGAGATTTTGGAATTATCCGACCAGGAATTTAAAACAACTACGATTAACATGCTAAGGGCTCTAATAAAGTGAACATGATGCAAGAACTGATCGGTGATGTCCGCAAAGAGATGGATATTCTAAGGAAAAGAATCAATGGGAAATGTTAAAACCCAAAAACATTACAGCAGAAATGAAGACTGCTTTTGATTCGTTCACCAGTAGATGGACACAGCTTGGAGATATGTCAGTAAAAACTCCCCAAGCTGAAAAGGAAATAGAAAAAAGAAAAGAAGGGAAAAAACAAACGAGAAAAAAGGAACAGAATATCCAACAATAGAAAATTACGAAAGGTATAACAAATGTGTGGTGGGACTACCAGGAAAAGAAGGGGAGAAAGAAACCCAAGAAACGCTTGAAGCAATAATGGCTAAGAAATTCCTCAACATCAGACACCAAACCACAGACCCAGGAAGCTAGAGGACATCAAGCAGGATAAACAGCAAAACAAAACCAAAAACTACACCTAGACAAATCCTATTCAAATTGCAAAAAAATCAAAGACCAAGAGAAAACCCTGAAGTAAGCAACAGGAAAACACCAAATGGCACCTTACCTACAGAGAAGCCGGGGTGATGACGATATCAAACTTCTCTTCAGAAACCACGCAAGCACGAGAAGAGTGAAACACTCAGTGCTCAAAGAAAAACCCACCAACCTACAATGCTGCATCTGGTGGAACTGTCCTTCAAAAGTGAAGGAGAAATAAAGTCTTTCTCAGGCAAACAAAAATTGGGAGATTTCATGATTACCAGGCAGGAAATGTTAAGAGAATTTATTCAGAGAGAAGGAAAATGATTTGGTCAGAAATTGATCTACATCAGGGAAAAAAAATGAGAGAAGAAATAAATGAAAGTAAAATAATACCTTCTACTTTACTTATTGTAATTGATCTAACAGGTAACAGTCTGTTCAAAAGAAAAGTAGCAAGATGTACTGGGTAATTAATTTGGTTATAAGGTGCATGCACTACCTGTGAAGCAATGTAGCGTTATTGGAAAAAGGATTAAGATTAGTTGTAAATTGCAAACCCTAGGGCAACCACTAAAAATATTCATAAAGAAGTATAATTGAGGGCCACAGGGTTCAAGATGGTGGAGTAGAAGGACATGCGCTCACTCCCTCTTGTGAGAGCACCGGAATCACAACCAACTGCTGAAAAATCATCGACAGGAAGACACTGGAACTCACCAAACAAGATACCCCACATCCAAAGACAAAGGAGAAGCTGCAATGAGATGGTAGGAGGGGCGCAATCACAATAAAATCAAATCCCATAACCGCTGGGTGGGTGACTCACAAACTGGAGAACACTTATGCCACAGAAGACCACCCACTGGAGTGAAGGTTCTGAGCTCCACGTCAGGCTTCCCAACCTGGGGATCCAGCAATGGGAGGTGGAATTCCCAGAGAATCAGACCTTGAAGGCTAGAGGAATTTGATTGCAGGCCTTCGACAGGACTGGGGGAAACAGAGACTCCACTCTTGGAGGGCACACACAAAGTAGTGTGTGCACTGGGACCCAGGGGAAGGAGGAGTGACCCCATAGGAGACTGAACCAGACCTACCTGCCAGTGTTGGAGGGTCTCCTGCAGAGGCAGGGGGTAGCTGTGGCTCACTGCAGGGACAAGGACACTGGCAGCAGAAGTTCTGGGAAGTGCTCCTTGGCAGGAGCCCTCCCAGAGTCTGCCATTAGCCCCACCAAAGAGTCTGTAGGCACCAGTGCTGGGTCACCTCAGGACAAACAACCAACAGGGAGGGAACTCAGACCCGCCTATCAGCAGACAAGTGGATTAAAGTCTTACTGAGCTCTGCCCACCAGAGCAACACCCAACTCTACCCACCACCAGCCCCTTGCATCAGGAAACTTGCACAAGCCTCTTAGATAGCCTCATCCACCAGAGGGCAGACAGCAGAAGCAAGAAGAACTACAATCCTGCAGCCTGTGGAACGAAAACCACATTCACAGAAAGACAGACAAAATGAAAAGGTAGAGAGCTACGTACCAGACGAAGAAACAAGATAAAATCCCATAAAAACAACTAAATGAAGTGGAGATAGGCAACCTTCCAGAAAAAGAATTCAGAATAATGATAGTGAAGATGATCCAGGACCTCAGAAAAAGAATGGAGGCAAAGATCGAGAAGATGCAAGAAATGTTTAACAAAGACCTAGAAGAATTAAAGAACAAACAAACAGATATGAAGAACACAATAACTGAAATGAAAACTACACTAGAAGGAATCAATAGCAGAATAACTGAGGCGGAAGAACAGATAAGTGACCTGGAAGACAGAATGGTGGAATTCACTGCCATGGAAGATAACAAAGAAAAAAGAATGAAAAGAAATGAAAACAGTCTAAGAGACCTCTGGGACAACATTAAACGCACCAACATTCGCATTATAGGGTCCCAGGAGAAGGAGACAGAGAGTAAGGACCCGAGAAAATATTTGAAGAGATTATAGTCGAAAACTTCCCTAACATGGGAAAGGAAATAGCCACCCAAGTCCAGGAAGCACAGAGAGTCCTAGGCAGCATAAACCCAAGGACAAACACGCCGAAATACATAGTAATCAAGTTGACAAAAATTAAAGACAAAGAAAATTTATTAAAAACAACAAGGGAAAAACAACAAATAACGTACAAGGGAACTCCCATAAGTTTAACAGCTGATTTCTCAGCAGAAACTCTACAAGCCAGAAGGGAAGTGGCATGATATATTTAAAGTGATGAAAGGGAAGAACCTACAACCAATATTACTCTACCCAGCAAGGATCTCATTCAGATTCAACGGAGAAATCAAAAGCTTTACAGACAAGCAAAAGCTAAGAGAATTCAGCACCAACAAACCAGATCTACAACAAATGCTAAAGGAACTTCTCTGAGTGGGAAACACAAGAGAAGAAAAGGACCTAGAAAAATAAATCCATAACAATTAAGAAAATGGTAATAGGAACATACATATCAATAATTACCTTAAATGTGAATGGATTAAATGCTCCAAACAAAAGACACAGGCTCACTGAATGGATACAAACACAAAACCCATATATATGCTGTCTACCAGAGACCCACTTCAGACCTAGGGATACATACAGACTGAAAGTGAGGGGATGGAAAAAGATATTCCATGGAAATTTAAAAAAAGCTGGAGTAGCAATGCTCATATCAGATAAAATAGACTTTAAAATAAAGAATGTTACAAGAGACAAGGAAGGGGCTTCCCTGGTGGCGCAGTGGTTGGGAGTCCGCCTGCCGATGCAGGGGACATGAGTTCGTGCCCCAGTCCGGGAGAATCCCACATGCCGCGGAGCGGCTGGGCCCGTGGGCCATGGCCACTGGGCCTGCGCATCTGGAGCCTGCACGTCCAGAGCCTGTGCTCCGCAACAGGAGAGGCCACAACAGTGAGAGGCCCACGTACTGCAAAAAAAAAAAAGAGACAAGGACGGACACTATATAATGATCAAGGGATCAATCCAAGAAGAAGATATAACAATTATAAATATATATGCACCCAACACAGGAGCACCTCAATACATAAGTCAAATGCTAACAGCTATAAGAGGAAATTGACAGTAACACAATAATAGTGGGGGACTTTAACACCTCAGTCACGCCAATGGAAAGATCATCCACACAGAAAATTAATAAGGAAACACAAGCTTTAAATGACACAGTAGATCAGATAGATGTAATTGATATTTATAGGACATTCCATCCAAAAACAGTAGATTACACTTTCTTCTCAAGTGCACAAGGAACATTCTCCAGGACAGATCACATCTTGGGTCACAAATCAAGCCTCAGTAAATTTAGGAAAATTGAAATCATATCAAGCATCTTTTCCGACCACAACGCTATGAGATTAGAAATCAATTACGGGGGAAAAACCGTAAAGAACACAAACACATGGAGGCTAAACAATACATTATTAAATAACCAAGACATCACTGAAGAAATCAAGGAGGAAACCAAAAAATACCTAGAGACAAATTACAATGAAAACATGACGATCCAAAACCTATGGGATGCAGCAAAAGCGGTTCTAAGAGGGAAGTTTATAGCAATACAAGCCTCCCTCAGGAAACAAGAAAAATCTCAAACAATCTAAACTTACACCTAAAGGAACTAGAGAAAGAAGAACAAACAAAACCCAAAGTTATTAGAAGGAAAGAAATCATAAAGATCAGAGCAGAAATAAATGAAATAGAAACAAAGAAAACAACAGCAAAGATCAATAAAACTAAAAGCTGGTTCTTTGAGAAGATAAACAAAATTGATAAACCTTTAGCCAGACTCATCAAGAAAAAGAGGGAAGGACTCAAATCAATAAAATTAGCAATGAAAACAGAAAAGTTACCATGGACACTGCAGAAATACAAAGGATCTTAAGAGACTACTACAAGCAGCTCTACACCAATAAAATGGACAGCCTGGAAGAAATGGACAAATTCTTAGAAAGGTATAACCTTCCAAGACTGAACCAGAAGAAACAGAAAGTATGAACAGACCAATCACAAGTTACGGAGTTGGAACTGTGATTAAAAATCTTCCAACAAACAGAAGTTCTGGACCAGATGGCTTCAGAGGTGAATTCTATCAAACATTTAGAGAAGAGCTAACACCCATCCTTCTCAAACTCTCCCAAAAAATTACAGAAGAAGGAATACTCCCAAACTCATTCTACAAGGCCACCATCACCCTGATACCAAAACCAGACAAAGATACTACAAAAAAAGAAAATTACAGACCAATATCACTGATGAATATAGATGCAAAAATTCTCAAAAAAATACTAGCAAACAGAATCCAACAACACATTAAAAGCCTCATACACCATGATCTACTGAGATTTATCCCAGAGATGCAGGGTTTCTTCAATATATGCAAATCAATCAATGTGATACACCATATTAACAAATTGAAGAATAAAAACCATATGATCATCTCAACAGATGCAGAAAAGCTTTTGACAAAATTCAACACCCATTCATGATAAAAACTCTCCAGAAAGTGGGCACAGAGGGAACCTACCTCAACATAATAAAGGCCACATACAACAAACCCACAGCAAACATCATTCTCAATGGTGAAAAACTGAGAGCATTTCCTCTAAGATCAGGAACAAGACAAGGATGTCCACTCTCGCCACTATTATTCAACATGGTTTGGAAGTCCTAGCCACGGCAATCAGAGAAAAAAAAGAAATAAAAGGAACGAATACTAATTGGAAAAGAAGAAGGAAAACTGTCACTGTTTGCAAATGCCATGATATTATACACAGATAATCCCAAAGATGCCATCAGAAAACTACTAGAGCTAATCAATGAATCTGGTAAAGCTGCAGGATACAAAATTAATGCACAGAAATCTCTTGCATTCCTATACACTAACAACGAAAGATCAGAAAGAGAAATTAAGGAAAGAATCCCATTCACCACTGCAACAAAAAGAATAAAATACCTAGGAATAAACCTACCTAAAGAGGTAAGAGACCTGTACTCGGAAAACTATAAGACACTGATGAAAGAAATCAAAGATGACACAAACAGATGGGAAGATATACCATGTTCGTGGATTGGAAGAATCAACATTGTGAAAATGACCATACTAGCCAAAGCCATCTACAGATTCAATGCAATCCCTAGCAAATTACCAACGGCATTTTTTACAGAACTAGAACAAAAAGTCTTAAAATTTGTATGGAGACACAAAAGACCCCGAATAGCCAAAGCAGTCTCGAGGAAAAAAAATGGAGCTGGAGGAATCAGTCTCCCTGACTTCAGACTATACTACAAAGCTACAGACATCAAGACAATATGGTACTGGCACAAAAACATAAATATAGAACAATGGAACGGGATAGAAAGCCCAGAGATAAACCCACGCACCTATGGTCAACTAATCTACGACAAAGGAGGCAAGGATATACAATGGAGAAAAGACAGTATCTTCAATAAGTGGTGTGGGGAAAACTGGACAGCGACATGTAAAAGAATGAAATCAGAACACTCCCTAACACCATACACAAAAATAAACTCAAAATGGATTACAGACCTAAATGTAAGACTGGGCACTATAAAACTCTTAGAGGAAAACATAGGAAGAACACTCTGTGACATAAATCACAGCAAGATCTTTTTTGACCCACCTCCTGGAGTAATGGAAATAAAAACAAAAATAAACAAATGGGACTAATGAACCTTAAAAGCTTTTGCACAGCCAAGGAAACTGTAAACAAGACGAAAAGACAATCCTCAGAATGGGAGAAAGTATTTACAAACAACTCAACTGACAAAGGATTAATCTCCAAAATATATAAACAGCTCATGCAGCTCAATATTAAAAAAACAAACAACCCAATCAAAAAGTGGGCAGGGCCTTCCCTGGTGGCCCTTCCCCAGTGGTTGAGAGTCCACCTGCCGATGCAGGGGACACAGGCTTGTGCCCTGGTCCAGGAAGATCCCACATGCTGCGGAGCGGCTAGGCCCGTGAGCCATGGCCGCTGAGCCTGCGCGTCCAGAGCCCGTGCTCCGCAACAGGAGAGGCCACAACAGTGAGAGGCCCGCATAGCACCAAAAAAAAAAAAAAAAAAAGTGGACAGAAGACCTAAGTAGACATTTCTCCAAAGAAGACATACAGATGGCCAAAAAACACATGAAAAGATGCTCAACATCACTAATCATTAGAGAAATGCAAATCAAAACTACAATAAGGTATCACCTCACACCAGTTAGAATGGGCATCATCAGAACATCTACAAATGCTGAAGAGGGTGTGGAGAACAGGGAACCCTCTTGCGCTGCTGGTGGGAATGTAAATTGATACAGCCACTATGGAGAACAGTATGGAGGTTCCTTAAAAAACTACAAATAGAACCACCATATACCCAGCAATCCCACTACTGGGCATATACCCAGAGAAAAAGATAACTAAAAAAAAAAACATATGCACCCCACTGTTCATTGCAGCACTATTTACAATAGCCAGGTCATGGAAACAACCTAAATGCCCATCAACAGACGAATGGGTAAAGAAGATGTGGTACATATATATATACAAAGGAATATTACTCAGCCATAAAAAGGAACGAAATTGGGTCATCTGCAGAGACGTGGATGGACCTAGAGACTGTCATACAGAGTGAAATAAGTCAGAAAGAGAAAAACAAGTATCGTACATTAACGCATATACGCATATGTGGAATCTAGAAAAATGGTACAGATGAACGAGTTTGCAAGGCAGAAATAGACACAGGTGTAGAGAACAAACATATGGACACCAAGTGGGGAAAGTGGGGGCATGGATGGTAGTGGTGGTGGTGGTGGTGGTGGGATGAACTGGAAGATTGGGATTGACATATATGCACTAATATGTATAAAACAGAGAACTAATAAAACCTGCTGTATAATAAATAAATAAATAAATAAGAGAAGCCACCATAATGAGACGCCCATGCACCGCAACAAAGAGTATCCCCCGCTCGCCCCAACTAAAGAAAAGCCCATAGGCAGCAACGAAGACCCAAAGGAGCCAAAAATAAAATAAATAAAATAATAAAAAACAAAATAACAAGAAGTATCATTAATATGTTAAGAAAGGAGAAACAACGGAATTATAAAAATGCTCAAATAAAACCAGATAAAGCAGAAATAGAGTAGAAGACAAAACAAAGAACAAGAGCAACAAATAGAAAACAATTACAAATACGGTAAATATTAATCCAACTATGTCAATAATAACTTTAAATGTGAATCGTCTGAATATACCAATTAAAAGACAAAAACTGTCAGACTGGATAAAAAATTCAAGACACAAGTATATGCTGTCTACAAGAAACCGACTTTAAAGATAGAACTACGGGGAGAAACAGATGAATCCACTATTACAGCTGAAGACTTCAACACCCCCCTCTCAGAAATGGACAGAAAATGACAGATCCAGCAGGCAGAAAATGATTAAGGAGAAAGGTGAACTCAACATCTTCCACCAACTGCATATAACTAACATCAACAGGCTACTTCATCCAACAACAGCATTCAACAGAATACACATTCTTCTTAAGCTCACATGAACATTCACCACGACAGAGCACATTCTGGGCCATAAAACACACCTTAACAAATTTAAAAGAACAGAAACCATACAAAGTATGTTGTCAGATCCCAACGGAATTCTTTCTTTTTTGGCCGCGCTGTGCAGCTTGCAGGATCTTAGCTCCCTGACCAGGGATTGAACCCAGGGCCCCTGCAGTGGAAGCGCAGAGTCCTAACCACTGGGCCACCAGTGGAATTCCTTGAAAGACACAATCTACCAAAATTCACATAAGGAGAAATTGATAATGTGAATAGGCATATAAGCTATTAAAGAAATTGAATCAATAATAACTTTCTAAAACAGAAAGTATCAGGCCCAGACAGATTCACTGGTTAATTCTACTCAACATTTAACGAAGAAACTATATCAATTCTCTATAATCTCTTCCAGAAAATGAAAAGAGAAAAACACTTCCTAACCCATTTTTTGAGGCAGCATTACCTTAGTATCAAAACCAAAGATACTACAAGAAAGGAAAGACCAATATTTCTCATAAACATAGATACAAAAATCCTCAACAAAATATTAGCAAATCAAATCCAACAACGTACAAAAAGAATTATAAACCAAAAGCAAGTGGGATTTATCCCAGGTATGCAAAGTTGACTCTACATTCAAAAATTATTTAATGTGATCCACCACTTTAACAGGCTAAAGAGAAAAATCACATGGCATCAATAGATGCAGAAAAAGCATTTGACAATCTCTAATATTCATAACAAAAACTCTCAGCAAACCAGAAATAGAGGGGAACTTCCTCAACTTGATAAGGAACATGTACAAAACACCTACAGCTAACATCAATACTTAATGGTAAGAAGCTCTAAGATTGCCTAAGACCAGGAACAAGGAAAGGATGTCCCCTCTCACCACTGCTTTTCAATACTGTATTGGAAGTCCTAGATAATGCAGTAAGACAAGAAAAGGAAATAGGAGGTAAAGATTGGGAGGGAAGAAATCAAACTGTCTTTGTTTGCAGATGCCCTCTCTGACTGGGGAACCAAGCAGGCAGGTTACTCTGGGGATTATCAAATGCAAGCAAAGTAAACACAGAGGCCTGAGCCAGTTCACCTACTGCTGTGCCAGGCAACCATCTGCCCACAGAGAAGAAAACTGGCACAGAAATGAGAGGGACTGGCAGAAGCTCACACAGGGCACAGTGGCAGATACAGGCTGAGTCTAGGCACAGTCAGATGAGCATCCTAAACTTCAGAACAGCTGCATTCAAAAGCTCTTCAGTGTGTGCTGGGTAGCTCCAAAGGGAAATGCTTACTCATTCTAAAAAGTTTTAGATTTTATCCTTTCTAAGATGGGGGTGAGGGGAAGAGAATAAAACTAAACTGTGTATTAGTTTCCCCACTCTCCACAGGGGTGAGAATCCACCCCTCTGACAGAACAGTTTAGAAATAAATAAGCAGCACATCTAATTACTGGCTCATACTTAAGGTTGTTACAAGTGAACATTCCAGAACGTTGTCACAGATGTGCAGCTAGCAAAGGCCTTTCTATCCTCTTCTCTTTTTTTTTTTTGCGATACACGGGCCTCTCACTGTTGTGGCCTCTCCTGTTGCGGAGCACAGGCTCCGGACACGCAGGCTCAGCGGCCATAGCTCATGGGACTAGCTGCTCCACGGCATGTGGGATCTTCCCGGATCGGGGCACGAACCCGTGTCCCCTGCATCGGCAGGCAGACTCTCAATCACTGCACCACCAGGGAAGCCCTATCCTCTTCTTATGTGCTCATGTAAACCAAATGCAAACCCTTCCTTAAATTTATCAATATTACCTTTCATCTATTCTCACACTTCCTGATTTCAAAACTTACTACAAAGCTACAATAACCAACAGTGTGGTATTGGCATCAAGACAGACACTCAGAGCAATGAAATAGAATAGAGAGCTCAGAAATAAACCCTCATATACAGCATCAGTTGATTTTTGATAAGGGTGCCAAGACCATTCAATGGGGAAAGGACAATCTTTTCAACAAGTGGTACTGGGAAAACAAGACTCCACACACAAAAGAATCAAGTTTGACCCTTAGCTAACACCATACACAAAAATTAACTCAAGTGGATCAAACACCTAAATTTAAGACCTAAAACTATAAGACTCTTAGAAGAAAACATAGAGGAAAAGCTTCATGACATTGGATGTGGTAATGATTTATTGGATATGATAAAAGCACAGGCAATAACAAAAGGTGGAAGCAACTCAATTCTTGACGGAAGAATTGGATAAACAAAACGTGTTATAAACAGTGGGATATCATTCATCGTTAAAAAGGAAGGAGGGCTTCCCTGGTGGCGCAGTGGTTGAGAGTCCGCCTGCCGATGCAGGGGACACGGGTTCGTGACCCGGTCCGGGAAGATCCCACATGCCGCAGAGCGGCTAGGCCCGTGAGCCATGGCCACTGAGCCTGCGCGTCCGGAGCCTGTGCTCCGCAACGGGAGAGGCCACAACAGTGAGAGGCCCGCGTACCGCCAAAAAAAAAAAGATAAAGGAAGGAAATTCTGATACATGCTACAACATGGATAAGCCCAGGCACAAAAAGGTAAATACTATATGATTCCACTTATATGAGGTATCCCAGAATAGTCAAATTCAGAGAGACAGAAAGTGGAATGGTGGCTGTCAGAGGCTGGGATGAGGGAGAAACGGGGTTATTGTTTAATAGGTACAGAGTGTCAGTCTGGCAAGGTGAAAACAATCCTAGAGGTGAATGGTGGTAATGGTTGCACAGCAACGTGAGTGTTAGAACACTTAAACTGTACACTTAAACATGGTTAAGATGGTAAATTCTATGTTATGTGTATTTTAACACAATTTTAAAAACCTTTAATGTGGGGGAAAAAAAGCACAGGCAATAAGAGAAAAAAAATGACAAACTGGACTTCATCAAAATTTAAAACTTTGTACATCAAAGGACACCATCAATAGAGTGCAAAGACAACCTACCCAATGGAAGAAAATATTTGCAATCATATATCTGACAAGAAGTTAATACCCAGAATACATAAAGAACTCCTATAACTCCACAACAAAAAACCAGACAACCTGATTAAGAAATATGCAAAGGACTTAAATAGATATTCCTCCAAAGAAGGTGTACAGATGGCCAATAAGCACATGAAAAGATTCTCAATATCACTAGTAACTAGCGAAATGCAAACCAAAACCACAATGAGATACTACTTCACACTCATCTGGATGGCTACTATCAAAACAGAAAATAATGTGTTGGTGAGGACATGGAGAAACTGGA
The DNA here is from genome assembly GCF_949987515.2 of Delphinus delphis. Taxonomy (NCBI): domain Eukaryota; kingdom Metazoa; phylum Chordata; class Mammalia; order Artiodactyla; family Delphinidae; genus Delphinus; species Delphinus delphis. Next base: position 10,596,219 of record NC_082691.1, read on the forward strand.
ACCCTTGTGCACTGCTGGTGGGACTGTAAAATGGTACAGCCACTGTGGAGAACAGAATGGTCATTCCTTAAGAAATAAAACATAGAATTACCATATGATCCAGCAATTCCACTTCTGGATATCTATGTAAAAGAACTGCAAGCAGACAATAAAACTCTTAGAAGAAAACATAGGACAAAAGCTTCATGATATTGGACTTGGCAATGATTTCTTGGATATGACACCAAAGGCACAGGTGACAAAGGCAAAAAAACAGACAAACTGGAGTTCAACAAGATTTTAAAATTTTGTACATTAAGAGACACTATCCACAGAGTAAAAGAGCAACCCACGGAATGGGAGAAAATATTTGCAAATCATATATCTGACAAGGCATTAATACCTAGAATATACTGAGAACTCCTAAAACTCAACAAAAAACGCCTGATGCCAAAATGGGCACAAGATTTGAACAGAGTTTTCTCCAAAGAAGATACACAAATGTCCAATAAGAACATGAAAAGATGCTTGAGATCACTAATCATTAGAGAAATACAATCAAAACTACAATGAGATACCACCTCAAACTCATTAGGATGGCTAGTGAAAAACACACACAGAGAAAATAACGAGTGCTAGCGAGGATGCAGAGACGCTGGAACGCCTGTGTACTGTTGGTGGGAATATAAAATGGCGCAGCTGCTGTGGAAAACAGTATGGAGGTTCCTCAAAAAATTAAAAATAGAATTACCATATGACCCAGCAATTCCACTTCTGGGTATAGATAGACCCAAAAGAATTAAAAGCAGGGTCTCAAAGAGATTTTTGTATACCCATGTTCACAGCAGCATCATTCACAATAACTACAACATGGAAGCAACCCAAGTGTCCACTGATGGACGAACGGATAAGCGAGATGTGGTGTATCCATACAATAGTATAGTGTTCAGCCTTAAAAAGGAAGGAAACTCTGCAGTACATTACAACACGGGTAAAACTTGAGAATACCATGCTAAGTGAAACAAGCCAGTCACAAAAAGACTAACAGCGTACGATTCCACTCAGGTGAACTTCCTAGAGAAGTCAAATTCACAGAGACAGAACGATGGTTGCCAGGGGCTGTGGGGAGGAAAGAATGCGGAGTTTTTGTTTAATAGGTATAGTTTCAGATTTACAAGATGAAAAGAGTTAAGGCAATGGATGGTGGTGATGGCTGCACAACCACGTGAGTGTACCTCATACTACTGAACTGCGTCCTTAAAAATGTTTAAGGTGGTACATTTTATGCTACATTTTAACACAATTAAAAAAAGAAAAAACACTGAAAGCAGAGACCCAAACAGACATTTGTATACCCGTGTTCATAACAGCATTATTCATAGTAGTCAAAAGTTGGAAACAACCCAATGCCCATTGATAGATGAATGGACAAATAATATGTGGTGTGTGTATATATATATTGTACTGAAAAGTTCTGAGAGGAAAAAGTTCTGGAAATGGATGGTGGTGATGGCTGCACAACCACGTGAGTGTACTTAATACCATGAAATATACACGTAAACACAGTTAATTTTATGTTATGCGTGTTTCACCACAATAAAAAAACCGTATCCTAGCTTCACTCAATAACTGCATTTGCTAAAAACCTTTTGAATCATAATCAGTATTATACTGTATGTTAGTTACCACTTCTAGATGTGTATATCATCCCAAATTATTAATTTTCCTTAAATTCAAATAGTAATTAAAAAAATACTGCCTACGTTGGGGTCATATAAAAGTGCCCTGGTGTTATCATGTCTGCAGGACTGTACAAGGACTGCCCCGCCTCCACGTGGCCTGGGGGACACCATGTCACCACCACCATCCTGCCTTTCTCAAAGTGCCACCACACTTCAAATTCAGGCTCACAGATCACCGAGAAGGATTCTACTTTCTTCACAGAGGTGAGTCCTCACTCATTTGAGACTTGTTTTGCTGCAAAATATGTATTAGTAAAACATGTTCTGTCAAAAAGGAAAACTGCAGCTCTCATTCCTGCTGTAACTCCAGATGGGACAAAGTGTGCCTCCTGGGCAGTTCTTACAAAAGCCTTCCCCACCGTCCTGGGCGGTCCCCTGCCGGTCCTGACCAATGTGCAGCGCCTCCTTCAGCGATGTCAGGGACCAGCCCACACCCGCCGTGAGACGACATGGCGCGGGGTGCTGTGCCAATTAACTGATCATAGCACATTCAGGACACAGCTGCAGAGGGATGAACGTGGTGGAACAACACAGACCAAGGGGACATCTGACTGCCGGTCACATCAGCTCCATCAGCCCTGGCAGCAAAAGTCGGACTGTCCTGGGCACCCGCTAACCCCACTGCCGTTCCTGCCGCCCTTATAGAGACTGCAGCCAACACAGGAACGTGCTGGTGAGCTCATCACTTCAGCTCTAAACAGCGGAAAGTATTTCCAAAAATAATTGCTGATGAGATACAAGAGAAGTCCATTTTCATACTGAGCTGAAGTCAGCCTCCCTATAACATCCACCTATTTGACCTCGATCAACAAGTTGCCCTGATGGAAGGGCAGGACTCTATGAGACGTGGGGTGGGGACACCTAGGTAGATGCACTTGAGAACCTCATCTCATACTCTTCTCAACACTCTAGGCCTGCAGAAGTGGCCCAATCCCACTTGTTAGAAGCCACAGGACCCCCATACACACATACGCACACACAGACACCCCTTGCTCAAAAACGACACACAGGCCTCACTGGGATGGGCACCTTTCATGACAATGCTGTTCTCCTCAGGGTCTGCCCCTTCCGCCCCTCCTGGCCATAAGACCTGTTCCTGGGATCAAATCTCAACATAGCACGATTGGGACCTGCTGGGAAGAGAGACTGAACACTGATGGAGCAGCAGGTGCCGGATGGAGGTGGATGGACCCCCAGCTGGATGAGCGTGTCTACGGGGCTCTGCACTTAACCCTGGTCAGGGGCCCGGACACGGCCCTCATGCACTGCTAGCACAGCTTAGAAGCTCAGCAAACACAAGGCCCATGTTAAACTCAGTGGAGATTGCAGAACTGTCGAGCAAACTGTGGGTAAAGGTTCCAAAAGATGCAGAGAGGTGGGCCCGCTGGACGGGGCCTACCATGTAAGACCTGGAACCCCACGATTTCCCCTGCTACTTGGGAGGACTGGGAAGACACCCCACTCTCAAGGGTGAGCTGGAACGAACGGGCTGGCAGAGGCGCGGGCACCGCCCAGCAGCTCTGTGGCGGCTGTTCTCAGGGGGAGAGCTAATGGCGGAGGTGCTTTAGCACTAGGCTTCCTGGAGCGAGGGGGACGACAGAACCCTGCGCGAGCAGAAGCCAGGTGGCAGCGCTCAGCCACCAGGAGCAGGGCAGGCAGGCGTGCTCACTGCAGTGGGCGGTGACTGTAAATGGTCAAATGGCGGGGCGGGGGAGCTGGTATGCAGGCCCCACAGAGATGCAACTAGAGCAGAAGCGTTCCCAGGGGCAAGAGAGCTGCTGGGAGCCAACCACGGTCCCGCCTCATGTATACAAACAAGGACACCACCACTGAGTGTGCTGCTCCAACGCAAAGTGGCAGTCTCTGACCCGGTTTCCAGTCCCAGGAAGTGCCTGAGGGAAAGGCCAAGCCCCAGGAGAAGGACTCTGTAACACCTGACACAAGTGTGCGCTGCAGCAACGCCCCCAGTTCCCTCCGAAGGGACTCACAGTCACTCGAGTAACAGTACACAGGGGAAGGAAACTGTTCAAGGCTCGGAAAAGAGGGTCTGAGAAAATGCTGAAACTCAGGGGCCCAGAGCACCGTCAAGGTCCTCTACAGGGTCGGGGCACATCCAGGAGGGGACACCTGAAAGGATGCCACATCTCCTCAGAATGCAGGGCACATCTGGAACCAACGGTCATTACACCACGCCTGGTCCCCAGTGGACAGAACGGATGGGTCTGGGGTCCAAGGTACGGCAGCAGGAGTGGCTCTGATCACCATCAATCCAGGAGACCCGCTTGGGCAGCGTGTGCTCCCAGCCCTGAGACTTTTGGCTCCGCCTGTTTTGAGAGCCTGGCTCTAGGGGTCAAATGCTTCTACCAGGGGACACAAAAGGGATCTAAACTTAAAACCGCAGTCCCCTCCTGACGCCGGCAGACAAGCAAGCGGAGAAAGGTGGCACTGTTCTGCAGGGCAACCGGCCCAGATCGTGATGAGGAGGTGAGGAAGCTGCTACGCACTGGGGACAAAGAGGCGCCTGTGTGGCCTTTAGGGGCCCCTTACATGCCCGTAAGTGGGCAGATACACATCTTTTTCCTCTGCCCCATCCTGCTTCCTTCCCTCCCCTTCTCCTGAGAACACACCCTGAATCATCAAACACAATCTCCAGTTGCAGGCCCTGCTTCTAGAGAACCGAGACATCTCTGAACAAAGACAAGCGACAAACAGGGAAAACCTTAAAACTAACTTCACCGCGAAGGGCAAACTCACCTACCACACTGAGCGCTAGGGAAAACGTATGGGAAAACCACCAACCACCCAACAGAAAAACAGCTGTAGAAAGACACTTAAGAGATCTGACTCGACCATATGAAAAGATACACAACCTCACTCGTAAGTACAAACTGCAATGTAACAGACTATGACCATCAGGCTGGCAAAGATCAAGAAGCCCGCAGGTACACTGTGTGGCCCCTTAGAGTGTGGATGAACAGGCATTCGCCCTGACTGCCCATGGTGTGCACCAGCTTAAATCCCGCATGAAGGGCAACTGGAAATGTCTGTCAAGATAAAAATAATCGAGCCCTACACCCAGCAATTCTACTTCTGCGATTTATCCTAGAGGGTTAGTAAAATGTGTAACAGAGACAAATTAAATATGTATGACTAGATCACTGGTTACATAAAATGTGGTACAGCCATTATAACGGGAGGGAAATGGACGAGGCAGCTTTATGTGCCCCAATCCACGAAGATATGTCGAGATATACTGTTGCGTGTAAACAGCGAGGTGCAAAGTGTGCACTAGGTAATCATTTGGGAACACATGCACGTGTGTGCTCGGATACGGACAGACCGCCCGTGCAGGGACACGCGAGAAACTGATGCCAATGGTTCTTGCCAGGGGCGGGGGGGCGGGGGGACTGGGGACCTCTCCTCACCAGGCATCGCCTTACCATCTGAATTTTGTACCATGTCCATAACTTACCTATTCAACTTTTAAAAATACAATAAATAAGAAATAACAAATCTTATCAAGAAGCATCTTGGGTTTGGTATCACACATGTGATTAATTACCTGCTGCTGCCCCCCGAATTAAAAGCCAGAATGTCGGTTCACAGGTCCCGAGCCTGCACCCCTGCACCACCCTGGGCCTCATGGGGTCGAAACCCTGGGAAGGATGCTTCTGCTTTAAAAAAGCCGGGTGAGGATTCAATGAGAAAATGTATTTAAAATGTTAAATAGTGTTGCCGTATAGGTAAGCATTCAGAAATGAGGAGCAACTGTTAAGTGCCTCTCACCTTCATGTTAGTAATGTTCATTCCGAATACAAAATACTTTCCATAAAGAACTACACTCGAGTATGCGGGAGGAAAAGTCTCCTCACCACTAGCGCATTGTGTTGTCGTCGCTGTTTTTATTTTTATCAAAGTGATACATGTAGGAAGTTTAAAAACGTAAATAGTCCCCAGAAGTGTATAACAAAAAACAACCATCTGGCCCCAACCCAGGCAACCCTATAAACTGCTTCCCAGAGGCAGCAACTCCAGGGTCTTCTGGATCTAGGGCCGACTTTCTAAGTAACGATTTTACATTGCTACTGCCTGATTCATCAATCTAAGACATTAGCTGTTGATTTCCAGTTACGGCAGAGAAAGAGTTAATTCCCGTATATCACCACCCCCATCTCTCCTTCCTTTTTTCTTTTCTTACAATTTAGATAATTTATTACTTAATCATTACTTGGTGCTTATATCCTCCTGTTAGGTACATTCTATTTCACCACTGTGCCAAGAGGTAGTGAAATCACAGTTTTGTTTATGCAGAGTCTTTAATTTTTTTTAACCTTTAATTCTAAGATAATTGTAAATGGCAGGCAGTTGTAAGAAATAATACACAGAGGTCCACTGTACCCCGCACCCTGTTATACCTAAGGTAACATCTCGTGATCACCCAGCATCACAACCAGGATAGTGACTAGAAGGTCAGGTTACAGAACATTCCATCACACGGTCCCTCCCGCTTCTCTTTTACAGGCGCACCCACTTCCCACCCACCTGGTCTCCTCCTTAACCCCTAGCAAGCCCTATCTGTTCTGCGTTTCAATAATTCTGTCATATCAAGAATGTTATGCACAGGGAATCATACAGTATGTAGCTTTGGGGATTGGTTTTTTTCACTCAGCATAATTCTCTGCAGACTCCTGGAGGGTGTTGAAGCAATCAGTAAATCATGCCTTTTTACAGCTGAGTAGGGTTCCACAGTACGGATGCACATCATTTGTTTAACCATCTACCCACTGAAGGACATCTGGGGTATTTCCAGTTTTCGCCCATTATGAATAAAGCTGCTTTTAATATTCATGTATAGGTTTTTGTGGCAACACAGATTTTCATTTCCCTGGGATAAATACTCAGAGTGCAACTGCCAGGTCAGACGGTAGTTGCATGTTTAGTTTTTAAGAAACTGCCCACTTGTTTTCCAGAGCGGCTGCACATTCTACATGTCCACCAGCCATGCATGAGTGACCCTCTGCATCCTCGCCAGCATTTGCTGTTCTCACTACTTATTTAACTTCAGTCATTCTGTTTGGTGTGTAGTGATGTCTCCCTGTGGTTGTAATTTGTACTTCCCTAAGGGCTAGTGATGCTGAACATCTTCATGTGCTTATTCCCATCTGACTGTCTTCGTTGGCAAAATAAATGTCTCTTCATGACTTCTGCCCATGTTCTAATCAGACTGTTGGCTTTTCTGCTATTGGGCTTTGACAGTTCTTTATATATTCTAGATGAAAGACCTTTGGCAGGTAGGTGGTTTGCAAATATCTTCTCCCAGTCAGTAGCTTGTGTTTTCATCCTCCTAATGGAGTCCTCTGCAGAACAAAAGCTTTTAAATTTGATGTTCAGTTTACCAATCATTCCCTTTTTGATGTCAAGTCTAAGGTCTCTGCCTACCCTGGGTCCTGGAGATTTTCTCTTAGGTGTTTTTCTAAAAGTGTTATAGTTTTACCTTTTCCCTTTAATACCATGATCCATTCTGAGTTAATTTTTGTGTAAGGTGTGAGATTCGGCGTGAGGTTCATTTTTCTCTCAATGGGTGCCCAACGGCTCCAGCGTCATTTGCTAAGAAGACGGTCCTTCCCCTGACTTGCTTTTTGCACCTCCGTCAAAAATCCGTTGGGTGTATTTGTTTGGGTCTGTTTCTGGGTTCATGATGTTGTTCCACTGATTACTGCGTCAGTCCCTCTACTGCTGCCTCACGGTCTTCACTGCTGTAGCTCTAAAGTACATCTTGAAACCAGGCGGACTGATTCCTCTCTTTTAACTCTTCTTTTTCAAACCGTTCCAGCTATTCTACTTCTTGTGCCTTTCCATATAACTTTTAGAACACTTGTCTATATCTACAAAATATCTTGCTGGGATTTTGCTAGGAAATGCATCAAACCTGTATATCAATTTGGGGAAGACTGACAGGTTAACTAGGTTGAATCTTCCAATCCACGTACGTGGTATGTCTCTCCACTTATTCAGATCTTTGATCCTTTCATCCGTGTTGTGTAGTTTTCAGCGTACAAATCCTATACGCTTTGTTACATTTATACCTAAGCATCTGGATTCATGTCTGTGATTTAGTTTTGCTTCGTACTAACTGATTTTGGTATCAGGGAAATACTAACCTCACAAATGAGTTAAAAAGTGTTCCCTCCCCTTCTGTTTTTCTGGAAGAGACTGTGTAGAATTAGTGTTAACTCTTTAAACATATGATAGAATTTTCCAGAAACCACCTGGGCCTGGAGACTTTTTTATGGGAGTTTTCAAATTAGATATTTAATTTCTTTAATAGTTGCAGGACTATTCAAATGATCTATTTACTGGTGACCCATGGCAGTCTGTGCTCTTCAAGAAACTGGTCCGTTTGCTGGCTGCTGTCTGAGGGTGCAGGGTCGCCTGTGGTGCTTTCATCAGCCTCTGATTCTTCAGGGTCTCCTAGCACTTGAAGGATGTCGTCACTTCCTTCTGGCTCCGTGGTTTCTGACGTGAAATCTATCATTTCCGTTTTCCCTACAGGTAAAGTTCTTTCTCACTGCTTTCAAGACTCTGTCTTTGTCTTTACTTTTCGGAAGTTTCACTACGACGTGTCTTGGTGTGGACTGCTTTGGGTTCATCCTGTCTGTGGTGAGCTTCTTGAATCTCTGAGTCTGTCTTTTAACAAATCACAGCGGTTTCAGCCACGATTCCTTTGATCAGCTTTTCAGCCCCACCTCACCCCGTCTCTTCTCCCTCCAGGACTCTGAGGACACAAGTGTCAGAAATCTGCTCTAGTCCCACAGCGGGAGGGGAGCACACTGTTACCAGGGGGAGGGGCTGACTCCCCACGGGCCTCCTCTGCCACCTGAGTGGGGGGCTCCTCTTCCCTGCTGGACATGGCTGGCGTTCTGGCTCCCCAAGTGGCCCAATGACATGAGGGGTGGTGTGTGTCACACTGCTGCTGTCCGAGGGCAGAATTCCAGGCTCCCCACATGGTCTCCACTGACACCGCAGTTCCACTAGGGGTTCATCAGGGATAAAGCCCCAGCTCCCTACTCAGCCTTCTCTGGGGTGGGTGCTGGCCCCTACACAGTCTTTGCTGGTAGAGGCAGCAGCGGGGCCACAGGTTTTTCAGTCACATTTGGTTGAACTGAGCAGGTATTGTAAAACATTTTTCTGTCCTGCTAAGCTATCCCTTTCCTGGTCCTCTGGCCAGAGAGAGAATTTTGTTGGGATTTTGTGTGCACCTGTTGGCTGTTCTGGGTCGCCAGCTTCTTCAGTTCCAAGCTTGGGATACATGAGGAAAAAGAGAACCGGGGCACTCACCAAACGGGTCCCCCCCTTGGGTCCCAAGGTCCCTGGCTGGTCTGCCGTCACTCTACCTTTCAGAGTCTTCTTACGGTTGTTGCATATATAACGTCCAGGATTTTTAGGTGTACTTAGTGAGAGGAATAGGGAAAAATATGTCGACTCCCTCTTCCTGGACGCGGAAGTCCCCAAACTTTAAATTTTCATGGTGTAATATGGGCCTACCCTTCCCTCCACTTGCTTTGTTTTCAATGTACAATTCTATCTTCCCAATTCTTCAGCAGCCTCTACTCCAACATATAAAACCATCCGTGTTCTCTTCTCCCAGAGCTGCCCTAGCCTGTTCCTTAGATTCCCATCTTGGGAATTCCCTCTGTTCTTTTCCGTGCTTAGAGCCCCGGTTCTGGACCTGCATCTCCCACCTTCCTGGTGCGTCCTTGTGCTCTGAGGCAGCACATCTCCCAAGAACCTCGTCAGAACGGGCTCTGAGGGGTCACATTTTAGAAACCTGACTGTCTGGTCATCATGACCAGAAAGGGACCCTCTCAATCTGAGAATCATGTCTGTTGGTGAATTTTCTGCAAAATGTCCTTCCATTACTGTCTTAACAACTTCCTCCCGCTCTCCTCCATTCTTTCTTCTCATGAGTCAGAGGCTGAACCTTCTGGATGGCTCCTATAATTTTTTCCCTCTCTCATCTTCTGTTTACTGATTTTGGATCTCCTTGTCTCTTGGTTTTTCTTTCCGGGTGACTGCCCTGACTTTATCTTTTGACCCCTCTAATGAATTTTTACGACATATAGTTAAGATCCTTTCATTCCAAAAGCTCTTGTCTCCGCCTCTTATCCTGTTGTCTCACAGTTAACAGTATTTCCTCTTATCTTTCTGACAACATTATGTATTTTTATTTTTCCCCTAGTTTCCGCACTGCTGCTGTCACATTCATGTTTACGTCTTGTGTTTTTCCTGGGCTCTATCTTTAGATGAAACGTCTTCCTCAAACGTGTACTTCTCCTTGACTGCCCACGAAAGAAGCCGTGTGCACGGGCAGAGGTGCAGACTGTCAGCTTCTCTCAGGCTGGCTGGGTGGTCACCCCAGGGTCATTCGAGGCAGCACTTCTGCGGGTTGTGTGGCTTCCACATGAAAGCACTCCTCCGAGGACCCCCTTGTGGGAGAGGCCTGGTTGCAGGCCTATCTGCAAGCTTGAGGGAAAGGGGGTGGGCAATTCTCACCATTCTGGACAGAGGCTTTGACTTAATCTGCCCATCTTCACACTGGGTCTCTCCCCACCCTCCTCTGGGCCAGGCGTCCCCACGTCTAAAGCCCCCCTAGTGTCATGTCTCTACCAGGGAGACCTGCCACCTCCCCCTGTGGCAGGTGAGAGCAAACCCCTCCCCCAAGTCCACACCGTGCTCCACGCGCCCCCAGCCCCCGGGTCCAGCTTCGTGGGCTCTGTGACCTTGTCACCCCACCTTCGTCAGCTCCCTCTGCACGTGTATGGGCCTCTCTCATCACCGCGGTCCCCTTTCCCATTCGCTCTGATTTCTCTCTGATTTCTTTTCATGTAGTGTTTAGGGGAAGCACTGACAATACACTAGTGCGCGTCATGTTTACCCACAAGTGGGTGCGGGCTTTGACAGGATTCAGGAGCCCGTGTCCTAGGCTGTGACAATGGCACACGGAATAGCTCTTAGCCTTGACCAAGGAACCGAAACACACGGCCAGCCTTTACGAGAAAGGAGGCAGCTTGCTACTGGAGAGAATGCCAGAAATGGGGCCGGAAGACAGAGACCTGGGGTTTGGGCACCCAGTTGTCAGACACACCACCGCAGGGGCACCGCCGGGTGGGAGTCACCCGAGGTGTGAGTGGGGACGGGTCCCAGAACCGCGGCGTTTGGTGCATCAGGGGGCCTTTGCTGGCGACGGGCAGGCGGGTCCTGCGGCCGCGGACTTACCTTCACCTCCTTCTCGATATAGTCGCTCAGCAGTCTGTCGGGCTCGACGCGCTCAGGCAGGGACAGCACCACAGTGTGCAGAGGGCGCCTCTCTGTCACCTTCTCATGGGCTTTCTTATCTCTACTCTTTTCACCTTTTAGGAATACTCGTTTAAACGGCGACACAATTCCAGGCTGCAGGCAGAAACGGCAATGATTGGAGTTCATTATTCACAAAGGCTTTGCGCTGTACCCATGGCTAACAAGCGGAAGCGGCCAGAAGCACCACCATGGTCCCCGTGCAGACGGGCCGGCTACTGCCAGCCAGGGTGGGCTGGGCCCAGTGCCGCCTCGGGCACCGAGGGGCTGGTCCCTCACCTGTTCATGGACACTTACAAGGTCAAGGGCCAATTCTCAAGGTGAGTAAACTCAGGAGCCGAGAAGGGGCAGGAAGGGGGAGATTCCCTCAGAAGACAAAAATGCAGCACTGCTCTGAAGTGACCTCCCGGCTCCACTGGGTCACTTCACTGCAGGGTCTTGGAGAAGGCGGGGAGGTGTGGCCAGGACTGTGGCATCAACAGGAAACTCAGCTCAACAGCCGCAAGGCCCACCTCTTCCCTCTCCCGTAGGAACGCAGCACGCGCTCTGCTTTCCCCTCCCTCCTCCGGGGCCTCGGGGGCTCAGGGCGCTGACCAGCACCTGGGTGACCTCACCCCGTGGTCAGTGTCTAGAGGGGCCTGGAGGCCAACCCTGCGATCAAAGTAAACCTGCAGAGGGAGAGCCAGGGACAGCGGGGAGAATAAAGTCAACCTCGCCTGCAGGCCCCAGGAAAAGGCCCAGGATTCCCTCCCTGCAGCTCTGTAAGAGCCCTCCAGGCCCTCCACGGGCACAGATGTTCAGAGAGTCAGGCGTGGGCACTGGGCACCTGCACACAGAGGCCAAAGGTGACCGCTTCCAGTCACGCAAAGGAACGTAAAACCAGAGAACACAAGACGCCAATGTGCAGCCTCGGCAGGGAAACCTCACCGAACACAGCAGCGAAACCCAAAGGTGGTGACCCACACCAGACCGAGAAGTCACCTTCCATTGTCTTGTCTGTGATTCTGCAGCTCGCCTGCCTGGGCAGGACCCAACGCCACACAGCGGCCGGGACCTAGGGCAGGCCTAGCTCTGACCAACACTTACAAGAAACAAATGTCTATGTCGCCAACCATGTACCAAAAGCTCTCGTTCCTGTCTCTCCTCTGCAAGGGGGAAATTCAGCCACATGCCATATCCCACCCCAAACAATGCCTGCGAGGCGCCTCGGCAGCCTGTCAATCTCACAGATGGAGGATGGAGAGGGGCCCTGACTCCCTCACAAAGGCAGGTGAGGCCTCGGGGGGCTCCAGGAGGTCCTGCAGGGCCCGCCCCACACAGAACACGCCCTCAGCCAAGTGGACCCAGCATTCTTCCTGCCCCTTCTATAGCCGGAGCCCGGCTCTCCTCCTCTGCTCCTTGGCCTGCACTCCTTACCCCTGAGCACTTGGCCCCTGGATAGCTGCCTTTTACCCCACTGATCCACCGCAACTAACACCGGAGCGCCCCTCCTCGCACTGGATACCCACCGAGTTCCCACTGCCCATCCCAATGCAGCCCCTCAGCGCTTCGTGCCGCGTGGGGGGCTGGGGGAATGATGCTGATGTGAGGCCCTCAGGGCTGGGGAGGATCAACGCCAGACGAGACTTGCGCTGTGTGCGGCTTCATTGACTTCTCTCTGCTCTTGTTTACATTTGAAATCGTCCATAAGATTTTGTTTTTAAAGGATGAGTACAGTTCCTGCCTACAACTGCTTACACTTAAGCTGAGACAAGATAAAAGCACAAAAGGTTAAGGGAGGCAAGATAACCAATCGCATCATCATAGGGAGAGCATCATCTCCACAGGCTCAGACGAACTACAGAGGAGCGAGGGGGCTCCTCGGAGGAGCCGGAGACGGCTGATCCCAGCCCTCAGACAGCCCGCCCCCAGGGCTGCTCAGGCTTCTTTCTCCTCGATCCCACAGGAGTTGTCAGCCCCAGCACAAATTCCGCGAGTGGGGGAGAGGGTGAGGCACTTCAGGTGAAATCCGGGGCGGGCGGGGTCTGGACCAGGTGACCGTGATGTAGGGCTCACGTGGAAACGGTGGGACACTGTCACCCACAATTTGCCAGACCGATGGTAAAGTTGACACTGAAAGCAAGCGACACTGAGAGCTGAGTAATGTAAACATCACGTTTCACCAGCCTGACTGCGGGCAGGCCAGGCCAGGCCCTGAACCGTAACTGCCACTCTGGCTGGCTTCCGAGGCGATCAACGGCACACACGTGACTCTTCGATCCTGTTCTGCTTGACTGTTATCTGCACTGAGAGCCTCCTAGCTCCTGTGATGAGCAAGGCACTGCCCTAGGGCTGTGGAAGTACCGAGACACGCGGCACAATGTTACACAGATGACCTATATCCCAAAGTGGCTGGAGTAAACATCTGTCCCTACACCATTTCTACCTGGTAACCTCACCAAGTTCACTCTCCCAAATCATAACCAGCACGGGCACAGCCCACGGTTGATTCTGAGCCTGATGGCGCACGAGAACAGCTCAGCTCGACCTGTTTGCTGCTCTACCTCGCTACTCCTCTACGCCGGGAAGCAACAGGAAACCAGTTCTGAGACGAGGGGTTTGCCAAGGTCAGCCTCTTACCAAATCGCCAGGTCCACAGGCCACATGCAAACCATGCTGTTATTTTAATGTTGAGGGACGGTCTGCACACAGAATCAGTGTGTGGCAAGGACCCAGAGCCCGAGTCCTGCAACCCACCTTAAGGAGAGACCCTCTGCCAGCCCATACGCCTCATCTGTCTGGCCCCTGCAGGCCAAGGAAACCAGGACGCCCACTGCAGACGCCTCCTACTGCTCGAGGACCAGCTTACCCTACACTGAGCCCCACTCCGTCTTCTGCTGCCTTTACCTCTTGGGAGCCAGCACCCTACAGGGGAGCAGTAATGTGTCTGATGTCTGTGCCAGCCAGCATCAGGAAGGCCCCGTGGGGGGATGAGACGGAATTCCCACCCTCTAGGTGGTCACCGTCAAGCCGGGGGAGATAAGCCCAAAGCAGATGAACAGGGACTGAATCCGTGATGAGAACTGCCAGCCAGGTGCCTCGAAGGTGTACTTTAGGGCCCAAATGCCCTGTTTTTAAAGGAGCTACCCTGGCAACAAGGCACGGCCCGTGAGGCCCCGTGACAAATAATGGCGCGTGCCCTCCACTGCTCACAGGCTGGCGGAGGCGAGGGGAGCCGCCCCGGAACCCAGGCTGCACACAAGGCCACCTGGCCAAGCATGAACTTGGCATGACTGATTTGGAATCAGACACGGCTTCCCTAACTCAGTCCTCAGTGTTGCATACCCCAGGCATCATGTGCTTTTTTTTTTTTAACATCCCAAATACGTTCAACCAGTGGATAAGCCTCCCTAGAAAGTGGAATATTGAAACCATTATGTAAAGAAATGCACCCAGCAAACCTGCAGCTTTCCTCTGCCGCCTCACCCTGTTTCAGCACAGAACGGGGGCGGCTGCCCCACCCAAGGACAGCAGGCGTGTGACACAGGAGGTGCGCGCCCCGCTCCCGCTGCAGGAGCTGGAAAGTAGACACGGCTGGGAGCTGGGGGATGGCAGGCACAGTGGGGGCCCCTCAGCTTCTCCAGAAACACAATGAACAAGAGGGCACCTCAGGATTTTGGAGCCTATGTTGCTTTTAAACATGAAAATGTAAAAGAAAGTTCTGCTTGAAAAAAATAAACTGAGAACAATTAAGAATATTCTGGGACTTCCCTGGTGGCGCAGCGGGGTTAAAAATATACCTGCCAATGCAGGGGACACGGGTTCGAGCCCTGGTCCAGGAAGATACCACATGCCGCAGAGCAACTAAACCCGTGCGCCACAACTACTGAGCCTGTGCTCTAGAGCCCACGAGCCACAATTACTGAGCCCATGTGCCACAACTACTGAAGCCCATGCGCCTAGAGCCCGTGCTCCGCAGCAAGAGAAGCCACCACAGTGAGAAGCCCGCGCACCGCAAGAAGAGTAGCCCCCGCTCGTCATAACTAGAGAAAGCCCACGTGCAGCAACAAAGACCCAACGCAGCCAAAAATAAATTAATTAATTAATTTTAGAAAAAGAATATTCCGATGCACAGAATCAGGATTCCATTAAACGACTGTGGATTCTTTAATTCACTGGAATAGCCTCCAGATCAATACAGAGTTTTAAAAAGTGGTTTTAGCCCGTGTAATTGTTCATCCTTCACTCAACAGGTATTTTCATTGAGCGCCCATGTTCATCATCACTGAAATGATCTTGCCATCTCTGACCCCAAAAGACAAAAGGAGCAATTTAGCCCCTGGAAGGAGCACAACGCCAAGCACAGGTTCTCTTCGTGAATGGAGCCCTGGCACCGAGTGCCACCCGGCGTCCATCTGTGCCTGAATCTCTCGTGAAGAAACGGGGGCCCTGAGTGTTGAAGGAACCAACCGAGGATCCGAGGCACAGATCCAGGGAGGGGATGCGGGGCTTCAGTGGCCCTGTCAGGCATCTGCAGACTTCTCACATGGAACACACGCTGCTTCCTAGACCTGTGCAGAACTTCCGAACTGGCTCAGAAGTGATACCTAGATGCTTACAGTATTCTTACAATATATTTTCCATCTTATGCCTGAAACAACTTTTGAAGTTGGAAACCTCAAATGTAGCTCTTCAACACACACACACACACACACACACACACACACACACACACACACACACACACACAAACTCTGGCCCACTTAGCGCTTTCCCAGAGGAGGGACCAGGGGCCAGGCTGGCCTTGGGTATTGTTAGATTAAAGCCTGACTTAGCATCTCACTTGGGGTGACCAGGCTCCGAGTAACTGCATCTCCTAAACAAATTCCCAGAGGCTAACTTCTCCGTCAGACTGTCTGTTTATTAACTTATAGTATGAAATGCGTGTGCTGAAGGAACCAGCACAACTGCTCATGGGACAGTGGCCTCTACTTGCAGACCAAAGTGAATAATAAGGTGACATACACCACGTCACTCCATGTGCACAGTGCTCAGCCCAGCGCGTTCTAGAGAAAGCGTGTGGCAGTGAAGGAAGGAAACCCGCACTGGGCACCTCGAAGGCCTCAGTACGGTGTTCACGCACCCTTACCTACTCCTTTGGTTAGTAACACAAAACCGCCCCAGAACAAAGCCTTCAAGTGCAATGCCCTGGGGTCCTTCAGTTCGGCATTCAGCAAACGTCTAATGGGCACTTGGCATGTGCCCGGCACTGGGGCTGCACCTCAAGGGACCCCCTTCCCTGCCCCAGGGCCCCTTCTGCTGAGGGAGGGAGAGGGGGACTGCTCAGCGGGGATCAGGCTCCGCAGGGCTGCGGGACAACACCAGGGAGAGACACCCAGGCCAGCACGTGGGCCGGGCAGAGCCACTGTCCAACTGTCCAGCTGGGCAAGGCAGCGGCTACTCCCCAGATTCACCCCCGCCCAAGTGCACAAAGCACCCCGACAAATCCTCTCCCATAAGCACCACTGTTTAAAGCTGTATCTCAACGTTGCCTATCTTAACTCCAACTCCCTGTAACGCAAGTCAACAGATTCACTATCTTTTTAAAAAGGAAGTTAAGCACTTAAGCGCCTACCAACAGAAAAAGAGCCTTTCTTAGGTGCCGCAGAGGCCCAAATAAGGAGTACGACACAGCCCGTGCCCCAGGACCTCCTACAGACCTCGAGTACCCTATCTCAGGACTAGGCATGAACCTGACCTCCCCCACTGCAGCCGTTTGCTCTGGTGACACACACTGCGCCTGACCGTCCACGCAGCGGCCGAGGCCACTCCTGCCGGGCAGGCAGCGGCCACTCCTGCCGGGCACTCCTCCTCCCTCAGGCATCACGGGTGAAATTCCAGGCACGAGTCTGCACTGTGAATGTGCTCTTTCTTGACCTCTTCCCTGAATCATTTTCCAACTCAGATCTTGGGTCCTAACTGACTACAAATCTACATGAACGTCACGCTTCCTCAGCAGACCTGACATCCACAGTCTCTTACTCCTTAAGTGAAGATGGACGAAGCCAACAACCTACAAACAGCTCACCTTGCTCACTTCGCTGGCCACTGGGGCTGCCAGTTCTCAGACCCGGAAGCCAGCAGGAACCCTCCACCCCACCTTCCCAAAGTAAAGGCCACAGGACCCAAACATCCTTCTAGACGGCGCTTTCCACCCTGGGTTTGCACCTACCTCGTTCTCCATGGAACACCCCGCTGGAGAGTCTGTGTGAGGAGGAATTTCTCTGGAGGAATTCTGGTTCCTCCCCCTCTGCCGATAGTTACTGTGCATTGTCCTCTGTTCACTTCTGAGCTTGTTGAAAAATATGGTCAGATGTTAGCCCTCCCTCTGAAAAAAACATGTGAATGAACAGGAAGACCAGAAACCACAGCTTCCTTCTGCAAACCCCACTGAAGCTGTTTACAGTTTTTTAAAAAAGTTTGAGGCAGGCAACACCCTAAAACTGCTGGCAAAATCCAAACAGGCTGCATGCACGAAAAGACATAAAGTAAACCCACTCATCTTCATACTAAACCAGCACGTCTTCTACCTAAACCTCCACATCTCCTTACTGAACCAGCCCCTCTTCTAATTAAGCTTGCACATCTCCTTACTGAACCAGCACGTCTTCTAACTAAACCAGCACACCTCTTTACTGAACCAGCACATCTTCTAATTAAACCAACACGTCTTCTTACTAAACCAGCCCATCTTCTTACCAAGTCAGCAGATCTTCTTAGCAAACCAGCCCATCTTCTTATTGAACCAGCCCATCTTCTAATTAAATCAGCACATCTTCTTACTAAACCAGCCCATATTCTTACTAAGCCAGCCCATCTTCTTACTAAACCAGTGCATCTTCTTACCAAACCAGCCCATCTTCTTACTAAACCAATGCATCTTCTTACTAAACCAGTGCACAGACTTATTAAACCAGTGCATCTTCTTACCAAACCAGCCCATCTTCTTACTAAACCAATGCATCTTCTTACTAAACCAGTGCACAGACTTATTAAACCAGTGCATCTTCTTACTAAACCAGTGCATCTTCTTACTAAACCAGTGCACAGACTTATTAAACCAGTGCATCTTCTTACTAAACCAGCCCATCCTCTTACTAAACCAGTGCATCTTCCTTACTACCTCTAGCAAGCAGAGCCCACGGGTGGCCTCCCCACATTTCTAGCCAATACCGTGTAGTCAGTTGAAGGACATTATTTTGCAAGTCCGACCATTCTGCAAATCCAAACGACAAAGTTAAAAAGAGTAAGCAAGGAAGCTGAGAGCACTGCTGGGGCTCCCCCTCCTGACGTGCGTTGTCACCTATGTGGTGGAACCCGCCGACCTGGCTGTTTCTGGCCGGCTGTTGCCTGCTTCAGGGCACTGTAGTCCAGGGGGCCTGTGCAGAGCACACCTTCTCCATGACCGTCAGCCTACAAAAGCCTCTACCTGCCTCCAGGACTCTTGCGTTTGAGATGCAACTTTGAAACTAAAGAGTATGTCCTTGAGCAAGCTCACTTTAACTCCTTCAGGGTCAAATCTGATCCTGAAAAGGAGCAGTTGGGTTTGTTGATGCTGAAGACCCTTACACTCTCTAGATGTTCCAGAAGGGCTGCAAATAGGAGCGGCTACTTAATTAACTGTTCTGGTTAATTAGGGTGATGATTTAGAGTGACCATGTTCACAGCTCAAAACATGACAGATATAATACAATTTTACTGACATTAGATTTATTAATATTAGATTAAAATTAGATTTGATTTGATCAAAGTGCTAATTTTCAACAGTTTTCTGCCCATAAAAATGGCTATTTCATATGGTTCAATTTAAACTGTAACAAAGTTTAGTATTTCCTGATTCTGAAAAGACTGGTTCAGAACAATAATTTCATGCCTCAGTTACCACTACACATGCCGCAGATGTAGAAAGCACAGTAAACCGGGTAAGGAGTACTGCACTAGATTTGTTTGAATAAACATCTGGTATTGACTGGACTATATTCCTTTATCTCTTTAGACACACAGGGCACCATGGGTACTGTCTGGACTCCACTTTCTCCTTCTTTCTAAAAGCTGCCCCTGCAGAGCAGAATCAGGTAGCCCTGAGGGAAAGGGAACCAGGAGTGAGATTCAGAGACCTCAGGAGGTGGAGCAGCCCCCAGGACGGAACTTGCTGACTGTGGGGCCTGAGTCCACTGCCTTCTCCCCACGAGGTCCCCCTGCATGCGACACACAGCCCACCCTTCCAAAGTCCCAGAGCTGCCCCTCCCGGGGAAACACAGGAAACTAAAGGAAGGCCACCAGCTGCACATACAAGCCAACCTGTCCTGCTTTCACAGGTACAGTGATCACCAGGGTCAGCATGGAAGAGAAAGGGCAGGGAGCACAGGGGGCAAAGGACAGACTGGATGGGGGCTTAAATTCTAGAGGGTTTAGAGGCATCTGAGGAGAACAGCATCCATAAACACAGCCGAGAGAGAGAGACAGAGACAGACAGAGCAAACAAGAAAGGTATCTTAGAAATTACATACACGGTCGCTGAATAATAAAACGGGTGTAACTGAAAGCCCAATCAGTGACCCGGAATATGGTGGCACTGTTACAAATGAACGTTCCAATCATCTTGATGATCGACAGCACTAACTCTGAACCCCAATTAAGCAAAACGTGAGCCCCCCCCAAAAGAATTCCATTCCTATTAGGATTGAGTCACAAAAAAACTGTACTCAGTGATTATCATACTTTGAATTTCACCAGTGAAAATCGGGAAATTTGTTTTCTCTCTTCTGATGTGATACCTACTTAAAAGCCTCAATGTTACCTCTTGGCCCATAAAGCCTAAAACATTTACTATCTGGTCCTTTACATGAAAAACTTGCCAACTCTATCATAGAACATAAAGCGAAAGATGAAAAGTAAGAAAATATTGGGACTTCCCTGGTGGTGCAGTGGTTAAGAATCCGCCTGCCAATGCAGGGGACACGGGTTCCAGCCCTGATCCGGGAAGATCCCACATGCCGCGGAGCAACTAAGCCCGTGCGCCACGACTACTGAGCCTGCGCTCTAGAGCCCGCGAGCCACAGCTACTGAGCTCACGTGCCACAACTACTGAAGCCCACCGCCTAGAGCCCGTGCTCTGCAACAAGAGAAGCCACCGCAACAAGAAGCCCGTGCACCGCAACGAAAAGTAGCCCCTGCTTGCCACAACTAGACAAAGCCCACGTGCAGCAACAAAGACCCCATGCAGCCCAAAATAAATAAATTTATTAAAAAATTAAAAAATAATAATAAAAATTAAAAAACAGCCACAGTAGCATTATTTTGCTTTAAAACTTGACAGGAATTTTTTTAAATCTTCAACTATCCAATTGGTGTTCAAATTTTTCACCAACAGACTCACATTTTTTTTTTAATAGTTTGTTCAAATCAAGATGCGAATCAGGTCCATCGATAGACTGCCCTGAGCCGACACAATTCTTAAGTCTCTTGATGCATTTGTTAAATAGCCAGGGCAGGTCGTCCTGTAGAATATCCCACTTTCTGGCTCCTGCAGGCTGTATCTCTGTCAGAACTTTGAAGATGCTTCTCAGCCCCTGTATTTCTTGTAGACCGGTGGTTGGATCATGAGGCTTTATTTCACTCAAGTGCGATGTTTTTTCAAGAACGCTTCCATCAGGGGGCACGTAATATTGGGCAGTGACCTGCCACTGATGGCTATGGCCTGGCCCCTTTGTCTCATAGTTGGACATTTTTCAACAGTCTGGTTCCACAATCCCTTCATCATTTATTAGTGGAAACATTTACATAAAGAGACCTTTTCCCTCCTCGACTACTTGGTCACCCTGAGGTACAGATCCTTCAGAAAAGTCAAGTTAAATGCATCATCCTTTCTCTTCAGCAATGCTGCTTCCTCGGAATCGCTGGAGCTAAACAATCCATTAGTCATCATCTTAGGGACGATCCAATTGTCCCGCCCCGGCCAGCGGCGGCCTCTTCGAAGTGGACCCTGGCAGCCGCTGAGGGCTCCTCAGACCTAGAAGTGGCCACTGCTGCTTCTAGAGGAAAGTGCTGTTTCAGGCCCACTACCACTCACCGAGGGTGTTCACTGCGCCTGGGACTTGGCACCAGAGAGAGTGAGGAAATAAGCACCTTGTGTTTAAGAGAAAAAGCTCATGAATTCACAGTATTTCCAACCCAAAGTAGGATTACAGGGTTATTGATCACATTCTTTGGTATTATCTGCACCCACCCACTCCCCCTATGGTGAAAGCCAGTGTGTAATGTTGTTAATGTAACTATAGTTCCACTTTATCCTAAAACATATGGAACAGTGGCAATAATACCAGTATTATTACTAATAAAATGATTACTGAAAACAATTCGCTGAAAGTTTTTTCGTTGCTTTTCTTGTCCTTGGTGTATGTCCCACTGTCGGCCTGCTGTCGAATTTCTATGATTTAATTACTTGAAATAACTCTTTTCTGTGGGGTTATGTCTTTTGTTTGTTTTTGCCATTTTTTACTAATACTTTGCTTTTGATTTTTTTAAGTAATTTTTTTTTTAATGTTTGGATTCAATTGTAATCCTTTAAGTCGTTACATGGTCCAAACTCACAAGGCCCATGCTGAGAGGTCAGCCCCTCCCCTCCAGATAATCATCGAAGATAGGGCTCCACGCTGCACCCTCCCACCCCGGCCCGCTGTGAGGCTGCAGCATGGTTTAGCGAGCCTGCACCCCCGGGGTGGAATGAGGCCAAAATGAACAGCCTGGTGCGCAAACTGCCTCGTGTTTTTGCCCATGTTTCCTTGGGGGAGGTTTCCGAAGTGGGATGCTGGGTCAGTCGCGGCCCCAGAGTTCAGCCAGACATAGCCCCTTATGCCCTGTCAGGAGCTATGCTGGCCGGTTCCTCATGCCTGACCAAGCAGGGATGTCTGCTGGCCTGAAAGGTGAGAACAGGTAGCTCAGTGTGCTCTTAATTTGCATTTCTCTTATTATGCAAGAGTCTGAGTTGCCTTTTCACACATTTAAAAGCCATTTGAGTTTCTTTTTCAGTGAACTGTCTGTTCCCATCTCTTGACTTGTTTTTTCCTCTCAGGTCCTCAGCCTTTGTTGTCTCTATTTTTAGAAGCACCTTAGATGTGGGATATTTGCTTTTTGTTTTATAAGTTGTAAATATTTTTTCTCGATTTGTTGTCTTTTTACTTTGCTTATGTTTATGTTATCAGATCTGGTCTTTCCCCTCCTTGCTCTGAATTTTGAATAATAGTTAAGAAAACTTTCCTCGGGAATTCCCTGGCGGTCCAGTGGTTAAAACTCCACGCTTTCACTGCTGAGGGCCCAGGTTTGATCCCCAGTCAGGAAACTAAGATCCCACGAGCCACGCGATACGGCCAAAAAAAAGTTTCCTCATCTCCCAGATCATTGAAGAATTCACCCATGTTTTTGCCTAGTACCTCTATGGCTTAATTATTTTTGCTTTCATTTAAATCTCTGAACCACCTGTTGTTCACCCTTGTGTACACTAGGAAGGATGAATCTGATTTCATCCTTTTCCACACGTTTGTCCAGTTACCCCAATATCACCCATTACTCAGTTGTCCCCACTGCTATGAAACACCATTTTACTGGGCACTCAAGTTTCCCCATGGAGGGGGGTCTGTTTCTGTATTTTCTCCTCTGTTCCTGCAGCTTATCCCAGGACAACCCCACAGCTTCAATCGGGGGCGAGACAGCACAACCCAATCTGGGGTTGTTCCCTCATTTTTCTTCTTCAGAGATTGTTCTTGCTTGTGCGTAACAAAAAATGAGCTTTAAGTCAAGTGGTCTCATTCCATTAACAAGCACCATGGTATTGTTATTGGGATCATGTTAAAAATTAATTCAGGGAGAGTAGACACAGTCACGATGCCACTATCCCACCCGAACACAGGTGTCTTCCACTTCTTCAAGTCCATGTTTGTGTGTTTCAGGAGATTTTCTTATAGAGATTTTGGATGTTTCTGTTCATTTTAACCCTGAAGTATGTACTTGTAATCGTAAACAGATCTTCTATTATACGCTGGCGTTCCAACAGGACGAAGGGAAAAGCCAAGCTGGCTGGAGGGGCTGTAGAGCAACAGGACGGGAGGAGACAGCAACGGATACAAGAGCCCAGCCTGGGGTGCGGGAACTGGGGGGCTGGGGTACGTGGGGAGGAGGGCGAGGACCCCCAGGCCCCACATATTCCTGTGTTGTTGACTTGAACACTGACTGTGGTTTCTGCATTTGAGCTGCACTAGCTGTTTTCATCGGCCCGTGTAACTGGGAGAGAAGCTACGAGGCACTGATGGGAGGGCCTGGAGGCTGGTGTAGGTGACCCTGCATGGCAAGCCTTGACAAATGCACGGCAAGAGCTGCTGGCACCCCTAAAGGGGCCAAGACGCACTACTGAACCCATGTCTGGGCCCGAGGTTCCACCCAGTCAGCGTAATAGAAGCCACTGGTGCACGGAGCCCTCCAACAGCAGGGCCGCTGTCCCCATGCCACCTGGCATGGCAACCGGGCCTGAATGTGTTGCTGCCACTGATGGCTCCCGATGTGCCACCTCAGACACCACCAGTGCCCTCTGAAAGAACGCTGTGCCCTCTGGCAAGAAAACAAGTCAGTCTGCCTACACCTGGCAAAGTGAACAGCTGACCTTTACTGCCTGAACTCTCCATCGGCTGCCCGGCTGGCACGTGCCGAGTGACGGTGGGACTTCATTCTTGTGGGAGTCATAGCAGACTGATGGCTCCCAGAGAGAACCACCTGCGAGGGTTACGTGCCACCTGCCCACCTCTGTCTAAAGGGGCGGGTCATGAGGAGAGCAAAGTCCAAGGCCTGGCTTCCCCGGGTCACCTGTGGGCCATCTGGACAGCATCACGGACAGCATGTCACACTCTGACCCCACAGCCACTAACAGAGAGGATGCCAATCCCTGATGGCCCCTTGGGATACAGAAGGCGCTTCTCCCGTAAGGACAGGAGCACCCGAGGTGGGAATGGGATGAGGGGGAGGAACGCTCACCGAAGGCAAAACGATGACAGCTCGACCACAATTCGAACAAGTTCTCTCCCAACTGCATTCTCATAAGGTGAGACCCGCCCCAGAAACACCCAACAGAAAGAACAGCTCCACTTAAAGGTAAAACCCATGCACTTCCATAAACAGGAGGCTGCACGTGGTCTGGCCCCAGAGGAAGCAAGGTCCACTACCTTACCCACACTGCTGACTCAGGTAGAGCCTCGCCCACCAGACCGGACCCAGGTCACGGATGGTAAAGCCTGCCTCACTTCTGAGGTGCATGACCCATGGAAGGCTGCAGCTGCCTGCATGACCGATCATGAGTGTCCCACAGTCCAACGCACTGGACACACTGACCAAGGGCCAAACATCCAGGTTCCCTGCTGCAGGACAGATGTGACAACCTATCCACGTGTCGAATCTTCATGGAGCCCGTGTGAGCACCCACAAAGGAAGCGCTGCCATGGGCAAAGTCAACGAGCATCTCTACTAGAGCCTGACCCCCTGGTGATGGGCGACCAGAAGAGACTAGTGCAGCCAAGAGGACGGCCTTTGGAAACCTGTCCGCATCCCTGGTGAGCACGTCATCAGGAATGTGATGGAAGCAACACAGGAGATGCGTACACGGACGCCGAGCACCTGCTGAGCGTAAGGGATGGGCAGTGCACATGCAACTCCGCCTCCATAGAGGCCACCACCTCAGCGCTAATTCTGCTAAGGAATTAGGGGGAATTCCTGGGCCAGTTTTGCAATTTTTCTTAAGTTTGAAATTATTTCAAAATAAAAAGATTCTTAAAAACACACATCTGGGCTTCTCTGGTGGCACAGTGGTTGAGAGTCCGCCTGACAATGCAGGGGACACGGGTTCGTGCCCCGGTCCGGGAAGATCCCACATGCCGCGGAGCAGCTGGGCCCGTGAGTCGTGGCCGCTAAGCCTGCGCATCCGGAGCCTGTGCTCCGCAACAGGAGAGGCCACAAGAGTGAGAGGCCCATGTACCGCAAAACAAAAACAAAAACAAAAAACCACACATCAAAATAATAAACATTTTACAAGGGTATACAAACCAAAGGACCTGCATCAAACAGGTAAGGATGGTTGCCAATGAAGGAGGGGCATGAAAGAGGAGTGAGGACTGGGGAATCAAAGAAAATGGATAAGTGAATAAACAAAACCAACAGAAAGCACCAGGACTTCCCTGGTGGCGCAGTGGTTAAGAATCCGCCTGCCAATGCAGGGGACATGGGTTCGAGCCCTGGTCCGGGAAGATCCCACATGCCGCAGAGCAACTAAGCCTGTGCGCCACAACTACTGAGCCCACATGCCACAACTACTGAAGCCTGCATGCCTAGAGCCCATGCTCCGCGACAAGAGAAGCCACGACAATGAGAAGCCTGCGCACTGCAACGAAGAGTAGCCCCCACTCACCACAACTAGAGAAAGCCCACACGCAGCAACAAAGACCCAATGCAGCCAAAAATTAATTAATTATTTTTTTTAAAAAACCAACTTTTAAGTGCACTTTGGAAAATAAAATCCAAAATTATTAGCAAATGCCATTTTCATCTACTAGCTTGGCAAATATTCAACAGCTTGGAAATATGCCATGTGGGCAAAGATATTAAAAAACAAGCACTCTCATCATAAATTGCTGTTAAGAATAAAAACTAGGAACTTCCCTAGTGGTCCGGTGTCTAAGACCCCTCCACACTCCCAATGCAGGGGGCCTGGAGATCCCGCATGCCACAACTAAGACCCCGAGTAGCCAAATAAACAAATATATATTTTTTTTAAATGGAAGAAGAAAAACTGGAACAATCACTATGGGGAACAATGTGTCAATATCTATAAAATTACAAATGTACGTATGCTTTCCTGATAATTGCATTTTCAGGAATTAATCCTATAAATACATTTACACACATGTGAAAGGTTGGTAGAAAGCTAATATCTGCATTTTTTTGTTAGAGCAAAATGACAACCTAAAAGTCCATAAACAGGCTACTGTTTAAATGAATTATATTAATCCACAGGAGAAAATGCCATTCGGCTCTAAAAAAGAATAAAGAATCTACATACCCATAATGAAAGAGCTCCAGAAAATATTGTCAAGAAAAAATAACACCAAAGAGGTTCCTATTTGCAAAAGAGAGGAGTAGATTGTATCAGAATAAGTTTCTCACAAATCAGGGTTATGCACTCTAGGATCTAGAAGTGATAACACCCCAGTAGCAATAAGCACATCTACTGACCAGATCTTGGTTTCTAAATATCATTTCCACCGAGAGCAACCAGTGCTCCTTGGACAAATGTCAAGCTCAGGGCTGGACAAGAAAGTATCAGATGAACCTGGAGCATCTTGTGGCAAACGTAAGCAAGAACTCAGAGAGTACTGGGGGGCTTCCCTGGGCACAGCGGTTAAGAATCCGCCTGCCAGTGCAGGGGACACGGGTTCGAGACCTGGTCTGGGAAGATCCCACATGCCGCGGAGCAACTACGCCCATGCACCACAACTACTGAGCCTGCACTCTGGAGCCCGCGAGCCACAACTACTGAGCCCACGTGCCACAACTACTGAGCCTACGTGCCACAACTACTGAGCCTGTGCTCTAGAGCCCGCAAGCCACAACTACTGAGCCCACGTGCCACAACTACTGAGCCTACGTGCCACAACTACTGAGCCTGTGCTCTAGAGCCCGCAAGCCACAACTACTGAGCCCACATGCCACAACTACTGAGCCTGCACTCTAGAGCCCACGAGCCACAACTACTGAGTCCATGTGCCACAACTACTGAGCCTGCGCTCTAGAGCCCGTGAGCCACAACTACTGAGCCCACGTGCTACAACTACTGAGCCTGCGCTCTAGAGTCCGTGAGCCACAACTACTGAAGCCGGCAAGCCTAGAGCCCGTGCTCCGCAACAAGAGAAGCCACCGCAGTGAGAAGCCCGCGCACCGGAACGAAGAGCAGCCCCCACTCAACGCAACTAGAGAAAGCCCGCGCGCAGCAACAAAGACCCAACGCAGCCGAAAATAAATTTAAAAAATAAATAAATTTATCAAAAAATAAATACACGAAGCCAAAATGAACTGAACTACAGGGAGAAACAAGCAAACCTAAAACAATAACTGGAGACTTTAACACCCCCCTTCTCAATAACTGACAGAATTAGCATACAAAAATTCAGTAGGAAACAGTTTGGCAGTGTTTTACAAAGTTAAATATATAGTTCCTATATAACTGGGCAATTCCATTAGTAGTTATTGTCCAAAAGAAATGATAACGTATGTCCACAAAATGGGTCATTCACAGATGTTCACAGCAGCTTTTCATTATAATACAAAACTAAAAAGAACCCTAATGTCCGACAAAAGGTGACGGAGAAACAAACTGTGGTATATACATACCACAGACCACTACTCAGCAACAACATACACACAACATTGTGGATGAATCTCAAAAACATTATGCTGAGTAGAGGTTCTTGCACACAAGTATATTGTATGAATCCATCTGTATCAAGTTCTAGAGCAGATAAAACTAATTCAGACAGTACTAATGTATATTGGAAATTAATCCAAACAGCAATAATCTATAGTGGAAATACAGAACAATGGTTGCCTGGGAAAGGGACTTCCTAAGAGGTAGGAAGGGAACTTTCTGATCGAGGATTATGGTCTATTTCTCGGCAGGGGTTTGGGTTACACAGGTGTATGCTTTTGCCAAAATTTAGCTGATGTACATTTAAGATGTGTCCATTTCACCATAAATTTTACAGAGAAAGAAAACTGTAAACAAATACTGAACTCTAGTTAATGATACGCATGCTGAAGTGTTTAGATCAAAGTGAACTGATGTCTGCAATTTACTTTGAAATGCATCAGAAAAATAAAATGGGTCGATGGACAGGTAGAAGGATGAAGAGATGGGCAGACATGAGATACAACAAATATACCAAATGTTAATGGTAGAATCTAGGCAGTGGGTATATGGGTATTTGCCATAAAATTCTTCCAACTTCGGTGTATTCAAGACTTTTCATAATAAAATGCTTGGGGCGTGGGGGGCGGAGGAAGCAGACTGTGGCTGTAGACTCCTCTTCCGAGAAGTGGCGCTGAAGATGCACATGTTTTATGTGGAGGCTTAGAACACAGCCTAAAATAGGTCTGACATTGGATGTACCTGCCTTCATCTACTATGCATATTTCAGAACATAAAATGTAAGAGCTATTTAGAGCAACACCTCTCCCGGAAGTAATAAAACACTTAGACACAGTCAGACCCAAAGCGTTTCCTGACATTGACAAGTAGGATAACATACCTGACACGTAGGTCTGTCCAAGGCCTTAAACTAATAAAACTGTATCCCCACCATGTAAACGGCAAGGGGAAAATGGAATATTCTAAACCACACCTGACTGTAGAGTTAATGGTAAAGACACACAGGAAGCATATTAGAGATCTGGGGAAAAAACTGCATGTCGTTTCAAACTATAGAATGAATAATAAAGATTCAAATAAATAAAAGTTTCTTCTTCTCAGAGTCACAAGTAACAACACAGGTGAGCCAGCATCTCCCACACCAGGTAACACAACAGGGTCAGACTGACCATTTTTCTCACTTTCCGAATTCAACTATTCTTTCCGCCTCCTGGGTTACAAGATACACACTGCAGTTCACCATCCTAAGCCTTGAACAAAAGCCCAAATTCCAACTTCCTACTGCACTCATTAAAGAGGATTTCTTTTCATGGCACTGAACACATCTAATGCCTGTGATCAAATGCCCTGATTCTTAATGCAATCCAGCAGAAAACTGCTACTGTTCAGGCACACTTCGGAGGAAAACCTGTAACATTTTTGGCACCAGCACACAGCTAAGAAGAAATGTCCTTTTTATTTCTACTAAATCGACAAATCCAAATCTAAACTCTGTCGCAACTGCATAACCATTAATACTGAGTGTCACATTTGAAGAACGGCCACTGGCCTTGGACTGAGGGATAAGAAAGAGCAAACGGAGCAGTGAAAGTGCCCACAAAGAACACAGGGCAGGACAATGGCACGGAGGCTGGGCAAATGTGGCTCAGCCCAATCCCCTGCTACAGACCCTAGGTCACATGACCACAGTGAGTGTGCGGTTTGCGGCCCACACAGAGCACATGCAGGTGGTCCCGTCACTCTGAGTTGCTCGTCCACGTCTAAGGTGACAGTGGAGACCAGGTCCTCAGAACCTCCAGGCTAGAATGAGACCAGGTCCCACCAAACCAGTCCTAGCAGAGGACTGACTGCACTAGACTCTTGTCACATCAGCATGATGTCTAGGGTATGCTTCAAAATAACCCACTTAGTCTGCCTGAACAAAGCACCACAGACCCAGCAGCTTCAACAACAGTTATTTATTGTCTCGCAGTCCCGGAGGCTGGGTGTCCGAGACCAAGGGGTCGGCAGGGCTGGTTTCTCCCGAGGCCGCTTCCTCAGTTTGGAAACAGCCATCTTCTCCCTGATCTCCACAACATCCCTCTACTGGATACACATCCCCGGTGTCTCTGTGTCCAAATTTCCTCTTCTTATAAGGACATCAGTCATGTGGGATTAGGGCCCACCCTAGTGACCTCACTTACCCTTTTTTTAAAAAAATTAATTTATTTATTTATTTTTGGCTGTGTTGGGTCTTCGTTGCTGCACGCAGGCTTTCTCTAGTTGCAGCGAGCGGGGGGGCTACTCTTTGTCCCAGTGCACAGGCTTCTCATTGCAGTGGCTTCTCTTGTTGCGGAGCACGGGCTCTAGGCGCACGGGCTTCAGTAGTTGTGACACGCGGGCTCAGCAGCTGTGGCATGCGGGCTCAGTAGTTGTGGCTCGCAGGCTCAGTAGTTGTGGTGCACGGGCTTAGTTGTTCCACGGCATGTGAGATCTTCCCAGGCCAGGGCTCGAACCCGTGTCCCTTGCACTGGCAGGCAGATTCTTAACCACTGCGCCACCAGGGAAGCCCAACCTCACTTATCCTTAATCACCTCTTTAAACGCGCTATCTCCAAAGGCAGACGCATTCTGAGGTGCTGGGGGGGGTCAGGGCTTCAACAATATGAGTTGGGGACGCAGGGCATAGTTTAGCCCATAACACCTGGGGAGCAGGAGTGGATGAGGAAAAAGTGTACCTGAAACAACCTGCTCATGCATTGATGATATCTGACATTGTGGCATTTGAATCTGCATTAGAAGATTTTCTCTACACTTGTACTTGATGTCTTCATAACAAAAAGGTTTCCTTATTCACTCTTATCAAATCACACTTCCTAATATCCATCCTCATCTGTCCTCTGAGCTCCGCTTCAAGCTCTGTGGCCACAGACCTCATCTGTCTCCCCAGCATCTGCACCTGGCGCACAGTGACAATGAACAATTCTTAAAGCAATGAATGAAAACCTCCAATGGCTTCAGCTGCACCCGGGACCAAAACCAACCCTACACACAAACACCCTGGGCTCCAAGCCCTCCCAGCACTTCAGGGCCTCAGTCCCCACCTTGCCTGCTTCTGTACGTCACATGCATGGTCTCCCGGGTGGAATTAGCTGATGCCTGCCTGTCTCGCCTGATATGAGGGCACTGGCCCTCTCTCATTCTCTAACATGGTGTGAGCAGCTTACTCTCCAAATAAAATGAGATGGCCTCAGCCCTTCTCACTGTACTGAGCATGTGCTAGGCACCCAAATAAATAAATAGGATGATTTCACACCAATCAGCTAAATCTACAGTACTTAACTGCATCACACCACAGAGTGGTGATGAGGATGGAGCAGGTGGGTTATTATTGCTGACAGAAATGAAAAAATAAAAGACTAACAGTAACTGCAGTGACCAAACCTACTGGGTACAGAAGGCACTTGTCCTTGACCTCATAAGGCAGAACACTGACAGCCCTTCCCATTCCAGAACAGCCCCCTATTGCAGTACTATTGGTCATAAAAATGTCTTCCTCTCAAACGATGCTCAGAGCAGAAATAGAAAAGTACTAGAAGATTCTGATGTGCTTTCTGAACCTAAATTATCATGATCAGTGGGTTATCAATCTGACTGAAGAAGACCAGGGAATTTACAGTTCCTAATGCAGAAAATTAATAAATACATGATACTATGTAAACGGTAATTCTCCAAACCAGAAGAGGAATGAGCCTCATGTTTGCCAGTTATTCTGGACTCATCTACTGACGGCCTGACGTCTGGTCTCCACCAGATACCTCCTGCAGTGGTCTTCCGGCCTCCTCACCCCCGGGTGCAACACTGCCATCGAAGAATCACTGTGACAACTATCCGAGAGGAAATAAAAAAAAGGTGGAAAAAAAAAAAAAAAAAAAAGGTGGAGAGGCCCAAATTCACTTTGTTAACCCATATTATGGCTGTGACACCTACAGAAGCAATACAGTTATAAAAGCAATTTAGTAGGTCATGACCAGCAGTTTAAAAAAAAACCAAAAAAAAAGAACAGAATAAAAAAAATCAGAGTGCCCTGCTTGTAGTAATAATTATTTCTTTAAACTTTCATTTCAGCTATACAAATACTTACACATATGCACACATACCTGTAGAGAAGGTATGGCTGCCTGAGGGCTGGTCTAGCTCAAACTCCCACTTCCTCACAGACACTAGCTAAGGGATGATTTGGCAAGTACGTGGGCAGATAACTGGGGACCCATAACCTAGAGGAATATTTTTCTCCCCACTTTTCTTATGGAAACTTCAAAAATTCACAAAAGTAAGCAGAATAACGAATAATGAATAACCACTGCCAAAACATTCAGCTGTCTCCCCTCTTTTTTTTCTAGTCTGAGTAAAGCAAATCTCCGAAATCATATTGTTTCACCTATAAATACCCCAGCGTATATGTCTATCAGATCAGAACTTGACAAAACATTACAAATATTACACCCAACAAAATTAATAATAATGCCTCATTATCATTTACACCAAGTCCTACATTTCTAGGGTACTTTATAACCTTTGTTTTTTTTCATTTAAAGAATACAAATAAAACAGACCAATGTAAAACTATTTAACTTTGTTCAGGCTGAAATCATGGCTACCTGTGGTGCGACCTATGCCCCGACAGCAGCAGAAGCAGCAGAAACCGGGACCTGAACAAGGTTGAGGGCCAAGGGTGACTTCCCACAACTGTGTCTTCCCAAAGGCTGTGATCCGCATCTGAGTCAAGTGTTTTTATAAAAATGCACATAATCCAACTCAAGTGTACACCTAAGCTTCCTACAAAAAGGAATTACATCCTAACAGAAGAGTATCAAAACGCATGGAACTTGGGTCTGCTCTGCAAGGAGGAAGCCTCATTCTCCGAACCCGCAAGCAGGAATGGTGGCCTGAAAGGTACCAGTCACCCTGGGGACGTTCAGGCAGGACAGTGACCTCCATGGTCATTCCTACTCCCCAGGTCCCACGCCTCTGGCAGCTAGTGGACTTCTCTGTCCACACGTCCATATCCCAGACCTCCCCATCTTCTCATCAGCTCCTCCCACACCCCATCACCCAGCACCTTCCACGGGACATTACTGGCTCCAGTCACCATCATCGTGTGTGCCAAGGTAGCCTGAGTAAGGACAGGGCTGTACCTGTGCACTTTATATGAAATCCACTCTGGTCTACTGGTTCTCTGGCAGCTCGATGAGTCCTGTCCTGAGGAAACAGGCCACGTTAGAACAAGCCTGAATAACTGCTTGACAGAACACCAAGACAAGCATCTGAAGACCTGAAGAGCCTATCAATCCACATTTTTAAAGGCTTAAATCTGCACTTTTGGAGGAAGCTAACTTGGAAAGAGAATTTAAATGTCCAAATGGTACTTTCATAAAACTATTAAGTCATTACTCGCTGCTTCTGCTTGAATCTGTGTGTAAGTTTTAAAATCGATAGCTCTAGTTAATTTACGATAATGAGAACCACTTAAGCATCAAATTGACTGAGTTGGAGGTGACCTCACATTGAATGGGGGAGCAGAGCAGGAAGGTTCTACTGGCTTGTGATTGGCTGAGAGCAAGAGGTAAAGTGTGCTAAGTCGTGGCCTGGATAGAAATCTATGCCCCAGAGCTCTCTGTCTAGCCTGCCTGTAGGAAAATGAGATACGGCAGTGGCAGAGTACACAGAAAACACTAACCTCCTGGCTTCGGCAACTGTGTAATAACCGGTTATCTCCTCTAATAGAGACAATGAAATGTATTCGTCTTCTCTAGGCCTGAATCTTTCCATTGCCCCTACTATAAAATTCTTGAGATTGACTGATTCTATTCCAAAAGCTCAGGAATATCTTACCACTTCTCTGTCTCTCTCAATATGCTGAATGTTCAAATGTTTCTTCCAGAGCTGGCTGAAAGTTCTGGGAAAAGTTCATTCTCATCCTTCCCCATCAGATAGGCTAGTACCCACATGAAGAGAATAACTCTCCTTGTCAGGCACCATTTGGACTGATTGTGGAAGATACCGTGTGGCCAGGATTGGTCCTCTGCTAGGACTGAGCTAGCTTATCCACAGAATGCTGGCAGCCATGAGCACTGGTGACAGGCCTCCTCCTATAAGGGCCCTGGCCCACCTGCCTACCTTGACAGGAAAGGATGCAACTGACTACATTTCTTGTGAAGGCATCTACCAGCTTTGGTAGAAACACTAAATAAACTCAGCTTTCCCCCTTTTTGGTGGGCAGCACCCCTCTGTGGTCTAATGCTTGCAGGCTGAATCACTTTCTTGGGCTGTTTTCCAGACTTAAACCATCTTTGTAGGTAACTGCAACTGATACTGCACTTAAATTACACATGTGTATTAATAACCTAACAAAACAATGAATGAAGAAAGTGAGAGGAGAAGCACTGCACAATTCCCCGAAGACCACCTGGCTACACTTCATTTCAAATACCTTTTTAAAATGGGACACCTTGTGATGAGTAATCGCCAACTGAAGGACACAGCTGGCTCTGAAGAGCAGAAGATCAGAGGATTTATCAAGGTCTGTTTTAAACTTGCACATAAAAGTGCACACACATTTATTAAAACGAAAATAACAGGTAAGACACTTCGATTATAAAGCCTGTATTTGAAAAAGATACATTTCATTGAAATCCATTTTACATTTTAATGATAGCTTATCTCACATGGTTATTTGTCTCCTTAAAATGTTGAGTTTCTTTATCAATTACTCTAGCTTGTAATTAAAGCCACATTTTAAAAATTACAAAGACTAAGGAGCCTCTTGAACTGTGTCCTAAATCCAACTGCCAAACGTAACGTCACTGAAATCACTCAGCTGGTATTAGGTAGAGCAAAACTCAACCCGCGCCGGCCGGACCGGACCGTGAACGGGCTGTACCATGAAGAAGTTTTTGCTTTTACTTGGTACCCCAATACTGAAGTCAACTAAGCAGCAAATGTTTCTACATTAACCTTACACCCCATTTTCTCAAGATGCTAACCCTGGAAAACTTTCTGGCCCATAATGGGGTCCAGCTCCTCTGCAGCCCCTGGTCACTGACCCACGGGCAAGGCCATGTGCAGAGCCTGGGTTTGGGGGAGAGTCACTGACCGGAAGGGGCGGAAAGGCGTGGCTCCTTCCTCCCCCGCGCGCCCGGCCGGCAAAGGACCACCTAACCCCATTGTCCAGGGGCTCGCCTCCTACTCCATCGCGCGGAGACCGACTCCCGCGACCCCGTCCCGGGCCTGACCGTGCGCCGTCCACCCGGGGTCCCCGGCCTGCCCGCCACGCTCACCTCCAACAGTGTGCGCCCCCGGGCCTCCCCACGCCGGACTTCCAACCTGGGGCCTCCCCACGCCGGACTCCCCACCTCGGAACTTCCC
This sequence comes from Delphinus delphis, assembly GCF_949987515.2. Taxonomy (NCBI): domain Eukaryota; kingdom Metazoa; phylum Chordata; class Mammalia; order Artiodactyla; family Delphinidae; genus Delphinus; species Delphinus delphis. The sequence goes on from NC_082691.1 coordinate 10,631,198, forward strand.
TTGCCGGGCCTCCCTACGCCGGACTCCCGCCCGGGACCTCTCCACGCTGGAGTCCCACCAGACTCCTGTCCCGCACCTCCCCACGCCTAGCCTCCCCACGCCGAACCTCCCAAATCAGAACTCCCCTCCACGGACATCCCCAAGCCAGACTTTCCCACGCCCCGCGCTGGCAGACCGACGGGCGGCCCCGAGGGACCCTCCCGTGTTCCCCTCGCCCCCCGAACCCCAGCCCCTCCGCCTTCCGCCTGCCTCGGTCTGGGGTCCAGCCCGCCCCCCACCCGGCCTTCGGGAGGACGCGCCCCGCATGCTCACCTTCTTGCCCTTCTTGCCCTCTTCCTCCATATCGCCGCGAGCGGCCCCCGCGGCCCGGCCCGCCCCGGGAGCCCCGCGCCGCCCGCTGCCGCTACATGCTCGCCCGGGCCCCGCGGCTGCTGCCGCTCCTGCGCCGCTTGCCTGGCCGCAGTCTCCGCCCGCGGCCGCCAGGGGCCGTCCGCGCCCTGCACCCCGCACCCCGCACCCCGCACTTCCGGGCCGAGGGCGCGGCCCCGCCCCCGCGAGCACGCCCCTCCCCGCGTGCGCACGCCCCTTCGGCCCACACGCCCCGCCCCCAACCCTTGTGAGCGGCCGAGAACGCGCCTGCCCTCCCCACCCCTTCAGGGCCGCGGGAGCGCGCCTATCGCGCCCCTATCCCGCCGCACTTCCTTCAGGGAGGGCGCGAGCGCGACTGCCCCGCCTTCAGCCCACCCTCCTGGCCCCTCAGGGCCAAGGGAGCTGCTCCAGCTTTTCAATTCTGCCGCCATCTTTACGGCAGCCACCTTCCCAGCCTGCCTGGCGCTCAGGGAGAGGGAGCTCAGGCCAACAGGAAGCAGAGGACGGGGCGGTGGGAGGGGTGGAACCTGTGGGGAGGGGGAGGACGGGAAGAGGGTGGGGTGTGGGGCTGTAGGAGGGGGGCCTGTGGAAGGGGAAGGCGGGGCTGACAAAAGGGGCGGGGCCGCGGGTGGGCGGGGCCGGCGAGAATAGAAGGGCGTGGCCTGCGGGAAACCGAAGGCGGGGCCTCCTGGAGGAGCCGGGCCTTGGGGAAGGGGCGTAAGACCCACTCCCTTTTCTTTTCTCGTTTTGCCTTCCATTCCTGCGGCCACAGTGAAGCTTTTTTCTAAGTCTTCGTCTGTTCCAATGTCAGACTTCCTTAGGCAAACCCGTCAGGAAAGTTTAAATACAACAGCGAGCCCGTCCGGACCCTATCAGAATAAAAGGTGGAACCTTAACAGTCACTTAGAAATAACTGCCACCTTTTACGGATGAGGTCCCAATGGGTTGGTTTGCCCAAAAGCACACTGCAAACTGGAGTCTGCAGCAGCAGTCCCACTATTTTGCCACTAGACTAAGCTGGCAGTAAGAACCTCGCAGCACAGCTAGAATGTAAACTGACACCAAACCAGTATTTGTCTCAATTGATTTTTTTTTTAAGAGTACTGTCTCCTGTGCCAGTGGTCAATATATTGTCTCTCAGCTCCACATTCACTCTCATTTCTCTTCGCGGCATGGAGCTGGGCCTTTTGAGCATTCCTGCTTTGCCAGGTGGCCCAGTGTGAAGCTTTGCCAGGAGAAACTGCTGGGAGGCAGTGCAGGAGGAAGGGGCTTTGCCACCTGGTTCCGGTGAGCTTTCTTGGCAGGCACCTGCAGAAAGAGGCCTCTGAAGCGCCTACCTCCCTGCATCAAGGGTAGCTTCTCCAGCTCTGGGTTCTGCGAAGCACCTGGCTCTGCAGTGCGGGGCTGCCAGCAGTACCCAGTACCCAGCAGCTGGCATATTCCTCCAGCACCCACGCTGGGAAGTTTTATATCCGAGTGGTCATCAAGACACCTCCATCAACAGTTTTCCAGAGGGTGGACTTCAGCCAGTTCTGCCAGCACTTCTCTGCCATTCGGTGAGCTGAAGCTATTCTCTCTCCAACAAAGTCTGGCCCTCAGCCCTGGGAGGAGGGGGAGGGGGTCTTCCCTAGACAGCCCTCAGAACAGTAGCTGCTCCTTATACCTACTGTTTGTTTTTATTTTATTTATTTATTTATTTAGGCTACATCGGGCCTTCATTGCTGCACGTGGGCTTTCCCTAGTTGCGGTGCTTGGGCTTCTCATTGCGGTGGCTTCTCTTATTGCGGAGCATGGGCTCTAGGCACACGGGCTTCAGTAGTTGTGGTGTGCGGGCTTAGTTGCTCCATGGCATGTGGGACCTCCCCGGACCAGGGATCGAACCCGTGTCCCCTGAATTGGCAGGCGGATTCTTAACCACTGCACCACCAGGGAAGTCCCGTCCTACATTTTAAATCAATTCTGACAATATCTACCTGGAGAGAGCAAAACATCTCAGGGCTCAGTCCCATAAGACTGCCCTGCCCCCCACTTCAGATGACAATTGAAAGTCCAGGTTGTTACCTGTGCTTCTGACCAGCTATAAATTGAAGGTTCCCAGGACCCCCTCCTTGGGTGCAATTAATATGCTAGAATGAATCACAGAACTCAGGAAAACACTTTACTTACCAGTTTATTATAAAAGGATATGATAAAGATACAGATAAACATACAAATAAAAGAGATGCTTAAGGGTTTCCCTGGTGGCACAGTGGTTGAGAGTCCGCCTGACGATGCAGGGGACGCGGGTTCGTGCCCCGGTCCGGGAAGATCCCACATTCCGCGGAGCGGCTGGGCCCGTGAGCCATGGCCGCTGGGCCTGCGCGTCCGGAGCCTGTGCTCCGCAAAGGGAGAGGCCACAACAGTGAGAGGCCCGCGTACCGCAAAAAAAAAAAAGATGCTTAGGGTAAGGTATATGGGAAGGAGTATAGCTGTCTTCTGAACACACCATTCTCCCAGCCACCCCCCACGTGATCGGCAACCTAGAAGATCTCCGAACCCCATACTACTGGAATTTTATGGAGACTTCATCATATAGGCATGATCAATTATTAACTCTATTTTGTCTCTGAAGGATGGGGAGGTGGGGCTGAAAATTTCAAGCTCCTAATCATGGTCTTTCTGTTGACCAGCTCCCATCCAGTAACCATCCAGGAGCCCACCCAGAGTTGCCTCATTAGAACAAAGACATTCCTATCACCCAGGAAATTTCAAGCGATGTGGGAGCTCTGCGCTAGGAACCGGGGGTAGAGACTAATATATGTATTCCCTATTTTTTCACAACCTGATCCCAGGCTGACCCTCCTCAGGCTGCTCCTACCCATTAGAACGCCTTTGCCTCATTTCCACACACACAAGTCCAGGCTTCAAGTAAAATTTTGCCTACTAATAATCAGATGGTGATAATTTTGGAAATGAAGGAGGACCAACTAAATGAGAACAGGCAAAGGCTATTTGTTCGGAGCTGGCTGTAGTGAAGGAGTCAGCCACCATCACGTGCATCTGGCAGAGACCCAAAGGCAGGCAGAGGAGTGGCAGAGCTTCCTAGTGAAAAAGTCGGGGGTGTGGCCTGGGGAGGCTGGAGGTGGGCTACCTAGAAGTGGGGTATCCATGCGATTGATTGGAGGACTGTGTAGGGCTTTCTCTGGTTGGTCCTAATTTAGAAGTGGGAACAAAAATTAGGGAAGCTGTAAATTATTGACCAAGTTCTGGCCATTTGGCTTGCTTGGAGGTTATCATTTGCTTTCCTGGATTGTCACTAGAGATAGCAGTCTGACTCCCCCCAGGTCTGACTTAACAACAGCCAGCTTCCTGGGCTGGCTACTGTAGAGAAGGGGTGGGTTCCCTGGGCTGGTTGCTGCGCTTTGTGGGTCAGAATGCTATTTTTATAAACGGTCGGACCATTGTCTGTGTAGTCAGTCTCTCGTAACAGACATAAGGCTAGCTGCAGTGTTAATTGAGAACAACATTTCTGCCAAGGTCACACCTCGACTGTAAAGTGTCCCAACAACCTTCTTCTTTTTCGTGATTACTGCTTTCTTACCACTTACTTCCCTAGCCTGCTCTGTGGCCCCATCCCGTGAACAAAAATGACTGGGACCCAGTTATTGAACTGCCTGCACTTCATGAAAGCCGCAGTCTAGAGCTGATCCTCACTTCCCCTCTCCTCTCCTCAGAATTATTCAGGGCAATCCCAAACCTTACAAAACCCCTTTTCTACTCTTGTAACGAGAGGCAGCCCAGAATTCCCTGGGATTCTCCCTTGTTGCAAGAGATTAATAAAACAAACTTCGTTGGACACCTGGTTTGTCCCTGGTGGACTTACCTGTTAGATTTTATCACCCAGCTCAAGTATCACCTCTTCCACTAAATCTTTGGATGAAATTTTTTCCTCCCCCGCTCCCAAAGCACTTTATTCATATGTCTCTGATGTTAACCATGTTAGGACATTCCTGTACTAGATCGTTAAGTTCCTGTAAAGATAGGGACTGTGTGGGATTCCTCGTTGTATCTGAGAGTTCTAATGAAAGGAATGATGTGCACCAGGCCAGACTAAGATGGAAAGGCACTGACATCACCTGGAGACACCTTTGTACAGATGCTTCCTAGCTAGAGTTTTCGAAAAATCCCTGAACAACTGAAAATTTACCCTCAGTTGACCTGTTCAAAGACAGTTTCCTGGACTCACATCTTTACAAGATTCCAGCTCTTTATTTTTTTTAAGTGAATCTTTTCACTGTTTCCAAGGCTGACTGCAGCTTTTTCCTTTTTGTCCCTCTCACTCATCAAGAACTAAATAGCTAGCAAATAACTACCTAGATGTCTCTGAGTTGTTCTTCGACATATGCCATGCAATACTTCATACCATGCTGTGCATGTGACAAATCCAGTATTGACTTAATTAGTGAAGAAAAGAATTTCTTTAGAGTTGATTCAAGTGAATTCTCAATGCATTTATAATATCCAGTTTCCAGGCCTGTAAATGATAAAGGACCAAACCAACGCTAAATCCTAATGACCCCTTGGAAGTAGAGCCACCCTGTGTGCCTCCGGTGAAAGAAACCTTGTAAGCCCTACTTTGATACCTCCTTGCTTATTACCTTCTGTTTTTTTAAAATTTATTTATGGCTGCGTTGGGTCTTTGTTGCTGCGCACAGGCTTTCTCTAGTTGCAGCGATCACGGGCTCCTCTTCATTGTGGTGCATGGGCTTCTCATTGCGGTGGCTTCTCTTGTTGCGGAGCTTTAGCTGCACGGGCTTCAGTAGTTGTGGCACATGGGCTCAGTAGTTGTGGCTTGCAGGCTCTAGAGCGCAGGCTCAGTAGTTGCGGTGCACAGGCTTAGTTGCTCCGTAGCATGTGGGATCTTCCTGGACCAGGGATCGAACTCGTGTCCCCTCTATTGGCAGGCGGATTCTCAACCGCTGAGCCACTGGGGAAGCTCCTATTGCTTTCTGTGTATTCTTTCAGAGCCAAATCTCTGATTTTCTTTCCAGGCATACATCCCACTTGGCTTAGAAGAATAATGGAGTTACTCTTTGGAGATGTGGTTTTAGAAAAAGTTCTTTTCAATATTCTGATAAGTACTTAAGAAATTGCTGACAGGTCTGTCTCTCTTTGTGCCAGTCTCATGCAGCCTCCTAGTATAAGGCAATTAAGCTTTGATTATGTGGTTTTTAATGTTTTGGCATCCTTTTTTATTACTTGGATAAAAGTTTCCATGGAACATCTTCCCCTTTCTAGTGAATTTTGTTGGTTATCATCTCAGAAAAAAAGCTGTCCTCTTTTAGTCCTTGGCAAGCCCACCTTTTTTGGTCACACATAGACACCCACACTGTCACCCATGTTCTGACCCTCCATAACCAGTTACCTTCCTGGTTCTCTCGATTACATCATGGCAGAGTGACAGAATGGACAGAGCAGTGATCTGAGATAAAACAAGCCCTAGCCGTCTATGAGACCTTGAGCAAGCCACTTAACCTCTTTGGGTGAATGTTAGTCTCCATGTGAGCAATCTGTTCCCACCCTATCTGTCTCATGACATTTAACAAAATAATGGGATTTGTATACTATAAACTGCTTGAATGTATTTACTAGGTGCTATACATAAAATATGAGTTTCAAGTATTACTCAGCTTTTGTTTACAGAACCAAGTTCTTGCTTTCGTAGCCTTATATTCAAGACCTTTGAATATGTAGTTCTTATCCATTGCTCGTCATGGAGAAGACTCTACAATCCTGTTAATGCTTAGCTGTATTTCCAACAAGCCACGCCCTTTCCAGTCTAAGTACCTTCCAATGCGCTTTCCTCTGCCTGCGTGGAAGAAATATATTTAAACCCCAAATTTCCTCGCAACCCAGAGAACCTCTCCACAAAGACAGAATGTGATGCACATCACAGTTAAAAGGGACGCAAACACTGAAAGAAACCCCACTCTTCCGTATAGTTAAGGGCAATTTGGAGTCAGGTGACAAGTGGGCCCGTAGCCTCGCAGGACACTGGGAGATCAGAGTTTCTCCCCCTTGACAATAACATTTCAGAAAGAGTGTTCCCAGGCCCTTGAGAAACAATCCTGAGTCGTGAGACTAGCCGTGGGCATATTTAGCCATTAGGGATTGACATTCCTTTGAAAAGGGCAGAGAATTCAATTCTAAAAGCAAAGGGGGTGTCTTCCCCTATTCTGAACAGGGACCAAGCGTCCAGCTTCTCACTTGTGCGACCTTCCGCCTGCACCAGCCTGCCGCGCCCAGCTCCCCGCTGGCTGCCGTCCTCCTGTTCCTTTACGAGGCCCGCTTCCCCGCCTTCCTGGGTCCGCCAGTTCCTCCCGGGGGTAACAGGCACGCGGCGCGCCCCGCCTCCACCGGTTTACTAGACTTCCGCTCTCGGCCTCACAAGGGACTACCGAGGGGCGCAGCTAACGCGCACCCAGCCTCGCCCTGGCGCCCCTCGTGACGTCATCTCCCAGGGCCGCGCGGGTCACGTGACGGCACGTGCGCCTGCCAGCGGGCGGCGGGAGCGTGCGCGGCTGCACCCATGGGTGGCAGTTGGGGTGTGGCTGCTCCTTGGGGTCGTGGCCATCCAGTGCCATCAAGGGTCCCAGGTGGTGTCTGCCATCTACTGAAGCCAGGTGAGGGTCGTAGGGCGTGCGGGCCTTGCTGGGATGCGAGGTGCGGGGCGCCGGGCCCAGTTGGAGCGGGCGCGCCGTCTCCAAGTTATTCCGCGCTTGGCTCCGTCGGTCCGGTGATCGTTGCGGGTGCTTGGCCTGGGCCGTTCCGCCCTGCGGTTGGAGGGGAAACGCGAGGGTGGTTCTAACCGAGCTTCTGAGGGTCCCGTTCGGAGTACACATGCGGCCTTGGCAGGTAGCGCCGGGAGGAATGGGCTCGTGGGTATAGCCTCCCAAGGGGCGAGAACTAGGAAGGCGACACGAGACCTTGCTTGAGCTGACCCCGTGCCCCCTCCAGGTGGACGACCCTCGACTGCTCCGCAGCAGATGATCTGTAAGATGGCCTGGTAAGTGACATTGCTCCGGCCCCAGCTCCCCATTCCCGGAACTGGGCCCGCAGTTCTTCTCCACCGTTATTTCATGGGGTAAAATGAGGATAGAGTCAACTTTTGTGTCATGGTCTACAGTTCTGAGAAGACTGTGGAAGAAAAGTCGATTTTGTGTAATGAGGTGGTGATAAGGATATTTACAGGGTCGTAAGGAATGAAGTTAAAGTTAACTCCTGTCCTTTCAACTGCTTGACAAAGCTGCCTCTCCCAAGGCTCCTTCCCTTACTCCCTGAGCCAGAAGGGATTGCTGTCCGGAGTCCTTCCCTTCCTACTATTGGTCAGTTATCTGTGTCCAGTGGGTAAACCCAAGTAGGCCTAATTCAACCCTTGATCTCTTGTCCCAGTTTCTGGTCCCGGCTGGTGCTCAGTAGGAGTGCGGCTGCCTGTCCAGAGCTTTAGGGGCTGGAAGGAATGTGGGCTGCAAGCCTCCAGCGTGCTTGGGTCTGCAGTGGCCCTGTGCATTCCTACAGTGCTTGCAAGAAAAATTTTGAAATGGTTTGAGGCCTTGCCCTGCTCCATCCAGAGCAAGGTTATAGAAATTTCAGACACTTCCCTGCTGCCTTCCGTATCTGGTGTGCTGGGCAGCATACAGACCTGTACTGTCTGATGTGGTGACCACTTGACACATATGGTTAAATTTAAAACTCAGTTTTTCATTCCCCCTACCTACATTTTTAGATGCTCAGTAGCCACATTTGGCAAGTGGCTACTATACTGCACCGGGCAGATTAGAGAACGTTGATGTCTTTGCCAAAGTCGTTTTGGATTTTAGGTGTTTGCTCTGTTCCGGGCTTGTGGTCAATTTTATTGTATTATTTTATTATATCCTTCAAACAGAAGCCTTACAGAAGTTGTAAGTGAAGCTCAGAGAGAGTGGTAAAGGTGAAGTTAGACCCGCAGCAAGGAATAAAGAGTAGAAAGGAATGATAGGGATGGGCCCTGCCCTTTGGGACTTTACCATTTGTGGGTAAACCAAAGAGAAGCAAAGGCTAAAGTCTGCAGTGGTGGAATGGAGGGAGGGAGGGAGGAATGGAATCCAGAAGCGGGTAGGAAGTTTTGGTTCTAGGGAAATGCCACTGGGCCTTGCCTTGGGGCGAGGGCTGTTGGGTACAGGCAGGGATATGGCCAGCATGGTCATAGCAGGGCAGCACAGCTCCTATGCTCCTGCACGGCGGGGGTCACACCACACCTTCTCCCTTGAAGGTCAAGGCTTCTAGCAGACTCGGATCTCTCTCTTCAGTCCAAGTGCAAATGCTGAACACACCAGTCTCCTGGGGCTGCCGTCGGGACACTGTCGGTGAGTCTCATGGTTTTGCAGTCCTGGGAGCGAGGCACTGGCTGCCCTTTGACTTTCTTTTCAAAGATGTTCAAATAGACAGCCTGGGTATGTACGAGCTAGTACTTCCAGAGCAGAGAGCAGGCCTGCCCACTGTCGACTGTAAAAGATTTGGCTTTCCTGTGCTCAGGGTGCCTTTTCTGTGGTGCAGCGCACTGCATTGCGAGTGCCTTCTGGCTTCCCCTGTGTCACCCGAAGGGAAATGGGGCTGGTGGAGAACGCTGGTGCTCTGTCTACCTACTGCTGTGGTGAATAATCAGCTGTCTTTGCTTTGTGTCTCCTACCAGCTTCCATGTAACTGATGGGCTACCTTGTCACGTGCCATTGCTGAGGGGGTATGTCAGACCCTTCACAGTTCCTGAAAGCACAGCCTCCCAACCCCCAACAGACTCTGCCCTGTGTTCCTGCTCCAGCTTCAGCAGCAGAAATCCCAGGATGTGAGAGCTAGAAGACACCTGAGAGATGATCCCTTCCAAGGACGACAGGTTCTTCTGGGGACTCTGCAGTGGTAAGTGTGCAGGGTCTGGCCTAGCAAATCACTTCACTTCCATTTTATATGTTAATTTTCCATAAGTCCCCTTGTCAAGAGGTTCAAAACCATACATTTATCCTTACCTTCCTGAATTGTAAGTCGGGTGATTGTCAGATGAATTGTCTTTAAGCTCCCGAGACTGTTTTGTGGACAGATAGTTGTCTACTATCTAGACTCGTGGAGGTCTGATTCTTTGGCATGGCATTTTGATTGCCTTTGTGGTTTTGGATTCAACCTGCATCCTTTTCCCCAAGAATCTCCTAGGTCAGTGGTGTGTCAGCCTGGAAAGGGTGGGCTGCTACTAAGTCTCTGTCACAGAGGCCTCTTGGCACATGGTGGAGTCAGGAGTGGGAACTCAGGTTCATTTCTGTTTATTGCCACTCAGTAGCAGTGGGCAATTACAACAATCCCTGGCTATATCCTCACGTCACTTTATTTTAACAGCAGGCCTCCAAGTTGTTTCCTTGTTTTGTTTTTTTTTGTTTTTTTGCGGTACGCGGGCCTCTCACTGCTGTGATCTCTTCCGTTGCGGAGCACAGGCTCTGGACGTGCAGGCTCAGCGGCCATGGCTCACGGGCCCAGCCGCTCGGCGGCACGTGGGATCCTCCCAAACCGGGGCACGAACCCGTGTCCCCTGCATCGGCAGGCGGACTCTCAACCACTGCGCCATCAGGGTAACCCCTGTTTCCTTGTTTTTTATAGAAGAGGAAGTGGGAACTGAGGTGGTGGCCTGCCCACACTGACATACCTGGTGAAGGTGCAGCAGAATTTGAACCCAGGCCTTTGCACCACAGTTCTCTGAGCAGGTTCAAATCCTCACTTGCTCCCCTTCCAGGAGTCAGGAGTTTCTGGTTCTTGGCCCAGCTGAGGTGTGGGTGGCTCAGGGCCAGGTGTGCATGTCTGACTGACCTTCTCTGACCCCAGGTTTCGGTGCCGTGTTGTCTGCTTCCAGAACAAGGATCTTCACTGTACATCAGGACCCAGGCCCCTCTGACATCTCCTGAATGAGAAACAAGGGATTTAATAAAACGGTGTAAAATTTGTAGTTCAGTCCAGCCTCTGTTTCTGTTAGGTACAAAGAGGAGGAGGGCCCTCCCCTCCTTGAAGGAGTTTCAGCCAAGTTTGAGGGGGCCCCTGGGGTGTCTCCCACTCTCATTGCTTTTGAGACTGCAGAGTGGGTGGTAGGGCACCACTCCTGGAGTAGCTTCCACTGGCTTGATGGCGTTCTCTGTCTTTTGTCCTCTTCACCAGCGTGGGTCAGACTCGGTTACACACCAAAGTGTTGAGTCCACGGTGTGTGGATTGATACTTTTAGGATGAGTGATGCACCCTCACGATCTATTTCATTTGATAAATAACTTCACAGTGGAAGCCCATTTAGCTCAACGTTGTGACCTTTTCAAGGAATGTCCGTAGGTTAGGCCAAGGCCGACTGAGCTAGAAAAGATTCAGTGAGCCGCGTTTACATTCAGTTTGTTAGTGATGTTGTGAATGGAAAAGTAACCAAAGGTCCCTCCACCGCAAGTCACTGCAGCTACACCCTGAGGGGGCGGGGGCATAAAGCCTCACAGCTCCGAGCCGGTACCAGGGGAACTGCTTCTGACAGCCTCCCGAGCAGACGAGGAAGAGTGAGAGGTGGCGGCTCCTCCCGAGCGCCATCAGACGGTGAGCTGTGTGGCCTCTGTGGGTACATGCCGCTCCAGGGCACCTTGGCAGGGCCCTTCCCTGCAACTACCCAACAGTGTGTGTGCTCTGAGATGAGGTGGAAGTAAACGCAAATCCTAAAGTGGATACAGTGTGTAGGGGAACTGAGAAACAAAGGGACTGGGGACCTGCTACAGAGGGCAGTGGCACCAGCAAGGGGAGCCAGAGTGAGGGGCCATCGAAGGGACTGGACAGAGGGCGGCATCTTGAAATCGACCTAGGTTGGAAAATGAGAGTGAAACTGCCGCCCTCAGCCCCCAGGCCACCTCCCTGCCGTCCTTCCATCCTCACTTGACTACCTGTTTGTTCCACCTGTCACTGTGCCCCAACTTGTCAGACCCTACCCCGGGGAAGCTGCATAGAGGGCCACCCTTTGTCCTGCCTGAGACCAGCGGACCCAGAGGTCCAGCCAGACCCAGGACGGGGAAGGATTTCTGGTGAGCTGTCATTGGCCTCAGATAAGTAAGGCACTGAGTGGCAAATCTTTTGTGCAAGCTGTCAGTGGAGAGCACAGTCCTGATCGCAGTTAAGTGCAGGGCCACAGCAGCAGGGTCTAAAGCTGGGACTGGTTAACCCACGGGCCAACCCCCAACCTAAGAATAGTCTTGACTAGTCTTGACATCTTTACATGGAAAAAAAAAAACCTAAAGAAGACTATTTCGTGACATGAACATTTTTTTTAAGCTTTTTTTGGCTTTGGCTGTGTTGGGTTTTTGCATTGCTGCATGCAGGCTTTCTCTAGTTGTGGCGAGTGGGGACTTCTCTTCGTTGCGGTGCACGGGCTTCTCACTGCGGTGGTTTCTCGTTGCGGAGCACGGTTTCTAGGCTTGTGAGCTTCAGTAGTTGTGGCTCACAGGCTCTAGAGCGCAGGCTCAGTAGTTGTGGTGCACAGGCTTAGTTGCTCCGTCACATGTGGGATCTTCCCGGACCAGGGCTGGAACCCGTGTTCCCTGCAGGCGGATTCTTAACCACTGCACCACCAGGGAAGTCCCATGACATGAAAATTTTATTGAGTTCAGGTTTGTGTCTCAAGTTTCACTGGAACAGCCGCATCATTCTTTTCACTTGTTAATTTAATGCAAACCCCAGGCCCAGAGATTGGGGAAGTGAAACCTTGAGGCTCTGTGAGAACTCCCCAGGTACTCTTGAGCTTTGGTTTGGAAAACCCTTCAAAAGCACCAGCCAAAGAGGCAGGGGGTGCGAAGGGAGTCTTCAGAGACTGGGAGGATGAAACTTGACCAGAACTTGCTCACGAGAAGCCGCAGGCCTGGCGCAGGGTGCAGCCAAAGCCTGGTCCGGACGGGAGAGTCCCCTCAGAACAATGGGCGCAGTGCTGTGAGGCTTGGTTTTATCAGGCGTTTGAAAATAAGCACTTTACAATTTCATTAGATATGTATTCGTTTTAAAGTCTCTGAAGGAAAAAAACCCTTGCATATCAAACAATGTTTCAGAGTTTAAAAAGTGAGTTGATTGATGAGGACCTACTGTATAGCACAGGGAACTCCACTCAATGCTCTGTGGTGACCTAAATGGGAAGGAAATCCAAAAAAGGGGATATATGTATACGTGTAGCTGACTCACTTTGCTGTACAGCAGAAACTAACACATTAGAAAGCAGCTATACTCCAATAAAACTTGATTTAAAAGAAGAGACTTTTGATCACGCTTGGTTAGAAATTTTATTCTAGTCTCGAGCTAAAATGAACCCCAAATTGTATTCTAGTCTAGACCCTAAATGTCATAGAATAAATTCTTTTATTCATTCAGGTTAAAAAAAAAAAAAGTGACTTGACTGAAAGACAGTTCTTAAATAAACTAGCTTTTTGAGTAGAGAATCCCAAAGGTAGTACACGGATGACTCAAACTTGGGAAATGCGCTGTCTTCCCTGTGCGAGGGGAGGGATGAGAGAGAACTGCCTCGTGTCCCCAACCCGGACGCCGTGTGGTCGAAGTCTGAGCTGGCCCGTCTGGCCACTTGTCAAGGGCCCGCCTGCTCCACGGAGAGGAGTGAGGCCACACCTCTGGGAGGTGAGGACCAAGGTGGGACAGGAGGGCTCCTGGCGCAGCTCCTGGGTCTCACTACTAGAGAGACAGGCAGGCGGGCCCCGAGGACACAAAGGACCCTTTTGGGAAACATCCGGAAGCCTGGACCAGTGGCAAGACTGGGTCTCGGCATGACGAACCCAGACCACCAGCCCCGTGGCTGTGGCGGGCTAAGCCTGGAAGCTGGCTTTGTGGTTCACATTGCAGCGTGGTCACACTTGGAAGGAGTACTGCCTAGGCTCCTGCCCCAAAGGCCTGGGTATCGGCATTTGTTCACCTTTTGTCGAGGTGCAATGTACCTACCCGAAAATCCGCCTAGTGCTGAGGTCTGAGAGCTGACGGCTTTTGCAGCCACCGCCACGTCAAGAAAACCCCGCTCAGGGGCCCACCCGTGGCTTGGGTGCAGCAGGGCTGGGGACCGCAGAGACGCGGCTGCTTGGGGCGAGGGTGAGATCATAGAGGGTCGGAGTTTCCACCGTGAGGCACGCCCTGAGGGGAACCAGGAAGCACGGCTCAGAGCCCCTTGGGAGGGGACGGCAGGCAGGGAGGGCAAACCCTCCCTGGGGCCACAAGAACCCACTTCCTACTTCACCACACTGGCTGCGTGAGGGAGGGCTGGGCCTGTGCGAGAGCACCCCTCCCTTGAGCTGCTCTGCACAGGAAGGTCGGGGCAACCTGGTCTGGGTGCTTCCCGCCGGCAGGATGGAGGACGAAGGCCCTGAGTGCGGCAAGCCCGACTTTGTGCTTTTGGACCAAGTGACCATGGACGACTTCATGGAGAACCTGAAGCTCAGGTAGACCTAGGGCAGGGGCTCCCCTTCTCCCCATCCTCACTCCGGCTGGTCTCCGCCAGCCCCAGCCCGCTGTCTGCGTGACTGCAGGGGGACGTTGGGACAGGAAGGACTGTCGCCTCAGGGCCAGGGCAACCAGCCAGTGCTAGAGCAGGCTTCCCAGACCCGGGCCTCCCACACAGCCCAGGTGCCTCCTGACCCCTCCTCCTGGCAGGTGCCAGGCCCCCGGACTGGGTGGATGCTCCGTCCCCCTAGTGGGGCTGTGCTGGGCCCTGGGGGCACCAAGGGAAGTGATCAGGGCCCACCCTGGGGGGTGCAGGTGGACAAGCTGAGATGACACTCTCAGGAGGGCATGTGGGATGCTTCAGGGCATGGCCGGTAGAAGTGACACGGGGCCCTACTTGCCAGAGGGCAGAGGGCAGGGAGGAGTTGGTCGTGGCACCAGGAGCTGGCTTCATCCCTGGACAGCCGGGGGGAGCAGAAGGTGACTGTGCAGAGCTTGGGGACAGGTCCCACTGACCCCCGATTGCTGAAGTCAGGCACAGGCGGGCCCTGAGCCAAGGTCAGGGCTGTGGGATGGAGAGTCAGACAGGAAATGAGCTGCTCTTTTGGGGGCAGAGAGCTAAGCATGATTTCACTTCATTCCTATAAACTAGCTTCTGAGACAGGTATTACCATCTCCGTATTAACGATGGAACCCCGAGCCTGGGGCCACACAGCTTGCAGATGGGAGAGTCTGTCTCCAGCAGGTCCCGGGTGTGCAGGGAGCCAAGCCAGGGAACTCCCGCGTCCGTCTGAGGCAGCTGAGGAAGAGGAACCCGGGACCGGCTGTCAGGGGCAGGGCGGGTCCGTCAGGGCAGCAGGCTCCTCCCAGGGCAGAAGAGTCGAGGGAGGGATGATGCACACAGGCACCCTTCCGGGTGACTAGGCTCCTGCAGGGAAGCGCCCAGAACTCTGAGGAGGTGCCGGGTGTGGCGGGGGGAGGGTGGTGGCACCCCTCCCAGTCCCTGCTGTCTGGGTGGGGCTGGGCGGGGTCGCTTCTGCTTCTGGGTCCCCGCCCAGGTCTTGAGGCGGAAACAGCTGGAGGCCCCTCCCTCCGCCTCCCACCCCCATCTGCTCTGGTCCTCAACCCAGCTTCCCACACTGCCAGCTCTGCCTTGGCCAGCGAGGCCTGGGGCAAGTCAGTCCCTTAATAAAGTGGGTAGTCATGATTCCCGGGACATCAGGATCCCCGTGGAGAGCAGCCTGGATCCCACCACCACCTCGTGTGGGGTGCGACTCCCGGCAAACGGCACCAGGAAGGCTCAAGTCAGCCGGCACCCCCTCTCCCCCCGACTCCCTCGTCTACTCTCAGCCCTGCGCGTGGGCCAGGGCCCCAAGGCTTCCCGCCTGGGCCCAATGCCCCGGGACCTAGGTGTGTGTCCCCGAGGCCCCGAGCACTGAGGACTGGCCCTGCCTGTGCCAGGTTCGAGAAGGGCCACATCTACACGTACATCGGTGAAGTGCTGGTGTCCGTGAACCCCTACCAGGAGCTGCCCCTGTACGGGCCCGAGGCCATCGCCAGGTACCAGGGACGCGAGCTCTATGAGCGGCCGCCCCACCTGTACGCTGTGGCCAACGCTGCCTACAGGGCGATGAAGCGCCGGTCCAGGGATACCTGCATTGTTATCTCAGGTACCTGCCCTGCAGCCAGGGCCCAGGCTCTGGCTCACAGCCTCCCTGCGCCCCGGTGTTTTCATCTGTCAATGATGGGGAGGTGACTGGAGCACCTGGGAGTGGGGATGGGCACCGGGAGCTGGTTAAGGGGGAGCAGCCAGAAATTGTCTGACTGTCCTTCCTTCCGGCAGGGGAGAGTGGGGCAGGGAAGACGGAAGCCAGCAGGCACATCATGCAGTACATCGCTGCCGTCACCAACCCGAGCCAGAGGGCCGAGGTGGAGAGGTGAGGCTGGGGAGGGGGTGGGGAGCGGCCTCCTGCCTGGTGGGGGCACGAGACACAATGGAGCCCGGCTCAGGCCCAGTTCAGTGGCTGTCAGCAAGCCTCCAGGTGAGCCGCAGCCCGGACCTCTCGACCCCAGGAGAGGCGAGGCCCAGCACGTGGGTGCCCTTCCTCTAGGGACAGGAAGGGAGTGAGGTGCAGAGGGCCGACAGACGGGTGCCGAGCCCTCACCGGGACCTGATGGAAGTGGAGAGGTTGGCTGGCCCGTCAGGAAGGCCCAGGATGCCAGGCCGGGTGTCAGGGTTTGGGTCAGGAACCCAGGGCCCACCTGCCTGCCAGCTGCTCACCAGCGGGCATTTGTAGGAGCTGTGTGGGAGCCCCGGCTCTTCCTGTTGAGGTGGGGTAAGGTGGGGTTCGGGGCAGGAGTGGGGTGGGAACAGCGATGGAAGTTCCCAAGCATACACGGCTGGCAGCGCCGAGCGTGCAGACCCAGCTCCTCACCGGGCTGCAGCTTTGGTCTGGAAAGGCAGGGCCAATGCCTTTCAAGGCTCAAGGCTTTACAGGACAACCGACGTGAGCCCCCTGCAGGTGCCTTGCCCAGCATCTCAGAGTCAAAGGCCTGCAAGGGGCAGCGCAGGGTGAGGCCAGGCCCTCAGGCTCCCTCTCCTCCTGTGATGGGGAAGCCTCAGACGGGGATGCTGGACCTGGGCACGGCCCCCAGCGCGAGGTCTTTGCGCTACAGCCCCTCGGGCCCTCTGCCTCCCGCAGGGTCAAGGACGTGCTGCTCAAGTCCACCTGCGTGCTGGAGGCCTTCGGCAACGCTCGCACCAACCGCAACCACAACTCCAGCCGCTTCGGCAAGTACATGGATATCAACTTTGACTTCAAAGGAGACCCCGTGGGGGGACACATCCACAGCTACCTGCTGGAGAAGGTGGGCCTTAACACTGAGACCCTGGGCAGGTGGGCCGCACAAAGGCCTCCCTTGGGGGGACCAGGCAGAGCTGCCCCACCACGCCGAGCCCCCCAGGCCTGGCATCCTGGGGACAGGAACCTACCTTCTCAGGTGTCCCAGCTTCACTGGGCGGGGCTCCCCCTGAAGCCAGGTCAGCCACCACCCCCACCTGCACTGCCCCAGGGGCTCTGGGACAGGTCCCCTGGGGTGGGGCCAACATCCAGGCCTCTGTCCAGCTGCTCCTCTCTCCTCAGTCTCGGGTCCTCAAGCAGCACGTGGGCGAGAGGAACTTCCATGCCTTCTACCAGGTGAGCCAAAGCAGGCAGGGGGAGACCTGCAGGGAAGGACTTCTGATTGCCCCACCCACAGTCCCTTTCCTTCCCCTCTCCCTCCGTGCCATCGCCCCGGCCCCACCCCTACTGCAGTGGGAGCTCCCTGGACGTGGCTGTGTGTACACCTCATTCATCTGACTCTGACGTGGGGTCCCCCTGGACGCGGGCAGGGCAGTGTCCACACCATGTCTGACACTAAGGTGGATTCTGGACACTGATAGTGTCTACACTGGGTTAGACCCACTGAGGTGGTGTCTCCCTGGACTCAGGTGGTTACACCATGTTTGGCCCACTGAGGCGGGGTCTCCTTGGACTTGGGTGGTATCTACATTCTTTCTGACTCACCGAAGTGCGTCTGCCTGGACATTGGCAGCGTCTACATGGTGTCTGATCACTGAAGTAGGTCCTCCCAGGACACAGGCAATGTCTGCAATGTGTCTGACCTCTGAAGTGGGTCTCTGTGGTCACTCTCTGTGACCACTGAAGTGGTCTTTCCCTGGATAGGTGTGGTGTCTACACAGTATCTGACCTAGAAGCAGGTTCTCCCTGGGCTCAGGCGGTGTCCACACCATCACTGTGCTGACCCACACCATGAATTTGTTGGGTCAGCGGTGGTTGAAGGACGCGTCTGTTTGTCCTGCGTACGTGGGTGGGGTCTTTGGAGCTCAGGGGCCTAACGGAGGGGTGTCGGGTCCTCCAGGTGCTGCGGGGCTGTGAGGACAAAGAGCTGCAAGAACTGCACCTGCAGAGAAACCCCGCGCTATATAATTTCACCCGCCAGGGGGCGGGGCTCAGTGTGAGTGGGGGCAGGGAGCCGAGGCTCTAATCACGCTTAGTCCCAGGACCCTGGTGCTAGTGGCCAGTGGCTTCAGCAGGGGCCAGGGCTGTGTGCATGGTTCAGAGGGACTGGGGGGGCCCTGACTCGGCAGGCTTTCAGTTGGAGGAATCGGGGCTCAGTGCCGGGATGGGGGTGCAGTGGGTGAGCATGCTCCCTGGGACAGAGGAGTCGAGGCTCAGCATGGCACTGGGTGCTGGGACCTTTCTCCCCCAGGTCTTGGACAGCGACGAGAAGAGCCACCACCAGGCGGTGACGGAGGCCATGCGGGTGATCGGCTTCAGTCCTGAGGAGGTGGCCTCCGTGCACCGGATCCTGGCCGCCA
This sequence comes from Delphinus delphis, assembly GCF_949987515.2. Classification (NCBI taxonomy): domain Eukaryota; kingdom Metazoa; phylum Chordata; class Mammalia; order Artiodactyla; family Delphinidae; genus Delphinus; species Delphinus delphis. The sequence continues at coordinate 10,649,445 of NC_082691.1, forward strand.
TTCTGCACCTGGTGAGCCTGGCTGTGGGCTCTGCGGCCATTTCCCCATGCGGTGCCCTGGCCGGGTGCCTCCCCTGGAGGAGGAGACTGGCCTCTGACAACCAGCCATGTAACTGGCCCACTTCTCCCTCTGCTGAAACTGAGTTGCTTTGGCTGTGGGTTCCCACAGGCCGGGCCCTGAGCCGTGGGCCCTGCGTGCCCAGAATGGGCCTGGTCCTTGTCTGGCAGATCAGCCCGGACTTAGCAGGCAAGGGCAGTCTGGGCTCAGTAAAGCTGAACACATGCAGACTGGCCTTTTGCTTCCGTCACCTAAGAGCTGTGTGGCCTTGGGCAGGTTACTCAGCGCCTCTGAGCCTTAGTTCTCTCTGAGGAAGCATGAGGAATGGGTAGCACATAGCCAGCTGCAGAAGGATGCAGTGGGACCATTCACATGACGTTCGGGTGGGAAGCCTTGGGGAAGGCTCTGGCATGCTCCAGGAAGCGCTCCCCTCTCTCTCTCTGGCTGTGTATGTGGTAGGAGCCAAGCTCTACTGTACCCCGTGTCCCTGCCTCCCCCCGCCCCCCCAGGGGCAGAGGGGTGCAGCAGGCTCCTCTGAGGCGCAGAGCCTGACTTCATGGTTCCCGCATCACCAGGGAAACATCAAGTTTGTGGAGCCGGAGGAGGGCAGTCTGGAGCAGAGGGGCCTGGCGGTGACTGATGAGGTGCTGGTGGAGCACGTGGCTGAGCTGACGGCCACACCCCGGGAGATGGTGCTGCGCTGCCTGCTGGCTCGCACCGTGGCCTCGGGAGGCAGGGAACTCATCGAGAAGGGCCACACTGCGGCCGAGGCCAGCTATGCCCGGGACGCCTGTGCCAAGGTGCTCTGGAGGTGGGGGGGCAACCTGGAGGCCTTCCCGGAGGAGACGAGGCCAGAGGCAGTCAGAGGCAGCTGGCTCCTGGCCTCTTCCCAGGCAGTGTACCAGCGGCTGTTTGAGTGGGTGGTGGACCGGATCAACCGTGTCATGGAACCCCGGGACCGGGACCCCCGACGCGACGGCAAGGACACAGTCATCGGCGTGCTGGACATCTACGGCTTCGAGGTGTTCCCTGTCAACAGGTGGGTAGCCCTGCCACCACACCCTGACCCCGCCCACCCTCTAAGGCCGCCTTAGTCCTGGGGAGCTCGGCTGGGCTGGGGAGCAGGGGGTCCGGCGTCAGTGCCGGTCGGTCCCTGGCCCCAGGCTCGTGCCTTCAAGCCGGCCTTAGCTGTGCCGCCGTCAACTGGTGCCTGGGAAGGCGATATCTCGGCTCACTTCCCGTCGCTGGGACTCCCAGATCCACTCCAGGGCGTGCGTGCTGGACTTGGGGGCAGGCGGGTAAAAGAGCGGCCCGGAGCGGGAGATGCTTCCCGACAGAGAGGCCACTTGGGACGCCTGGCACCAGCGCCCTCAGGCAGACTTCTGGGGATCTGTTTGCGGGGAAGCCTGCCATTTGCTGCGCTCGCTCCCCGTGGAGCCAAAGCCCTGAGGTGGGCGGTCGAGGCATGACTCTCAGCGGCCCCTCCGCCCCCAGCTTCGAGCAGTTCTGCATCAATTACTGCAACGAGAAGCTGCAGCAGCTCTTCATCCAGCTCATCCTGAAGCAGGAGCAGGAAGAGTACGAGCGGGAGGGCATCGCCTGGCAGAGCGTGAGTGCCGGGCCGTCCTGCACAGCGCGGGCCCGGAGGGAGAGTCATGGCGCTGGGCGGGCGGGTGTGTGCAGAGGAGGGCGGGGTGGGGGGGTGGGGGAGCGGGCGCCGGGCAGGAACTCGGGCGCGAGGCCGGCCGACGGGGCTCGGGAGCTGCCCTGTTTGCCCTCCCGCAGGTGGAGTACTTCAACAACGCCACCATCGTGGACCTGGTGGAGCGGCCCCACCGGGGCATCCTGGCTGTGCTGGATGAGGCCTGCGGCAGTGCGGGCCCCATCACCGACCGGATCTTCCTGCAGACCCTGGACACGCACCACCGCCACCACCCGCACTACACCAGCCGCCAGGTGCCCCTCCGCCCCTGCGGTCTCCCCCGCCCTGTGCACCCCCCGGCTGGTCCCAGCACTGGAAAGGGCGCCACAGGTGCCACGGTGCCTGTCTTGGGGTGGGGGTGGGGTCCTTGGCGGTGGCTCAGCCTTCTCTGCAGGACTGCCCCCCCTCCCCCAGATCCCCCCACACCTTCTGTGCCTTGACCTGGCCTGCCTCCCCCCCCATAGCTCTGCCCCACAGACAAGACCATGGAGTTTGGCCGAGACTTCCGGATCAAGCACTATGCAGGGGATGTCATGTAAGGGCCCCCACTGAGCATCTGGTCCCCCTCCTCTGCCCCTTCCCCTTTTTAAGGCACTGAAAATATTCCCTTCACCAGATTCACAAGTAAAAAGCATACATACAATGGGGCTTTTAAGATAGCGATTCTCAGCCCTGGCTGCATCATAGAATCTTCTGGGAAGCTTTTTAAAAAATGCCCATTTCTGGGAGAGGGGCTGGAGATTCCGAGGTGCAGCCAGGGTGGACCTCTGCTCCTAGGCCAGGGCCAGTTCTTGTCACGCTTTGAGCAAAGCCTGCACATCAAGGTGCAGGCCAGCAAGGAGGAGCAGAGGGGTGAGAGGCTGTGTCTCTAACAAGCTCCCAGGCCAGATGGACACTGCGGGTCCTCGGGCCACACACTGAGTACCGAGGCCCCAGGTGTCTTCCAGGAGTGGCCATGATTATTATTAATTTCCCTGTCACTCACCTCACCTGGAAGTGGATCTGAGGAAGTGTCCAACGTGTCCTTCGCAAGGAGAAGAAATAAGAGTCCAAAAGACGAAGCCACCAGAAGTCAGATCCCATGGCCTTGAGCCTTTCTAGGAGCTGCAAGTGAAGCCAAGATTTTAGCACTGAGCTTTCTAACAGTCAAAGGATGAGACGATGAATCTGAGGCTCTCGGTGCCACTGGAACAAAGTAGACCAATGACTCAGGAGTTCCTGGTTGTAATTGCAATCGCGGATATTTTTGGAAACTCAGTAGGCACTGTTCTGAGCTCGTGGTCTCTGTTGAGGCACAGAGAGTTTAAGTAACTTGTCCTAGGTCAGGTCACACCGCACGTATGTGCTAGAGCCAGGGTTCAGTGATGCGACACTTGGCATCTCTCAGGAGAGAAGCTTTGGAGGGAGGAGGGCTTATGTGATGAGAGGGAAGACAGAAAGGACAGGGGAAGGAAGACGAGCACGTGAGGAGGAAGGAAGAGAGGCTGACCAGGTGGGGGGAGGGGGAGGGGCATGCTGGGGGCCGTCCGAGGGCCCCGTCTCCTCAGTGGCCCTGTCCCCCCCGACCAGGTACTCGGTGGAGGGCTTCATTGACAAGAACAGAGACTCCCTCTTCCAGGACTTCAAGCGGCTGCTGTACAACAGGTGAGCAGGCTCTGTGGGCATGCGTGTGGGCACCAGAGGGCGAGGGCCCAGGGGCTCTGGCTGGAAGGGCCTTCAGACACTCCGGTCTGACCCTCACAGACAGCCTGAGGGTCAAAGCTGAGGCCATGAAGCTTACAAATGGCCAGGCTGGGGTGTGGGCTGTCCTGGAGGGCGGCTGGCCATGCAGCCTGTGTCCACAGCACAGACCCCACCCTGCGGGCCATGTGGCCAGATGGGCAGCAGGACATCACGGAGGTGACCAAGCGCCCCCTGACGGCTGGCACGCTCTTCAAGAACTCCATGGTGGCCCTGGTGGAAAACCTGGCCTCCAAGGTACGGGCCCCCCCCCACCCTGCAACCCCACCCTGAGTCTGGATCCTTCCGGATCCTTCTGTTTCCTCTCTGCTGCAAGCCACAACCCCTCCAGCAGGGAGGGACCGGCCACTGCACAGGTTAAGATGCCCTGGACCAGGCCGAGGCTTGAGTAAATGCGGGGTCCCAGCAGCCTTCCCCTGGCCTCATTGCCTCTTGGGGATGGGCTGGGGGAGACCTTGCTCAGAGCTTGGGTTGGCCCAGCCCTGGTGCTGCCCAGATACGGGTTAGCTTCTGGAAGCTGGGGTCACAGGGACACGAAAGTGGCACGAGCACCTTACAGAGCTTGGGGCCCAAAGTCAGAGGGGGCAGTGGAAGGACAGCAGAATATCCAGAGACTCAGCAGGGCCTCTGGGGAGCGAAAGGAAGGGCTAAGGGACTTTGCTGCCCGGTCGGAACCTGGCTCTGGGCCAGCCTCCTGCCCGCACCCAGCACTGGGCTCCCAGGTCCCATGCTGCCCGCCGCCCCTCATCCCCAGTCTCCTCCTGGCCTCAGCCTTCGGCCTGCCCTTGGGCCCTCAGCCTCCCCTTCCCCTGAGAGCCTCTTCCCCACGCGGACAGACAGCAGCGTGGGAGGATGGAGACGGCAGGATGGAGACAGCTCACTTGCTGCCCCTGCCAGGTGACTGTAGGGCCGTGACACTGGCCTCTCCAAGTGTCCTTTGTCCCCACAGGAGCCCTTCTACATCCGCTGCATCAAGCCCAATGAGGACAAGGTGGCCGCGAAGCTGGACGAGGGCCACTGTCGGCACCAGGTCGCATACCTGGGGCTGCTGGAGAACGTGAGGGTCCGCAGGGCTGGCTTCGCTTCCCGCCAGCCCTATTCTCGATTCCTGCTCAGGTACGGCCCCTCCCCCAGGGGCGTGTCCTTGAGGGGTTCCAGCAGCGGGCCACGGGTGCCTAAAGCAGCCTGCGCTTTTCAGACTTCAAGGCGGGAGCCTGCATGCATGGGAAGGGGCGGGGCGGGGGGGGATGGGGGCGGGGCGAGTCAAGGCGGGGCCCTATTCTCGATTCCTGCTCAGGTACGGCCCCCTCCCCCAGGGGCGTGTCCCTGAGGGGTTCCAGCAGCGGGCCACGGGTGCCTAAAGCAGCCTGCGCTTTTCAGACTTCAAGGCGGGAGCCTGCATGCATGGGAAGGGGCGGGGCGGGGGGATGGGGGCGGGGCGAGTCAAGGCGGGGCGAGTCAAGGCGGGGCGAATCCGCACTCCTCCGCAGGGTCTGGCGCCCACTGCCCGGTCCTTCTGTGACAGGTACAAGATGACCTGTGAGTACACGTGGCCAAACCACCTGCTGGGCTCCGATAGGGCGGCCGTGAGCGCCCTCCTGGAGCAGCACGGGCTGCAGGGGGACGTGGCCTTCGGCCACAGCAAACTCTTCATCCGTTCGCCCCGGACGCTGGTCACGCTGGAGCAGAGCCGCGCGTGTCTCATCCCCATCATCGTGCTGCTGCTACAGAAGGTGCGGCGGGGCTGGACGGCCCCCAGGGAGGGCGTGGGAGGATGGGCAGGAGAGAGCTGTGTGCGTTACCTGGGGGGAGGGGAGAGATGGATGTGTACCACCCGGAGTTGGGGGGATGTGCGTTACCTGGGGAGAGCACAGGCACACTTCCAAGTACCGGGGGAGCCCCTGCTCGCCGGTGACAAACCGACACTGAAACTGACTTAAGCAAAAAGTGGGGCTGTGGGGCTTCCCTGGTGGCGCAGTGGTTGAGAGTCCGCCTGCCGATGCAGGGGATGCGGGTTCGTGCCCCGGTCCGGGAGGATCCCACATGCCGCGGAGCGGCTGGGCCCGTGAGCCACGGCCGCTGAGCCTGCACGTCCGGAGCCTGTGCTCCGCAGCGGGAGAGGCCACAATGGTGAGAGGCCCGCATACCGCAAAAAAAAAAAAAAAAAAAAAAAAGTGGGGCTGTTGTTCGGGTCCCCTCTGTTCCGTGGCCACCAGCCTCAGGCCCAGGTGCTCAAAACAAGACACTCAGGAATCTGGCTTCCTTCCTTCCTTTCTTTTTTCCTTCTTTTCTTCCATTTATTCTGAAAGATTTCAGACCTGGAGAAAAGCGTGCAGAATGGTGTGCTCTAGTCCCACACGCTACTGCCCTGTGTCAACCACGTCACATGACCAATGTGGTTTTGGGTAGACATCGCACCTCTATCCCAGTTATTCGGAAGCAAATCATTTCATTTATAATCATTTCAGTATGTCTTCCCAAAGGATAAGGATTCTCCCACCTCTCCCCATAACTTTTTATTTTTAACATTTCAAACCTACAGAAAAGTGGAAAGATTTGTACAATGATTACTATTCACCTGGATTGCTCCAATTATGTTCTCCCCTCCCCCCCGTCTCTGTCTCTCTTTCTCCATACGCACATACAGATACTCACATATGCATATATTTGTATTTTTTCCCAAACCATATAAAGTAATGACACCCCTAAATCCTTCAGCACGCATATCCTAAGAACAAGGTCATCCACCTTTACAACCACACTGACATTAGCACATTCAAGAAGTCTAACACTGGGAGTTCCCTGGCGGTGCAGTGGTTAGGGCCCTGCACTTCCACTGCAGGGGGCACGGGTTCCATCTCTGGTGGGGGAACTAAGATCCCGCATGCTGCAGGGCATGACCAAAAAAAAAAAGAAACCTAACACTGATAAAATATATTCTACACATCTGAATGTCTAATATGTAGGCCATATTTAAATTTCTGAAAGGGTCCCACTATGACCCATTACATCTTTTATTTTTTAATTTTTAAATGGTATGGTAGAGCAGTCTTGTTTTTTTTTTGGCTGTGTTGGGTCTTTGCTGCTGCACACGGGCTTTCTCTAGTTGCGGTGAACGGGGGCTACTCTTCGTTGCGGTGCGTGAGCTTCTCACCGCGGTGGCTTCTCTTGTTGCGGAGCACGGGCTCTAGGTGCGCGGGCTTCAGTAGGTGTGGCACGCAAGCTTAGTTGCTCCACAGAATGTGGACCTTCTTGACCCAGGGATCGAACCCGTGTCCCCTGCATTGGCAGGCGGATTCTTAACCCCTGCGCCACCAGGGAAGTCCCCCATTACATCTTTTAAAAACCCAGAATCCAACTAAGGACGACACACTGCATTTCATTGTTACCTCTGTTATCTCCTATAACACACGGGGTTTTTTTTTTAAGAACATGACCTAATAGCATCACAGAAACAGGATTTAGAAAGTTCACACTGACTTGCTGCTTTCCTGTCCAGTCAATAACCACACGTCCCCAGTCGTGTCCTCAGTCTGTTCAACTCAGGGTCTATACGTTGCTTAAGTCTCTTTCAATCTGTGGGTTCGCTGGGCCTCTTGCCTTGTAGGATCTTCAGTCTGGGTTTTGATGGTTACATTCTCGGGTGCCCCTCCATTTTGGGGTCTCCTAAGGTGAGGGAGGCGGGGCCTGGCAGGGCCTAATGGAGCACCACCTCCCACTGGCCCCCCAGGCATGGCGAGGCACGCTGGCCAGGCGGCACTTCCGGCGACTGAGGGCCGTCTACACCATCATGCGCTGGTTCCGGAGGCACAAGGTGCGTGCTCACCTGGCAGAGATGCAGCGGCGATTCCAGGCTGCACGGCAGCCCCCGCTCTACGGCCGTGACCTTGTGTGGCCGCTGCCCCCTGCTGTGCTGCAGCCTTTCCAGGACATCTGCCAGGCGCTCTTCTGCAGGTACTCGCCCTCTGCCACCGCCCCTCACTCTTTTCCACTCAGCTAGAGCCCACTGAACACCCGGACCGGGCCATCTGAACCCCTTGGTGCTAGCCAGGAGACAGGTGGTCCCACTGGATAAGCAGAAAACAGGGGGCTGTGCACATCAGCTGGCTGCCCACACCCCACAGCTGGTGGAAGATTCCTAATGTCCCCAGCACCATTCTGGACATCTGGAGGGGATGCAGGCCTCCATCTCCTTGCTAGAGGCTTGCAGGGAGGGTGGTGGGTCAGAGCTAGAAGTGGGGGAAACTCTGCAACTGAGCAGGGCTTTGAAGGCTGAGTAGGAGTTCTTTAGGAGAGGTGTGAAGGGCAACCAGCGTGCTCAGAGCAGGAGAGGCCACCTTCCACTGAGACCAGGGAGGCTGGGACACAGAGGGTGGCTAGTGCCTGGCTGAGGGGCCTGGCCTTATCCTGTGGGGGAAGGGACATGAAAAGGCACTAACGTGCGTTCTCAGGAAAAGGGGCAGAACCAGGAGTAGGGAAGGGTGAGGCCTGCACAGGGGTCTGTCTGACCACCTGGCCCTCTCCAGGTGGCGGGCCCGGCAGCTGGTGAAGAACATCCCCCCTTCAGACATGGCTCAGATCAAGGCCAAGGTGGCCGCCATGGCGGCCCTGCAGGAGCTGCGACAGGACTGGGGCTGCCGGCGGGCCTGGGCCCGGGACTACTTGTCCTCCGTAAGTGTCAGGGCTGTGGGGTCTGGGTGCCAAGGAGAGGCTCAAGGCTGAAACCTTGCCCATGTCCGCCTCAGCTGTCCTCTCCCTGAGCCTGGCTGTCCTGTGGGCTGTAGCCCTCTGTTCCTGCCCCTGGCCTCTGAAGTGCAAGGGTTTTCACCCAGCACCAGCTAGCCTGGGCTTTACTCAGCACCTCCCCCTCTGCCCTACTCCCACTTGCCTTCCTGTGTTTTCAGGTCAGCCCCCCCATTCTCCGGCACAGATCCCCCTTCTTAGGCACAGCCCCCTGACTCCATGCCATGGCCCCCCTTGGCCCACACGGGTGCTGTGAGCCGCCCCCTGGCCCCATTCTGCAGGGGATGAAGGCTCAGGGGCGAGAGGCTTGCCCAGGTGGGTGGCCTGGCATGGAGGAGCGAGGTCCCACCCAGCCCCTTCCATCTCTCAGTCTGCCCGGGCCTGGCGTGGGGAGCTGGGCTGGTGGGTGGTGTGGACGGCACAGACATGTGTGCCTAGAACCTCAGGGCTGCAGGGGGTCTGTGCGGTGGGCCTTAGGGAAGCCAGCGTGGCAGGTGGACCCACCAGGAGGCTGGCGCATGGCCTGACGAGGTTCTCTGAGGTCAAGGATAACTGTGCCAATTCCCTGAGAGTTGCTGTCAGTCAAGCATGGTCCCAAGACCCCATCCCAAGCAGCCCCCATCTGTCCTCAGGCCACAGACAACCCCACAGCCTCAGGCCTGTTTGCTCAGCGACTGAAGACGCTTCGGGAAAAGGACGGCTTCGGGGCCGTGCTCTTCTCCAGCCATGTCCGAAAGGTGAGCAGTGGATACAGGGCTGCAGGCCCGTGGCAGCCCTGGCCCAGGCCTAGCTTACAGGTTTCACAGCTGACCCTGAAACTTCAAAAGTCGTCAGCTCCAGCCCCGTCAGTGAGAGAGTGGCCTCAGGGAGGCGAGGCCACTGGCCACACCTGCTGGGGAGCCCCCTGGGGCAGGCAAGTGACCCTGAGAGCACCTGTCCCGCAGGTGAATCGCTTCAACAAAAGCCGGGACCGGGCGCTTCTGCTCACAGACCGGCACCTCTACAAGCTGGAGCCGGGCCGGCAGTACCGGGTGATGCGGGCCGTGCCCCTGGACGTGGTGAGCCCTGTGCGGGGGCGGGGGCATCCGTGAGGCCCTAGCTGGCCTGGTGTCCTGCTGGGCACTGCCGGGCCCCTCCCCTCATGCCTACCTGGGATGGCCGGAGCTTTCTAGAACTCAGCATCAGCTCAGGACGGCAACTCCTCCCCCGCCCCATGCGCCCCTGCTGAACAGCCTGCAGAGGCTTCCGGTTGCCCCACGGGTGGGGAGCCCAGAGCCCCATCCTCAGCCTCCTCGCCCCCCTCCTGCTCCACTCTTTGGCAGAACGAAATGCCACATGGCCCCTCTTCCCCACATCTGTGCCAGTGCCTGCCCGGGGTTCTCCGCCACTGGACCGCGTGGAGCTGGCTGCAGTGTGTGGCTGCCACCCCTGGGACCCTGTCCCCGCCTTTCACCCCTCTGTCCAGTTCTGTGACCCACTTGCTCCCTGGAGTCGCAGCTCATATTCCCACAGGCCAAGGGGCAACCCAGGGCAGGGACTGAGGCTGGGGGTCCGTGTAACTGTCAGGCTGGAGGACCATCTGGTATGGTGGCCACGACCCGTGTGGTTATTTAAATGCAATGAAAAGGAAAGAAAAGTAAAAGTTCAGCTCGTCAGTGGCACCAGCACATTCGGGTGCTGGAGAGCCACAGGTGAGCAGTGGTGCCACGTTAGACTGTGCAGATCTAGAACATTCCATTAGGGCAAAAAGCCCTCGTGTGCGGTGCGCCCTGCCCGACCCTCGCCTTTATGGGCAGAACCAGAGAGGGAGGAAGGGGACCTAGAGGGGACAGCAGGATTGTGGGGCCTGGGGGAGAGGAGGGGAGCTCAGGAGAGGCCGAGGGGAGTGGGCGGGGTGCTGGGGAGGGGAAGATGCGTGCGGGGGGCGGGCCTGTGCTGCTGGGCTGTGGGGTGGAGGTGCAGGTTTGGGGAGGAGGGCCTGCCGCGCCCCTGACCCTGAGACCCCGCCCCCTTCAGGTGACCGGGCTGAGCGTGACCAGCGGGCGGGACCAGCTGGTGGTGCTGCACGCGCGGGGCTACGACGACCTGGTGGTGTGTCTGCACCGCTCCCGGCCGCCACTGGATAACCGCGTCGGGGAGCTGGTGGGCGTGCTGGCCGCGCACTGCCAGGGGTGAGTCTCGGGGCGCGGGGGCGGCTGCGGGGCTGCGGAACCCTGCCCGTCCTGACCCTGACCTCCGTCCTTCAGGGAGGGCCGGGCCCTGGAGGTCCGCGTCTCCGACTGCATCCCGCTGACCCAGCGCGGGGCTCGGCGCCTGGTCTCCGTGGAGCCCAAGACGGGGCAGCCAGAGCCAGATTTCCGCTGCAGCCGCGGTGCCTTCACCCTCCTGTGGCCGGACTGCTGAGCCGGCCTACCCCCCCGCACCAGGGCCTGGCCGAGGGGTTCTCCACCCGCGCCCACACCGGGGAAGGATCGCAGTCTCGCTGTGCAATAAAGGACGCTGAGTCTGTGATGGGCATAGGCTTGTGTCGGGGGGCGGACAGTCTCCAGCCACCGCCGATTTGGCAAATGTCACCCCAGTGTCCTCTGCTGACCCCTGAATCCAAGGCTGCCCCTCTTGGGTTTCCGAATGTCCCCAGCGCCTTGGTCTCTTTCTCTCTCCTCCCCTCCTGTAGGACTCCATTGTTCCTATTGGGCCATTGGGGAAGCTTGGGGGTCCCAGGGCCGTCTTGGGACGGGGCTTGGGCAGAGCACACACTGGGGGCACACACTGTCCCAGCTGCTGTCTGTGTCGGTGCTGGGTATGGGCATCCCACGGCCTGAGAACCCTACCTCTGGGACACCGGTAGCCAGGACCCCCCAGACTCTGGGAGCCCGTCCCCATGCCTGGGGTATCTCCAGGAAGCCAACCCAAGGAAGGCCAGATTGAGCACACCCGCCCCCGCTCAGGCTAGCAGAGCCTCTCCCTAGCCCCTGCCCCGGCCCCGGCCCCCTCCAGCCCCAGGCCCTCTCCTCTCCTCTCTCAGTAGGTGGCTTCTCTGGCCCCAACGCTAAGCTCTTCCTCTTCCTGGGGCACCCTAAATTTGGGGGCGTCCTTGTTTGATTGTGCCCTGTTGGTGTGGAGAGAGGTCGCTGTTTGCCGTGACCTTTGGGTGTGTCATGGAAGGGCTGAGAACTTACTGAGGCTTCCCCTTGTCACTGTCACCTCTCCTCTCCTGGGGGGCAGGGGGGGGTCACCTCCCGCCATGCAGGTCTGTGTCTGGCTGCTCCTGCCCTGGAAGAGGCCTTGAGGCCCCAAAGCCCCCAGATGGCCTACTCCGGCATTTCTCCCCAGCTCTGGTGACTCTGGTGGCTTTGGGACAAGCCCTTCCTCCCGGTGTTCCTGTCCCTGCTGCTCACACCAGTAACCCTGCTGCCTCCCTTCACCTCTATCCGTTATGTGGGGCCCCTGCCGAGGCAAGCTGGCTCCACCCCTGAGTAACTGTGGGATCAGCACACTTCTCACCCTGGACTTGCGCCTTCTCTCAAATCCTAACCTGCTGCGGTCTAATTCCCCGTGGCTACCAGTTGTCCGTGGAGAATGCCACCCGGCTTAACACCCCCTTTTCACTGCACTTAGGAAGACGGCAGCATCCTAATCAGATGGGCCTGCTGGCCTTCCAGAATCATCCCCACACACAAGCGCAGAGCACTTTCAGGTGACAGGACCCCAGCCCCTTCCATCCTCAGGACCCTTGCACATGCTTCTACCTCTGGGAGGAGTGTCCCTGTTGCCCCTCTTCACCTGCTTGAGCCTCCTTCCTCGGGTCCTCTCCTACATGCTCTTTATTCCTTGAATTCCCCTCCCACCCCACCCTCACGGCCCCCTTCTGCGGAGCACCTTGTCCTGAGCTAGTGAGACACACAGTACTTCCCTCTTGAAGCACGCAGGTCACCTGCAGACATTTCATTGCTTTCTGTCATCGTTTGTTTGTGTCAGTCCTCACCGCCAGTCACGGTGGCCCTGATGGGTGCTGCGCTGCTCAGCGCCACAGCTGCTGGCTCCAGTGCGGGGCCGGCCCTGGTGGACACACACAGACCACTCACTGACCAACGACAGGAGGTGTTGCTGAGTGGCAGCTTGGCAGAGAAGGCTCCCATCAGTGAGAAAACGAAAGCAAACAGGCTTGGGTCTAGAGAGGGTTTGTCAAGGGTTTGTCTCTCAGGAGGGCCGCCTTCCACAGAAGGGGCCGCTTTTGCAGTCTTGTGTCTTGACCTGCTGAGGTTTCCCACTGAGGATGGGAACTGTTCACATAGAGTTTCCATGCCAAAAGTACACACTCCCCCCAGAAGGGCCATGTACCCACAAGACAAACCTGCCAGCTCTGGGCATGTCAGACTGTGGCCGTTCCCGACAATGAAGCTGAGCTGAGGGTTTGGGCACCCACCCCGAAGCTCCACAGACTGGGTTCAAGTCCAGCTCTTCTGGACTTCCCTGGTGGCGCAGTGGTTAAGCATCCGCCTGCCAATGCAGGGGACACGGGTTCCAGCCCTGGCCCGGGAAGATCCCACATGCCGCAGAGCAACTGAGCCTGCGCACCACAACTACTGAGCCTGCGCTCTAGAGCCCGCGGGTCACAACTACTGATCCCGTGTGCCACAACTACTGAAGCCCACCACCTAGAGCCCGTGCTCCGCAACAAGAGAAGCCACCACAATGAGTAGCCCGCGCACCGCAACGAAGAGTAGCCCCCGCTTGCCGCAACCAGAGAAAAGCCTGCGCGCAGCAACGAAGACCCAACACAGCCAAAAACTAATTAATTAATTATTAAAAATCAATTGACTGTATATGTGGGGTCTATTTCTAAAAAACAAAAACAAAAATTCCAGCTCTTCCTGTTAGAATCGGGTAACCCAGACATGGGCCCTCCTCTCAGCTTCCTATCAACAGAACAAGTCTGCTAGAACATTCTCCTAAAGTTGTTTCGAGGACTACATGAGGCCCTAGGGAAGATGTCTAGCATGCCGGGGTGAGCCTTGTCCAGATGCAGGGACGTGAAAAGTCCATGTGTGGCTCAGTCGGTGGCTCCCTCAGCGTGTCTGGTCCCTCCAGAACCACAGGAGCAGGAAAGGCCGTCTCCATTTAGCAGATGAGGAGACAACCCTAAAGGTGGCCTTTTTTTTAAAATGTAAAGTTATACTGGTCTCCCCTCAAAAAATGTGTAGGCTTAATTCTTTCAATTACCCTTGCGCACACTCCTGCCACTTTTTATTGAGGTATAATTCACACAACACAAGGTTCACCACTTTTTTTAAAGAAGAAAGTAACATTTTTTTAAAACACTATTTAGTTGGTAGCACTGTGTCTTAGTTGTGGCAGGTGGGCTCCTTAGTTGTGGCATATGAGATCTAGTTCTCCGAGCAAGGATCGAACCCAGGCCTCCTGCATTGGGAGCGCAGAGTCTTAACCACCGCGCCACCAGGGAAGTCCCCAAAATTCACCGTTTTAACATGAGCAATTTGGTAGTTTTTAGTATATTAACAAGGCTGTGCAACCAGCCAGCACCATTATCTAATATTAGAACTTTTCATCGCCCCAGAGAGAAGCTGGCACCCACTAGCAGTCACGCCCATTCCCCTCTCCCCAGCCTCTGGCAGCCACGAACCTACTTTCTGTGTCTACGGATTTGCCTATTCCGACAGTTCACATAAAGCGGCGGTCCCCAACCTTTCTGGCACCAGGGACCAGTTTCATGGAAGACAATTTTTCCATGCACAGGGGTGGGGGGAATGGTTCAGGTGATAATGCAAACGATGGGGAGTGATGGGGAGCGGTGGGGAGCGGTGGGGAGCGGTGGGGAGTGATGGGGAGCGGTGGGGAGCGGTGGGGAGCGGTGGGGAGTGATGGGGAGCGATCAGGAGCATCGGATGAAGCTTCACTCGCTAGCCCGTGGCTCACCTCCTGCTGTGCAGCCCGGTTCCTAACAGGCCGCGGACCACCAGCAGTCCGCAGCCTGGGGACCCCTGGCATAAATGGAATCATACAATGTGTGATCTCATTCGTCTGGCTTCTTTCACTTAGCATAATGTCTTCAGAGTTCAACCATATGGTAGCACATGTCAGTACTTCATTCTTTTATGGACAAATAATATTCTATTGTTTGTATATACCACATTTTGTTTATCCATTAATCAGTTGATGGACATTTGGTGGACTATTATGAATAATGGTGCTGTGAACGTTTGTGCACAAGTTTTTGCGTGGATGTAAGTTTTCGATTCTCTTCATATATACCTAGGAGTGGAATTGCTGGGTCAAATGGTAACTCTAAGTTTAACTTTCTGGAGGAACAACCAGATGGTTCCAAAGTGGCTGCACCAGTTTACATTCCCACCACCAGTGTATAAGGGTTCCAGTTTCTCCTCATCCTTGCCAACCTTCTGTTATTTTCTGTTTTTTGGTGTGTTTTTTTTTTTTTTTTTTTTTTGCGGTACGCGGGCCTCTCACTGTTGTGGCCTCTCCCGTTGCGGAGCACAGGCTCCGGGAGGCTCAGCGGCCATGGCTCACGGGCCCAGCCGCTCCGCGGCATGTGGGATCTTCCCGGACCGGGGCACGAACCCGCGTCCCCTGCATCGGCAGGCGGACTCTCAACCACTGCGCCGCCAGGGAAGCCCTATTTCTTTTTTTTAAAATAACCGTCATAAAGAGTGTGAAGTGGTATCTCATTGAGGTTTTGATTTGCATTTCCCTGATGACTGATGACATTGGGCAACTTTTCATGTGCTCATTGGCCATTCGTGTCTCTTCTCTGGAGAAATGTTTATTCAAGTATTTTGCCCTTTTTTTTTTTTGGACGTACCGTGAGGCATGTGGGATCTTAGTTCCCCAACCGGGGATTGAACCCGCACCACCTGCAATGGAAGCATGAAGTCTTAACCAGTGAACTGCCAGGAAAGTCCCTTTTTCCCCTTTTTTTAAAAAAATACAATTGTACTTAATATGATCGCTGATTAATTTTTTTATTTTTATTTTTGTTTTATCTTAAAATTTTATTTATTTTTGGCTGCGTTGGGTCTTCGTTGTTGCGTGCGGGCTTTCTCTAGTTGCAGCCAGGGGCTACTCTTCGTTTTTGTGTGCAGGCTTCTCATTGCAGTGGCTTCTCTTGTTGTGGAGCACAGGCTCTAGACATGCAGGCTTCAGTAGTTGTGGCACATGGGCTCAGTAGTTGTGACGCACGGGCTTAGTTGCTGCGTGGAATGTGGGATCTTCTCAGACCAGGGCTCGAACCCGTGTCCCCTGCACTGGCAGGCGGATTCTTAACCACTGTGATACCAGGGAAGTCCCTAATTACAGTTTTGAAAAATATATGGGTGTGTATTAGAGGGGGCAGGACAGGAGAGATCTTACTGCTAACGGTGCTATCTTTTGTATGATGTCATTGTGTGTCTATCTCCTTTTAGTCAACTCTATCTTCTGAAGTTTATGCTCTGAACGTATTTTATGTTGCCGTAAGAAAAAAAATATTTTGAGCCCAAATCACACCCTTGACAAGGAACTACGCCAATGAGCCTATGGATGTGGGCCTGGAATGTGGCCTTCCCTAGTATATTTCTCTCCGTCCCTGAGCAGAGCAGGGTGGGCAGCAGGGATCAGGGGACAGTGATGGGATTCCAAGGGCCAGGTCTAGGGACTGAGCCTGCCCTTTCTTCTCAGGACTGATTGCAGCTGCCCGGGTCTCGCTCAGCTTCGCACAGTGGTCGTGGCTCTAAGGACCAGGTGACACCCACAGACCAAGGCTGGGCAGTCCTCTGCCTCCTCACCTTTCCCGGTCCCCGCGCCTCGCAGGGCTCCTGCAAGTATCGGGTTGCAGAAGGTGTGGACGCCGAGAAGGGAGAGGGCAAGACCGTGTGCACATTCACAAGAGAGGCCCCTCGGAGAGCCGCCCTGCACTCTGGGCCTGACAGAGCTCTCCCCACTCAATGAGAAAACGAATCAATGGGCCATGAGTGGGCAGTTCAGCGGGCTCTCTACTCTGACCGTGGCATCCTGCATCTCTTATAACAGAACGCCCATCCTCACGGGAATGGCGGTGGTAATACTTTTTAAAACACCGTCACTTAGCAAAGTATCAAACTGGTAGTCAGACCTGGGGCGGGGCGGTGGGGGCGGGCTTTTGCTCACCCGTGAAATCCCAAAGCCTGGGAACCAAGGGTCTAGAACGGCACTATCCAACCTAAAGAAATGGGATTCACCCCACATATGGAATTTTAAGCTTTCTAACAGCCACAATACATTTAAATCATATTTTATTTAACATAACTTATTGAAAATATTATTATTGCAACAGGCATCCAATATAAAATTATCAACATCACATTTTACTTCTGGGGGTACTGTCTTTGACACCCAGGGTGTGTTTGCCACTGGCTGCACACCTCACTTTGGACTCGCCCCGCTGCAAGTGCTCAGAGCCCTGTGGCTGGTGGCGCACAGCACAGCCCGAGAGTTCTGGAGGCCCGCAGGCACTCGCAAGCCATTCAAGAGCAACCAGTGAATGGACCAGGGAACCCAGAGCCAGGCTGCCGGGCCGCAGATCCTGTCCGGGAAGGAGCGAGGTGCAGCCGGCGGCCACCAGGAGGCGCGGGCGCTCTGCCGACTGCCCGGTTTCTCGCCTTTCTGCTCAACCCTCACTGGATTCTACAGTGCAGCTCTGGCCCGGGCTGGGGAGCTCTTATGCAAATACCCTGGTGGCATCTCCACCCGAAGAAAAACTCCCAGACATCTGGAGGTGGTCTGCCCCCTCTGAACTCCCCTTCTTAAAGTTGAGGACCCTTCCAGAAGGCCACACTCAGCAGGTGGTGGGCGTGTATTCATAACCTAACAGAAGGCCAGGCTCAGTGGGAGACCACATGGGATGAAAGAATGATTCTCACCAAAGGCTCTGGCGGGATGAATGAATGATTCTCACCAAAGGCTCTGGTGGGATGAATGAATGATTTCCACATCTGCCATTAAGCCCAATCTCAGTATTTGAGCACAAGTGCAGAAATGGCCCAAAGGCAGACTCAGACACTAGTTCTGACATTTCTAAAGCACTCTGACACACACCTCATTTGATCTTCACAACTAACCTTAAAGTGAATGCCCTCATTTCTCAACTGAGGGAAATGGGGATCTGTCTGCCTGCGGACCCTGGGGAGACAGGAAGGGAGATGAGCCACCCCTCTGAGACCACCGGCCTGCCTCAATGCACTTTCCACCAGGTGCTCTCAGTGGATCTGAACCCATGGTGTAACATAGAAATATGTACTTGGTGTATACTTTCTGTCCCAGCCTGGAGCTCCCAAGACCCTTGGAATTGCCTGAGTGGTGGGAGTGTCTCTTGTTATTCACTTCGCCTCAGGATGGGGGGCTGGTCACCAGAAAGACCCGGAACCATCAGCTCCCACCGGGGGCACGGGGGCTGGAGCTGGAGTTCCGTCTGTGGCAGTGGCTTCATCACTGAGGCCCACGTAATGAAATGTCCATAGCGCTCTTGGACAGTGAGGGGCCGGCTTCCGGGTGGGTGAACGCTCCCACGTGCTGGGAGGGTGGTGCACTCTGCCGCCCCACCCAGAGTATCCAAACCTGCCTTTGTTCTTCTTCATACGACTGTTCATTTATTTCCTTTACAACTGCAAGTATAGTGCTTTCCTAGTTCTGTGAGTCATTCTAGCCATGTGTGGAACATGAAAGAAAGGGTCGTAGGAGCCCCTGAATTTGTAGTCAGCTGGGCAGAAGTGTGGGCAGCCTGTACCAACTGCTTTCAGGGTGTGGGTATCCTTGTGGGACTGGGCCCTCCCCCTGTGGGGTCTGTGCTCACTCGGGAGGTGAATGTGAGAAATGAATTGAATCCTTTGACACGCACCTGGTGTCGGAGAATTGGTTGATGTCAGAAAAAAACAAACACAGGGCCTGGTGAAAACAGCTGCTTGGCTGTAGTTCAGCCTCTGAGAGGTGCCGAGGCCCTGGGATCACTAAAGGAATCCTAGCACTGCTGAACAAGAGCCCTGCAGGGACTGGAGGTGCGTCTCGTCTGGCAGGCCCCGCAGAGGTATTCGTGGTTGGCAGGGGGTTACTCTCTGGTGGGGTGGGACTTTCAGCTGGTCACCGGGTCCTATTTAGACCACATCAGGCGGGTCATTGTGCCACAAAGCAACTCTCTCATGACTCAGAGCTCAAGACTGTGAGAAGTCTTCCTTCCTACTAAGCTGAAATCAGCCTTTCTTGGGCTAATGCACACCTCACCCAACACAGAAGCCCCTTTCTGTTTGTCCTTCCATGTCTGGGACTACCTTGGCCGGTCATCCTCTCCACCCTCCCACCCCTACCCAGCTCCAAATTTGGGCCAAAACTCGTAACCTAGCTCCTCCAAAGTTCTAGGCCCTTCTCCAGCCTCATCAAGCTTCTTCAAGGGTTTACCTGTCACTAAACCATTGAAAATGTGGCCTCGGGGCTCTGTCCAACCAACACATACACGTGGTCTCACCAGCACAGCTCATGGGCTCTTCTCTCTCTTTCTTTTTCCTCTTTTTATAAAATATTTTTTAACTATGGTAAAATACAAATAACATAAAATTTACCATTTCGATCATTTTTAAGTACACAGTTCAGTGGCGTTAAATACACTCACGTTGTTGTGCGGCCATCACCACCATTCATCTCTAGAACCTTTTCATCTTACCAAACTGAAACTCTACCCATTAAACACTAATTCCCCATCCTTCCTCCCCCAGTCCTTGGCACCCACCATACTACTTTTCATCTCTATGAGTTTGACTTCTCTAGGGACCCCATGTAAGTGGAAACACTCAGTATTTGTCCTTACTTATACTCGTAACTGGCTTATTTCACTCAGTATAATATCTTCACATTTCATCCACGTTGTAGAATATAGCAAAATTTCCTTTCTTTTTTAAGGCTGAATAATATCCCATTGTGTGTATATACCACATTTTGTTTATCCATTCATCTGTCGATGGACACTTGGGTTGGTTCTACCTCTTGGCTATTGTGAATAATGATGCTATGAACATAGGTGTGCAAATATCTCTGCATGACCTTGTGTTCAATTCTTTTGGGGATATACCTAGGAGTGGAATTGTTGGGTCATATGGTAACTCTATGGTTTAGTTTTTGTTTTTGTTTTTTGCGGTACGCGGGTCTCTCACTGTTGTGGCCTCTCCCGTTGCGGAGCACAGGCTCCGGACGCGCAGGCTCAGCGGCCATGGCTCACAGGCCCAGCCGCTCCGCGGCATGTGGGATCTTCCCGGACCGGGGCATGAACCGGTGTCCCCTGCATCAGCAGGCTGACTCTCAACCATTGTGCCACCAGGGAAGCCCTATGGTTTAGTTTTTTGAGGAACTACCAGATTGTTTTCCACAAGGGCTGCATCATTTTACATTCCCACCATCAAAGAACAGGGTTCCAATTTCTCCACATTCTGCCAACACTTATTTTCCTTCCTTTTTTTTTGTAATAACCATCCTAATGAGTGTGAAGTGGTATCTCTTTGTGGCTTTGTTTTGCATTTCCCTAATGATTAGTCATTTTGAGCATCTTTTCATGTGCTTATTGGCCATTTATATATATTTTTTCTTTGGAGAAACATCTATTCTTCAAGTCCTTTGAGCATTTTTATTATTTATTATTTTTGGCCGCACTGTGCAGCTTGCGGGATCTTAGTTCCCCCACTTTCCAGTCTCTTAAAATCCATATTTAGAGGAAAACGATAAAACAAATTGTGGGGAAGCAGCTTCGGAAATCTACACTGTGAGCCACCTAGGTGGAGGAAACCGATTTGGAAACGCAGACGTCCGAGCGTCACCTCTGACCCAGTGGGCCAGCCCTGCAGATTTCCCAAGTAAAAATAACTATTCATAGGAGCATTGCTTATAACAAACACGAAACTGGAAACAACCTAGAGCCCCCGTCACAGGACACTTAATTCTACCGGTTCATCTAAATTGGTGATCACTAAGATAACAATAAAAATATGGAGACATGTTCAAGCCATGTAAAAGTAATGTAGAGTGCGGGGGGGGGAGGAGAAACTATTTCAATATACTATATATAACTACACACAGTAATTACAACATAAAAATAGATACGCATGTGGATAGAAACTAGAAGGGAACCAGAAGAATGAAAACGGAGGGAATTGGTAGGATTATGTAGGACATTTTTTTCGTTTTAAACTTCCTTTAATATTTCAGGAAAGTTTTACTAAATGATATTTTATAAGTATTTCTATCTCCTGAACTAAAGCTTGTGTTAAACAAAGAAGCAACTCAATCCGAGGACGAGAAAGGGGATGTCTCATTGCTTAACCCACTAGGCAGGCAGGAAAACACGAATTGTTTGGAAAGAGAGAGAGAGTTATAACCCCCTCCCTGGACCTGAAGTTTACCCTTTTGTACTCTGAAAACAGGAGGATCCAGACTTTGGAAACAGAAGCATAGTCAAGACGCTGACCCATGGCTCTGACTCTCAGTGTCGGGTTCCGTTGCAGGGTAATTTCAGCTAGAGCTGGTGACTTGGAGGCAGATGGTGTGGCTGAGACTCCAACAGTGGGGACAGCCGGGGCCGGGGCTGGTCTCAGCCACATGGAGTCCAGGATGCAGGCAAGATGGCCAGCTAGAGCTGCCCGTATGGAGAGCGAGTGAGAGAACCCAAAGGAGACAGAAGGTCGAGGGCTGTGGTGAGGACATGACCTGTTGGAAAGCAGTGAGGGCTCAGAGTCCCTCAACACTCAAGGGCAAGGCGTGAGGGACCACTGGGACCCCAAAGGGGTGGCAGTGGGAGGTAAGCAGGGCAGGAGCACAAATAATTGTGTTAAAAACATATACAGAACTACTAGCCCAATAGAAGCATGGACAAAAGCCACGAATAGGCATTTCACCAATGAGGAAACGCCTACAGCCAAGAAGCACACACAGAGATGCCCGGCCTTGTTAATCAGGGAAACATAAACCAAGGCGGCAAAAAAGAAGAGTTTTTCATCCATTTCATGACAAAAATGAAGAATCTGACAATGCCAAGGTCTGGAGAGGCTGTGAATCAGAGGCCTCTTAAACACGGCCGAGGAGAGTGAAACCAGTGTAACAACTCGGGAAAACCATCTGGCTTTTCCTTATGAACTTGGACATTCACGTGCCTCACAGCTCAGGAAATCGCACCTGGGTATATACCCAAGACAAAGCCCTGCACCTCTACCCCAGAAAACAAGTGCCAGAGGGTCCCCTAGGCTGTTTGTGACAGCAGCCATGACCCTGATGCCCACCAGCAGAAGATGGAACAGGGTGAGGGCATTTCCCCGCGATGGAATATTATACAGCAGTGAACGTGAATCAACTCCAGCTAAACAAGCAAACCCAAAAAAGTGTGGGAATCTTCATAACATAATGTGGAGTGAAAAAGATCAAGTCCAGGAGGCTATTTATGTGATGGCTAATTTATGTGCCAACTTGGCCAGGGCACAGTACCCAATATTTGCTCAAATACCGGTCTAAATGCTGTGATGGTATTATTTAGGTGAGATTAACGTTTAGATCAGTCAACTTTGAATAATGCAGATTACCATCCATAATGTGGGTGGGCCTCATCCAATCAGTTGAAGGCCTTAAGAAAAAAGACTGGATTCCCTTGAGGAAGGGGGAATTCTGCCTCCAGATGACCTCTGGACTCAAGCTCTTCCCTGGCTCTCCAGCCCGCTGCCTGCCCTACAGATTTCAGACTTGCTGGCCTCACAGTAGCGTGAGCCAATTCCTTAAAATCTCTCTCTCTCTCTCCATGTATATATATAACTGGCTCTTGAACAACATGGGTCCACTTATACACAGATTTGTGTCAACAGTAAATACTACAGTACTACACTGTCTGTGATTTGTTGAACGCGCGGATACAGAGGGCAGACTAAATTATACTTGGATTTTCAACTATGGGAGGCTTGGCACCCCTACCCCCCTTGTTTTTAGGGATATATATATATATATATATCCTTTTGGTTCTGTTTATCTTGAGAACCCTGACTTATACAACTTACAGTATAATTCCCTTTTTATAAAGTTAAAAAAATAAAAATAAACAATGTATTTTTTATACTTTAGGATTTCAGTCACCTCTGAGAGGTGGGGGGATAAACCCTGGGAGGAATACATAGGGTAGATTTCAATTATTGTCAGTGTTCTAATTCTTGAGTTTTATTACAATATTATTATTGAATGAATTGATGAATGAATGATAAAAGAGAGCTGTGACGCATGGACTAATAATAAAAATACATGGTAACCAAAGATTTTGATCAATCTAATTCTGTGCATAAAATAAAAACTTAATGTCAGGACTTCCCTGGAGGTCCAGTGGTTAAGACTCCACACTTCGAATGCAGGGGGCGCAGGTTCAATCCCTGGTCAGGGAACTAGATTCCCACATGCCGTGTGGTATGGCCAATAAAAACAAAAACAAAAACTTATTGTCAGACATCAGTATGCATAATATGAATATATGTATATACACACACCTATGTGTAAGTTCGCATTTAAAATTTTGCATAGGAAACGCTCGAAAGGACAGACACTGGTATCTTCGGGTAGTGGGTGGCTCTTCATCAGGGAAGAGCTGATGCTGCCATCTCTGAATCATTTACATTCCTACTTTTGCTTTTCTGTATTTTCCAAATTTTCTACAATAAAGACATTTTTTAAAAGAACACATTTTCTAGGGCTTCCCTGGTGGCGCAGTGGTTGAGAGTCCGCCTGCCGATGCAGGGGACGCGGGTTCGTGCCCCGGTCCGGGAGGATCCCACATGCCGCAGAGCGGCTGGGCCCGTGAGCCATGGCCGCTGGGCCTCCGCATCTGGAGCCTGTGCTCCGCAACGGGAGAGGCCCCAACAGTGAGAGGCCCGCGTACTGCAAAAAAAAAAAAAAAAAAAAAAAAAAAAAAAAAGAACACAGTTTCTAATAGGAGGAAAAACACAGTAACATCACCAGGATGCCCAGTTGTAACTCAATTGTAATTGCTCACTGTGTGCTATTTTCATGATTTACCAAGTGGTCAAAGACACGGAGAGTCAAAGATGCATACTTCCTTTCAACTTAATTCCATTAGATATTTACTGAGTATTCACTGTAAAGGAGACGCAAAGATAAGACACAGTCCCTGCCCTTAAGGAGTTTGCAGACCAGCAGTAAAATAAGACTTGGGAAATAACTGACCACAGGGCAGAGCATGTAGGAGCTGTGAGAATACCCCGCGAGCTGTGTGTTTCAGCCTAGCGAGGACTCCCTGCTGCCCAGAAAGGCTTCGAAAACCTTCACGTAGATTCTAAATGGGCAAGTGACCAGTCCCAGAGGACTGCATGCTGAAGTAGGCAGTGAATATGAAAAGGGTACAATGGGACAAGGAGGGCCAACACAATTTACTTTGGATGATTTTTAAAACATTTTGACAACTTGAAGATGTATTTTTAACTTTGGGGGACATAATTTCAGACTTATAGAAAAGCTGCAAGGCTAGCACAAAGAACTCCTGTATACCCTTCACCCATCCTCCAACTGCTAAAGTTTTCCCACATCTGCTTTGTTGCTCTCTGTACAGGTGCGTCTTTTTCGGAATCCTTTGAGTGTAAATTGCAGCCATGATGTCTGTTTTAATTCTAAATATTTCAGGGTGTATTTCCTAAAAACAAGGATAACCTCTTACACAACCACAAGTACAATTGTCAAAATCAGGAAATTAACACCACATTATTTTCTGACCTACAGACCTTATTCAGATCTCACCAATAATGTTCTTTATGGCGAAGAAATCACGTGGCCGTCACATCTCTTCCTTCTCCCTTAATCTGAAGCGGTTCTGCAGTCGTCGTCTTTCATGGCATTGGCATTCTTGAAGTTAGTTGTCTGTGATTCTGTGGATGTTCCTTCAGTGTAGGTTTGTCGGCTGTTTTCTCAACACTAGATGCAGGTTCTGCATTTTTGGTAGGAATACTACAGAGGTGACCTGTGTCCCTCTCTGTGATCATACGACACCTGAGGTCGATTTGTCCCATTCCTGGTGATGTTACCCGCGATCACTCGGCTTAGGGTGGTGGCTGCCAGGTTTCTCCACTGCAGAGTCACTGTTTTTCTTTTTGTAATTAACACGTACTTACAGTGAGATTCTTTGAGACTAGGTCAATATTCAGTTTACCCAGCAAATTTTCACCCACTGTTTTTAATATCCATTGATGATTCTTGCCGGAATCAATTATTACTGTGATAATTGCTATTGATGCTTGTCAGATTCCACCATTTCTTCTATACTTGTCACTTTGCTTTCTACTGAAAAGAAGAGCTTTTCTTGGGAATTCCCTGGTGGCGCCATGGTTAAGACTGCACGCTTCCAATGCAGGGGGCCCGGGTTTGATCCCTGGTCAGGGAACTAGATCCCACATGCATGCTGCAACTAGGAGTTTGCATGCCACAACTAAGGAGCCCACCAGCCGCAACGAAGACCCAGCGCAATGACATAAAAAAAGATAAATATTAAAGAAAAAGAAGAGCTTTCCTTTCCCTCAATTACTCATTTATATCAGCATGTATACATGGAACCTTATTTTATTCAGTGGCTTATAGTCTGTTACTATCATTCTGTATTTGATGCTTAAATTGTCTCAGATTTGGCCAACAGGGGCGTCCTTTTGACATGTTCCCCTTATTTTTTTTTCCCCTTATTTTTTG
Source organism: Delphinus delphis (assembly GCF_949987515.2). Classification (NCBI taxonomy): domain Eukaryota; kingdom Metazoa; phylum Chordata; class Mammalia; order Artiodactyla; family Delphinidae; genus Delphinus; species Delphinus delphis. The sequence continues at coordinate 10,674,427 of NC_082691.1, forward strand.
AGCATTTACTTACTTTCTGACACAAGATATTCCAGGCTCAGCTTGTGCTTTCTGTCCTCCAGCCCTGAAACCAGCCATTTCTCCAAGGAGCTCTGGTTCCTTTTAGTAGTGAATGGTATTAAGAAACCAAGGTCTGGGTGCTAGGTGTGCTCATTGCTACTGGGGTGTCATTGCTTCTAGGAACTGTATGTGTATAAATACATACACCCATACCTATATGTCTGAGTGTGTGTATATATTTCTGCATCTACATGTGTGTGTATCTGTGTGTTTCTGTGTTTATTTGCCTGTGTGTGTGTGCATGTACACACACACAAGTCTGTGTAATGAAACCACCAGCTCATGTTGATACCTCCAATTCTAATCCAGTCCCATAGGGCTTGTTCTCATCTTTCCCAGACCATGTTCCTAACTTCTACCAGGTAAAGGTTCTTTAAAAGCTGCAGATTCAGTTCAGGTCATCATCATTACCACTGGCCTCAGAAACCTTCATCTCCTGACCATATGGCCTTGCTTGTGCTCAGCATGGACTTGGGCATCACCAGTCTTTGTCTAATTGGACAAAGGGCAGACGGAGGAACCCAGCAGGGCCCGGTTCAGAGCCAGACAGCCTTCTGGAAGGCTGGACAGGGGAGCTGAAACAGAACCCCTAGGAGGAGGCGGGGGACAGAACACTGGGATTTTCTGGACGAAATAAGAAACAGAACAGATGGCTGTTGTCCAGCTCCATGGAAAGACCACAAGTGACCTAAAGGCGCTTGGAAAGGGCAAACCTGTTCACCACGGCAGCTGGGAGGAGAGGCCTGACTAGAGGCTTTGTGGGCACAGCTGGCTCTGACTGAGCCGCCGGGGCAGCTGGGAGGAGGCCCCTCACACCCCCCTGTCACTGAGGAGAGACCATGGGGATGGAGGCCGGCCCCCTGCTGTTTAAGACGTGAGTGGGTTCAAACACTAGTGACCTGAGTTACAGCCTCCTCAGGCCTGCTTATCCATTATCAGCTGATACATTTTCCGACCGTCCTATTTCTAGGGATCCCGTTCCTTTTAAGATGGTTGTGTTGGGGCTTCAACTCTCTTGTCCAACAAATGTGCCTCCCAAAGAAAGACAGAAGTCCTCCTGGGTTTTGTGTTCATGTTCTCTCTACTCAACACTGGGTCTCTGCAGAACACGGAGCCTGAGGGAAACGCCCACAGGAAGCTCAGCCACACCCATGAATCACACCTACGGGGCAATGCTGTCTGGGGCTCTCGTGTGCCACCTGCACCCACCGAGGGGTCTGCACACATTTCACAGCTGGGAAACGGGACTGAAGCAGTGGAGGCCTGGAACGTTCCAAGGAACACGTACCCCTTCCAGGGAATTGGGGGTCACTGGGAGGTGGCGAATGTAGGGTACAGAGGGCTTGATGGGTGTGCTTAACGCCACCTCCAGCCTCTGCGAGTGTCCCAAGCATTTTATTTTTTAAGGCCAAGAGGAGCTATGAATTATGGCAGGGGGCAGGGAGGTGGGGCTACTGAGTTAAGTCCCAAGGCTGAGAAACTGTGCCCCCTGGACCCCAACACCAATGCAAGGAATTGATTTTCTACCTCTTGGAAGACAAAAATCCCTAGAATAAACAGCAGGTGCAGGCCTTCTGCCCAGGCCAGATGAGGCAATCTCTTTAGATTGTGCAAGAAGAACACACTTGCTTCCAGCAAACCCAAGAAAATGTCACTGGAGGCTTCAACGCACGCCAGCTGGATACCGGCCCCCGGCGCGTCAAGCTGAGATGCATCTGCAGGGCTGGGTTCCCGGGCCGGGAATCCCAGTGCCAGTGCCCTCGGGGATGGCACCCCTCGATACCAGTTTCTCCTAAGCCACCAGACCGCCTTCCTCTCTTAAGTCCAGTTTCCTTCTGGATGGGAAAGGACGGAGCAGGCGAGGGGGTCATGCAGCTTCCGAGCAGCGCGCGGCAGGAAGGCTTGCGGGCAGTTTCCACTGCAGGTTTGGTCACGAACACACTTTGACTCCCCACCCCCCACCGAGTCTCGCCTGCCACTCCTGCCTTCCTTGCTGACTCTGGAACCTTCCACCACCTCGTCTTCCCCCCTGCTCTGGCACCAAGGCTCATCTGGGTGGCGGGCAGCATTTCGCTTTCCGTGGGGAGTTGAGCTAGCCAGGGCGGGGCGGGTTTTCAGACTGAAGTAAAGAAGTTTCTCCGGATCCAAAGTGAGAGACAGTCTACAAAATAATGCCCCTTCCCCCCTCGGGTACGTCAACTCTGGGAAAGACACAGACAGATTGAGGGAGAAGCGGCTCCAGAGTAAAGCAAAGAAGGATGAGGGCCCACTGGATGCAACGGGAACTTCTGTTGCTACAAAGGACATAATTGGGACATTTGGCAAAATCTAACTCAAGTCTGTCGATTAGAGAAGAGTATCAGATCTCTGTTAATTGCTTGATTTTGATCACTGTGCTCTGGTTAGGCAAGAGAATGCCCTTGTTTTGGGAAAAAGATGCTGAAGGGTACATCATGTCTGCGACTTATTCTCAAATGATTCAGGAGGAAGAAGAACTACACAGAGAGATGAGGAAGCCAATGTGGTAAGATATTAACATTTGGGAGATCTGCGTGAGCAGGATTATTCTTCAATTGTTCTGAGTTTCAATTTTAAGCTTAATAGGAAAAATAACAGGAAAACAAACGTGTGCCCTACAATGTCTGACCGCTTCCTCCTTCTCCTGGCCTGAAACCAGAAGGCTCTGGCCATCTGAGGACACTGGCCCCTGTCCCCCACTGCCTCAGGGGTCTCCCCAGCCCTGGCAAGGCCTGCTCCCATCTGCTGCCTCCTGCCCAGCCTCCAAGCTGTTCTAAGTGACTCGAGAAAGTGTGCTTCTTCCCGGCCTTAGCGGGATCCCGGGTTATTCAGGGACTCTCGTCCCGTGCAAGCTTCCCAAGTCTTCACGGCCTCCCTCTCAGCACGTGGCCTCACTCTTGGGCCCTGGAGCAGACGCAGGAATGGCTCCAACGGCTCTCCTCTCCACCAGAACCTCCTGTGCCCCTCCTCCACTCTCCCTGGTATCACAAGCCAAAGGATGCCTTCTCGCCTCCCAGCGCCAGCCCCCAACTCCCTCCCACCCCGTAACCATCTCCAGGACCTCACTCAACAACCAGTCCCCCTCAAAGCTCCCCCAGCCTCGGAGCTGGCTCAGGTATCTCTGAACAAGGCAGCTTCGTGCTTCTCTTTGCCAGTTACCAGCCCCTCTGTCACCGGGGCAGCCCCTCAACCCATACTCCTGCCCTCATTCAAACTGTGACAAACGGCTTCCATGCTCCCCCCAAGGTGGCAGCGTCAAAGACAGAATTCAGAATTGGAGATCTGAGCTGCAGCCTCTGCTCCACCCCTTAAGAGCTGTGCGATTCTAGGCACGTTTCCAGGACGGTGGGAAGTGTTTGTGTAGGTTCCCTATGAACTGTGACACCGGACCCCTGGCCTCATTCCCCCCCCACTTGTTCACCTGTCCCTGTTTTCTCTATGCAGCCTCCTGGGAGCTGCTGTCAAGTCCACGCTGTCTGCTGGCGGCTCCCAAACCTGCGTCTCCGCTGAGGCCCCTCTTCTCGACTCCACTTCTCTGGGTCCCACAGCTGCTTAGACACCCCTCCTCCGGCACCCAGCTGGCTCCTCAAACTTAAGATGCCAGTACTTAAGATTCACACTCACTCGTGCTGGATTTGCCAAAAGGCAGTCACAGCAAGTGCTTAAGGCCACCAAGAAGTAATAAATTTCCGGGGGAAGAACCTGATATTCCCAAAATGCATCAGAGCAGCTCTTCCTGTTGGGTACTGTTTACTGTGAATTACAGAGGGGAAGAGCACCTAAGGTTTGCAGCATCTGGATCTCTGAAGTCTCACATCAGTGCCCCTGTCATCTCCAACAACGGCCTCGGCTCTAGTCACTCAGAGCACACACTCTGAAACCACTCTTCACTCCTCTCTCACATCCCCACGTCCGGTTTTTAATGTTTTATTTTTTTAAATATTTATTTATTTGGCTGCACGGGCTCTTAGCTGTGGCAAGCAGGATCTAGCTCCCTGACCAGGGATCGAACCTGGGCCCCTGCATGGGGAGCATGGAGTCTTAACCACTGGACCACCAGGGAAGTCCCCCCACGTTCGGTTTTTAAATCTGGACCCTTCTCGTGCCCCAAAAAGCCCCACTGGCTCCTTGCCGCTCCACCAGCTGCGTCCAGTCCCCTCTGGCTTGGGTGGGCAATGTGGTTTTTGCCTCCTGACCAAGCCCACCCATGCTGTCCTCTGCCGTGGTCACCTCATCCAAGCACAGAGGGGAGGCATCACGCTCCTGTTCACACGGCTCCAGGGGCTCGCCCTCGACTCCAGCCCAGTCCCCTGCCCCCAAATGAAGGTCTCCCCGCCGGGCCCAGGTTTAGCTGCTTCCCACTCTTTTGTTCACCACCCCCTCCTCACACACCCTGGGCTCCAGCCAAACTAGACTTCTCGCCATCTGGGAACACATGTTCCCTCTGCCCAAAATAACCTACATTCATCTCCACCTGTCGAGATCTGTCCTTGAAGGGTTATTCAATAAATAGTACTGGGACAATTGGTCACTGGGAGGAAATTTTTTAGATTCCTTACCTCATACTATGCACCAAAATGTATTCTAGATAAACTAGACTTAAACATAAAATATCGAGTATCATATATTCAATAGAAATATATGATATAATCACATGTATTAAAAAAAATTGAACTGTAAAAAGTTTGAAAAAGTATGGTTGTCGAATAGATTAAAAGGGAGAAGATGCTCAGCTTAAAAGCCAAGAATGAAATTTCAAAGGAAACAAAGCAATAGATTTAACTCATTAAATAGAACCGGACTCATTAAAACCAAACTGATAAGAAATGAACAGAGGGGGGGACTTCCCTGGTGGCGAGATGGTTAAGAATCCACCTGCCAAGCAGGGGACACGGGTTCGAGCCCTGGTCCAGGAAGATCCCACATGCCAAGGAGCAACTAAGCCCATGCGCCACGACTACTGAACCTGAGCTCTAGAGCCCGCGAGCCACAACTAATGAGCCCACCTGCCACAACTACTGAAGCCCACGCGCCTAGAGCCCTGCTCTGCAACAAGAGAAGCCACTGCAATGAGAAGCCTGAGCACCACAACGAAGAGTAGCCCCTGCTCGCTGCAACTAGAGAAAGCCTATGTGCAGCAACGAAGACCCAACACAGCCAAAAGTAAATAAATAAAGTACATAAATTAAAAAAAAAAGGCTCACAAAGGAATGGATGGGCAGGCTCATTCAAAAAAAAAAAGAAATGAACAGAAGGGTAGAGAGTCCTTCCCATGAACTGACTGTTGGCGTCCCCTATGCAGGGAAGTGGTCTGGTTAGCAAGAAATTAGAGAAGGAGCTTCATGGACACCTTTTATGAAGGCCAAGTGATGCCTGACATCACATTCCTTCCCTAGGGATTTGAAATGTCCAAATCCTCTCCAGGATTGAAATGGTCAAGGCCCAGATTTGATGTTTTCCCCTGGACTCTCCTGTGTTTGGTTGATAGCTATTACATAATTTTGTTTGATTGGGTCTTTTTTATGAAACAGGAGAAAGGGTGATTAAATACTTGGGGAGGGACTTCACTGGCGGTCCAGTGGTTAGGACTCTGGGCTTCCACTTCAGCGGGCCCGGGATCGATCCCTGCACCGTGGCCGAACCATGGCCAAAAAAACCGCCGCCTCTCCAAAAAAACCTCGGTGCATGCTTCTTCTGTGCCAGTTTATGTGCATTATCTCATTTAATTCTTACAGCAGCCCTACAAAATAGGTACTATTATTCCCATTTTAAAAATGAGGCAACTAAGAGATTAACTGAAGTGCTCAAGACTTCACAGCTAGTATGGGATTCAGATCCAGGCAGAGTGACTCTCAGCACACACCTCCTCCCACCGAAAGACATACTTTCTTACTTTTAAAATCCATTCCTGAAAAAAAAATAAAATAAAATCCATTCCTGTTTCTTCAACGTAACACATGAAACACGTATTCTTCCTGTAAAATGGCTGTCAGTCCCTCTACATAGGTGTTTGCTAAATGTTAACTCCTTTCCTAAGCGCTCCATCCCCACTACCACTGCTTAGTTCAGGCCATCATTTTTTCTTATGCTGCTGTGACGGTGACGATGTTATCATGCATGTTCCAGGCACTAAGTACGGTATTTCACGAACTAAAAATAAGAGTGCACATTTATTGAGCACTCACTATAACTCAGGTATTACGCTAAATATCACTCACGGCTTATCATCCAGCAATCCTATAAGGTTAGTTTTGTTTTGAGTACAGATGACCCCATATCCTCCCTCCTTTAATTCCTCCCTGCTTATAAAAATAATAACTGTACCATTTCCCTAGAATAAACCGCACTTATTTAAAGCGTACATTTCAGTGAGTTTTGACATACTTGTGAAACCACCACCACAAACAGGACGCAGACTTCTCCTACCCTCATAAACTTCCCGAGCTCCTTCCCAGCTTAGCCCGCCCTGACCCCGGGCCCCCGCGGGGCGTGACGTCACTGCCCTGCGCCCCGCCGCCGCTATGCGCGGCGCTTCCGGCAGCGAGGACGTGGGGGGCGGGGCTGGGGGGCGTCACGGAGGCGTGCGCCGGAAGCGGGCCCGGCGGAAGTGGCGGGGCGGGGCGCGGGGGCGATGGGGGGTGGCGGCGGCGGCCGGCGATGAGCAGCGGGAGTGCGTGAGCGGGCCGGCGGGCGAGGCTGGGGGGCCCCGGAGAACGAGCCTCAGGGCGGAGGGCGGGGGCGCGAGCGCGGCGGGCGGCGGGCGGCGGCCTGGGCGCGGCGGCGGCCGAGAAGATGGCGGACGGCGACAGCGGCAGCGAGCGCGGCGGCGGTGGCGGGCCCGGCGGCTTCCAGCCCGCGTCTCGCGGCGGCGGCGAGCAGGAGACGCAGGAGCTGGCCTCGAAGCGGCTGGACATCCAGAACAAACGCTTCTACCTGGACGTGAAGCAGAACGCCAAGGGCCGCTTCCTCAAGATCGCCGAGGTGGGCGCGGGCGGCTCCAAGAGCCGCCTCACGCTGTCCATGGCGGTGGCCGCCGAGTTCCGCGACTACCTGGGCGACTTCATCGAACACTACGCGCAGCTGGGCCCCAGCAGCCCCGAGCAGGTGGCAGCGGCAGCGGGCGCCGAGGAGGGCGGTGGGCCGCGGCGCGCGCTCAAGAGCGAGTTTCTGGTGCGCGAGAACCGCAAGTACTACCTGGACCTCAAGGAGAACCAGCGCGGCCGCTTCCTGCGCATCCGCCAGACGGTCAACCGCGGCGGCGGTGGCCCGGGGCCCGGCGGCCTGCAGAGCGGCCAGACCATCGCGTTGCCCGCGCAGGGCCTCATCGAGTTCCGCGACGCGCTGGCCAAGCTCATCGACGACTACGGCGGCGAGGACGAGGAGTTGGCTGGGGGCCCGGGCGGCGGTGCCGGGGGCCCCGGGGGCGGCCTGTACGGGGAGCTCCCGGAAGGCACCTCCATCACGGTGGACTCTAAGCGTTTCTTCTTCGACGTGGGCTGCAACAAGTACGGAGTGTTCCTGCGCGTGAGCGAGGTGAAGCCGTCCTACCGCAACGCCATTACCGTCCCTTTCAAGGCCTGGGGCAAGTTCGGGGGCGCCTTTTGCCGGTATGCGGATGAGATGAAAGAGATCCAGGAGCGGCAGAGGGATAAGCTTTATGAGCGACGCGGCGGAGACGAGTCAGAGGGAGAGGAGGTGGATGAGGATTGAAACGCCTAGCTTCCCCTACGGGCCTCCCCACCCCACCACTAGAGAGCCCCCCTTCCTGTTCATCCCAGTGAGCTAGTGGAGGGGGAGGAAGGGAGGCCCCAGAAGGAGAAGACAAAATTTAAAATAATATAGTTAATTAAGAGAAATAACCATAAGAGAGAACAGTCACGGACAATTAGAGAAAAGCAGTAAAGTTCCAAGGAATTGACAGCAACCTACAAAGAGAGGACGACAGCGCCTCCTCACCTGAGCAAAAGTCTCAACTTCTGTTGCTTCCCAGCTGAGGTTCCTAAATCCATCAGGATAATCCTGGGTGGGGTAGATCCTTGCACATTGGCCAAGGAACACCTCTTGAGTTACCCAGACCCACTGATGACAGCTGAATTTGTATTATACCTGGGGTAACCTGGTCTTAAGATAGTGTCTTATCCCTTCACCTCCATTGAAATCAGCGTTTTGGATCTAGATCTTCATGGAATTCTTGTGAAGAGAGAGGCATTTGCAGTTACCCAGTTCTGAGGGTACAAGTTTTATGAAAAGGAATGCAACTTTAAGTAATCATAGACAGGGCAAAATAAGAATTCAAGAAGCCACCAGGGAATACAGAAACAAGTCGGATCCATTTTTTTTTTAAATGGTTTTGCATGGAACCTGGAACAAGGTCCATGTCTTGTCTTTGCAGAATTATTTTCCGGGATGCAGATGGATTCAGGTGTCAGTCCTTGAACTAGAATCCGTTATTATAATATTTTGGAAGTTGGCAAAATTTTTTCAAAGATAAAAGCAGTTTTACATTGGGGGTTGCTGAGGTAGGCACAAGCAGAAATCAGGCATAAAGCACAAGGAAAACTGTTTGAGTGGATTGGTTGCTGCTCACTAAAGTTCTTCCCCGATCTCCAAATATGGAGGTCATGTCTTAGATATGAATGAGAGCCAGATCCCCGTGGCTCCACCGTGTGAGCCAGTGAATTATGGCTAATTCGGCAGTTTCAGCCACTGGTTGGCTGGATTTTAAACCGTAAAACTTGAAGATATCTACAAAAGGAACAGTGGCTACAAGCCTGAGCTTTAATGGAATATAAGTCCTCACAGAAAAGTTCGAAATAACCAAAACTGAAGTCTTCATCTACCTTCAGTTTAATCTGTGGATTTGTTTAAACACTAAAGATCCTCAGGTCCAGAATTCCAGCAACATTTATTCTTTTAAAATAAATTTTTAAGAACTTGATCCATTGTATCAGTACCTCACAATCAAGTTGGCAAACGATGGATGAGTGATTCAAGTAGCGTGCCCTTTGGAAGCTGAAATCCATCTGAATGGAGCTGAAGTGAACGTGAATATGCTGACTATATCCTGGAAGCATTTTTATACCATCTTGAAATTTCAACAAAACTGCCTTTTGCCAGTTTATCCAGCTGTCTTTCAAGAATAAAAGTTGGGGTTTTCAAGGATCGCCTCTTCTATATTTTAAATGGATTTTCAGTATGATCTTTACTAATCAAGTTAATCCCACCCCATCAAAAGGTATTCCTAGAAGTGTCAGAACCTAGGTAACTGAATTGAATGGGAGCTAATGTTCTTTCCAAAGTTTTCAGGTATACTTTGTGCAACACCTTCTCAACCAGGAGGCAAGTAACCCCACTTCCACAATCTTAGTATTTTTTTTTAACTGCATGCCTGCCCTTTATTTGAGCTGCCTTTTAATTTATTGCATACCCTTTTTATTATCTTATTTTGGTATTCAATCTATACAATCTTTTTGTATTTATTGGGAAATGAGTAATATACAAAAAGGTCGTTTTCATGAATTAGTGGCTGAGAGGGAGGGAATAATTGTGTATATAAAATTAGGCTTTTTTAAAAATTAGATTTGATTCAGAATATCTCATCTTAGATTTTTAAAAAATAGTGGAAGAGCCACAAACATTGGTGCCCTTTTCAGACTATTTCTCTACTCTCATCATCCACAGTAGACTTTTTAAACAGATTTTTTTTAAAGCATTTCTTTTTTTAAAAAATGTTTCTCCGTTGCAAAGAATGTTTCCTAAATTGTATGGGAGCAATAGTATTTTTGATGTTTTAATGACATCTGTATACTTGTACTGTATTTTGTACTACAAGGCAGCTGTTTTCAATAATGTCCTGCTGTATTTACCTATGTGTTTTGAGTGTTTATTTCTTTGCTGCGGAGAACAAATCCCTAAATAGTTTTAGTAAAGGAGCTGAGAAACTAAGCATTATTAGGTTTGCAGAAACTGTTTAAGTTTCAAACTCTGAGGCAGCAATGAAAATTAAGGTTGCAGCTCTTAGTTGATAGCTGTAACTTTTTCATTTTCAAAACATGTATAATTCCTGTAGAGACCAACTTGTTTTCCTGCTTCAGTGGTGGTTCTGTTGCTCAGCTGCTGTGAGCCAGTTCAGTTTTGCAAAGGTGCAGTACCTCTCCTTTCTAAGGGGTTGGTTTATTCTTTTTTCTTTTCTTTTTGTTTGGCTGAATTGCAGTAACTAGCCTTGCCCTTTCTACTCTGTAGAAATGACAGGGTCTTCACAATCCTTCACCAGTGGCTACTAAGCTATAATTAGCTGAACAGAAAGAATGTGGAAGTGGTCTGAGGCATATAGAGTATATGCCAAGAACACTACCATATATGGCATCAGCTTTGGTTACCAGAGAAATTTTCTTAGTCATTAGACCATATAACAGTAGTATATCATATGTAAATCTTTAGATATCAATTTGAGAATCCTCCAAAAAAAGGAGCAAAGAATGCATAAGCTATGTGTTGGAAAAAGTAATTTATATTAAAATTTTGACCTGCCTATGTAAGATTAAGTGGTAAACGTCATAGTGGTGGGTTTTTAAGTCTTAACCAATCTCAAAGGTTTGTTTCTCCTGCAGGGGGTGGTTCACGGCCTCTTCTCACTGCAGGAAGATTACAGGAGGATGTGGATTAATTGTAGCATTCACTGATCCTCATTCCAGTACTAGGGACAATAGAAATCTGCAAAGCATAGAGACTACACTTGGTGTGTGGTTTGTTAAACAAGGTGATAGTAACAGGCTAGCTTTTAGAACTCATTCAAAGTATTGCTTATTAAAGGAAATGATCTTTGTTAATTCCAGTCAGAAAATGGCATTGTACAGACTATGGGAAACCAATTTTTTTGTTTTGTCTTTCAACCACTATTATGAACAGTGATTTAGGGCTGTTTTTCAGCTTTGGCAAACATCCCAGCTAATCACATGTTCAAAACAGTCATATTCTTGAGAAGTAGGGAACTAAAATTCCTCTTCAGATAATTGGTAGAATGTTTGTTTCTCAAACTACTGCAGTTACAGACATGAGAAATCAAATTTCAGGAACAGAATCAAAAGAGCAAAAATCTGTGTCAAGATACTCCTCTTCCCTTCTGGTTTCTATTGTCCCTACCTATCATTCAAGTAGAATGGCAGTTCTAGCCAGCAAAGAACATTTTCAGTGCATATGCTGCACAGTACAAAATGTAAATCTGTATGGCACCAAAAAATCAAAGTGAAAACCAAACCAAAAACCCAGACACCCTATGTTACTATGGGAGGCATGTAGGTGGTGTAAATGACTGTAGCTGTGATGCACACATGGCTACTTGTCAAGTCACTTTCCATAATTATTTACTGCAAAATGATTGAGAGGCTTTGGTGCAGGCAGCCTATTAACCTACTACTTCCTTTGTTACCTCTCAATCACTTTGCAATAAATTGCAGGTCTTTTAAGAGATTCAAGCTTCAGTTTTCTCAAAAAACAAAACAATTTTCCTGGCTTATCTGAAAATGCAGGGTTGTGGGCAAAAGAGGCTGGTTATAATAATGCCCTCATATTGAGTGGTCTGTAAATGGCTGCACACTTCAGGCACTATAGTTGCTGAGGATGCTTTGTTAAATATGACCTTGACTGGCTTTACAGGGGGTAGAATGTGCTCTACACAAGGTATTAAAAGGTAACTGTTCATTTGTGTCTACCTTGCTCTTGAGGTGGATGAAATTAAGAAGCTTGAGTGTGTAAGCCATGCACATAGGTATTCTTCACTGTAAATTTTGTTTTCATTTTTAACCCAATTATGGTACTTTGTCCAATGCACAACTGATCTCTCAGTAGATATTCATTTGAAAATAGTGTGGCCTTGATCGGTGAGAAGGGGAAGGAAACAAGTGACTTTTTGCTTATGTAAAATGACTCGTTTGCCGAGAGTCATTCTGCAGCACTCTTAGTGTCTAATGCGTTTGTGATCAGTCTCCTTGTTGATTGGGGAAAGTTAATGTTTTTGACCCTGGAGTTATTAATTCAATTGAGTTGTCTTCTGTTTTTAGGAAGTATCAGAATTGCTGTGATAAAAAAGTTGACTGCTTTGATGTCCAATCTCAGGTTTTAGAATATATATAGTGGTGTAAAATTCCACTGTTAACTCTTAAAACAATTTTAATTTAGTACACCCTAAACGTCACCTGCATAAGGCCTGTTCAGAGAGCAGAGCCTCCCATCTTTTTGCTCCTTTTCCACTTTGTACTTCACTTGAGAAAGTGTCTCGTGATTTTACATTGTATATTTCCACTTTAACCCTGACATATTTCTCAAAGATAAAGCACTTTTTGATCATGAAATACATGGAATCTTTGTGTGATATGGATCATGGTTTCTCAGGCTCCCCTAGGTAATTTGCTTATGAATATCATTCTAACTGTGTAAGAAGAGTGGAAATCTTTGCTAATGTTAGAAAGTTTGTATTATTGATCTAGAATGCATTTTGCTAGCTTCCAATGGATGGGAGAGTAAATAATGCTGCATTCACAATATAATAAGTTACTTTCCCTTGAGCCTTAAGGTAACTTTTTTTTCTGTCAATAACAGCACTGAAGTTATAGTAAATGAATGAGATTACCAGTTTTCAGGGTTGGTTTTAGAGTACTGTAAATCAATTAGCTGTCTTCCTAAACAGTTACTATTCCCATTGAATAAACTGGATAATGGGTGTGTGGGTGGGACAGGGCGGGGGGCGGGGGGGGATTGTTTGTAGAAAAGAAGAAAAGAAAAAAAAAAACCACATTTACCTAAAGAAAAATATAGACACAGAAGAAAGAAGTACATGACAATGCCTCATTTGAAATTCCAGACATAAGGTGGAAATGGCAAATTATAACCTCATTTCCCTGTTTTTAATCTAGAAAAGCAAAGTCATTAATTTTCAAGTGTTAGCCCCCAGAAGTTTCAAGAGATAGACTGAACGATGACTTCTCTTGATATATCAGTATCTGTCTGCTATTTAGTTAAAGTTGCTGTTCCCAGCCCTCAGTCTTAAAACTTAGTTTCATTACTGATGAATTTAACAGACTCTTATTTCAGTAAATGTGGTCCAATTGTCAGTATGAAAATTAAATTTGGAAAATACTGCTGCATCATGAAGACTTATTACTCTAGTAATTTCCAATTGATATCTGTACCCCTGATCTAAGTAAGACCTTTATGAATGTATTTTATATTTCCTAATGAAATAGAGAATATGCCATCAATGTAATCACCTTTATTTGCAATCTTTTACTTTTCATTTGAAAGTCTAACTCACGCCTCTCAGATTAGACATTCCAGTGGGGATAGGTAAAGCCATGTTAAAACGATAGCAAATGCCAAATTGGTAGTGTCACTGCTCAATAGGACTTCTAATAACAAGAGGGCAGAGCTTTATTTGATGCAAAAATGTTATTTTTTTCCATAGGTGATTCTAACAAATGATTTGATGAAAGAGTATGACTACTTTTGATTAACGTGGGATTTTGCATCTAGGAACATATTTCATTTTCCCTATGTTATATGGAAAATATCCATTGACATGGATAAGAGAGGGCTGATCATACCTTTAGTATGATGAAATGTGGGCCCAGAGTATTGAAGAGAAAGCAATAGACCTATTCAAGTTCATTGTCCACTAGCATATTGCAAAAGAAGGAGTTTGTCTTTTTTTCTCTTCCCTATTTCGAAGACATCAATGGGTAAACCTTTCAAGAAAATTGATTTAGATCATCTCTTATTTCTTAAAGGCAAACTCTTATCCCCAGTCTTGCCCTATGTTTCAAGATCAGGCTGGCTCGAAAAATCTTTACACATATTTGGAAATAGAGTGGCAAGTAGTAGATTTCTTCCCTTTTTAAATTCCTTTTTCAGGGACATATAACTGCAGGGAGAGTCCCAAGAAACTTGAAAAACAGGTACGTTTGTATCGTAGGAATTTGAGAATTTCATTTTAAACTGTTCAGATATGAGGCGTTAAACCCTTTTCTCCCAGCCCACATGTCACCTCTGTGTCAGAAGCTCTCTGGATTCCTAGAAGCTAATAGATTGGGAAAAGTCCAGAAGCTGATATTAAATCAGTACAGGGCACACTTAAAAAGAGTTTTGCATGTTATGGTAGCAGGCAAGTAAATTTGAGTATTTTTCCAATGATTATCAATATTTGAATAATAACTGAAGTTATCAGTGTATTTGGACTTCTTTTTTCTAAAGTTCTAGAATGATTAGTAGGAATTTATTCTTCCTTTTGCACCTTCATGCAGACGTTTTTCCAAGACCATTTCTAGAAGTCTATCCATCTTGATATATATTTCCAGATGACACACTTTCTATAGTAACCTTCACTGCCAGTCATATCTACCAGGGGCTTCCTTAAACTAGATTTTTCTTCACTCCAAAGTTGGGACTGATGTCCTGCCAGTAGAGAATCTATAGAAGTAATTTGAATGAATTAAAACCAAATCCTGATAGCAGGAGACAGAGCTTCCTGATCTAGATTTACAAGTAGAGTTTAGAAGTTACTTTTAAAGGGGGTTTTGGAGGATGTCTTCAGTCTCTGTAAATATCCATATGCTTGTGCATTGTAAACCAAGTGTGTACTCCTATGTATGAATTTGTAGAACTGATTTCTGCTTCAAGAGAAAATGCACCTTTAATTTTATAAGGTCCCCTACGCCTGTTACCCTATAAATATTTGTAAATAGAACACTAAAATTTGTAGTGATAGGATCAATTTGGGAATATCTGCTGAGAGACCAAAAAGTTCATTTTTTTAAGTACCTTGGTTAAAGAGTAAAGATTATTCCTCTTATTTTTTAAAAGAAGAATGCACTTTAACAAACACAGAGCTGCATGGGCAATTCAAACAAATCCGTGAAATGCAGTACCCATTCAGTAATCATACTTCCTGGAAACCGTTCAAAGAGTGTAGATGGGCTGTTGATCTCACTGCCTGGAGGTTGAAGCTCAGATTCCGGTCAATTTAGAGATGAGCAGGGCTGCTTCAATAGAGCAATGTGAATACAACCAGAAGCTTCAGTCAGGTCTGTAAAATGGCGGGTCCCGTATTTACCACTAACTAGCAAAACTGACAGAAAAACTCATAGAGAAAAAATCCTTACTGCTGGTGTGCACTCCTTACAATAGCAGACTTTTGCAGATGGAGTTTTACAGTCTATATTTAAAAAATTGTATGTTTGTAACAAATAAAGTATGCGAAAAAGTGAATGATAATCTTGTGCTGGTGTCTCTAATTTAAGGGATTACGTGGTGACCAGGAGGGAAATACCACACACCATCTGCTGGGGTTCGTAAATGGGTCTGGAATTGGGTGAGTTCCCACTTGAAATGACTTAAAAGCTGTTGCACATTTCATCTGAAATACAGCCAGTTCTAGACCCTCTGGGTTCCCAAAACCCTTTTCTAGTTAGTAAGCAATCTGTGGAGTAAATCAAAGTTGCACATAGTTTCATACTTTGGTTCATATTCCAGACGGGCCACTTGTTGCTTCCCCTAATTTCTTTCTATTCTACCTGCTTTTAGGCCCTATCATTTCCAAAGGCTGTAAAGAAACTGCTACCCCATGTGTTCACTCATTTATCATAACTGACTGCTTAGAGAGTAGATTAGGCCAGTCTCCTATACCCCAAGCTCAAGGAAAAATAAAAATTTTATGTCCATGCATCCTGGCTGTAGTTCCAAATTTTTTGGTTTCACGAACCCCTTTACGTCCTTAAAATTTACTGAAGACCTTCAAGGAGCTTTTATCTTTCAGGGCTTTATCAATTGATACCTATCTATTAGAAACTGAATTGTTTTCGAGACAAAAACAACATAAGTACGTGTTCCATCTGCTATAGAGCAGTGACCTCGCATCATTTAGCCTCTGGAAAACTTAAAAACTTGTGAGAGAATGAAAGTGAACAAGGCAGCTAACAATGTTGTTAGGAAAGTAGATTAGACTTCTGGACTCCCTAAAAGTCTTGGGCCTCTGGAGGTTTCTGGATCACCCTTTGAGAACCACTGAACTAGACTGGTATGTAAATCATGCTTTTCTGAAGATAAGGGGTGGGGTTGGAAAAGACCTAAGATAGCTTAATCCTTTAGTTCTCCCTATGATCGATCTCTGTATTAGAGGCTCTTACTATAAATTACTCCTATCACCACCCCAGCCCACACACGTATGTAATTTTCCTGTGACTGTCCACTTCTTTGACCTGGCAGTGCTCAATGCTGACTGCAGAACCACTTGGAGAGCCTTGAATACTCATGCCCAGGCACCATCCAGACCAACTGGATCAGAATTTGGGGGACATAAACCCAGTGTTTTGTGCGTTCTGTTCTACCTCTTAATTCCTGAGACTCCAAGGGAGTCTAGTCAGTCAGGGATGAGAACCAGTGGCCTGCGGTACGAAGAGAAAGGGATGAAAGGCTGGGAATCTCTGCTAGAGGGAATAAAAGAAACTCAGGATGGCAGAGCATTCCCTGAACATACGGCTTTCACCTTGTGACTCCTGTTGCCCACGTTACCCGCACTACCACTTAAACCCCCAAATAACTAATCATGGGAAAAGCTTGCAAATGGAATCATGGCGCATTGTCTTGGTAGCCCCCTCACCGGGGAAACCTGGGGCTTTTACCGGCACAGAGGACCCTTGAGTGTGCACTGGAGTCACCTGGAGAGCTGATTACTGAGCCACCCACCCACCCTGCCAAGTTTCTGAGTGCGCAGGTCTGGGTGGAACCTGAGAAGCTACATTTCTAACAAGTTCCCAGGTGATGCTGATGCTGCTAGCTGAGGATCACTCTTTGAGACTCGCTGCAGAAATCACAAAAGTTCTGGTAAAAATTACCTCACTTGCCACCAACTGACAGAGGTCAGGAAGCCTTTACCCTGACGCATTAGTTCTGCCATAGCCCCGCTGAATTTTTTAGCTTGGTATGAAGTTGTCACCTAACAAATTTAAGGACTAGATGTAGCCAGGCTATAACCTGAGGAGTTCTATTGGAGCCAGCGCCTCAAGGAATAGGGGTTTTACTTCATAGTCTCGGTATTGTGGATGTTGTAAGCTAGGTACTATCCCCGAATCTGTCATAAACTAATAGCGTGACTGAGCTAGTATCTTTAACACTTAAAAATCCTAAGGTCCTACAACAGTGTCTAGTTTCCCCAGAGAAGCCAAGCCTTTGGTTCTCAAGAAAATGAGAGCCACCTGGTGGTCAGTGACGAAACCTTTTTAAATAACCTTTGTGAGGTCATACTATTTGTAAATTCATTCATTCAGTTCATTATTAGGTAGCTACTATATGCCATGTATTATATACTAGGTGTACAAAATATGGTCCACGGTCCGAGTGGAACTTACAGTTTAGTCCGGAGAAAGAATAGAAAGCTTTTAGGAAGAACTAGAAGGAACTAAGTCACATTGGGCTGAGGTATATTTAGGGTTCAAAAGTCCTGGTTTACGTGACCCTGGGTCTCCAGGAGGCTAGGATGGGTTGCAGCTCAAACTTACTAGACATATCTCCCTCCTCAGTAAAACACCTCTGTGCATCTCAAATCCTGAGAAGTCGCTTCCCCAGACCCCAGGGAGGAAGTGGGCCCAGCGTAGGTGGACAGAGGAAGGAAGGAGTAGGAGAATCAGCTCAGAGCCCTGGTCCGTGTTCTCATCATACAGTCAGGACCTGGGAGGGGCGAGGTCCCGTCGCCGGGGCACGGGCTCCAGGCTCACGGGTAGTGAGCACTAGCACTGGGCTTTGACCGGGTCCAGTAGGTGCTCCTCCTTGCTCGTGCTTCCATCAGGAAGAGATGAAGAGGGGCTTCCCTGCTGGCGCAGTGGTTAAGAATCCACCTGCCAATGCAGGGGACACGGGTTCGAGCCCTGGTCCGGGAAGATCCCACATGCTGTGGAGCAACTAAGCCCACGCACCACAACTACTGAGCCTGTACACCTAGAGCCCGTGCTCCACGACGAGAAGCCACGGCAATGAGAAGCCCGCACACTGCAATGAAGAGTAGCCCCCACTCGCCTCAACTCGAGAAAGCTCACGCGCAGCAGCAAAGACCCAACGCAAAAATAAATAAATAAAATATTTTAAAAATTGTCTAAAAAAAAAAAGATGAAGAGGGACTTCCCTGGTGGTCAGGAGGGTAAGACTCCACACTCCCAACGCAGGGCGGCCGGGTTCGATCCCTGGTCGGCGAGCTAGATTCCCGCATGCCGCAACTAAGGAGTCCACATGGCACAACGAAGAGCCCGCGTGCCACAACTAAGACCCGGCACAACCAAAATAAATAAATAAATAAATGTTTTTTTTTTTTTTAAGTGAGAGGTTCCTAATGAGATCGGAGTAAACCAGTCTCTCTCACTAGTAACCAAGCCTCAATCCAGGCAGTCGAGAAATAAAGAATTAGATTTGCAACATCATTCCTGGCCCAGGCTTTACTCCTTAAATTAAGAGACAGCAGCAGTGAAACCATAAAAGAAGATATTCCCCACTCAAGAGGTAACTTCTCTTCTGTAGTACTCTGGTAGACCTCTCAGTGGGCCCAATAAAGGGCTCCAAACTAGTCAGTGGCAAGAGTGAACACACATCTAAATTGGTTCTCTCATCTGCTATACCACACTGCCACAGAAAGGAGAACACTCCTATGCTAGGAGCCTACGATGACACATGATGAATCCACAGGTATTCCACAAAGCTCTGCAGAACCTCATGTGATTTCTGCCCGAAGGCAGTCAGATGTAGAAACTGTGGGTCACACTCATCGTTTTCAGGATACGTATCTGAGAACAAAATTTAAAATAGTTCCCCAAGTTAAAAAAGATAAAAGAAAAACATGCCAATTTGATTCATTTGTATCAACGACTAAAAAATAAAATGCTAGTCTTCTATCAGGGCAAACAGCTTAGGATCCCCAATTCAATCATAAGTACCAACAGCACACCCTCTATTTGTTAAAATCATGTCCTCGCCAGAACACAAATGGTTACACAAGTCACATTGCCGGAGTGGACTGGAACCAGATAGGTACTCAGTACGAAATCAGTGACATAAAGCAATGTGGACCTGAAAATAGCTCCTTTTATGTCATTTTGTATTTTTCCTATCCTAGATGTCAAACCAAGAAATAGCCAAGTCAGTAAGAATGAGCAGTGGTCCATTTATTCAACTATAGATCAGGATTCCCATGGGTAGTTTATAGAACAGAGGTTGGGGAGGATGGACTAAAGCTCTCGAGCCCATCGGTACAGGACTGGCCAAGACACAACCATCACACAGGCTTCCCCATCTTCTCAACTTCGAGACTCTTCCAGGAAGCTCTCCCTAGATATCCCACCCTCAAAACTGCCCTGTCCTTGGCCTCATTTATTCACTACCCCTCATAATTGATGGGCATTGTTTTTGGCAGTTATAATCTCCAAAATTTCCTTCATTATAAAAATTAATGCAGGGACTTCCCTCGTGGTCCAGTGGTTAAGACTCTGTGCTCCCAATGCAGGGGGCCTGGGTTCAGTCCCTGGTCAGGGAACTAGATCCCACATGCTGGAACTAAAAAAAAGATCCCACATGCCACAACTACGACCCAGCGCAGTCAAATAAATAAATATTTTTTTAAAAATTAATGCATACTTATTTTAACAAATGTGAACAGAAGAGAATCACTGTAAAGAAATAAAAATGAATGTGCTCTCTTTCTCCAAACCCACTTCTTAAAGGTAACTACTGTTAAATAATTTAGCGTACATCCTTTTGAAATTTTTTGATAGTTTAAAAAAATCTCAACAGTATTAAATGGCGAATCACATTTATGTATGTATTGATATATATTGAAAAAAATGTATTAACTAAATAGGTTTAATAAGGAGTTCATGTTAGGTACATTGATGGCTGTTTCCTGTGGTATTTTCTAACGTACATATTTTTAAGCTGTGCCACAAAGCCAACAACTCTTATGCAGAAATTAAATTGAAAAGTAATTTAATTTTCATTATTTTAGGTTCCATTCAATCTGGCACAGGCAAATATACCTTCTCTGGTGGTAAAACAAAGAACTCTCCAGCCTCCAGATTTAGAGAAAATGTCTGTATTCCGTGAGTTCTGATAAATGGAGCATTTGCTGGTTGCATTTCATAGATCTGTTCTACTTTGTGTGTATTTGTCTTTCAGGTAAACAACTTGCATATAAAATTAATAAATCAATAAATGAAGTGATTGCTGAGAATTCTTTCAGCTGGGTACAGGGACCCAGTTACCCTTAGCTTTTGTGTTAAGAAATTATTGTTAATGAATAATTTGTTATAAGACCTACAGTGAGGTATTTTTGTCTGTACATTAAAAAAAATTATACCTACATCTAGCTGCTTCTGATCTTGAAGATTTTGCTCAGAATTCAGAAACCACCCTATGAATATATAGTGTCCTCTATAATGCATAGTTCAGGACAGAAAGGCAGATTCCCCACCCTAGTATAAATAATGTAAAAAGAGAAAGCATGTTAGGTTCTGAGGAAGAATAAAAGAAAACAGTCTTCTGACGGAAGGAGATCTGTTGTCAGCAATGTGGAATGTTCTAGTCCAGCAGCTGCTGACTTTCCAGCAGTGAAAACCCAGCTGGTGACATCACTCAGGAAAGTGACTCATCAGAGCAGTGGGATTTCATTTGTCTACTCCTCATTCCACACCATACCTTTTCTGGTGGGGACTGCAAGTTCTCTTTCGGATACAACTGCTCAACTCTCCCCAGCTTTCGTCAGCTCAAGGTTTTCTCTTTTGTGGACAAGAAACAAGTTTATGGGGAATTTTGGGGGCTTTTGTTTTGGAGTTTCTACACTGCACCTACCATTTAGCCTTCAAAGGTCACACTTTGATGGGGCTAGCTCTTCTATTTTCCCTAAAAGCTGCTTTCATTTGCCCTCTAAGGACCAGGCCTGATATTGCTAGGGTGTGTTCCAGAGTAGAGCAGGAGGCAGTGGTCATTCTTTGATTCTTTAGGCCCAACAGGGGGCCTTTCCACGTGCCCATCAAGCCCACAAACTTGGTCTTCCCAGGATTCAGTGACCGGGCATTGTGATGTTTTCACTGTACTAACTTTGAAACAAGGAGCACACAGGTTACTATGCTCAGGAGAAGGTACTCTACCGTTGTTAAAATTCAATAAATACTAATAGATGACTGACACACGTAATGTTCCAGTTACAACGCTCCAGACTGATCCAGGTTCCCAGAAGAAGAGCTAAACTCTCCATAACTGGCAGTTTTTCAGTTCCCTGTGCTAGAACTATTTATTTTGTGGCATTATAGCCTTACTTACAGGCAAAGAGTGGCAACAGTTAAGAAAATATGACTATTCTGCCATGGCAGTTTCTGGATCCTTTATTTGGGTCCTGGGGATTCTGAATACATCAAGGTAAAAAGCAAATCACGTGTGTATAAGAACTAGATACAGACAATCCACAGAAAAAAAAGCTATACAAATGGTCCATAGTTATATGTTCAATCTCATTCATAAGAGAAATGAAAATTTAAGCAGCTATACTGAGATACCATTTCCCACCTACCAGCTGAGGAAAAAAAACCAACCCAACCGTCTGACAACAAACTCCATTGGCAGCCATTGGCAATTCTGTGGGTAAACAGGCACATTCATATATTGCTGTGGGACCACAAAATCCCCTGTGAAAACATTTGGCAATACCTAGCAAATTACCTAAGAAGTTACCCTTTGATCCAGCAATTCCATTTCTAGGAACCTACCCAAAAGATAGCTATAGGTTTTATAGAAATAAATAAAAAATAGAATTTTTATTTCTTACTCATTTTTGACCAAATGTCTGTGTTAAACTATTACATACTATAATCCTAACCTTTTCTTTTACAGCAAGCTGAGAAACTTTTTACTTGGAATAAAAAGAGAATTTCTTATACTTTTGTCTTTTCACTGACTACAAGTCAAATTTGAGGAGCCTCAGAATATTGTTTAAAACGAAACTATAGGATGCTCACTTAGGCAGCACATATATTAAAATTGGAACAACACAGAGAAGATTAGCATGGTCCCTGCGCAAGGATGATATGCAAATTTGTGAAGCGTTCCATATTATTTGAATGGGTAAAGAAGATGTGGCACATATATACAATGGAATATTACTCATCCATAAAAAGAAACGAAATTGAGTTATTTGTAGTGAGGTGGATGGACCTAGAGACTTTCATACAGAGTGAAGTAAGTCAGAAAGAGAAAAATAAATACCGTATGCTAACACATATATATGGTATCTAAAAAAAAAAAAAAAAAGGTTCTGAAGAACCTGGGGGTAGGACAGGAATAAAGACGCAGATGTAGAGAATGAACTTGAGGACATGGGGGGGGGAAGGGTAAACTGGGACGAAGTGAGAGAGTGGCATAGACTTATATATACTACCAAATGTAAAATAGATAGCTAGTGGGAAGCAGCTGCATAGCACAGGGAGATCAGCTCAGTGCTTTGTGTCCACCTAGCGGGCTGCGATAGGGAGGGTGGGAGACGCAAGAGGGAGGAGATATGGGGATATATGTATATGTATAGCTGATTCACTTTGTTATACAGCAGCAACTAATACAACAATGTAAAGCAATTATACTCCAATAAAGATGTTGAAAAAAAAAAAAGAAACTATAGGGACTTCCCTGGTGGTCCAATGGTTAAGAATCCACTTTCCAATGCAGGGAAAACAGGTTCCATCCCTGGTTGGGGAACTAAGATCCCACATGCTGGGGGGCAACTAAACCCGAGAGCACCGCAACTACTGAGCCCACATGCCGCACCAAAGATCCTGTGTGCCGCAACTAAGACCTGATGCAACCAAATAAATAAATAAACATTTTTTAAAATAAGAAGAAACTATAGACAGGTGGGTTTTTTTTTTTAATAAACAGATGGCATTCTTTTTTTTTTTTTTTTTTTTTTTGCGGTACGCAGGCCTCTCACTGTTGTGACCTCTCCCATCACGGAGCACAGGCTCCGGACGCACAGGCTCAGTGGCCATGGCTCACAGGCCCAGCCGCTCCGCGGCATGTGGGATCCTCGGCATGTGGGATACTCCCGGACCAGGGCACGAACCCGTGTCCCCTGCATCGGCAGGTGGACTCTCAACCACTGTGCCACCAGGGAAGCCCCAGATGGCATTCTATACACTATTTTATCTCTTGCTTTTCTCTTTAACTTTTTTTTTAAATTTATTTTTGGCTGTGTTGGGTCTTCGTTGCTGCGCGCAGCCTTTCTCTAGTTGCAGCGAGTGGGGGCTACTCTTCGTTGTGGTGCATGGGCTTCTCATTGCGGTGGCTTCTCTTGTTGCGGAGCATGGGCTCTAGGCACACAGGCTTTGGTGGTTGTGGCATGTGGGCTCAGTAGTTGTGGCTTGCAGGCTCTAGAGCTCAGGCTCAGTAGTTGTGGCGCACGGGCTTCGTTGCTCTGCGGCATGTGGGATCTTCCTGGGCCAGGGATCGAACCTACGTCCCCTGCATTGGCAGGCGGATTCTTAACCACTGTGCCACCAGGGAAGCCCTCTCTTTAACTTTTAAAATAGATGTTTACATATTTCAAAATCAAAAGAAAATGAAAAGGAAATTGAGAAATCTTGTTCTTAACTGTCTCCATCCATCCCCAACCTTCCCACAGGTAGTGTTTGTTCTAGACAGTCCCATTTTTGTCTGTTGTCTCCGTGTCCCATTTGTCCAAGATTTAGCATTTGCCCAAGACTTTGATTTATTAAAAGGTAATATTTCTACTTTTATGAAAACAAGCAGAGATGAGTTTTAAAATCGAGAGATGTGAGTCCTCCAACTTCATTCTTTTTCAAGATTATTTTACCTATTCTTGCTCTCTTATACTCCCATATGAATTTTAGGATGGTTTTGTCAATGAGTACAAAGAAGCAAGCTGAGATTCTGGTTAGATCTTTAATTTTTTTCACCAATGTTTTGTAGTTTTCAAAGTATGTCTTGTGCTTCTTTTGTGAAATTTACTCCCAAGTACTTTATTCTTTTAGATACTATCATAAATGGAAGTGCTTTTCAGTTTATTCATTGCTAATATATGGAATACAATTGACTTTTTAAAAGATTTATTTTTTTATTTTACTTATTTTGGCACGTTGGGTCTTAGTTGTGGCACGCGGGATCTTCGTTGAGGAATGCGGGATCTTTCATTGTGGTGTGTGGGTTTCTCTCTAGTTGTGGTGTGCAGGCTTCAGGGCACGTGGGCTCTGTAGGCTGTGGCACACAGGCTCTCTAGTTGAGGCGTGAGAGCTCAGTAGTTGTGGCGCGCGGTCTTAGTTGCTCCATGGCATGTGGGATCTTAGTTCCCTGACCAGGGATCGAATCTGCATCCCTTGCATTGTAAGGTGGATTCTTCACCACTGAACCACCAGGGAAGTCCCACAATTGACTTTTTTTTTTTTAAGTTTCTTTTTCTTTTTAATTTTTATTCACTTTTGGCTCTTTTGGGTCTTCCTTGCTGCACGTGGGTCTTCCTTGCTGCACGTGGGCTTTCCTCCAGTTGTGTCAAGTGGGGGCTACTCTTCGTTGCGGTGTGCGGGCTTCTCATTGCGGTGGCTTCTCTTGTTGTGGAGCACAGGCTCTAGGTGCATGGGCTTCAGTAGTTGTGGCACACAGGCTCAGTTGTTGTGGCTCATGGGCTCTAGAGCACAGGCTCAGTAGTTGTGGAGCACAGGCTTAGTTGCTCTGAGGCATGTGGGATCTTCCGGGACCGGGGCACGAACCCGTGTCCCCTGCATCGGCAGGCAGACTCTCAACCACTGCGCCACCAGGGAAGCCCCCAAGTTTTTTATTTTGATGTGGACCATTTTTAAAGTCTTATTGAATTTGTTACAATATTGCTTCTGTTTTATGTTTTGGTCTTTTGGCCGCAAGGCATGTGGGACCCTAGCTCCCCAACCAGGGATCGAACCCACACCCTCTGCATTGGAAGGCGACGTCTTAACCACTGGACCACCAGGGAAGTCCCTCAATAGCTTTTTTCGTGGATTCCTTAAGATTTTCCATATATACAAGATCATATCATCTGTGAAGAGATAACTTTTTCCTTTCCAATCTGGATGACTTTTATTTCTTTTTCTTGCCTAATTGCCCTTACTAGAAGCTCCAGTACAATGTTAAATAAAAGTGGCAACAGTAGACATCCTCATGTTGTTCCGGATCTCAGGAGTGAGTATTCTTTTACTGTTAAGTATATTAGCTGTGTGTTTTTCAGATGACATATATCAGGTTAAAGAAGTTCCCTTCTACTCCTAGCTGTTGAATGTTTTTTTTGATGAAGTGTTGCATTTTGTTATATGCTTTTCCTGCCTCCATTGAGATGATCATGTGGTCTTTGCCCGTTATTCTATTAATATGGCATATTGATTGGATTAAAAGGATATTGGCCAGTGGGGTTTTCTGTTGTTGTATCTTTGTCTCATTTTGGTATTAGAGTAACACTGGCATTATATAATGAATGGGGAAATGTACCCTTCTATTTTTTGGAAGAGTTTGTGATGGATTGGTATTAATTCTTTTTTAAACATTTGATAGAGTTCAACAGTGAAGACTGGGCTTTTCTTTGTAGGAAGATTTTAAGTCACTAATTCAACTTACTTGTCATAGGTCTATCAGATTTTCTATTTTTTTCTTGAGTCAGTTTTGGTAGTTTATTATATCTTTCTAGGAATTTGCCCATTTCATCTAGGTTATTTAATTTACTGGCACACAATTGTTCAAAAGTACTCCCTGAGAGTCCTTTTTATTTCTGTACGGTCAGTAGTGATTTCCCCTTTAACTTCTTAGTAATTTGAATCTTCTTTTTTTCTTGTTCAGTCTAAAGATTTGTCAATTTTGTTGAACTTTACAAAGAACCAACTTTTGATTTCATTAATTTTTTTCCTATTGTTTTTCTTCTCTATTTCATTTATTTTCCTCTCTAATCTTTTTTTCTTCATTCTGCTTGCTTTTTGTTTGTTCTTCTTTTTTGTCTTGTTTAGGTAAGCAATGCATGCACATTGCACAAATTCAAGATGACCCAAGGTTTTTGTAAGGAAACTATTTTCCTGTAAAAATATTTGCTGCCTCTTTCCTTTACTTTGGATTTGCTTCAACATAATCCAGTGAGGGGAGGGGCAGATGTATATATGAATGTAAAATAAAACAAAAGTGGCCATGAGTTGATGATCATTACAGTTGTGTGAAGGGAACATCAGGTTCATTTTACTATTTTTACTTTGTATATGTTTAAAACTTTCCATAATAAAAAACTGGAAATATATATATCATAGGCTTATCAGTCAAGGTCCATTCAGGTTGCAGAAAACACCAGTTATTTGAACAGAGAGAACTAACAAAGTGTTGGTAACTGAATACAAAGTTAACTGTTAAAGGGTAAAAAGAGAACTCTAAGGTGTCATAGAGGTTAACGAATAGCAGTTACCTTGAAGAAACAAAGGGAAAACCTTAGAAACCTAGAGGAAGGGCCCTGTGAAGCTAGGAAGAACTCAAACCTCTAAGGAAGGAGCTGGCTGGTTGCTCGTGAAGGGAGAGGGAGCAATGAGGCTGGCTTCACAAATGTTGGAAAAGCTGATTTAGCTGCTCCTACCAAAGGAACTGCTGCTGCCAGAGTAAAGAAGCATTGGCTGGGTGATGATCCTCGGAGGGACAGAAAGCACACAGAAAGGAAAAAGTCCCTTCTCCCTCCTCCACTCTTGGAGTTTCCCTCTAGTGCTCCCTACTGGCAAAGCCTAGCAGGGAAGCAGAAGGCAAAGCAGAAATGTTTGCAGAGTCCCAGCCTCAGAATCACAAAGCTGAATGTAGGTAGGTGAATACTGCATCCTGATTGACCTCATTAGAACCTGGCAGGTTCTGGCTCATGGAAATAGCTGCCCAGCCACTGGGATCTGGCATTAACCTCCAGAGATTTTTTTCTTTTTAATATTTATTTATTTTTGGCGGCACCGGGTCTTAGTTGAGGCACAATGGATCTTCGCTGCAGCATGCGGACTTTCTTAGTTGCGGCGTGCGGACTCTTTAGTTGCAGCATGCATGTGGGATCTAGTTCCCCAACCAGGGATTGAACCTGGGCTCCCTGCAATGGGAGCTCGGAGTCTTACCCACTGGACCACCAGGGAAGAGCAGGGATGTTTTAAAAAATAAAAAGAATTTGTCCTTTACTAGACTGACTAGAAGAAAATTTCTGTCTCTTAAAGGCTTTATAATATTTAGGGGGAGTACTGCAGTGTTAAAGGGAAATTTAAAACTGAACACAGGGATTAAAAACTCCTGGAATCAGGGCTTCCCTGGTGGCGCAGTGGTTGAGAGTCCGCCTGCCAATGCTGGGGACGCGGGTTCGTGCCCCGGTCTGGGAAGATCCCACATGCCGCAGAGCGGCTGGGCCCGTGAGCCATGGCCGCTGAGCCTGCGCGTCCAGAGCCTGCGCTCCGCAACGGGAGAGGCCACAACAGTGAGAGGCCCGTGCACCGCAAAAACTAGGTAATCATTAAGGCTCTCCTCTCTAAAGGCTGAAATACTTCTACTATACTGACAACACTGGCTGCCTATGCATAGGTAAAATGGATAACTGGAGAAGGTCTTTTCACTGTTCAGCCTTTGTACCTTTAAATTTTTGTACATGTGAATATACTGCCCTATCAAAAAGTGACTAGATTTTTGCAGAGAAAAGCCATCGTCTTAGATCAGGCTTCCCAGCAGACTCTAATTGCCTTCAAGAAGTTTACTGTGATTCCACAGTAATACTCTTGGCAACATTACTATAAGAAAATGAAGGAAGCAGGATTAAGTAGAGGGAGAAGTTGAACTGCCATACAGTTCAAGCACTGGTGTTAATCACATAGAAAATTCTGGAGCTGGAACGGCCCTTCAGAGTTGTCCCAAATTAAGGCAAAGCAGCTGTGCAGTTATCCCACTTCCACCAGTCGTTGGAAGTAGGCTGCCCGCTGAAAAGGGGTTAACCTTGGGTGATGCAGCTCCTTCTGGCTGAGTACAATTCCTGGGAAGAGACTACCGGGCAATGATCGGTCAACACTCTCAGGAGGTGAAGGAATAAGTGCCTCCGTTTTGAAAAGGGCTTTGGAACTCTGTACCATAGCTTATACTATACTATATACTATATATATTATATGTACTATACTGGTGGTTCTCACATTTTAGTGTGCACCAGAATCCCCTGCAGGGCTTGATGAGCCCCACCCCACTTTCTGATTCAGTAGGTATGGCTGGGGGTCAGAATCTGCATTTCTAACAAGTTCTAGGTGGTGCTGATGCTGCTGCCTAGGGACCACACTACGAGAACAATTCCACTGTATCTTACTGGGTTGAATCCAGCAAAGCTGAATCATTTGTTAATGTTTAGTATTTATAATTTATAGATGCTAGTACCTAAGATTCTCTGGTTAGATGTGCTCCTTATGAGCTCATGCTGCCTTCTTTGCAACCCTAGTTCACTGTAAATTAGACTTTATTCACTAACACACTTGCTTTATAAAATAGTTAATAGGCAGTTTTTCTGTTTACAGATGCCAGAAAACTTCCATCCATTTTCCTTCAGTCTGTGGGCTTCAATATATTTCATTCATCTCTAAACAAGATGTATAAATCACTAAAGGGATTACTATTGCCTGTGATGAGAACCAGTTTCTGTCAATCTGACTCCATTTTCATCAAAATTTGAATCAATGACACGAAGGCTAAGGGGTAGAGAGTGGCAAGTGAGAAAATGAATTTCCTGTTAAGGAAAGAAGTTAACATTTATTGGGTATTTATTACATGCTAGGTACAGTGCTAAATACTTTCTCATACATTATTGAATTAGTGCTCGGTCACAACCTGTAAAATAGGTATTGCTATTTTCAGTTTTACAAATGACAAAATAGATAATATTAAATCCCTCACCCTGATCACACAACTAGTAAGTAAAGGAGTCTGGATTCAAACTCAAGTCTTTCCACAGACCACACTGCCTATCTAAGTGGCCTAAACATGAGTTAGTATTCTTTCTTTTCATTAGCCAAGTGACATTTTCATGGTACTAGCTACTGTACCAAGCAAACAATGACAACCTAAAAAAAGAGTTCCATGCGCCAAGGGAGACCAACACAATTCAGCATGACAAGGACTGATGACAGTAGAATACACTGGGTCATACAGGGCACTTAATCCAAATCAGGGGTGTCAAGGAAGACATGCTGAAGAAAGTGATGTCTGGGGTGGCCCTTGAAAGATAATTAAAAGTTAGCCAGGGAGAAGCTGAGACTGAGGACTGTTTCAAGCAAAGGCATGTGCAAAGGCAAGATGGAGTTTCAGGGGTGGTAGGGAGAAGCAACAAAACATAAGATGAGCAGGGGCCAGAAAAAGGTAGGGCTTTCTACGCCATGCTAAGGGTTTGAATTTTGTTCTCAAGTCAGTGAGGTTAAAGGAAGATATAGTAAGATTTGTATTTTAGAAAGAGTGGAGGGTGCAATGAAGGAGGAAGAGAATAGGACATTAGTTAACAGGTTTTTGCACTGATCCAGAAGAAAAATGACAAAGGCTAAACTGAATCAGTGGCAATACACACAGCAAATAAAAAAAGCCAGATTTGATATTCAGGAAGTAGAGGGATCTGGTCAGAATTACAGCAGCCAAACTAGCCTGCTTTAAGTCCCTTCACAAGGGACAAGTCTTTCTCACTTCAAGAGCCTTTATACTTGCTCTTTCTTCGTGGAACACTGCTAAATTACACCCTTTCTAAATTCCATTTACTCTGCTTCTCTCAAAGCACTGTTTCTTCCCTTCCATGCACTTGCATTTCTTGTAATTCACACATTTGCCTGTTTACTTCTGTAACATCTGACCCCTGCTGTCAAGGACCGTTAGGGCAGGGACAGGTCTATTTTGCCAACCCCTGAATCCCCAATACCCAGCACAGCGCCTCCAAACAGTGCCAACAAATCACTCGGTGACTGTTTGACGGTGAACTCACACGTGGATGCCTTGGCAGACGTGTAATGCCAGTCACTCAGGCCAGAAACAGGAAAGGAGGGGCAGCAATTAACAATGGCTACTGATTACTGAATTAACTCCTAACTCTTCCACCTACTTGTCAGGTTTTCCATTCATCTGGGCACACTGCTCTCTGCCTCCACCTTGAAAGGCCCCTCCTTCCTCACGCTCGTCTACACCTTCACTCGCATTTTTCCAAACTCTTACTTAGAAGCTCAGCCCCTTCCTCTCCTCGAACTCAAGTTACATTTCCTTAAAGACTCAGGGTCCCCCGTGTCAGACGAAAGAGAAATCTCACTTTGGGACAGCATCTGCCCACCTGGTGATACTTCTGAAATGCCCGCCTGGGGAAATCCCGCCAGAACCAAATCTCCGCGGGGACGGACGGCTCCGCGCACCCGGAACGCTGCCCGGCGCGGTCAGTGCAGACAACTGTGAAAAGAAGCAAAGGTTTCAAACTGCAGCGGGTGAGAACTGGCCCCGAGCCCGGGCCTGGGCCCCGGCGACCGCGGGCTGTGCCGTCCTGGGGACAACCGGACCCGCACGCCGCCTTGGGGAGGGGGGAGGGCAGCCGGGGGGAGCGGCCATGGGCAGACAAGCCCTCCTTCGCGCCCTTCCCTCAATTTCGCAGCGGGAGCGGGGACGCCGACCCCATTTCCGAGTTTCTTTCCTTTAGGTTGGGCGGCTAACCTAACGCCAGAGGGAAAGCGCTGAGGAGAAGGGCTGCCAGGCCTGGAAACAGTGCCCGCCGCGGAGGGAGTTCCCGCTAGCACGGAGAAACCCTCGGAATCTGTGAACAGCAGCCAGCAGAAGCAACGACAGCAACCCTTTCCTTCCCAAACAGGTCTCAGCAACCCCAGAGCCAATGCTGAGAAAGGGCGGGAAAGCCAAAGCCACCACCAATTTTTCCACCTATTGGCTAATCCCGCTGTCGTTCCCGCAGGCCCGCCTTCCTTGCTCGCGGGCGATGTTCTTACTGGCTGACTTCCGCCAGCTCTCCGCTCTCATTGGTCAGTGTCTCCGTTCGTCAGGCTCGGGCCTTGGAGACAGGCGGAGAGTGGCTCTTGGCTCCGCCCCCGGTCGCGCACAGGCGCGTCTGTGTTGGGGTCGGAGGCTCCGCCTCCGCGTGCCGTGTGCAAAAACAAACAGCCGTTAGGGAGGAGGTGCTGGGGGCGGGGTTTTGTTAGAAGGAGGCGCACAATTGGGCGGTCGCCGGGGTTCAAACGAGCAAGGCGAGCAGGCATTGGCTGGGGTGGTGCGAGGCGGGCCCCGGTTATTGTCCGGGCTCCGGCGGCGGCGGTGGCGGCGGCGGTGGTCGGTGCTGCGCGAGCGGTGGCGGCGGTGGCTCGGCGGGACCGAGGGCGGGAGCGGCCGAGACCATGGTGAAGTCTGCGGGGCGGCCGGGTGGGTGGCGATGGCCGGGCGGCGCCGCTACCTGTTGAGGCGGCGGGCGTCAGGCGGGCGGGCGTCAGGCGACTACGACGGCTGGGCTGGCGTCAGGCGGCGGGGCTCCCCGCGGTCCCGGCCTCGCCCGCCGCGGCGCCGGCGCGAACTGAGTGCGCGGGCCGAGGCCGATGGCCTTGAGCGGGACAACCCTGGCTCTCTGCAGCACCTCCGCTGCCCCTGCCACCGACTTTGACTCCTGAATTGTGCGTCGGTTAAAAAAAAAAAAAGTGTGATTTTTAGAAACGCGAGTGGAGGGAACTTGGCCCCTTGTGAAGTTGGGAGGGAAAGGCGCTGGAGGGTGGTCGTGCCCCGCGCGGGAGCGAAGCAGCGACGCCGAGGCGACGAGCAGTGTCCGCCCGAGCGCCCTACGGAGACAGCCTTGCCCGGGGCTGAACCGCAAACAGAAATTGTGGTTATTGTGACGTTCTCGCGTCTTAGACCTGGCTTCGACCTTATGGATGGTCGCACCCCGTTTCTGACTTGTAGTTGTGCAGTTAACGGAAGCGCTTCCGCCGGCCGACTCAGGCACAGATTAGATCTGTCTGTAAACTGATTTGCTCAAGCGGATGATTCTCCTGGTCCTTGCTGGTTTCGAAGGTGTCACTCATTTAATTTCTAGCGACCTGCCACATATTGGCTGTCCCTTTTACCAGCAGCTAAAAATACATGCACGGTCGCATAAGCTAAAAATACAGGAGGCGTGGAGTTGTCATTCATGTTTAGAGAATTTTAAACTTGAGGGGACGTGAGCATGTATCTGTTGAACTAGTATGCAAGTTTCTTGGCATCCAGTTTTCAACTTTTCCTGACTGAAATACACTCCAGCTGGCTCCATAGGCGTATTTTCTACCGAGATGCTTAACCCAGGTTAATACTAACACAGTTCTTAGAATCAAAAATTTTATGGTGCTTGTATGTTGTTTCTCAATCAGTCATCAGACATATTAAAATGAATGTGTGAAGTTGGAGGGTGTATATACAGAGTTTGAGGGGGTTGTGAAAAATTTTACTGTACAATTTTTTTTTTACTGTACAATTTTATATTCGCACAAGTTTGATTCCATAAGACTTTGTTAAGTATGAGAAATGTATCCGGAAACCACGGAAATAGTCATTTAACTTAGAGATTTTTTTTAAAAAAAATTTATTTATTTATTTATTTATTCTTGGCTGGGTCTTCGTTGCTGTGCGCAGGCTTTCTCTAGTTGCGGCGAGCGGGGGCTACTCTTTGTTGCGGTGCTCGGGCTCTAGGCACGCGGGCTTCAGTAGTTGTGGCATGTGGGCTCGGTAGTTGTGGCGCACGGGCTTAGTTGCTCCGTGGTATGTGGGATCTTCCCGGACCAGGGCTCAAACCCGTGTCCCTTGCATTGACAGGCGGATTCTTAACCACTGCACCACCAGGGAAGTCCTAACACTGAGATTTAAAAAAAAACTGATTTCATGTCTACTTCCTTAAAAAGCAAATAGGTTAAATAGCAAGTATGATAGATTTGAAGTGATAAAATTGCTTAAGAGCAGTAAATTGGGAAGCCTGGGAAGTTTTGCAGTTGGTAATTTTTGTTTGTTGTTTTTGTTTTTTGTTTTTTGGGCTTTTTGCGGTACGCCGGCCTCTCACTGCTGTGGCTTCTCCCGTTGCGGAGCACAGGCTCCGGATGCGCAGGCTCAGCAGCCATGGCTCATGGGCCCAGCCGCTCCACGGCATGTGGGATCTTCCCGGACCGGGGCACGAACCCGTGTCCCCAGCATCGGCAGGCGGACTCTCAACCACTGCGCCACCAGGGAAGCCCTGCAGTTGGTAGTTTTTAATGGATAACTACTAATTTCATAATTGTCATAGACAGTGATTATAGTTTTAGACTCATGCACCAACTGAGAGGTTTTTTTAATGTATTTACAGCAGGGCAAATAGAGCTGAAAAGATTTATTTGAAGAAGTGAGAATATATGGCTACTCCCCCATATGGTTTTGGGAGATAAACATGGGGGGGGGGATTTTTAGCCTAAAAAGTATTTTAAGGAAACCATTACAAAGGGACAAAGGGAATATGCCATTTCAAAGCTTAACCTCTGCTTCAAAAACATCCTCAAACAACTAGCCAATCATGTAAACTGATTTATTTAACTAATTTTTCTTTTAACAAAGGAGAAATAATAGATTTAAGTAGTAAAATCAAACAGCCCAAAAGAGAATATTGGTTTCCCTCTCAAGTCAGATCCTTAGTATTCCATCCCTAGAGGCAAATAACTTTTCTGACGTATTGTGTGACCTTCTAGAAATGTATATGTACACACACTCTACAATACTCCACTTTATGTAAACAAAAGCTCACTGCACTTGCATATACCTTGCCTTTTACACAAGTATGTTTTGTGAGTTGTTCCTTATCAGCACATATTTGTAACTCATTTGTTGAAAGGGCTGCATAATACCCCATTGCATTTATATACTGTGTCCTGTTTGTGACCATTCATGTTATTTGAGAAATATTTCTTTATCAGTTGAAAGTAGTATTTGTTTAACCCCTTAAGAATAAGTTTGTATGTCCCTTTTTTTTTGTAAAATACACATAACAGTTGACCATTTTGCCATTTTTAAGTGTACTGCCAGTTATCTCCAGAACTTTTTTATCTTCCCAAATTGAAACTCTGTACCCATTAAATAGTAACTCTCCATTCTGCCCCTTTCCCCAGCCTCTGGTGACCACCATTCTGCTTTTTGTTCCTATGATTTTGACTAGGTACCTCATGTAAGTGGAATCATACATATTTGTCCTTTCGCTTATTTCACTTAGCATAATGTCTTCAAGGTTTACCCATGTTGTAGCATGTTTCAGAATTTCCTTCCTTTTTACAGCTGAATACTATTCTATTGTGTGTATATACCACGATTTTGTTTATTCATTTTTCTGTGGTAGACATTTAGGTTGTTTCTGCTTTTTACCTATTGTTTATAATACTGATATAAACAAAATAGCAAATAGTATAGAAAATATCTGTTTGAGTCCCTGTTCCCAATTCCTTAGGTATGTGCCTAGAAGTGTAATTGCTAGATCATAGAGTAATTCTCTGTTTAATTTTTTTTTAAGATGCTTTTTTTTCTCCCCATAGAGCTAAGTTCTGAATATTTCTGTGGAAATGATACACACTGACATTTTTAAAAATTATTTTATTATGAAATACTTATAGCATGAGAGTTATATTGACTTGATGAAGATTCTTCAGTCTGAAAAATATGTTCAAATTTTTAGAAATCTCATTTTTAAAAAGTATTTAAGGTTTGACCTTGTTTCTATATAAATTAATAAATAGTGGACTTCCCTGATGGTCCAGTGGTTAAGACTCTCCGCTTCCACTGCAGAGGGTGCAGGTTCAATCCCTGGTCGAGGAAGTTCCACATGCCGCAGGGTGCAGCCAAAAAAAAAAATCAACATCATCAGTTGTGGGACAAATAAAATTATTAAAAAATAAAATAAATGGAGATATAACACATGTATATTTAAAATTGAAGATCACCTAGATTTTTTTAACTACCTAAAGTAAAACTAGAAGAAATTTTATTTCCTAAGTTTAATTTTTTTTTTAATTTTTATTGGGGTATAGTTGATTTACAATGTTGTGTTAGTCTCAGGTGTACAGCAAAGTGAATCTGCTATACATATACATATATCCACTCTTTTTTAGATTGTTTTCCCATATAGGCCATTACAGAGTATTGAGTAGAGTTTTCTGTTCTATATAGTAGGTCCTTATTAGTTCTCTGTTTTATATACAATAGTGTGTATATGTCAATCCCAATCCTCCAATTTATCCCTCCCCCCGCCTTACCCCCTGGGACCATAAGTTTATTTTCTACATCTGTAACTGTACTTCTGTTTTGTAGGTAAGTTTATTTGTAGTCCTAAATAGTTTTGAAATAGCATTTTTGATTCTTCATCTGGAACTTTTTTCCACCTAGGCTGGAGGCAAAGCTGGAAAGGACAGTGGGAAGGCCAAAGCTAAGGCAGTGTCTCGCTCACAGAGGGCTGGGTTACAGGTAACATCCATGCTGTTGTAATTCATTATTTTCTTTACTGTTATAATTCATGACTCATAGGTGTTTCTTTAATTACAAAAGTGTACTTGTACTACTGGCCTTTGATAATGAGATTAATTGGTCAAAATATAAACCACAAAGCAACTGCCTTATTTATTTATTTGTTTGTTTGGCTGCGCCAGGTCTTAGTTGCGGCACACGGGATCTTTTTTAGTTGTGGTATGCAAACTCTTAGTTGCGGCATGTGGGATCCAGTTCCCTGACGAAGGATTGAACCTGGGCCCCCTGCACTGAGAGTGCAGAGCCTTAGCCACTGGACCACCACGGAAGTCCTGCAACTCCCTTGTATATAATTTGTATTCTCTTCTTCTAAACAAGGACAAGTTATGAAAAGATCTTAAATGAATTTGGTGATTTTTGCTCTCTTAAAATCTATTATTTCTAGATTATAATTATGTTCCTAGTTCTTT
Organism: Delphinus delphis; assembly: GCF_949987515.2. NCBI lineage: Eukaryota > Metazoa > Chordata > Mammalia > Artiodactyla > Delphinidae > Delphinus > Delphinus delphis. The sequence goes on from NC_082691.1 coordinate 10,710,510, forward strand.
TATAAATTGTATCAGATTGAAGTGAGTATGCTGTGGCTTTTATTTTAAAGAGTGTTTGTCGTGGTACATCGGCTTTCAGGATGAGAGAATAATGAACTGTCCACTAGTCCTGTGAATCTTTCCCCGATACCTTCAAGTGTAGACTCAGTGATATACTCAAAGCCCTAAATGGTTTCAAATTTCGTATATTTAAATTGTTGCAGCTTTAATCCACAAACTCAAAATTTTCTGGATGAGTAAGAATTATTCCCTACATGTAAGAGATACTTTTTAAACAGGAAAGTTTGAAGTCCAGACTATAAGGTTAGGATTTTTATCTTCTTGGAAGTAGTGAGCCATTGAAAGTTTTTGAGGAAGAGGATGACATGATCTGGATGATACTGAAGGAAGGGGGGGCAAGAACTTGTACTTGGTGGGTACGTTCTGTATTTTAGAACATCATGCAGATCTCAATTAGAATTTATTTGAAGTGTCCTTACCTTGAAGTGGGAGATGGAAGACAGATACAGACTGTTGCAGTGGTTTAGGAATAAGGTAATAACATACTTGAACTTGAGTAGGATGGAAAAGAATAGAAGGCTTGTGTATGCTCCCCAAAAATGGGAGGAGGGGTATGGGATTGAGAGGACGGTCAAAGAGAAGTTTCTCTAAGGCTTAGACCCTAAGGAGCAGAAGAGTTTGTAGTAGGGGCAAGTTATGAAATAATAAACTTAACTGCAGTCGTTTTGAAGTTCCACCAAAACATCCATATGAAAATGTCCAAAAGTTGTAGATTTGAGTCTAGCTTTCCAAGAGAGGTGATCAAAAGAATTAGAAATTTAAGGTCACTTACGTAAAATTGGCAGCTTGTGCTGTGGATAAGTTTCCTAAGTCGAGCATGAGAAAGGATCAGAAAGGCATTGGTGGACCCCCTACCATATTTGATGTGGTATTTGAGTCAAAGAATGAAAAGACTGAGGAGTAGTCAGAGTTCGTATTAGAACTATGTAATTGCTTTGGCCTAAGAAGAAATGGTTTTGTTTTTTTGTTTGCTTGTTTGTTTTTTTAATAAATTTATTTTTGGCTGTGTTGGGTCTTCGTTTCTGTGCGAGGGCTTTCTCCAGTTGCGGCGAGCGGGGGCCCCTCTTCATCGCGGTGCGCGGGCCTCTCACTGTCGCGGCCTCTCCCGTTGCGGAGCACAGGCTCCAGACGCGCAGATTCAGTAGTTGTGGTGCACGGGCCTAGCCGCTCTGCGGCATGTGGGATCTTCCCGGACTGGGGCTCGAACCCATGTCCCCTGCATTGGCAGGCGGATTCTTAACCACTGCGCCACCAGGGAAGCCCAGAAGAAATGGTTTTTGAGGTCCTCTGTGTCAGACGACGTAACATGCGGTTACTGAGGATGCAGAAGGGAGTAAGACATGGATCCTGATCTCGGGGAGCTTAGAATTAGGGAAGGATGTAAACAAACCAGTCATGCCTTTTCTCTTTAAGGATGCAATCTGGAAGTAGATTTTGCTGGCTAGTAGATTTTAGTAGTTAGAATGTTACTGCTCGTCTTTCAGAATGGTGTTTAACAGAAGCCAGGGTTGGATTGGGAGAAAATGGGTGACAAGAAAGGGGTTTCAGGGTTTGCTTTTAAATCTTGCCTTTGGAAAGGAGACGTCTAGACTGTAACTGGAGGCAGTTGCTGTAGACAGGTGGAGACATTTTAAGTGAAGTGTGCAGAAGGAAAGGAGCCAGCGAAAAGGAAGCAATTGGAGCTGTTGAATGATGGAGCAGTAACGGGATAAGGAAGGTCCTTAAGAAAGTTGGGAGTGGGGTTAGTCAAAGGCACAGACAAGTGGGATTAGGGAACTTTGGAGGTGAGAAAGTGCCTGTTCTCAGAAAGTAGAAAGAAAGGGTCACAATGGGAGAATGGTGTTGGTTTTGAGTTCATGCTTTACTCATATTATTCAGCCTTTGATTACATTCAGTAGTGTGATGTTAAGACTTCAGTGCTTCCCATTTGGGTGGTCTCTTTCAGTTTCCTGTGGGCCGCATCCACAGACATTTGAAGACTCGTACCACAAGTCACGGAAGGGTCGGTGCCACTGCTGCAGTGTACAGTGCCGCAATTCTGGAGTACCTCACTGCTGAGGTTAGTGGGGGAAATGTTATATATGGGAATCCTGGAGGTGTCTTGGACATAAATGGCTAAAACCCATGGAATATTGGTTTGAAATAAAAAAGACAAACTCTTGTTAGTTTCTTTTAATAGTGTTTTTAGATGCATCTTATCAGCCTATTACCTAGTACCAGTGTCAAATAGAACTTTGGTGTGCTCTTTTTTAAAGTTAAGTAAGTGTCAATAATCCATATTTTTAAGTGACGTGACAAGTGTAAAATAATTTAAATACCATACTACTAATTAAATGAACTCTGAAATACGTATATAATCGATAGGTGATATTTGTGAAGTTACAGCATAACTCTTTTTTTTTTTTTTTACAGCATAACTCTTTTTTTAATTTTTATTTTTCTTTTTGCGGTACACGGGCCTCTCACTGTTGTGGCCTCTCCCGTTGCGGAGCACAGGCTCCGGACGTGCAGGCTCAGCGGCCATGGCTCACGGGCCCAGCCGCTCCGCGGCATGTGGGATCTTCCCGGACCGGGGCACGAACCCGTGTCCCCTGCATCGGCAGGCAGACTCTCAACCACTGCGCCACCAGGGAAGCCCCAGCATAACTCTTAGTTAATAAAGATTTGAGGTGGGGTGAAGTCTTGGCAGTGTGATGATACATATTTTTTAAATATCACAACTATATTATGATAACAAAATTTGGTAAAAGACCTAAGCAACCTTCTGGTTCTGTGCATGGTTGTATGCATAAAATGCTGTGTCTTACTCAGTTTGACTTTTCAGGAAGATAAGTTAATTGGGCAAGAGTTCTTAATTCTTAGGTCATGGACTACTACTTCCTCCATTCTAATCCCTCCTAAGGAAAACAAAAGGGAAGCCATGAAACTCCTTCAGCTACATTCCAAGCAAGGGAAGTTGAGTAACAAGCAAGTCAACTGATAGAGATAGCCAACCTAATAGAAATGGGGAAGCTTCCTACTTGAGAAAGATGTGGTTGGGAGCTAGGTTGAAAGATTTAGCTTTAACCTGTATTGGAGATTTAACATTGATAGTTTCAACTTCACTATGTCACAAGCAGGGATTTTGTGTTGGTAATGTTTTTGTATTGGTACTAGTTAAGAGCCTTTCTGCTTTATCACTCTTCTACCAGTTTTTATTTGTTTACCTGCAGACTTTTCAGAAAGGTATGCATTTTGTGCACTCATGTAGAGGCATAGGCTTCTGGTTCAGATTTTCAAGTCCCATCTAAACTCCCATTATCTATATTCTTAGGAACTTTATGATTTTTTAGTTTAAGATTAAATAATAATCATATACATACATATACACACACATATGCAGTCAATGTGTATTTTCCAAATATTTAATTTTGGGGTTTTAGTCAATAATAGAGGTAAAGAAAATACTGAAATCTAAGTTTAGGGGTAATCACTTTTCAACGTTGGCTTCACACTAGGATCACTTATGAAGCTTTCAAAAGATACTGGTGCCAGGCCTCACCCCAGACCAGTGAAGGTTGCAAGGGAGAATGGAGTAGAGAGTACTGGTGGTTTTTAAAGCACACTGATTGCTTCGGATGTACATCGAGGCTTCCCACCACTCTGTTTAAGTGAGGAGGTTCTGTGGAGTTATTTTTGTGTTACTTCCATCAAAGGTTTTATAATGCCAGTACAGTCTATGGAGGCAAAAAGGAAAAGAAAAGAAAAATGCAATTTTATGACCAACTGGGACTTTGAAATTCCTCTAGTTGAAAATTGCCCTTATAGAATAAAGGGCTTCTAGCTTATTGCCTACAGATTATAGGGCCCAGTGATGTTAAAAACTCTGAATAAGAAATTATTTTAAATTATATTTTAAAATTGTTCTACAGGTGCTAAGCAATAAATTTCAGCTGTTAAGGGCCATGAAAAAATAGACTACATGGGTATATTAAAATATTTTTCTAGATGTTCACATTTATTGAATAGATTCTTGGCTAAGGAATATTATCTCTTGTCTTTTTTCTTTCTATAGAAGTAGATTTTTGCTCAAGTTTCTAGTTCTCTTGCAGAGAATGAATATAAAAGGACCAAATGGGGCTTCCCTGGTGGCGCAGTGGTGGAGAGTCTGCCTGCCAATGCAGGGGACACGGGTTCATGCCCCGGTCCGGGAAGATCGCACATGCCGTGGAGCGGCTGGGCCCGTGAGCCAGGGCCGCTGAGCCTGCGCGTCCGGAGCCTGTGCTCCGCAACGGGAGAGGCCACAACAGTGAGAGGCCCGTGTACCGCAAAAAAAAAAAAAAGGACGAAATGGAGTAATAAGAGTTCTATAAAAGCATTATAGAAATTTGGAAAAAATTTAATGTTGGTTTATATATGTATCTTGTGTGTTTTGTGTGTAGATGCTGTAGTGATCTTTTTAGCTATAATTGCAGGCCTAAACTGAATCCTTAAACACTTCACCCTTGTTTGATGTGCTATCTCAACGGATGCTTTGTAGGTGCTGGAGCTGGCAGGTAATGCTTCCAAGGATCTCAAAGTTAAGCGGATCACTCCGCGCCACTTGCAGCTTGCAATCCGTGGTGATGAAGAGTTGGATTCTCTTATCAAGGCTACCATAGCTGGGGGTGGTATGTATTATTTCCTCTTCAGCCTAGATTGTTAACTGGCCTAACTAATAGATAATTCAGATAGATGATCCAGTACATTTGTATCACCAACTAGAGAACATAGAAACTTAAGTTCCAAAAGTGTTAAGTCTGACAATTCTAGACTTCTCATTATGATCTGAATACATATTTCTTCTCCTTGTAGCCATATACAATGCTATTTTTATTTTAGCAAGTTCTTCATCTAAATATCATATGTGAGACTTAAAACCTGGTGTTTAAAATATTTCCCATATCCTTTAAACTGTGTTTGAAAAATGATCGTGAGAAATTGCTTAATATGCTCTTGAAAATCAGAGCTGAGATAATTGAATGAGTCAGGATCAGTGAAGGTGAGATATAAATTGGTGGTTCTTAATACTTTTTGGATCACATTTGGAGAACCTCTTGAAAGCTGTGGTTACTCTTCTCTAAAAAAAGCACATAAAATCTCACCATTTTACATACAGTTTTAGAGGGGGATTCCCAGACCCCAAGATGGGGACCCCTTGGTATAGATACTTTAACAGAATGAGAATGTGAAAGGGGACTTAAGTAAATTTCATTCTTTTTTAAAAGCCTTTTTGTTTGTTTTTTAAATTAATTAATTACTTTTGGCTGCATTTGGTCTTTGTTGCTGCTTGTGGGCTTTCTCTAGTTGCAGGAAGTGGGGGCTACTCTTCGTTGCGGTGTGCGGGCTTCTCATTGCAGTGGCTTCTCTTGTTGTGGAGCACAGGCTCTAGGCACATAGGCTTCAGTAGTTGTGGCACGTGGGCTCAGTAGTTGTGGCTCGCAGGCTCTAGAGTGCAGACTCAGTAGTTGTGGTGCACGGGCTTAGTTGCTCTGCGGCATGTGGGATCTTCCCGGATCAGGGCTTGAACCCATGTCCCCTGCATTGGCAGGCGGATGCTTAACCACTGTGCCACCAGGGAGGTCCTCATTCTTTATATAATTGCTTTTTGGGGTTGAAGCCCTAAAGTGGTAGGATATAGCCAGTTTAGGGACTTCCCTGGCAGTCCAGTGGTTAAGACTCCATGCTTCCAGCGGGCACGGGTTCAGTCCCTGCTTGGGGAACAAAAGATCCCACATGCCTCTCAGTGCAGCCAAAAAAAAAAAAAAAAGATATAGCCAGCTTAAAGTTTTTCTACTAATACTGTTTCTTTTCATTTCATTCTAGGTGTGATCCCTCACATCCACAAGTCTCTGATTGGAAAGAAGGGACAGCAGAAAACTGCTTAGAGAGTTGTTCTAACCAACCTTCTTCCTCCCCGTCATTGTACTGTAACTGGGACAGAAGAAATAATGGGGATATGTGGAATTTTTAAAACAGTTAAGTGGAAAAGCATAGACAATTACTGTAGATATGAAAAAGAAACATTTGTATGTTCTTAGACTCGAAGTTTGATAAAAATATCTTTTCATGTGGCAACAGTTGTGTGTTGATTCGCTAGGTTTCTCCCATGTGTTTTATACAAAAATGGAATTGATAAACCATTTTTTAAAAAAGTAATTTGTCTCTAAACCGTTCTGTTTGTGCTGTGTTGAAAATATTTTGCTCATACTTCAAAATTTTTTAAATTTCAAATTGGTTATATATTCAGAAAAATCTTAAAACAGAAATTGGGAATCTACTTCTATCATGATTGATACCATATTATATTGAATCTTGGCTGCTACCTGTTAGTAGTAGGCACCAATTATTTTACATTACCACTAAAGAAAAAAACTGCCAATTAAACCATAATATGCCATCAATTATGAGATGCATCCCAATTTCAGAGATGTTAGAGTATGAAAACATGCATTTAGAATTGATGAAGGATAGTGGAATTATTTGAATTATTTAATGAGCACTTACTATGTGGCAAGCCCTGTGCTAAGCGCTTTATTGATGAAGAAATTTTATTACCCCCATTTTAAAGATGTAGAACCTGAGGCTCACAGAAGTTAAATGGCTTGCCAGAAAACATTTATCTAATAGATAGAAAAGGGCAGAACTAGGATATAAACCTAGATTTGGCTGACTACAGAGCCCACACCCTTACCTAGAATTGAAGTTAAGATGATCAAAGTTGTCTGCTTTTGGCTTAAAATTCCAGCTTTTAGTGATCTTTTATTCATATAGTAACATTCAGTAATTTGTACAATATTTTAAAAATTATTTTTGTTTGTCAGTTTCTAAGTAACTTGTAAGATTTAAGTTAATGTATCAGTTAACGGTCCATCAGAAAATTATATTTTTCTGGAAGTCTGGAAGTCTTCATTAAAAATGGAAATTCTTTAATGTTTTATAATACAACAGTATCAAAACAAAACTCTCATTTTTAAAAACTTATTTTATTATGGAAATTTTCAAAAATAAAGAGAATAGTATAATGAACCCCTGTGTACTCATCCTGCAACTTCAGCAGTTATCCTGTGGTCAGTTTTGTTTTACTTGTATCCCCAACCTGAACCCTCATCCCAGTTGATTGGTTTGAATCCCATTCCAGGCATGATTTATTTTCATGTCCACATACTTAAGCATGTGTCTCTAAAGATGGGGTACTTTTTAGACCATAACCACAATACCATTGTCTTAAGACAGCTAACACATTTTATGATAACAAATACCCAGTCAGTATTCAGAGTTCTCTGATTGTTTCATAATTTTATGGTTGGTTTGCTTGAATCAGGATCCAGACACTATGTCTTACATTTTACTGATAGCTCTTAAATTTCTTTTTAATCTGTAGGTTTCTTTTTTATTATTATAATTTTTGAAGAAACTGAGTTGTTTGTCCTATAGGATTGTCTCTAAGTGTGGATTTTACTGAATCTTGGCACATATTTTGAAGAAGCTTCTATATTGAAAGGATCTACGATTATCCATGTGTGAAGTTTTAGTAGTTTTTAGAAACCAAAGAAGCAATAGAAAAGGCAAAATAACCTATCAGAGAATAGGGTCTTTTACTAGAGTTTTCTAGATAATTGCTTCAAATACCTGTTTCCTTTTGGTAGTGTAATTATTTGTTTCCTACTGTGTTCCCAGGATTGTATTTTTGTTTTCTGATGGAAAAAAAATAGAACAACTGAGCCATGTGCTCTGGGGCCTCACCCCCACATTTGGTCCATCTTGCTTCACCTATACACCCCTTCCTCCCACTGGCTTTTTTTAAAGCGTGTCCCAGCCATCATATTGCACCTGTAATACTTTAATAGGTAACTCTAAAAGAAAGCTTTAAAAAGATGGCTTTTTATATTTAAACAAGACAGTACCTCATTGTGGTTTTGATTTGCATTTCCCTGATGATTAGTGATGCTGAGCATCATTCCATGTACCTGTTGTCCATCTGTATGTCTTAGAACAAATGTCTATTTCAGATCCTCTGTCCATTTTTTTTTTATAAATTTATTTACTTATTTTTGGCTGCGTTGGGTCTTTGTTGCTGCGCGCGGGCGTTCTCTAGTTACGGTGAGTGGGGTGCTACTCTTCTGTGCAGTGCACGGGCTTCTCATTGCGGTGGCTTCTCTTGTTGCGGAGCACGTGCTCTAGGCACTCAGGCTTCAGTAGTTGTGGTACACGGGCTTAGTTGCTCCACAGCATGTGGAATCTTCCTGGACCAGGGCTCGAACCCATGTCCCCTGCGTTGGCAGGCGGATTCTTAACCACTGCGCCACCAGGGAAGCCCTCTGTCCATTTTTAATTGGATTTTTTTTTTTTTTTTTTTTTTTTGCTACTGAGTTATTTTTATATATTTTGGGTATTAACCCTCTATGAGATACATGATTCTCAAATATTTTCTCCCACTCCGTAGGTTGCCTTTTTTTCTTCTTTTTTAGTTATTTGTTTGGCTGCATCAGGTCTTATTTGCAGCACACAGGATCTTTTGTTGCAGCGCGTGGGCTTCTCTGTAGTTGTGGTGTGTGGGCTCAGTAGTTGCGGCACACAGGGCTCTCTAGTTGTGGCACACAGGCTCTAGATCCCACAGGCCTAGTTGCCCCGCGGCATGTGGGATCCTAGTTCCCCAACCAGGAATCGAACCTGTGTCCCCTGCATTGGAAGGCAGACTCCTAACCCCTGGACCATCAGGGAAGTCCCCGTAGGTTGCCTTTTTATTCTTTTGATAGTACGATGGTCTTTTTTTGACATTTTATTATGAAAAAATTTTAATATGCAGAAAAGTTAACTATACAGTGAATAATTCTTAACATCTACCACCTAGATTCTACAATTAATATTTTACTATATTTGTTTTATAACAACTATTCGTCTGTGAGATGGCCCTCATTTGCCTGCTGTTTTTATTCTCTGCTTGTCCAGTTATTTCTTGTTAGAGAAGTTCTTAGACCAGATCATGTTGTTCATTATATTAGTTGATTGAGGGACTTCACTGGTGGCACAGTGGATAAGAATCTGCCTGCCAATGCAGGGGACACGGGTATGAGCCCTGGTCCGGGAAGATCCCACATGCCGCGGAGCATCTAAGCCCGTGTGCCGTAACTACTGAGCCCTCACGCCTAGAGCCCGTGCTCTGCAACAAGAGAAGCCACCGCAGTGAGAAGCCCACACACTGCAATGAAGACCTAAATGCAGCCAAAATTCATTAATGATTATTTTTTAATTAAAAAATAAATTGCGGTCTCCACTCGGGAGGCTCATAGCCTAAGTGGGGGGACAGAGGTGGACACAGAAGTTTCTGAGTGGGGCTTCTTTGGTGGCGCAGCGGTTAAGAATCCGCCTGTCAATACAGGGGACACGGGTTTTAGCCCTGGTCCGGGAAGATCTGCGGAGCAGCTAAGCCCATGCGCCACAACTACTGAAGCCCGCACACCTAGAGCCCATGCTCCACAACGAGAAGCCACCGCAATGAGAAGCCTGTGCACCGCCACGAAGAGTACCCCCTGCTCACCACAACTAGAAAAGCCTGCGCACAGCAACGGAGACCCAATGCAGCCAAAAATAAATAAATTTATTTTTTTTTAATGCTCAGCAAAATGCATTAAAAAAAAAAGAGGAGCCTAGTACCTAGAGAACAGACTTGTGGTTGCCAAGGGGGAGGGGGTTGGCAGATGTAAACTGGTATATACAGAATGGATGAGCAGCAAGGTCCTACTCTATAGCACAGAGAACTATATTCAGTATCCTATGATAAACCATAATGGAAAAGGATATTTTTTAAAAGGTGCATATATGTGTAACCGCATCACTTTGCTGTACGGTAGGAATTAACATTGTAAATCAACTATAGTTCAATTTAAAAAAAAGCATGGTGGCCACATGGAGGACAAGGTGAAGGGGAAGAGAGCTTAGGATCGACAACCCAAGAATGAAGGGAGCCGGGTCTGGATAGACACCCCGTATTCTACTCCAGAGAAAGGGGACGGCCTTCACCAACTCAGCCAAAGAGGCAGGGCCTCACGGAAGAGCCTCTTGAAGGCAGCACGTTAGAACCGTTTGCCTTAACCAGGAGTGCTGCCGCCAGAGCAATCAAGCCTTTGGGAGGACGCTGGGCCCTGCGGCCTTGACCCAGGAGGAGGTCCCCAGGAGGTCCCCAGAGTCACGGCTTGGTCTAAAAGTTTGCTGCCAGAGGGCAAAGGGAGCCATTTAAAATTCACAAGCTGTTGGAATAAACCCCAGTCAGTTCCTGTCTTCCCTATCCGTCATCCTTCCTTAGGTGTGAAGAGGAGAAAATAAGACTTCCTGTCTCTCCAGCCCAGCCCAAGATGGTCACTCACATTTATCTGCCTTTCTACAAGGTCATCGATCTGTTCTTCTAAAAGCTCATTGGTCTGAATTCCGTAAGGTTATTGATCCGTCCTCTGCAAGGTCACTGATCCATCCTCTCCCAAGCGGCTGACTACACCAGCACACCTGGTGCTCAGCTTCCTCCCAGTTGATGCCAGAGGCTGTGCTATGGGAAAGCACTCCTCTTCTCTCACGGGGAGCTGGTTCCGGAGCTGGTGTAGCATCAAAACCCTGTGCAGCTTTCACGGCTCTACCTTTTCTAATATTTATTAACCCAAACAAATGTACAACGAGAGGGCTTTTGACGCCAGCCTCTCCAGCACATTTGCTTCCTCTGCTGCCTCTTTGACTCTTCCAGCCAGCCCTCTGCAGGAGTGGCGAGCAGTGTTCTTCCATAAAATGTCAAACTTTAATATCCGGGGGTACCTAAACGGGAGTTAGTCCTGTGACCGGTATGTGTGCACTACTTCCTCTCGACATGTTTCATGTGCATCATGGGAAGTAACTAATAAACTGAAGCTGTTCACATACTGAGTGCAGTTGGCTCTTACACAGTGAGACTGATTCTTCATTCTTTTGCATCACTAACCATCGCTGGGGCTGGTTTCTGGACCCCTGGTGCAGCCCCACCCTTGGGTTGCAGGCTCACCTGCATCTGAGCCCCCAGGGCTGGTCCTCTGCCCTCCTCCCTCCCTTTGGGGCCCAGAACAGAGGTCCCCAATCACCCACCTTTGCTCTCCTCCCAGAACACCACTGATTTCAGGCCCGTCCAGACTGGGGGCGCCTCAGGCCAGCGCTGGAAATGGCCAGGAACGCCTGATGGACTCGAGGGGGTGGTGAGGGGTGGGTTGGGGGCCAGTGTGGCAGCACAGTCACAGTAAGCAGCCAGCAACTTCGGCTCAAAGTAGATGTAGGTGGCAAACCCAGGTAAGCTGAGGTTTCAGAACAGGTCTCCCTCGAATCCTATGTGCTTCTAACACCAGCAATACCGCCCCACCAACTAGTGTGGGATTTCAGAGGCCCAATTCACATCCAAAATGTTTCATCAGTAGTTGTGGCTCACGGGCTTAGTAGCTCCACAGCATGTGGGATCTTCCCGGACCAGGGCTCGAACCTGTGTCCCCTGCATTGGCAGGCAGATTCTTAACCACTGCACCACCAGGGAAGCCCACAAATTCCTTTTTGAGAAATGAGTTGCTGACGCAGCTATAAAACATCTGGCAGAAGGTAGTTAGTATTCTGCATTATATGAAAGGCAACCCAGACATGAAGGAGACATGGCCTTACAAGAAAACAATAGACAAATCGGAGAGTCTTTTCTAAGGGAAAATAATATGCTTAAGATAGATATGTGTCAGAATTGTTTTTTTAATATTTATTTTTATTTCTATTTACTTATTTATTTAGGCTGTGCCAGGTCTTCGTTGTAGCACTCGGGATCTTAGGTGAAGCATGGGGACTTCTTAGTTGCAGCATGCGAACTCGGTTGCAGCATGCATGCGGGATCTAATTCCCAGACCAGGGGTCGGGGGGGCACAGAGTCTTACCCACTGGACCACCAGGGAAGTCTCCCAAATTATTTTTAACCAATACTTTTCAATTCATCACCTTCAGTCCTGACTGCCAGGAGAGACTTCTGCTGTATAAACGGGTGGACAGTCACCCCTCTGCAGACAACTTAACATCTGATTGAAAGGTTGACCAACATGAACAAGAAGGGAATTGCCTGGCAATCCAGTGGTTAGGACTCCGGGCTTCTACTGCAGTGGGCACGCGTTCAATCTGAATCCTGCAAGCCACGCAGCGTTGCCAAAAATAAAGTATGTCTTATTTTACCCATATAATCAGGAATGATTTCTAGTTTTTGTTTTAGAAAAAGTCTAATTTTTTGAGCAATATCGTTATTTTTTATTGTTTTTTGTTATTCTCTACTAAATTTTATATTTTAAATTTTTATTGAAATATTGCTGATTTACAATTTTGTGTTAGTTTCAGGTTTACAGCAAAGAGACTGTCATATATATATATATATATATATATATATATATATATATATGTACTTTTTTAGATTCTTTTCCATTATAGGTTATTACAAGATATTGAAAACAGTAAGTCCTTGTTGGTTATCTACTCCATATATAGTAGTGTGTATATTATAATCCCAAACTCCTAATTTATCCCTCTCCCACCCTTTCCCCTTTGGTAACCGGAAGTTTGTTTTCTATGTGAGTCTATTTCTGTTTTATAAATAAGTTCATTTGTATCATTTTTTACATTCTACATATAAGTGATGTCATGTGATATCTGTCTTTGTCTGACTTACTTCACTCAGTAGGATAATCCACCCATGTTGCTGCAAATGGCATTATTTCATTCTTTTTATGGCTGAGTAGTATTCTACTGTGTATATATACCACATCTTCTTTATATATTAACCTGTCGATGGACACTTAGGTAATATCTTTTTTCTTTTAAAGTAAATTGTTTTATTTTATTTATTCATTTTTTTGGCCGCACCGTGCAGCATGCAGGACCTTAGTTCCCTGACCAGGGATCGAACCCACGCACCCTGCATTGGGAGCGTGGAGTCTTAACCACTGGACCACCAGGGACGTCCCAGTAATATCTTTCTTTTTTTTTTTTTTTTTTTTTTTTTTTTTGCGTTACGCGGGCCTCTCACTGTTGCGGCCTCTCCCGTTGCGGAGCACAGGCTCCAGACGCGCAGGCTCAGCGGCCACGGCTCACGGGCCCAGCCGCTCCACGGCATGTGGGATCCTCCCGGACCGGGGCAGGAACCTGCATCCCCTGCATCGGCAGGCGGACTCTCAGTCACTGCGCCACCAGGGAAGCCCTAATATCTTTCTTATATTAAGCATTTTGAAGTGAGCCAAATACAGTCATCCCTCAGAATCCATGGGGGATTTGTTCCAGGACCCCTTGGATATCCAAATCCACAGGATGCTCAAGTCCTTTATACAAAATGGTGTAGCATTTGCACACAACATTGGAACACACTCCCAGATACTTTAACCCATCTCTAGATTACTTATGATACATAATACAATGTAAATGCTATGTATATAGTTGCAGAAACAATGTAAATGCTGTGTGAATAGTTGCCAGTGCATGGCAAATTCAAGTTTTGCTTTCTGGAATTTTTTTTCCCCAGTATTTTTGATCCATGGTTGGCTGAATCTGTGGAGGCAGAACCTGTGGATATGGAAGACCAACTGTACTATTGATTCATTTTAGAATGTATGTTTTTGAAATTTTAAATATTTAATACAAGTAAAAGGGATGTGTGGTGACAAAGTCCTCTCTGCCCACAGGCCTTCACCCCTCTACCCAGACACACCCACTGGGAAACATTTCTCTGTATCCTCCCAAGGGTATGTACAAGCACAAAGATACACTTCATTCTGCTTTTTACAAAAACTGTAGCATGTGTTATATTGTGTTCTACTGCTCTTTGTTGTTTTCAAATAAAAGTCTAGCTGAGGCTATTTTGGAGATGCACTATCTTGTTCTTCTAAATTTATTTATTTTTGGCTGCATTGGGTCTTCGTTGCTGCACGTGGGCTTTCTCTAGCTGTGCTGAGTGGGGGCCACTCTTTGTTGCGGTGCGTGGGCTTCTCATTGCCATGGCTTCTCTTATTGCAGAGCACAGGCTCTAGGCTCACAGACTTCAGTAGTTGTGGCACGGCACGCAGGCTCAGTAGTTGTGGGGGGGCCCCAGGTTCAATCCCTGGTCTGGGAACTAGATCCCACATGCATGCTGCAACTGAGTCCACATGCTGCAACTAAGAAGTCCCCATGCTTCAACTAAGATCCCGAGTGCTGCAACTAAGACCCGGCACAGCCAAAATAAATAAATAAATATTTAAAAAATAATTGACACATATATATCTTAAGCATATTATTTTTCCTTACAAAAGACTCTCCGATTTGTCTATTGTTTTCTTGTAAGGCCATGTCTCCTTCATGTCTGAGTTGCCTTTCATATAATGCAGAATACTACCTACCTTCTGCCAGATGTTTTATAGCTGCCTCAGCAACTCATTTAATTTCTTCCCACTGCACCACCAGGGAAGTCCCTACTTTGTTCTTTTAACAGCTGCATCCTAACTCATTACGTCAGTGATTTTTAGCCAGGAGGCACTTTGGAAATCTGTGGGCCTCTGACAGTGGATGGGGGCAATGCTGGACATGTTATAATGCCTGAGACTGCCCCACTGACTTCCAAACGTCTGGCCAGATGTTAGTGTATGCGAAAAACTCATTTATAATTATGTAAGTCTAAAGTCCATTTTACATATTAACATGAAGGGTTTGGTTTCGGGCTGCTGAAAAATCTGAATATCCGTGGCACTTCCGAGGCCTCCAACTGCTGTGTAATGGAAGGGATGCTGTGTAATGGAAGGGAAGCATAAACTTCAGAAGGGCTTAAAGGCTACTGGAATCATGTCAAAGAGCCACAGAGGTCAACTTAGAGGGGCTTGTACTAGCCAAATTTGGGATGATTTGAGCATCAAAAACAATGAGTGCAGGGACTTCCCTGGTGGTCCAGAGGTTAAGACTACGAGCTCCCAATGCAGGGGGCCAGGGTTTGATCCCTGGTCAGGGAGGTAGATCCCACATGCCGCAACCAAGCCCCAGCACAGCCAAATAAATAAATATAAAAAATAATGAGTGCAATTGTTCGTAACACGTTTAATGAAAATCCACAGTGGTAGGAGGAGGGAGAGAGAGATTAGAAGATTACTCAATTTTTCGCAACTACAGAGTAATTGACTCAGGGGAATTCCCTGGTGGTCCAGTGGTTAGGACTCCTCACTCACAGGTTCAGTCCTCAATCAGGGAACTTGGACCTTGTAAGCCACGTGGCATGGCCAAAATTAGTTTTTAAAAATTGATTCAGGTGAAGATCATTAACTGATGCTAAAAGAAAATAATCAGGTGAAAGGTCTGGGAGCAGGGTCTTCACACATCCCACAGGTTACCTACTCAGCAGAAAGAATATAAAGTACCTTTCCAGTGGAGCAGTCAGACCTCCTGTTGAGTCAGCATGAGATCATATGCTGACAACAGGATTAAGTGCATATAGCATCACCTACAATGCCTTCCTGCATAAAATGTTGAACATGTGTCCATTCAAGCTTCTCTACCTAATTTCCAGTTTACAGAAAATACAAGAGCCAGAGGAACAAGCAAGTAACACAAAATGGAGACCTTAGGTAGCTCCAAAATCAGGGACATTCGACGAAGTCAATGTCCTGGACTGTTTAAGGAGTTGATGTCAAAAAAAAAAAAAAAAAAAAAAGGCAAGAGGCCAAGACCACACAGTGTAGGACTCAATTTATATGATATGTCCAGAAAAGGTAAATCTAGAGACAGAAAGCCAACTTGTAGTTGCCAGGGACTGGGAGTGAAAGCAGAAGGGACTGCAAATGGGCACAGGGTCTTCCTGGTGTGGTGGATTACGGTGATGGTTGCACAACTCAGTAAATTCACTAAAATTATTGTACTCTTAAAATGGTTGAATTTTATGGTGTATAAATTATCTCAATAGGCCTTTTTTTAACATTAATAGAAATTACAATATGTTAAAAAGTGGAAGGACTGTTCTAGATTGAGACAAAAGAGACCTAACAATCAAATAGTGTGTGAACCTAGGTTGGATCCTTGGGGGCAGTGGGGGGGGTGTGTGGGCGGGAGAGCACATTATTAAATACATTGATTGTATGTAAATCATACCTTAATAAAGCTGATTTTAAAAACACCTCTAGGGACTTCCCTGGTGGCACAGTGGTTAAGAATCTGCCTGCCAATGCAGAGGGCCACGGGTCCAAGCCCTGGGCCGGTAAGATCCCACATGCCGCGGAGCAACTAAGCCCGTGCACCACAACTACCGAGCCCGTGCACCACAACTACCGAGCCCGGGCACCTAGAGCCCATGCTCCACAAAAGAAGCCACGGCAATGAGAACTCCGCACACCGCAAGAAAGACCCAACGCAGCCAAAAATAAAACCACCTCCGGAACCAGTGGGGGAAATCTGAATAAGGACCGTACACTGCAGTTTGTATGGATTTTGCTTATTTTCTGAGGTGTGCTAAAGCAACTGGGTGAGCCCTACCTTATTGGATACATGGCTGGCCCTCCCTGGATGCAGCAGCTCTTGTGCTCAGGGAAGCTGAGGCCACACTGTAATCGATTCTGCTCACCTTGCCTTGTCCTGGAGGCCTTCATAACGTAGCAGCCACTTACCCTTTCAAAACTAAATAGTATGGGGCTTCCCTGGTGGCGCAGTGGTTGCAAGTCCGCCTGCCAATGCAGGGGACACAGGTTCATGTCCCGGTCCGGGAGAATCCTACATGCCACAGAGCGGCTGGGCCCATGAGCCATGGCCGCTGAGCCTGCGCGTCCGGAGCCTGCGCTCCGCAACCGGAGAGGCCACAGCAGTGAGAAGCCCGCGTACTGCAAAAAAAACAACAAAAAAAACCTAAACAGTCTGTTTTTAGGGACACACATAGGTGATAGAGTGATAAACACAAAATCAGTGACCTCAAAAAAAAAAAAATGGGCCTCTTGGGAGGGACAGAGTATGCAACTGGGGAGGCCTCCCAAGGGGAGTTCTTGATCTTAAAGGAAACCATGTTCACGAACATAAAGACCTCAACTGGACCAGATTATGGCTCAGATTACCAGGTCTGCACAATGGAATGAGAACACCTCAAATGACCATGACGGCCTCTACAACTAGCCAGGGAGAAGTTCCCTCATCTATAGACAGTTACCTGGTCACCAGTTGGTCTGGAGCAAGGCAGAGCCAGATGCCTTCTGCAGGTAGACTGTACCACACCAGGTCTGCCTGCCTTTCTCTAGCGGACTGAACTTCACAATTGAGCTGTCATAAACTCTGTACTCCGCATCTACATTCTCAAACAGCTAGATATCCCAAGAACATGGTCCAAAGACCCCTCCCCACAGAGGCTAAAGCTTGACATATTTCCCTCAAGGAGGGCCACCACAGAATACGCTCAAATTAAGCTTTGTTAAAATTAGCTGATTTTCAATTTGTTATAGTAATTTTGATGGATAACCCTAAATGTGCCAAGTGAGAATTTTCCACTGTCATCCTTAAAGGAGTACTGTTCCAACATGGTCACAATCTTGAAGTTCCACCTTTTTTCCCTGCCTGAGCCTACATCTTCCGTATTCCACTCACAGCTTGCCCTTGGGATACTCGATCAGCAAAACTTTATTCTTGGATCAGGGAAGCAAAAAAACAAGATACTTTTAAACAAACACAGCAACTGTTGTCTTAGAAGTAACGTGTTGCTGCTTAAAAATGAAATCTACATCAATACCCTAACCAAACAAGGACAGGCAACGGTTGTTTAGTCTTTATTTCATAACCATAAACTTAACTTTGCAATTCAGCTAAACTTGGAGGGGAATAAGGAAAATATGGAACCCAAAGAAGTGCAATGAGAGCACAAAGATTATAGTATATTTGGAGCAGATGGGGATGAAGGGGTGCTCTCCTGAGCTACAGAAGGAATGGTCTGGTGGTTAAGATAAAACACAAGTCAAATTTATTATTAGATTTGTCCACAGTCAGCAATGGTGATCTTCTTGCTGGTCTTGCCATTCCTGGAACCAAAGCGCTCCATGGCTTCCACAATATTCATGCCCTCTTTCACCTTGCCAAAGACCACATGCTTGCCATCCAACCTGGAAACAGAAGAATAAACATTACTACCTCCGATCTGCAGGTAGTAATGAAATAGAGAGAAATAAGCAGCCTGTATTGTGCATTGAGATAAGAACAGTGTCCCACAAATCAATATAGCATACCCAAGCAAGAGAAGACCAGAAGAGTGGTTTATCCAGCTTTTAGCACTAGCTAACGCCAACTAGTTAAATACTGGAAACATTTTATCCTTTTACCTAAAAAAAAAAGTGTCAACACCAGATTACTTTAAGCCAGTCTAAAAAAGGTGGTCTCCAAGAGTCTCTAATCACTGTTAATCCTAATTTTAGAATGGGCCCCTAAAAAAGAGCCAACAAATCACATGCTAATTAGATGAAAGCACCACTCTTAAATTCAACTACTCAACAAGGTGCCCTGTTTTGCTATTAGAATATGTCACTTTCTATAGTGCACTATCTAAATTTGTGACTATTCATGCTTTTCTACTACTTTAGAGCAGGAACAGCAGGGAAAGGTTGCCTTTGCTATGTTCTGCTCTTACCACTCAGTCTTGGCAGTGCAGATGAAAAACTGGGAACCGTTTGTGTTGGGGCCAGCATTTGCCATGGACAAGATGCCAGGACCCGTATGCTTCAGGAGGAAATTCTCATCATCAAATTTCTCCCCATAAATGGACTTGCCACCAGTGCCATTATGGCGTGTGAAGTCACCACCCTGTGAACATAAAAGAGGAACCTGTCACTTTTGGCAACACAGCTGGAAAACATGCCAAGTCTGCAAGGTTCAAACTTTAAAACTCAAGTTTAAACTAATTAAAAGGGTCAAGTGGAACCAAAATGGTAGAATTAACATTTTAGTTCATATATGCACTTAAAAAAAAAAACATTTGTTTATTACAGACCACAGCAATTTAGATGGCATGGTATCAGTGCAAAATTGTCAAATAGACAAATGTAACAGAAAACAAAGTATAAAAGTAGACTGGCACCAATGCAGACAGACCATATGTGCACATCCTGAAATGTTCTGGCTCAATCCCAAATTAAGAGAACCCAAATCAGTATCAGTAAATTTCATACCTGGCACATAAATCCCGGAATTATTCTGTGAAAGCAGGAACCTTTATAACCAAAGCCTTTCTCCCCAGTGCTCAGAGCACGGAAGTTTTCTGTTAAAATAAAGTGTATATGTATATAGACACAACAGTTAAAATCAGAATACCTTTGTTAAACATTTAAAAAAGAAATAAAACTAACCTGCTGTCTTTGGAACTTTGTCTGCAAACAGCTGTAAGAGAAAATGACAGTTAATGAAAAACATCTGCTTACATATTTTGTTGCTTAGTACCCTTGTCTTTAGGGGCCTCTGAATCATAAATTCATTTTCTCACTAGAAGAGAATGCTTCTTCAGTAATTACTTTGAATCCCAAATAAGAACGGCTCCTGACAGCCTTAAGGTCCTGCGGGGTTGGGTTAGCAACATGACACCCAAAGACATGCCAAAACTCCAGAACCAGGAATGACTCAGATAGTGTGAGGCTTCTAAAAAGTGACTTAAAACTTTTATGTGTATCACACCTACTTCTAAACAGATAGATGGTCTCTCAAAGGTACATCACCTCCCCCAACTTCAACTTGAACCTAAAGACAAGAACTTTCAAGAATAGCAAGTACTCCTGCACGATCAGGGAGTAAATAGCTGTAATTTTAGTCACTGGTAATGAAAATGCTACTACCTCCAATCTGTTAACATAGCTTTATGGATTGGATGAGCAGTCACTTCTTGGTTTCCAGGTCCCTTACCTAGTAGTGGGGTAAAAAATAAAGATTGGTTTCTAGTACAACTGCTTCGAACCTTTCCTGCATATATCAAACATTTTGGCTAAAAAAGCTTAAATACCATAGAAAACGCAAGCCCTTGCATAAAGACAGTTTAAAGTACTTAATGAACTATTCCACAGATCCGTGACTTAAATCATCTACTGAAATCCCTGGATGTTTCTTAGAAGACTTACTATTTAGCTTCTAAGTACTGTATATAAAACATACGGTCTCTTAAGTATTAACGTGTCTCCAACCCTCGTACTAACTCGTTTCCCTTTTAGACCCTTACTAAAGTTAAAGCTCGCAGTGGCAGTTCCACCTCCATTCTCACCAAGGGATCTGTCAGAGCGCCTATCTCATTTCCATTAAGCCCTCTGGCTAACCTGAGACACACAAGCTACAAAGAGTTAGGCTCAGGCCAAGTTTCCACGTGGCCCCTGGCCAATTATCAGCTGACTTCGGATAAAGGTGGAGTATACATCTACTGGATGTAATATTTCTCCAGTTTTTACGTCAGGGCAAGTTTCCACATGGGCCCTTATCAATTCTTAGCTCTGACTACAGTGAGAGTGGGCTACAGACTGATCTGCATGGGGGGCTATCTAAGCTTGGGCGGAGATCCTACAACCTGATCACTGGCGGCTCTTTGAGAAGTGGTCAAAGAGGATAAAACCACTTAGGGCTACACCCCAAGACCTACCATGCTGGGTTAACTGGAACGGAATCCCATTTACCGTTTGAAGAGCCCGCCGACTTACTTAGCTACCCTGCTGTGATTACAAACTGATTAAGAAGTACCCGTAACACGCCTGAACTAATTAGGAAACCAGCGCAGAAGGCCTGCCGCTCTGCCGGTCTCGACTAGCCTGTTCTGCGCGGGGACGACCGGGAGGGGCCCGGGCGCCTCCCACCCGCCGTCACCGCAGCGGAAGGCGGGCCTCGGCGCCAGCGGAGGGAAGGCGGCCGGCACATTTCCGCTCGGGGTGGGGGCGGGGAGGGGCCTCTTTCTACATCAACCTCGCGATTTTAAAACACCCGGGGAAGCCCTCGAGCCGGCCGACCCCACACCCTTATTATAACCCAACCCTGAACTAGCAAGCGTCCTTCGGGACAACGGATGGGCTGCTATCCCCACCGGCCCTGGCGCGCCCGGCGCGGGAAAAGGCAGCCTTCAGGTGCGGCCGCCGCGTCGGCTCGAAGGAAGCGGCTTCCGAGTCCTCGAGGGCGGCCCCGGGAAGGTCGCGGCTGCCCAGGGCCGGCGCCCGCCTTCCGTCTGGGGCGTTGCCGACCCTCAGGGCCCCGCGATCCCACGCGGCGGCCAACGGCTCGCGGCCCGAGCACGTGCGCGGCCGGAAGGGCGCGGCCGCGCCTCCCCCGCCCGCCCCGCCCGCCCGCCTTTGTCTGCCCGCCGCCCCCGGCCTCCCAAAATGGCCCCTCGTCAGGAAATGGCGCCGCGCCGCCCGCGTTCCTCAGGCGGGGCGCCCGCACCCAGCCCCTCGGCCTCCCCCCCGCCGCCCGCTCAGGCCCACCCGGCGCGCCGCCGCCCGCCCCAACCTCGAAGGAGACGCGGCCCAAGGGCTCGCCGTCGACGGCGATGTCAAAGAACACGGTAGGGTTGACCATGGTTGGGCTGCGCGGGAAGTTCCGATGTGGCGGCGTCTGCAAAGCAGCACGAGCCCCACCGCCCGCCTCTTTTATAGCCGGTTCAGGCCCCGCCCATGGCCGGTCGCGCGCCTCGTCTCTGGCCAATCGCGACCGTGGGTCAGTCGAAGTGACGGTGTGCCTGGGCCTATGGGTGGAGATGGCGCCGGAGAGGAGGGACGGGAGACGCGCGTGCGCGCTGGCAGATGCAGGCAGGTTCCCGCCCGCCGCTTCGGTCTCCGCGCTGCGGTGTGGGGTCGCGCTGAGGCGACCGGGTTGGGGACGGGACTTGGAGACCGCCCTGGTGGGCCGGTTGGGTCGGTGGGAGCCCGAGAGACATGCACCTGCCTGGGCCCGCGGCCAGGACGTCTTCCCATCGCGCAGAGGGGGCAACTGAGGCAAACGCAGGCCTCAAGGTCGCGCCGCCCGCCAAGGTCGCTCGGGGTCCAGGGCCCATGCCGCTCTGGGAGGCCAGGTGGCTTTGGGCATCACCATTTTCCCACTGCAGATGAGGATGAGGCGCAGCCGCCGCCCTCTCTCCCTTCCCCCTTTCTCCCCTAGTCTGAAAGGTTATGAAATGCTTCCAAAATACCCTACTTTCCGAAAATATCTTGCACACTCTGCTTGAATTTTCTCCAGGAGGAAGACGTTAAAACAAGAGCCTGTCACTTCCCTGATAGTGCAGTGGTTAAGAATCGCCTGCCAATGTGGCGAGGTGGGTTTGAGCCCTGGTCCGGGACGATCCCACATGCTGTCGAGCACCTGAGCCCTTGCGCCACAACTGCTGAGCCTGTGCTCTAGAGCCCGCGAGCCACAACTACTGAGCTCACATGCCACAACTACTGAAGCCCGGGCGCCTAGAGCCCGTGCTCCGCAGCAAGAGAAGCCACCGCAATGAGAAGCCCGCGCGCTGCCACAAAGACCCAACGCAGCCAAAAATGAATAAATTTATTTTTTAAAAAAAGAAAAGTGAACTCCCTTAGGCAAAGATATTAATAATACTTTTATTACTAGTACTAAATGCACTTATATGGCCCTGGTCTTTTGTTCGGAAAACCTTGAAAAGAAAATTTATATATCCTTTGACATTCAGAATGTTATTTAGTATCTCCAAAACCAGGATAGGGTTGTGAGAAGCAAATGAGAGTCCTTCTGAAAGATGAAATCCAGTGTCTGGCATCATGCCATCGTTATTAATAATGGCATTGTGAGCCTGCATCTGCTCAGAATTTATAAGAGTGCGGTTTTGTTCTCACAACCACCCCAGAATCCCCATTTACAGATGCGGAAAGTGAGCATCCTTCATGTTAAGTAGCTTGCTCAGAGTAACCAGCTTAGGAGTATTAGCAAAGCCAGAACTAGCAACTGCTTTTTTGCCCATTCCCCAGCACCGGTGCTTTCTGACCTTGAGGAAGCTGCTTGTCCTTATCTGACACTGAAAAAATGACCCGAGGCCCTCAGGCATAAACTCCCTCAACTTCTCTCTCCTCCACTCTGAACCTTAAAGCAGTTAGGAACCCCTCCTAAGAAATAAATGAATGAATAATAAGGTCGTCACTTATGACTTCCCTCACATTACTATTCAGGGCCCTCCCTTCTCTTCACCATCATCATAGTCTCTCACTCACTTCTTCTACCAAGAACTCAGAGGGGCACCCTCCACCTGCGAGGGCTAGAGGCAGTGAGGGGAAGCCACGTTATGTCCTCTGCAGGCCCCAAAGACGGGGGTCTCTGTGGCAGGCACACAGGCGTGGCCAAAAGGATCCTGTCTGCAGCCAGGCCAGCCTGGGCATTACTGACCTGAGTTAGGTGGTAAAATGTGCAGTAGTTTTTTGTTTTGTTTTGTTTTTCTCTCTCTCTGTCTCTTTGACTTATGTATACATTTCTTTTTCTTGCTGCACTGTGCGGCGTGTGGGGATCTTAGTTCCCCAAACAGGGATCGAACCCTCACCCTCGGCAGTAAAAGCATGGAGCCCTTAACCACTGGACCGCCAGGGAATTCCCTGCATTTTCTTTTTTAACAGCTTTTAACAAATGAATTTCATGGTATGGAACCTTTATTGAGATGTAGTTTACATACCATGAAATTCACTTGTTTTAAGCGTACAATTCAGTGACTTTTTAGCAAATTCAGAGCAGTGCAGATATCACCACAATCTAATTTTAGAACATTTCCCTCACCCAGAAAGAACCTTGTGCCCATTTTTAGTAACTCCCTGTTTCCACCCAATAACTGCTTTTAAAATTGTGTAGTTAAAAATTGATTTAGACTTGTGGTTTCAAATGGA
Organism: Delphinus delphis; assembly: GCF_949987515.2. Classification (NCBI taxonomy): domain Eukaryota; kingdom Metazoa; phylum Chordata; class Mammalia; order Artiodactyla; family Delphinidae; genus Delphinus; species Delphinus delphis. Next base: position 10,734,434 of record NC_082691.1, read on the forward strand.
AATATTAAAGTTTATATATTGCATTTTTTTTCTTTTAGTTTTGGCTGCATTGGGTCTTCGTCGCTGCACGCAGGTTTTCTCTAGTTGTGGCGAGCGGGGGCTACTCTTCGTTGTGGTGCATGGGCTTCTCATTGTGGTGGCTTCTCTTGTTGCGGAGCATGGGCTCTAGGCGCATGGGCTTCAGTAGTGTGGCACAAGGGCTCAGTAGTTGTGGCTCATGGGTTCTAGAGCGCAGGCTCAGTAGTTGTGGCGCACAGGCTTAGTTGCTCTGCGGCATGTGGGATCTTCTCGGACTAGAGATCCAACCCATCTCCCCTGCATTGGCAGATGGATTCTTAACCACTGGGCCACCAGGGAAGTCCCTACATATTGCATTTTAACATTTAAGAGAACTTTAGGTTCAACCTATTTAAAAGTTTATCAGAATTGTTTAATGCCCAGGGAGGTTTTTTCATTGTTAATTTGGACAATGAAGTACTTTAAAAGGAAACCAAATGTATTACATCTATAAATGCAGTTTAAATATTTGAAGATATATTAAAAGAGTTCAAATCTGCCATACCTATAAAGAGACAAATATTATGTGTAAGCTGAAGAACTATGTTTTAAATTGTAGTTTAATACATTAAATATCAGTTGTTAAAATATAACAAAATAACTCCTGAGTAGTCTTGCTACGTAAGAAAAGATGCAGGGCTCCAATTCTTACATCAGGGAACCCAGAGGACTTTACTCCTCACCCCGCCACCCCGTCCTCAGCTCCAGCCCCATCACTTCACAGCTTCACAGGTGCCACCACCTCCCTTCCCCTCCCGCATCCCCCAAGTTCATGTTCAAGATCGTCTGACTGCCGCAAAGACTAAGGAAGGGGGAGAAAAAGAAAAGGGCAGAAGGCTCGGGAGTGGAGCCATCACAGCCTTGTTTGCAAAGCTTTCCCAGGAGCCCCACCCAGCGGCTTTCACCCTTGGCAGCAGGAATCCAGGAAGATGAATATTTTGATCTGGGCACATTGCCACCTGAGCCACCCGGCTTCTGATAGTAAGGAGGAAGGCAAGATGGCTGCTTTGGGGAGACAGCAGGCGACATCCGAGGCAACAACTATTGCTGACCCAGCAGAAAAGGGATGGACTGGGAGGGACTGGGAGTTCTCAGCCCTTAGGAAACCTGCACATCAGGACACAGGGAGAAACCCACCTCAGCCTGGCCTGGGGGAGGACCACCCCCCCAAACGTTGGATTTGATGGCAGGGCGGGACCGGGGTGGGGCTGCATCTGCTTAGTGAAGCCCAGATCATTCCCAATCTCCCTGGATCACCCCAGATCACCAGAGGCTGGGAAAGGTGGTGTCTGGTGTTCTCACATAAGGTGGGGAATTTCCCTAACACAGAAAGGGGCACAGTAACCAAAAAAGGGGGAAATGAGGCCTAAGTTAGTTAATTCAAGATTCCAGAAAATATCGGGTGCCATTATTACGATCATTATTTAACTCTCATAGCAGTCCTTTGAAGTAGATACTATTATTTTGATTTTTTTTTTTTTTTTGGCGGTGCTGCATGGCACGGCATGCAGGAATCCTGACCAGGGATGGAACCCGTGCCCCCTGCAGTGGAAGCATGGAATCCTAACCACTGGACCACCAGGGAATTCCCTATTTTTCCTATTTTTCACAAGAGGAGACAGAAGCTCAGAGAAGTTGAGTAACTTCCTCAAGCTCACACAGCTGCGAAGAGGTAGAGCCAGATGTCCATTCTACCTGGTTTTGGGCCCTGTGCGCCTCACCACCATGCCACATCCTGAAATTTAAAAAAATTATGGTAAAATATACATAACATAAAGTTTACCATTTTCACTATTAAGTGTACCGTTCACAGGCATTAAGTACATTCCTATTCTTGTGCAGCATCCCCACCATCCATTCCAGAACTTTTTCATCTTCCCAAACTGAAACTCTGTCCCCACTGAACACTAACTCCCCATCTCCTCCCCCAGCTCCTGACACCCACCATTCTTCTGCTGCTTGTCTCTATGAATTTGCTTGTTCTAGGAACTCCATGTGAGTGGAATCATACAATATTTGTCCTTTTGTGACTGGCTTATTTCACTTAGCCTAATGTCCTTAAGGTCCATGCATGTTGTAGCATGTGTCAGAATTTCCTTCCTTTTAGTAGCTGAATAATATTCCATTGTTTATCCATCCTTCCATCAATGGACACTTGGGTTGCCTCCATCTTTTGGCTATCGTGACAAATGCTGCTATGAACATGGGTGAATCCTTTCTTTCAATCTTTTTGTGTATATACTGTGAAGTGGAATTGCTGAATCAGACAATAATACTGTTTTAATTTTTTAAGGAACTGCCATACTGTTTTTTTAATTAATTAATTAATTTATTTATTTTTGGCTGCGTTGGGTCTTTGTTGCTGCGTGCGGGCTTTCTCTAGTTGCGGTGAGTGGGGGCTACTCTTCTTTGCGGTGCACGGGCTTCTCATTGCGGTGGCTTCTCTTGTTGAGGAGCACGGGCTCTAGGCACACGGGCTTCAGTAGTTGTGGCACGCGGGCTCAGTAGTTGTGGCTCATGGGCTTTAGAGCGCAGGCTCAGTAGTTGTGTTACACGGGCTTAGTTGCTCCGCGACATGTGGGATCTTCCCGGACCAGGGCTCGAACCCGTGTCCCCTGCCTTGGCAGGCGGATTCTTAACCACTGAGCCACCAGGGAAGCCTGCCATACTGTTTTTCACAGCAGCTGCACCATTTTACATTCATACCAGTTTCTCCACATCCTCACCAGCATGTTATATTTTCTGTGTGTTTGTTTTTATAATAGCCATCCTAATGGGTGTGAGGCAGTACTTCATTGTGGTTTTGACTTGCATTTCCCTAAGGATTAGTGATGCTGAGCATCTTTTCTTGTGTTTTTGGCCATTTGTGTGTCTTCTTTGAACAGAGAAACATCTATTCAAGTCTTACCTATTTTTCAATTGGGTTGTTTGGCTTTTTGTTGTTGAGTTTTAGGAATACTTTACATATTCTTGATATTAATCCCTTAACATATATGTGATTTGCAACTATGTTCTCCCATTCTGTGGGTTGCCTTTTCATTCTGTTGATAGTGTCATGATTTTTTTTTTTTTTTTTTGAGCGCCCAGGTGGTATCCATTGGCTGGGTCTCAACTTTGGCTGCGTGATAACTCACACTCAGTTTTGACGTGTGTGTGGGTCTGACCACCAAGGGAAGGTCAACATTACTCACAAAGCTCAGTTCTCCAAATTCCTGGGGTGATTTCAGCAAAGTTCCTGTGGTGACCATCCTGGCCTCCTCCTCTAATGCTGAAGGTGGAACTACAGCAGGTGAAGACAGAACCAGGAGGGGAAACTGAGGCAGAGACCATTCAGTCCTCTGTCCAAGAGCAGCTACATCATGTATAGAGCCCATAGCAAAATGAAATGTGGGGCCCCTTATTCAAAAATGGTCAAGGAAAAAAAAAAAATGGTCAAGGATTCCAAGACAGGGATGGCAGAGCATTAAACCAAGCACAGGGCCCTTCTGAGCACGGAGCCCTGCGTGGCTGCATGCGTCGCTGGCCCTGCCACTGCCTTTGGTGGCAAACCGTCAATCCCTGGGAGCCCTAGACACAGGGGACTTTACACTCACCCCCTGGCTCTTTTCCAAGAGTCATCACCAAGTGCTCATGAGGAAGACAGGAGGCTGGTCCAGGAGATGGAGAAGACGCCCTGAGGCTCTGGGGGAGGAGCAGGGTCCTGAGAGACCCTCCAAGAACAGGGGCTCTGCAGTAAGCACCTGGGAGTGACTGTCTGCCCTGGGGGATCATGAGTAAGACCTGGCCCGAGGGTCAGGCACATGGCGCTACTGGAGGCTGAGGGTGGACATGCCAGACCCTACACCGTGTACCAGTGGGGGTGTGTCAGGAGAGCTGAGACCTCCTGAAGGACAGGCACATGGGGCCTCTGAGAGCAGGGGGATCAAGAGAAACACTACAGGTGTCCCCAGGCCACACCGACTGCCAGGCAATGGCCGTCGACCACTGAGGAGGTGAAAGAGCAGGGTGAGACCACCCGCCAAGGTGCTGGGGCACCGGGCCTGCCGCAACAGACCCTCACACACTCAGATGCCAGCGCTGCTAAAGGAAGGTCTGATCCTGCTGCCTGTGCTGAGCTGAATCTAAAGCAGCAACAAAGTCCGGACTCAGCTCACCCACAGGCCAGATGGGCTGAGCCCAGCACCAACAGCCAACACAGAAGGATGTGCCGTTTCCTGGGCATCCAACTCTTTACTTCAGCCTCTGCTATTCTTTACACATTGTGCTTGGTATTCAGTGACAAATCCTTCCTGCCTGACTGCCTTTGAACTGGGGCACTGGCTTTTTCCTGTCTTTGGACTGGAACTTACACCATTGGTTCTCCTGGGTCTCCAGCTTGCTGACTCACCCCACAGATCTTGGGGCTTGTCGGCCTCCATAATCAGGTGAGCTAATTCCTCATAATAAGCAAACAAACAAATATGTATATCTCCTATTGGTTCTGTTTCTCTGGAGAACTCTGACTAAATGTAGACACCAAAAACAAAAACAAAAACAAACAAACCCCAAGATAATGTGACCCATCATCTAGAAAGGCAACAATCAATAGAACCAGACCCAGACATAGCCTGTGTTATAAGACAAGAGACTTTAACCATGGTAAATGTGTAACAGGATATACTGCAAAGGGTGGATGATGTCACGACAGGTGAGATTTTCAACAGAGAGATAGAAACAATAAAGAAGAGCCAGGGCTTCCCTGGCAGCGCAGTGGTTGAGAGTCCGCCTGCCGATGCAGGGGACGTGGGTTCGTGCCCCGGTCTGGGAAGATCCCACATGCCGCGGAGCGGCTGGGCCTGTGAGCCATGGCCGCTGAGCCTGCACGTCCAGAGCCTGTGCTCCGCAACGGGAGAGGCCACAACAGTGAGAGGCCCGCGTACTGCAAAAAATAAATAAATAAATAAATATGTGGTTTTCCCATGCAAGGAAACCAGAGACCACTGGGAAAATGCCCGACCAAAGGTCAGAGGCAGGGAAAGGGCAAGGTGAGCCCCGAACAGCTTGGGCCAGAAAGCAAGAGTATTCAAGTCCAAATGGGTCGAGGAGCCAGGGTACCACCTGTCAAACTCGGGTCAATTTAAGTATCAAGAAGAATAATGAGAGTAGTTACGACACATTGGACAGAAACCAATCCAAGTCCACAGTGATTCTAAATAACAGGTGTATGTATGGTGGGGTCGCTCTTCACAGAATTCCAGGCAATGCATATAGAAGGAAAGATCAAAGGAGGAAAATCACTTTGCAGTGCAATCATGGGCATCGTCAAGGACCCTCAATGGGGGCTAAAACCATGTTGAAATCATGCTGAATGTCCTTACTCTGCAGCCCACTTACAAATACAGTAGGGGAGAGGCACCTTCACCAAGGGAGGCTGCTGGTTACCACTGAAAATAGCCAATGATGAGACAGCTGACCTTACAATGCAACGAGGCCGCTTGGGCAGGACTCCAGACTCTGAGGGGCCCTAGACACAGCAGATGTCTTCCTGGACTCCATGCACACAGAGGACTTCTGACAGACCGTATAGGGGTCCTTCCTGCTTTCCACCTGTTTAGGCTGTTTGTTTCTTTTAAAGTCAGTAACAATAATTAAGAATCGTATTTACAAATAATATGTAAGGTACCAATTGTTTAACAGACTTTTTTAAAAGAAACTTTTTTAAGAACAGTTTTAGGCTCATAGGGAAATTGAGGAGAAAGTACAGATATTTCCCATGTATCCCCTGTTCTCCACCCCTGCCCCTGGCCAACCTCCCCCATTATCATCATCCCCCACCAGAGTGGTGCATTTGTTACGACTGATGAAACTACACTGACGCATTATAGCCACCCAAACCCGCCGTTTACATTAGGGTTCTCTCAGTGTTGTATCGATACATTCTATAGGTTTTGACAAATGTATAATGACATGTACCCACCATTACAGTATCATGCAGAGTATTTTCACTGCCCTAAAAACCCTCTGTGCTCCACCTGTTATCTTTCAGCCCCCAACTCCTGGCAACCACTGATCTTTTTACTGTCTCCATAGTTTTGCCTTTTCCAGAATGTCATATAGTTAGAATTATACAGTATGTATTCTTTTCAGATTGGCTTCTTTCACCTAGTACTATGCATTTAAGGTTCCTCTATGTCTTTTAAAATTTTTTTATTGAAGCATAATTGATGTGCAATATAACAAAAGTTACTGGTGTACAACAGACAGCTCATTTCTTTGTAGTGCTGAATAATATTCCATTGTCTGGTTGTACCACAATTTATTTATCTCTTCACCTATTGAAGGGCATCTTGGCGGCTTCCAGATTTTGGCAATTATGAATAAAGCTGCTATAAACATCTGTGTGCAGGTTTTCGTGTGGACATAAATTTTCCACTCCTTTGTGTAAATACCAAGGAGCCCGGGGACGTCCTTGGCAGTCCAGCGGTTAAGACTGCGTGCTTCCACTGCAGGGGGCATGGGTTCGATCCCTGGTTGGGGAACTAAGATCCCGTGTGCCATGTGGCCAAAAAAATTTAAAAAAAAAAAACAGGGAGCCCAGCTGCTGGATTGTATGGTAAGAGTATGTTGAGTTTTATAAGAAACCACCAAACTGTCTTCCAAAGTGGATGGACCATTTTGCATTCGCACCAGTAATGAATGAGGGTTCCTGTCGCTTTCGTGTTTTATTTTTTATCATGAGTGTGTATTTACTGTACAAAAGCAGTGTTTCCTACTCATGTTGCAAGGAAGTCAAGCAGACGGTGACACTGTTGGCAGGTGACGGCTGCTCCACCGAGGCCTCTGCTGTCTTGGGCTCCTGCGGAGAGGGTGGGGGAGAAAAGAGCAGACAGACACCAGCCGCCAGAAACCTCGGGCTCTGTGGTCCTGTGCAGGCTCAGTCAGGAGGAGTTTTGGCTATAGACAGAAAATACCACACAACGCTGGCTCTGGCCACATGGACCTGTTTTGACATCAGCAGGGTCGGTTCTCCAGTCCTGCTGGCGTTACCAGAGCTTGCACCACCCCGCTCCACCTCGTGGTCAAATCCTGACCGCCATCCACATCCAGCCACAGGAAGGAAGAGCAGTATGGAGAAGGTGGCCCCATCGCAGTCAGCCAGTGTCCCAGCACCCAAAGGGGGCCACGAGGAGCTGCAGAGGAGCTGGGAAGGGAGCCGCTTCTGTGGGGGGGGCGGGCAGGGGTCCAGCTAGAGAGCAGGGTCACTGTGCCCGGATCTAGCTCTGCCACCAGCCATAGAAGCAGATGGCCGAACTCTTCCTCAATCAAACCAGCAAATGCTCCCTGGACACCTGCTGAGTGTCCTAGAGTGGCCCTGCAGGGCACAGTCCCTAGCAGGGGACAGTCACAAGCTGAGTGGAGAAGATGCCGGCAGAAGCTCTGCGTGCTTGCGAGGCGCTTGGCGGTGAGCAGACGCGGCGGCCCTCGGGGAGAATGGGCCAGGCCGCATGTACCTCCGGAAGACAGCTTTGCATCCAGCCCATTCGTTCCTGCCTTAATCTCTTTGACAAATGTTTTGGGCACCGGAATAATCCAGGACACAGGAGAGATCTGCTCCCTGCCCTCATGGAGTTCACTGTCTCATGGAGAAAACAGATTAAAAACTTATATGATCTCCTCTGACCAAGAATGTTTAACCACGCTCTAGACTTCCCTTGTAAGTGACAGGACACACAGGGGATAAAGGAGAAAGTGAACAATGCCAGGAGGGAACAACCAGGTGAATGTGGGACATTCTATAAGGTGACTTGACTGAACTGTTAAAAAAAAAAAAATCAATGTAAGGGGGAAGAAAAGGCCAAAGACTGTTCTAGATTGAATGAGACTAATAACCAGTTGCAAAAGTGAACCTTGATGGAATCCCAGATTGCAAAAAAAAAAAAAAAAGAAGTGATAAAAGGCATTTTAGGACAAATGGGACCTTTGAATATAATAGGTGAAGCTATGGAATTACTGTTCGTTTTCTTAGGTGTGATAATGGTAACGTGTTTATAACAGAACATTCTTGTTTTTCCAAGATGTGTGCTGAAGTATTTAAAGATGAAGTGTGGGGACTTCCCTGGCGGTCCAATGGTTAGGACTCTGCGCTTCCACTGCAGGGGGCGTGGGTTTGATCCCCGGTAGGGGAACTAAGATCCTGCATCCTGCATGGTGCGGCCAAAAAAAAAAGTAGGGATGAAGTGTCTCTCTGCAACTTACTTTCTGAAGCTGGCAACAAAAAAAGCGAGTGTGTGCATTAAAAAATACAGATATATGGAGGGAGTGAGAGGGAACAGTAAAGCAACAGGGCAAAATATTGACGGTGAATCCAAAGGTGGTGTGGATGTTCACTGTACTATGTTTTAACTTCACAAAGATAAACTATAATTGTCTGTAATTGATCAGCTACAATGGGGACCATGACAGCAACCCACAGGTGAACCATGGCCAGAGCAAGACGCTCCGACTCATTCTGGAAACAGAGCTCCCTGGGGAAGGGGCAGTTCAACCAAAGCCTGAGCTAGGGTAAGACACTGAGAAACCTGGAAATCTTCAGACGGGGTGGGGAGTGGGGAGGCAGAGGTGCTGGTCTCTGTGGCCGGGAAGCCTGGCTGGAGGAGGTGAGGCCAGGCTGGGCTGGCTTTGGGCTAAGGAATGTGGACCTCATCCTGGGGCACCTGGGGGCCACCTGCACCCCCTTCTGAAAACTGACCCCTCTCTCAGGAAGCGCTCATGATCCCACTCTAGTCACGGGGGCCCCCCTAGCTGAGCCAACCAGAGCCAGACCGGAAAGCAAACATACGGTCAGTGCCTTTCTGTGGTGAGTCAACTTGAGCCAGGCTTGGAAGCTCAGGTCTGGAGAACAAACCTTTCAGAAGGGGAGGAATGCCATCCTGGGGTGTGCCTGCCCATGTCCAGCTGTCCCTGACATTGACCAGGTTCTTGGCCTTCCCCAATCAGTAGCAATTGACCAGAGGCCAGACAAGAAATTCAAGCAAGGCTTTACTGGGGCCCCTGCTGCAGCAGCGGGGAGAGAGAACAAGTAACAGGTTCCCCTGCCCGCTCCCCTAGGCGGGGCCAAGCTGGTTCCTTACATGGGGTGAGGGTAGGGGTGTGTCCAGGGGTCCAGCTTAGGTGGTCTGCCCACCCCTTTGGTGGTGCTGTGCGCAGGCGGCACGCACAGTACCCTGCTTTTGCTTCTGACACCGTTTTTGCTCCTGGCTCTTCAGAAGTGGCAGTTGGGTTTTTTTTTTGGTCTTTTTGTCCATAATTTGCCCCAAGATGGTCCCGAGTGGGTCATGGTCACTTGCAACCTGGGTCGTGGCTAACACCCCATGGAGAGAGTTTCAGCAGAGGAGCACCCTGGCCAGAAAGAGTTGGGTGTCGGAGGCTGGGGAGCGGTGTTAATCACTGCTAGTCATAACTAGGAACAACTTACAGTTAAATGAAAATAAAAATACGAGCTTTAAGGGTCAGTTAACCCAGGGGTGCAGACCTATGATTCACTTATATTAGGTTCAAGACCAGGCCATATTCACCTCTGGTGACAGAGGCCAGAGCAGCAGTAGCTGAGGGGGTGGGGGGAATGGTGGAAACATCTGTCTTCACCTGGACAGCAGTTCCACAGGTGTATGACCTTACAGAACTCAGTTCTGTATGTCAGCTTAAAAAAGTGGATCAGGCCAGTGGCCAATGACTCCCAACACAAAAGGTTAAACAGTAAGACAAAGAAAAGAAAAAAGGCTTCAGCAGTCCCTGGGCCCATGAAACACTCCCTTGATCCTGTCTAGAGACTTCTCCCTCCAGCCATTGCCGCAATGTCCTTGCTTCTCTCGTAGAACCCGTGGCAGGCAGGATGAATGGTCTCAGGGACCACCCAAGCTTGAAAGGTTGTTAAGGAGGACAGGGCTGCAGGGGGTAGAGCTGAGGGGGCAGGGGTGGCAGCCCCTTGCTGCAGGGAGAGGACACAGGCCACCAAGCCTGGAGCGAGAGAAGGCCAGGAACATGGCAGTGCTGCTGGCAGGGAGCTGCCGAGAGGAAACACTCAGGAAGTATTCCCTCCTCTGCAGTGTTTACAAGAGTGGGATAAAGATTGGTATAAGCCTTTAAATGGTAGCATTCACCCATGAAGGCATCTGGTCCCAGACTTTTCTGTGTTGGGGGAGGTTTGATTATTGATTCAATCTCCTTACTTGTAGGTCTGTTCATATTTTCCGTTTCTTGTTGGGTCAGTTTTGGTAATTTGTATTTCTCGGAATTAGTCAATTTCATCTAAGTTATCTAATTTGTTGGTGCACGATTGTTCATAGTATACTCTTATCCTTTTAAGGTCAGTAGTAATTTCCCCAAGTTTCATTTCAGATTTTAGTCATTTGTTTCTTTTCTTTTAGTCAATCTAGCTTAAAGGTTTGTTCATTCTGTTGCTTTTCAAAGAAACAACTTTTGCTTACGTTGATTCTCTATTGTCTTCCTATTCCCTCTGTTTAATAGTTATTTCTTTCTGCAAGCTCTGGATTTAGTTTCTTTTTTCTACTGCCTTCAGTCCTAGTTAGGTTAACTGAGTTCTTTTTTGCTACTTCTTTTTTTGTAGTCATTCATTCATTCAGCTGTGCTGGGTCTTAGTTGCGGCATGCAGAATCTTTACTTGGGCATGCGAACTCCCAGCCACAGCACGTGGGATCTAGTTCCCTGACCAGGGATCCAACCTTAGCCCCCTGCACTGGGAGCATGGAGTCCTAGCCACTGGACCACCAGGGAAGTCCCTTTTTTTAAATGTAGACGTTTACAGCTATGAATTTCCCTCTTTACCACTGCTTTCATTGTGTTTTAGACTTTGGTGTGTAGTGTTTTATCTTGTAATTTATTTGTGATTTCTCCTTTGACCCCTCTGACTGTTGAAGAGTGTTCATTTACACACATTTGTGAGTTTTCGTTTCCCTTCTCTTATCTAGCTTCATTCCACTGTGGTCAGAGTAGGTACTTTGTATGATTTCAATCTTGGTAATTTATTGAGGCTTGTTTTGCGGCCTAACGTGTGGTCTCTCCTGGAGAACGTCCCACATACACTTAAAAATAACGTGTATTCTGCTGTTGTTGGGTGTTGTGTGTGTCTGTCAGGCCTAGGTAGCTTTTTAAGTTGCATATTTGGTACGTTCGTAAGGATATATAACACAAAGCATAAGGTGAAAACCCGTGAAACCACCGCTCCCCTTGAGGGTCAGAACACCACTGCCACTGTCACTCTCCCCAGACGCACCCCTGTGCTGTCCCCACAGGGAGCACTGTGTTGACCGCCTTGCTTTCCTTCCTGTTGCACATGTGCGGATCCCATGAAATGCAGACCTGGTGTTGCGCTTTATAAAAAGGGCATCACACCGCGTGAACTCCCACACCTTGCTTTCATCCCTCACGGTTTGAGGTGGCCACGGTGACGTCGGGGCTGAGGCGCCCCTCAGACCTTTCCCGACCTCTCTGTGGGTATAGCCCGAGCAGCCCATCTCCCGATCTCTCCACTCCACCCAGCACATCACAGGCCAAGGGTGCACAGCTGCCCCATACAGTGGGACAGCGCTCCCAGCTGTGCCTAACATCCACCAGAAAGGAGCCCCCCACCCCCTGGGGGTGGGCTCTGCTGGGTCTGGGCTTCTGGGCAAACCCCGGGACCTGCCTCTTTGCTCCCTGCAGCACTGGGGGCGCCGTTCCTCCCTCAGCCTCTCTCCACTTCCGTTCCCTCAGCCAGAAAAGCCAGAAGCAAGGCTGCAGAGGGACAGAAGGCCCACACCTGGGGTTCCAAGATGTCAGCGGGCAACGTGGAGCCCGCCCACACCGGACGCTCCCCCCGCGGCAGGTGTCCGGGGGCGCCCTCTCTCCTCCCCCAAGGGACACATAAGCCTTTTCTGCTGGACAGGAAGGCCCTCGGGGAGGCTCAGGCAGCTAGCACACAGACGAAGGCACTCGGTCCGGCCCCTCCTGAGGCCTCTGGCCCCATAGCTGGCTCCCTGCCTGAGGCAAGCCCACACAGTGACGTGGTGGCAGATGCGTCTCCCAGCCCTGGTGACACTTCACCAAACAGCTCTCCTGCCAAAGCCAACTTGGGAAATTCCAGGGACAAGGAAATTTACCCGGGGTTGCGAACAGCTGGGCCTTGGCTTGGAGCAGGGAGCCCCACCCAGGCACAGGACGCAGGTGGAGCAGGAAGGAGGGACTCGCCAGGTCCACCACGAGGGAGTCCTTTAATAGAGACGGGCGGACAGGGGACACAGCTCGGCCCTGCACCTGCAGTGCGGCGGCTCCTCCCCCACCTGGCGTGGCCCCAGGGTGGACACGGGAGAGGTGTGGTTTTAAAAAACACAGCGAGACCAATTCTTCACTTTCACAGAGAAGGGGAGCTTGGGGGAGCCGAGTCCGAGCCCCGCCTCCAGCAGGAGGGAGCTTGCCGCCCCCCCCCCACCGCTGTCTGCACACGGCCAGGGCAGGAGCCCCGGCTGCACAGAGGCCCAGCCACCCTACATCTGTCAGCGTTTCTACGCTAGGTACACTGTTGTGCTGTAGAGGCCCCACCCCCAGCGTCAGCCTGAAGCCTCTGGTGGGAGGAGGGACACCCCCAGCCCCTGCCACAGGAGGCTGGGCGAGACGGGGCCCCGGGACAGAGCAGCCCCGCTCCTCACCGGCCCAGGGCCAAGGGGTCATTGAAGTAAAAAGGTCAACGGTGGACAAGATGCAGGCCGGTGAGAGCAGGCAGGGGTCGGGGGGCCAGGGGCAGCAGGTGTGCATGAACCAGGCAGGGCTGGACAAGCATGGGTGGGGTGCGGACGGGGCAGGGACAAGGGCGGGGCTGGGGATCTCATCAAAAACAGTTCTGCAGCTGCAAACTGGGCCAGCGAGCACCACCGCCCAGGGGTCCCCTCCCAGCCAGTGCAGGGCCGCCTCCAGCCTCCAGGGCCAGGCGTCGGGGCGCGTCCTGGCTCCAGGTGTACGTGTGGGGAGGGCCGCTGGTGTCGGGGGGGCCGGGCTGGAGAGGAGGGTGTGTGACATCTGCGGGCATGTCCCCGTCGGCCAGGTGGTCAACAGGATCAGTTGTTCTCGAAGAGAGAGAGCAGGTCGTCATTGCTGTTTGTGGGGAGGTCGGGTGGGCCCAGGTAGGACAGCAGCTCGTCAGGGTTAGTCAGTTCTGGGAGCAGCTGAGGACAAAGCAAACCCGCCAGCTTTGGGCCTGGGTCCCCAGCCGGGATGCGGCACACCCCTCACCCCGACACAGGCTGGCACTGGAGCCCCTCAGCCTGCTCTGCACAGGGGCTCTTCCAGCGAAAGACTGCTCTGTGACCAGGAATCACCTGTGACAAGCTGTTCAAGGACAACATGGGACACCCAGGACCGTGAGGGGTCCCTGACGTGAACAGGGCGAATGCAGAAGGTGGGATCCCACTCCCTGGGATTTTCTGCTTTGAGCTGTGCTTTCTACATTTTTTCACGCTGAACTTTGTATTCATTTACCATGGTCAAGAGACAGTCACCTGTCTTTTTTGCACTGAGTCTGGCTCACATACCACCTGTGAGTCAGACAGGTCAAATCAGACCCTAAGGCCAGGGTCACCAGCTACAAGCCAAGTCTTCTCGGGGACTCTGCCCATGCCACGGTGGCACCCAGGTCCCCAGGGCCAGATGTCTGGACACAATCACCCATGGCTACTCTGGATACCTCACACTCGTCAACAAAAGCGCTGACGTCACCCGACCAGCTCTCCCTGCGTCTGGAAGTCACGGTGGTATCACTGTCCTCCCTTCTATGAAGCATGTGGACCCTGGGATGACAGATAAGCCACACCCCAGCCCCGGCTCCAAGTGCTCCCCAGCACGGGGCCCAGTACTCACGTCCAGGCCCGGTTCCGGGGCCTCCCCTGCCCCAGACACGGGGGGCCCCATCATGCCTGTGGCAGCACTGAAGGCCAGCTCACCGATGGGACCCGAATTCACCGGGCCCAGGGGCTGCCGGGATGCCGGGGGAGGGTTTGGATGGTGCAGCTGGGGCCCTGGGGGGCCTCCTAGGTTGGGGGCATGCAGCCCCGGAGGCCCAGGGTTATGGGCCGGGTCCAGGTGACCCGCTGGTGCCATCTGAAGGAGGAGAGAAGAACCTAGTAAAATGGCCCAGGGGCTCTCCGGGTGGACAGCTCGTCAGCCCCCCGCCTTGGCACTGACCTGGCCTGGGAGGCAGGGGGCAGATCTCTCCGGTGTCAGGAGGCTGCTGGGAATGTCGGATTGATAGGAGACAGGGGGGGGCCCCGGGGTGAACTCAGCAAGGGTCGGGGTGCTGGGCGTGGTGGGCGGGAAGGAGTCGGGGAACGTCCCGGGTCCCAGGAAGCTGGAAGCTGAGAGAGGAGAGCCAGGGGGCTCATGCCGGTAGAGCACGGAAACAGGCCAGCCACAGCATGGGCAGGACTCACTGAGCTCACCCAGAGAACGTCTGACTTTACGAACTTGCTATTCGGCAAAGGGCATTTCTTCTCATTGCTGCTGGGGGAGCTGGCTGATGACACTGCCAGGAGGCTGCGAGGGGACAGGAATGGGACCCACCGCACCCGGACACTCGCGCACGCGTGGTCGGACGGGGCCGGTCCATGGAAGTGTGCCAGCACAGACCTTTGTTCCAGACTACTGGGGAGGTACGTGCAGCTGCAGCCGGAGGCCCTGCTGCCCATCCCCGCCGGCTCGGCCGAGGCTGCGCCTATGCCACCAAGTCCCCAACCAGGCCCCCAGGCTCGCGGCCCTCGGAGTGACACGTCCACAGGCAGCAGACTGGTGGGAGAGGATGGATCATTTGTCCAGGGCCATCTGTTTCTAGGGCAAGCCCCCTGTACTCACCCTGGCTGGGGTAATCGCCGGCAGCCGGGGCTGAGGGGGGCTGGAGGGGGGCGAAGGGCGCGGCCCCAGGGCCCAGGGCAGCGATCATCTCCATCACGCTGGGCATGAGCACGTGGGCGGGGCTCACGGTGCGGCAGCGCTTCAACGCCGGCCCGTCCGGCTCCTCCTTGACGTGCACGTCAGGCTTCACAGGCACTGGCTTCCAGCTGCACGTGGGGTCGATGGTGATCTCCTCGTAGTCAGAGCTGGGCGGGGACATGCAGGGCTGGTCACCACCTATCCTGCTGCCTCTCCTGGCCCTGGGCCATTTTTAGGCAGACCTCCCACTCAAATGCTTGTGGCCACCCAGCACATTCCACGTGCTTGTGGGCTGCGGGCCTGGGTCGGATGTGGATTCCGTCCACGGCCTGGAGTCGAGCCCGCTCCACGCTGGATCAGCATGGGGTATCTCCCCACCTGTCCCAGGGCTGCCCTCTGCTGACCAAAGATGCTGGGGTTGCAGGAAAGGAGACTCACTTCTGAATGTAAATGAGGATGCCCAGCATGTACTGGTCCACCTCCAGGCCCTCCAGCAATGCCGTCTTGCTGTAGAAAACCAAGGGGACACACAGCTCAGAGGGCTGGCCCAACCTCTTCCCGGGCACAGGCCCTGTCATGTCTCAGCCCCCGGTGTGAGGTAACCCTGCGTGACGTCACTGCCCTGAGCCACTCCATCCCTCCTAGCCTGTGCTGTGAGCCCCACACCTGGCTTGTGGAAGGAAATGCCCATTAACAGCCTCAGAGGAAGTGCCACCCGCCCCCAGAGCCGTGGGGACCGTCTCTGACACACTCACTTGCACACGGGGCACCTCCAGGTCCCTCGCTCACAGTTGAGCTGTAAATAGGACTCCAGGTCAAAGCACTGCAGAGAAAGGGCAAGACAGTTCCTCACACTGGGGCCGGGGCAACCCGGCCATGCTCTGTGGTTTCAGGAACTTGGGGCTTATTTACTGCCTGTGTGAGAGGCTCGGCTCCCAGGCTTTTACCACGGCATCATCCTAACAGATGTAGGAGACGGGACAGCCTACGCAGCCCTCCCTGGGAATGACATGTGGCCAAATCAAGAACTGGGCAGCTCTGCCCAGTCAGGGAATGACTTCCAGGACGTGGTGTGGAGGAAAAACATGATGCAGAGCGATGTTTACCGCTTATGTAACCAAAAGGTGGGCGGGGGGGTGGAGGGTGTGTGTGCACGTACTTGTCTGCACGCAGAGCGTTTCTGCAGAGACAGACAAAGGCGCTGCTCCTGGGGGCAGGGCGGGGAGAGGACAGCGCCCTGCATCCAGGATGCCGTTTAAAATCGGAGCCCCAAGAACGCAGTGAAACGGCTGTTACGCTTAGAATAATGTTAGAAGAAACAAAAGCCCAGTCTGAGGGGAGAAGGCAGGGGAGCCAGGCCACCTGCCCACTGGCCGGCCTGTCCTGTCACCTGCCAGCCGAGGTGCTCAGAGGCCACTCCCGCTGAAGACAGTTAAAGGGCAACGGAAGTTCTGGCAAAGCTCTGCAGTGGCCACCTACCTGAATGTGGCGACAGTCATGGCCTCGGGCAGGGAGCTGGATCCTGCGGAAGGTGATGGGGCACTTGAGAGACACCTTGATGGCCGTCTGCTCCACCCCGTCCTCTCCGTTGGGCCCAGGGGTGCCAGGGATGGTGCCGCTGCTGAAGTTCCGCTTTACTGACATCGACAGGGGAAAGGAGGACGTGGGTGAGGGCCGCCAAGCGGGACCCGACCACTGCTGGCTCAGCACCTCCGAGGGGCGTTCCAGGGCTGACTGCTGCTCTCGGCACACAGCCCCCGCCCCAGAGAAGGCAGCCTTGTCTGTCATGGGGCCGGCTGCCTGGGGCCGAGGAACACAAGGGCCACTCACTCTTGGTGATGCAGTGCTCGGCGGGCAGGAGGCGCTTCTTGAGGAGACCCTGCAGCACCGAGCGGACGGACGGCCGGTGCACCAGCTGCAGCACGAAGAGGTGGGACTGCAACAGGAGGACCCGGTCAGTGGGACGTGGCCCGGGGAGGCGCAGCGCAGGCCCGTTCTCCTCTTGTGGCTAACGCACAGGCAGGCCACCTGCTGCCCCTCCCCGGGGAGCCCAGGGGACCAGGCCCACACCTATCTGGAAAGCTCACTGTGTGTCTGCACCAACCACGGCCTCTCTGTCGGAACACAATTATCTGAGAGGCCCCTGAATGTGCCCTGCCTACAGCATCCACCTTTATCCACGCTGGTCCAAGTGAAAACATCCCAGAACTGCATCGGGGCTGCCCGCCTCTGCCCCCTCCCACCCGGGCTGATCAGTGCTGTGCAGCTAAGTGCATCCTGCCTCTTCTAGTCCTGGATCCGGAGCCTGCTGGAACCTGAATGACTCCTTAACAAAGACTCAGGGTCAGCTGAGACTCAGGACCCTGTGAGCTTCCTCCAGGAAAGAGGCAGGCTCAGCTAGTTTCCCTTACATAATTAACATGAGCATCAAATTTAGTCACTGAACCTAACCCGAAAGCAGCAAGGGCATTTTTATTTGAGATCCTTTACTTACAAGGCCCAGGATGGGAAGGAGGAGAGCCAGTGCCTTTTTCTCTAGCCATGACGCCCCCAACCCAGCCCCGCGGAGGGCACTCACGCAGCAGCAGGCTGTGACGGTGATCTGGATGGTGTTGCGGCCCGGCTGGCACACGTGCTTCAGGTAGAGGGGCTTGTGGGAGGTCTTGTTGTCGCCACGCTCGATGGTGAGCGGGGTGGCGTTGACGCTGACCTGCACCGAGGCCGGCCAGTTGGTGTTCATCTGCCGGTCCTCGTGGTGGTAGCACTTGAACTGCAGCTCCAGGTCCGGCCTGCATGGGAAGGATGGATGCTGAGAGCGAGGGGGCGGTGCGAGGGGCTGCAAGCTGGGGGCAGGCGCCCACTCACCTCAGCATCAGAGTCTTGTAGACGGAGTCACGGAGCTGGAAAGCGTGATTGCTCACGGCCAGGTTGTGCTGCAGGCGGAAGGGCTCCAGGACCACCCCGTCCCGCACGGGGAAAGTCAGCCGCAGCTCGTCACAGGGGCCACTGCCTGGAAGCAGGCCATGCCGGTGTGAGCAGGCCACCTACAGGATGGCCACCAGGCCAAGCGGCCTGCTCCCGCCCCATCGCGGGGGCTGTGGCCCCTCCTCCCCTGCCATGGGGCTGGGGTTTGGGCAGCATCTCTCCCGGGACCCTGGGCTCGGCCTCCACCTCCAACGGGAACAGATCTTGGTGTCCCGCCATTCTGTCCTGCTCCAGTAGGAGCCCCAAGAATGATCCCTGAATCATGACCAGAGAACATGCCCCACCAACCCAAAAAAATGGCGTCTCTGGTGCTTTCAGAGGGGGTAGGAGGCAGAAGAGGTGCGAACAGGCCACCTGCTGTCACCCTAGTGCTCAAGCTAGGGTTTTAGGACCCCCAACTGCTGCTGCAGTGGTCTCCCGGAAAGCAGGAGTTCTTAACCAGAAGTGGGCTTCAGGGGGCCCCTGAAACCATACACAAAACTGTGCACATGGCTATTTTCCTACAGAGGAGATGGATGCTTCAAATGGATTTGCAAAGAGGTCCATTAATAGAAAATGAAGGTGAAAGCCCCCCACCCCCGCCAAGGTCCCTGCAGGACTGTCTGGAGCCCTGCCCATCTGTCCCGAGAGCAGACCTCACTCACCGGGTGGTGACGGGTGCAAGCTGCTCACGCCGGGCTTGAGGTCGGGCAGGAAGGGCGACTTGACCTCCTGGCTGGTGGACATGTAGGGGATGCTGCTGCCGGGGGTCATGGGCGGCGTGGGGCTCCCTGGCAGTGGGGAGCTGGGGTAGCCGGGGATGGAACGGGCAGGCTGTGGGGTTGAGCAAACAGTCAAGGTGGAGTGGTGTAGGGGTAGAGTTTGTTCTTGGAGCGCCCAATGGGAATGGTCAGACCAGGAACGGGCAGGGAGTCCACGCCTCCTCCTGCCTGGGCGCCCTCTCTCCAGGCGCCCACCCTATGGGCCTCCCACCGCCCATACCCCACTCAGGCCGGGCTGGCTGTAGCTGGCGCTCCCCCCGTTGAAGCGGGCACCCTGCCCGCTGAACTGCTCTGCGGGCTGCAGGAGAGAAAACCGCGTGTGCCTGGGACTGCCGCCTGCCCCTGAGCGCTCACAGGGTCCTGGACTTGACCCTAGGAGAGGGCTGGGGACGGGGGGCCCACCACACACACGGGTGTTGGCTTCTTTCTTCTTTATACACTTTTTGTGTCTTCTAAATAATCTACAGGGAGCACGTGCTGATTTCCTAATTTTAAGAACGACCACTACAGAAAAAGAGCTGACCCCACGCACCAGAGGGGTTTACGAGGAAGCCACAGAGAGGCTGAAAGGACACAGGTACACACACCTCCTGTCCGTCCTCCAGCGGCACTCTCATCGCTCGGGCCCCTCCCCTCAAGAGCTCCTGGCCCCTCTGGCCTGTCCCCTTGCTGGGCTTCTCTGCAGCAAGCAGAGGAGATGGGGACACTGTCCCTGAAGGACACGCAGGTGGCGTGGGTGCCTGCCTACTGCTCCATACACTGAATCTCACAGAGGGGCCTTTCGTACCTGGACTCCCCTCCTGGGAGCTGCCCTACGCTGATCAGGGCCCCCAGGAAGCTCCTGGCTGCTTGGCCACCCAAGCACACGCGAGCCCACTCGCCAGCCCCGGCTGCCTCAAGGTCCGCCTGTGTCCCACAGGGCTTGGCGTGGGCCAGCAGGGGCTGCAGAGGCCCGGGAGAAGCGGCCCTACCTTGTAGTGCAGTCCCGCGGGGCTGGGGGTGGACAGGGACTGGCCCGCACCCTGCTGCAGGGGCAGCCTGTGCCCAGGGTAGGAGGACGGGGCGGGGGGCTGCCCGGGGCCAGGCGCGTACTGGGTGGCGGCGGGCGTGTACTGGCCTCCTGGCAGGTACTGTTGCCCAGGATACACCTGAAGGAGGAAAGAGGCAAAATGGCCAGGAGAAGAGGTGCTGGGGAAGCCCGTTCCCGGGGAGGGAGGGCGGTACCCACCCTATCAGGCACAGCCGACTCTCCCTCCACACAACGGCTCTGAGGGCACTCGGGGTGGGGGGCCTGACCACTCACCTCACTGGAGTAGGCTCTCTTGACGCCCTGTCGGGGCAAGGGCTGGGCCTGGGGGGGCCCAGGGTACCCGTGCTGGGGCAGGCGCTGCCCTGCATATAGGGGCGCTAGGCCCGCTGCCCGGGTGGGGTTCATGCCCATGGGGCTCATGCCGGAGGGGCCCATCAGCCCTCCCACGCTGGCAGGGTTCATGCTGCTGGGGACACTGGGCCCCCGGGGACCGCCGTGCTGCAGGAACTGGCTGTTAAAAGACTGTCCGGCCCCCATCTGGGAAAAGAGGAGAGGAACCATCCAGGCCTTACCCACCGCTGTGGGCGCCAGCCTTGTGCCCATCCCCTGCAGGCGGGCTCCCCCTCGCCCCCTCCCCGGCCTGGGTTCTCTCCCCTCAGCTCCCTACTCCTTTCCCGCCTCATCTTCATCGGCCCCGGCACACAGCGTGCGTGTCCCCAGGGCCTCAATCCTGGCTGCCTGACAAGACCCTGCCTTCTGCACCAACGCACACGGGCCGCACAGGAGGAGCTGCGGGGCCTCACCGCTCCGTACTGGCTCAGCTCCTGGCTCTGCTTCTCCTGGAGGGCGGCCACGGTGGCCGTGGCCGTGGCTGTGGCCGTGGCGGCAGCAGCAGCCACGGCAGCAGCCGCCGCTGCTTGAGTGAAGTCGGTGGAGGGCCGTGCGGCGTGTGAGGGAAGGCCCAGGCCCCCTGGCCCCCCCGGGCCGCCCGCATACCTGTAATAGACAGACAGCTCAGCTCAGAGGCGCTCCCCTGCCATCTTCCGGGGGGTACACGGCACCCGAGGGGAGCCCCATTCTTTCCCACACACCCCCCTTGTTAGCTTGGGAGCCGGCAGGAGCCGCAGAGATGCAACGTTCAACACATCAGTGTCACACAGCTCCCAGGCGCCCAGCAAGTTAGCAGTGTCGCCCCCAGAGGGCTCCTAGCACGCCTGCCAGGGGAGCGGTCCTGCTTACCCAGCGGTGAAGCCGGGGCCCCCGGGGTAGCCCCCGCGGCCATACACCCCTTGCTGCACGTAGCCCTTGTTGGCACCGCCCTCACCGAACGCCTGCTGTCCCAGGCACTGCGGGGAGTTCAGGGCAGAGCTGCCGCCTGCCATGCCGGGCATCATGGAGCTGCCGGGGGGGCTCCCTGCGGGGCCCATAGGGTTCCCCAAAACCTACAAGGAAGCAAGAATCACCAAAGGACACCATCCAAACAACTTGCTTCATGCCGTGGTTCTAAATTGCTGGAAAGGAGAGGCTGGGCAGGTGAGGAGGTGGAGGTGGGGGCAGAGGGGAGGGTGGTCCAGTGGGGGGGGCACCTGCTCACAGGTGGGGTGTGGAGGCCAGGTGAAGACAGGAGGAGGAGATCCCACGCCACGTGTGGAAGAACTGGTCTCTGAGGACGTGGGAGACTCAGGAAACCCTGGCTCCACTTCTCCGAGATCTGAGGGGGGCTCTGGCGCCCCTCGGGGCGGGGCCCAGGTGTGGGCTCACCTGGCTCTGCGCCGCGTTGCCGACTCCCCACACGGTTGTGACCACGGACAGCGATCCTGCTGGCTGAGTGGCACTCTGTTGCCAAGGCACCGCCTCATAAGCGAATGGACCATCACTACAAGGAGAGGGGCAGGCGGGGAGACTCGGTCAGGAGGCCGCAGGTGCCTAGAACCCCGCCTGGGAAGAAGCGAAGGTTGGGAGCAGAGGGATCCCGCTCTACCACCCACCCGTGTCCTGGGGCCCGAGCGGGGAGGGCAGCAGGAGACCCCACTCACCCGTGTGGCGCGGGGGGCAGGGCGGGTTTCATGGGGTTCATGGGGTTCATTGGCTTGGGAGCAGCCTTAAGGCCAGGTCTGTGGGTGGCAGGAAGCAGCCCTCACTGGTGCTTACGTGGGACTCAGATGCTCTGGCTGCTGGGACAGGAGGGAAGGAAGTCAGTGGAGATGCTGCCGGGAGACCCCTATCAGCACCAAGCCCCGTCCTTCCTCTGCTCCAACCGATGAAGGGTAGGGCAGGTGAGACGGGGACCCGGGGGCCCGCTCAGGGGGCTCAGGGAAGCCCGGCATTGGCCCTACCCGCACTGCCCACCCTGGCAGATCTCTGCCCTCCCCAGCCCCAGCCCGGAAGCCAGCACTGACCCTTTCTGACCGGGCCCTGCCACCTGGAGCCCCCGGAATGGTTCTGGAAGCAGACTTTCTGATCCCCCAAACTTTCCACGTTCTCCCTCCCCCACACGAAAGCCTGGATACGCATAAAAGCCAGGGGACATCCAGAACCCAGCTGCCAGAATCCCCTGCCTCCACCCCCCCCCCCCCGAGGGGGGGGCGGGGAGGACAAGGCCAGAGGCCTAGGAGTGCCAGACAGCAGGCGTCACCTGCTCAGGGTCTGGGGCCTGCCCACTATGGGGAGGGGCCTCTGCATGCCGGAGGTGGGGGTGGGGGTGGGGGTGCGGCACCAGGTCAGCTAACCTGCAGCCTGGGGCCAGGCAGGGGCCGGAACTAGGTGTGGAGCCAGCAGCCCATCCCTGGCTGGCAGCCCCCCAGCCCCAGGGCTTCTCCCCAGAGCAACAGAAGGGCGGCGTGAGCACAGGGGCAAGGCGGGAAGACTGACCCCCACAGATCGCGGTGACCCGCACGGTGAGCTCCCAACAAGGCGGGGACGCACACACAGCGCAAAGGGCGGAGGGTTGGTGGGCACCCAACAGACATGGCAAGGGGCCAGTGGGGACACAGCAGCCATGGCCGGGGGACACGCATGGAACCTGTGAGCCCGTGCTGGGATGGGGCACCGCTTCTTCCCACTCTGTGGGGCTGGCTCTCTTCTCCTTAGCACCTCAGAAAACGAGCAATGCAGCAGCCGGCTGCCCCTCCTGGCTGCCAACGCCTCCGACACCTCCACAAGCAAACCCTCCGCCAACCAGGCCGAGGGCCCTTGCTGGCACCGCCAGGGCCACCTCTCACGCGCACCTCCACCCAGCCTAACCACAGAGGCATGCTGGCTGTGGCTGTCTGGGGGTCTCCGGGGACGCCCCTGTCTGCCTTCTCTGGGTCGAGGTTCCAACCTAGAGCACCACTGCCTTCTAGGGGCTGCAAGGCCTCACGCGCACGCACACACCACCTGGGCAAGCTAACTTCTGGTGGCTCAATCCCACCGCCTCAGCACTCACAGTGCCACCCACCCAACCCCAAGGCTCGCATTCCTGAGCGCTGACCAGGACCTCACCGTCAGGGCAGCCCAAGCGAGGCAGGATTATATCATCATGTCCTCTGCAAATACAGTCCTGAAGGTGGCACGCGGGGGCCGAGTCCCTGACCAGGGCCCCAGCGCAGGTGGGGGATACAGCGGGGGCTGTGACTTGGGCCCAAGGCCTCCCACAGAGCACTGGGGTGAGTGGTTCCCAGAATCGCAGCAGAGCCAGGGCTGGGAGGAAGGTGATGGACCGGTCAGACAAGAGGAGTGAGGCAGCTGGCGTGCCTGCCCACCTCACGCCTGGCCCTGCTCTCCTTCCTGACGCCCCTCCCAGAGGAGTCGGGCCCCAGACCACATGCCAACCAGGAAGCAAAGGCCAAGAAAGCAGGAGGCCGGTGGCTCCAGAGGGCTCAGGGGCCCCTGGACTCAGCCCTCGGAGCCAGAATCACTGAGCCAGGCAAGGGAAGGCTGGCTGTCCCCAGCGAGGACAACCCCCAGGTTGGTGACACTGCAGTGGGAGGCTGGGGGTGGGGAGCGCTGCCGACAGCCAGAAACGCCCCCTAAACCTGCTGAGCGGGGCCTGGAGCAACATGCAGCGCTTTTAGGACTTAGAATATAGGCGGGCTGCTCTAGACTGTGGTATTGGCAGAGGGACAGACACACAGGTCAATGGGACAAACTAGAGAGCCCAAGACAGACCCAGACAGAGTTTCTGACAAAGGTGCAAAAAGTATGCACTGGGGGAAGGACAACATTTTCAACAAATGTGCTGGAGCTATTGGACGTTCACAAGCAAAAGACAAAAACAAAACAAAACAAAAAACCCCTAAACTTCACATCTTATACAGAAACTAACTCGAAGTGGGTCACAGATTTAAATGTACGGCACAAAATCGTAAGAACTTTCTTAGATTTGACACCAAAAGCATGATCCATAAAAGGAAAAACTGGAAACTTTTGTTCTGTGAAAGATCCTGCTAAGAGGATGCAAACGCAAGCTATAGACTGGAAGAAGTATCTGCAAGCCACGTATCTGACAAAAGACTAGTATCTAGAGTACATAAAGAATTCTCAAAATGCGAAAGCTAAAAAAAAATAGAAAACAGGCAAAAGACACGAAAAGACATTTCACCAAAGAAGAAATACAGACGGCAAATAAGCACATGAAAAGATGTTCAACATCACTGGCCATCAGAGAAATGCAAATTAAAACCACATCGAGGTATCACTACACACCTATCACCATGGCTAAAATAAGAAATAGTGATACCACCAAATGCTGGCTAGGAGAAACTGGATCTCTCGTGCATGGCTGGTGGGAATATAAAATGGTACAACCACTCTGAAAAACGATTCGGTAGTTTCTTATAAAACTAAGCATGCAGCCACTATACAACCCAGCAACTGCACTCCTGAACATGTATCTCAGAGAAGTGTAAACTTACGTTCACATAAAAATCTGTACGTGAATGTTTACAGCAGTTTTATTCCTAATAGGCAAAGAATGGAAACCCAGATGTCCCTTAGCAGTGAAGAGTTTACCAACTGTGAGCCTGGAGGCATAAAAAGGAAGAGCTACTGATACAGGCACCAACCTGCAGGAATCTCCAGAGAATCATGATGTGTGGAAAAAGCCAGTCCCCAAAGGTTACACACTGTATGATTCCCTTTATATAACATCCTCGAAATGACGAAATTATAGAAATGGAGAGCACAGTGGTGGTTGCCAGGGGTTAAACGTGGGGAGAAGGGAAGCGAGTGGGAATATAAGAAGGTGGGGATGGAAATACATGTATCTCAACTGTATTGGTGGAGTTAGTACCCTCCTGTGATACTGTGCTACAGTTTTGCAAGATGTTACCACTAGGGAAAGCCAGTAAAGGATACAGAGCTCTTTGTGTTATTTCTTATAACTGCTTATAAATCTATAATTCTCTCAAAATAAAAATTTACTTAATGTACAACCGCGACTAGCTCTCTCTCCCCACAGAGGTGCCCAGGGCAATCCTTTCCCAAAGCTCATTGGATTGGCCAGGCCCACTCTGCTGTCCCAGAAGCAAAGGACAGGGAAAAGCAGGAGGAAGACGGGAAGACAGGCCCCCCCCTACACCCCCCCCCCCCCCCCCCCGGCCTGGGTCAGAGCCTCAGGGCAGGTGGAGCACGCCGGAATCTAGGACTGCTCAGCCCCACTCTGAGTTCGCAGGGTGGGGTGGGGCCTAAGACATGCATTTCTAACAAGTCTGCAGGTGCTGCCGCTGCTGGTACTCGGACCACAATCTGAGAGCCCGGGGGAGCTGGGGAGGAGGGGGACAGGGCAGGTGCAGGGCGGGGGGGCCCCCCGTGGAGGGTGCTGGCCTGGGGCCCAGGGCAGCTTCCTACATCACGTGACTCTGGGGAATTCCAGCCCCACGGCTGTGGACGAGACCACAGACATTTCCAGTTCCCCCTGAGCTTTCTGTGCGGGGGCAGTGACTTCCTGACTTCCTGCCAAGCTCCTGAACCAAGTCTGGTCTCCTCCCTGAGAAGCCCCAAACTCTCCAGGTCAGGGACCCCGTGACCCTCTGCTCCTGACAAAGGGAGAGGCGTGCTGTGAGCACAGACCCTCCTCCCACCTCCTGGCCTCAGAGGCAGAGGTAAGAAAGAGCTTGGGTGTGTGTGCTTCCTGCCGGCTGGGGGCTCTCCCTGTACACGGACACTCGCTGGAAGCCAGGACCTCGGCAGAACGTCCTGGCTTGAGGTCAGTCTAGAAGGCCACAGGGTTTTCTGGGGGTCAGATTACATCTTCCTCCCGAAAAAGAGCTACAGACAGCTCACTACCCAGACCCTTCTTCCCCAGGACCTCACAGCGCCTGCACCACAGTCTCCAAAGGCAGACATTAATTAACATGGGCCCGCCCTCTTCTATCTCCGCTCCGTTACCCCGGCCTAGTCACCCAGGAGCAGCAGGCCCCGCGACACACCACCCGACCCCAGGAGGGCAGGGACTCGCTGCCTCCCCCCGCAGCAGGGGGCCCACAGTTCCCAAGGTTCCAGTGACGGGCCCCAGCCAGAGGAACACCAGACACGCTCAGAGAACGGAGAATGATAGCTCGAGCATCGCAGGACACCATGGGGGGGGGCTCACATGCTCCAGTGGCTCAAAGTCCTGCCCCTCTACTTGGGAGACCACACACTGACTAGCATAAGTGTTAAGAGTTCATCCAGGGGCTTCCCTGGTGGCACAGTGGTTGCGAATCCTCCTGCCAATGCAAGGGACACGGGTTGAGCCCTGGTCCGGGAAGATCCCACATGCCGCAAAGCAACGAAGCCCGTGTGCCACAACTACTGAGCCCGCGTGCTGCAACTACTGAAGCTGGCGCGCCTAGAGCCAGTGCTGCACAGCGAGAGAAGCCACCGCAATGAGAAGCCCGCATACTGCAATAAAGAGTAGCCCCCACTTGCAGCAACTAGAGAAAGCCCGCACTCAGCAACGAAGACCTAACACAGCCAAAATAAATAAAATAAATAAATTTAAAAAAAAGAGTTCATCCAAAATGCCCAGGAATGAGCATTTCTGAATGGCCCAGGTGTGGGTCATTTCAGAGAACAGTTGAAGGGTTGCACTCTTCTGGGCCTCAGTTTACAATGTGTAAAATAGGTACGTGGTGGCCACTCTAGGACTAGGAAAAGGGAGAACACGTGACCACCTTTAAGTCATCAGCCCCCGATCCCATCCTGGACCCAAGCGCTAGTGGACACTCCATGGGGAGGCCTGGCTGCCCTTGGCGATCAATCCAATGATCAGGAATCCTCCCCGGCGCACACCCTACCAGTCTTTCACGAGTGGCTCTGAATCTGTCATTCATCATCTCACCTTTCTCTTCCCAGCCAAGAGCCACCCTCTGGGTGTGACAAGTCCCCAAGGCCAGTACTCACGGGGTGAGGCTGAGATTCCTTCACTTATCCTGTTACCTCTCTCAAGCTTCTTCAACGGAAGCTCTCTGGTTCTAGTGTGACAGGATTTGGTGGGTGAGTCTGTGTTCGCCCTATCAACTGTCTTACAGATCGAGTCACATGTTCTGTGTATTTCCCTGTGAAATCTTCTGAGATAATATTATACGAAGGACTTAAAGACATCACCATGGATATTCTGCAACTACCGGGAAGAGCGTATGGGGAGCAGGCTGTAGGAGAGCAGGTCAGGGGGGAAGGTGGGGAAGGTCCGGAAGAGCAGGGCAGGGGTAGCAGGGTAGCGCGGTGGGGGGTACAGGGCAGCGGGGAACAGATGCGGGAGGCTAAGGCAAGACACGCCGGGGGGCAGGACACCCTCCCGCCTGACTTCAATATGTCCTGTTGGGAACAGGGTATCTCCACCAAAAGCACGGCTGGGGGCTGGAAGGTCAGGGTCGCCAGCCCCAGAGCCTATCTCCGCGGACCTTACATCCGCGTGCCGGCGGCGCGCACGGCCCGGAGGGGCCCGAAAGGTGAGCTTTCAGGCCACACCGCGGAGAAGAGGCAGCGGGACCAGCTTGGGCGAGGGCCCGGGTCAGCCTCTTGCCCCAGACCCCTCGGGTGCTCGGCCGGATTCCGGCCAGCCCCAACAAAGGCTCAGGTGAAGGGTCGCCTCGGCGCGCACGGGGCCAGTCGGCCCAGGACCACGACGCACGCGCGGCAGGTGCGGCAGGTGGGCGGCAGGGCCGGCTCCAGCCCCGCCGGGGCCCCGCCGAGGCGCTGCAGAGCCGGGCCCGGGGACGCCGCACCTGCCGCCGCCCGCACCTGCCGCACCTGCCGCCCCCGCCGCCCGCACCTGCCCGCCCGGTCCGCTCACCTCCAAGCGGCCCGGCCAGGCCCCTCGCCGCCGCGGCCCACGGTCCGCGCCGCTCCATGCGCTCAGCCCGCCCTCAGCGCCGCCCGCCGCCCCGGGGCCGCCGCGGTCCGCGCCATCTCGCCGCCGCCCGCTCCGAGGGCACAATGGAGCCGCCGCGCTGCTCATGCATATGCATGACGCCGCGCGCCGGCTCCGCCCCCAGGCCAGAGCAGTGGAGCCCCGAGCCGGCGCTCAGGAGCGAGTGGCCGCGGGCCTGCGCAGGCCAGGGCGGCGGGCCGGGCGGCGGGTCGGGCGGGGGCGGGGCTGGGAGGGAGGGCGGGTTGGGGGCGACCTGAGCTCCCCGCCCCCTTCACACCTTTCCAAACGCGGCGTCTGCAGAGTCACCCGCGTTTCCTCTTCGCTCTCCGCCGGGGCGGGGCGGAGGAGGCGGGTCCAGAAAGAGGGCGGGCCCAGGAGGAGGGGTGGGACGGGGCGGGGCCTAGAAGAGGGCGGGGCCTACGGAGGTGACCCGGTGTCAACCGGCCACTTCTGGGAGGGGTCTTGTAAGGAAAACCACGCGGAACCAAACAAGTCGCTTTCCTCGCTGTTCTACCCTCTTCCCAGAGGGCGGCCCTGTTGAAGCATTCTTAAAGTCATTCGAGTTCTAGCCAGATGAAGCAACCTCTGATCAGTTGGCATCTTCATATGCTATTAGCAGCCTTTATTTGCAACTATTTTCTACCCTTCCTTTAGGAAGACCACGTTCTCCCGATTACCCACAATTTTTTTATTGTGGTAAAATACAATATCAAAGTTTACCATCTTAACCAGTTTTAAGTGTACAGTGGCATTGAGCACATTTCCCACTGTTGTGTATCCATCACCACCATCCATCTCCATAGCTTTTTCATCTCCTAAAACTGACACTCTGTACTCATCAAACAATAATTCCTCATCCCCCTCCCACCCACAATTTTACTTTCTGTCTCTGAATTTGACTACTCTAGGGACCCGTTAGGAGTGGAATCATACAATATTTGTTTGTGACTGGCATATGCCCTGAAGTTTCATCCCTGTTGCAGCTGGCATAATTTCCTTCCTTTTGAAGGCTGACTAATATTTCATTGTGTGTGTATACCACATTTCGTTTATCCATTCCTCTATCAATGGATGTTTCACAATTAACTGTTTTTTAAATTTTTATTTATTTGGCTGCGCCGCGTCTTAGTTGTGGCATATGGGGTCTTTGTTGTGCCGTGCGGGAACTTTAGTTGTGGCATGTGGGATCTAGTTCCCTGACCAGGGATCCAACCCGGCCTCCTGCATTGGGAGTGCAGAACCTTAGTTACCACCAGGGAAGTCCCACAATTAACTTTTTTTTTTAAACAATTCTTCATTTATTTATTTATTTATTTATTTTTATTTAATTTGGCGGCGTTGGGTCTTTGTTGCTGAGCGGGGGCTTTCTCTAGTTGCGGCCAGTGGGGGCTTCTCTTGTTGCGGAGCATGGGCTCCAGGCACGTAAGCTTCAGTAGTTGTGGTATGCGGGCTCCGTAGTTGTGGCTTGTCCCACAATTAACTTTTAATATTGCTGAAATTACTTCCCTCAAGGTTATCTGAACCCTGTGCTCTGTATCCTTTGAGAACCATTACTTCATTGAACAAATATGGCCGGCCTGCTGTGTGCCAGTCACTGGTCT
Source organism: Delphinus delphis (assembly GCF_949987515.2). Taxonomy (NCBI): domain Eukaryota; kingdom Metazoa; phylum Chordata; class Mammalia; order Artiodactyla; family Delphinidae; genus Delphinus; species Delphinus delphis. Next base: position 10,764,155 of record NC_082691.1, read on the forward strand.
GTGCTCTGAACGCCCCAGTGACCACGTTTGAAAGTCCTCTCTGGCCCCACTAGAAGGGACAAAGAGAAGGAAATGACTCACCAGGTAACAATGTTTCCATCAGGGCAAGGGTTAGGAAGAAAAATAAAGCAAGACCGGAGGATGGGAATGCTGGGAAATGGGAGGGGGGAATTCTCTAGAGAGCTGGCCCCGAGAAGAGAGAGCGTGAAGGGGGAGGCAGACCCCATGGAACCTGACCGTCTTCTGCCTCCAAGAGGCTGTGAGTTTGGGGGAGTTGCAGGCAGGTTCCTGGAAGAGGCCAGAAGTGGCCACACCAGGGTGCTGCCTTTGAACTCTGCAGGCAGCTCTGTTACCTCCTCCCAATGCCACTGGGAGATGCTGTTTGGTGCTCACTCCCATCTTTGATTATGTGGATTGTTAGAAGAGTCTCCCTTAGGGGACTTCGCTGGAGGTCCAGTGGTTAAGACTCTGCTCTTCTGGGACTTCCCTGTGGCGCAGTGGTTAGAATCTGCCTGACAATGCAGGGGACATGGATTCGATCCCTGGGCCGGGAAGATCCGCGGAGCAACTCACCCCGTGCGCCACAGCTACTGAGCCTGCGCTCTAGAGCCCATGTGCCACAACTACTGAGCCCACGTACCACAACGACTGAAGCCCGCGCACCTAGAGCCCATGCTCTGCAACAAGAGAAGCCACTGCAATGAGAAGCCCGCACACCGCAATGAAGAGTAGCTCCTGCTGGCCGCAACTAGAGAAAGCCTGCATGTAGCAATGAAGACCCAATGCAGCCAAAAAAAAATAACAAATAAATAAATAAATATAAAAGACTCTGCTCTTCCACTGCAGGGGTCGCAGGTTCAATCCCTGGTCAGGGAACTAAGATCCTGAAAGCCATGCAGCCAAAAAAAAAAAAAAAAAAAAAAGTCTCCCTTATTTACTGGAAAAAAATCTGCCTCCCTAAAATCTCCCTTCTACAACTGTATAAAATGAGAATCCTCATTTTGGTATTTGACAGCTCTTCAGGTATTAGAAGAAACTTACTCCCTTGGAATCTGCTGTTGGAAGACAAACACGCCCAGTTCTTTAAGTGTTAACAGCCACAGGATTTCCAGACCCCATACAGATTGACCACTCTCCTTCAAATGCACGACAGTTAGACAGTATCCTTTTAAAAGTGACACTGAGGGACATACCCTGTGGTCCAGTGGTAAAGAATCCACCTTCCAGGACTTCCCTGGTGGTCCAGTGGCTAAGACTCCGTGCTCCCAATGCAGGGGGCCTGGGTTCGATCCCTGGTCAGGGAACTAGATCCCACATGCTGCAACTAAGAGTTCGCATGCCGCAACTAAGACCCGGCACAGCCAAATAAATACATAAATTAAATTAAAAAAAAAAAGAATCCACCTTCCAATGCAGGGGACGCAGGTTGGAACCCTGGTCGGGGAGCTAAGATCCCACGTGCCATGAGGCAACTAAGCCGGCGTGCCACAACTACTGAGCCCAAGCACTCTGGAGCCCGCCCGTTACAACTAGAGAGAGAAAAACCCACACGCCACAAGTAGAGAGAAGCCCACACACCACAACGAAGAGCCCACATGCTACAACGAAAGAGCCCTCATGCTGCAATGAAGGTCCCGCGTGCCGCAACTAAGACCTAATGCAGCTAAAAATAATTTTAAAAAGTAAAAATTAAAAAAAAAAAAGTGACACCAAGAACGGGACACAATATTCTAAATGTGGCCCGCCTAGCACAGCATGGGGGCTTCTGTGGGTCTGCTCTTTCCTGCAGTTAATGTGGCCTAAACCAGAATTTGGTTTTTAACCAGGACCTTCAGTTATTATGAATGGCTCTTAAGCACAATAATTTGACGTGATCTTGGCTTGCAAAACTAACTTTTAAAAGAAAAAACTGCTACTTTTTTTGCAACATATTGTAATTGTAGAGAATACAGAAAAATGTTCATAACAAATCAAAACCTTCCACTGTCCAAATGTTGAGAGAGGGCTTCCCTGGTGGCGCAGTGGTTGGGGGTCCGCCTGCCGATGCGGGGGACGCGGGTTCATGCCCCGGTCCAGGAAGATCCCACATGCTGCGGTGCAGCTGGGCCCGTGAGCCATGGCCGCTGGGCCTGCGCGTCCGGAGCCTGTTCTCTGCGGCGGGAGGGGCCGCAGCGTTGGAAGGCCCGCGTACCGCAAAAAACCCCACAAATGTTGAGACAGAATCCTTGTTATTTTGGTCTATTTTATCTCTGATGGTTCTCTCTGCATATCTGTGTGGTTTGGAGATTATAGCCTTTATGTGGTTTTGCATCCTTATTTTTTCACTCTATTAACAAACATTTCCCTTCTTATTATCATTATCTGTGATCGTCATAAAATAAACGCTGCAAAGATTTATATAAAAGGATGCTTGCTGTGGCATTATCGATGATACTGAAAAATTAGACACAAGCTGTATTCATTCATTCAACAAACTTTTGTTGAGCTTCTATTTGCCAGACACTGTTCTCAGTGCAGGAAATGTGGCAGCTAGTAAAACAGACAAAAATCCCACTGTTGTGGAGCATTCATTAGTAAGCCAATAGTTCAATTCTCCTAGGTAATAGTTTAGTAAAACACCCCCATAGGCTGGAATTTATGCAGCACCCAAAATCATGTTTTTGAAATATTTAAAGGTATGAGAGGGACTTCCCTGGCGGTCCGGTGGTTAAGACTCCACACTTCCACTGCAGGGGGCATGGGTTCTATCCCTGGTCGGGGAACTAAGATCCCACATGCCTTGGGATCATGGCCGAAAGAAAGAAAGAAAGAAAAGAAAGAAAGAAGGAAAGAAGGAAAGAAAGAAAGAAAGAAAGAAAGAAAGAAAGAAAGAAAGAAAGAAAGAAAGAAAGAAAGAAAGAAAGAAAGAAAAGAAAAGAAAAATAGGATACAAAGTTGTATGATGCTAGCTGGTAAAAAACATTTATGGAGCAGACAATCTTCCACAAGCCACTAATCATTATGAGTAGAGATAGGTACCTTTACAATAAAGACATGGATCAGACACTACCTTAACCAAGTCAGCATCACCAAGTGTGGGACCAGCTGACATCCTATGCCCTTGGTGTGATGCTCAGTGTTGACACAGAAAACTGCATTCGGAAGTTCCAGCCAGAAAGGTTCAACCTGAATCGAATCATGAGAAATTCTCGACTGCCTTTCCTTTGTTTCTGCATTCATTCACTCCCGTAATTAGTAACTGTTTGAATCTGCCCTTTGGAACTCAGGGAAGGTCTAGGAGGCTGAAGCCTTTTTCCTATAAATAAGAAACGGGGGACATGCAAAGGCTTTTGTACCCTAGAGGGCCCCACAGGGTCCTGCTCTATTTCAAGGACACCAGAAAGACCAAGAAGTAAATGCAGTGCCATGATCCTTGATTGGACTCTGGATGGAGGAAAAAGACATTATTGGGGGGGCTTCCCTGGTGGTGCAGTGGTTAAGAATCCACTTGCTAATGCAGGGGACGTGGGTTCAAGCCCTGGTCTGGCAAGATCCCACATGCGGCAGAGCAACTAAGCCCGTGCGCCACAACTACTGAACCTGTGCTCTAAACCCCGCGAGCCACAACTACTGGAGCCTGCGCACCTAGAGCCCGTGCTCCACAACAAGAGAAGCCACCGCAACGAGAAGCCTGCGCACCGCAACGAAGAGTAGCCCCTGCTCTCTGCAACTAGAGAAAGCCCGTGCGCAGCAACGAAGACCCAACACAGCCAAAAATAAATAAATAAATAAATTTTTAAAAAGAGAGAAAAAGGTAAAAAAAAAAAAAGACATTATTGGGACACTTAGGGAAATTTGAATAAGGGCCAGAGATGAGATAATAGCATTGAATGGATGTGAAATTCCCCGAGAGTGATGGCTGCATTGTGGGCTTGGAAAATGCCTTTCTTCTCAGGAGACTGTCAAGGAGAAGTATTTAAGGTGAAGGGTCATGAGGTCAGCAACTAAGCTCACATGATTAAACCAAAACAACTAAGTGTGTGTAGATAGAAATAAAGGAATGTGTCAAATTAGATTTCCCAGCGTTAGCTGGGAAAAAAGTATTTTTAAAGGCATTAAAAAATGATAGGAAGGAATGAGCCAAACTGTAAGGATGGATGCATTATTTGTAGATTTGGTAAAAACTATTTAAAATTCTTTAAAATACTCTTGATGACTGCCTAATTTATTTGATAGGTGCTTCATGATTTTCCTTATAGGCAATAGGAAACTGAAACCAATCAAGCAGGGTAGAGTACCAATATCGTGGTTGTTTTTTGTTTGTTTGTTTTTGTTTTTTTGCGGTACGCGGGCCTCTCACTGTTGTGGCCTCTCGCATTGCGGAGCACAGGCTCCGGACGCACAGGCTCAGCGGCCATGGCTCACGGGCCCAGTCGCTCCGCAGCATGTGGGATCTTCCCGGACCGGGGCATGAACCCTCGTCCCCTGCATTGGCAGGCGGACTCTCAACCACTGCGCCCCCAGGGAAGCCCCAATACCGTGTTTTGAGAGTTCTGACTCATCGGGTGAGGGGGGACCACAGCCACGAGATATGTCAGACTCTCCACGTAAGCAGATAGGTTAGGGTGTCCCAGAGAAAGAGAACCAGGCATGGCTTTCTTGACATAAGAGAAGACGTTTTTAGCCTAAGCCATTTTGTGATCTAAGCCAGACCAGAATGCTTGGTCTTGAACAGGTCTTAGTAATGAAAAATCTTAAGGATAGTGAGGGACTGTAGGGACAAGGGAGAAGCAATCAAGAAACAATAGTTCAGGGCTTCCCTGGTGGCGCAGTGGTTGAGAGTCCGCCTGCCGATGCAGGGGACACGGGTTCGTGCCCCGGTCCGGGAAGATCCCACATGCCGCGGAGCGGCTTGGCCCGTGAGCCATGGCCGCTGAGCCTGCGCGTCCGGAGCCTGTGCTCCGCAACGGGAGAGGTCACAACAGTGAGAGGCCCGCGTACCGCAAAAAAAAAAAAAAAAAAAAGAAACAATAGTTCAGTGATAAAAAACAGAGTCCTAGTTCCTCCTCAAGGAATATATATGTGGGGCTACATCCCACAGGCCTACGAGGCCTGTACCTGTTCAGCTTCCAGACCTGAGAAAGAGCCCAGAGTCAGCCACAGAGACATCAATGGTTTAATGGATGGGGGAGCTTACAGTTCTAGAGCAAGGTCCTGGAGCGACTCCCCCCTGGGCGTGCTGGACTTGGCGGAAGTCGACGCTCTGGAGGTGGGGGGGGGGGGGGGGGCGGGGGAGGTTGCCAGTTATAGGGGGAATTGATGAGTCAGATTGGCTCATCGGTTACCAGGGAAACCAACAGAGGGGCACGCCCCTCACCGCCCCTTTGATAAGAAGAATCATTAGCTGGGGTTTGGAGCAAGTAGGAAGGTCAGTCCTGTGAGCAGCATGTAGGTGAAGCAGGCACTGGTCGAGCAGGGGATGGACAGAGAGCAAGAGAACAGCCACCTTGAGTGGCCTGACCGTACACAGTTTCTCCCCGAAGAGCAAACCTGGGGAAGTTTTAAGCTAAGAGTACATGCATGTTCATGTAGCAGCTTGGGTATTGGAGAGAGTCCAAGTTTTACTTGATTGAAGTCACGAGGGTCAGAAGACGTCAACATCATCATTAACCTTAGGTTCCTGTTGATCTAGTGGTTGAGCACCTGAGGGGGGCTTAAATTCTGCAAAATGGCTCAAGAAAGTGCTTCAGGCCAGTCTTTACCAAAGAAGCAGAACTGGGAGTCTGGATAACAGGTGATTTGTTATCTTTGCTATTGTTACTTCTCTTGCCTGATAACAGTTTGATCTTTTTTTCCCTTAAGATCATTATTACTGAGAACTGTTTAAGGGCAAACTCTTAAATGTTCTCATCACAAGAAAAAAAAAAAAGGAAACGTGTTGACATACGTGAACTAGACTTATTGTAGTGACCATTTCACAATATATACAAATATTGAATCATCATGCCGTCAATTTTATTGGATTATGGTTGATTTACAATGCTGTGTTAGTTTCAGGTGTACAGCGAAGAGATTCAGTTATACACATACATATACTCATTCTTTTTCAGATTCTTTTGTCATATAGGTTATCACAGAACGTTGAGTAGAGTTCCCTGTGCTATACAGTAGGTCCTTGTTGGTTTCCAATCGTTATGTTGTACACTTGAAACTAATATGTTATATGTCAAATATATCAATTAAAAAAAGGGTCAAGAGGGAGTTGAGGTCCTGGGGGGAGGTGATGGGGCTGCGGGGAAGGGGTCTGCCCTGGTGGGAGTGAGGCCCTGGGGGAGGCGAGGGCGTGGGGGAGGGTAGACTACAGTGCAAGGGTTAAGTCCTGGGGGTGAGGCCGCGCGGGGAGGGGCAGAGCAGCCCTGGTGGAGGGGACCTGGACCCCATTCCTTTCAGCTGGGTGTGGCAGCTGGGACTCCCAGGGGACAAGAGCTGGGGGAAATCTGAGAGGTGTGGTTAGCTTTGTAGTCCGGTCCCAGGTGAATACTACCCTACCGGGCAGCTCACTGCCCCACCTAATTGAGGGCAGAAATAGGTTTGACACTGATTCCAACTCCACTTCCAATGGAGATAAAATCACCCCAGTGGGTGGACACTTGACACATCAAGGGTGAACTATGCATAAGGCCTCAGCCCCACCTGTGCCTCACCCCGAGCCCCTCCTCTCCCCCCAGCACTCCCCAGGCCCACCTGTCCTGGGGGCCGCTCCCGGGAACAGGGACATGGCAGGCTGACCCTCTTCCTACACTTTCACAGGTGCAGCTGTCAGATGGGCCTTTTTTTTTTTTTTGGCAGTACGCAGGCCTCTGATGTGGCCTCTCCCCTTGCGGAGCACAGGCTCTGCACGCCCAGGCTCAGCGGCCATGGCTCACGGGCCCAGCCGCTCCGCGGCATGTGGGATCTTCCTGGACTGGGGCACGAACCCGTGTCCCCTGCATCGGCAGGTGGACTCTCAACCACTGCGCCACCAGGGAAGCCCAGATGGGCCTTTAATATCCAGAAAGGCCAGGAATCCACATCAAGTGGCCCAGGCACTCTCGTGCACACACACACACACACACACACACACACACACACGCACGTGCACACACTGACATGCCCACACATGCATGCTCTCACACACTGGTCCAGGTCCTCTGGAAGTCTAAGCATATAGGCTGCTGTCCTAGACTGTGAGGCTTCTTCCTTCTCACCATTGCTCTTTTCGTTTTAGGAAAGGGGCAACTGAGAACCATAGCAGAACAGAGCTGACCAGAGAAGCGTTTGTCTGGCGGGTGGCCCAGCGTGGCCTGATTGCCCCTCATCTGCAGACCCACGCAGAGCTGTAGGAGTGGGAGAGACCCAAGTCCCTCGCCCTGTCCCTTGCCTCGGCTCCTGCAGATGGGCCAGTGGTGGTGGCTCCTGGGAGCCCTGGACTCCCTCAGGTACCCCACCAGGAAGTGCCCAGACCCCCTTGGGCTCTTGGCTCCCCTGTACCCACCGACCAGATTAGAAGCAGCAAGAGGTGAGGGCGAACTTCCATCTCATGTCTCACCCCGATGTGCTCTGCCTCGGGGTAAGAGCGGAACCCTAACTCACCACACAGAGTGCAGGATGGGGACAGCTGCCCCCTTAGAGCACCAGAATTCTCTCCAGGGAAAGGGGCTCCTGACTCCTTTTTTGCCTATTAGCTCTAATCTGCCTGGCTGACCGCATCAGACACGGGGACAGGGTGCTGGTTTTGCAGCACACACAGGAGCACAGGGGCAGGTGACAGCTTTTCCCCTGCCACTGCCTGCCCAAGGCATGCCAGGCCCGGAAGACTCTCGGGCAAGCCACAGGACAAAATGAAGAGATTCTGAAAAGCCTTCAAGGACAAGGGACCCGGGTGTGGCCCCAAGGATGGGGTGAACGGCAGGGGGCCCCACTGCTGGAGGGTACCCCCATGTCCACACCCAGGCCTTTCCCTGAGCTCTTTTTCAGTGCCGGGACCTCTCCAACCCCCAGAAAACCAAGGCTGGCGTCCTGTGGGCTGAAGGCAGTGGGGCTCTTGTCAAGAGGGGACACGGCCTCATAAGGGCTCAGCTGGCACGGCCGGCTCCCCTCCAGAGGTCCAATGAGCTGCTTGGGCTCCTGGAGACTGCTAGCAACGTCCCAGGGCGAGCCCACCACCCACGCTGGCTGAAGCACAGACTGCAGAGTACTTTTTTAGGTGGAGTGTTGGGGGACCTGGGAGCAGGGGACACTCAGAAACCAGGGTGTGTCCAACACAGTCTGCCACAATGATGACAGCGAGGCCAGGCCGGAGGGAGGAGGCGGCGCCGCCACCCCTGTGCTGCCCCGCAGGCACGCAGGCCCTGCAGCGAGGAGGGGCTGCTTCCCAGGCAGGGCGGAGCAGAAAGAATGACACCACACAGGCCCAAGGATAACTTAGTTTATGGGTCAAGCCAAATGCAATGCAAAGTTGTTTTCGTTATTTTTTTTTTTAACCAAAATAAATAAATCAGATCTGTCCCTGTGACAGGTCAGGGGAGCTGGCCCCCGGCCTAGTGCTGCCCCTCACTCCTGGCCCTCCTCTCCCCTTCGGACCAGCTTTGGCACAGCAGAGAGAAGGATGCTTCGGAGTCTCCATCGTGTAGAAGGAAAGAGGAAAGGAGGTGGAACTGGAGGTTAAGGGAGGGCAGGACCCAGATGAGCAGCCTGCGCCTGCGCCCGAGAGCCCCGAGTGGCGCTTCCCGCCACGCACACCCCACGGGCCCGGGTGCCACCCAGCTCCAGGCGGGTGGAGTGTGCATGGCCCCTGTGCACGGCCCGGGACCCTCTCGAGGGGAGGAAGTGGACGCTGAGGAGAGCGGACCTGCCCTCTCTGTGCAGGTCAGTCTTGGGCCGTCTCCCACCAGCCAGCCCGCGTCAGTGCCCTCTGCTCACTGCGCGGCGAGGGTCCTCACAGAGCCCTCCCACCCCACAAAGCCTCTGACCGTGGTGGCTCCCCTGAGGGGTCTGGGCTCAGCCTGAGGAGAGGAAGCCACCCTGCTGGGTGACAGGGACCGCCAGCACAAGGGTGTGCCACATGAGGCGGGCCCTGGGGGTGATCCGGGGGTGAGGGCAGATGTGACCCTCCCAGGACTCCTGCGGGGGCTGCCTCTCCTCCCCCCCGCTCTCCACTGCCTCCATGAAGGCTGCTCAGCTGGACAGAAGTCACAGAGCCTGGGGAGCACCTGGCCTGGGGGCAGCCGAGCACGTGGGGGAGCGGCTTAATTCCTAAGTGAGCAAGGAGGGGGTGTGTGTGGTGCAGGGACGGGCAGAGGCGCGGGCAGCGCGGAGCACTATTCTGTAGTGGAGAAGCAAGGGGCGGTCGTGAGGCGGAGCCCAGGCAGCATCTATGAGAACTTCTTGAAGGCGTCCAGGTCAAAGGCCGTGTCCAGGAGGCGCTGCAGCTCCGTGAGGTGGGTCTTCTTGTTGCCGGTGGCTGGAGCCGCTGCTGGGTCCCGGCCGGCGTACCTGAGGGGAGCGACAGTGCGCGGTGATGGCGAAGGCCCCCGAGGGGTCCGGGCCCCCTTGCCCTCCCCGGGCCCCAGCCGACTGCCCGCGACCTTACCACACAGGCTTGGCGCGGTTGATGGTGGTCCGCAGCCTGGGCTTCACATAGTCATAGTAGCCTTGGTTCTTGTGCTCCTCCTGGCACCAGGCCAGCTCGGCGCTGGGGTACTTCTGCACCTCCTGCAGCAGGAGGTCGAAGGGGAAGGGCGACAGCTGGGGAGAGAGAGAGGAGCTCCTGTCAGGAGAAGGTGCTCAGAGTACTGGGCGAGGCTGGTGTCCTAGAGGGGCTGGCATCCCAGGTGAGGAGCTCAGTGACCCCTGAAGGATGTTCTGGAAACTCTGGGAAAGCTCTGGGGTCCAGACACCCAGAGGAGGAATGCCAGGACCGGCCTGGGCACCAGCTGCCCTCACCTGCTCGATCCTCGTGATGGCCACTTGCTCTGCCATGTCCCGTGCTTTGCGCTCTCGGGTAAGATCATAGTACACTTTGCCGGTACAGAAGAGAAGTCTCTTGACGTTTTCTGGGTTTTGGGCTGCAGGGCCATCTTCTGGGATCACCCGCTGGAAGTGGGTACCTACAAGAGAATCCCCACAGCTGGGGGTCTGCTCAGGACTTGGCTGAGGGTGTCCAGGGCCCTCCCTCCACGAGGTGGGGCTGTGCCACAACTGACACCAGAACATTTAGTTTCTGAGGGTTAGGGCTCTCCCCCACTCGCCAGCCTGTGATGCCCTTGCATTAATCCACACTGAGAGAGCCTAACAGGCACAGCAGGCAAGGCCAGCCTTGAGGAGCAAGGGACATCAGTTCATTCTTCAGAACGACCTACCTCAGACTTCAGGGACAACTAGGTCTAGAAGACCATCCCATGACCACTCTGCTCAGACTCCTCATAAGTTTACAAATACTAAAACTTGCCACACTGGAAACTAGAGCAAATACTCAGATGCTCACGGCCGGGACCATTCCCCTGCGAACAAGGCCGACTTCAGGAAGCTGCATTCAAAATAAGGGGTTCCCTTAATGGCACAAAAGCAACACACAACATGCTCACATTCACGTACACACGCAAATGCTAGGATTAGAAGGAAACTACCTTCACATGAGAAAGGCCAGATATGAGAGACCCACCGCAAACATCATACTCAATGGTGAAAGACTGAAAGCATTTTCCTAAGACACAAACAAGGCAAGGATGTCCGTTCTCACCACTTGTATTCAGCGTAACACTGGAATTTCTAGCCAGAGCAATTGGGGGGGGGAAAAAAAAAAGAACTAAGAAGTATCTAAATTGGAAAGGAACAAATAAAATTATCTGTTTGTTTTACATGTAGAAAACCCTAAAGATTCCACATACAAAAAAACCCTGTTAGAACTAATAAATGAATTCAGCAAAGTTACAGGATAGAAAATCAACACTCAGAATTCAGTTGTACTTCTATGAACAATCCAAAAGTTAAGAAAAAAAAATCCTGTTAAAAACAGCATCAAATAAATAAAATTACTTAGGAATAAACTTAACCAAGAAAATGAAAGACTTGTACACTGAAAACTATAGAACATCACTGAGAGAAATTAAAGAAGATACCAATAAATGGGAAGTCCTCCATGTTCATGGATCGGGAGACTTAATATTGCCATGATGTTAATATTATCAAAGCAATCTACAGATTCAACGCAATCCTTATCAAAATCCCAATGACAGGGACTTCCCTGGTGGTGCAGTGGTTAAGAATCCGCCTGCCAATGCAGGGGACGTGGGTTCGAGCCCTGGTCTGGGAAGATCCCACATGCTGTGGAGCAACTAAGCCCGTGAGCCACAACTACTGAGCCCGCGTGCTGCAACTACGGAAGCCCATGCTCTTAGAGCCCGTGCTCCGCAACAAGAGAAGCCACCGCAATGAGAAGCCTGCTCAGCACGACGAAGAGTAGCCCCCGCTCGCCGCAATTAGAGAAAGCCCGTGTGCAGCAACAAAGACCCAACACAGCCTAAATAAATAATACGTCTTAAAAAAAAAATCCCAATGACATTTTTTCAGAAATAGAAAAGTCCACCTTAAAATTCATGGAATCCCAAAGGACCCTGAATAGCCAAAACTATCTTGAAAAAAGAAAAACAAAGCTGGAGGACTCATGCTTCCTGATTTCAAAACTTACTACAAAGCTACAAGATCAAAGTGGTACTGGCATAAAGACATATATAGACCAATGGAAGACAACAGAGGGACCAGAAATGAACCTTCACGTATATGGTCAAATGATTTTGACAAGGGAACCAAGACTATTCAATGGGGAAAGGAGAGTCTCTTCAACAAATGGTGCTGGGAAAACTGGATATCCACATGCAAAGGAAGCTGTACCCTTACACCATACACACACAATAACTCAAAATGGATTAAAGACTAAACACAAGACTGAAATTATAAAACTTAGAAGAAAACATGCGGAGATTGGTTCAAGATGGAAGAGTAGAAGGTAGTGCGCTCACTCCCTCTTGTGAGAGCACCAGAATCACAACTAACTGCTGAACAATCATCGACAGGAAGACACTGGAACTCACCAAAAAAGATAGCCCATATCCAAGGACAAAGGAGAAGCCGCAAAGAGATGGCAGGAGGGGCGCAATCACAATAAAATCAAATCCCACAACCGCTGGGTGGGTGACTCACAAACTGGAGAACAATTATACCACAGAAGTCCATCCACTGGAGTGAAGGTTCTGAGACCCACATCAGGCTTCCCAACCTGGGGGTCCGGCAACGGGAGGAGGAATTCCTAGAGAATCAGACTTTGAAGGCTAGTGGGATTTGACTGCAGGACTTCGACAGGACTGGGGGAAACAGAGACTCCACTCTTGGAGGGCACACACAAAGTAGTGTGTGCATCAGGACCCAGGGGAAGGAGCAGTGACCCCTAGGAGACTGAACCAGACCTACCTGCTACTGTTGGAGGGTCTCCTGCAGAGGCAGGATGTGGCTGTGGCTCACCGTGGGGACAAAAAAACTGGCAGAAGAAGTTCTGGGAAGTACTCCTTGGCGCCATTAGCCCCACCAAAGGGCCAGTAGGCTCCAGTGCTGGGTCACCTCAGGCCAAACAACCAACACGGAGGGAACCCAGCCCCACCCATCAGCAGACAAGCGGATTAAAGTTTCACTGAGTTCTGCCCACCAGAGCAACACCCAGCTCTACCCACCACCAGTCCCTCCCATCAGGAAACTTGCACAAGCCTCTTAAGTAGCCTCATCCACCAGAGGGCAGACAGCAGAAGCAAGAAGAACTACAATCCTGCAGCCTGTGGAAGGAAAACCACATTCACAGAAAGACAGACAAAATGAAAAGGCAGAGGACTTTGTACCAGATGAAGGAACAAGATAAAATCCAAGAAAAACAAATAAATGAACTGGAGATAGGCAACCTTGCAGAAAAAGAATTCAGAATAATGATAGTAAAGATGATCCAGGACCTCGAGAAAGAATGGAGGCAAAGATTGAGAAGATACAAGAACTGTTTAACAAAGACCTAGAAGAATTAAAGAACAAAGACCTAGAAGAATTAAAGAACAAACAAAAGGAGATGAACAATACAATAACTGAAATGAAAAATACACTAGAAGGAATCAATAGCAGAATAACTGAGGCAGAAGAACGGATAAGTGACCTGGAAGACAGAATGGTGGAATTCACTGCCGTGGAACAGAATAAAGAAAAAAGAATGAAAAGAAATGAAGACAGCCTAAGAGACCTCTGGGACATCACTAAACACAACAACATTCACATTATAGGGGTCCCAGAAGGAGAAGAGAGAGAGAAAGGACCTGAGAAAATATTTGAAGAAATTATAGTCAAAAACTTCCCTAACATGGGAACGGAAATAGCCACCCAAGTCCAAGAAGCACAGAGAGGCCCAGGCAGGATAAACCCAAGGAGAAACACGTCGAGACACATAGTAATCAAACTGACAAAAATTAAAGACAAAGAAAAATTATTGAAAGCAACAAGGGAAAACGAAAAAAAACATACAAGGGAACTCCCATAAGGTTAACAGCTGATTTCTCAGCAGACACTCTACAAGCCAGAAGGGAGTGGTATGATATATTTAAAGTGATGAAGGGGAAGAACTTACAACCAAGATTACTCTACCCGGCAAGGATCTCATTCAGATTCGATGGAGAAATCAAAAGCTTTACAGACAAGCAAAAGCTGTGAGAATTCAGCACCAACAAACCAGCTCTACAACAAATGCTAAAGGAACTTCTCTAAGTGGGAAACACAGGACAAGAAAAGGGCCTACAAAAATAAACCCATAACAAGAAAATGGTAATAGGAACATACATATCGATAATTACCTTACACATGAATGGATTAAATACTCCAACCAAAAGACACAGGCTTTTAGACATATGCTGTGTAAAAGAGACCCACTTCAGACCTAGGGACACATACAGACTGAAAGTGAGGGGATGGAAAAAGATATTCCATGCAAAGGTAAATCAAAGAAAGCCAAAGTAGCAATACTCATATCAGATAAAATAGACTTTAAAATAAAGAATGTTACAAGAGACAAGGAAGGACACTACATAATGATCAAGGGATCAATCCAAGAAGAAGATACAACAATTATAAATATATAAGCACCCAACATAGGAGCACCTCAATACATAAGGCAACTGCTAACAGCTATAAAAGAGGAAATAGACAGTAACACAATAATAGTGGGGGACTTTCACTTACGCCAATGGAAAGATCATCCACACAGAAAATTAATAAGGAAACACAAGCTTTAAATGACACAGTAGACCAGATAGACTTAATTGATATTTATAGGACATTCCATCCAAAAACAGCAGATTACACTTTCTTCTCAAGTGCACATGGAACATTCTCCAGGACAGATCACATCTTGGGTCACAAATCAAGCCTCAGTAAATTTAGGAAAACTGAAATCATATCAAGCATCTTTTCCAGCCACAATGCTATGAGGTTAGAAATCAATTACAGGGAAAAAAATGTAAAAAGCACAAACACATGGAGGCTAAACAATACATTATTAAATAACCAAGAGATCACTGAAGAAATCAAAGAGGAAATCAAAAAATACCTAGAGACAAATTACAATGAAAACATGACGATCCAAAACCTATGGGATGCAGCAAAAGCAGTTCTGAGAGGAACGTTTATAGCTATACAAGCCTCCTCAAGAAACAAGAAAAACCTCAAATAAACAATCTAACCTTACACCTAAAGGAACTAGAGAAAGAAGAACAAACAAAACCCAAAGTTAGTAGAAGGAAAGAAATCATAAAGATCAGAGCAGAAATAAATGAAATAGAAACAAAGAAAACAATAGCAAAGATCAATAAAACTAAAAGCTGGTTCTTTGAGAAGATAAACAAAATTGATAAACCATTAGCCAGACTCATCAAGAAAAAGAGGGGGAGGACTCAAATCAATAAAATTAGAAATGAAAAAGGAGAATTTACAACGGACACCGCAGAAATACAAAGCATCCTAAGAGACTACTACAAGCAACTCTATGCCAATAAAATGGACAATCTGGAAGAAATGGACAAACTCTTAGAAAGGTATAACCTTCCAAGACTGAACCAGGAAGAAATAGAAAATATGAACAGACCAATCACAAGTAATGAAATTGAAACCTTGATTGAAAATCTTCCAACAAACAAAAGTCCAGGACCAGATGGCTTCACAGGTGAATTCTATCAAACACTTAGAGTAGAGCTAACACCCATCCTTCTCAAACTCTTCCAAAAAATTGCAGAGGAAGGAACACTCCCAAACTCATTCTGTGAGGCCACCATCACCCTGATACCAAAATGAGACAAATATACTACAAAAAAAGAAAATTTCAGACCAATATCACTGATGAATATAGATGCAAAAATCCTCAACAAAATACTAGCAAACAGAATCCACCAACACATTAAAAGGATCATATACCATGATCAAGTGGGATTTATCCCAGGGATGCAAGGATTCTTCAATATACACAAATCAATCAATGTGATACACCATATTAACAAATTGAAGAATAAAAACCATATGATCATCTCAATAGATGCAGAAAAAAGCTTTTGACAAAATTCAACACCCACTTATGATAAAAACTCTCCAGAAAGTGGGCATAGAGGGAACCTACCTCAACATAATAAAGACCATATACGACAAACCCACAGCTAACATCATTCTCAATGGTGAAAAACTGAAAGCATTTCCTCTAAGATCAGGAACAAGACAAGGTTGCCCACTCTCGCCACTACTATTCAACATGGTTTTGAAAGTCCTAGCCACGGCAATCAGAGAAAAAAGAGAAATAAAAGGAATCCAAATTGGAAAAGAAGAAGTAAAATTGTCACTGTTTGCAGATGATATGATACTATACATAGAGAATCCTAAAGATGCCACCAGAAAACTACTAGAGTTAATGAATTTGGTAAAGTTGCAGGATACAAAATTAATGCACAGAAATCTCTTGCATTCCTATACACTAACAAGGAAAGATCAGAAAGAGACATTAAGGAAACAATCCCATTCACCATTGCAACAAAAAGAATAAAATACCTAGGAATAAACCTACCTAAGGAGGCAAAAGACCTGTACTCAGAAACCTATAAGACACTGATGAAAGAAATCAAAGAGGACACAAAAGGATGGAGAGATATACCATGTTCTTGGATTGGAAGAATCAATATTGTGAAAATGTCCATACTACCCAAAGCAATCTACAGATTCAATGCAATCCCTATCAAATTACCAACGGCATGTTTTACAGAACTAGAAAACCTGCGGCAAAAGCTTCATGACATTGGGACTTCCCTGGTGGCACAGCGGTTAAGAATCCGCCTGCCAATGCAGGTGACAGGGGTTCGATCCCTGGTCCGGAAGATCCCACATGCAGCGGACCAACTAAGCCCATGTGCCACAACTACTGAGCCTGCGCTCTAGAGCTCGTGCGCTACAACTGTTAAGCCCACGCGCCACAACTACTGAAGCCCATGTACCTAGAGCCTGGGCTCCACAACAAGAGAAGCCACCACAATGAGAAGCCCGTGCACCACAATGAAGAGTAGCCCCCGTTCGCTGCAACTAGAGAAAGCCTGCGTGCAGCAATGAAGACCCAACGCAGCCAAAAATAAATAAATTTATTAAAAAAAAAAAGCTTCATGACATTGAATTTGGCAGTGATTTCTTAGATGTGACTCCAAAGGCACAGACAACAACAAAAAGAAGAGAAAAAGTGGACTTCATGAAAATTTAAAAATTTTGTGCATCCAAAGACAACACACAGGGACTTCCCTGGTGGTCCAGTGGTTAAGACTCCGCACTCCCAATGCAAGGGGCACGGGTTTGATCCCTGGTTGGGGAACCAGGATTCCACATGCCGTGTGGTGCAGCAAATAAACAAACAAACAAACACACAAACAGGCCTGGAAAAAAAAAGACTACACACAGATGGAAGAAAATAGTTGCAAGTCACATATCTGATAAGGCATCAATATCCAGTAAACAGAGAGAAATCTTACAACCCAACAACAAAACAAACAACCCAATTAAAAAATGGGCAAGGACTTGATTAAACATTTTTCCAAAGATAACATACAGATGGCCAATAAGCACATGAAAAGACGCTCAACATCACTGATCATTAGGTTAACAAAAATCAAAACTGCGATGAGATACTACTTCATGGTCACTAGGATGGCTATTATGAAACAAAAACAAAAACCAAGAAAACAAAAACAGAAAACAGTAGTGTTGGCAAGAATGTAGAGAAACTGGAATCCTCGTGTATTGCTGTGAACCAGTATGGAAAATGGTATGGTATGCCTGAAGAATTACCATATGACCCAGCAATCTGCTTCTTGGTATATACCCCAAAGGAATTGAAAGCAGGGTCTTGAAGAGAGATTTGTACACCCATGTTCATAGGTGTACTAAAAATTTTAGCCATAATGGCTAATAATTTTAGCCATTATCCCCAATGGCTAAAATGTGGAGGTAACCCAAGTGTCCACTGACAGATGAATAGATAAGCAAAAAGTGGTATAAAAATACAACAGAACATTATTCAGCCTTAGAAACGAAGGAAATTCTGACACCTGCTACAACATGGATGAAACTTGAGGATACTGTGCTGAGTGAAATAAGCCCGTCACATAAAGACACATGCTGTATGAGCCCACTCACATGCAGCTCCTAGAGCAGCCAAACCCACAGAGACAGAAAGCAGATGGTGGGTGCCAGGGGCTGGGGGAGGGGTGGTGATGGGGGAGTTCTTCAATGGGTGCAGAGTTTCAGTTTGGGAAGATGAAAAAAGTTCTGGGGATGGACGGGGTTGATGGTTGCACAGTGACGTGAATGTGCTTATCAATGCCACTGAGCTGAACACTTAAAAATGGCTAAGATGGTAAATTTCATATTGTGTATATTTCACCATAATAAAAAAAATGGGAAAAAACCAAAGAAGGGGTTTACCTTGACCGAAGATTAAAGGGGGCTCCATGGCTGGGAGCAAGTGGGCTCCCCTGGCCCTGTAAGCCCGGGGTTGTGTGGGGCCACTGTGTGCTGTCAGCCACCTGATGTCTGCTGTCCGGGGGGAAATCTCAGTGCTGTGGGCGTCACCTCACACCACTGAGCTGCCATGTTACGTGGCAGCCCCTACCCACCGGTGCTTCTCCTCTTTTCCTGGCGGTGAGCTGCCATCAGCCCCCCAGGAGCAGTGCCCGGGCAGCAGCGTGAACTCTAACCTCAGACTCACTTCACTGCCTCTGAAAGAGTCCTGCGGGGGTGCACCCAGGCAGGGGTCACAGACCCCAGTGGGACGCGAGACGCGAGACATGCTGTTTGACCAATTTGCACATGAGCTCTGACATCCAGGCTGTCGTGTTCAGTGGTCTTTACCCAACAACCAAAAAATGTGGCAAGGACCAGAGTGAGACTGACAAGGATAAGCCCCCCACAGAGTAGCACTCCAAATGCTCACCCCCCTCAAGCCTACCTGGAAGCATCTCGTCAAAGCTGGATCTGGCCTCAGGGTGCCGCAGCAGGGACTTGGGGGTGAAGATGATTAACTGAAACACAGCAGGACAGGCTCAGGTTCTAAGGATTCCAGAAGGAGGGCCGACAGCAAGGGGCTGCCCAGGCCTCGCCTTCAGAACAGGCATCTAATGCTGCCCTCCCAGCTCTACGGTCAGGTCAGCGGGATCCGCAGGGTAGAGGTGAAGAGAAGGAAAACAGAACGATGCGGTTTCCCCTTGTCCCCTCTCCTCCGCCCTGAGACACTGGGCATCCACTCCTCCAGGGTCTGTCCCAGCCTGCTCGGAGCCCTGGGTGCCCCCTACCCTATACCTGGGGAAGACCCCTGAGCCTTTCCTGACGTCCTTGCCTGTGGCCAGGGCTGTCCTGTCCCATGGGCCTGCCTGGCCCTGCACTGTGGCCGGCAGCAGCAGGGGGCATTCTCCCCTTGGACCCTTCACTCACACTCCTACTCACCCTTCCACACCTCACCAAGGAGACTGCTTCCTGGGGGCTCAGCTCTCCTCCAAGCTCAACGCACCATCTACGACCACCCGCCCACAAGTCCATCCTCCCATTGGGCTGGGGCCCTGGAGTTCTCAGGCCAGGCCTCTCTGAGCTGGGACACCCCCAACTGACCGGCTTCCGGAAGGGAAGGAGAATCTGGCGACGCAGCACATGGAAGAAGTTGCCAGGGGTGGAGCAGTTGACGACAACCCAGTTGCAATCGTACAGCTGATTTATGTCGAAGTTGGCTTCCTTAAGGTCCTGGAGCAAGGAGGGAAAGGGCCAGAGGCCAGGCGGCACTGAGCACCCCATCGCAGGGGGCATCAAGGCAGAGGGCCTCATGGCCGCAGCCTTAGGGTGCCACAGCTCCTCCAGAGATGCACACACAGGGGGCACTGACGAGAGCTCAGCCAGCCAGCCCCACGCTCTGAATGGGATTCTCAGTCCCATGTAATCCCTATTTCTCTGAAAACTACTGCCTGGTCTGGGACAGATACAGGTTCTACCTAAAACCAATTCTGATGTTCCTCAGAAACAGAACCCCCCAAATTTCCTTTTAGCTCTTAAAATTTCACTAGAATCACCCCAGAGTTCTTTCCTCTAAACTGTTTGCCTGAATCAAAATACAGGCGGTATCACTCCTAGAAGCTTCTGCTGTAGCTTTCAGCGCCTCTGCTTTCTACAGCAGCAGGGACGACAGGAGGCAGCCCGGCACTGTCTTTTGTGCTCTAAGAAGGCCTCTCACTTTGTGGAGACCAGCAGGCTCGGGGCCCACCTGCGACTCCCGAGAGGCACAGAGCAGTCGTGCCTTCAGAGTTGCCCACAGACGCCCAGGTGTGCCACTCACCGGCAGGACGTCTGGGTCGTCATTGCACATCTGCAGGAACCGCTCCGGCCTGGCGGAGGAATGTTCCGGACCCTGGAACCAGACACACAAGTTACAGATCAGGAGCTTCCCCCATGCTGACCGTTGCATTCAGTACATCTCTTCCTTAACCAACTTGCTCATTTTGGTCTGAAAAACACCAAACTGTCTCTTTACTGCTGGCAGTTTAATTCCTTCTCCTCCTGCACATGGAGCGTGGAGGGGGCGTTTCCACATCAGGACAGGGCCCAGCACTCCTGGTTCCTCCTGGTTTCCAAACCCGGTTCTTAAGCAAGCCCCCCACAGGGCCTGGCGGAGGAGGAGGGAAGAGAACAGGGAACACTGGAGCCTGGGAGGTCCCCGTCCGCACTGCCACTTCTCATCAGTAACGGAGCAGGACCTGCCTCTTGCCTTCCAAGGGAGGTGGGGAACACCAGCAGAGCCTGTACAGTGCCAATTTCGGGGTCAGGGTCCTAGGCAGGCCCTTCCCACGTTCTAGGTCTGCCGGGAAGGGGCGGGGGCCTCACCATGCCCTCCATGCCGTGGGGCAGCAGCAGCACGATGCCGTTCTGCCGCACCCACTTGGCTTGTCCCGGGCAGATGAACTGGTCGATGATGCACTGGGCCGTGTTGTGGAAGTCACCAAACTGGGCCTCCCAGAGGACCAGGGCGTTAGGACTGGCCATGGCAAAACCCAGCTCAAAGCCTGCAGGGCAGGAGGGAGGGAGAGAAGACCGGACAGGAGTCAGCTGGTGGGCGGGAAGGGGGCTGCAGGGAGGAGGGGAGAGTGGGGCGGAGGGGAGGAGGGGCAAGGGGTGGCAGGGGAAGCAGCGGGGAGGTGGCAGGGAGGAGGGCCTCGCAGGCTGGGGTGCTCACCCAGGACCCCGTACTCGGACAGTGAGCTGTTGCACACGGTGTAGGGGGCCTGGTTGGGCCAGAGGTGGTTCATGGGGATGCAGGTTCTCTTGTCCACATTCTGGTCGTGCAGCACGTGGTGGCGATGGCTGAGGGAGAACAGCACCGATTAGCGGCAGAAGCCAGCCCCGTGCACCGCCGGGGGAGCACAAAGCCCCGTTCTTAACAGAAGCGTCTAATCAGAGCAGGGAAAGGGTGCTTCTGGGTCTGAGCAATGGGATCTAATGATTTGCTCCTGGCAGGGATTTTCTTCTGGGAGAGGAACTCCAGAGCCCTTCCTTTCCATCTCCCATGCTTTGAAGGGCCCACAAGAGCACCGGGACCATTACCTAAAAGTGCCCCGCTCCACGTCCTGGCCGCTCAGCCGGATGTGGATGCCCTCCTTCAGGAGGGAGCCGAAAGCCATGTACTCTGCCAGAGCCCAGTCCACCGTCCTGTTCTTCACCAGCTCCCCACGGGTCTTCAGGATCCGGCTCAGCCCTGCAGAGACAGGGTGCTCACCAGCCGCCCAGCACCCCCTCTCGGGACAAGAGCTGAGCTTCCTTCGGCCCAAGCTTTTGGGAGTCCTGACTCACCGGGAGAGTGGGGAAGGGAGCTGAGTGGAGACCAGGCCAGAGCGGCCGTGACATCCCATCCCTTCCTCCACTGCTCCGCCGGCTGAGGACCTCGCCGGGGCAGGGGTGAGGCGAGGCGAGGGCTTCCCTCATCCAGCCACCGCGGCCTTGAACGAAGCAGGGACCTAAGGTGGGCGAGGACTGGTCTCATGCTGGGACACAGTTGGCACTGGACTCGGCCCAACACTTCCAAAGGTCCGGGTGGCGCCCTTACCTCCGTGAATGGTGAAGTTCTCCACAGGCACGGAGCTGGCCACGTTCCCAATGTGCGCGAGAATATCCTCCGTCAGGCCCGTGGAGGGGCAGGTCATGCTCCTGGGCTGCCCGTCCAGGGTGAAGAAGCCTAGCAGAGAAGGGGCAAGCTGACGCACAGGTGCCACTCCTCAAGGAGCCGTGGACACGCGAGATGCTGTGCAGCGGTGGCCAGGACCGAGAGCCGAAGTCAGGGGTCCGAGTCCAGAGCCCACAGGGTGTTGTGGAGCGGGGAGGGGGCTCACTGGTGGCGTTCCTCACTCACCAGGCCAGGGGGAGTCCAGCCAGTGCTTGATGTGCAAGATCTTCTCGTCCTTGGACCTGGTGAAGGCCTCCTCACAGATCTTGTCATACTTGGAGATCTCCTCCTGGAGGGTCGGGCCCGACACAGCCGTCAGGGCCGCTCTGCACAGGGCACGCCAGCCACACGGCCAGTGCGCGCCTGCACTTCCTGAGTGCAGAGTCCCTCAGACTCCACTGGCCTCCAGGCCTTCTCCTCCCAACACGCATCACCCCTGAGGTCTGTGGGAAGCTTCCGTTTTATTGTTTTCATTCCCGTAGCTGCTTCTCCACAGTTGCTGGCTGCAGATCCTGCTCTAAGTTGGAGCCCTGTCCCCGCCCACCCTCTCACCATATTCTTTCGGATGAGTTCTCATGGCTCCGAGCACAGCCCCTGAATACGAAGCCCTGCTCCATTTCTCCGTCACCCTGCACGGGCCTTCGCACTCATAACCAGCCAGAACTGACCAGGTCACAGCAGGCCCTTTACGAGCTGGATCCCTCATCAGCCTCTCGCCCTCTCACCCCTGTGCACTGGACTCCGTAAGCCAAGGAGGCCACTGCCTTGTGCCAAAGTGCTCTCAGGTCCCACCTCCCTCACCCAACTCCTCAGTAGCCTGGACTCTCCAAGAAGTTATGCACCGAAATGCTATAGTTGTAAATATTTCACGTGTTCTCACTTGGATCCTAATTACTCTGCGAAAGCGAGCATTTGCCCTGTGGTGGGCCTTCTCTATCCCTCCCTGGCTCTGGAAAGGCCCACTGGGACCAGAGCCGGGGACGCACCTCATACTCAGGCTGGTTGACCACGCCCTGCGACACCAGCACCTCGGCGTACTTCTGCAGCACGGGCTTCTGCTTGCGGATCTGCTTGTACATGAGCGGCTGTGTGAACATGGGCTCGTCCATCTCGTTGTGGCCATTGCGTCGGTAACACACCTGAACACAGCCAGGAGATGCCAGCATCACGGACCATGTTGGCTGGGACCCAGGACCCACGAGGACCTGCCCCCATTTCTCCTATGTGACACCTCAGTTTACCTCTTCTAGAATTAGGGTCCTGTCTCTCCCTCCTTCACTCGCTATAATTGCTTTGACTGTCACATGAGATGAAACGAGAGTGACCTGGGGCTATCTGGGGACAGGATTCCAACTACCTTCTTCCCCAGGTCAGGTCACCCAGGCCGAAGATGCAGGAGCCCTCAGGAGGGGCACTGAGGTGCCCTGGCTCTAGGGAGCCCTGACCCCTCTCTTCAGGACACGGGCTAAGGTCACTCACCAGGTCCACCACCACGTCCTTGTGGAAGGTGCTCCTCCACTCGGCTGCCACCTTGCACACGTACATGACTGCCTCCGGGTCATCCGCATTCACGTGGAAAATGGGGGCATTCACGACTCGGGCCACATCGGTGGGGTACGGTGAGGAGCGGGCCATACGTGGGTCGGTGGTGAAGCCGATCTGCAAGAGACAGGCAGCTTGGCCAGGGAGCTTGGGCATGCTGCTGAGCATGGGTGGGGCAGAGGTGGGGCAGGGCAGAGCAGGCCCACCCTCCAGGCCAATGGCAGGGTGGAACCAGGACAGGGGGTGGAGCCGAGGGCAGGGCAGGATAAGAGGGCAGGGCAGGAGCAGGAATGTATGTGTCTGAGGGTGAGGGTGGGGCTAACGGCAGGCAGGGTGGAGCCTGAAGGCCACTTGCTGGAGGCTACTTGGCTGCCCTTGGCCTACTCTAAGACAGTTCCCAAAGGCTATTTTTTTTTAATTGTTTTTTTTTCCTATTCTGGTAACAAAATTCATACATGTTCAACAGAGTTTGGAAGACAGTTTAATGAAAAATTAAACAAAGTCACTATATTCTACCAGGTTCAGTGTAAATATTTTGATGTTTTCCTTTCCAGATGATTTTCTTTGCATGCATACGCATGAAATATAAATATAAAATTTCAGATCCTATCATTTCTGTAGTTTTGCACTTTGGTCACTTAACATTAGCATTCTTTCTTTGAAAAGAAAATTAAAGGCCTCACCACTTAGATGTACTAAAACTTAATCATATATTCGTAATTTTATAACCTGCATTTAACATTTATTTTCATGGGGACTTCCCTGGTGGTCCAGTGGTAAAGAATCCGCCTTCCAGTGCAGGGGATGTAGGTTCGTTCCCTGGTCGGAGAACTAAGATCCCATGTGCTGCGGGGCAACTAAGCCCGCGAGCCACAACTACTGAGCTCGCGCGCCTCAGTGAGAGAGCCTGCGTGCCACAAACTACAGAGCCCACGTGCCACAACTAGAGAGAGAAAACCCACACGCCACAACTAGAGAGGAGCCCGCATGCCACAACGAAGAGCCCACATGCCACAACAAAAGATCCCGCATGCCACAGCTAAGACCTGACGCAACCAAAAAAATAAAAAGGAAAATAAAACAAATACCTAAAATTTATTTTTATGGACTACTTCAAACATATAGAAAGTATGATAATACTATAATGATCACCCATGAACTCACAAGACAAAATGAACAAATCTTAACAGTTTCAGGACTTTTTATACATTTCTGCTACAGCTGGCCCCCACACAGAGAGCACAGCCCTGAAAGTGGAGGATGTAGTTTCTACATGTTGCAATATGTATTCCATGTGTCCATAAACAATATATGTTATCTTCTTAGGCTTATTGTTCACTAAAATTTTGATATCATTCAGACTTATGGAAAAGTTGAAAGCATACAGAGAACTCCCACACAGTCTTCACTCAGATTCACCAACTGTTGCCATTTTGCCCCTTTTCTTATTCATGCTCTTTCCATTACACACGCACGCACACACACACATTTTTCCTAAACCATTTGCAGGTAAGTAGTAGACGTCCCTATTCCCTAAAACATGGACATTTCATTACCAGCCAGAGTGCAGTTCTTGGCCCAAGCAATTTAATATTACAGAATACCGTTATCTGACCCTCAGTAGACACATTCCACCAATTGTCCTAACGATACCCAGTCTTTCTTGCCTCAGTCCCATATCCAATCCAGCACATCACCCTGCATTAGTTGTCACCTCTCTCTAGTCCCCTTTAATCTTGAAGCCTTCTTGCTTTTCTTGGGTTTTCATAGCACTGACATTTTGGAAGAGTATTTCCATGTCTTTTAAACCATAGAGATATACAGTCTGTGTACCTTACATATGGTGTCATACTCTATATGCTGTGCAAATCCTTTGCAACTTGCTTTCTGTTCAATATTTATATTCATGGTTCATCCAGGTTGAAACATGTACCTCTACGTCCTGTAGTAGAGCTTAGTGAAATCTAAGTACTGAATAGTATACACCACAGTTCATTTATCCATTCTCCTGTTGTTGGACATTTAGTTGTTTCCAACTTGTGGTTAATACACTGTTACTGTACACATTCTTACAGAGGTTTTCTCCAGCAAGCACTGAGTTTCTCTGCAGTACTCCTAAGAAGGGAAAACTAAGCCACAGGGTCAGAACATTGCACCTAAATACCATCGAGTGCTCTCCAAAGTGGTTGTACCACTCACCCTCCTACTAGCAGCATGAGTAACCTGCATTTAAACTCACCATGTTGTGACCGTTTCCCCAGGATATTAAATATTTTAATGATTATATAATACTGCTTCCTACGGCTTTGCCAAGATTTATACAAAGACTCTTTGGTTTTTATAAACATTCTTTTTTTTTTTTAATTTTTCCCTGAAAAATCTTTTCTTAAAAAAATAAATTTATTTATTTATTTTTGGCTGCATCGGGTCTTCGTTGCTGTGCATGGGCTTCCTTTAGTTGCGTCGAGCAGGGGCTACTCTTCGTTGCACTGCACGGGCTTCTCATTGTGGCGGCTTCTCTTCTTGCAGAGCATGGCCTCTAGGTGCATGGGCTTCAGTAGTTGTGGCCCGTGGGCTCTAGAGCGCAGGCTCAGTAGTTGTGGCGCACGGGCTTAGCTGCTCCGTGGCATGTGGGATCTTCCCTGACCAGGGCTCGAACCCGTGTCCCTGCATTGGCAGGCAGATTCTTAACTACTGCGCCACCAGGAAAGCCCGATAAACATTTTTTTTTAGTAAGTTTTTTTGTTTTTTGTTTTTAAAATTTATTTTATTTTTATTTTTGGCCGCTTTGGGTATTCTTTGCTGCGTCCCGGCTTTCTTTAGTTGTGGTGAGTGGGGGCCACTCTTCATTGTGGTGCGTAGGCTTTTTGTTGCGGTGGCTTCTCTTGCTGTGGAGCACAGGCTCTAGGCACACGGGCTTTGGTAGTTGTGGCACACGGGCTCAGTAGTTGTGGCTCACGGGCTCTAGAGCGCAGGCTCAGCAGTTGTTGCACACAGGCTTGGTTACTCCGCGGCATGTGGGAATCTTCCCGGACCAGGGCTTGAACCCATGTCCCCTGCATTGGCAGGCGGATTCTTAACCACTGCACCACCAGGGAAGCCCCCCCACCCCGCCCATAAACATTCTTATACAAAAGCATTTAGCAACTGATGGCTTCCTTAGCAGAAAAATTCAGAATAGGAAATCCTACGTGTGTCCTTAGAGAAACAAGAGCCTCAGCAAAGCACGTCTTTCCTTTCCTGCTACAGATCTTACTGGCCCCATGTCATGATTGATGTTATCAAAAACAGTAAAAAGATTTAAGAAAACATTAGCAAAACTGTAGTTCTTACAGAAGTCTGAGAATTCTTTCTTTATTTATGATGAATTGCTTTTACATAAACTCCTTTATTACACTGACTAAAGAAAAGATTAGAAATAGTCACAAACTGATGAGAACATTAAAAAAAGATGTACCAGGGAGAATTCTGATGAGCACTTACAGAGAACCTTGATCAATCCCAGGGTCCATCTGGGTCTGGGTCTCCCCATAGGGAAATGAGGGTAGGGACCAGGTAAGACAGTGATCATAATATGAACATTACAGCTAGAACACCACAGAAAGTGAACTGCTTCGAAGTTTTGAGACCTCAGTCCCCCAGCTGCCCTCCCCAATATCCACCACTGTTACCGACTTCATTTTTTTAATTTTATTTTTAAAAAATATTTATTTATTTATTTGGCTGTGCCGGGTCTTAGTTGTGGCATGCGGGATCTAGTTCCCTGACTAGGGATTGAACCCAGGCCTCCTGCACTGGGAGCTCGGAGTCTTAATCACTGGACCATCAAGGAAGTCCCTGACTTCTTCATCTTTAAACACATATGGTGGGTGTACGCATACCCACCCACTCACACACACACACAGAGGTGCCGCTATACTCCACGTTCTGCTCTGCACTTCTTTTCCCCACTTAACGTACCTTATAGTTCATTTCAACAGTATATACACATCCTACTCTCTCAAATGGTTTTATTACACTGCAGTTGCAGTTAACTTACATTAGTGCTTATTTATGGGCCAGGCACTATTCTGAGCACTTTATGTATATTAATTTCTATGTATTAATTCATTTAAGCCTTGTAACACATGGATGGATACATCATAAACTACTTAACCAGCTCCCTACTGATGTAGTGGTAGAAACTCTGGTTTCTAGTCTTGCTGCAGCAGTCATAGCTTCCCCACAGTGCCCCTCCATATTATTTACTTATTTCAGTTGTGTACATTTTTCTTCCAGTTTTATTAAGATATTAACTGTGCAGCAGTGACATATATATTATGTACATATAATATATATATATATATATATTTTGGGCCACACTGTGTGTCTTGCAGGATCTTAGTTCCCTGACCAGGGATCAAACCCTGGCCCTGGCAGTGAAAGCACCGAGTCCTAACCACTGGGCAGCCCGAGAATTCCCCAAGTGCTATCTTTAAAGAAGACATTTGGGAGTGAGTGTACTAGTAGGAAAACCCCACAAAGTGGAACTGCTGGGTTTGAGAGTGAGAGGGGATGCGAGAGGCAAATGGTCTATCCTGGTTGGAGCCCTGTTTCCTTCAACCCTGCAGCTCTGTCCCTGGCTGCCCCCCATCCACGCCACTACCCCTGCTCCCACATGTGCTGGGCGCTCTGCAGCTTTCAGGGCTACCGCATCAACCTGCAGATGAAGCTGGGTGGGCCTGAAGGCCCCAGATTTGGCTAACTAAGGCCCTCACCCAACCCGGACTCTGCACCTTCTTCCCTGTCCTGTTTTCAGTGTCTTCCCCACCCTATTAAATTTTATCCGGTGCAAAAAAAAAAAAAAGGAACAGGGGGCTTCCCTGGCAGCGCAGTGGTTGAGAGTCTGCCTGCTGATGCAGGGGACATGGGACATGGGTTCGTGCCCTGGTCTGGGAAGATCCCACATGCCGCAGATGGCTGGGCCCGTGAGCCATGGCTGCTGAGCCTGCGTGTCTGGAGCCTGTGCTCTGCAACGGGAGAGGTCACAACAGTGAGAGGCCTGCGTACCGCAAAAAAAAAAAAAAAAAAGGAACAGGTCTGATTGTTGGAAGTTCTTTTCATTCAGCTGAAATCTGCTGCTTCCTGGTAACTGCTATGCATTGGTGCTGACTCTGCCCATTATATTCCTTGCTTTGTGAAGCATTCATTTATTTGAAAACAGCTCTTATGCTTCTAGGAGTCTTCCATCTTCTGGGCTACATGGTCACGGCTTCCTTTTAGGGTAATTTTCCAGACACTATGCCATCTTAAGACTCTCTCCTCTGGACACAGTCTCACTTAAGTTCAACCAAAATGCTTGATGTTCTGTCATAAGAAGTTTGACAAACCAAAGGCTTACCTGTACTGCATTTGTGTAATGTGATTCTTTTTTTTTTTTTTTTTTTTTTTGTGGTATGTCGGCCTCTCACTGTTGTGGCCTCTCCCGTTGCAGAGTACAGGCTCCAGACACGCAGGCTCAGTGGCCATGGCTCATGGGCCCAGCCGCTCCCCGGCATGTGGGATCTTTCCGGACCGGGGCACGAACCCGTGTCCCCTGCATCGGCAGGCGGACTCTCAATCACTGCGCCACCAGGGAAGCCCATGTAATGTGATTCTTAAATTGAAATACTGTTAAATGTTTATATTGCCAAGACGGAAGGTTTCAAGTCAATGAATAAGAAAAAAGAAACTAGAAAGAGAAGACTAAATTAAACCCAAAGCAAGTAGAAGGAAAGAAATTACAAAGAGCAGAAACCAATGAAATAGAAAACAGGAAAACAACAGAGAAAATGCAATGAAACCAAAGCTGTTCCTTTGAAACCAACAACAAATCTATATAACCGAGAAAAAGAGAAAACACACAAATTACCAATATTAGGAATGAAAGAAGGGATAAAACAACAGACCCTAATAAGAGAACATTGGAAACTTTATGCTCATAAATTTTACAACTTAAATGAAATGAAAAAATTCCATGAAAGACAGAAGTAACCAGAGCTCACTCAAGAAGAAACAGATAACCTGAATAGTCTTGTATTTACTAGAGAAATGGAATTTACACTTAGAAAACAGTGCTCATAGGGACTTCCACTTCTGGAAGATGGAGGAGATGTACCTTTCCCTCCTTCTCCTGCTAATAAGTACAATTAAAAACCCAAGGCATTGTATACATAAGACAAACACTGAAGGCAGACAGAAGCAAGCAGATCAGCCGGGGACCTCCGGTCCCGATGAATGACTGGTGATCATTCCCAGGGCTATCTTTTTGCCTCATATAGCCCAGATTTAGGGCTAGGGAAGCAGGCAACTCAGAAACGCCAACAGGCATAGCAAAAAGACGTTTCAAGGAAAGTGGCTCTCTCTGGCCAGAAGACCAGGAACAGGCCACCTAGCAGTACAGAAGATTTTTAGACAATCATCACCCTGCTGCAGCCAACCCCACAGAAAACACCGTGGCCACCCCCACTTGCCCCAGCAAAGGCCCGGTGTCCCCAGCAGCCCCCCTAGGCTTCTGGTAATTAGGCAACCACTCCATCCCTGGCATTAGTGGAGGCTACTTGGGAAGCAGTAACAAAGCACCCTTGTCCCACCCTCCGTCCCCTCCCTTCCCTGGGTATCAACAGACCTGGGGTGGGGAACCTGGACCCCTACCCCACCTGGCAGTAACAAGTATCCCCCAACCCCGACCCGAAATGTCCAGAGGACACCTCCTATAACAGGAGATTTAAATAAGATTCTGAGTTTCATAACATATCCTCAAAATGTCTGGTTTCATAAGAAATCACTTGTTATACCAACAACCAGAAAAATCTTAGCTTGAATGAGAAAAAGCAATCATTAGAAGCCAACACTGAGATGACACAGATTTTAGAATTACCTCACAAAGACCATAAAATTAAAATTCATAAAATTCAAAGCAAACTTCATAAAAATACCTCAATAAAAATTATGAACATTCCTGAAATACATGAAAAAATAGAAACTCAGCAAAGAAACAGAAGATACAAGAAGAACCAAGTGGAAACTTTAGAGTTGAAAAAACAAACAAACAAACAAACCCCCCCCGGGGGGGGGTGGAAATCAGGGAAAAAAAACCCAAACCTGAATGGAGGTGCTCTATAGCAGAATGGAAGGGAGAAAGGAAAGACTCAGAGAACTTAAAGATGGAACAGAAATTACCCAATCTAAACAAATGGAGAGGGACTTCCCTGGTGGTGCAGTGGTTAAGAATCCGCCTGCCAATTCAAGGACCACAGGTTCAAGCCCTGGTCTGGGATGATGCCACATGCCGCGGAGCAACTAAGCCCGTGTGCCATAACTACTGAGCCTGCGCTCTAGAGCCCGTGCACCACAACTACTGAGCCCACATGCCACAACTACTGAAACCGACGTGCCTAAAGCCCGTGCTCCACAACAAGAGCAGCCACCGCAATGAGAAGCCCACGCACCACAATGAAGAGCAGCCCCAATAGAGAAAGCCCACGTGCAGCAATGAAGACACGATGCAGCCAAAAATAAACAAATAAATTAATTTTAAAAGAAGAATAAATAATCAAAAAAAACCCCAAAAAAACCGCACCAAAAAAACCCAACCAATCAACCAAGCAAAAAACTCCTGGGATGGAATTCACCTGACTCTGGAGACTACTCATGGAAAAATTTTTTTCTTTAAAAAAAAAAATCCCCCTGTGTCTTGGGCTTCCAATTCCTGTGAATGATCTTTGCTGTACTCTTCCAGATTGAAGACCATTCCTGTTAGCATCTCAGCCCCTACCCAAAAAGCAGTAAAGACTCTCTGTGTTTGGTCATCTGTTTAAAACACAGTTCAGAGGTTGTTTTTAGACCTTTCTCTTTCCTTGGCACCTTTTCAATATCTATTTTATGAAACAACCTATAATGAATTATTTCCATTAAAATTAATATTTTAAGAATATATAATGCCATGAGAAAACACTGTGGTAAATAAGAAGTGGATATAAAACTGTGTGTATGGAACCCAGTTTCTTAAAAGAGGAAAACCATCTATATGCTTGTGGATATGGAAGAAAATATTCTGAAATAACACCATGATCTTAAACACTGTAATTAAAATCTCTCCACTTTAAAGAAAGTTTCCTGTTTGTCCAAGTTTATTAATCAGAAAACAACAAATGTATTAAATGATGAAACCATGTCATTCTAAGTAAGGCTGATGTGAGCGTAGAAGCCTCAGGAGAAAGTCTAATTGATGCTGTGGCCTCCACAGCCTTCTCTGCTGCAAAGACCCCAGAGCCCGCCTGGAGCCCAGGTTACCTGGTTGTTGACGACCACGTGGACAGTGCCGTGAGTCGTGTAGGACGGCAGGTCACTCAGGTGGAAGGTCTCGTACACGATGCCCTGGCCGGCAAACGCAGCATCCCCGTGCAGAAGGATGGACATGACCTGCAGACATGCAAAGGAGACCCCAAATGTGACATGGTCCTGACCACCACGTCCACAAGGCACACTGGAGATTCAGTCACAATCCACTTTTCAAAAAATGATGTATTTTGAGATAATTTCGAACTTAGAAAGAAAATGGCAGGAAGGCACAACGACCCCCAGGCCCCCCCAGCACCCCCTTCCCCCTGAGAATGTGCTCCATGAGGGTGCCCTCCATGTCTGCACACCAGCCACCCTGCCATCATCTGCTGCAGAGCCAATGCCCATCACCCCTGAACCCACCACGCAGGACCCTCTCATCAGGAAAGCAATGCTGGCCCAGACCCCACGTGGACGTGCTCTTAGGGCCACGCCTCTTTAGCCTCTCGACCTGGAGCAGCCCATTGTGTCTCCCGTCTCCACGTCGCGGACAGGCCTTGGGCTCTGATGGTCCTGTGTGACCAGACTCAGGAACGGTGCATTCCGTACCAGGGGACGCCAGAGCTGGCCTACCCCACGTGGATGAAGTTGACTTGGATCATATGGACAGGTAGCTGTCTGTTTCTCCCTTTTTTTTTTTTTTTTTTTGGTCACGCTGCGCAGCATGTGGGATCCTAGTTCCTCAACCAGGGATCGAACCTGCACCCCCTGCAGTGGAAGTGCAGAGTCTTAACCACTGGACCGCCAGGAAGTCTGTGTTTCTCCCTTTAAACTTGCCATTTCTCCTCGGTAACGAGAACAGTGAGGAGAACTTCTAGATCTTGCTCCTTACCACACCTCCACCCACCCAGCAGCCTGAGCGGCACCCCGGGATGCTGCCAGGTGTCACTCCTACCTCACGCGCTGGCATTCCATAAAAGCTTTCTCTTCTCGACTTTTATTTATTTGTATTAATATGTGCTCCCGGATTCCTGTTTTATTCAGCTGGCTGTAACTGACTAGTATCTGTAGTTATTTGGATGCTCACACTGCCCCATACTTGGCGTGGGGGTCCCGTGCCATCTGGACAGGCCCCATGGCTCGTGGGGGCCTCCGTGCTTTCTGGCACAACAGAGATTTCAGCCCCCTGCTGCACTGTTCCTGCCCAGCCCTGGAATCAGACACTTCTCTAAGGAGCCTGGTTCCTTCAGTGGAGGACGGCACTGAAGACTAGTATTTGTGTGCTCATCACCACTAGAAACATCACACTTCTAGGCTCTTCCAGCACAGAGCCAAAAACCAGAAGCACAGGTTCACGCACACAGAGATTTCTAAGTCTGTACACTGCACAACTGTGATGCCTCCAATTCCAACCCTTTTTCTGGGCCTTCCTCCTTCCGCGTTTATAAACATCTCCTACCCCGTGAGACACTGTTCCCACTGTCCTCAGCACATTACCTGTTTGCTTGGTACAGCCCCACGGCCCTGCCACCCCTGCTCCTTGACGCCCTCTTGCTGTGTTTACTCAGCTCCTGTCACCTCCCTGGTCCGCAGCGCCAGGAAGAGAAGGTCCACGTGCTCTTCAGGGACAAAAATCTAGATTTTTTTTTTTAGCAGAACCCCATGTGTCCTGCCCTGAGGGACACAGGGACGCTGTCTGGGACAGGTGGAAGTGGACACAAGTGTCGGGTCTGCGCAGGGACCTCCTCAGAGGATTGCAGCCTTGCCAGGGCCCAAACGACCGGGGGACACGGTGCCTCTTCCTGCTCGCCAGGACGCGCGTTTCTCTGCAGAGCCTTCTCTGTACAACCTCGGCCTTCTGCCGTCGGGCACCTCAGGGTCAGCCTCCCCTCTCCTCACGCTGTTTCTCTTGATCTTCTGGAGAAGCTGTATTGTGCCCCTTGCTAGGTTGCACTCGGTCCCTTGTGTTCCTCAGCGCAGCGCTGCTTGCTAAAATCACACACCCTGGCGGCCCGATCTGGACCCAGGTAGGAGCGGGCCTCCGTCCGTGGCAGGCCACCCGCGGCGCTAGGGAGCTGCTTTCCCACATGAATGCCCCAAGGGCCACATCAGCCCTGAGCCAAGCTGGGTCAGGCTCAGTCTTGCACCAGGTTATAGAACAACCTTGGCCACATTTATAGAAATTACATAGTTTTTTTCTGAAACACTGAAGGTTATGTAACAAACACTCCAGCTCCCTGGATTCTGGGTTTAACAGAAATCAGATAATTGCCTAAGGGTTTGGGAAGCGTAGCCAGGAGAGCAGGTGTGAAGGACTGGTGGGGTCTGGACCCGCCCGCTGAGCACGGGCAAGGGTGGGCTCAGATAGAGGGGCGGGGGCAGGGGCCTGGAGGGATGGGCCGTCCACGCCAGGCAGGGCACTCCCATGGACAGGGCACTCCCTCAGACAAGTGCCTGGTGACCACACAGGGCTAATCGGCCTCTCCTGGCCTCAGGATGGATTGCTGTGATCATCTGAAGCATGTTAGACACCCTCCACCACTTCTCCCTAGTTCTTTCATTCCTTTTCAGGACGTCTCCAGCATTCTAAGCAAGCGATGCTGGAGTGGCTTTTCGTCTGTAATTTATGAACGTGGATGTCACGAAGTTTTCTGCAATCCTGTTCCCTTCCCTGGCCCCAAATGCCTGGGCAAGGGTTCCAGCCACAGACAGCGGAAATGCTGGAGGCACTGGTCACTGATGCTGGTTTCCTCCCTATCCGTCCCCGGCCACTGTGTCACTGGTGGTCTCGGGGGCTGCACAGGAAGCCACTTTCTACCCTCTTGGAGTTTCTGAGGCACCATCCAGGCCCCCAAGCTCAGCAAAGTAACTCTCATGTCCCGACACCCTCCCCGTGGGCCACACTCTTTGTGGTGCAGGAACCACTTCCTGTTCCCAATGCCACCTCTGGTCGGGATCCCGTTACCCTCTAACCGTCCAAACACAGTACGAGTAGACTCACAGTGTTTTAAATTATAGAACCTAGTAGACTAATGCTTGGTTCCACCTCTAAAAAGTCTGACCTCTCTCCAGGGCATCCCTGGGCCAGGCTGCCCTGCCCAGCTCCTCCCTGCTCTGCCCACAGCACAACCCCACCTCCATCCTTGTCCTTCTTTCATCGCCAGAGAATGTCCTTTTCTTCCCGTCTACCTAAATCCTGCTGTTTCTTTAATTAAATATGACAACTACCTACTCTATCGATGAGAGGATCTGTCTGCCTTTCATTCCACTTCCTTCCACACCCATATACGTCTTCTGAAGTTCTTTACCAGTGAACCTGCAGCTTTACATCACATTGTGTATGTTCTGTTAGCTTCCTCACATATGACCCTATTTCTAGGAAGAACAAGAGATGCTTGAGAGTAGGGTGGTGATGCTGACTTTGAACATGCCCCAGAATGCACAGGCAGACATTACAAAAACTTGATTTTTCTTATTGCTTGGCTTTGAGGTTATCATTAAGTAATAAGAACTGTACAATTTGTTACAGACAGACTTCTACTTTGAGGTTAAACAAGGACAAACAGTTAAAATCCACTGAGGATTTCTATACGTAAGTAGGCTGTCCAACCAACATTAAACATTCAGTGTCACACACCTGGAAAATGCCAGTACCAGGGCCCCCCGGAACTCGAGCTGTTCTCCATCTCTAAACGGTGCCACCCTGCTACAAACTCGAACACCTCTCCTTCCATCTATCAGTATTTTTTTTTTTTTTTTTTTGCGGTACGTGGGCCTCTCACTGCCGTGGCCTCTTCCGTTGCGGAGCACAGGCTCTGGACGCGCAGACTCAGCGGCCATGGCTCACAGGCCCAGCCGCTCCGCGGCATGTGCGATCTTCCCGGACCGGGGCACGAACCCGTGTCCCCTGCATCGGCAGGCGGACTTTCAACCACCGCGCCACCAGGGAAGCCCCCCATCTGTCAGTTTTACAGTTCCTCCTTTAGGCTCACCCACATCTTTTCCTTAAGACTCTCTCCTCCTGTTCAGTGACAAAGGCTCTTTGTCCGCCATGATACTGTACAAGACTAGCTTCTCCACAGGTGTGGTGACAATGAAAGCAATCTACTCCCCACCTAGCTCTGGTGATCACAACTTGGAAGGAAGCATTATCTGTAACGGATTAATTTATTAATACTATGGCTACTCTTTCAAGATCCATTCAGAATATTTTGTTAAATTCCAGAAACATGAGGTCTGGGACGTGCCTGAGGTTGTGAGCCGGTCCTGGACCATGTGGCCTCAGGGCTGCCCCTGGCCAGCCCCCGTGGCCTTACCTTCTTTCCCTCGGTGTCCCCGCAGTAAAACTGCTCAGCTTTAGTCTTGCCCATCACCACGGGATCGGCAGCCTCCAGGTGGGAAGGGTTCGCCACCAGTGACAGGGTGATGTTCCTGTCGGTCACACGGTTGATCCGCCGGTGATACATGCCCAGGTGGTACTTCACGTCTCCAGAACCCTGAAGGTACAAACAGTCAGTCTTCATCCTGGGCATGGAGATGCTTACTCTTCACGACAGCCCTGTCCTGTGTTACTTCTCCTCCCAGAACCCCCATTCCTGGAAGGATGGAAAGCCTTTCCCCAGAACGGCTCTACCTAGGGCACAGGGAGAAGGTCCCTCAACCAGAGGCACACATCCCAAACCCCAGCGGGGAGGACTGCGGGGGCTGCCAAGCCTCTGATCTCTCTTTTCTCCGGGAGGTCGGCCACCGGCTACCTCCTCTGTGAGTGGTATGGAGGATCCCAGGCCCAGGTGCTTCCGGAGAAACAAGTGGAACCAGGGTCTGGTGTGGGTCGGAGCTATGCTAGTTTCTAAAAGAAATCAGGTGTCTCACCTCATCAGCTGCCTCCAGCTTTGAGTCGAACTGACAGAAAATCTGCTCCAGCTCCTTCCTGATGACGTTTGCAAGCACGTTCAGCCGCCCTCTGGTACACAGAGGAGCGAGCAGGGCCTGAGCTGTGTTCCGGGCAGCAGGCAATGCTGTTCTAGCCCCTTCCTCCCCCGATGGACAGGCAGTGCCTCGGTTTGCAGCCCGAGAGGAGCTGAGAGCAGAGCTGATGGGACACTCAGCCTCTGCTTGCCCGGCACCCAGGGCCACGACGAGGTGGGAGGAAGAAAGGTAGAAAACGGAGAAACACTGCCGGCCTGCGGCGAACGCTCCACCCTCAGCCTCCGCTGCCGCCTCAAGCTGAGGTCTCCGCTCCACGTCACCGAGCAGCCTTCCCTCTAGGTTAACCTCCCTCAGTGGTGATCCCGACAAGGGCATGAGGCCAAGATGCCTGCCTAAAACCACTATGGCCTTGAGTGTGACAGTGGCTACTGAGGGAGGGGGATGCTGTGGCGATGGCTGTCCCAGGACAGGGGTGCAAGTGCGTTCCAGGCGAGCCAGCCTCTTTGCTTGCCTAGTGCCCCACCCCGTGCTCTGGATGCATGAAGGGCAGCCAGGTACCTGTGCGGCATCCCCATGATCACGTAGTCCACTCCGTTCTCACTTGACTTGTCAATGATGGTCTTGAGGGCAGGAATCAGCACCTCGCAGCCTTCGAGACCAAAGCGCTTCTCAGATGACCACTTCCGCTGCAGGAACTCCTCAAACCTGGACAGGAACCAAGCCACTCTGAAGAGCCAAGTCACCAGGGCCAACCTTGCTCTCGTGGGGCTGTGGCCACGCTCCAAACCCACCCACCCCTGTCAACAGGCTGTGCCACACTGACGGGACCAGTGCAGCCCCGTACCTGGTGGAGCGCACTAGCCGGGCCAGCAGGGTCCGCTTCTCCTCGTTGGTGAACTGCATGATCCCAGGCGTCTCGAATTTCTGCCGGATCCACTGGCACTGCTCCAGGTCATTGATGAACATGAACTCCACCCCAATGTGCTGGCAGTACGCCATCTGTTTTTCACGCACACACACACGATCAAGGGGATGTCCCCCCAGGCGTGTTGACTGCCCACTCAGCCAGAAGGCTGGCAGGAACAGGTGGCCTCCCTTTCAAATGCAACAGAGCCAGCTGTGATCTGGGGCACCAAGTTTGGGCCCACAACCTCCTCTCACTCCGAACCTGGCCATGAAATACTTCCTCCACAGAGTACAGAGCCCAATAGGCAGGGAGGGGACAGTGAGAACCACTAAGCCGAGACATGCTCCCCTCATGGTGGGAGGACAGAAGCACCAGCCCAGGGATGGGGAAGCTCCTGGGGAAGACAGGTTCTCTGACCTCAAGGTCAGACTGTGCCCACCACCCTGAGAAAGAAAGGCCCTGTACTGCCGGTGGATATCACAGCTCAGTGGCCACTTAAGTTAGCAGGCTTTTATTTATTTTTAAAATTTATTTATTTATGGCTGCGTTGGGTCTTTGTTGCTGTGTGTGGGCTTTCTCTAGTTGTGGCAAGCTGGGGCTACTCTTCGTTGCGGTGTGCGGGCTTCTCGTGGTGGCTTCTCTTGTTGCGGAGCACGGGCCCTAGGCACGCGGGCTCCAGTAGTTGCGGCACGCGGGCTCAGTAGTTGTGGCTCATGGGCTCTAGAGCGCAGGCTCAGTAGTTGTGGTGCACAGGCTTAGCTGCTCCACGGCATGTGGGATCTTCCCGGACCAGGGCTCAAACCCATGTCCCCTGCATTGGCAGGAGGATTCTTAACCACTGCTTTTAGGAATTTAAAAAGCAATGCCCTGGTGTGCCAATAATTTTTTAAAATTAATTAATATATATATATTGGCCACGCTGCACATCTTGTGGGATCTCAGTTCCCTGACCAGGGATCAAACCCAGGCCACGGTAGTGATACCGCTGAATCCTAACCACTAGGTCACCAGGGAACTCCCGACAATAAGTTTTAGAGCCCACAGATGCCTTTCAACATCTTCGCAGCAGCCATGCTGACCAAGCACTTAGAGGGCCGGG
This sequence comes from Delphinus delphis, assembly GCF_949987515.2. Lineage (NCBI taxonomy): Eukaryota > Metazoa > Chordata > Mammalia > Artiodactyla > Delphinidae > Delphinus > Delphinus delphis. The sequence continues at coordinate 10,802,747 of NC_082691.1, forward strand.
TTCTGCTTGGTGGTTCTGTCTGTGACCCCCTTTGGTTTTCACAACAGACATGGAAACTGGCTGGCACAGTGCAGGGTGAGGATGCACCTGGGATCCCAGTGGTGGGTCCAGATGTGACACCAGAGCAGGGGTGGGCACCTCTGCATGTTAATTCTATGATAATGAAACAAAGGGACATTTGCTTGAACTCAAAATAATGGCCAACCACAACGCGCTCACTATCATCCTAGCCAAGAGGAGGAAAATCTTGCCTAGGGACAAAAAGAGGAAATGGAGCTGGGAAAGACCTTGGTGTTTAAGGTGTTTTCATTAACTCCAAAACTATATTTCCCTGAGGACACCTCATGTGATAAACTGGGAACTTTTAAACTGGATGCACAAGAAGCCCAGGGATGGGGGGTGCTGGCCGGCCTTCCCTGACTTCAGAGCCAGCGCGTGTCACCACTTCCACCGGAGCTGTACAGTGACAGTGCCCTGATCTACTGAGCCGCAGAAGAAAGTGTATTTCTACACAAACACATTTGAGAAAACATGGCCCAGCCACAGCGTCTGTTAACATGAACCTTGAACCTTCCTCCATCAGCTTAAAAAAGGGTGCATCTTCCCTGGGACCCAAGTCTGAGTTGTAAGCCTAGCAGAGAGGAGAGGAAGGGGTGGGGAGAGAGGGGAGGGGAAGGGGAGAGGGGAGGGGAGGGGAAGAGAATGAAGGAAGGGAAAGGGGGAGAGGAGGGGGAGGGAGGAAGTGGGGAGGGAAGAGGCGGGGAGGGGGAGGGGGCTCCCTCCTTTACCCATGGAGGCAGGAGAACACGCCCGTGCTCCTTATGCCTGATGGGCAGGTATGTCCATTACTGAACAATTAAAGGCTCAAAGGAAATTATTAGGTCAAAAACAGTATGTCTCCATTATTATCAGCATGAATTTAGCTATTAACTTGGACACATAGTTACTGGGCCCCTGGATCATATTTTGTTTCTCCTGTTCTTGGCTCAATCCCCAGGAGAAAAGGGCAGGGAGTTTTAGGTGCCGATTCTTAGCTTCTCTCTCTAGTGAGACGTTAGGAAGCCAAGAAATTGCACTCGCTCTAAATATTCAAAGAGCTGCAAGTTGATTATTATGTCACAGGACCAAGAACATACTTAAGCTCTGTCAGCTCACACAGCCGCCCAGTGCACGCACATGTCACGTGTAAACATACCTAACCCACCATCATCGGGTGAGTGTTCACAAATATCTGTAAACAACGAGAAGGGGTATTCCGAACTGGGACAAGTCAGAATGGTAGGCTCTCTTGGAAGAGCCCTGGACGTGGGGCCCTCTGGGGACAGGGGGTGCTATGGCTGGGACCCCTGGAGTCCAGGTCCAAGGGTCCACAACAGCCCAACTCCTGGGTTCTGGCACTGGATGAAATGAGAGCCGTGCATGGCTCTCTGCCCCTTTCAAATGCTGGATCAGTACAACCTGGGGCTCGAGCAGTCGCTTGTAAACACAGCTGCGTATCCCTATCTCCGGGAGATTTGTAAAAATGCACATTTCCAGGCTCCAAAACCAGAGCTGACTCAGTTGGTCGTAGGTGGGCCAGGAATCTCCCCAGGCGTTCCTATTCAAGTTGGTTTGGGAATGACACCCTTTATTTACCTAATGCTTTAGGACACATTTTTTTTTTTTTTTTTCTGGTACGTGGGCCTCTCACTGTTGTGGCCTCTCCCATTGCGGAGCACAGGCTCCGGACTCGCAGGCCCAGTGGCCATGGCTCACGGTCCGTGGCATGTGGGATCCTCCCGGACCGGGGCACGAACCCGTGTCCCCTGCATCGGCAGGCGGACTCTCAACCACTGCGCCACCAGGGAAGCCCAGGACACATTTTTTAAAGTCGGAAGCAAAGTCTACATTTTGTTATGGTTGATTGTAAAAATAAACATGGAATTTCATCAACAAAATAGCAAAAAACAGAACAAAACAATTCCCCTTCCCTTACATTAAAAAAATATATAGGATCAAGAGAAAAACAACCTAGTCTGGAGGCCTCCTGCCAACACAAGTTTTTAGCAAGTCCACTGGAGTTTTCTGGAAACGACTTGTGGTTTCTTACCTCCAGGCGCCGGATGATCTCCCGCAGCGGAAGGGCCGACTCCTGTCCGCCGATGAACGTGGTGGTGGGCAGGTGGAAGACCTTGTCCAGGTCAGACTCGTCCAGGCCGTAGAACCCTACGGGGGTGAGGAGAGATGGGCACAGCCATACGGGGGCCACAGTTTAGGAAAAGGGGGAGGGACTCCCCGGGGGAGAGAAAAAAGAAGAACAAAATCATAAAAACCTCTGTTATGTATGAAAATAAATACTATATTACAGCCAGAAACACAAAGTTTAGCAACAAACAGAAGCTGAGTATATTACTGGCATCACAGGTAAAGGAGAATAAATTCATATGATGCATATATTAGTCCAGTGCACCAATTATTCATAATTTAGAGAAAAATGTATTTCAAGGCCCCACAGACACAAAGCGATTTAGGTTTGAAAAGGCACTGGGTAAGTCAATCAGAAAGCAAATGAAAAACAGTTAAGGAGAGAATTCAAGTAGAAAATGAGGAACTGGACTAGACTAGGTCATATATGTCTTAATGGTGATGGCTTTTGTATGTGGTGAGTGGAAGCTAGGAGACTGAGAAGTGAGGGACAGTCACCAAGAAGCCCAGTGGCCTGCGGGAGAGCTGCCAGGCAGCAGGGCAGAGGCTTCCACAGCCACCTCTGATGAAGGACGGCGCCATCTCCTGGAAGACCTCCAACTGCACATAAAGACCCATCCTCCAGACAGCGCTCGTAAGTCACAGATCTGATTATCGCTCTCCCCAGTCCAATACCGACACGTATTTACTGACTAATTGCTAAGGAACCGACTGTCACTGACTCATCACTGCTATTTGCTGAGCACCACGTGCAAGGTGCCTCCTCATCTGAAAGCATATTTCAAACTGACAAACACGTGATGGAGCGGAGGGGCTCTTTCCAGGGCATTATGCGCTTGTTTCATGTTGCAATAATTATCAAAGGGGAAGAGACTTGGAGGAAAACTGCCCAGTGACACTATAGGTTAGGCTCCCACCCACAAGATATTGGCTGGAGTGAGGCAAGGTGCAGTTCACAATCCCAGACGCCAGGATGAAATGTGAAACGAGCACCCAACAGTCTCTAACACCTGACTGTGCAAGATCAGACAGTCTCCGATTTCCTGGCCTAATTAAGTGTAAATAAGACAGAGGGCCCAGTAAGGGACCCAAGCAGTTGCTTGCAAACACAGCTGTGTATCCAAATCTCTAGGGAATTTGGGAGATTTGTAAAAATGCACATTTCCAGGCTCCAATGCCAGGACTTGACTCAATTGGTCATGGATGGGCCATGAACATCCCTGGATGATCCTATTCAAGCTGGCTTGGGAACCACAGCTTTTATTTATCTAATGCTCTAGGACACTTTTTTTTTTTTAACTTTTAAAAGCAAATTCTATGTTTTTCAACCTTTTTTTGTTTTATTAAAACAAAAGCAACCTGGCTTTTTTTCACCTTGGGGTGGTGGTGGTGATGGTAGAGTGGCTTGGTTAAGCTATGCACCCGTTTCCTGCTGTTATTCTATCAAGAATGAGGATGGGCCATCACGTGGGCCTGATAAAGCATGGCTCTGGCCCTTCACAGCCCAGCTCTCAGTGTTTATGGAGGAAAACCAGAGTTATTTGGGGGACACTTTTCCTAGCTCATGGGAACACTCAGCAGTGGGGGCTAAGGGAACCGGGGTATCCAAAGAGTGCACACTCTGTTGGGAACAGTTTGAACATTTTGATTGTGGAGTTAACCAACGACCTGTGTGTCCCAGAGGAGAACGTGGGCTTGTCGTGACCTTTCAGCATGAAGAGCCCTTGGCCTCACCACATGTGTGATTCTTCATTTCCATCACCGTGAACTGATCATTCTTGGGCTCTACTACTGAACTTCAAAACTGCTGGCCTTGCTTCTGAGTTCTTCAGTCATTTGACAACTTAAATCTACAGACGTCTGGGAAGGTAGTATAGACATATGCCTACCTATTCCCCCACCAAGTGCAACTAAAAACCCCAGATATCATGTATAAAACAAATGTAAGATGACGCCAAAGGGTGGAGAAAAAAGCCAACCAGCCAAGGAGGTCCCTAGGTTTCCTTTTGGGCTCCCATATCCCAGACTTGGAGCAAAGAATGTGGAAACTTCTACAGGTGTAGACAGAAAAAGCCCCAACAAAAGCTGCTCTCTTTAAAGGACAGGAGAAAGGCAGTCTCGCAGGACAGAAAACTTTTAGACTGTAACTGCTCTGTTCCACCCAAACATACGGAATACACTGCAGCCCCATCAACACCCTTGTCAGGCTGCAGTGCACTCTGACCTCTGACCCCACCCAAAGGTTTCAAAGAAGGCCCAAGAAGAAGCCCAAACTTTCATTCCCTCTGGGAGGTAATGCACTAGCCCACTCCCCTACCCTAATGTCAACAGAGACTTTGGGGCCCAGAATGTCCATCTCCACCGGGGAGTAACTAGGTGGGCCCCTCCCTACCAGAGCAGTGTTCAGAGGAGCCTTGCTATAACAAAGATTTCAACAAGATCCCATCTCATAATACCCAAAATGTCCTGGTTTCAATATTAAAAAAAAAAAGAAAAATCACTTATAACAAGAACCAGGAATATGTCAGATTGAACGAGAAAAGATAATCAATAGACACTAAGATGTTAGAATTATCTAAGATTCTCAAGAAGCCATTATCAAATGATTTCAGTGAGCAATTAAAACGTGAGAGAGACATGAAAAAAAAAATTAAGTCTCAGCAAAGACACAGAAAGTCTCTGCAAAAAATTAAGATACAAAGAAGCACCAAATGGGAAATTTTGAAACTGCAAAATATAATAACCCAAATTAAAACTTAGTAAACGGGCTCAATGGCATTATCAGAGGACAGAGGATCAGTGAACTTAAAGGGAGAACAACAGAAATCAACCAACCTGAAGAATACAGAGAAAACAGATTGGGGGGGAAAAAAACGGAAGAAAGTCCTAGGGACGTGTGATGCTGTAACAAAAGATTTCACAGTTGTGTTGATGAATCCCAGGAGAAGAGAAAGTGGGAGGATGAAGACTTCCCAAATATGGCAAAAGACTTACTCCACAGACTCAAGAAACTCAGTGAACTCATAAAATAAAGCCAAGGAAATCCATGTCAAAATATGTTACAATTAAACTTCTGAATTTAAAGACAAAAAATCTTGAAAGCAGCCAGAATACAGTGACACTCTGCCTAGAGGGCAAAACAACTCAAATAACAGTGGATTTCTCAACAGAGGACAAAACAACAGAGGACAAAATAATAGAGGATTTCTGAACAGAAGCCATGGAGACCAGAAGGAAGTAGCACCACACTTACCAAGAGCTGAAAGAAAAGAACTGTTTCCCCAGAATCCTATATACAGTGATAATATCCTATAGGAATGAAGGAGAAATCAAAACATTTTCAGATGAAGAGAACTAAGAGAATCTGTCATCCTAAATGAATGGCTAAAAGAAGTTGTAAACAGAAAGGAAATGATACCAGAAGGAATCAGACAGGAGGAAGGAAGAAAGAACATGGAACTAAATAATACAGGTAAATAAAAGACTTTCCTTCTCCTCGTGGGTCTTCTAAATTATGTTTGATGATTGAAGCAAAATTTGTAATATTATCTGATGCAGTTCTAAACATATGTAGAGGAAATGTTTAAGAAAACTATATATTTTACATGGAGAGAAGGAAGGGATGTAAAGGGAGGTAAGTACACTTCACTTGAACTGGTAAAATGATGACACCATTAGATTGTGATAAGTTATGTAGTGATATAACACCTAAACAGCCACTAAAAAGGCTAAAAACCACTAAAAACACAAAGAGAGATGATCAAAAAGACTATATATAAATAAAAATGGAATTTTAAAGTATAGGTTTAAAAACCTAGAGGAAGTCAGGAAAAAGAAAGCAGAGAAATGAATAGGGCCAAACAAAATGAAGGATAAAATGGTAGATTTAAGCCCTAACATATCAATAGTTACATTAAATACAAATGGTCTAAATATACTACTCAAATGACAGAGATTGACGGAGTGGATTAAAAAAACAGGACTCAACTATATGCTTGACTTCAAATACAGTGATTTAGGCAGACTGAAAGTAAAAGGATGGAAGAAGATATGTCATGTAAAACATGTCCAACAAAAGCAGGAGTAGCTATATTATCATCAGATAAAGTATATATTAGAGCAAAGAAAATTACTAGAGACAGAGAGGGACATTGTATGATAAAAAGATCAATCCACCCAGAAGACATAGCAATTCTAAATGTGCGTGCACCAAACAACAGAGATGCAAAATATGCGAAAGAAAAAACACCAAAACTGAGGACTGAAAAGAAAAATAGACAAACCCACAGTTCGTCTGGAGGCTTCAAAGCCCTTCACTCAATAATCGACAAAAAAGGAGATAGAAAGTTGCCAAAGATATAGAAAGACTCTATAACTGACAGGATCTAATGGACATTTATAGAACACTTCACCAAACAACAGCAGAGTATGCATTCTTTCCAAATGTCCATGGAACAAATGTCAATTCAGACAATATAGTGGGCCATAAAAACACCTCAACAAATTTAGCAGAACTGAGGGACTTCCCTGGTGGTCCAGTGGTTAAGCATCTGCCTTCCAATTCAGGGGATGTGGGTTCGATCCCTGGTCGCGGAACTAGGATCCCACATGCCATGGGGCAACTAAGCCTGTGCGTCGCAACTAGAGAGAAGCCAGTGCGATGCAACTGGAGAAGCCCACGCGCTGTAACAAAAGATCCCGCATGCTGCGACTAAGGCTAGATGAAGCCAAAAACAAAAAAATTTAGCAGAACTGGAATTATATGGAGTACATTCTCCAACAACAATGGAATCAAACTAGAAATCAATAAGAGAAATATAAAAGGAAAATCTCCAAATTCTTGGAAACTAAACAACACCCTCTAAATAATCCATGAGTCAAAGAAGAAATATTAAGGGGTATCAGAAAATACACTGAACTGAATGGAAATGAAAATACAGTATGTCAAAGTTTGTAGGACAGCTAAAGCAGTTCTGACAGGGAAATTTATAGCAGTAAATGCAAATATTAGAGAAGAGGAAAAGGCTCTAATCAGTAATCTATAAGATCTTATCACAAGAACCTAGAAAAAGAAGGAAAAAAAAACAATACAAAGAAAGCAGAAGTAAGGAAATAAAGATAAGAACAGAAATCAATGAAATTGAAAACAGCAAAACAGAAAAATCAATGCAACAGCTGGTTCTTTGGAAAGATCAGTAACATTGACAAACTTCTAAAAGGACTAACAGAAAAAGAGAAGACACAAATTACCAGTATCAGGAATAAAAGGGGATATCAATACAGACCCTGCAGATATCAAAAAGATACTAAGGGAATACTATGAACAACATACACTTGACAACTCAGATGTAAACAAACCATTCCTAGAACAACACAAACTGCTGTTACCCACCCACTAAGAAAGAGATAATCTGAATAGCTCTAACTTTTAAAGAAATCGAATTCATAAATAAAAAGCTTCTGAAAAAGAAATCCAAACCCATATGGTTTTGCTGGGGAATTCTACTGGATGTTTAAAGAAGAATTAACAACAACTCTACACAGTCTCTTTCAGGAATTAGAGTAGGAAGAAAACTTCTCAGCTTATTTTACAAAGCTAGAATTACCCTGATACCAAGAGCAGACAAAGACAGTCAGAAAAAAAAAATTACAGACCAATATTCCCTACGAATACAGATACAAATACATACATATATAGATGTAGCAATATGCACAAATAATTATATACCATGACCAATTGAGGTTTATTCCAGCAGTACATGTAAGTTGGGTTCAATACTTGAAAATCAATCGATGTAATCCACCATTGATCAGGAACAAAGCAAGGATGTTCATTCTTATGCCTCTTAGTCAACATGGTACTGGAAGGTCCAACCAGGGCAATTGGGCAAGAAAAGGAAATAAAAGGCAAACAGATTGGAAACGAAGAAATAATTGTTCCTATTTTCAAGTGAGATGATTGTCTACCCCCAAAATTCTAAAGAATCTACTAAAAAAAAAAAAGTCCTAGAATAAGTGAGCTCAGCAAGGTCACAGGACACAACATAAAAACAATCAATTGTACTTCAAGATATTAGTAATGAATAGAGGGACACTAAATTTTTTTAAAAACAGAAAGTACTGACATGTAAATCTAACAAAACATATACAGAATTTGTATGCTGAAAACTACAAAAAGCTGATGAAAGAAATCAAAGATCTAAATAAGTGAGACATACTATGTTCATGGATTGAAGGGCAACATAGTAAACATGTCAATTCTCCTTAAATTCATCTATAGGTTTAACACAATTCCTACCAAAATGTCAGCAAGAGTTTTTGTAAATGTAGACAAGCTTATTCTAAAATTTACATGGAAAGAGACAGGCCCTAGAACAGCCAAGGCAATTCTGGAAAAGGAAAATAAAGTTCAGCAGCTACAGTAATCAAGACAGTGTGGTACTGGTGGAGAGACACACCTATTAAAAGAATAGAGAACCCAGAAACAGACCCACTGAATAAGTCCAACTGATTTTTGATAAAAGTGTATAAAAGCAATTCAATGATAAGAAAGACAAACTTTTCAGTTAATGGTGCTGGAGTGATTGACATCCACAGGCCAAAAATAAACAAACCTTGATCTAAACTTCATATCCTATACAGAAATGAACTCAAAATGGATCACAGAGTTAAATGTTAAATGCAAAACTATAAAACCTTTAGAAAAATACAGGAGAAAATCTTCAGGATCTAGAGCTAAGAAAAGAGTTCTTAAACTTGATACCAAAAACATGATCCATAAAAGGGAAAATTGATACACTGGACTATAGAGTTTAAAACTTTTGCTCTGTAAATGACCCTATTAGTCGAAGAACAGAAGAAACAACACAAAGGTCCTTCAGTGAGTAAATGGTTAAAACAATTCTGGGACACCTATGGCAAGGAATGCTACTCAGCAATTAAGAAGGAAAAAATTAGTGTTAGAAAAGCATGCTGACTGAAAAATGCCAATTCCAAAATGTTACATATTGTGATTTGTAAAACATTCTTGAAATGACAAAATTATAGAAATGGAGAACAGAACAGTGGTTGCCAGGGGTCAAACATGGGGGTGGGGTAGAAGGGGAGTAAGTGTGGCTACAGAGGGGCAGCAGGAATGACCGCTGGAGTGATGTAGACCTCTGTGGCTTGACTGCTGTCAGTGTCGGTATCCTGGTGTGATGTACTATGGTTTACAAGATGGTACCACTGAGGGAACTGGCTGAAAGGCATATGAGAATGTCTCTGTTATTTTTCATAACTGCATACAATTATTTCAAAATGAAAAGTTTAATCAAAACTAGAGTCTCACAGACATGATAAGATGGAGGAAAAGAGAACTTCTGAGTGACACCTGGCATGGAAGGAAGACTGGCCACTGTGGTGAGTGACAGCAGGCAGATGACCCCCGGCACCCCACTCTGGATTCTTCAAAGGTGCTCTGCCCAGAACCAAGGGTCATTAAGGACTCCTTACTTCATTAAGTAACGTTTTATCAGTACTTTAGTTGTCCTTCAAACATGGGAAGATCAAAAGGGAAAAAATGCCCAGGAAGCAGAATCTGAAAGAATCCAGAGTCCAGTCAGAGGCACAGTGCAGGATGTGGAGGAAACGACGTGCCAACATGCAGAATGTAGTGTGGCCTCAGGTCCCCGCTGGCTACAGCAGGAGCTAGAGACAGCCTACGCTAAAGACGGAAGCCCAGCGAAGCGATGGTGGACACGTGGAGGTGAAAATGCTCTTCAGAACACAAATGGACAGAAGCTAATATGACATGGTAAGTAGCTCTACCTGTTGGATAACAGCTATATGACAGGAAAAACATATCTCAAGACAATTAACAAACTTCAAAACACTCGACAGAGTTGTGTCAACTTTCCCCAAATTGCATGCTGGGGAAAGCTGCACATCCTGCTCAAACGAAGTCCTCAGCTCCAGAAAAGTGAAAGGCTCGTTATTTTCATACCTCCTACTGTTAGCATTCGAAGTCGTTCCTTGAAAACTGCAAGATCTGAGAGGCAGAGTGGGATAGCATGGGTGAGTGCAGAGGGAAAAAGACAGGCGAGTTAGTTTAAAAAAACCCCAAACACCCAAAACCCTACACCATTACCGCAGGAACAGGTAGCACAAACACTGTCACACAGACATAGACACTGAAGGAGAACAAGGGAGGGGGGATATGTGGTCTGATAAACATGGAAACGGTTCATGAACAGCTGGAATAAGGTGAATCTGAAGGAGGGAAAGGCCGCTCCCTGAGACCAAGAAGCCACCGTGTGGTGGCAGCTGAGGCCTCCTCATTTCCCCATCCTGAACAAGTGGCCGACACAGAGCTCTCCTGGGAAGTCAAATCCACCCAGTCCAGACTGCTTTGGGATGAAAAAACTGGGGAAAAGAAAATGAAAAAGCCTAATTTTTGTGTCCCATTCCTCAGAACTGGAGCACTAGGCAGCAGAATAGACCCAAAACCTCAAGCTCCTGCTGGATTCTAAAGAGTAGAAGGTAGGTCCTTGGTCTCCCCTCTCGAGAAGGTAGAACCAGGATGGAGGAACTCAGCTGCTGAGGACACAGGCTGAGAGCCACACACGTGCACAGCTGTACACACTCCTGCCCCACACCTGGAAGCTTGCCTGGCGCTAGTGAAAATCAAGATGTTGATCTGGACACACAAAATGCCTCCTGACGCTGGTTCCCTGGGAGGGTGGGCCTGATGACTGAGGGGTCAGAGCATGGTCACTGGCACTGTGGCTGCTCCCTGCCCTGGGAGTAGAGAGGAAGGCCAGCCAATGCATCCTTGGACGCTGATGGCAAGAGCTCTGACTCAGAGAGGACGGAGATGCCTGCTCTGAGTGGGTAAAGCTCTCCTCCTCACCCTCGAGGACGGCAGCACCTACCAAAGACCTCAGAGCCAGTGGCTCTCAAGACAATGGAACGTCCAGGTCCTACACAAAAGCATGGATGCTTTGCTTAAGGCAAGGATGAAGACTCTTCATTTTTTTCCTTCAATCCTCATAATCACGACATACGACCATGCCAAGGAGCCATAAGAGTTGCCTGTGGGACTATCTCCCCACCTCCCCTGCCACCTCCCCACCCGCCGCCGGCCTCAAAGGGAACTGCAAACGTGCATCTGTTAAAAAAAATCTAGGGACTTCCCTGGTGGCGCGGTGGTTAAGAATCTGCCTGCCAATGCACGGGACACGGGTTCGAGCCCTGGCCCGGGAAGATCCCACATGCCGCGGAGCAACTAAGCCCGTGCGCCACGATACTGAGCCTGCGTTCTAGAGCCCGTGAGCCACAACTAATGAGCCCACGTGCCACAACTACTGAAGCCCGCGCGCCTAGAGCCTGTGCTCTGCAACGAGAAGCCACTGCAATGAGAAGCCCGCGCACCGCGATGAAGAGTAGCCCGCACGCAGCAACAAAGACCCAACGCAGCCAAAAAATAATGAAATAAAACTAAAAAAAAAATCTAAAGGCAATATGGTAAAATGTTTACATTTGTTCACCGTGGGTACTGGATACGTGGATGCTTTTATTCTTATCTGCACTTTTTGGATATTTTTAAAATAAAATACAAAGAAAAGACACAAACCGAAGGAGAATGGAAAGAGAACAGATATTCTGGTTGTCATTTACAGAAAGCGCAAGGGATTCCCAGCACCTGAGCACTTCAAAACATTTTTAAAAATTACTTCTTGATGAGCACAAGATGCTCTGCTGGGGAGACAGAGAACGGCTGAGATTTGGCCGTGTTGTTCCTAAGTGAAGCATAGCCGGCAAGAAGCAGGGATGTGCCTTGGTCTGCCAGTTCCTGGGCATCCAGGACGGAGGACACCCCTGCAGGGGGAGGTACCCACAATGACCTTAGCTTGGCCTGCCCTCCTGAGTCACTTGGGGAACCTGATCCCAACTCTTCACTCAGTGGTCTGGTGGCACCACACACTCACTGCACACAGCTGCCAATAAATGCTAAGTAAACTGCCCTCTATTGTTCTGAAATTATGAAAGCAGATTAAAATTCAACTCTATTTTTAGCTCATTCTTCCCAGCCATCAAGGGGGCAAAACTCAACCAGAAAGAACGCTCTGGAAGGTCAGAAGGGTGGGGAGACTTCATGTCCTGCTGTGCTGGACATGAAGTAGCTAAAATGTTGCCATCATTTGGACTTTTGAATTGCCCTTTTAACTATTTAACTCAAGCTCATTTCCTAAGACTGACAATTTGCAAACACTAATGGTAAATAGAAGTTTCACGCCTTCCTCTCTATTTACAGAATTTGTTTTGAGTTCTCCTTTAATTATGTTTAAGTCTCACATTTAAGTAAATTCCAATCATTTTGTCACTGTGAATAGTTATACTATAGAATTTATACAGAAACCACAGACGATGGCACTTTTAAGCTGGAATCTAACTCAAATGCTGCCCTTGGAAGAGGAGAGGAAATGGAGGGCAAGAGCTAATGAGAACTTTCACCATGTCCCCACCCAGCCAAGGGCAGCTCTGCTGAGGCCAGAAACAAGACTGCCCCACGCCCCGTCCTCACCCCAGCGAAGCAAGGACTGCATGCCAGCGCAGGACTGCACCCTGGAGGGGGAAGAGCGCACAGGCTGTCTGGAGTTGATTTGTTTCTACTTAAGGTGGCAACAACCCCGACCCCAAGGGACTCGCTGTCAAAAGCTGCACGCTGACCCTTCTTTAGGGCCAACCAGGAGAGGCCTCGCTAGAAAACCTGATCCCATCTGGAGACTTCCCACCTCTCCCTAGGGAGGAATGTGGAATGTGTGCCCAGGCATCTCAGGTTGGAGCTCAACTCTCCTCCACCCGATGCGACATAAATCAAGATGCTCTTCTGGGGGACACCTGGAACCTGGCTCCTAACATAACACATTATGGGAAAAGGCCCCCCTTTCCTAAGCAGTCACCGCACAATTCTAGACCATAACCCACACCTGAGAAACTGTTCTAACATTAATTGTTAAATTTTAATCAAAATAATCGATAACCCCACCATCTCAATGATATTTCTGTTGCATTCACAGTATGTTCTGTGTGCACGTGTCTCACGGTGACCCTGACATGCTAGGACCATCCAGCAGCTGGAGCATGTCGGCCAAGTCGGCTGTCTACCTGTTAACACTCTCTACCAGTGACTGCAGGGGCCATGAGTATTTCTAGGATGTTAGCATAGGGAACCTAGGCCAGCGTTTCCCAACCTTCTCAGAATTGGTCAGAAAAGGGCAAGAACTCAGTGGAAACTTTTCATATTTTCCACCTTATTAAAAAAATTTTGAGGGGACATCAGCCCCGCTCGCCCTGCAGACCTGCACTGGCTAGCGCTGCCCTTGGGAACGGCTTCCTGACTTCACCCAAGGCTCGCAGCTGTTCCTCTGGCCCTCATGCTGCTCCAGCAACAGCACAATGCTCAAATACCTGAGGGGTGATCACCGCCTGGGCCTCAGTTTCCCCACAAGAGGATGGAGAAATCGTGCCGCATCCACTGGGAGAAAGGAAGGGCAGCTCAGGGGTGTTACGAGTGGGACGCAGGCTTGGGGAAGGCTTCTGTGCAACACAGGACACCACTGCAGTCACTCACTTACCCCAGACCAACACGTGGGCCACGCCGACCCCCTGCTTTGGCAGGTCCCTGCCCCGGAGCTACCCTGTCTCCTCGTCACTCAGGGTGCAGCCCAGTCCTTGCTAGTACCAACTCCTGTGGGACCCACTCTGGGTTATTTGCTCCATTTCTTGGTTTCTAAATATATATCTTTACCAGAGAAACCAGCAGCTACTTATCTCAAAAGATTATTAACAATCACAGTGGCTCACACCTTCATGGAGCTTAGTAAGCTCCAGGTACTATTCTCAGGAGTTTATTTAATTCTGAAACAACCTAACAGACGAGGAGACAGAGACAGAGGCACACAGCTAGTCCTGGCAGAGCCGGGCTTCCACATAGGGAGCTGGCTCGAACCCAGGCCCTGAGGTTCGGATAAGATGGTGGGCAGGAAAGTGCTCTAGGGACTGTCCAGTGTCCCTGAATAGAGCAGTCACATTGGACCAGTTGTTTTCATAAAGACCTACATACATCAAGGATGAGATAATTTAAGACTAACTTTCCTACACTAACCCCATTGATCATGACTTTTAGGTCACACTATTTTGAATTCTCGGGATGCAGTGACCTTTTCTCCTGCACAGGAGGGGGCTGCTGCCCAACTTTCTCCTGCTGTTTCTGAAGGGCTCCCAGTTGGAGGATGCCCAGTCTTCCTCAAATGAGCTCAGGAAGTTCTGGGCCACCTCTGTGTGTCTCTGGCTTATAACCCTCGCCATGCTGACACAGAACCTCACAGGGGCACACTCGGGGCACTATTCCAGAGTAGAACGTAAGGCAAGGCCGAGATGGCCAAGAAAGAGCTAGGAAGAAGGACAGAGGTCCTGCCTCTGCCTCTGCCCCTGATGAGAGCTGTGAACTGAGGAGCCAGGCAGCATCAACTAGGCCTGGGGGCTCCCACCCTTCACAGACTCCTGGGCTGGGATGGCCTGGGGGGCGCTTCCAAGAAAGCCCCACCTGTGCCTGTGGGCTGCGGCGGGTGCCATCCCACCCTGACCAGTCTTGCGTGGGACAGAGAAGAGCTCCAGGCTCCCCAGGCAGTACTAATGAGCTGGGAACCACCGAAAAAGGTCCGTTTTGATACCAAGAAACTAGCAACCAGGGATGGCACAAGGAACAGGGGATGCAGTTTCGGATGGGAGAAGGAGACCCCACCTCCCCTGTGCCTTTCTTGTTGAAATGCTTGACTGTGCATGGGAACACCAGGCTCTGTGGCCTGGGCCGGGCTGGCTCTGCAGTCCTCCTTTTCTGGAGAGACAGCTCCAGGGCACAGGGCCTTGAGCTCTCATCAGGCAGCTGGTGCCCTGGGGCTCGCAGGTCTCTCACGTAGAGGGGGTGCTCTGCCCTGGACCTGGAGGGGACTCACGGTGCTGAGGGGGCTTCAGCACTGGTGAGCACCGGTTGGGTCAGGCCTGGGTGCTGCGGGGACTAAGTGGCGAGGAAGAGGAAAGGAGCTCCAAGTGTCCTCAGGGACACTGCAAAGAGAAGCTCACTTCTGGGGTGCACAGTTGTCACCACTCAATAAAGTAGCAGGATTAAGCTCACGTCCTGCCGACAATCTGAACTGGCCCTATTTAATCATATTCAGGAGGGCTTCTCTAATCTTTCTTCCAAAAGTGCAGGTACAAAGTAGAGGAAACCCTGCATTACCTAGGAGTGTTTCTGAAATGAAGACGGAGCAGAGACGAACCTCTAACAGCAATCCCAGGGCCAACACTGTTTGAAATCCAGCCTTACCTGACTAGTGCCTGACCTCCCACGTCACAACTCGGACACGCCTCTAAGGGCATTCGGGCACCACAAAGCATTAGTGACTGTTATTCAGGAGGCAAATTTCGTCCCCTCCCAAAGAGCAGCGTTAGGCAGGTAGGTAATCATCAGTTTTATTAGCATGCACAGTGTTTCTCGAAAACAACCTGGCCATTTAAAAATTAGTCACGTCGTCATTTCTGCAGCACAGGTTAGCAGCACGGTGACTTAGAGCAGGTTAACTTGAGAAAGCAACCGCAGGTGTGAGCCCAGCCACGCCCCTCTGCTCAAGACAGAGAGGGTACGGTGAGCGGGACTACAAGCGCCCGCGGGGACGCCTTCCAAAGTTTCCTCAGTATGATCACCGGCATTTGAGAATCGAGACACCCAAACTGCACCACCTGCTCTGGAATTCGCCCTGTCAAAGGCAGGCCACACCGTGCTTCAGAGCAGACAGTGTGTGACAACGGTCCTGAGCAGTGCCCCGTCTGGGGCAGCACTGCCCTGAGATCTGGAAACCGAAGCCAGACGAGCTGGTCTCTGGAATATCTTCTGACCCGCCTGCCTGGGTGGGTCATCTTTTTCTCTGTGCCACAAACCTTTTCTGCCCCCAAATTTTACTTTCCAATTTTGAGACTTAGATAATTGAGCTCATACGATCTGGCTGAAAAGCTGAGATAAAAATAACTTGCCCAAAACACACTAAGGCTACATGACTGATAAATGTCAAGTGATCAGAACGAAGGAAACTTAAGAGTCTTTCCCTTCTGCCTGTGGACGTCCTGGCTGCCACAGGCTGGGACACAGAGAGAGGAGCCACGCAGCGCAGCGCTGGCCGCTCTCAGACCCTCACCAAGTTTGTCTGTGGATGAGATAATATCAGCGGGCACGGAGGAGTCCAGATCAGCATCCAAAATTCCCAGGGGGTCCAGCTGTGCTACATGGTGCCCTCGTATCTACGAATGGGCCAGCGATGGAGAGGGAAGGACACACACAAAAGGACAGGAGAAAAAAAAGAGGGAAGGGGTAAAAAAAAAAAAAAGTAAAATTACATTAAAATTAGTGTTTACAGATTAATTCTCACCCACGTTTGAAGAAACAGTTACTGGAGCATCATCAAAATTTACACAACTAATTCCGAGAGGATCAAGTTTTGCAATGTGGTGACCCCTGACCTGGAAGCAATAATACAAGCAGTCATTAAGCAGGTCCTGTGGGCTGTGGCGAGGGGTAAAAGTTGCACTTGGTCAAACCTTTCCCTGAGAGTGCCAATGAACCCAAACAACAAAGTCAGTTAGTAAAAAGACTTACAATAGTTTGTTTTAAAGCACTATTGTGCATAAATGCACTTTTATAAAAAGGGGATAAGCTCCTCAGGTTTTGATAAACCTGGCAGTCTAAAAGGACCCACTTCTCGGGATCCTTCACAGTTTTCCTGGATAAACAGAAATGGGATATGCTGGGGACTTTAGCGCCAGTGCGAAGACCACTCAGCTTAGAACACGAAGTCCCTAAGGAAGGGGTGGGTGTGGCCCTGCTGCGTGGGTCAGGGCACAGGGGGCACAACAGCAGACAGCTACAACAGGGACCTCAGTGCCTGATCTGAACCATTTAAAAGCAAAAAGACACGTAAAATCCCTTCCAATTTTGTTTCTTTAAGTCTTGGATACTTTATCCACTGTTTCTTGCTAACAATTTGGGAAGGGGAGCAGTTGCTGAGAAGTCACTTAAAGACCAACAGAAATGACTGAGGCTGAATAAGTCAGGCAGTGGTCAGCACACACCAACTGGGCCTCCTTCTACAGAAACGCCCACTGTGAACGGCGTGCGTCTCGTCATTTGCCCTGGGGAGAGAGCCTGACTTGCCAGGCTCCAACAGGACAGACCCACCCTGTGCTACCTGTCCTGACACCTGTGGCAACTGGCCCCGTGGGCGGAGGGGAACGGTCCACATGGCCATTTCCAGGAAAGAGAACATCGGAGACAGAACTCTGTGGTGTGACACCCCTGCTACATTGCAGCAATGCCAGAAGAGGCAGCAGGGGAGCCCATGTCCTGGGAGCTCCCAGAAGGGCCTCCCTGGGCCCGATTTCTCCTCCTTTCCTCCTGAGAACTACTCACAGACCAGGTGGTAAGGTCTGAATTCTGGGCTCTTCTCCACACCACGCGGATATCCTGGAAGGGGCTTCTGGGCTCTGAGAAAGGCCATGGAAGCCCTTGGTTCTGCATGAGCCTCCTCCAACGGGGCTGACCACTGACTGGAATGCTCCTGGAGAGGTGGCCCCTCTGCAGGCTCAGCTGCCCCTCACCTGCCTCTCCCTGCTTCCATGGGCTCTGCTTCTGTCCCCAAACCCTACAGGTTCATTTTGTCTTATTGCATTTGGGCCCTAGCAACTGAGAAGGGGAGCAGCACACCCCTCCTGGTCACTGCTCCCTCCTGGGCATCGGCACTTCCCCTGACACCCGGGCACTGACCGCGTTTCCCTGCTCACAAATCATTCTTGCCAAGCTATGGGAAGAAATAAGGGCAGGTGCTAAAGGTGGCAGAGGATCTGCTCAAACAGGGTGAGACCGCCTGGGCTCCTTTTCTCTTGTCATATGTCATTTTTGCCTCCCTCCAGCCCAGAGCAGGGAGAGAGAGCGCCTAGTGTTTGGTGGGGGTGAAAGTTAAGCGACAACCTTCATGGGGTCAGCGGGGCACTCTGTCACGGATGGCTGGCCGCTGCCACCTTACCTGGTAGGCCCTGATGAGAGACTGCACTGCCAGGTGATCCTCCACCAGCTTGTCCACGTTGGGCTGAACCTCCACCAGGGGCTGCGCTCTGGCCACAGCTGACAGGGAGCCCAGGCTCAGGGGGAGCGGGCTCTGGTAGGCGGTGCCCGGGGGCGCTCCGGCGTTGGTGTTTCGGAAAAAAATGTCCCATGACTGAAGACAAAGAAGGAACACACATGTCACTCCGTTGCTCCCCTAAGGCCTAGGACTCATTTTTAGCCAAAAAGAGAACTGTTCTCGGCAGGTAAGCCTTGATTATGCCCATCTACCAGTAGCCTGGTTGGGTCAACTTCTTCCTACTCTGGACAGCCTGCTTCTGCCCCCAGAGGGTGGCTCTCTCAGAGGCTGGGCCCCTGCTTCCATCATTCCCTCAGATGCGCCTCCTCACCCCAACCCTACGACGCAGATGCCCTCCCATCAAAACCCCCAAGGCCCAAGGCCGAGCAGCTCTGCCCGGCTTGTGAGTGCCAACTGCTTCCATGGCAGGCAGCCCAGGAGGCAGGTGAACAGAGGCCTTCCTGCCCCATCTGTTCCCTGCCTAGTCATCCGGAAGACCAATGCTCGTGGCCCTCCTGCCTCTAGGGCTGCAGCTGCCCCAGGTCCTCAAACCCCAACTGGGCCTCCTCAGGGGAACTGAGTGCATTTAGATCCTCTTTCCAGACCCCAGAGGCGTGGCACAGCTTTTGAAGCCCAGGCCTGCTTGCTTGTGCTTTCTCACCGGACATAAAACAGAATCAGGGGGACTTCCCTGGTGGCACAGTGGCTACGACTCTGCGCCCCCAACACAGGGGGCCCAGGTTCGAGCCCTGGTCGGGGAACTAGATCCCAACACGCATGCTGCAACTAAGAGTTTGCATGCTGCAACTAAGGAGCCCGTGCGCCGTGGCTGAGGAGCCGGCGAGCCGCAACTAAGGAGCCCACCTGCCGCAACTAAGACCCGGCGCAACCAAATAAATATTAAAAACAAAAACAAAAAAAACCCAAACAGAATCAAGGCCTTTATGTAAGAGGCAGCCCGGAGCTTGGACCTGTGAAGCCTGAAGCGTCCTCACCGACCCCTACAGAAATAGTCTTGTCACTAAGGGCTCAGGGTGTGCAGTCGGAGGCAGAACCTTAAATCTGAGCTCTGAGATCTTGGTAAATAACCTAAATTTCTGTGCTCAGTTCTTTCATCCGTAAGATGAGGACAAAAAAAATCTATATATTCTTCATAGGTTTTTTTTGTAAAGACTAAAGGCATTTAGCACACAATCTGGTAGGCAGTTGGCATTACTGGTAGTAACTAGTATTACTACTGGTTTCAACTTCCTTTGTGCTAATGTGAACTAACTCCTCTTCCTATTATTTTTGGCTATTTTGTATTTGATTCAATTTTTTCTTTTCTTTTTTTTTTGGCCATGTTGTGCGGCTTGTGGGATCTTAGTTTCCCGACCAGGGATCGAAACTGTGCCCCCTGCAGTGGAAGTTCGGAGTCCTAACCACTGGAGTGCCAGGGAATTCCCTGATTCAATTTATAATCTGCATAGACATTGTGAACTATAATAGTTTATCTCATACAAAGACGTGAAGCTTAAAATAAAATTTTAGAGGTCAGAGAAACTAAGACTTAATAAAATTCCATTGCCAAAAAATATATATTAAAACTCAGAGAGTTTAGAAACATGAAAACATTGTCTTTCTTCTCTGCCATGCATTTTCCAGTTTCTAAGATTCTTCTGTCAATAAACTCTGGTTAGACTTCTTGAAAAATCTGGAGAGGAGAAACTTCACTAGACTTTTGTTCGCCCTCCCAGTTAAGTGCTACCAAGATGTTGTCCAGATGGGCTCGTCTGGGAGCTTGGGCAGGTATCGAATGGGTCTATCTATGTCTGGGCAGAAACCCTGAGACTGGTCCTGAAGCCTGAAGGTCTTCTGGCTTTTTCAGGCAGGCTCTTTATGACATGTAGACCTACTGACTCGGACGGTCCGAGAGATGGCTGCATGCTGCTGCCAGGCACAAACCCCTGGGATGCGCACAGGCCTGGAGCATCACACAAGGCAGCCCGGCCTCTCACTACAAGTGTTTCTGAGGGGAGCTTTCCAGAATGTTTATATCATTCTACAATAAGAACACAGTCCTTTTGTATTCAAAAAGATTAATTAAAAAAAATCAAACTATTAGGGATGATAGTACAACACGGTGAATATACTAAAAACCAGAATTGTACAATTTTTACATGCAAATTCTACCTCAATAACAATTTTTAAATGTTTTAACATATCTCACTATTCAAGGTTTTACTGTTTTTACCTTTCTGGTTAATTTTCAGCATGTCAGCTGATGGTAGAAGGGAGCTCTGGGGTTCTCTTTTGGCAAAGGCCATAACACCGACTGCAGAGCACCTTGCATCACGTGACCTGACAACCAGGGGCATTCTACACCCAGGGCTTGGAACCCCAAGACCATTCTCTCCCTCTGAGTCCTCTAACAGGGGTAAAAGCAGTATGCCCACCAGAGAAAGCAACCGACTTACTCTTGGGAGAGAAAGGAGAGGATGCCTCAGGATCAGCAGCCTTGGGCAAGGCAAGGCTGCCCCAAGCTCGGCACCCACCTGGTTCCTTACACAGGCCTAAGGAGCAGACACGCTGGACACCCCCAAACATTTCTGACTCTGTGAGCTCGTACAGCAGGCCATGCAAGCTCCACGCATTCTGGGAGCAGCTCTGGCCCAGGGCTCTCCCTGACCCCCACCCATACCTCCAGTAACCGAGGGCCTGGACTGAAAGGAGCCCCGTTGATAGGGTAGGGGATGCGGCAGGAGTCAGCCCAGCCCTGCACGGCAAGAACCAACAGCACACCGTTCCTGACTTGTAAAACCTCATCTAGTTTCTGCTTTGCCCCCAGCGGGCTCTGGCACTGGCGCCCCCACCCTTACGCGTGTCCACGCCAAGTCCTGCTCTGGACATTTACCCTGGGGCTGCAGGGGGGCTGAAGGACAGGGCATGACCCTGAAACCAAGTAGCCTCTGGAGAGCAGCACACAGGATCCCAACTTTCTTCAAGCCTTAAACACTGTCTTCTTCCCCGCAGAACGCATGAACACATGTGTAGAAATGCAGCGGCAGTCGCCCAACGACAAGACCTTGGATGGAGAGGGTCCCCTGGCTGCACGCCGACCCCTCACCCTGATGGGCACCAGCTGCTGACAGACCCAGAGCCAAAAGGCATAGCAAAAAACACAAGTTCACCTCTCTTTAGAAAAATCAGCTTTGAATAACAAGAACAGTAGTGGCAGCCACAGAGGTAGGAGTAGTTACCACACTGATGTTCCAAGCACCTGGAATGCCAACTACAGCCTCCTGGGGAGAGGTTCAGGCAGGCAGGACTGACAGCGTGGTCACCAGGCAGAGATACTGATCAGGTTAAGTAAGACAGAGCAACCCTTACATAAACAGCGTCTCTCAGGCTGGCTTACCCTTGCCAAAGCCAGCAAACAATAAAATCAAAGGATTTCCAGGGCTGACACCCGGAGGGCGCAGGCCAGGCCCCTGGGTGGCAGTGGGGTGGGGAGGGAAATCGCAGTCATCGGGCCTCCTCTCTCTGACCTTCTTTTGTGCTTGGGATAAAACTCCAGGTGATTTTCAATTGGCTGAGGACAGCGACACAGACTGAAATTCTGCTCAAGCTGGAGGCGGTCAGAAAAAACTGGTTCCTACCAGTATTGCAGAGAGCTGGGAACCACTGGGAAAGAATATGCCAGGAATGCAGCTTCCTCCAGGCCCGTAATTCACCCCTGCTGCGCACGCTTCCCTGCAGCTCCGGCAGGCCCTCCCCCGCACGCTCTGGGCAGGTGTGGGTACCTGCACTCAGATGAGGGCCCGCCCAAGGAGCCCACCCCAACAAACAGCAAGCCCCCTTCCACCAGATCCGATCAGTTTGCACACGTGGGTGACAGAAAGTTCCTGGTGGCATACACTTTGCAAAACCCTCGCACCGCAGCTTAAAACCAGTAAATTTTCATGTAAGTCAGACCTCAAAAAAAAGTTGATTTAAGCTGTGAAAGTGAAGGTCATTTTTTCTGGCTTGTAGGTTTCACCGCCCTTCAGAGGCAGAGCTTCTCTCCCTCCAGCATCTTCTCCAAGATGCCTCTTTCACCCCTCCCCTCCCCACACCTGAACTGGCTTCCACCTTCGTTCGGTAGTAGCCTGCACCTCCCCCACTCCTGCTGCCTGGGGCGCTCATCCCCTCTCCACACACTGACCCGCGTCATCTTCAACCTGTGGCTCTGCCACTATCTGGAGAGGGTTCCCCTTCTGATAATCGCAGCCCTCATTTGCACACATCTGAACTTGAGGCTTTGTTTACCCGTATGTCTACCTGCTGCCAGTTCCAGTTCTCTCCCCGGCAGCGGCTTCCCTGCTGTCAGAACCAAGTGTCTGCAGACCCGCTGCAGGGACAGGTGACCACGAGGCTGAAGTGACCGGTCAGTGGGCCCTTTCCCAAATGAAGAGAAAACTTCAAGAAGAGGACGCCTGTGCGGTCCCACATGCCCCCTGCACGTGGAGCTTCGCGGCCTCCGTGCCATAGAGGCGAGCAGCCCTGGCCCGTCAACGGAGGTGTAGGCAGGCCACCCACCTCCCATGAATGGGTTTAAGGTCATCAACTTGTTGCTGAAATGACTTAAACCAAAACACGATAGATTTCAAGTACAAATAAGTATAACATTCTGGGTGAAGTGAAACCAGAATTCTTACATTTAATTTTAGATAACTAAAAGCATTTAACTGTAGTACATGAAGGTCTGCTTTCAAAAGCCATTAGCTCCTCTGCTCCCCCATACACCTCCCAGGCTTCTCACAGCCCCAACGGGCTTTCCCTGCCGCCCGCCGCCAGTCCTCTTCTCCCCAGTTAGAGGGAGCTCTTCAAAGCTGCAAACACATCCCTTCTCTGTAACGTCTAAGGAAGCGGGTCCGGTGCTTTGCACATAGTAAGTGCTCAACACACCTGCTAAGTTCAGACAGGTCAGACTCCTTCAAAAGCGAACATCTTGACAGGTGTGGTGTCAGATGCAATGTCAGGTGCAGTGGTAGGGCTGGTATCAGGTGTGATGCTAGGTGCTGTGCTCCCTGGGATGTCAAATGTGGTGCTGGGGGGTGTTTGCTGTAGTTCTAGGGGTGGTATCAGATGCAGTGTTAGGTGTGATGCGAGGTGGATGCCAGGTGCTCGGTCTGGCGTGGTCCTAGGGATGGTGTCAGGTGTGGTGCTAAGTGCTGTGCTAGGCAGGGTGTCAGGTGCAGCAGTGGGTGCGGTGACAGCTGTAAGACCGTGGACCGTCCAGAGTCCTCATCTCAGATAAGGCACTGACCTCAGTGGCTGTGGGAGTGCTAACCAGGGGACGTGGGCGTCAGTGGTTCAGTGAGGCAAGCAGACTTTACCCTGTTGATTGTCAGCAGATCGCAAGAGTGTCAGGGCCAAGTTCCTGACTGTGAAGGTCGTGACAGAGACTTGCTCACGAAGGGTTTGGCTTTGGAGGGGTCACAAACCTGCTACCAAGTGCCCTTCCCCACCCCGTCTCAAAGTCCCCCGATGTGTGTCAGATACGTAGGCCAGTGCAACCGTGTGACCTACCGGGGCCACGCACAGGCTGAGCCCACCAGAGTGGGCCTGCCTGCTGCCCGCCCGCTCCTGGGCGTTGGGAGCCCCAGTCCTGACCCCCACAGGCTGGGCGAGGGCCAGGGAAGTCGCGTCAGCTCTCTGTGCCTCATTCCTTGCCTATAAAGGTAGGGAGCACTTACTTAGGACAGCCCCGTACTTGTGCTTTTACACCTTAAAAAGCACCTGTAGGTATACTCATATTTGTTCAAGAAGCTGATGATCAAAGCTTAACCCCAGGGTTACTAATGCTTATTCTAGCTGCTCAATTCTATGACTCTGGGTTCTGGATTGGCCAGGCCACTTTCTCTCGTGCAAAGTCCCCTTCAGATGCCCTGCTGTCTCGTCTCCACCTTAGCTATGGAACAAACCCCACCCACCCGCATCATGCACCCTGGTCTAGAACATGATGTCACCTGCTAGCCACCACCACCCTCTGCTGGGCGCCCTGCCAAGGACCCTGACGTAAACACCACGCGGGGGACCGGGCGGGGCAGCCTCTGGCCGCCTCTTGAATGGACCAAACCCCAGGCTCAAAGGCCATCACAGTTGATAAACTAATGACTGCCAGGTCTGGACGTCAGATGCCAGCACTGTCACAAACAACCATATCATTATGTTCTGATACTGACAATGCTTTTTAACTGCCACAAACGTGAAATTCAAGGGAACAAGTGACCAAGGAAAACACATGCATGGCCAAACAAGGGTTTGGTGGGTTCAGGCTAATTCAGTCAAATAAATGGACAGGCAACAGCTCCCTGAGCCAAGGATGGTCACCTGTGACTCGCTGGCCGACAGCGCCAGCTGTCCTTGAGGAGGTGCCGCTCCTCAAGGACCCTAGTGCCCTGGAGGGAGCTGGCACTGCTCTGAAGCTGCACGTCTCCCTACCCACCCTGCACAGGGGCTCTTCCAGCTTAGAAAGTGCGCTGGCAAATTCTGCAATTATTTTCTAAGTGCCTAGCTTTCTGTGCACACCAGCCCAGCTATGGCGTGGAGCTGAGCGATTCATGTCTGTGCTGTGTATGAAAAGCCTGCATGGGGCAGTGTCTACAACCCTCCTGCTGTGCCCTGTCTGTGCCAACTGCTGGGCTCCATGCCTTTCCTGAAAACACCGTGTGGGACTGTCCAAACGTCCTGACGAGACGATGCCCGGGGTGAGGGGGCGAGAAGACCCGCGGTGGACTGCCACAGACCTGCACAAAAGGTTCCTGCTTCAGGGCTAGGCAGTCTCAAAAGACATGCATAGTGCTGGGCTGCAGACCCCTCCAACCACCAAGGCAGGGCCTTGCTCAAACTGTCCCCAGCTGAGGACGGGCGGGGCCATGTCCCGACCCAGCTCACTGCCCACCACCACATCTAAGAGGCACCAGGATCAGGGCCTGCCTGACCTGTCACCACAGATCTATTTACACTGGGAGCAGTTAAACTTGGGCATTCTGCTCGGGGATGCCTCAGCCACAGAAGCCAAATGAACTGTGCTCGATTAGAGCGATGCTGTTATTTTTAAAGCACAGTGTAGCACAGGCGAGAGAACATCTCCAGACAAGTTCTACTATCTTCTCTCTGTATGGGCATGCAGGTAAAATGTCAATAAACACACAAGATTAGCAAAGAAAAGCTGCCTCAGCTCTGCTCTAAGGAATCTGCTGATAGAGGAATGATACTCCCTGGGTTTCTGCCCTAAAGGAAGTAGCCCCATCAGATCATTATAGAAAGGACTGTGGTAGGCTGCCCAGGGGCCACACGTCCTCCCAGGTCCACAAAAGGCCCCCTGCAGTGGCCATGTGGCTCCTCCACTGGGGGTGAGCCCTTGGGGGCTGGCCTGAGACTTGCTTAGACCAAGGCCACAGGTGGGAGTGGCAGTGTGAGTTCTGGGTGGGGCATCCAAGGCCTGCAGCCTCTCCTCCTCTCTCCTCTCTTCTCCTCTTGGAGCTACACTGAGGACTTGTGAGGGAGTCTCTCTGGTCCCCTGGCTGATGGCAGGGCCTGGTGGACAGCAAGCACCAAGCACCAGATGTGAGGGGGTCCTTTGCGGGGCTGCAACCTGGCCAAACCTCAGCTGCACGGAAGCTGGGAACCATGAGAAAGACTTCATTGGTGGTGTTTCGAGTTGCCAAGTTTTGGGCTGGTTTATTACACAAACGCTCGTAGAAACCAGACTTTTACTGCAGGAGAATATTATACGCAGGCCGCCTGTGACGGCTCTCATGCGCAGTTTTTCTGGCATTGCTCAGGAAGTGAGAGCCCTTGCCCTCTGCCTGGCGGTCCGCACCCAACAGTGCATTCTGTCAACTCAGAATTGCAACTCTCAAGGGCGGCTGTGCGGGACCACAGTGGGCATCTGGTCCCCACGCGCCTAGTGGATGGCCCCACCTGGAGGACCTAGCCCAGCGGAGCCAAGCCTCAGGCTGAGAGAGAATTCTGGCTCTGCGAGTCGGGACCACTTAAGAGAGAAGGCCCTAAACTCAGAAACTGCCCATGGACGGCAGAGCCCAGAGCCCAGCAGACCTTCAGACCCCTCGCGGGGGCCTGGCACAGGCGGAGTCGGGGAGTGAGTGGCCTAGAGGCTCTGGACTGACGATGTGATCACCACCACAGCCCCTTTCTGGGAAAGGCCCCAAAGAACGCCTCCGGCTGACAACGCGCTCCTTCTTCCCTTCCCCAGAGAGGAGGTGCCAGGCAGGCGGCTGAGGCAGAGCTCGCTGCGCCCTTCTCAAGAGCTGCCCCAGGGACTTCCCTGGTGGCGCAGTGGATAAGACTCTGCGATCCCATCGCAGGGGGCCGGGGTTCAATCCCTGGTCAGGGAACTAGATCCCACATGCATGCCACAGCTAAGAGTTCACATGCCACAACTAAAGAGTCCACCTGCCACAACTAAAACCTGATGCGACCAAAAAAAAAAAGAGCTGCCCCGGCCCCGAGGTTGACTCGCTCCTTTCTTGCTCTTGGTGTCCACCTTCCCCTTGAGGTCGCTCTGGATCTCTCTCTCCAGTTATCACTGACATTTAAAAACCCACGATTCTTGCTTAAAATACAGTATAAAAGGATAGGCATTAAAAAATCGCGCTCCCAAAGATGCAGCACGCCTTTACTCCCAGCCCGCCCTCCGGCCACTGCAGGCTTAGTTAGCTCTCCATCAGCGTCTGACACCCTCACTTTCTGCCAACTGCTCAGGGGTCCACACTCCCACAGCGTTTCACAAACTAAGCCAACACCCCTCGGCTTGATCTCGGGGCCTCTCCACGTATGTCGCAGCTCAAACTGCTGGTCTTCACTTTGCTGCCTTGGGTTCCTGGTGCCGAGCCTCCCAGGAGCTTCTGTGAGTGCTCGCTGAGTGCCCCCCGACCCTTCCCATGCCCCTGTAGCTCTCTGCCTTCACACGTGCCTCTTCTGGGTACAGCCACCCTGTCCCTGGCCAGGCCCCTTCCTTACCCTTCAAAACTCAGAACAACTGGCGCTTCCCTGCAGAAGCTGGTGAGGTTTACTCTGTATTCTAACTGTGCTCGGCTTACTGAAGTCCCCACGGGCCCACGAGCTAGCGGGCCCTGCACACTCGCACCTCCTGGCAGCCAGTCGACGCAGTCCTCCAATAAAACTGTCGCGAGCTGTGAACCGCTACACACATAAGGTGAAGGCACTGCTTCAGGACCCTTACACTTTCCAAAGGTGTTAATTTTATGTCCCTGAAGGTATAAACACAAATTCTTTAAGAGTAAAATACTATACTGAAGTTAGGGAAGATGTTCTTTGTTGGTTTAGTCAATTTAACACAAAAAGTCACCAGGGTTGAGATTCATCCTGATTTAGGAAGCTGAGCATGGAGGGGGAACTTCAAAGTGAGGTTTAACAGCCTCGATCACTGAAAGCCCCTGAAGTATACCACGTGTGTGCTTTTCCCCAAGGCCAGCAAAGAACTAGGGCGAACAGCGGCTGAGTTTTTAAAGTGCAGCCAAGGCAGTTTCAAAGCTGCAGAATGAAAAGGAACGGTGTCACCCCATACTGGGGACGATGTGTGTCTGTTTCTGCTCTGCTTGTCTGGTTCAATTACAGAAAATAACAGCATTGTGTTTCACGAGCATGGAAGGAAGAAGCAGAAGTGCCTGGCCCAGAAGGGTGGCATGGCCGAGCTCAGAGAGGTGGGACCGAGAGTCTAGGATCTGCATGTCGAGCGCCACACAGAGCTCTTGTGGTGACCACACTGGACCAGAGAGCTGTTACTACACGTGGGAGCTGGCCCACAGAAGGCAGGAGAGGAAATGGACACAGTCAGCAAGATGAGGAAGACAGGCTTTTAGGAAGTGGGCAGGGGTCACTCAGAAGGCCCAGGCAGGGGAAGTGAGCTCCGATGCACCAAGGACGGCCGTGGTGGCTCAGTGAGCAGGGGCACAAAGGGCACCACAGGGTGGAGAGGGCACAGGGCCCGACCCTGGGATCTCCCCGCAGGGCTGACACCACACTGTGACTGTGGTGGGGGTGGAGGTGAGGGCAGGCACCTGCCTCTGCTGCACAGGGGGGGCTCGGTGAGGGCTCAGCAACTCTCAATTACCTGTCTGTGTGAAACACTAACAAGGGCAATCTGGCTTTGACTCTGTTTTTAAGACATAAACAAAAATAAGATGCCACCATCTGACTTGTCCCCAACATGGCCAAGACCTTAATGAGGGAGGGCTTTGCATGCTGACAGAACAGGCCCTGGCTGACGGGTCCTAGGGGGGCAAGGGGCGAGCTACACTTGACAAGGTGTTTACGACTGGAGCGCAGAGGCCGAACTGGAGAAAATGATGGGGAAGAGATGGCTGTCTAGGAGAGGACCACGCCAAGGGACGAAGAGCAGAGGGACGGCGAAACGGGGTGCAAAGGCAGACCCAGGTAACTGTGCGCAGAGGCACGGGGAGCGCTCGGAGGCTTGCACCCCTGAACTGCTTGATTACTTTACCACAAACATAACATTCACCATTAAACATTTAGAAATAAAAGCTTTCTTTTTTTTTTTTTTCGGTACGCGGGCCTCTCACTGTTGTGGCCTCTCCCGTTGTGGAGCACAGGCTCCGGATGCGCAGGCTCAGCGGCCGTGGCTCACGGGCCCAGCCGCTCTGCGGCATGTGGGATCTTCCCAGACCGGGGCACGAACCCGTGTCCCCTGCATCGGCAGGCGGATTCTCAACCACTGCGCCACCAGGGAAGCCCTAAAATTTTTCTTTAAAGATAGGGATACGACAAAATTATAAAGTAAATTATAAAGTCAAACATGAAAGGGCAGCTTTAAGATAATCACAAAGAGCTGAATATAGACTGAGAATGAGATTATAGTATTAGAGAAGTATCTTGTTAATTTTGTTAGGTGTGGTGAAGAAACCATTCCCTTGATAGAGCCACTGAGATGCATTTATGACAGAAAAGTAAGTGGGGAAGGAATAGATTTTTAAAGACTGGCAAACTGCAGAGAGCTACTGAAGTTGCGTGATGGGTCTCCTCACGGAGGTTCATTTCACACTCCTGTCAACTGGGGGAAGAAAAAAAAAGCACAACGTGAGAGTTGTGAGTTAAGTTTTATTTGCGGCAAAATGAGGACTATAGCCCAGGAGACAGCATTTCAGAGAGCTCCGAGAAACTGCTCTAAAGAGGTGGGGGGGGAAGGTCAGTATATTTGTGATTTTCGTGAAGGGGGAGTCCATGCAATCGAGCACACATTTTTTGCAGAAGGTTTCTGCTAGTCACGAGGAGCAGACAGCACCATGAAGGATTTTAGTGCTTCTCTAGATACAGGGAGATGACAGAATTGAGCTCATAAAATCTTCTCCTGAAGATATCTATCTGAAGACCTGTTCTCCCAGCTTTCCCCAGAGCACAGAGTGCTTCATTCCTGATCTCCACCCCCTGAACTCCTTTCAGGGGGTGTTGAAGGTCAGCAGCTGCAGAGCTCATAATCTGATCCTTGTAGAGGTAGATGCTAAGTGTCAATTTGTAATTGACACTCCTATTGTATGTTTGAAAACGTCATAAAAAGTTTAAAAAATAATAGGAAAGCAGAGCATAGAAGGGCAGGGAGGGGGAAGATGCTAAATCTGTGCTGTTTCTGCTGGACACAAAAAAATTCAGTCCTAGCAGTTCCTCATAAGCCCTCTGCAAAGGGAGGGAAGAGAATGATGACAGAACCAGCTCTCAGGACAAGGAATGTGACATCCCTTATCTGATGCAGAAATGAGAGATCAGAAAGATGATCAATCTAAATCTTAAAACCTAATTTTCTTTATCTCTCCCTAAACTATTTTTTCTAACACAGAGCACAAACAAAGCATTCTTAATAAAACCAACGATTTCCAAGGCCTTCCGTGGGTCACAAATGCCTTTGAAAATCTGATGAAAGCTCTGGATCCTGTCCCTCAAAAAATGAGCATACAACAGGTATTGGGCCTAATTCAACTTGGAGAGGCGATCAAGTCCACTTTGCTGGGATGCCCGCAGAGGGACACTGCCATTGTAAATGTCCACTGATTTACACCATCCTGTCCCTCTCCCTCAAGGAGACGCTGTGTCCCCTGGAGAATACTGACAACAGAAACCAGCACATAAAATCTGGCCCAAAGACGCCAACCTGCATGTATTCTCTTATTAAACTGAAAAGTCCTTTTTCGAGATCCTTTACCCATATCCCCCGCAGAATCTCTCAAAGAGGTGCTAAAGAGGTGCTTGCTCTGTCTGACCTGCGAAGCCCAAGGACCCAATCCTCACTCTGCATTCTTCCTCGGCAGGCTGCATCTACCTGTGCCTGTCAGTAGTCCTCTCACTGTGCTGTCCTCATCCCTGGGACAGATGGACACGGTGACCCTCCCACGCAGCCTGAGAACCCCCAAGTGTTACCTTCCTCGACACCATGTGATAAAAATCCTTTTCAAGAATAGGTGGAGCACAGAGCATTTTTAGGGCAGTGAAAATACTCTCTATGATACTATAATGGTGATACATGGCATTATGTATTTGTCCAAAACCACAGAACGCACACCACCAAGAGTGAACCCTAATGTAGACTGTGGGCTTTGGGTGATGATGACACGTCAGTGTAGGTTCATCAATTATAACAAATGTTGTAACTCTGGTGGGGGATGTTGATGGCGGGGAGACTGCATGTGGGGGCAGGGGGTACATGGCAAATCTCTGTACCTTCCCCTCAATTTTGCTATAAACCTAAAACTGCTCTACAGAATAAGTCTTTTAAACAATTTTTGTTGTTGTTGTTGTTTTTTTGTGGTACACGGGCCTCTCACTGCTGTTGCCTCTCCCGTTGTGGAGCACAGGCCCCGCGGCCATGGCTCACGGGCCTAGCCGCTCTGCGGCATGTGGGATCTTCCCAGACTGGGGCACGAACCCGTGTCCCCTGCATCGGCAGGTGGACTCTCAACCACTGCGCCACCAGGGAAGCCCTAACAATTTTTTTAAAGCAATAACGATAACGATATTAATACAAATACTAATAATGGTAACAGCCACTGTGATGCTTTCAGCCTCACTTTCCAGAGCTCTGCACCACAGAGCCACAGTGTGCTTCACCACTGCAACCCATTCCCGTGACACCAGGCATTCACACGCGGACGTTCCCCAACCTAGATCCCTGTTAACTTGCAATAGCTCACTCATGTGCTATTCTCCCTAAAACCAAATATAACTTAAGAAGACTTGGTTGGTTCCGTAAAGAGGTTACGTCTGAGAAAAGGAAGGCAAGGGACAGCCTGGACACAAGATGAAAGTCTGATTCTGAAACCTCTGGGCTAAGTTTATTTGAGAGATAACCTTGTAGTAACTGTCTTCAGAAACCGCTAATATCTGACATCACAGGCAGAGGCACTTCTTTCCGGGCAGTGCATTTGTCTACAGTCTTGGGAAACATACCGCAGATCTCCTCCCATAGGAAACCAGGTCTCATCTTGCTCATGGAGCAATGCAGCTTCCAGGTTGCCATGGAAACGTTGCTGGGCAAGGAGGTTCAGACCAAGAGGCGGCATTCCTGATGAAACGGGACTAGTGGCTCCTGCAGTCAAACGTACCCAATCTAAATGTCACTAGTGCTTCAGGGTAAAAGGGTAAAGCTTACACTCAAGGGCCCAATGGAAGCAGGCTGCCTTTAGATAGCAAGTCCCCAAAATTCACAAGGAAAGAGCCAGATCAACAGTGACAACAGCCAGCCTCCGGTGGGCACTTTCTCTGCGCAGACCCTGAGCACCTCACACATACTGTCTCCTTCACACACCCCGCAATGGGGCACAAGGAGTCTGAGCAACTTGGGGATCTACCCTCCAGCTTCTGCTGGGCCAGCTGCCTGACCTGAAAACCAAGAAACAGTCATCAAAACCCATAAATATCACTGGCCAAAATGCTGTGAAGAAGTTCTCCCACTAGGCACGCTCTGTATCAAGTAAACGTGTGAAGAGAGAGGCTCTAAGGAAGAGCCTCACTGGTTAACACAGAGAAATTAGAAGGAAGTCTTCACAGAATTTACTTTCAAATACAAGAGAAAAACGTGAACATACTGATCTAAAATGTCATTTATACAGAAATCACATGAAATGGTTTTCAGGTGTTCCGAGGACAGCGGGACAGAGGAGCTTCCTGCGGGGCCTCTCCTTCCGTGGGCTTCCTTTCTGCAGCATCACCATCCTGCAGCAGCCTTGGTGAGAGCCTGGGAGTGGTGCAAGTGCCCTCTACATCCTTGCCGGGTTAACACGTTGGCTGTTCCAAGGAGCAAGGCCTTGAGCGCGCCGCACACGGAGAGAGGGACACACCCCTCCAGAGAAGGCGGTTCCAGTTGGGCCTGGTGTGACGGCCGAGCTGGGCTGACGCAGAGAACTCGGGTTGGTGGGGCTTCCAGCCACCTGCCTGCCTTCCTTCTTGACGGTCCTCAGAACACATGCACTTACCTGGATGGCCAGCCACCATCGGCCAAGACTCCAAACACACGAAGACACCTGCTCCTCTGAGCCTTACCTTGTGTACACTTTTGGGGTTTTCCAACCAAGCATAGTACATTTCCTCCACATAGTTCGAACTAGTCCCGCTGAGGAAGGGCTCCGCAGCAACGGGGGCAGTATAGCACCGGACCTGCCCAAACGTCCTAGCTGCTGCTGGTCTGTTTTGTGAAAATGTCTTCACAGTCTGGGAAGCCGTCAACGGCCTCAACTTAGCAGCACAAGTCCTTAAGTGAAACATTCTTGTCCTGAAGTCTCTCACGACCGTCTGCACCAAAAAAAGAAAGAAAAGTTAGAAAGAGCATTGTAGCAGCCAAGGCTACTGGGGGAAAACCTCGCAGACTGTGGCTGGAGGAGAAAGACCCTGTAAATGCATTTGTGGCCGCGTGCCCTGCTTCAGAGAGCACGACACAGCATGAGGTAGTCAAACTGACCAACCTCCTATGTACAGGGCCTGTGCTCCACATGGGGAGGAGAGAACACAGCTGTAGAGGTATGGTCTTCCCCTGCAAGTTTCAATCTAGTTTGAGGGATACGATATATCATGATAAATATGTGACGCCCTGTAAGTTTATACGTTGTATAAAACAATTATAGGCAAAGGCAACAAAGATTAATGAATGATTAGATTAATATAATTGTAAAATGAGAAAGATACTTTCTAATCTATTCGGAGACTACCGAGTACCCGCTGGACTCACGGTATTCTGGAGAACACGGAGACATTGGAAAAATATTTTGCTCACCCTCAAATAATTTATCTTTGAGCAGCAGAAAAAAATTTTTTTAAATTAAAAATTACAGCGACAGCACTGAGCGCTTGAGAGGCACAGAAAATGCCAACACAACTCCATGGGAGAAGCCGCTCCTCCCAGGTGTTCCTTTCCGGCGGCTGGGAAAGCTTGGGGAAGGGGCGGAACACAGGGAGGATTTTGCTCTGGAGAGGCAGAACGGCAGGCATTCTAAATATAAGAATCAGGAGGAGGAAAGACAGAGAGGTGGAAAGGCGAGCAGAACACAGGGGAAGAGCAAGAATCGTCTTGTCTGGCAGGAGAGGTGGACTGGCTGGACAGCCAGGGGTCCTGAGCCCCGTTTCCTGGGACTGGGAGCGGGCTCTGTGGGAGGAAGCACGGGCAGCAGTGACTACACAAGTGTCTACCTACCTTGGGGCGCTCTGTGGTCATCAACTTGACATGTTAGGATCCTTCACGAACCCCACCAACTCCCTAGAAGGCAGGCGCTAGCTCTTCTGTTTTACAGGTCACCTTTCTGAGTTTAACTTTCCCCCAAGGTTGAATAGACCTTGAGTTTGAGGATTGTAATTTTACTAAATCTAGTATGTAACTCTATATACGCCAGCCATTTTACAAAAGCAGCTGATGTACCCACCAGATCATGAAAGAGTTTAGACTGTCCCCAGAGGGGTCTTGAACCACTTCCAAGCACGAGTCAGAATCCAGATGCCTCCGGGAAGGGACCCAGTCAGGAAGGGATAAGGACACTGTGCAGTTCCTCTCCCCATAAAGATCCCGGCACCTTCCAGTCAAAGCGAAAGAGGCTGTGGGAGGGGAAGGGAGCCCCAGGGCAGGGACGAGGCTCACCACAGCCCTCTGCCCTGAGATACAGTGCCTGCTGGCCTAACACATGGTTGCCCTTAAATCTGCCTTAAAGCAAGTGCCGGGGCTGTCAAGTTGGAATTACACCCCACCTCCACTCCTGCCTGAAGGAAATCCAAGCTCTGAGACATGCTGAGAATTACCCAGAAATAAATGTTACATAAACTATCCTCTACACAGTTTATACGAACCCTTCCTCTTAAGCCAAATATGATCAGAATACGCATAAAGGACACTGACAGAGTCTCTGGCCTGTTCTCCTGCTCAGAAAAGACAGGTCAGCAAAAGGGAAAAGCAGAACAGGTACTTTAAAAACAAACTGAACAACAAACAAAAACTTCCTCCTTAAAATTTAAAGATGAACAAGCCTATATTTTGCTATAGAATGCAATCTTAACTCCTTTTCTTTTTAACCTTAAGTAACTTCAGTAGTTCTTCCTACCTCCAACTATACTCCCATTTTCTCTCACAGGCAGACAAAGAAAGACACTGATGGCAAAAATACTACTACTGCTGCTTTCCACGTTAATTTTTTAAAAAATTCAGATCCAAAGGAAAACACTCATTTTTTTCCTCCAATGTCATTATTATCTAGGCAGCTTGAAACACTCGATGGCCCCTGAGCTGGGGTTTTCTCCTAGAACACAGCAGTATCATCACCTCCATTAGTATCATCACCACCATTAACTGTCATTATTCAGTTGCTGCGATACCCAATTAACAGGCACCACACTGACAAGCACAAAACTGCTCGTTTCATGTGTTCTTCCCAATGCAGTCCTTCCAATATGATACTATAAACAAACCACGTTACCTAGCTATCTACAGTCACGGAATCTGACAAATAGCTCAGTGCTGCTGAGCACTGTTACTAGCAATTTTCAAACTTCCCTTAAGATGACTCATCGGAAAACCTGCCCTTCAGCAGATGGCTCAACATCCCCGGCCTCCACCCTGGGAAGACCAGGAACAGCTGTTCTCTATCCACGATCTTATGGACCCACAGAGCAGACAGCAGGTATATATACATTTCAGATTTTGGTAGGGTCAGATTCCATCCTTCCAATTCCAGAGTCAACATTACGAATAGTGCACCATTTTTGGTAGAAACACTGGATTGTTCAAACACTTTCATGAAAGCTTCGGGTTGTCCAAGAAGTCCAAGTGTTCTGACTTGTGGTTTAGAACAATATTTCTACTTGACAAGGGGGCCAAAAATTCTCAATGGGGAAAGAATAGTCTTTTCAACAGACAGTGCTGGGGCAACTGGAGATCCACATGTGAAAAAATGAAGTTTGGACCCCTGTCTCACACCATATACAAAATTAACTGAAAATGGATCAAAGACCTAAATGTAAGAGCTAAAACTGTAAGACTCTTAGAAGTTTTATAACTTCCAAGTTAAAATGGAATAAATCTTCATAGCCTTGAGACAAACAACGTGTCTTAGGACACCAGAAGGACAAACAACAAAAAAAATAGACAAACTGGACTTCAACAAAATAAAAACTTTCGTGCTTCAAAGGACAACATCAAAAAAGAGAAGACAGTCTAAGAGTAAAAGGAATATTTGCAAATCATAGAGCTGATAAGAACTCTTACAACTCAATAATGAAAATAAAAATAACCCAATCAAAAAACTGCCAAAAGTGACTTCCCTGGTGGCGCAGTGGTTAAGACTCCACGCTCCCAATGCAGGGGGGCCCAGGTTCGATCCCTGGTCAGGGAACTAGACCCCACATGACGCAACTAAGAGTTTGCGTGCCACAACTAAAGATCCTGCATGCCACAGGGAAGACCCCGCATGCAGCACAACCAGGAGCCCTCGTGCCACAACTAGGACCCGACGCAGCCAAATAAATAAATTGATTAATTTTTTAAAAATTGCCAAAGGATACGAACAGACATTTTTCCAAAGAAGACACACAAATGACCAATAAGCACATTAAAAGATACTCAACATCATTAGTCATTAGGGAAAAAAATGCAAATCAAAACCACAACAAGATACCACTTCATGCCCACTAGATTAGATACAATCAACACAAGCAAGTGTTGGAGAGAACGTGGAGAATTTAGAACCCTCATACAATTCTGGTGGGAATGTAAGCTGGTGCAGTCACTTTGGAAAACAGTTTGGCAGTTCCTCAAAAAGTTAAACATAGAATTACCATATGACTCAGCAACTCCACTCCTAGGTATACAACCAAGAAAAACAAAAACATACGTCCACACGGATGTTCACTGCAGCATTATACGAGCCCAAAAGTGGAAACAACTCAAATGTCCATCAACTGATCAATGGGTATACAGAGTGTGGTATAGCCATACCATGTAATAGTATTAGGCAATGTAAAGGAATGAAATGTTGATATCTCTTGCAACACAGATGAACTTTGAAACTTTTAAGTGAAAACAGTCATTCACACACAAAAAACACATGTTGTATGACTTCATTTATGTGAAGATGTTCAAAAGAGGCAAATTGATACAGACAGAAAGCCCAAGACTGGGGGTAGCAAGGATAAGACATAACAACTAATGGGTATGGGTTTTATTTTTTGTTTGGGGGGGGCGGGGAATGAAAATGTTCTAAAACTATTGATAGATAATGCTGATGGTTTCACAACCTTACGATATACTGTAAAATGTTAAATTGTACAATTTAAATGGGTGAATTGTATGGTATATGAATTATACCTCAATAAAGTTTTTTGTTTTTAAATGTTTGTGAACAGATTTGCCCAAACCTAAACTTTATTTTTTTTGCCACACCACACGGCATGCGGGATCCTAGTTCCCCAACCAGGGATCGAACCCGTGCCCCTTTGCAGTGGAAGCATGGAGTCCCAACCACTGGACCACCAGGGAAGCCCCTCAATAAAGTTGTTTTTAAAAAAGTCTAAGAAGAAACATAAACGAGCCTATCCCTATCAATAAAGTACACAAAGTGACACTATCTGTAACCCATTAATTTCAAAATGCAAGTATAAATGTATACATTTGAGAAAAATAACATTAATAAAATCCCAAAAACCAAAGCAAAATTTGTTTTTAAGGGTTCAGTGCTCTGCCCTTAGGAAAATAAAACAGTTTATCTGTGCCTGGACATTCCCCAGTCAGGCAGCACACACCTTACCCAAGGCCACCTCCCCATTCACAGGATGAGGAGATAAACTGACTCCTGACGTCTACCACCCTCATGCTGGCTAGCAGAGGAGTAATTAAAGAGGCAAAAACAGCCTGGGCATTTCTCAGGACATGAGTCTTTTAGGGAAAAGCACATGCATCATTAAATGATTGTTACCATTGTGTGTTGCCTAAGAACCATTTTAAAAAAAACTTACCTTGAGAGACTTTTTGTTTTTTGTTTTCTTTTGGTTTTGGACTCATTAAGATTTTCATGATGAATCAAGAAAACAATGCTTGCTACATACCTATCGCTGTTAATCCATTATTCTAGTTTTAGCAGTGATACAAAGACATTATGTACAGGGAGAGCACAAGTACCAATTTTCTTTTACTGGCTGAGAATCTCAAGAGAATGCAACGTCTTTCACTTGTGATGCCTCATCAAACATAAACTGAGGGATTGAGAGGTAGTGCAGAGTACTCTTAAACTACAAAGGTACTTTCCCGTTATTACACAGAAACGGTGGTTGAGCCTGCAGGGCAAACAGGCAGAGTGACTCTTCCTTGCTGTGTGAGCCTTAAATGTATCACTTGATCTGTGTTCGTTTCCTTTGCCATAAAGTGAAGGATGCAATCACTTCTGTTCCCTCAATGTTTTTTGTAATTATGATACAAACATGAAAGAACTTTGCACACTTTAAAAGTACTTTTATGGGACTTCCCTGGTGGCGCAGCGGTTAAGAATCTGCCTGCCAATGCAGGGGACACGGGTTCGAGCCCTCGTCTGGGAAGATCCCACATGCCGCGTAGCAACTAAGCCCATGCGCCACAACTACTGAGCCTGCTCTCTAGAGCCTGTGAGCCACAACTACTGAAGCTGCGTGCCACAACTCCTGAAGCCCGCGCACCTAGAGCCCGTGCTCCGCAACAAGAGAAGCCACTGCAATGAGAAGCCCGCGCATAGCAACGAAGAGTAGCCCCCGCTCACTGCAACTAGAGAAAGCCCGCGCACAGCAATGAAGAGCCAACACAGCCAAAAATAAATAAATTTATTTTTTTTAGGTATTTTTATGACTAAAGAACTATAATCTACCAGAAGAAAAAAAAAAAAAACCCACCCCACAACTAATGGTATGTCTTAAAAAGCTGAAGTTCCCGAGGTAAAACTAAACAGAAGTAAATTTGGAGTGGGTAGCTGACCAGATTGCTGGGGGGGACTTCCACCTCTGAAGTGGGAACCCCAAACAAGCTTCAGTGCATGGGTCTGAAGACTGATCCATCCTGCCCAGACCGGCACTGTGTTTCCAAAGGTGCCCTGAATGCAGTGGTGTATGGTATAGGTAAATAGGCACTTTTTAAAGGTGTTGGTTAAAGTAGAAATTATTAAATTTTTATGGAAAGCAAGGACACTTGTCAATATTTATTAAAAATTTAAAAAGCACATACAGGACTTCTGTTTCCCACTAAATGCAGCTAAAAACATGAGATGCTTCATTTAACACAAAACAAAACATAAGACTCTGAAAGGTGGAGAGGAGACAGACTGGGAAGGGGCCTCGGGGCCCCAAAAGACTGAGCACTGAGTTCTCGGTTTTCCTTTTGCCTCATATATTCCAGGCTAGATGCTGAAGAAGCTGGCAACCCAGAAATACCAACTAATGTAGACCAAAAAAAAAGCTGCAGTAAAAGCCTGCCCTCTCTGGCCAAAGGACCAGGAATGGGGCAGCCTAGCAGGACAAAATACTTTCAGACAATAACAACTCTACTGCAACCAACCCCACAGAAACACTGTGGCCCACTCCCACTCCACCTGGTAGTGTCAGAGGAGATCAGGGACTTCCATCCCCACCAGGTGACAATGAGCCACCCTCCCCACCCCAACAATCTAGGAGGGAGTCTGGATTCTACTCTCGCCCAGCAGTAACAGGGCAGCACCTCTCCCTTCCCAGGCAGGGTGGAATCCCAAAGGTGTAATTGGGAAATTACACCCACACAGCAGTAACAAGGAGTCCCTACCCACAGATACCAAGGAGGCCAGGTGAGGAGCCTCTACCTCCATAACCAGGCAGCACCTCCTACCCCCCCAGCAGTGTCAGAGGAAGCTCACCAACACCAAGATGACACAGATGTTAGAATTATCTGGCAAAGATTTTCAAAGAGTCAGCATCAAAATGCTTCCACAAGCAACTAGAAACATACTTGAAACAAATGAAAGTAGAGAGCCTCAGTAAAGAAAAAGAAGATATAAAGAAGAACCAAATGGAAATTTCAGAACTGAAAATTACAATAACCAGAATAAAAAATTTGATGGATAGGTTAAACTGAAGAAAGAAGAAACAGTGAACATTAACATGGACAAACATGAACGAAAGGAATTTCGCAATCTGAACGGAGAAAACAGACTGGGGGAAAAAAAAAGAACAGGACCTCAGGAACACGTGGGACTATAACAAAAGACCTAATGCTGAATATAAAATGTCATCAGAACCTCAGGAGGAGCAGAAAGAGGAAGGGGCTGAAAACGTATTCAAACAAATAATGGCTGAAAACTTCCCAAATTCGGCAAAAAGACATAAACCCATAGATTCAAGAAGCTGAGAGAACCCCAAACAAAATAAACCCAAAGAAATCCACTCCAAGACCCATCACAAGCTTTTGAAAACTACAAACAACTTGAATAGCATATTTCTCACCAGAAACTATGGAGGCCAGGAGAAAGTGGCATAACACTTTTCAAGTGTTGAAGGAAAATAACTGTTAATCCAGAATCTTATATCCAGAAAAAGTATCCTTCAGGAACAAAAGGGGAATAAAGATCTTCTTAGATGAAGAAAAACTAAAAAAATCTGCTGCCAGAAGACCTACCCAAAATGAATGGCTTAAGGAAATCCTGTAAACAGAAAGTAAATGATAAAAGGAATCTTGCAACATCATGAAGAAAAGAAAGAACAACAGAAAGACAATGTATGGGTAAATATAATTTCCTTTTCCTCTAGAAATCTTCTAAATGATGTGTGATTGATGAAGCAAAAATTTCAACACATCTGATGTGGTTCTAATGATATGTCTGTAAAGGAAATATTTAACACATTACTGACTGGGGGATTTTTGGCAGAAACTAACGCCTGTGGCCATAATACGTCTCCAGTCAAAAATGTGTTAAAAGACAATTTTAAGTGGAGTAGGATACAGTGATGTAAACAGAGATATGGTTTCTATACTTCAAACTGATAAGATGATGACACCAGTATACTGTGATAAACTATGTATATATAATGCCTAGACAACCATTACAAAAGCTACACAAACCGATATACTCAAAAACACTACATATAAATAAAAGCAGAATTTAAAAATATGTTCAAGTAACCCACAAGAAGTCAAGATAAAGAAAGCAGAAGAACAAAAAACGAAAAAGGAAGTAAAGGATAAAATGGCAGACTTAAGTCCTAACATATCAATAATTACTTGATATGTTATGTAAATGACCTAAATACACCAATTAGAAAACAGAGATTGGCAGAACGGATAAAACAACAGGATCCAATAATAGAAGAAACTTCAAATGTAACAATACAGGAAGGTTGGAAGTGAAAGGATGAAAAATTATATACCATGAAAACATTAATCAAAGGAAAGGAGAAGGACTATATTATTATCAGATAAAGTAGACATCAGAGCAAAGAAAATTACCAGACACAGAGATATTAATGACAAACGGTTAATCCACTAACAGGATATAGCAATTCTAAATCTGTACGCACCAAACAACATAATTGCAAAATATGTGAATCAAACCAATAAAAGAGAAAGGAGAAAAAGACAAACCTACAATTATTGTTGGAAACTTCAACCCCCCTTTCAACAAGAGATGGAAAAGCTAGACACGAGGTCAGCAAGGATACAGAGAAACTCAACGAAAGTACAAACTACCACAACTCACCCAATTTGAAATAACTATTAAAGAAACTTCACATGTAATTTAAAAGCTCCTGGAAAAGTAATTTCCAGGGAATTCCCTGGCAGTCCAGTGGTTAGGACTCTGCACTTCCACTGCAGGGGGCACGGGTTCGATCCCTGGTTGGGAAACTAAGATCCTGCAAGCCACGCAGTGCAGAAAGAAAAAAAAAGAAAACGTTATTTCCAGGCCCTGATGGTTTCACTACAGAATCCTATCAAATGTTTAAAGATTAATTAACTCCAAACCTACACAATCTCTTCCAGAAAATACAAGGAGGAGAACTTACCAATTCATTTCATGAAGCTAGTATGTCCCTGAAATGAAATCCAAACAAAGATAGAAAAAAGAAAAAGGAAAAAAAAAGCTTTAAACTCATATTCCTCATGAATACAGATGCATATAAATAACCTTGACAAAATATAGCGAATAGAATTAAGCAATATATAAATGCAATTATACACCATGACCTAACGGGGTTTTTTCCAGGGATGTAAGCTAGTTCAATATTCAAAAAACAATGTAATCTACCATACTGACAGGCTAGAGAAGAAAAATCACATGCTCATATCAATAGATGCAGATAAGCACTTGATAAAATTCAACACCCATGATAAAAACTCTCATAAAAGTAGGAATAAAGGGGAACTTTAACTTAATATAAAGCATCCACAAAAGTCTACAGCAAACACATACTTAATGGTGAAAGACTGAACGCATCTTTTTAAAACTGGGAGCAATGTAAGGATGTCCACTCTTATCCCTACTACTCAGTGTAGCACTGAGAGTTGCAGCCAGAGAAATAAGGCAAGAAAAGGAACTAAAAAGCATATGTATCAGAGAGTAAAACATAAAACTACTACTATTTGCAGATGACATGATTATCTATGACAAAATCTCAAGGCATCTACAAAAACACTTATAGAACTAATAAGTGAATTCAGCAGGGTCACAGGATACAAGATAAATATACAAAAAAAACTGTATTTCTACAAACTATCAACAGACACATGAAAACAAAAATTGTTTTAAAGGAAATAGTATAAGTCTAACAAAACGTGTGCAGGACTTGTATGCTAGAAACTAGAAAACACTGATGAAGAAAGAAAAAACCTAAATAAATAGACATACCTTGTTTAAGGATTGGAAGATTGAACATAGTAAAGAAGTTATCTCCAAATTGATAAACAACTTTAACACAATTCCTATCTAAATCCCAGCAAGAATTTTTATAGATATAGGCAAGATTATGCTAAAATTTATATGGGAAGGCGAAGGAATTAGATCAGCTGAAGCAATTTTGAAAAAGGATAATGAAGTGGGAAGAACCAATCTACTTAATTTCAAGAGTTATTATGTAGCTGCAATAATCAAGACTTGTGGTACTGATGGTGAAATAGACAAAAAGACCAATGGAACAGAACAGAGAACTCTAGAACAGACCCATACAAGCACAACCAACTGATTTTTGACAAAAGAGCAAAAGCAATTCAACAGAGAAAGAACAGTCTTTTCAACAAATGCTGCTGGTTGGATACATATGGGGAGGGAAAAAAAAAAAAAAGAAAGAATGAAAGGAAAAGAAAAGAAAGAAACCACTCGAACTAGACTTCACACCTTATATAGAAATCAACTCAAAATGGATTATAGATTTAAATGTACAACACAAAACTATAAAACTTTTAGAAAAGTATGTAAGAGGAACTAGAGCCAGGCAAAGAGTTCTTAACTTGACGCTAAAAGCACAACACATAAAAGACAAAATTCATAAACAGGACTTGATCAAAATTAAAAGCTTTTGCTCTGCAAAAGATACTGTTAAGATGATGAAAAGACAAGCTACAGACTAGAGAAAATATCTGCAAACCACATATCCAGGAGAGGACTAAAATGTGTAAGAAATTCTCAAAATG
This sequence comes from Delphinus delphis, assembly GCF_949987515.2. Classification (NCBI taxonomy): domain Eukaryota; kingdom Metazoa; phylum Chordata; class Mammalia; order Artiodactyla; family Delphinidae; genus Delphinus; species Delphinus delphis. The sequence continues at coordinate 10,846,298 of NC_082691.1, forward strand.
AAACATTAAAAAAGGCAAATGATCCAATTACAAAATGGGCAAAAGATATGAAGAAGTTTTTCACTGAAGAAGATATACCCATGGCAAATAAACACATGAAAAGACATTCAATGTCACTAGACATCAGGGAAATGCAAATTAAAACCACAATCACTACACATCTATTAGAATGGCTAAAACTTTAGAAAATGGTAACATCACCAAACGCTGGCAAGAATATGGAGAAACTGGGTCACAAATACATTACTGGTGGGAATATAAAATGGTAGTCACTCTGGAAAACAGTTTGTCTATTTCTAAAAAAAAAAAAAAAACTAAACATGCAACCACCATATGACCTAGTGATTACACTCCTGGACATTTACCTCAGAGAAAGGAAAACTTATGCGTACATAAAAACCTGTATATAAATGTTTATAACAGCTTAATAGCCGAAGAACGGAAACAATCCAGACGTCCTTCAATGGTTGGAGAGTTAAACCAACTGTGGTACATCAATAGCCTGGACGCATAAAAAGGAACAAAATGCTGACATAGACAACACCCTGCATGCATTTTCAGAGAATTACACTTAAATTAAAAAAGCCAACCCCAAAAGGTTACTTACTGTATGAGTCTCCTTATGTAACACTCCTGACACGCCAAAATTACAGAAATGGAAAACAGATTAGTGGTTGCCAGAAGCTAAGGAACTGGAAGCAGGATGGAAGTGGGTATGGCCATAAAAAGGTAACAGGAGGGATGCTTGTGGTGATAGAAATGTTCTCCATTTTGACTGTTATCAATGTCAATACCTGGTTGTGATATAATACTGTAGTTTTTGTAAAATGTTATCATTTGAGAAAAGTGGGTAAAGGGACACTGAGACCTCTCTGTACCATCTGTTATAACTGCATATAATAGATTTGCATGTACAATTTCTCAAAATTATACCATTCTAAAATAAATTTCTCAATAATTGTACAATTATCCCAAAATAAAACGACCTAAAATTTTAATGGAGATGATACAGTACTTCCGTCAAATGGGGCAGTGAGGAGTAAGACCGATTAAAAGCAGATGTGAAACACATAGATGTATATGCAAGATATACAGGTAATAAACACGGTAAATATTTCACATTTAATAAACTGTGCATTCAAATTTAAATGAAATCAAAAGAAATTCATATTTCTGTAATTAAAGTTAGTCTTTAAAAGTAACTGAATTTTGGGACTTCCCCAGCAGTCCAGTGGTTAAGACTCTGTGCTTCCACTGCAGGGGGCGCGGGGCTGGATCCCGGATCTCGCGTGCTGAAATTTGGTGATGGTTGCATACTGTAAATATACTACAAACCACTGAACTGCATACTTGAAAGAGTGAATTGTATGATACATGAATTGTATCTCAATAAAGCTGTTAAGGAAAAAAAAAATACTCGAAACTTGGAAACTGCTCTCAAAAATATAATCAGGATACTCTGATATTTCTCCAACTTTCAAGAGCTAGTCCTCAGCTAATATGCAAAGCTAGAATAGTATTATACACTTTCATACCGCGCAGGTCTTGCACAAAAATCTGTGCGGTTGGACTGCTGCACGTCCTGACACAGTGCAAACAAGGCTTCATCCCAGGTGATTCATCCTAAAGGTGCTCAGAGCAGTGTACCTGGAAGTGGGCCTCTAGTCCCTGCTTCAAGGCGCACGACTGCAGAACAAGGCGCAGAGAAACCCCAGGACAGAGTTCACACCTCAGGCCTGAGTCATCTGTTCTGGGCGAAAAGCAGAGAAAGCAGTTTCTTATCTACTCGTCTCTCGCCACCGGTTTTCTACTAAGTCTCGGTACCCAACTTACACCGACATCAGGTAAAAGGGAAAAGGTACACTAGTGTGTTCCTCGAGGAAATGCACTTCATCTCAACATGAGCTATCAAACCCCTGGAAGAAAGAGGAGTATGGTGGCGTACCGTGCACGGTAGGGTACCGCAGGGTATTCTACTCATCAAGGGTGTCACCCCAAAGAGCTCACAGAGAGCATGGGTACCGAGGGTGCTGAGTATGGAGGGATTCTGAGTATATAGGTACTGAGTACGGTATGCTGCGGCAAAGTAATCCACTCATCAGGGGCGTCACGCTGAGGAGCACAGAGAGAATGGGTACGGTGCGTCCTGAGTACGGTAGAGATACTGACCTAACGTAAATGCTGCGGGGTAATCCACTCAAGGGTTCACCCCAGGAAAGGGCAGGGAGGATGGATATAGCGGGTACTGAACACAGAGGATACTGAGGGGTAATCCGCTCCTCAAGGGAGTCACCCCAAGGAACACAGGGAGGATTAGTACGGTGGGGTACTGAAGAAGTGGGGGTACTGCGGGGTAATCCGTTCCTCAAGGGTTCACCCCAGGAGCAAAGGATCAGCCCGGACAGAAGCCGACCAGCGTCTCCGCGCTCTGGAAAGGGAGGACTGCCCACAATTCGCAGCCGTTTCTTCAAGGGCGTGCCACCCTTCCATCCGTCCGGGTGTGGAGAGGACACTGCCGGGCGACTCCCACGTGACGCCTCCTCGACCTTGGGGGTCACCCGCGCCGCGGCGCCCATTCCCTCACATCCGCCGTGCGGCCCACCCCCTGCCCGCTACAGCCAATGGAGCGCCGCTCCGCGCCCCGCGCGACCTCTGCGCACGCCCGCAACCGCCAATCTCCGCCCGCCAGGAGACGCCCGCCGCGCCATTGGCTGCCACGCCCGTCTGTCAGGCCCCGTCCCACCCACCTCCCCCCGTCAGCCCCGCTCCAGCCAGCTTCACTCCCTGTCACCGGGGTACCGGCCGCAACGAGGGCGCGGCGGCCTTGCCCCCTGCCGCGACCCCCGCCTCCTGCCCGACCGGCGCGGAGCCTCCCAAATCCGGCCGAGCCCGGCTGCAGCCCGAGCCTACCTGTCTCCGACTCAGCTCCACCCGAATGAGGCGCCGACACCCCACTCCGGGGCACCAAACTCTCGGCCCCGCCCCGGCGTGCGGCGTCAGCACGCCGCCCCGCCCTGGGAGGAGAGGGGCCGCCCCTAACTCGTGAGCGGGGTCTTGACGTCACGCGCCTCGTTGCTCTTGGCGCGTTCTTGGGGGAGCAGCGCAGATGCCCAGGCTGCGGCCGGGAGTCGTCCGGCCGGTCCCTACCGGGACGCGTGACGGGTCTGAAAAGGGGGTCTGCACGTTGCTAAGTAGTGTCTCCTGCAGTGGGTTGTTAGGAGCCCTCTGATGGAGAGCTGACCTAGTCTGTGCTGCCATACAGAAAGGAACCTTGATCGGCAAATGCGCGCTCGAGGCGCAGCAGCAGGTAGTGGCCCGGGGGAGTGAGAACCAGGAAGCCCCAGCGCCGACACAACGGTTTCCCAAAGTGGGCAGCGGGATCGCGGGGACCTTCACGTGGTGCATGGACGGTGTTATCATGCCATTTCATCGAATACAAATGGTCATCTGCTTTCAGAGCTTATTTTACTTACTGCTGAAAAAGAAAAAACAGTGTTACTAGGACACCTCGATCGTAAGATGCTCTATTTCAAAATGTGGGGGGGAAACGGTCAGATTTGATGAACTATGGTAAATTGTAGTCAATCACATACTGAGAAAGCCCTTGCAGTTCTTCTGTCTTCATTACAGCAAGGAGAAAGCCTCATTTCGTGCTAGTGTATCCTTAGCTCCACTTTTTCTTTCCCTTTTTTGACAAAGAGAGATAAGAAATTAGGCTGAAAACTTTTGGTGGATAATAATATAGGTAGAACTTAAGTTACTTTGTCTTCCTGATTTGTGACAGTTTATCTTTGACATTTATGGCAAGTGATACTGGTTTTCTGATTTACAGTAATAAAAAGTTTTCTTTTGGGGGACTTACCTGGTGGTCCAGTGGTTAAGACTTCGCCTTGCAATGCAGGGGGTGCGGCTTTGATCCCTGGTTTGGGAGCTAAGATTCCCACATGCCTCAGGCAAAAAAGCAAAACATGAAACAGAAGCAGTATTGTAACAAATTCAATAAAGACTATAAAAATGGTCCACATCAAAAAAATCTTAAAAAAAGAATATAATTAAAAAAGTTTTCTTTTGTAATAAAATTTTCCATTTTAAGACTACATTAACTAGATAGTAGTATGGGAAGGTGGCATCCAAATGACTGACGTTAGGGAAACGCTGTTCCACCCTGTCTTGAATTGTTCTTCGGTGTTTATTCCCCAAAACTTGAAGACAAGGGCTGTGTCATGTGGCATAGCCAGGGATACTGGGGTGACAAAGGCCAGCAATCTGACCATAGGGATCTGACCATGAAAGCTCCATAGAGGACACAAATGTCTGAATCTGGGCTGAAATTCAAACTGAGGACTTTGCCACCTGCTCACAGGTGTGATAGACTTAGAGCGATTTCTAAATTTCTAAAAGGGAAAGGCAAAGTAGGAGGTGTTTTTTTCTTTTTTGTTTTTTCTGTAGGAAGTATAAGTGCTTGTAAGAACAAAATTGGGCTGATATGTGGGATAAGGATCTGGAGACAGAAAGTGAAGGAACCAAGGAAAAAACTTCAGTATTTTTTTTCCTTTCTCTTTTTATTGTGGTAAAATATATAAAAGAAATAATATTTGTCATTTTAAAGGACAATTTAGTGGCATTAATCACATTCACAATGTTGTGCAACCATGACCACTATTTTACCACTCCAAAGAGAAACTCTGTAACCATTAAGTGATAAAGTCCCATTCCCCTCCCCTCTTGTTTCTTAGTAACCTCTACTATCCTTTCTGTCCCTATAAATTTGATGACTCCACCTACCTCATATAAGTGAAATCATACAGTATTTATCTGTCCTTTTATGTCTTGCTTATTTCACTTAGCATGTTTTCAAGGTTCATCTATGCTGTAGCATGGGTCAGAATTTCCTTCCTTTTCATGGCTGAATAATATGCCATTACAGCACTATACTGCACCTTGTCTATCCATTCATCTGTTGATGGACGTGTGGGTCATCTCCCCCTTTTGGCTTTTGTGAATACTGCTACTGTTACTGAACCAAAGTTGGGTCCGCTCACCAGACTGGCAGCGAAACTGGGTTGACACCAGGTTGTGGTGAAAGAAAATACAGCATTTATTGCAAGGGCAAGCAAGGAGAAAAGGCAGCTCATGTTCAAAAGACCAGAACTCAGGGGCTTTCAGGAAAGGGTTTTTAAAGGCAACGGTAGGGGAGAGGGTTGCAGGGTGCCTGGTCAGCTCGTGAACATTCTTCTGATTGGTTGGTGGTGGAGTAACTAGGTGGTATTTCGGGAGTCAGCAACATCAACCTGGTTCCAACTGGTCTGAGGTCTATGTGCTTGTGGTCAGCATGCAGTTAACTTCTTCCACCTAGTGGGGGCTTTCGTATCTGCAAAACAGGGAGATTGTTCAGAGTATTATCTGTGGCCCTTGAGGAGGAACTAAAGGTCCTTCCTTGCCTTTGTTTTATGGCTAAACTATTATTATTTGGTCTTGTTTGACTGTTTTCCTTTGTTTCTGCATTTTCGCATTTCTCTGATTAAATTTGTTCTTTGGAACATGGGGCGGGCCTAGGAGGCTAAAGCTTTTCTACGAACAAGAGGCAGGGGAGGGACTTCCCTGGTGGCACAGTGGTTAAGACTCCGCACTTCCAATGCAGGGAGCCTGGGTTCGATCCCTGGTCAGGAAACTAGATCCCACATGCATGCTGCAACTAAGAGTTCACATGCCACAACTAAGGAGCTCATGTGCCGCAACTAAAGGAGCCTGCCTGCCGCAACTAAGACCCGGTGCAACCAAATAAATAAAATTAAATATGAAAAAAAAAAAGAGGCAGGGGACACTGGGGTCTGTCCTTGGGAAGGTCCCACAGGGCGCTTCATGGTTCCACTACAATGAGCATTGGCTTACAAGTATCCATTGAGTACTTGTTTACAATTCTTTTGTGTATTTCCTAGGAGTGTAAGTGGTTGGTCATATGGTAATTCTATGTCTAGCTTTCTGAGGAAGTGCTAAACTGTTTCCCATAGTGGCCACACCATTTTACATTCCCACCAGCAATGCATGACATTTCCAATTTCTCCACATCCTCTTCTTATTTTCTTTTAAAAATTGTATTATAGCCATCTTAGTATGTGTGAGGCGATCTCATTGTTGTCTTGTTTTACATTTCCTTAGTGACTAATGATGTCAAGCATTTTTTTTTTTTTTTTTTTTTTTTGTGGTATGCGGGCCTCTCACTGTTGTGGCCTCTCCCGTTGCGGAGCACAGGCTCCGGACGCGCAGGCTCAGCGGCCACAGCCCACTGGCCCAGCCGTTCTGCTGCATGTGGGATCTTCCCGGACCGGGACACGAACCCATGTCCCCTGCATCGGCAGGTGGACTCTCAACCACTGCGCCACCAGGGAAGCCCTCAAGCATTTTTTTTATGTGCTTATTTGCCATTTGTATATCTTCTTTGGAGAAAAGTTTATTTGAGTCATTTGCTCTTTTTTGTTTTTAATTTTTTTTATTCATTCATTTATTTATTTTTTGGCTACATTGGGTCTTCCTTGCTGCGCTTGGGCTTTCTCTGGTTGTGGCGAGCGGGGGCTACTCTTCATTGCGGTGCACGGGCTTCTCATTGCGGTGGCTTCTCTTGTTGTGGAGCATGGGCTCTAGGAGAGTGGGCTTCAGTAGCTGTGGCATGCAGGCTCAGTAGTTGTGGCTCACGGGCTCTAGAGCGCAGGCTCAGTAGTTGTGGTGCACGGGCTTAGTTGCTCCGTGGCGTGTGGGATCTTCCCAGACCAGGGATCAAACCCATGTCCCCTGCATTGGCAGGTGGATTCTTAACCACTGTGCCACCAGGGAAGTCCCCTGCCCTTTTCTGAATTGGGTTTTTTGTCTCATTGTTGAGTTGGAGGAGTTCTTTATATATTAATCCCTTATCAGATATGTGAGTTGCAGATACTGTCTCCCATTCTGTAGGTTGTCTTTTACTTTCTTTATAATGTTCTTCATTAAAAAAAAAAAGTATTTATTTATTTGGCTGTGCTGGGTCTTAGTTGCGGCACGCGAGATGTTCATTGCGGAATGTGGATCTTTTAGCTGTGGCATGTGGGATCTAGTTCCCTGACCAGGGATCAAACCTGGGCCCCCTGCATTGGGAGCACAGAGTCTTAACCATTGGACCACCAGTGAAGTCCCCTTTATAATGTTCTTTAATGAATAAAAGTTTTAAATTTTGAAGTCCATTTTATCCATGTTTGTTGTTGTTGCTTAATGTGTTATGTGTCATAGCCAAGAATCCATTGCTAAATCCAAGATCATGAAGATTTCCCTTATGTTTTTTTTGTTTGTTTGTTTTTTTTGTTTGTTGTTTCTGCAGTACGTGGGCCTCTCACTGCTGTGGCCTCTCCCGTTGCGGAGCACAGGCTCCGGACGCGCAGGCTCAGGGGCCATGGCTCACGGGCCCAGCCGCTTTGCGGCATGTGGAATCTTCCCAGACCAGGGCACGAACCCGTGTTCCCGGCATCGGCAGGCGGACTCTCAACCACTGCGCCACCATGGAAGCCCTCTCTTATTTTTTTATTTCTGTTAGGTCAGTAGTAATGCCTCAAATTTCTGATTTTTTAGTGATTTATATCTTCCTTTTTTTTCCTGTCAGTCTAGCTAAAGCCTTGTTAATTTTATTAATCTTTTCAAATAATCAACTTATACCTTCCATGGACTCTATTGCTTTTCTATTCTCTGTTTTATTTACCTCTACTTTTTTATATATAATTTTTAAGATAGCCTCATTTGCCATTTTTTCTTTCTTTCTTTTTCCTTTTTTTCTTTTCTTTTTCTTTTTTTGGCAGTGCTGTGCAGCTTGCAGGATCCCTGAGCAGGGATGGAACCTGCACCCTCAGCAATGAAAGCGCAGAGTCCTAACCACTGGACTGCCAGGGAATTCCCTATTTACCTCTACTTTAATCTTTATTATTTCCTTCTTTCTGCTAACTTTGGGTTTAGTTTGCTTTTTTTTCTTTATTCTTTCTATTTTAGTTCATCAAAGTGTAAAGTGAGGTTATTGATTTCTTTCTTCTTTTTTAATGCAGGCTTTTACAACTATAAATTTTCCTCTGAGCACTGCCTTCACTGCATCCTGTGGCTTTTGTTCAGTATGCTTTTTCATCAAAATATACATTCTGCATTCATTCAACAAATATTTCTACCAGTTTGGGTCTAGGTGCTGGGGATACAGAAGTGAACACAACAGACAGGCAGGATCTCTATTGTCATAGTGCTGACCTTTTAGGGTAAACCAACAAGACAGAAATTGATGATTTGAAATCCATAAAACAAGGTGCTGTGATAGACAATCACGGTAGCACTGCTTTTGTTTTTAAAATATATTTTATTAACTAGGTAACACATCCATTTGGTTCAGAAATCAGAAAGATATTAAAAGGTCTAGTTTGCAAAGTCTCCCTTGCACCACCCCTGTTACCATCCACGTCATTATCTGCTGGCCTGGCAGACCCCTTCCCTGCCAGGGGTAACTCTTTATTTGTTGGATCATGGAGCAATCAGGTATCCCAGGAGGAGAGCAGAGATGGAGGGAATTCAGGGGCTTGGAGAGTGGCCATTTACTAACTAGCACAGAAGTATTCTGTAGTTTAGACAGCACAGCCATACTGGTGTATATTTGCTGAATATTCATGTTACCTATAAGTAACCACTTATATTATAGTCTTATATATTCTTCCAGCATTTTTCATGCAAATACAAACACCAAAGATAGCATACTATGTACTGTCTTCGGCACCTTGCTTTTTTAACTTAGCAAAATATCCTGGAAATGTTTATAAATATATCAGTTCATAAAGAGTATCTTCATTTTTTCCAGTGGCATAATTGCATAGAGTGGTTTTGGTGGGGACAGCTCATCTTTGTTCCATATGGTATTGACTGAGGCAGCTCCTCTGGGACTGAAGGATCCAAAAGAGCTTCATTCTGTTAACTGGTGGCTCAGGCTGGATCTCATATCATCTGGTTTCCAAGAGAGTGAAAATGGAAGCCACAAGGCCTCTTAAGGTCCAGGTGCCAGAGCCATACAGCTTTTCTTCCACTGCATTGAATTGGTCAGTGCAAGTCACGGGGTCAAAACCAGATTCCAGTGGAGGGGAAATGGATTCCACTTCTCCGTGGGAAGAGCAGCATGTGCACATGGGGATAGGAGGGATTGTTGGAGAAGGTCTTCACAGACATTCTACCACACCAATGTCCAATCAAGGTTCACGTCTTAATTAGTATTATCCATCTTTAGTTTCTTAAATTAGTATTTATATTTCTCCCACTTCCCCCCGCCCCTTTTTTGGCTTTAGTTTTTGAAAGGTTGGAGTCAATTGTTCCATATTCTGGATTTACCTTATTATTTCCTCATGATGTCTTCTAACTTCTGAATTTCCTGTAAACTGCAAGATGGACAAAGGCCTAATTGAAATGAAACATAACTTACAAAAATATTTTGTATTCATAGATTACGTTTTACAATGAGTATCTTTTGCCTGAACAGGATCATTTAAAAATCTAAGACAGGACTTCCCTGGTGGCGCAGTGGTTAAGAATCCGCCTGCCAATGCAGGGGACACAGGTTTGAGCCCTGGTCCAGGAAGATCCCACATGCCGCGAAGCAACTAAGCCCATGCACCACAACTACTGAGGCCGTGTGCCTAGAGCCCGTGCTCCGCAACAAGAGAAGCCACCGCAATGAGAAGCCTGTGCACCACAACAAAGAGTAGCCCCTGCTCATCGCAACTAAAGAAAGCCTGCGCGCAGCAATGAAGACACAACGCAGCCCAAAGTAAACAAACAATTAAATAAATTTATTAAAAAAAAATCTAAGACAGATCAAGTCATTCCTTACTCAAAACTCACCTAAGAGGTTCTCATTTATTTTCCAAGGTCCTTAAATGGTCTAAGAACCCTACCTAGTCTTCCCACGCCCATCTATGGCCTCGTTTCCTCCTACTTTCCCCCTCACTCTCTCTCCTCCTGCCACACTGGCCTCCTTGAGCTTCAATTCACGAGACACACAACAGCCTTGGGGCTTTCACTGTTTCCTCAGGTATCCATGTAACCTGCCCCTTAAGGGCCTCTCTCACACAGCATCTTCTCAGGGAACCTTCCTTGGCCACTCTTCTGTATCCCATCCCACATCTGACCAGACACTCGCTATATTAGTTTCCTGTGGCTACCATAACAAATTACCACAAACATACTGGATCGGAAACAACAGAAACTCATTCTATCACAATTAGAGAGGGCAGAAGTCCGAAATCAAGTTGTCAGCTGGCTGTGCTCCCTCCAGAGGGTCTAGGAGAGATTTCATTGCTTGTCTCTTCCAGTTTCTGGTGGCTCCAGGCATTCCTTGGTTTGTGGCTGCCTCACTCCAATGCCTGCCTCTGTGATCACACGGCCACCTCCTTTTCTCTGTCTCTCTCTTTTTTAAGTGTACAGTTGAATGGCATTAAGTACATTTACAGTGTTGTGAAACAGATCTCCAGAACATTTTCATCTTACAAATCGGAAACTCTGTACCCATTAGGCAACTTCCCATTCTCCCCTTCCCCCAAGTCCCCTTGTAACCACCATTGTACTTATCTAATGTCCTCAAGGGTCATCCATGTTGTAGCATATTGCAGAATTTCCTTTTTTTTTTTTTTAACATCTTTATTGGGGTATAATTGCTTCACAATGGTGTGTCAGTTTCTGCTCCACAACAAAGCGAATCAGTCACACATAAACATATGCTCCCATATGTCTTCCCTCTTGCGTCTCCCTCCCCCCCACCCTCCCTATCCCACCCCTCCAGGCTGTCACAAAGCACCGAGCCAATATAGAATTTCCTTTTTAAGCCTGAATAATACTCCATAGTATATATGTGTCACATTTTGTTTATCCCTTATCTATTCACCCATTGATGGACAATTGGGTTGCTTCTACCTCTTGGGTATTGTGAATAGTGCTATAATATGGATGTGCAAATATCTTTTCATGATCCTGCTTTCAATTCTTTTAGAGATCTACCCAGAAGTGGGATTGCTGGGACATACGGTAACTCTGTGTTTAATTTTTTGAGGAAACTCAATACAATTCTCCATAGTAGTTGCACCATTGTACATTTCCAACAACAGTTCACAAAGGTTCCAGTTTCTCCATATCCTCATCAACACTTGCTATTTTCTGTTTTTCTTTCTTTTTTTTTAATAGTAGCCATCCTAGTGGGTGTGAGGTGTCTTCTGTGTCTCTCATAAAACACTTGTCATTGGATTTAGGGCCTGCATAGATAATCCAGGATTATCTCATCAAGATCCTTAATTACATTTGCAAGATCCTTTCTCCAATTAAGGTGACATTCACAGGTTCCAGGGACTCATACATTGACATGTCTTTTTCCAGGCCACCATTCAACTCATTATACTCCCTTTATTCTCCTCCTCGATACTTATCTCCATCTGACATGCTATATATTTACTCATTTATCTTGTTTATTGACAGACAATAACCAAGATAAATCCTTGAGGACAAGAATTTTTGTGTTTTGTTAACCAGTGTGTTCCCAGGGTTTAGAACAGTGTCTGGCACAAATGGGTACTCAGCAGATATTGGCTGAATGAATGAATGAAGGGGTAGCTAGCCTAGGTAAACGTTGGCAAAAATTCCCGCCTCCCACCTTTGAGGGGAAAAGGTTTGGGACCTCGGGAATTAGATTACTTAAGGCAGGTTTCTTCCTGTGGGGAATGCAATCTTCTTACAATTACCCATCAATTAGGACAAATTTCAGGGTCCTCCTAAAAAAAAAATAGAAATACAGATACCATTTCTTGCTAAAAGTGAATTAGGATTCCTTGGATAAATGGCTGATTTGGTGTCTAGGGCAGGAAATGTACAAAATGGAATGTAAGGAAGCCCCTAAACGCTACTGGAATTGTGTCAAAAAAGAGCATAGCAAAAGTGTTTATGAGAGAATTTGAGCTTTAAATAAGGGTAATGGGTTTAATGGATTTAAACACATTTTGTCTTACTGTAACTCCTTGGCTCTAGATTTAACTGTTTGAAGGATGTACCAAGGCCAGAGAAACCTGTTAAATGACACATGAATAAACAATCAACCAAATCCAGAATGTGGAAAATTCTATCGGTCAAATGATCCAGTTGCTTCAATAAGTAAATGGCATCATCATCACCATCAACAACAGAAAGGGAAGGGGAATTGTTAATACAGTAGTCCCCCTTATCCATGGATTTGGCTTCCTGTGGTCAACTGCAGTCTGAAAATATTAAATGGAAAATTCCAGAAATAATTCATAAATTTCAAATTGCTCGCTGTTCTGAGTAGCGTGATGAAATCTTGCTCTGTCCTGCCTGGGAAATGAATCATCTCTTTGTCCAGTGTATCCCGCCCATTTCGTAGCCCTCTTAGTTATCAGATTGGCTAGCCCAGTATCACAGTGCTTGTGTTTAAGTAAACCTTATTTTAATTAATAATGGCCCCAAAGTGCAAGAGTAGTGATGCTGGCAATTCAGATATGCCAAAAAGAAGCCGTAAATTTCTTTAAGTTGAAAAGGTGAAAGTTATTGACTTAATAAGAAAAAAAATCATATGCTGAAGTTGCTAAGATCTATGTTAAGGACGAAACTTCTGTGGAATTTTAAAGAAGGAAAAAAGAAATTCATGCTGGTTTTGCTGTTGAATCTCAAACTGCAAAAGTTATAACCACAGTGCATGATGAGAACTTAAAATGGAAGAGGCATTAAATTTGTACAACAGAATATTTTGAGGGCCCATATTCACATAACTCTTGTTAAAGTATAATTGTTCTATTTTGTGATTGTTAATCTCTCACTGTGCCTAATTTATAAATTAAACTTTACCTGAGGTATGTATAGAAAAAGAACATGGTATATATAGAGTTTGGTACTATCTGACATTTCAAGCATCCACTGGGGGTCTTGGAATGTATCCGCCTTGGATAAGGGGGGACTACTGTGTATCAAAAGAGGTTTAAGAGATATGTCAATGAATGCAGTAAGCAGACCTGTTTAGACCTGATTAAATAATCCAAAGTTTTTTGAGACGGGGAGGGGGGAGGAATTGAATATATACTATGTATTAGAATTATTAAAGAATGATTTTTAATTGTGTTGGGTATGATAATGGTATTTTTAATGGTCCTTTTCTGCTAGAGACACACTGAAATATTTATAGGTGAAACTATATGATGTCCAGGGAGTCTTTAACACACTTGAGGAAACAAAAATGCAGAAAGGGATAAATGAAATAAGAAAGGCAAAATCTTGACTGTTGTTGAAACTGGTTTATGAGTATATGAAAGTTCATTGTAGTTATTCTACTTTTATGTTTCCAAATTCTCTTATTAGAAAATTTAAAACAAATTTTCAACCTTTCTTTGTTCTAATTCCATGCCCAGTAAGAAACTTTCTGGTTTGATTTTCACCTTCCTCCATCCCAAAAGAGGGGTGCTGTAACTAGGAGATGTAAACAGGCCTCATGGACCTACTCATTCTGAGTTTTCCTCATACTTTTCCTCAATTTTCTTAGCCCAGATCTTCAGTCTCAAGTTGTACCAGTTTGTTCAAAGAAAGGAGAAAGACGCAGAGAACCTGAAGGGAGGAGCCGGCAAACAGGTTAAGTCACTTAAACCAGAAGACTGTCCCCCACTGGATTTGTATGAGATCACATGTTGTTCACATGACTGCTGAATGTGGCCAGATTGTGCCTTGTTGTTCATTCCATTAGAGAAGAGTTGAGTCACAGGCTAATATTTAACAATCAGATTTCATACTGAAACCCAAATTTCCAGCTTCTTAAAAAGATCTTATTTTCCATCCTCACCGCAGAACAGCTGCTCCTCAGGGAGGTTTGCCTTGTAAAACTTCTTTAATTCCACAAGGATGTTTGCTTTGGTTCAATCCCACTTCTTACGCGATAAATAGGAGCATATGCAACACTAAGCACGCTATTACAGGGTTTCTTTGTGTTTAGCAAGGAAGGCAGGCAGCAGAGCAAGCAATGGGCCCCCACTTGCACTTGTCACGGGCCCATAGGAGCCACGAGGACAGGTTTCGTTCTTTTCCACATTTCTCTCCACTCTGAGCCCCAGACCACTGCGGGCCAGTGGAGCAGACCCGCAGTCCAAGGGACTGCATGTCCCATATCACCTTCACCTAGGGGACAATGGGCAGTCGGACAAGTTGAGAGAGCAATACGGGCTGGAGAACACAGACGGAGACGCCGCCAAGCCTCGCCCCGCCCTTCGGGAGCAGTCTAGAGACAACTGGACCGTCTCGCATCGTCCCTCCTCCCACACATCTCTCACCTGGAGCCCAATCTCCACCTCCTCTCCCAGGTCAGCACCCCCGGGTGACTATCTGTGGATACTTCAGTGTGTACCCCTAGCAGGGGAGTGTCAGAAAATAACCACTGCAACACCGACATCGCATGCAAAAAACCCCGACAAACTCCTAAAATCAGGAACACCTAAAAGCCTGTTGGAGCCCCACTGGCTCGGAATGTCGTTTCCCGTCGGCTGGACTGCAGCCCCATCCAGGCAAGGCCTCCTCTCCCGGGTCAGGGACTCCAAAGGCCGGGCGGGCCTCTCCTCCAGGCGGCAACGGACGCGCCTAAGGCCCCTGCACGCCAGAAGGGCTCTCACACCGACACCCGCCCAGCCTGGGTCTCGGGAAGTGCCCGTCGGCCCCTGGGCTCCGACTTTCCCGCCTTGCGCGGACCCCGAGTCCGGACGCCCCGGGGGACCCAATCTTCCAGATCTGGGGCCCGCCCTCCAACCGTCCAGATCTGGGACACAAGCCCCGGCGGAGGCCAGCAGAACTCTAAGCAGGATCCGCAAAGAAGGCGTCAGTCCACGCTTACTCTCCACTCCGCCGTGCCGCGTTTACTGGGAGCGGGGCGTAGGCGCGCGCATGCGCACTGGGTATAAACCGCTCGTTGGCCGGTGACCAAACAGACTGCGCAGCCAGAGAGCGGGAGGGAAGCCCCGAGCGTCCTGCGCGTGCGCACCCTCCCCTCGGCTGTGCATCCTGGCCTGGAAGACGCACGCGAGGCGGGGCAGAGCGGACGCAGGGAGGGAGGCACCGCGCACGCGTATTCTGCGCCGGGTCTTGCTGCGTCGTTTGAGAGCTGGGCGCAGGTGCGCGCATGCGCCCTGGGCGGAGGGGCGCGCGTTGGCAGGTGTTGGGGCTGGGCGTCGGCGGGCAATGGGGTTGTTGGCGCTGCTGCTCATCGCGCTGTGCGCGCCGGGCGCCCGAGGGCTCTATTTCCACATCGGCGAGACCGAAAAGCGCTGCTTCATCGAGGAAATCCCCGACGAGACCATGGTTATCGGTCAGGCGGGGCGAGGGTGGACAGGGCCCTGCGTGTCCTCCCGACGCGGTCCGGCTCCCCGCTCCTAGCGGCGCCCTGTGGACGCCGGACCGTGGCCGGGGGAGCAGTGCCCCCTGCCCGGCGTCCTGGGAACCGCGGCGCCCCGCGGAGCGTGGGAGCCAGACGGACTAGGTAGGTTGTGACAGCTCCGTCTGCTCCGCAGGGAACTACCGCACCCAAATGTGGGATAAGCAGAAGGAGATCTTCCTACCCTCGACCCCCGGCCTGGGCATGCATGTGGAAGTGAAGGACCCTGAAGGCAAGGTAAGGCCACCTTCACTAGAGCTCTTGGGGTGGACAGAGCTCAGAAGACATGAGCTTGCACTTGGAGAGGTCAGAGTAGAGGCGGGGGCTTTCACTGACTGCTGTGCTGCAGGTGGTGCTGTCCCGGCAGTATGGCTCAGAGGGCCGCTTCACCTTCACTTCCCACACTCCGGGTGACCATCAGATCTGCCTGCACTCCAACTCTACCAGGATGGCTCTCTTTGCTGGCGGCAGACTGGTAAGAGAATTTTCTCTTTGGCCATAGCTCAGAATCTCTCACTTGGTTACAAAATTTTGATTTATTACCCTTATCATTTGTAACACTTTCTGGCACAGTCACAAGCAAGAAATAGACGTTGCCCTTCTGTCCCGCAGCCAGGGACAAGAGTGGGTTCCATAGCCTGGAACAGACCATCGGAGGTCCCACTACTTAGACACCATAACCACAGAGTGTCTCTGACCTTACGACTTTGGGGTCCAACCCTGTTTCCTTCTAGCGTGTGCATCTAGACATCCAGGTCGGGGAGCATGCCAACAACTACCCCGAGATTGCTGCCAAGGATAAACTGACAGAGCTGCAGCTCCGAGCCCGCCAGTTGCTGGATCAGGTGGAACAGATCCAGAAGGAGCAGGATTACCAAAGGGTAAGGGCATGTCACTGTACTTGGACATGGCAGTTGACCTTTATACCCACTACACTTACTGGAAGTTTCTGCCTGGGGCCTTCCCTGCTTGGGAGATCAGCTGTTCAAAGACTGGAACGAAGGGCTATCAGCCGTTTTTTCCGCTCCGTAGAATAAAGGGTAGAGAGGACAGTTCACACGCTATCAATAGCCATTGCCTACCTCTTTACATTGGGATCTTGCTGAAATGGTAAGAGCGTGATTTCTGTCCTAGCAGAGATGCTTGTGGAGGGGCGGCATGTCACTTCCTTGGGGCACTTCCAGGGGAACCAGAGGCAGCATTTCAAAAGGCGTTTGGTCCCACAATTGAGTCGTCGCACAGGAGGGAGGGGCCTCACAAATGCTGGGACTGTCTCTCCTACACATTTAATCCTGCGTCCATTGTCCTACGCAGTATCGTGAAGAGCGCTTCCGTCTGATCAGTGAGAGCACCAACCAGAGAGTCCTGTGGTGGTCCATCGCTCAGACCGCCATCCTCATCCTCACTGGCATCTGGCAGATGCGTCACCTCAAGAGCTTCTTTGAGGCCAAGAAGCTGGTGTAGTGCCCTCTCCATATGACCCTTTCCTGTCACCTCAGTTGTTTGGTACTTTCCCCACCCAATACCTTATCCATCTGGATTTTGAGGGAAGAAACAGTGAAAAAAAGAATATAAGCCACATTGGTTCCATGGCAACAAAGCATTCAGATCAGCCACTTGTTAACAACACTGGTTCTCAAGGACACAGGACATTGGTCCAAGCTTTCAAAGATCTGTCTTGGGGTTTGTGGGGAGTCAGAACTGACCCAGGACTGTCTTGCTGCTTTTGCCACTAGTGATTCCTCTCCATCCTGTCACAAAATGAGCAAATGTCTCTCCTACTGCTTTAACCTCTCTCTTCGTCTGCTTAGAAAGTAGGCGACCAAAATGCCCCACCGAGGAGGCCCCACCTCACTGCTCCCCTGTCAGTCCTGGGTTCACTCAGTGGCTTCGTGAATGTAAATAAGGGGCAAAGGCCCCAGAGGATTGAAATGTTTTTCTATATATTAGAACTATTTTTTGATAAAATTATATATTTTCCTTCCTAGTTGAAGTGTTACTGCCTTTGTGTGACTAGCTGAAAACACCAATGCAGTCTCTTCTGCATTGTTTACCAATGCATTCTTGATAACTAACTACCATGGCAGCTCTCAGGATTTCAGTTCTCAGGGCCAGAAAGCAGACATGACAGCTGCTCTCAAGGCCTAATCAGAGGGCCAGGCAGAGAATTCTCTGGGACACCTGTGATTTCCGTCACACAGGGCCCGAGTTCAGACTGAGGCAGTGACAGAGCTAGCACAAGGCAGGGCACTCTTACCCTCCCATTTCCCTTAACGTTTATTTAAGCTGTGGTAAATGTTTTCTTCATGGGAACCAGATTTGGTTCTTTATACAGATTTTTCCAGTGAAATAAAGCGTGTTGTAGTAGCTGTGTTTGAAATGAAATAAGAGGCTGTGGGCAGAGGGGAGGCACAGAGGGAAATGGAGGAAAGGCTCTTGGTCCGGGGGCCTCTGCAGCTGACCCGGAGTGGATTTCAGCATGTGGGCTTGTGGTGCTAGAGCCTGGCCTGACTGGAGACTCTGGGGTTGTGGGAACGGACAGGGTGGTGGCTCAGCCATTCACAGAGCTCAACCAAGTAGACCTGTCAGCAAGGAATCCTGTGAGGAGATTACGTACCCGTTTCTTAGCTCCCTGGAATCATAAATTTAAACACATCTTAGTGTACTTCCCTCATGCCCTTCTGCTGTATAAAGCTTAATGCCCTTAGTTGCCCATTCTTGACGTTTTATTTCGTGGTTTTATTTACTTAAAATACATTATTTATCTGACGTACAAAACTAAATTCTGCCCTTCTTGTTTTTCTCTTTATGTTCTATACTACTCCACGTGTGTGCCTACTTTCACTTATAAAAGTATATGCAATTTAGGGCTTCCCTGGTGGCGCAGTGGTTGGGAGTCCGCCTGCTGATGCAGGGGACGTGGGTTCGTGCCCCGGTCTGGGAGGATCCCACGTGCCGCGGAGCGGCAGGGCATGGCCGCTGGGCCTGCGCGTCCAGAGCCTGTGCTCCGGGACGGGAGAGGCCGCGGCGGTGAGAGGCCCGCGTACCGCAAAAAAAAAAAAAAAAAAAAAAGTATATGCAATTTAGTTGTATAGGCTTTGTCATTTAATATTTTTGTAGATATTTTAAAAATTCTAATTCTGGATGGCCACGTTAACGGTCCAGTGAGGTGAAATGCCATAAATGACTCTTCCAAAATTCTTTGGATATTTAAAATAGTTCTTAATTGTCTTCATAGAATTAACACAGGGAAAATCAGGTAGCCTTGGAACTAGTCAGCGTGTGGACCTCTGGCCTGAGCCTCTTGGGGACCATGGGATGTGTCAGGAAGGGAACACATTTCTGCTCTGTGGCTGTTACTAGGAATCTAGCCAGCTAATCAGACACTGGAGCCTGGACTGTGGGAATACAGGAAACTACACAGAAGAGCTGGGGTGGCCTTCAACAGTCTGTCCAGCTGTGCATCTTAATTATGCTGATACATCAGTGTGTCCTCAGTTTCTCCTCCTGTGAATTTTTTGATAGGAAGGGGAGTGGAGTGAGGACAAAGGTGGGAGTATAGCACACCTTTACACTGATGGGCACTTGGAATCTCGATTGCCAGAGGACAGGCTAATAGGTGGTGGCTATGGGGAAAAGAAGGATTTCCATACTGGTGTGTGGTATTCAGACACATTATGGCCTAGGAAGATGTTTCTGAAAGTTCGGCTACATCCAAGGAATTCTGGTGATTTTCTTCCCGCCCCCCCCCAGTACTACCTTGATTCCATTCTGAAAGTCTTGCTTTCTTAGGTTATATAACACCCTTATCAAACAGCCTTCTACCTCCTTACCACAAAAAGGGGGTGGGGCGTAGGAGCCATTCTACTCATCCCATCATCCCTGGCCCAGTCCCCAGCTCTCACTCGGACTGGTAGTTCCCATCTCCATCTTTTGGTTCCAGCCCCACTTTACCTGTGGTGCATGAATTGCTCTCAGTTCTCACCCTAACAACAGCCAGAGCCTAACCTCTGGCTCTCATGCTGGGCCCACGTCAGAGGAGATTTATAGGGTCATGTGAGAAACTCGTCAATATAGATTCCTGGGCAACACTCAGGTCCAGCTGTTTAAGTAGGTTTATGTTTGGGGTGGTGTGGTAGGCAGAATAATAGCCTCCCAAAGATGTCCAGTTAGATGTACTAATTCCTGAAACCTGTGACTATGTTACCAAACATGGCAAAGAGGAATTAAGGTTGCTATCATCTGCCTCTAAAATACGGCGATTATCCTGGATTATTGGGGTGGGCCCAATATCATAACAAAGTTTCTTTAAAAATGGAAGAGGGAGGCAAAAGAAAGTTGCAGTGATGTGAGGTGAGGATCCAACCCTCCATTAACAGCTTTGAAGATGAAGGGGGCCACAAGCCAAGGTGGGAGAGGCAAAAAAGGGATGATTCCTCTCGAGCCTCCAGAAGGGAATGCAGCCCTGCCAACATTGTAATTTCAGCCTAGTGAGGCCTCCTCAGACTGCTGACCTACAGAACCGTAAGATAATAAGTTTGTGTTAAGCCACTAAGTTTATGGTAATTTGTTACAGCAGCAATAGGAAACTAATACAGGTGGGGACTAAGAAAACTTTTTGTTTTTGGCCGCGCTGCACCACTTGTGGGATCTCAGTTCCCCCAAACAGGAATTGAACCTGGGCCACCGCGTGAAAACCCGGAATCCTAACCACTAGGCCACCAGGGAACTCCCAAGAATTCTTATTTTTAACCAAGCTGTGCAGGCAACATGGGCTGCTAGGTTTGGGAACCCCAGAGCAACCTACCTTTTTGTTTCTTATGCCACTCATTCTTCCAGCCTTCATCCTTGTACAATCCAATTGCTATGGCCTGTCCTTTGGATTGCCTGTGGCCCTGAACCTTAGCCCAGCCTCGGTGACCTCTGTTATATGCTGGTACACCCAGCGTCGCTTTCTACTCTCAAAGCCATTGCCCCGTTACAGATTCCCACGGTTCCCACCACTGCTACAGGCAAACAGCCCTGGAACACATATGCTGGTGCACTTTTCCTGAGTACAGCAGGTGGCAGAGCAATTAGTGCTTACAGATAAACCTGACAGAGATCTCCCAGATGCATAATGGTAGGAAAGGGCGCAGGACTCACCAGTGTTTCCCGAACGTGGTAAGCTACCACCCGCAGCATGCCTGTTCTTAGGTAGTACACAGACGAACACTCTAAACATTTATGTATTTGTCAATATAACTAATGCTGGCATTACTGCTAGGGCGAGCCTGCCCCTGCAGCTGGTAACCTTAACCTAGCACGCCACTTGGAGGGCGTGTCAGGGAACCGGCGAGGACCCGAGGGGAGGGTCCCCGCCCGGGAGGGTCCCCGCCCCTCGCCGCCCCTCGCCGCCCCTCGCCGCCCCTCGCCGCCCCTCGCCGCCCCTCCCCGAGACCCCCGGCCGCACAAGCCACCGCAGCCGCAGCACTCCGCGTAACACCGGAAGCCCACTTCCGGGACGTGCTGACTCCTTTGAAGCTGATTGGTTGCTGCTCTGACAAGCCCACGCGTCATCGCGTGCTCTTCCTGTCGCGCGTGCGCGCTGTCACTACAGAGCAGCAGCATGGAGGATCCCGAAACGCTGGGCTTTGAACACATGGGCCTGGACCACCGGCTCTTACAGGTACCGGGGAGGGCTGAGGAGCCGGGCTGACGTGGAGAGGGGCGGCGGCAGGGCAGCGCGCCGCCTGAGCCGTCCCTTGTCTCCTCTAGGCCGTCACCGACCTGGGCTGGTCGCGACCCACGCTGATCCAGGAAAAGGCCATCCCACTGGCCCTGGAGGGGAAGGACCTCCTGGCTCGGGCCCGCACGGGTTCAGGGAAGACCGCCGCTTATGCCATTCCGATGCTGCAGCATCTGCTCCACAAGAAGGCGGTGAGTCGGGGGAGGGGCCGGGAAAGGGAGCAGCAGGCGTCTGAGTTGCGTTGTGCCCTCTTGGAAAGCTGTGCCCGCCCCCCGCACGCACCCAAGTCTTTCCCAAGAACCGGGTTTTCTTTTGACCTCTTACCCGTGAAGCGTGGCCTGAGAGAACCTGGTGGTTTTGGGGTAAAACGCTCTGGCCTGGGATTCAGGTTACTTGGGTTCTAAGTCCGGGCCCTGCGACCACCGTTCTTTGTGTAATCTTGAGTAAATCGCTTTCTCTTGTTTATACTATAAAAAGTAGGCACATTTTCTCCTCCAGAAAAGCCAATGTCGTAATTAGTACATTTTAAGTCACTTTGTAACCATGAAGTAAGTTATCCTATTTGAGGTCAGTGCCTGGGAAAAGTCTTCTATCTACATTCAGAGGTGGGTAAAGTAAGTGAAGGGATGACCAGACCACAACTGGATTGTTGTGAGGAAGCCACAGCAGTTGGGTCAGATTGTCTGGAAGAGGTAGAGAGAAGCATGCGGTGGCTGTGATGACATGAACCGACCGGCTGAAGTCTTTAATTCGTCTCTTGCAGACAGGCCCCGCGGTAGAGCAGGCTGTGAGAGCCCTTGTCCTTGTGCCGACCAAGGAACTGGCACGGCAGGCCCAGTCCATGATTCAACAGCTGGCTGCCTACTGTGCTCGAGACATCCGGGTGGCCAATGTCTCAGCTGCTGAAGACTCAGCCTCTCAGAGGTGGGTGAAAGCAACAGGGCTGTAGGGGAATGAGTTTGCACTGGGATGTGGGTTTGGGTTTGTGTGCAGCAAGAAAGAGGGCTAATCCAGGGTGAGATCCCAGCTGCTACCCTCTCCCCAATACTGAGGTGTTGCCCACCTGCAGAGCTGTACTGATGGAGAAGCCTGATGTAGTGGTGGGGACCCCATCCCGCATATTAAACCACTTGCAACAAGACAACTTGAAACTGCAAGACTCCCTGGAGCTGCTGGTGGTCGATGAAGCTGATCTTCTTTTCTCCTTTGGCTTTGAGGAGGAACTCAAGAGTCTTCTCTGGTAAGGAAAAGGGGTTGTGAATAGACACTAGGACCTAGAGCGAGGGGGCAGTTCATCTGCCACAGTTAGAGGCTTTGGAGCTGGCGTCTGATGGGGCTCTGTTTCATTTTAGTCACTTGCCCCGGATTTACCAGGCTTTTCTGATGTCGGCTACTTTTAATGAGGACGTACAAGCACTCAAGGAGCTGGTACTGCATAACCCGGTAAGGGCCCTTTGGAAGCATCTAGAGGCGTTGACATGAAACTCAAAAGGACTTGCTTCTCCCTTCTCAAAGGAACCCTTTGTTATTTGGGGTGGGAAATTATTGGTTTAGCATTCCTGGTTCTGATGTGCTAGAAGCCGGTAGTTGTAACCATCCCCCTGTCCCCCAACCTAAAATCACTATGTAGCTCCAGATGTCCGCTAGGAGCTTCAAACCATGCTTTGCCTAAAGCCTGAGAAGGGACCCCCAAGGGGCACAAAGGCTACTTTGAGCAGCAGGGCTAAAGTTCTCACCTTATGTGAACTTTACTCTTCAGGAAGGTTGCTGCTATAGGGGTTCTCTCCTCACTACAGTCATTTATAGCATGTTTCTCTTTGTTCTGTGCCCCAAATGTTTGTAGTTTTGTAGTTTGATGTTCTCTGTACACTACAACGGTTAGCATGCTTTGAATTCTTACATTACACAGTTGGAGGGGACCCACGGTGCCCTGCACTAACACCTTTGTGCTGTGGTTGGTGAGCCAGTGGCTTGCAGTAGCATTTCTGTCTTCTTTTCTTTCCTGACCACAGGCCTGTCCTCCCCTAGGTTACCCTCAAGTTACAGGAGTCCCAGCTGCCAGGGCCAGACCAGTTACAGCAATTTCAGGTGGTCTGTGAGACTGAGGAAGACAAATTTCTGTTGCTGTATGCCCTGCTCAAACTGTCATTGATTCGGGGAAAGTCTCTGCTCTTCGTTAACACAATGGAGCGGAGTTACCGGCTGCGCCTGTTCCTGGAGCAGTTCAGCATCCCCGCCTGTGTGCTCAATGGAGAGCTCCCGCTGCGCTCCAGGTGTGCCATCTCCCATGTTTTGGTTGAAGATCGTGCCCAGGCTCTGGGCTTGACTGATCCTCGCTGACTTTATCTGTCACAACTCTGCGGTACCTACTGTAATTCCATCTTCATTTGAGGAGGTTGAGGCACAAAGATTAAGTCGGGGAAGAGTTGAAGAAGAGGGAAGAGTCAGGAAGGGTGACCGTTATGACCAAGCAGGGGGCAGGAGAGGGACCTCCAGCCTGCTCTTGGGGCTCACTTCCGTCTGCTCTCGGGCCACAGGTGCCACATCATCTCACAGTTCAACCAAGGCTTCTATGACTGCGTCATAGCAACAGATGCTGAAGTTTTGGGGCCTCCAGTCAAGGGCAAGCATCGGGGCAAAGGACCCAAGCGGAACAGGTGAGTCCATGCTTCTCTTCTCCCAGCCCTCCCCAGGGAGACCCGCTTTTCAGCCTTTGGGGGCAGGGAGCGAAGGGCCAACACACGTGCTGCATGGGCAGCATGAAGGGCCAGACTGCCTGGTTTGTTGGCACGTCATCATCCTGTGAGGGGAGGTGGCCCAGCCTCCAGTGGCTGTGACTTTTGGGAAGGATCTTTCTTAGGGGGAAAGAGGAGTCCCCAGTCTCTGTCTGCCTAACGGGTTGGCTGGCTGGGAATTGTTATCGGATTGACGGTGGGCAGTGTTGCCCCAGAGCTGAGGTCAGAGCCCGGTTTGGCTGCCCCCACTACCCTAGTTCCTGTTCCAGTTCAGATGCTTAAGAGTCTTACACGTGTCAGGGTCCTGTAGTTCCATACAAGGCTTTGTGTAGAGATTTTGCTGATTAAATGAGCTTGAGAACGTGGCCTTGGAGGAGAGGAGGGGTCTGTCTGAGGTCGGGGCGTTTTCCTGCAGGGCCGCTGATCCGGAGGCTGGTGTGGCCCGCGGCATAGACTTCCACCACGTGTGTGCTGTGCTCAACTTTGATCTCCCCCCCACCCCCGAGGCCTACATACATCGGGCCGGCAGGTAGGAGAACTGGAGTGTGGCGGGCTGGGCACCTGGACGGAGGACACACTGCAGGACACATAGCCAGAGACACGGGCTGGGCCGTCTCTCCTTGCAGGACGGCACGTGCCAACAACCCAGGCATCGTCTTGACCTTCGTGCTGCCCACGGAGCAGCCCCATCTGGGCAAGATCGAGGAGCTTCTCAGCGGAGGTAAGAGCCCAGCTCTCACTGGCCTGCGCCAGGGCCAGGCTTCTGCCATGACACCGTAGACCCGGTGGTGGTGATGGCAGCAGGGACACCGGCACAAGCAGCAGCCGCCCGCACGCTTGGCCATGCTGTGCGCCATGTCGCTCCACCTGTCCTTGCCTTTCCCTGGGTGGCAGGCACTGCCCCCCTTCACAGTCAAGCCAGCTGAGGTCCAGAGCCATCGTGTAATTGGCCAAAGTCATGTTTATTCTCTGCCTCATGGGGCAGAAGGGCCAAGGGAAGAGGTTTGGGAGACAGGGTGGGACTGGTGGCATCTCAGAGGAGACCCTGGGAGAGGGGGCTGCTGGGGGGTTTCTGCGCTGGCGCCTTCGGGAGGTCATGCTGTAGCGGGGCAGCCAGGCGGCGTTCCAGGCTGCAGGAAGGGCACGCTAGCCGGGGCTGGGCAGGGCTGCTCCACCATCCAGCAGGTTATGGGTGGAGGGTCCAGCCTGGGCTTCCTGTGGGGCCTCACTGCTGCTCGCCACATGGGCCGAGAAAGGACATGCTCACTGCCTGGCATTGAGCCCTGGGCTTGTGTAGAAGGTGGCCTGGGGCACTGCGTGACGGCGGATCGAGGGACGACTCTGGGCCTTGCTTCTCTGTGCCCTGGTTTCCTTACCTGAAATGGGTGAAGCCCCTGCTGCACCGCCAAACCCCGCCCCCCCGCCCCATCTTCTTTTGTAAACATCGAGTGACCCAGGACGCTACTATGACAGACCGGGGTCTGACGGAAAGGGCTGGTGCTCCTTAGTGCTCCGCGGCTGTCATCACGGGTACCTCGTGGCTGGAGTGGCCTGGAAGGAGGAGAGTGGGCGGGTGGGCAGGTCCTGAGGCTGAGAGATGTGACAGGAACCCAGGACGTGGGGACAACAAGCTGCCCTGGCCACAGCAGAGTGGATCGCCTGTTGTGAACTGTCCGTGAGACCCAGGTGTTTTTGCGCACGTGTGCACTGCGGGGAAGGAGTGGGCTGGCTCCCCGGCTGCCTCGCCCCAGCGTGAGGGGTGCCTCACCCCTACCTCTAAGCAGTAGGCCCCCACTAGACCCCAGCCTGAGCATTCAGCCCAGGGGAGCCTCACTGCCATCTCCTCCACAGGGAGTGGAGCCCCCGTCCTGCTTCCCTACCAGTTCCGCATGGAGGAGATCGAGGGCTTCCGCTACCGCTGCAGGGTGAGCGGGGCCCCCTGGGGTCGGGAGTGCTCGGAGCTTCTCTAGGACCCAGCGTCAGGTCCCTTGCTGCTGAGCACCCCAGCACGGCAGGAGGGCTGGCTCACAGCCCCGCCGTCTTGACCTTCGGTGTCTGCCCCCAGGACGCCATGCGCTCAGTGACTAAACAAGCCATCCGCGAGGCGAGGCTGAAGGAGATCAAGGAGGAGCTTCTGCACTCCGAGAAGCTCAAGGTGAGGGGCCGTGGGGAGGGAGGGGCGAGGCTTCAGGACATCGCCCTTCCAGGAGGCTGGCCCAGCTATGAGCATGAGAGGCAGTGAACTGGACAGCTAGCTGTGCCTTCAGCAGGTCGGTGGGGAGGAAACAGGCCAAGAGCGGGTGAAGGATGCCAGCTGTCCTGTTAGGAGGTGAGTCAGCCTGGCCTCTGTGGTGGACAGTGGCCGTGTCCATCAGAATCACAGCTCCTGGAGTTTATTTTCTTGACGTGCACAGTCGCACGTGTGCCCGTGTTCGTCATGATTCCCTAGGTGGAAACACCCGGGAGTCCTCCACAGAGACGCAGGAAGCCAAGTCGGGTGCATCCACGCGGTGCGTGTTACACAGAAAAGGAAGAGGCGGCTGTTTGTGTGTCAGTGCAGGACGGCCCGTGGGGTGATGATCAGTGAGGAGGGTGTGGCAGGCTCCTGACCTCCCCACAGAAAGGGGAGTGGGAATGGGGACACATGCCTTCCCATGTGTGCAGAGCACTTGAGGGGAGGTGAGAAACCAGGTCTGGAGCTGGCTCTGGAGGGGGACCAGGTGACCACAGATGAAGGCGGTGTGAGACCTTAGCCCTTGAAATTCTGGAAGACCGATTACCAGTTCAGAAACTCCCCTGTGAAATTGCAGAAGGAGGACTGACCCCGCAGTGCCCACTTCTCTCCCCTGCCAGACGTACTTTGAAGACAACCCCAGGGATCTCCAGCTGCTGCGGCACGACCTACCCTTGCACCCCGCTGTGGTGAAGCCCCACCTGGGCCACGTCCCTGACTACCTGGGTGAGCAGGGCTGGGGGACGCGGTGGGCGTTTGTCCCTCAGCTGCCGTGCACTGGGCTGACACAGGACCACGGGGACTGGGCAGCAAGCATGCACACAGACACAAACGCACCTCTGTTCACTCGCTTGAACTGAGCCGCACAGCCTCCTGGGTAGGCATTGCTGTCTCTGTTGGGGAGACAGGAAACCGGGCATTCAAGGCCAGGGGTTTTCGCCCCAGAGCCTGGCCCAGTGAAAGTGCGAGCCAGTACCTGGCCAAGCAGCCGCCTGGGTGTGGAAGGGAGTGACCAGGTGCGGGGGTGGGGGTGGGGTGTCGCAGGTAAGAGGCAGTGCTGCTGGTGCTGGAGAAGACTCGGGATTAGTGACCGGGCCAAGCCGGGGGGTGGGAGGTGGCTGGAGTCCCTAGAACAGTTGGCAGAGGGGACAGAGAACAGACCTTGTGGGGACAAGGGATGTCTGGGTTGCAGCTGTGAGGACAAGAATGGACCCTGAGATGGTTTCTATGATGTAGAGGAGGCCAAAGCCCAGCTGAGGTGTTCAGGAGCCTGGCTCCGTTTGCACCTGGGTAACGATGTCCCTTGTGTCTTTGGTAACGAGTATGTGTGACTTTTATGCTGAAGATGCTTAAAGTGGGTTAAGGAAGAGGAGTGGTGAGTGCAGACCCCCTTCCCCAGCACCCCACTGGATTGGCATAAACTGGCAGGTGTGGCAGGAGAGGCCCCAGCGAGTGGAAGGGAAGGATCCAGGAGATACGGGAAAATGCCAACTTCCCCCAGGACAGTGAGCTATAGGGGACACCAGCCGGGGTCCTGGTCTGCGGAGTGAGAAAGGAGCGGGGAGAGGGGGTGGGAGTGCTCTTGGGAGTGGCAGCTTGAGGTGGGATCTCAGTTCTCTGAGCGGGAGTCGAACTCGGACCGTGATGGTGAGAGGGGCGTATCCTAGCCCCTAGACCACCAGAGACTAGTAGTGCCTAGGAGCAGGGCCCTGGCTTTTGTCTGCTTTGAAGAAAGAGTTCAGCAATTCTTTAAAATTCAGCAAAAAGTAGTGAGGTAAGTAAAGTTTTATTAGGAGGGAAGGTGGGTGCAGAGAAACATGGGTGGGCTCGAGAGAGAGAGCACGAGCCAGCCGGGAGCTTTTGGGGTGCTTCAAGTCACTTCTGTGGAGGCAGCTTTCCAGTTTCATCTGGCCAGTCATCTTGCTTTATCTGGCTCCAGGTCCATACCTGGTTGGACTCAAGGCCCTGCCGGATGTGCGCATGCATCTTTTAGCCAACATGGATTCCAGCACGAGGGTGTTGGGGAGGTTAGCAGACCATATTATGGTCTAGCGCCCCCTCCCCTAAGGAACTGTTTGCTCATGCATAGTTTGGGAGGTCTCCTTGACCCCAAGAATGGGAAATATGTGGTTTCCTTATCTTTTACCTAAGCAGCGCTTAACCCCTCTCTGTTCCTGCCATTCCCGTTACCTTGAGGTGTCCACAGGAGACAAAGTCCAGCTGCTTATCCCGTTCCTATTATTATCATCTTTATTTTCAAAGTGTAAACAGGAGGCTAGTTGTAAATGGCTAACCTGGGGCTCATCTATCTCCTGCCTCAGGAGGGAACTCCATCCTCTCTGTCACAAAGGAGCAAAGTCATTGCCAGAAGCGTGTGACCTAAAGGGGTCAAGGTGACGTGGGAGGGTGTGGCGGTGTGATGCCCAGAGGCCTGTCAGGACCTGTGTGGCCTGGCCGGATGGGACCCTGTGCTGTTGGGCAGTTGGGAGTGACAGCAGAGCCCAGGGATCATGTAGCAGGTCACGAGCAGTGATGGTGGCACCTGACAGGTGAGGAAGGATATGGGAGGAGGGGCCACATAGGAAGAAATTACATGTAGGGTTTTTTTGTTTCAGCAGCATTTTCTTTCCTTTTTTTTTTTTTTTTTAAATACTTATTTGGCTGCACCGGGTCTTAGTTGTGGCACGCAGGATCTTCGTTGTGGCATGCGTGATCTTTAGTTGCAGCATGTGGGCTCTTAGTTGCGGCATACAGAACTAGGTCCCTGACCAGGGATCTAACCCGGGCCCCCCTTGCATTCGAAGAGCGTAGTCTTAACCACTGAACCACCAGGGAAGCCCCAGCATTTTCTTTTCTCTGTTACACATTTACTGTGACAAATCTAAATACTGTAAAGAAGTGTTTTAGACGGTGAAAGTCCCCAGAATCCCACCCCTGGGGATAGCTGTTCTTCTGGCCCTGTGCATGTGTGATAATAGATAGTCGTGTGTTCTTAGGCATTTTAAGTGTGTACTGGAGTGCCAGGCACTGGCTCAGAGTGGGAGAGAGCACCCTGGGAGCCAGCTGGAGGGTGGAGCCAGCTGGAGGGTGGAGCCAGCTGGAGGGTGGAGCCAGCTGGAGGGTGGAGCCAGCTGGAGGGTGGAGCCAGCTGGAGGGTGGAGCCAGCTGGAGGGTGGAGCTGGCGGGCTCTCAGACGCTGGCTGAGGAGAGGGGCTGGAGCTGGCGCACGGGGTGGGCAGTGGCCGCTGAGCCAGATATCTCTTCCAGTTCCTCCTGCTCTTCGCGGCCTCCTCCACCCTCACAAGAAGCGGAAGAAGCCCCCTTCCTCTAAGAAGGCCAAGGTATGTCCCCTGGGGCCTCGGTGACAGCTGCAGGGCTCCCCTCTCAGCTTGCTCCCTTGTCGCCAGGATGTGCTTGCCCCTTGCCCTCAGGAGGGAGAAGTCCCGAGGACTGGCCCCAAACTCCAGGCCCCTGATCAAGGTTGTGGGTACTGGGGCTCTGCCTTGGCCACCCACGGGGCAGCTTCAGGAGCAAAGGGGGACCTGCTGTTCTGTCCCCACTGCCCTCCTCATTCTTCAAGCTACAGGAAGTAGAAGGTGGGCCCCTGCGGTGTCCACAGCAGCTCCTGTCCTTGGCTCATGGCCTGTACGGCTTGTCAAGTGGCAACGGCACCCCCTTTTCTGAGTCTGTCTCCTTTTGCTCACACGGACGTCCACTCGCCACAGCTAATCCACAGTTTTGCCCCCACAGAAGGCGAAAACCCAGAACCCACTGCGCAGCTTCAGGCACAGAGAAGAGAAGCGCGGACCCACAGCAGCGCCCTCCTAAGCTTGCCCAGGGCCTCTCCCGGGGCTGAGCACAGGGTGTGGAGCAGGCTTCCCAGCCTGGAGGGAGCTTGATTCCCGCACTGGATGGACTGGATTCGGGGCAGGCAGCACTGTGGCCCTCTAGACTTATGGCCAGGGTGGTGCTTTGCCTTTAACAACAGAATAAAAATCCTAGCTGCCCTGGTTTGTGCCTCCTGCCTGTAGGAAGGGGCCATCCCTGGAAACCTTGGGAATCAGAAACCACTTCCGGTAAGCAGTGCCTGGCTCTCTGCCTGCTGTGTACAGTGCCTCCTTGGCCAGAAGAGGTAAGCCATGCAGTGCTGCAACCTGGTGCCTTCGGGCCCAGGAGACACCTGCCCTCCTCTGGGTCTCTGGCCTAACCGCCAGCAGCTCCAGCCTTCCTGTCTAGGATTAGGCTGACAGCCTCCCTTCCCTGAAGCTTGGAAACGACTTCTCGCCTGCAGGGAAGATGGTCTTTCTCCAGATATGGGCACGTTGTAAATTCAGCCTTCCACTCTCTCAGGCAGCCAGGGACAGCTGTCTCTCCTCCCCAAACTGCTCTCTGCTCTGCTCCGTTCAGCACACCTGGGTGCGGTTTTTTGTTTGTTTGTTTGTTTGTTTCAGTTCAAACTCATTTTCCTTTTATTCAAGTCCAAGTTATCGATATATTACATGGTTTGGTACTCAAAAAGGAAAACTTGTTCAGGTAAGGTAGTATGTTATCATCAGTATTTCCAGGTGATTGTTTACAGTCAGGTAGCAGTATCAGTAAATCCTTGGGAAGCCCATCCATGGGGTTTACACTTTGTCAAGGCGCAGTTCCTCTGGAGTGGAGATTCCCAGTTCATTTAAAGTTCGTCTAGGTTCCTGGATGACGTTAGGGTAGATTTCCTTATGAGGTCGTGCTTTGACCTTAACCTCTAGGATGTGAACTGCACTAGCAGAATCATTTAAGTGTCTGCATGTCTGCAGTGATTTTGCGTTCTGGAACCAGATCATAGCCAACTAGCATGTTCGTCCCTTTATGCAATTCCCAAGCGTCAGTATCTGGTTTACTGAAGTATGTCACCCAGCGAGCGTCACACTCCTCCTCTGTCTCAGGTGACCCATGGGATTAGCAGCGAATTGACTGGCTAGCGGCAGCGGGGCCGGGGACTGGAGTGGGGTGCAGGAGGACTCGAGGGCTGGTCCAGGCGACTGCGGCTGCTGCTACCGAGCGCCGGTGGTCAGCGGCGCCTAGCATGGTGGCGATGGCGGCGCAAAGGTTAAGGCCAAGGAGAAGCTGGGTGTGAGCTCAGGACCACTCAGGAGCTCGTGGGGGCCGGACTCCACCTGGGTTTTAAATGCATGAGTGGCAGTGTGACGCCCACACGCCCTGTTCCTTTGCTGTCAGCTCAGCTGCAAGGCTGTAACAGTAGAGGGTCCCAACCCACATCTGGGCCTCCCAGCTGCTGTCTGGAGGAGGCACGACGCTGCTGACTCAGTGCCCTGGATTGTGCCGGGGAAGAAAGTCAAAAGTGCTTGAGTTTCTTTCAGAAAGAAAAGCAGGCGTCAGCGCCATCTGGTCTGCATGGCGGGAGGAGCCCGGGTCTCTGGCTGCTGTTAAGGTGTGCTGGGACTTGGGGTTGCTGGGACCTCAGGTTTGGGGTCTCCACATTTCCTGCTCCTGTTCTGAGGATTTCCAGGGAGCCAGGGTGTGCGTGGTAGGGGTTGCTGCTCGGTTGGGATTATCAGTGAGTGGAACAGCGGCCAGTGCAATGCAGCCAGCGTTCCTGCGGTCTGCCCTGGCCCGGGCGCCTTAATGGAGATCGGTTAATGGAGCTGAACAAAGATGGCTGCTTATGAGTGTCTGCTGGGTCCCAGAACTGTACCAAGAGCGTTGTGGGTGTCACTGTGCGTGGGACGAGCCGGCCTTGGAGAGCTTCCCGGCCCCCGCCTGGCTGCTGCCTTCAGTCTCTGCCAGACCTCCCCACCTGCTGCCCGAGGCAGGTGAGCAGCTGAGGCCTGGCCCTGGGGACACGACAGCCCGGGCTATCGAGGAGGCTGTCTGCTCTACGATGTGTGCCAACCTCGCACTGTAACCTTCCTTGTTCCTCCGCCTGCCACCTCCAGGCATCCCGGCCAATGAGCTTACACCCAGAGTCAGCCCGGATGCAGGAGAGTGGGCACCTCGGGTTCC
Source organism: Delphinus delphis (assembly GCF_949987515.2). Classification (NCBI taxonomy): domain Eukaryota; kingdom Metazoa; phylum Chordata; class Mammalia; order Artiodactyla; family Delphinidae; genus Delphinus; species Delphinus delphis. Next base: position 10,878,439 of record NC_082691.1, read on the forward strand.
TCCAGTGATGTTCCTTCTCAAAGGGGCCTCTGCTCTGGGCTGTGTTCCCACCTGGGCACAGAGCTGGGGCTTGGCGGCTGCGTGCTGGGTGCAGGCTGTGTGCCGAGAGCCGTGCTGAGCATTCTACTAACATAAGACTACTCCCGATTCCTGGGTGGGAGGCTGAGGCTCAGAATTTAACCTGGCGTCAAGGTCACAGGGCAGGTGATGGCAGGATTTGGAGGTCAGCACAGGCCTGCTCTGGTGTCTCGGGCTGGCCCGGCTATCCACGCCCACGGAGGAGTAGCCAGCGCTGCCGGCGCTCTCACCAGCGTGGGGCAGGTGCCACCCTAGGCACTTTATTACATAACCCTGGGCTGTGTTTACATAACCCTCGCTCAGCTGGAATGGGCCCTGGCACTTGGTGGGATCTGAATTGGGCGGGTTGAGGAGAGTGGTGTGTCCCCATGCCCTGGGTCTGCAGAGGGAAGGTGTACGGATGTCTCATTCAGTCACACAGCCTTGAGTGGAGGCACTGCTGTCCATTTACACGTGGGGAAACAGGCCCTCAGAGGTTGAACTTGTGTATCTGATACCGAAACCTGTGCCCTCGTTAAGCAAGTCCAAAACAGAACTGGACAGGCCCTGGGACACAGGCGTGCACGTGATGGGTTATATGGACTTGGAAGGAAAGAGGTGGGATTAGTCTGCCTTAAGCTCAGCTTCATTGAGCAACAGATAAGCTTGGCCTGTTTCCAGCCGTTTCCAGGCTGGCTACGCACAGAGCTTACGGCAAAGGGGGCAGCAGAGTGCAGGGACTTTCTCCACCCCTGGCTGGCCTACTCCCACCCACGCGTAGGCTTGAATGGGTGCCACTGTGTTCCTGGCTGTGGGCTAGGGTCTAGGGGAGATGGACAGAGCACAGCCCCTGCATGGGAGGACCTTTAGAGGGGTCAAGAACCAAGCTTTCAGTGCATCCCAACCTCCCCCAAGCTACAGACTCCTGAAGCACCTTTCTGCTCCGCCAACGCTTGTTGGAGCTGCCAGGTGCAGGTGCTGGGCTGGGGGCAGGAGGGAGCGGGCCAGGCCCCCCAGCCAGCGCACTGATGGTTAGACTGGCACCCTTCTGGGACGTCCACGGTGCCAGGAGGGTTACCTGGGGCCTCACCCAATTGGAGGAGTCAGGTGAGACTGGAAGGGTGGGGGGAACAGCAGTTCTGAGAGGGAACAGTGTGTGTAAGTGCTCCGGGTGGGAGGGAACCCGGCACATCTGAGGATGAAAAGAAAACCAAAGTGGTCGTCACCAAAACAGGCAAAGACTGAAAAACTAACCTGATTTATTTTAAAAAGATAATAGTCACATGTTAAAAAATCAAAAGATACCGAAAGGCGCCAGTGGATTTGAAGCAGGGTAGCGCCCTGATCAGATTTAGCCTCGGCGATAACGCATGGGAGAACAGAGTGTCCCTAGAAACCTCTGGACCCAGAGCACGAACCAGTTCAAGTGCATTTCCCATTCCAGCTAATTCTCTCCCCATCTGCTGAGGATCGGTGACTCAGCCTTTGGGGAATTAGTTGTTCTCGGGGACTTTGGTCTTTAGCGGCAGTTTTTCCTGGAGGGAGGCAATGTCGATCGAGCTGAATTCGTGCAGGGAGGCACCCCTGCCAAATGCCATCCTCTTCCCCGGAAAAAAGCCTTAGGGTGTCCTGCTTCTCAGCGGGGCCCAGAGCCACTTCTCGTGTGTTCACCACAGCCATGTTTATGTGGAAAAAGAAGACGTGATCCTTCTGGGCAGGAAAAGTCACCCTGCCCAGCCTCCCACCAGGCACCTCGCTGGGCAGACTCAACCTCACTCAGCTCAGAGCCTCTTCAGAGCTCGAGTGTCTGTTTGCCCATGAATCCATCCTCAAGGCTGCTGAGAAGCAGTGAGATCAACGTGGCACGGCTGAGCTGGAGAGCACGGGTGTATCCGAGGCCTTCAGACCAGCTCCAAGAACTGCCTCTGTGGCACCGAGATGTGCCAGCCCGGCCTCCAGGGAAGCGCCTCGCTTTTCTTGGCCTCCTCTGGGGTCTCAGCTGTAAGTGGGTGTATAGTGCCCTCTCCGAGTGTCCCTGTGTGTAGGATGAGCCAATAAGGCTTGGGAGGCCCTGTGCCCCAGCACCCCCCGCCCCGTGCCTGGCTCTGTGCTAGCCCCTGGGTCCCATGGGACAGCTCTGCACACAGCGCCCTCAAACTTGAATGCACACCTGGATCGCAGAGGCTTCTCGGAATGCAGGTTTCATCCCACGGGTCTGGGGCAGGGCCAGAGATTCTGCATTTCTAATAACCTCCTTCCTGTGGGAGCCCGATGCTGCTGGACCCCACACCAGCCCTTGAGAGGCGAGCTTTACTGTCCACACACCCATCCCATTGTACAGGTTGGAAAACTGCAGCTCAGAGAGAGTAAGTCGCTAGCCTTAGTGCCAGCCAGCTAAGTGGCAGAGTAGGAGGGTGCTCAGATCAGTGGGCTCCCCTCTAGAACCCAAGGTCCAGCTGTGTCCTGTCCCTTCTCTGAGTCTCATCTTCATCTGTGAGGGGCAGTGATAAAGGGTGTAACTTTCTAGCCTAAGTATTGATATGTCCCATCCCATATTCGTGACATACTAAAAAATTATTAGTTGTTTATCTGAAATTTAGAACTGGCTGGGCATCTTCCTCTGTATTTACTAAATTTGGCAACCCTAGAGTGTGGAACCTTTCTTGCCTGGGCATGGCTTCCTCCAGGAAGGCTTCCTGATCCTTGGCCTGGGCTGGGCACCTTTTTCTCGGTGAGTATCTAATACTGCCCTTGACCTCATTAGGCTTGTCTCTGGGGCCTGGTCTTTACTCTGGCCTGGGAGCTCTTGGAAGCATGCACCATGCCAAGTTGTTAATGGGTTCTTGGGCCCAACCAGGACTCACCCATGTTCATTAAAAGCTTTTCCCCTGAGAGTGTCCCTGGTACCTTGAGGGTAATTCATTGTCACAAGCCCCTCTCCTGCCTGAGGCTCTTGAGCACTAGTTCCAGTTAAAAGTGGAAGGAAAGATGTGCTAAGCAGGCTGGACTCTGCCCCCGATGCAATGGGCTGGACGCTCCCTCCAAGTCACCTCTGTGACTCAGGGCAGAGACCAGGCCAGGCCATAGTCCTGGGCCATCCTCTCCATGGACCTGCAGGCCCTTCCCCACCTCAGGCTCCTGAGATGCTGTGTGAGCAAGCTGGGTGAGCAGACTCCCGAGATGCTGGTGGCTGCCCCACCGGGGATGGGGACAAAGGACCAGACAGCCCTGAGCTTTCTGGCTTCCACACCAGTGCTTCCTGACTGCGGCTGGGCCCCAGGGAAAGACAATCTCATATGTTCACTGAAATGGATAGATTGGACCCTTATATGTGCAATATCCCTGCCCCCAGGAACCAGGAACTCAGCTTTCAGGAGCAAAACACATACATAAGGCAACAGAGAGGCCAAATGCTGGGATGGCTAGAGCATGGAGAGCCCACCTGGGCCTGGGGTGGTGGGCAAAGTCCCAACCACGCTGAAGAATTTGACGCGAGTTGTGAAGGACAGGTAGGAATCGGGAAGACGTGGAGGGGCCTTTGTGGCGTCACAGCTGAGCTGGGGGCAAGGGACCCACAGGACACGTGGAGAACAGTGGGCAGGTTAGCTGGCTTAGCAAAGGCTTCGTGGGGCAGTGGTTCTCAACTGGGGTGATTTGCCCCAACGCGGCCTCTGGCAAGGAGTGGAGACAGTTGAGATCATCACATCTGGGGGCGGATGCTACTGGCATCTAGTGGGTAGAAGGAGGAATGCTGTTAAATCCGACAATGCCCAGGGCATTCCCCACAAAGAAGAGGTATCTGGCTGAAAATATCAACTGGGCCCTGCAAAGCACCAGTAGGGGATGCTGAGAGCCAGGTGAGAGAGAGCAGGGAGTTCCGGGCACATCACTTAGGAGTGCGTCTAGCTGCGGTAAGAGAAGCCCCATGACAGGGATGTAAAGGAAGAGGGGTCGGATAACTGGAGCTGGATGGCCGCAGGGATCCGAGTTCTTCCATCTTCCTGCCCTGCCCTCTTTTTTGTAAATGGTGGTAAAACATACATAACATAAAATTGACCATCTTAATCATTCTAAGTGTACGATCCACATTGCCGAAGTGTGAAGTATTTAAAGTACATTCACACTGTTGTGAATTCACCACCATCTGTCTCCAGAACATCTTCACCTTCCCAACCTGAAACTCAATACGCGTTAAACAATAACTTCTGACCCACTCCACGAACCCCTGGCAACCATCATTCTACTTTCTGTCTCTATGGATTTGACCACTCTAGGGTCCTCATATAAGTGGAATCACAGTATTTGTCCTTTGGTGTCTGACTTATTTCAGTTACCATAATGTCTTTAAGTTCATCCGGGTAGTAGCATGTATCAGAATTTCATATCTTTTTGTGACTGAATAATATTCCAAGCATGTATATGCCACGTTTTTATCCATTCATCTGTTGATGGACACTTGGGTTGTTTCCACATTTGGGCTATTGTGAATAGTGCATCAGTGAACACTGGTGTACACCTATTCCTGCTTTCAGTTCTTTTGGGTATATACCTTGGAGTACAGTAGAATTGATGGATCCTAAGGCAATTCCATGTTTAACTTCTTGAGGAGCTGCCAAACTGTTTTCCATAGTGGCTGCACCAGTCTGTATTCCCACCAACAGTGTGTGAGCTTTCTAACTTTTCCATATCACTAACAACACTTGGTATTTTCCATGTTTTTAAATAAAGGCCAGCCTAATGGGTGTACAGTGGTATCTCATTGTGGTTTGATTTGCATTTCCTAAAGACTAACGATGTTGAGCATCTTTTCATGTGCTTACTTACTGGTCATTTGTCTATGTTCTTTGGCAAAAAAGTCTGTTCAAGTTCTTTGCCTGTTTTTGAGTTGGGTGCTTTTTTTGTTTGTTTTGGGCCTCACTGCATGGCATGCGGGATCTTAGTTACCCCACCAGGGATTGAACCCATGTCCCCTGCAGTGGAAGTGCAGAGCCCTAACCACTGGACCACCAGGGAGTTCCCTGGGTGGGTTATTTTTATTGAATTTGTGGAATTAAAAAAATAGATTCTGCATATTAATATCAACCCCTTATCAGGTATATGGATTTTTGGGGTTTTTTTTTGCAGTACACGGGCCTCTCACTGCTGTGGCCTCTTCCGTTGCGGAGCACAGGCTCCGGACGCGCAGGCTCAGTGGCCATGGCTCACGGGCCCAGCCGCTCCGTGGCATGTGGGATGTTCCCGGACCGGGGCACGAACCCGTGTCCCGTGCATCGACAGGCAAACTCTCAACCACTGCATCACCAGGGAAGCCCTGCTGTGGGATTTTTGTAAATGTCCTTTATCATGTTGAGGAAGTCCTCTCTCTCTCTCTTTTTTTTAAAAAATAAATTTATTTATTTTTGGCTGCGTTGGATCTTTGTTGCTGTGCACGGGCTTTCTCTAGTTGCGGCGAACGGGGGTTACTCTTTGTTGTGGTGCGCGGGCTTCTCACTGAGGTGGCTTCTCTTGTGGAGCACAGGCTCTAGACGCGCAGGCTTCAGTAGCTGCAGCACACGGCCTCAGTAGTTGTGGCTCACGGGCTCTCGAGCACAGGCTCAGTAGTTGTGGTGCACGGGCTTAGTTGCTCCGTGGCATGTGGGATCTTCCCGGACCAGGGCTCGAACCTGTGTCCCCTGCATTGGCAGGTGGATTCTTAACCACTGCGCCACCAGGGAAGTCCTACTTTTCTATTTCTTCTCCTCAAACTTGATTATTTCAATTGCTCTATCTTCAAGTTCACTGATTATTTCCTCACATCTGCTGTTGAACCCTTCTAGTGGATTTTTCATTTGTTATTGTACTTTTCAGCTCCAGAATTTCTTTTTGATTTCTTTTTAGATTTTGTATCTCTTTATTAATTTTGTTCATACTTTTTTTTCTGATTTCCTTTGGCTCTTTGTACCTTTTCCTCTGTACCTTCTTGAGTATATTTTAGACAGTTGTTGGTTTTGTTTTGGTTTATTTTTTTGGCTACACTGCACAGCTTGTGGGATATCAGTTCCCCGACCAGGGATTGAACCCAGGCCACAGCAGTAAAAGCACCAATTCCCAACCACTAGACCACCAGGGAACTCCCTAGACAGTTGTTTTAAGATCTTTTCTTATGGGTTTCCTCAAGGATGGTCTTTGTCAATTTTTTTTTTTTTTTTTTTGGCCGCACTGTGTGGCTTGTGGGGTCTGAGTTCCTCGATCAGGGATTGAACCCATGCCCCCTGCAGTGGAAGCTCAGAATCCTAATCACTGGACTGCCAGGGAATTCCCTGTCAATTTTTTTGTTTGTTTGTTACTTTGAATGGGCATATTTTCTTGTGTCTTTGTATGCGTTATCATTGTTTTGTTGAAAACTGGGTATTTGATTATTAAAATGTGCTAACTTTGGAAATCAGATTCTTCCTATTCCCTAGCATTTGCTCTTTTGGTTTGTTTATGTTTTTACTGTTGAAGGTTGTAGTGGTCTGCTTATGTTTATACTTTTCCAAACTATTTTTGCAAAGACTATTCCTTGTGTGTGCTCACTGAAATCTCTGCTCCTTTAGCTCATGATCAGCTAATGTTTTGGTAGAGATTTCCTTGAATGCCAGGAGCTAAACAAACAAGCAACACACACACACACACACACACACACACACACACACACAGAGAAACAGAAAAACAAACAAACAAAACTCCACCTCTCCCTTTTTTTCAGATTGGCTCTGTGCTGGGATTATCCTTTAATATTTATGCAGGCTTGCTCTGAGCCTAGGCATAAGCCCAGGGTGAAGCGTCAGGTCTCTGCAGGTCTTTTCTGGGTATGTGTCTTGTGCTGTGCATGCATGTGGCTTTCTAAATACCCCTTATACACAGCTGCTTTTGAATGTACTAACTTTCCAAGCTTCTCCTCTGGGCTGTATATGATCTGTTGTGTGTCTCCACTCATAATCCCTTGCCTCAGATGTCTTTTAGGAGCAGTGGCTGTTGCTTTGTCCACCTGACTTCCACCTGACGTGAAAGAGAAGCAAGTGCCTCACATTTCTTTATGTTGCAGTTCTTTAGGTCTCCCCAACACAGGTTAGAATGTATATACGCAGTAATTTGCAAATAAGGGTGCCTCAGCTTCCACTGGTTTGAGGGAGGGGATTAGAAACTGTGTTGACATCACTTCAAGATGAAGACCTCCGCTGTGCCAGAGAGGGGGTGGGGCATGGTTGAGTAGAAACACCAGAAAACTTTCCTACTGTCTTTTTTTGTTTGTTTTTTGTTTTGGCTGCACCACGTGGCATGTGGGATCTTAGTTCCCCGACCAGGGATCAAACCTGCACCCCCTGCAATGGAAGCATGGTGTCTTAACCACTGGACTGTCAGGGAAGTCCCCTACTGTCTTTTTTTTTTTTTTTTTACACCTTTATTGGAGTATAATTGCTTTACAATGGTGTGTTAGTTTCTGCTTTATAACAAAGTGAATCACCTATATATACATATATCCCCATATCTCCTCCCTCTTGCATCTCCCACCCTCCCTATCCCACCCCCCTAGCTGGTCACAAAGCACCGAGCTGCTCTCCCTGTGCTATGCAGCTGCTTCCCATTAGCTATCTATTTTACATTTGGTAGTGTATATATGTCCATGCCCCTCTCTCACTTCGTCCCAGCTTACCCTTCCCGCTCCCCGTGTCCTTAAGTCCATTCTCTACGTCTGCGTCTTTATTCCTGTCCTACCCCTAGGCTCTTCAGAACCATTTTTTCTTTTAGATTCCATATATATGTGTTAGCATATGGTATTTGTTTTCCTCTTTCTGACTTACTTCACTCTGTATGACAGACTCTAGGTCCATCCACCTCACTACAAATAACTCAATTTCATTTCTTTTTATGGCTGAGTAATATTCCATTGTATATATGTGCCACATCTTCTTTATCCATTCATCTGTCAGTAGACACTTAGGTTGCTCCCATGTCCCGGCTATTGTAAATAGAGCTGCAATGAACATTGTGGCACATGACTCTTTTTGAATTATGGTTTTCTCAGGGTTTATGCCCAGTAGTGGGATTGCTGGATCATATGGTAGTTCTATTTTTATTTTTTTTAAGGAACCTCCATACTGTTCTTCATAGTGGCTGTATCGATTTACATTCCCACCAACAGTGCAAGAGGCTTCCCTTTTCTCCACACCCTCTCCAGCATTTATTGTTTGTAGGTTTTTGATGATGCCCATTCTGACTGGTGTGAGGTGATACCTCATTGTAATTTTGATTTGCATTTCTCTAATGATTAGTGATGTTGAGCATCCTTTCATGTGTTTTTTGGCAATCTGTATATGTTCTTTGGAGAAATGTCTGTTTAGGTCTGCCCATTTTTGGCTTGGGTTGTTTGTTTTTTGATATTGAGCTGCATGAGCTGCTTGTATATTTTGGAGATTAACCTTTTGTCAGTTGCTTTGTTTGCAAATATTTTCTCCCATTCTGAGGGTTGTCTTTTCATCTTGTTTATGTTTTCCTTTGCTGTGCAAAAGCTATTAAGTTTCATTAGGTCCCATTTGTTTATTTTTGTTATTATTTCCGTTTCTCTAGGAGGTGGGTCAGAAAGGATCTTGCTGTGATTTATGGCATAGAGTGTTCTGCCTATGTTTTCCTCTAAGAGTTTGATAGTGTCTGGCTTTACATTTAGGTCTTTAATCCATTTTGAGTTTCTTTTTGTGTATGGTGTTAGGGAGTGTTCTAATTTCATTCTTTTACATGTAGCTGTCCAGTTTTCCCAGCACCACTTATTGAAGAGGCTGTCTTTTCTCCATTGTATATTCTTGCCTCCTTTATCAAAAATAAGGTGACCATATGTGTGTGGGTTTATCTCTGGGCTTTCTAACCCGTTCCATTGATCTATATTTCTGTTTTTGTGCCAGTACCGTACTGTCTTGATTACTGTAGCTTTGTAGTATAGTCTGAAGTCTGGGAGCCTGATTCCTCCAGCTCCGTTTTTCTTTCTCAAGATTGCTTTGGCTATTCAGGGTCTTTTGTGTTTCCATACAAATTGTGAAATTTTTTGTTCTAGTTCTGTGAAAAATGCCATTGGTAGTTTGATAGAGATTGCACTGAATCTGTAGATTGCTTTGGGTAGTATAGTCATTTTCACAATGTTGATTCTTCCAATCCAAGAACATGGTATATCTCTCCATCTGTTTGTATCATACTTAATTTCTTTAATCAGTGTCTTATAGTTTTCTGCATACAGGACTTTGTCTCCTTAGGTAGGTTTATTCCCAGATATTTTATTCTTTTTGTTGCAATGGTAAATGGGAGTGTTTCCTTAATTTCTCTTTCAGATTTTTCATCATTAGTGTATAGGAATGCCAGAGATTTCTGTGCATTAATTTTGTATCCTGCTACTTTACCAGATTCATTGATTAGCTCTAATAGTTTTCTGGTAGCATCTTTAGGATTCTCTATGTATAGTATCATGTCATCTGCAAAGAGTCACAGCTTTACTTCTTCTTTTCTGATGTGGATTCCTGTTATTTCTTTTTCTTCTCTGATTGCTGTGGCTAAAACTTCCAAAACTATGTTGAATAATAGTGGTGAGAGTGGACAACCTTGTCTTGTTCCTGATCTTAGAGGAAGTGGTTTCAGTTTTTCACCATTGAGAACAATGTTGGCTGTGGGTTTGTCATATTCTCCTACTGTCTTGAAGATGGCTTTTTCCTGGTTGAGCACTTGCTTGGTTGCTGCAGACCTTTGAATTTTTTCCAGAGCTCCTAAAAAGTTGGTTCTGACAGTTCTGCTTGTTTTTATAAATAAATAAATTTATTTATTTATTTATTTTTGGTTGTGTTGGGTTTTTGTTGCTGCACATGGGCTTTCTCTAGTTGCAGCAAGCAGGATCTACTCTTTGTTGCAGTGTACGGGCTTCTCTTTGCGGTGGCATCTCTTGTTGCAGAGCATGGGCTCTAGGTGCGTGAACTTCAGTAGTTGTGGCACTCAGGCTCAGTAGTTGCGGCTCATGGGCTTAGTTGCTCCGTGGCATGTGGGATCTTCCTGGACCAGGGATCGAACCCGTGTCCCCTGCATTGGCAGGCAGATTCTTAACCACTGCACCACAAGGGAAATCCTCTGCTTGTTTTTTCAGTGTTTTTGTGGGAAAACAAGAGCTTGGAGCTTCCTAGTTCACCATTTTGCTGATATCACTCCCTCTGTGATTTTGTGCATCTTGCCTTTCTCCTCATGTTTGATGCCTCAGGGCCACAAGGTGGTTGCTACACCTCCAGACATTTCATTTCTCCCTTTTCACTGTCTAGGGCAGTGAAAAGGGAGAAATGCTAGAATACCATGCCCGCTGCATACATCCCATTTAATGAGGGAAACAGAAGCCTTCATGTTGGAGAAAGAAGATCATGAGAAGCTGATGGAGTAGGATGTACCAGGAATCTGTCTCCCCACCTAGACAACAATTGCACTGGCAGAACTTGTCTGATGTAACTATTTTGGAAATCTGGAGTCTGTTGAAGGCTTGCAACTTCCAGGGGAAGACTTGGAGGGTAAACTGGGGTTAATTTTTCTCGATTTCAGCCCTTTGTACAGTAGCACCTACCCATCCCCAACTTCCAGCCTGTAGGCAGGCAGCTGTGCGCAACAGCTAGTTGGAGCCAGGGTGGACAAAAAGGACCCTATCCTCCAGATACTGGGGATCTGTGCTCTGATGGCTGATTGCTGGTTCAGGTCATAGAGGTGCAGACAAATAGTCACCTCCCCCGTTGTTGCAAGCCCCTCCCCCTCCAGGCGAAGTGACCTCCAGAAGGTTTAAAGGACCAGTGCTCTTTTATTCCCACCTTCATTTTTCACTTTTTGCTGTCTCAGGGGCCAGACATTAAAATCTAGGACATTCAAAAACAACTGCATATACAGAGAAAATTAGAAAGTGACCCTGCATGCCCAGGAAAAGTCTAAAAAAGGACTTGAGAAGACCTTAAGTTTATACCTTAGGTTGATCCTGGGCACAGAGACAGCCTATAACAATCAGAAAACAATACACAATAAACAACCTGAAACTAATGCAACATCATAAATCAATTATACTCCAATAAAAATTTTAAAAAAGCAATACACGATAAACAAAAACAATAACAAACCCCCACAAACCCTGGGGAAGGAGAGGAATCTGATTTCCAGAGTTCCCTCATTATTAAATTCACATGTCCAGTGTTCAACAACAACAACAAAAATCACAAGGCATACAAAGAAACAGAAAAGTATGACCCATTCAAAGGGAAAAAAAAATCGACAGAAACAGTCTTTGAAAAATACCTACTGGCAGAAATACTAGACAAAGGCTTTAAAACAACTGTCCTAAAGATGTTGGAAGAACTAAAGGAAAGGGACTTCCCTGGTGGTACAGTGGTTAAGAATCCACCTGCCAATGCAGGGGACACAGGTTTGAGCCCTGGTCCAGGAAGATCCCACATGCCGTGGAGCAACTAAGCCCATGAACCACAACTACTGAACCTCTGCTCTGGAGCCTGCGAACCACAACTACTGAGCCCATGTGCCGCAACTACTGAAGCCCATGTGCCTAGACCCTGTGCTCTGCCACAAGAGAAGCCACTGCAATGAGAAGCCCACGCACCACAACAAAGAGTAGCCCCCGCTCGCCGCTACTAGAGAAAGCCCCCATGCAGCAACGAAGACCCAACGCAGCCAAAGATAAACTAAAAAAATAAATAAATTTATATAAAAAAAAGAAAAATCAGTGAATTGAAGATAGGATAATGTAAATTATCAAGTCTGAGAAAGAGAAAAAAAAAATTTGAAGAAAAGCAAATGGAGCCTAAAGGACTTGTAGGACAATATCCATCATACCAACCTGTGCATCAAGGAGTCTCAGGAGAATAAAGAGAGAAAGGGGCAGAGAAAATATTTGGAGAAATAATGGTGGAAAACTTTCTAAATTTGATGAAATAAATGAACATAAACATTCAAGAAACAATGAACTCCAGATCCATACCAAGACATATTATAATCAACTTTACTGAAGCCAAAAAGATGATCTTGAAAGCAGCAGGAGAGAAGCAAATTGTTACATACACGGGATCCTCAAAAAGATTATCAGCAAGTTTCTCATCAGAAACCTTGGAGTCCATAAGATGTTGGGCTGATATATTCAAAATGCTAAAAGGAAAAAAGCTGTTAACAAGAATCCTATATCTGGCAAAACTGTCCTTCAAAAGTGAGGGAGAAATTAAGACATTACCACACAAACAAAAACGGACGGAGTTTGTAACCATTAGATCTTCCCTGCAAGAAATGCTCAAAGGAGTGCTACAAGGACACTAAACAGTAACTCAAAGCCATATGGAGATATAAAGATCTCAGTAAAGGTACGTGGGCAATTATAAAAGCTATCTCACTGTAACAATGATTTATAACTACAATTTTTGTTTCCTACATGATTTAAGAAAGTAATTTAAAAAAACTGTGAAAACTAGTATTACTGTACCTTGGTTTGTAACCCCAAATCTTACTTTCTATGTAATTTAAGAGCCAAATGCATTTGAAATAATTATTAGTTTATGTTTTTGGATGCATAATATATAAAGATGTAATTCTGTGACAACAGCTGAAAGAGGTGGAGACAGAGCTGTAAAGGCAGAGAGTTTTATATGTTATTGAACTTAAGCTGGTATAAATAAAAGCTAGAGCGTTATAAGTTTAGGATGTTAAAGAGATAAACTTTAGAGCTGAAAGTATAAAACTCTTAGAATAAAACATAGGACAAAATTTTATGACATTGGATTTGGCAATGATTCCTTGGATATGACACCAAAAGCACATTTAGCGAAAGGAAAAATAGAGAAATTTGACTAAATGAAAATTAACTTTTTGCATCAAAAGTCACTGTCAACATAGTAAAAAGACAACCCACAGAATGGCAGAAAATATTTGCAAACCATATATCTGACAAAGGATTAATATCCAGATTACAGAGAGAACTCCTAAAACTCAACATCAAAAACCAAAACAAACAAGAAAAAAACCTAATTAAAAAATCGGCGAAGAACTTGAATAGACGTTTCTCCAAAGAAGATATATGAATGACGAATAAGCACATGAAAAGAGGCTCGACATCACTAGTCATTAGGGAAATGAAAATCAAAACTACAATGGGATACCACCTCACACCCATTAGGATGGCTACTATCAAAAAACTAGAAAAGCACAAGTGTTGGCAAGGAAATGGAGAAATTGGAACACTTGTGCACTGTTGGTGATACCATAAAATGGTATAGCTGCTGTGGAAAATAGTATGGCGGTTCCTCAAAAAATTAAAAATAGAACTGCCATACGGTCCCATAATTCCATACCTAGGTATATTCTCCAAAGAACTGAAGCAGAGTCTGGAAGGGATATCGTACACCCGTGTTCATAACAGCATTATTCACAATAGCCCAAAAATGGAAGCAAGTGTCCATTGACGGATGGATAAGCAAAATGTGGTGTATACATACAATGGAATATTATTCAGTCTTAAGAAAGAAGGAAATTTTGCAAAATGGATGAATCTTGAAGACATTATGTTAAATGAAACAAGCCAGTAACAAAAAGACAACTACTGTATGATTCTACTTATATGTGGTACTTAGAGTAGTCAGATTCATAGAGACAGAAAGAAGAATGGTAGTTGCCAGAGCCTGGGAGGAGGGGAAGATGGGGAGTCAACATTTAATGGTACCGAAGTTCAGTTTTACCGGACGAAATGAGTTAGGAGGATGGTGATGGTAGCACAACAGTGATGGTAGCACAACAGTGTGAATGTCTTTAAGACCACTGAACTGTACAGTTAAAAATGGTTAAGAGGGCTTCCCTGGTGGCGCAGTGGTTGAGAGTCCGCCTGCCGATGCAGGGGACGCGGGTTCGTGCCCCGGTCCGGGAAGATCCCACATGCCGCGGAGCGGCTGGGCCCGTGAGCCATGGCGGCTGAGCCTGCGCGTGCGGAGCCTGTGCTCCGCAACGGGAGAGGCCACGACAGTGAGAGGCCCGCGTACCGCAAAAAAAAAAAAAAAAAAAAAAAAAAGGTTAAGAAGGTAAATTTTATGGTATGTGTATTTTATGAACACAAAAAAATGTATGCACAAAGAGCAGCGGTTTTCAGTGGTTCGGGTTTAGGGAGAGCAAAGGATGAACAGGGGATTTTTAGGCTGAGACACTATTCTGTATAATATAATAATTGTGGATACATGTCGTTATACACTTGTCAAATCCCATAGAATGCGCACACCAAGAGTGAACTCTAAGGTGAACTATGGACTACAGTGAATAATAACATGTCAATATTGGCTCATTGATTGCAACAAATGTGCCACACAGTAATGCAAGAGAGTCGTAATAGATGAAACTGTTGAGGGGATGAAAGGGCATGAGGGAGCTATGTACCTTCTGTTCAGTTAAGAAAAAAAATTTTTTTTAGAAGGATATTTATTTATTTATTTATGTTTGGCTGCGTTGGTTCTTCGTTGCTGCGAGCAGGCTTTCTCGAGTTGCATTGAGTGGGGGCTACTCTTCGCTGTGGTGCTCGGGCTTCTCATTGCGGTGGCTTCTCTTGTTGCGGACCATGGGCTCTAGGTGCGTGGGCTTCAGTAGTTGTGGCACGTGTGCTCAGTAGTTGTGGCTCGCGGGCTCTAGAGTGCAGGCTCAGTAGTTGTGGCACACAGGCTTAGTTGTTCCGCGGCATGTGGGAACTTCCCGGACCAGGGCTTGAACCCGTGTCCCCTGCGTTGACAGGTGGGTTCTTAACGACTGTGCCACCAGGGAAGTCCCCCCAAATTTTTAAAATTGAAATATAGTTGTTACAATGTTATGTTTGCTCAATTTTTCTATAAACATAAGACTCCTCAAAAATTAAATCTATTTTTTCTTAAAAGAAGCCTTCACATTGGCCAGAACAGGATCACGGGACCACTGCTGGCTGCAAAGGAGGCTGGGAGAGCAGGGAGCAGCATCTCTCACCTGGACTGTGGACACAGTCCTTCACCAAATAGAATTGGGGTCTGATGGCAAAGAAGATGAAGGGTCCACTAAGTGACCAGGTTCCAAATCTCAGCCTGTAGGCTGGTTACCCCTGTGAGCTGGAAATGACCATAAACTGTTCACATCACTGCTGGTCAGAGCAGTGCACACACAGTTAGCCAGGTGCCATGGCCCGGACCAGTGACTGGTGGAGCATCACCGTCTTACCCTGACCTCCCAGCCCAGACTGCAAACCCTCAGCACGCTCCTGGGAAGCAGAGAGGCAAGCCAGTGAGGCGTGCTGCGTCGGCCAGGCATCCCTGACCACAGGAGGCTCCTATGCTGGCAGCTGGCCCCTCCTCGCCACCTCCTGAGCTTAGCAACAGTGTTCAGCTCCAGTTCCCTCTCTGGGACTGCTGCGGCAGGTTCAATCCCGTTAGTAATAAAGGAGAATTGAAAACGAGACATCTTTTTACAGTTATTAAATTTGTAAAGTCTGACAACAGATCGAACACACAGTGAAGGTGAGGCTAGTGACTTGGCACTTTTGGTTATTGCTGGTGTCAGTGAAAAGAGTCGCAACCCTTGGGGAATCCATGCGTGTCCACCATCTGACCCCTTCACCCGACACCAATAAGCAAGAATCTGGTAATTAGTCAAGACATCCTAGATTAGATTAGCCCAAGGGGAGAGCTGATGAACTGTGTGTACTTAGGGCTGTAGACGTGGTACTCGTCAACACTCTCATCTCATCTCTAGAATCCTGGATTAAGGAAGATAAATACAAAATAGAGGAAATACAGTTCGGCACAAAGATACCAACCAAAAACTTCTTTATTGGAAGCAGCCGACCTTTGGCACTAGGAGAGCAGGCAATCCCTCACTCTGTGGGACACAGCCCAGTGACACACACAGTAGTCAGAGTCTGAAGGAAGTGTTGAGTCTGCGCTAAATGTCAGGAGATAAAGTGGGATACGGGAGTGTACAAAAACTGTGCTCACAACAGAAGTCTGTGCCCGGGGCGTGGCCTCGGAGACCCCACACATGCCCAGGGAGCCAGGTGGTGAGATTGCGGCTGAGAGTTTTCGTCTTTTACTCAGAGCTGGATACTGCTGCTTTCCCCCTGTGTGTGTTTCGGAGAAGATCCCAGAGGCCACACATCTGGGCTCCGTCTCTGTGGGCCTCCCCTAGGGACAAACTAGGTCAAGAGGGTGTGCCCGGGGGCTCCACAAGTGCCAGAGGGGCCTGGGGCTGAAGCTGCAGAGAACGTCCTCAACCAGCGACCAAAGAAGATGATGGACAAGCACACATCCTTGGGGCACGCTCCGCATCATCTTCCGGAGGTTCCCCGTGAGGCTGTGGGTACTCAAGCCGGAGCCCACTCTTTTTTTTTTTTTTTTTTTTGTGGGCCGCGCAGCACACAATGCGGGATCTTAGATCCCTGACCAGAGACGGAACCGGTGCCCCCTGCAGTGGAAGCATGGAGACCTAACCACTGGACCACCAGGGAAGTCCAAGGAACCCACTCTTCAATGCACTCTGGTTGCTTCCTTCCATCCCCTGGCTCATCCCCACTGTCTGCTGGTGCCCTCTGGGATCACCTTCCAAATCAACTCTTTGCACTGGAATTCCTGCCTCAGCGTCTGCTTCGGGGGATAGACATCTAGGAGAGAGGACAGAGCCTATCTGGGAGACGGAACTGGATTCCCAGCATCTGCCTGCCATGGTGTATGAGGGCGGGGCCCGGGAGGTGCCGGATGGAGGTCACTGCACACGGCAGCCCCTGGGCCGTTGGCTCTCCTCTCCACCGTGGCTGACTGGGGGCTTAGGGGTCCGCCGGCACCTGCCCTGGCATCCCCCCTTGGCGTCTGGTTCCCCCGCTCTTGGCTTCTGTCTTCCCCTGTATGTGTTGGGTGGCTCCCTCCGAGTCAGGCCAGGGTCTATGAAGCAAACACAAGACCAGGGAGACAGCAGTTTCCTTCCGGCAGCTGCCTGTGGCAGGTGGCCACATGAGAGATAGCCCCCGCCCCGGGCTGACCTTATCTGCTCAGCCTTGGCATGGGGGCCAAGGTCTGACCCATTCTGGTGATAGGGAGAGCCCAAGGGAGGCCTCAGAGCTCCCTATCTGGAAGGAGCAGAAGGTGAATGAAGTGTAACCTGGGCCCGGGGGGGCGGGGCTGCTTGCCTGGGGCTCCCAGCGACACTTAGCTCCTCCATGGTTGGTGGGGACAGACCCGGGCACGGGACATAAGGGAGGGGCCGGGGGCGGAGGAGCAAGGCTGTGTGTACCCTTCACACCTGGGGTCTCTGTGCACTGTCAGACCCCAGTGAACTGGTGTTTGCCCCTCCACCCAGAGGAGACTACTGTCACTGTGTCACTCCACCCCTAACTGCCCCCTCTGTTATCGGGTTGTTAATATTAATTAACAACAGTTGCTAAGGATGACAGTGCAAGGGTGTGTCCCAGCCAGAGCTGGCCTGGACCCAAGAGGGTGCTGGGGAGACTGGGGGGTCTGAGGCTGGGGCTTGGGGGCGCGAAGAGAGGTTCAGAGGGCCGGTGCCCGGGCCCAGCCACGTCTTGCACTTGTCTCTGGGCCTGGGACCTCCTGCAGCAGAGGCCGCTTGGGGAGCTCACGGGAAGTCTCTGGCTCACTCAGTCCTCTGGCCTTAGTCACTTTGGGAAGTGGATGAAGGGGACACCCCGGGAGGCTCAACTGAGAGGGTGCAGCCAAAGGTTGGAGGGAGAAGTGAGGTGGATCATTAACCAGCTGGGAGCCCTGGGAGGTGCAGCGCTCAGCCCCATTGGTCCCCAACTCAATCGGGTGACACTGTCCCGGGTGGGGAAGCTGCCTCGTAGGCCGTCCCCAGTTTTAGTATATGTACGGCCGCAGTGAGCTCTGTGTGTTGCCAGGAGCCAGCCCTTGGCTGTCCCCAAGTCCTGGCCTCACTTACCCTCTGACCCCTTCCCAGTGCCAGGATGGTGGAGGTCGGCCTGAAGGGCTGGCTGCTCTGGGCTCTGCTCCTGAAGTCGGTGAGTCCCAGGCCCTATGTCCACCCCGGGCAGGGGGCTGCTTGGCAACAGTGAGAGAGGGCCTGGGGTCTGGGGAGGGGGCAGTTTCTAAACAGATGAGGGATCCCAGGCTCCCCAGAGGAGGGGTGCAGGTCGAGGGCCCTGAGCTGCTCAAGTCTTCAGGTCGTGGGGTTAGATGGACACAAGCGTTGAGCAGGGGGTAGCTGGACTGGGTGTGACTGAGTGCCTCCCATTCCTGGTCCTCTGTGGGTGTCCTGGCCTAAGACGGTTGGTGGAAGGTTAAAGGAGGAGCCAGTCCCGGGGTGCTGATGGCATGGGTTCAGGGGGAGAATCACCTAATGAGGATTTAGCATCTAGGTTTGGGAGGAGGTCTTGCCTCGCAAGTTTCTTGCTCATTTGCACGCCTGGGAAGGTGGGTGAAGGCTCTCAGCCCCCAGCAGGTAAGGGCAGGGGAAGCTCTGCTCAGAATCTCCAAGAGGGGCCCTGGCTGCAGCTTGGGCACGGTGGCAGCCGCCAGCAATGGCAATGGTGCCCCAGGTGCACAGGGCCTGCATCCACACGGCCCCTTGGAGCAGCCCTCCGCCTGTCCAGGGGTCATCGTTTCTCAGCAGGACCACACAGTGGCTTCCAGGGGTCCCCTGGGTGACCCCGTTCTCACTACTGTCCCCTTACCCTCCGGAGTGACCTTGCTAAGGCAGATGTGCCAGGTCACCTCTCTCTCCAGTGACCCTGTCGCTCAGGGTGGAGGCCTGGCTGTTCCCATCCGTTCACCACCCTCAGACCCCACTGGGAGCCCCACGTGCTGCTTCGGTGCCCCACCTCCTCCAGCACTCCCCCAGGATCCCTGGCGTCCTGGACCTGCCTGGCGTCCACCCCTCACCCGCCCTGCTCTGCTTCCTTCTCCATGCCTGTCCTGGCTGCCCGCTGCCCCATCAGCTACCCGGAGGTGCTGGCCGGCGCTGGGGCTCGGGGTGATGCTGCCCTGTTCCACAGGCCCAGAGCGAGCTGTACACGCCCATACACCGGCCCGGATACTGCGCCTTCTACGACGAGTGCGGGAAGAACCCGGAGCTGTCTGGAAGCCTGGCTTCACTGACCAACGTGTCCTGCCTGGACAATACGCCTGCTCGCCACGTCACGGGTGACCACCTGACCCTCCTGCAGAGCATCTGTCCCCGCCTCTACACCGGCCCCAACACCACCTACGCCTGCTGCTCCCCGAAACAGCTGGTGGCCCTGGACGTGAGCCTGAGGGTCACCAAGGCCCTCCTCACCCGCTGCCCTGCCTGCTCTGACAACTTCGTGAGCCTGCATTGTCACAACACCTGCAGCTCCAACCAGAGCCTCTTCATCAACGTGACCCGAGTGGCCGGGCAGGGGGGCAGCCAGCCCCGGGCGGTGGTGGCCTATGAGGCCTACTACCAGCGCAGCTTCGCCGAGCGGACCTATGACTCCTGCAGCCGGGTGCGCATCCCTGCGGCCGCCACGTTGGTGGTGGGCTCCATGTGCGGTGTCTACGGCTCTGCCCTCTGCAATGCCCAGCGCTGGCTCAATTTCCAGGGGGACACGGGGAACGGCCTGGCACCCCTGGACATCACCTTTCACCTGTGGGAGCCTAGCCAGGCCGAGGGCAGCGTGATGCAACCTCTGAACGGTGAGGTCGTGCCCTGCAACCGGTCCCTGGGCTACGGCGCGTCGGCCTGCTCCTGCCAGGACTGCACTGCTTCCTGCCCCGTCATCGCCCGGCCCCCAGCCCTGGACCCCACCTTCTACCTGGGCCGCATGGTAGGGAGCCTGGCCCTCATCCTCATCCTCGGCTCTCTCTTCGTCTCGCTCACCGCCTTCCTCCTGTGGTCCCGCCTGGCCAAGCAGGGCCAACGCAAGACGCGCAGCCCTGAGGCGAGCATCGGCCTCGCCCACCGGCTCAGCCTCTCCACCCACACCGTCCTCAGCCAGTGCTTCCAGTGCTGGGGCACGTGGGTGGCCTCGTGGCCAGTGACCATCCTGGTGGTGTCCACTGTTGTGGTGGTGCCCATGGCAGGGGGCCTGGCTTTTCTAGAACTGACCACAGACCCCGTGGAGCTGTGGTCAGCCCCCAGCAGCCAAGCCCGAAGTGAGAAGGCATTCCACGACAAGCATTTTGGCCCCTTCTTCCGAACCAACCAGGTGATCTTGACGGCACCTGGCCGGCCCCGCTACAGGTATGACTCCCTGCTGCTGGGGCCCAAGAACTTCAGTGGGATCCTGTCCTCTGACCTGCTGCTGGAGGTGCTGGAGCTGCAGGAGAGGCTGCGGCGCCTGCAGGTGTGGTCGCCAGAGGAGCAGCGAAACGTCTCCCTGCAGGACACCTGCTACGCCCCCCTCAACCCGCACAACGCCAGTCTCTCCGACTGCAGCGTCAACAGCCTCCTGCAGTATTTCCAGAACAACCGCACGCGCTTGCTGCTCACGGCCAACCAGACGCTGTCGGGGCAGACCTCCCAGGTGGACTGGAAGGACCACTTTCTCTACTGCGCCAAGTGAGTGCTCGCGGGCGTGGCTGCCGGGGTCGGCGTGGGCCCCCTGGAGCCCAGGCCAGGTACACAGCCCAAACTGAGGGGCCCCGTGTGGCTCTGGGTCTCGGTCGCAGGGGCGGCGACGTGCCATTTCTCTCCGTGCTCCCTCTCGGACCCGCACGCCCTAAGCGGGGTGCGTGCTCACTGTAGCTGGTTTGCACCCGACCATCAGAGCCTCCACGCGGTCTTTCTGCAGCACTCCTGACATAGGGCCCATCCTTGCATGTTCTTGGTCTAAGGGTCGCAGAGCAATCCGAGGGCCCTGCTCATGGGTGTGCTTCGTTATTTTCCTTTCTGCTTTTGTGCTGGGCCTGGATGCACGCCAGCAGGGCCATGGGTAGCCCGTGAGGTGCCCCGGGCCAGGGCAGGGGCCGGGGCTGGTTTTAGGTCCTGCTCGCCTGGGCCGGGTACCCTTGTGCAGGCTGCAGCTACACCCCTTCACGCTGTTTGGGGTTTTGTCCCCGGCTGTGTCCACTTTGCCGTGGTGCAAACAGGAGGCCAGTGAAGGCGCTGGGCCTTGGGACCAAGAGCGAAGGTCTGAGAGCTACCAAGCCTGGAGGGGAGCAGGTGGGTGGGCAGGCAGCCGCTGAGGCTCTCTGGGGTTGGAATGGGCAGAGGTCCTCAAAAGCCTGGTCTCAGGGTCCCTTCACGCTCTGACAAAAGACCGAGGACTCCAGAGAGCTTGGGTTTGGATAGAGGTTATATCTACTGACATTTACCACGTGAGAAAGTAGAACGGAGAAATGATGAAATATTTCTTAATTCTTTAAAAAATAATAATAGGCCCATTACATGCTGCCACAAATAACATATTTTTATGAAAAATAATGGTACTTTCTGTACCAAAAATATCTGGAGTGATAAGAGTAGCATTGTTCTGCATCTTTGCAAATCTCGTTAGGGTCTTGCTTAGCAGAAGATGCTGGATGGATCCTGGCATCTGGTTCTGCGTTTGGCCTGTTGGTTGAAGCTCAGCGAGAATGCTTGCCCACACACTCGTGTAGCCAGAGGAGGGAGGAGTGTTGTAATAGCCTTTCCAGAGAATTGTGGATTTGCTCTGATACGTCACCAAAGCTCAGCAAGTGATCTTTGTTTTTCTTTTTTGCGTTGGGTCTTAGTTGCAGCATGTGGGCTTCTCTCTAGTTGAGGCGTGTGGGCTTAGTTGTCCCTTGGCACGTGGGATCTTAGTTCTCTGATCAGGGATCAAGCCCGCGTCCCCTGCATTGGAAGGAGGATTCTTAACCACTGGACCACCAGGGAAGTCCCCAAGTGATCTTTTCTTAAATGTTAGCGGCAATATGGAAACCAGAGCCATGTCCGTGAACTGTCTGTACTCCACAGACTCGAGATCGAAAAAGGGTAAAAATTGCAAACAGCATCTTAGTGTTATTATGGAAATAGTTTTGACCTTGCAGACCCCTGAAAGGGTCTCCAGGGCTCCCGAGGCCCCCATGCCACCCTGAGAACCTCTGGATTGGACAGGGGAGCCAGGGCTCCCACCCTTCAGGTGAGCCAAGTTTGGGCTGCTTCCCAGAGTCTGTGCTTCAGCCCCAGGGCTGGCCCTCAGAACAAGCAGGTCAGGGAGGACGCTCTGACCCCAGGTTTCCAGTCCTCGAGTTGGCTTTACTTTGGTTTTGGATGCTCACAACAATTCTTGGGTGGCCCGATTATCCCCATTTCAGAGACATGGAAACTGAGGCTCAGAGGGGTATGGTGAGCTGCTCAAGGTCACACAGCAACCAGCACTCCCAGCCAGCTGGTGACTGACGGACGCACTTGCTCACAATGAGCGCTTCGTCCACGCACGTGTGATGTGTTCGCAGAAAGGGCTCAGTGGAGGGCATGGAGACCTGCCCAAGGTTGCAGGGCTGGTACGCTGTCCAAGGAAGGAAGGAGTTCCCACCTCTGGGCCTGGAGGCTTCTGGGCTGGTGGGAGGAGGAGGCTAAGGGCAGCGTGAGGCCTGCGTGGCTCTGTTGGTGGTTAAGACCCGGGGGGCTTGTGTGCCAGACTCTGGCCCCCACCCCAGGGGAGCGTGTGTGACGCTCACCCACCCGCCGCATCTGGGAGGACATGATGGCGGAGCCGGGAGGGTGAGGCTGGGATGAGGGGAGAGAGAGCTTGAGGCCCCGCTCAGGGAGCTCCAGTTCACTCTGGATTGGGCCCAGAAATGTTCTGACCACAGGGACAGGCAATGGCGCTGCGGGTCCGGGGTGGGGCACCCGGGCCACGGAGATGGGAGTGGGATCAGGAAAGGTGCGTTCCTCTCCCTCCAGCGCCCCCCTCACCTACAAAGATGGCACGGCCCTGGCCCTGAGCTGCATGGCTGACTACGGGGCGCCCGTCTTCCCTTTCCTCGCCGTGGGGGGCTACAAAGGTAAGCTGGGTGGCCCCCGGGAGGACAGTTAGGGGACATACGGGGCAGGAGTCAAGGGCAGAAGGATGGGAGTGGCAAAGGGCTTCCTGCTGCCTGGGGCTGGCTGCAGACCCGCCCATCCTCTGTCCTTCCTCTGCCACCCCGTTCATTTTCTCCCAGCCCTGCCCAGGTTCTCTGGTTCTGTGCCTGGGCCCATAGACTTTGCCTTTGGCTGAGAGAGGGAAGCGGGGTGTAGGCATTCGACAATGACTTGGATGAGGAGGGGAGGGGGAGGGGAAACAGCGGTGCGGCTGGGGTTGGGGAGGAAAGCAGAGGTGCGCTTGGAGGGTAGCTGAGCATTTCTCCTTCCAGGGAAGGACTATTCTGAGGCGGAGGCCCTGATCATGACCTTCCCCCTCAACAATTACCCTCCTGGGGACCCCCGCCTGGCCCAGGCTAAGCTCTGGGAGGGGGCCTTCTTGGAGGAGATGCGAGCCTTCCAGCGTCGGACGGCTGGTGTGTTCCAGGTCACATTCATGGCGGAGGTAGGGTCCCCTGGCTTTGGGGAGGACAGTTCAAGTGGCTCTGGGTGGGGTCCTGTGTCCCCATCATGTCCTCGCCCCTCCTGAGTGACCTTTAGCTAGCGTCTGCCTGCCCAGGAGGATGGGGTGATGCGACAGCTGTTCTCGCAGCCTTGCCGGGGCTCACGGTGGCTCACGCACACAGTGCCCGCTGGCCGAGCCCTTGGGTCAGTGGGGCTGGTCGGGTGTGCGTCCACAGCGCTCCCTGGAGGATGAGATCAACAGCACAACAGCCGAGGACCTGCCCATCTTCGCTGTCAGCTACCTCGTCATCTTCTTGTACATCTCCCTGGCCCTGGGCAGCTACTCCAGCTGGCGCCGAGTACTGGTGAGAAGCGAGGGGAGCAGCGAGGGTGGGGATGGCCCATCGGGGTGCTTAGAACCTTTCCAACCTGCTTTCCAGAGCACTTCAAAACAGCAGAGTGGACACACCCAGAGTGGCTCCCCCAAAGGGTGGAGCTTCTTGAGGTGTTCTGTTTCGAAAGTTTTCATTCTGCTCCCTGACAATACCCCACCCCCAACTTGTGCAAATGCAAAGCTAATATTTCCATTGTCTTACAATGCATGCTTGAGGAAGAAGTGGCGGGCTCACAGGGCCTGCCCTTGGGAGGATGGCTCTGTGGAGCGGCCAAAACACAGAAGCATGGAGCAAGCCTGCCCTCTGCCCTCCTCTAACTCGGGTTGGGGGCACATAGGGCAGCCCCGCAGCCAGGAGGCTGAGCCTGATCCCATTGCAGGTGGACTCCAAGGCCACGCTGGGCCTGGGCGGGGTGGCTGTGGTGCTGGGAGCAGTCATGGCTTCCATGGGCTTCTTATCCTACCTGGGTGTCCCCTCCTCACTGGTGATCCTGCAAGTGGTACCATTCCTGGTGCTCGCCGTGGGGGCCGACAACATCTTCATCTTCGTTCTCGAGTACCAGGTAAGGGGGCAGGAGTTCTGCATAGCCCCAGCTGCCCCTACATGCCCAGGTGCAGCCCTGCATGGGTTTGCTGGGCTTCTTACGGCCTCTTCCTAAGCGCTGATGTCCATGTGTACAATTCCTGTAGAAAACAGTGCTTTGCGTTTATTTATCTTTCACATAAATGTATTCATACCATTTGTGTCACCTGAACTTGCTCTCTGTCAGCCCCACATACTGTCTGGTAAGAGTGTCACACAGCACATACGTTATTGAGCCCAAGCTCATACTGCTCGCTGCATGACAAGCCAATAAATCGAGAGATGAGATGTTGAGGCAAGGAATAGTGACTTTATTCGGAAAGCCAGCAGACTGAGAAGGTGGTGGACTAGTGTCCCAAAGAACCATCTTACCCGAGTTAGAATTTAGGCTTCTTTTATACTAAAAGGGGAGGGGGTGTGGCTTGTTGTGACAAACTTTTTGGTGCCAGGAATCCTTTGTTCTTGCAGCTGTCCATGTAGGTCTGGTCACAATGTTCCTATAAACCTCCAACAAGACACATGTTAGACTCTGCTCTGCAACTTTTTTTATCTCTGTGTGAATGGAAAAGTGTTCTACCTTTAAAGGTCAGAGCCTTGAGAATGGGCCATCATGTATATTTCAGGCCATAGGCAACACTCTTGAACGAAAGATTCAGAGCCAGCATGACTAAGCACAGGCAACAGAGCACAAAGGTTAGAGATCCAATATGGAGTCAGGTTTGTTCTTCTCTGTCCCACACACAGCCACCTCTGTCTTTGTGCTACTAGGTAGCATTCCATGGAAGGACAAGTCAGGGTCCGTTTAGCCTCTCCTGTTAGTGAACATTCAGGGTTCCACGATGGGTCAGAGCAAGGATGATCCCTAGACGTGCCACGCATTTCTCTGGGCCAGACCCTGAGAAGTGGAAGATGTGGCCGAGCACAGTGTTGGCAGGGTCTGCTCGCACTGGGGAGGGTGGGGCCATTTCCTCAGGCCTGGCTGGGTCTCCAGGCGATGGCCGTGCCCGGGGGAGCGGGTGGCACGCGCCAGCTCCCTGCTGGCCTGCAAGGGACAGAGCCCTTGGCTGGATCTTGACCGTGTCCCTGCCATCCCCACACAGAGACTGCCACGGAGGCCTGGGGAGGGACGGGAGGCCCACATCGGCCGAGCCCTGGGCAGAGTGGCCCCCAGCATGCTGCTCTGCAGCCTCTCCGAGGCCATCTGCTTCTTCCTAGGTGAGCCGGGGCAGCCCCTCCCCACCAGGTACGGGGAGTTCTTGGAGGCTGGCAGCCTCCTTTCCCTTTGTACCGTCTGAGCGGGTGCCGGGCCCTGAGATTCAACCCTGGTCCCCTCCCCCACCAGGAGCTCTGACCCCCATGCCAGCTGTGCGGACCTTTGCCCTGACCTCCGGCTTTGCGTTGCTTCTCGACTTCCTGCTGCAGATGTCAGCCTTCGTGGCCCTGCTCTCCCTTGACAGCAGAAGGCAGGAGGTAGGGGAGGTGGAGAGAGCCAGGGACCCCCATCTTGGCTGGGGCTGGGGTGGCTTTACTGTGTAGAAGTAAAGCCTCAGAGTGTGGCGTTGAGCGCGGCAACAGAGTGCTGGACTGTTTGGGCCACGTAGTCCCCAACGTCCCAAAGCAACCTCATTTTGGTAATTTGGGGGAATATGATCAAACCTTCTAAAGTACACGAGGTCATGACATAAAATATAAATGAGAGACTGACAGGGAGGGAGTTCCTGTTTCCGTGATGGTGCAAAATTCAAAGGTGTTTTATCAAGGTAGAAAATAGAGATAAAGGCAACGCACAGTGGCATGTCCCCACTGGGTGGTGCTGGCACGGGCCACCTGTGGAAGGTGGCTCTCCCACCCCATGGGAGGGAGGTGGTCCCTGGGGTCTGTTTTGGGGCCACCTTGAGTGCCTGCCTCCTTCCAGGCCTCCCGGCTGGACGTCTGCTGCTGCAAGAGCGCCCGGGAGCTGCCCCCGCCTAGCCAGGACGAGGGGCTACTGCTCCGATGCTTCCGCAAGTTCTACGTCCCGTTCCTGCTGCACCGGTTCACCCGTGTGGTCGTGGTGAGTGGGGACAGAGGGGAAGCTGGGGGGGCCTCGCACCACCCGGGGACAGGGGTCTGCTCAGCCTGGACCCTCGCCTCGCCCGTCATCTTTGGAGGGGTGTCGAGCTTGCCCAGGTCCAGGAGCTGAAGCAAGAGGGAGGCTGAGATTCAAGCCTGCCCAACTCCAGAATGTTCCCCACGAGACCCCGCCCAGACCCAGCCTGGGGAGCTGCTGGGCAGGAGGCCTTCACACAGCGCTTCCCCCCGCAGCTGCTGCTCTTCCTGGCCATGTTTGGAGCAAGTCTCTATTTCATGTGCTACGTTAAAGTGGGGCTGGACCAGGAGCTGGCCCTGCCCAAGGTGAGCGGGCCCTGGGGCCACCCATGGGTGCCCTCCCTCCCCTGCCCTCGGCCCCCAGGGACGTGGGGAGGGTCAGCAGCACACAACTGGTGGGGCGGCATGGAGCAGGGGCGTGGTAGGAGTGTGGGACCGCTCATCACGTGGAGCTGGGAAGAGAAGCCACGTCATGGATGGAAAGCGCAGGAGCTCAGCGCCAGCCCCAGGCCCCGAGAGAGAGATGACCAGGCACCCGAGGGGCTGGCCATGGGAGCCGATCGAGATGATTGTCAGGGCAGGCTCGCTGAGCACCTGCCTTCTGCTGGGCACGCAACATCCTCAGACCTGGGCTCCACAGCAGCCCATGAGGGTCGGGGGCTTCTTCCTAGGTGAGCCGGGGCAGCCCCTCCCCACCAGGTACTAGGAGTTCTTGGAGGCTGGCAGCAGAGTGGAAGGAAAGACCTCTGTGGCTTGAGGGTCCTGGGCAGAGGAGAGATCAAGGGGCATCTGAGCATGAGTGGGATTTGCAGAGGAAGGCAGCAAGGGTGACGGCACGGACCCGTGGGAGGCTGGGGCTCACCCAGGTGCATTTCCTGGGTGTGGGAGTGACTGGGTGTGGGGAGGAGTGGCGGTAGAGCCCGAGAGCGGGAGGCCGGGGCTCGGGGGTGGGGAAGGGTGCTGACTGCCAGGCTGGTGCCAGCAAGCACACATCGGAGAGGCTCGTCTGGACGTGCAACCAGAGGTGGTGTGGGCTGGTGGCTGGGGGAGAGCAAGTCTGCGTGCCTGCGCTCCAGGGGAGGCAGAGCGTCATGAGGGCTCGGACACCCAGGGCCACCCTGGGCAGGGTGATGGGAGTCCAGTTGCTGGCAGGAGCCCTGGGATGAGTAGTCTGGGTAGCCATCTGCAGGTGGTGCTGGCCTTGGAAGCAAGATGAGGTGGGAGGAGAGCTGACAGCCAGGACGGCACCTTCGAGCCACCATAGGGAGGAAGAGGAGGCAGCAAAGCCAGCAAGGGTGCAGAATGACCCTGCCACCCATGGTGGCCCTGGGGGCTGCTCACAGGGCCGAAGAGAAGAGGGTCCCCAGGGCTCCCAGGACGGGCATCAGGGACCTGGTGGGCAGAGCCGATGAGCGAGAAGGAAGGTGGTGATGGGCTGCCAGACCCAGCTGAGGTTTTGTTTATGCCCTTTGTTTATTTTTCTTTGGGGGAGATTTGTTTGTTTTTTATGAGGTTATAAAACTTATTTCTCTCCGTTTTTTTCTTCTGGTAAAATATACGTAACATGAAATTTGCCATTTTAACCATTTTAAAGTGGCGTTAAGTACGTTCACATTGTTATGCAACACTCACCACCATCCATCTCCACGGCCCTTTCATCCTGCAAAACTGAACCTCTGTCCCTATTAAACACTGACTCCCCATCCCCTCCCCCCAGCCGCTGGCACCCACCATCCTACCCTCTGTCTCTGAAGTTGACTAATCTAGGCACCTCATGTAAGTGGAATCATACGCTATTTGTCCTTTTGTGATGGGCTTCGTTCACTTAGCATAATGTCCTCAAGGTTCAGCTATGTTGTAACACGTGTTAGAATTTCCTTCCTTTTTAAGGCTGGAGAATATTCATATGTATACGAATGCATATACCTCACAGTTTCCTTAAGCATTTTTCTGTTGATGGATATGGGTTGCTTCCACGTTTTAGCTATTGTGAAATAATGCTGCTATGAACACGGATTTACAAGTATCCCTTTGAGACCCTGCTGTCAATTATTTTGGGTGTATACCCAGAAATGGAATTGCTAAATCGTATGGCAATTCTAGTTTTTAATTTTCTGAGGAAGCTCCATACTGTTTGCCGTAGCAGCAGCTGTACCATTTTACATTCCTACCAACAACGCACAGGGTTCCAATTTCTCCACATCCTCACTGACATTTGTTTTCTGGGTTTTTTTGGTTTGTTTGTTTGTTTCTTTTTTGATAATAGCCATCCTAATGGGTGTGAGGTGGTATCTCATTGTGGCTTTGATTCGCATTTCCCTAACAATTAGTGATGTTAAGCATGTACTTACTGTCCATTTGTATAGCTCCTTTGGAGAAATGTCTAGTTTTGAATTGGATTGGATTTTGTTGTTGAGTTCTAAGAGTTCTCTAGGTATCCTGGATAATCAATCCCTTATCAGATATGTGATTTGTGAATATTTCCTTCATTTCTGTTGGTTGCTTTTTTACTCTATTGGTAGTGTACTTTGAGGCACCAAAGGTTTTAATTTTCATAAAGTCTAATTTGTCTATTTTTCTGTCCGTTAACTGTGCCTTTAGTGTCATATTCAAGAATAAATCTTTGCCAGGAGTTCCCTAATGGTCTAGTGGTTAGGACTCTGGGCTTTTGCTGCCAGGGCCCGGGTTCAGTCCCTGGCTGGGGAACTGAGATCCCGCAAGCCTTGTGGCATGGCCAAAAACAACAACAACAACAACAACAAACCAATAAATCATTGCCAAATCCAATGTACTGAAGTTTTCCCCCTGTTTTATTCCGAGTTTTGTAGTTTTACCTCGTAAATTTAGATCCATTTTGGGTTGATTTATATATATATTTATGTATATTTTTGAAGGTCCAACTTCATTCTTTTGCATGTAGATATCCAGTTTCCCCAGCACCATTTGTTGGTGGGAATGGTCTTGGCTCCCTTGTCAAAAATCATTTGACCATATATGTGAGGGTTTAATTCTAGGCTTTCTGTTCTATTCCATTGGTCTATGTGTCTGTCTTTGTGCCAGTACCACACTGTTTTTTTTGTTTTTTTTGTTTTTTTGCGGTACACGGGCCTCTCACTGTTGTGGCCTCTCCCGTTGTGGAGCACAGGCTCTGGACGCGCAGGCTCAGCGGCCATGGCTCACGGGCCTAGCTGCTCCGCGGCATGTGGGATCTTCCCGGACTGGGGCACGAACCCGTGTCTGCTGCATCGGCAGGCAGACTCTCAACCACTGTGCCACCAGGGAAGCCCCAAAATTTCACTTTTTTTTTTTTTTTTTTTTTGCAGTCACACTGTTTTGATTATTGTATCTTTGTGGTAAATTTTGAAATCAGGAAATATGAGTCATTCAACTTTGTTCTTCTTTGCCAAGATTATTTAATATTTGGGGTCCCTTGAGATTCCAGTATGAATTTTAGGATGGAGTTTTGTATTTATGCCAAAAAATCATTGGGATTTTGAGAGGGATTTCATTGAATCTATAGGTTGCTTTGGGTACTATTGACATCTTAACAGTATTAAATATTCCAGCTCATGAATATTGGATGTCTTTCAATTTCTGTCTTCTTTAATTTCTTTCAGCAATGTTTTTTAGTTTTCAGTGTATAAGTCTTTCACCTCCTCGGTGAAGTTAATTCCTAAGTATTTTATGGTGCTATAGTAAATGGAATTGTTTTCTTAGTTTCCTTTTTGGATTACTCATTGCTCACGTATAGAAATACAACTGATTTTTGTGTGTTAATTTTGTAACCTACAATTCTGCTGAATTTATTAGTTCTAACGGGTTTTATCTGGTGGATCTTTAAAGTTTTATATATGTATATAAGATCATGTATTTTATGAACAGAGATAATTTTACTTGCTTTCCAGTTTAGATGCCTTTAATTTCTTTTCCTTGCCTAACTGCTCTGACTACAACTTCCAGTATTATGTTGAATAGAAGTGGTGAAAGCAGGCATCCTTATCTTGTTCTCAATCTTAGAGGAAATTCTTTCAGTTTTTCACCACTGAGTATGATATTAGCTGTGGGATTTTCATATCTATGGCTTTTATCATGTTGAGGAACTCTGCTGTACTCCTGCTTTTCTGAGTTTTTTTTTTCATAAAAGGATGTGGAATTCTTTTTTTTTTTGTCCACGCTGCATGGCTTGCAGGATATTAGTTCCTCAACCAGGGGTCGAACCCGGGCCACAGCAGTGAAAGGGCTGAGTCCTAACCACTGGACTGCCAGGGAATTCCTAGGATGTGGGATTTTGTGAAAAGTTTTTCTGCATCAGTTGAGATGATCATGTGATTTTCTCTTCATTCTATTAATGTGGTGTATTACATTGACTGATTTTCATGTGTTGAACCACTCTTGAATTCTGAGATAAATCCCATTTGGTCACAGTGTATAACCCTTTTAAAATATTGTTGAACTCAATTTGCTAGTATTTTGTTGAGGATTTTTTTTCATCAATATTCATAAGGGATATTTGTCTGTAGTCTTTCTTTTCATGTAGTGTCTTTGTCCGGCTTTGGTATTAGGGCAATGCTGGCCTTATAGAATGAGCTAAAGGTGTTTCCTCCTCTTCAATTATTTGGAAGAGTTTGAGGAGTATTGGTGTTAATTCTTCTTAAAATGTTTGGTAGAATTCACCAGTGAAGTCATCAGGTACAGGGCTTTTCTATGTTGAGTTGATTTTTGAAAATGGATTCAAACTCCTTACTAGTTATGGGTCTATTCAGATTTTCTATTTCTTCTTTTCACAGTGTTGGTAGGCTCTGTGTTTCTCGGAATTTGTCCATTTCATCTAGGTTATCCAATTTGTTTGCATACAATTGGTCATAGTACTTACTTACAATTCCTTTTATTTCTGTAGAATCAGTAGTTGTGTCCCCACTTTCAATTCAGATTTAGTAATTTGAGTCTTTTCTTTTTTTCTTAGTCGACGTAAGTAAATCTTTGTTGCTTTTGTTAAACTTTTTGAAGAACCAATTCTTGGTTTCATTGATTGTCTATATTGTTTTCCTGTTCTCTATTTTATTTATCTCTGCTCCAATCTTTATTATTTCTTTTGTCTTGGCAGCTTTGTGTTTAGTCATTTTTTTTTTTTCTGTTTCTATAAGTTGTATAGTTAGGATGATGACTTGAGATCTTTCTTCTTTTTTACTGTGAGCATTTATAGCTATAAATTTCCTCCTTAGCACTACTTTCACTGCATCCCATAAGTGTTGGCATGTTATGTTTTCATTTTCATTCATCTGTAAATTTCTAATTTCCTTTCTGATTTGTTCTTTGACCCACTGGTTGTTTAAGAGTGTGATGTATAATTTCTACAAGTTTGTGAATTTTTCAGTTTTCCTTCTGTTATTGATTTCTAACTTCATGTAGTCGTGGTCTGAGAATATACATAATATGATAACTATCTTTTTAAATGTTGAGATCTAATATGTGGCCAAACACATGGTTTATCCTGGAGAATGTTCCATGTGTATTTGAGAGGAATATGTATTTTGTTGTTGTTGGGGAGAGTTTCTGCATATGTCTGTTAGATTTAGTTGGTTTATTGTGTTGTTCGAGCCCTCTATTTCCTTAATTGTCTTCTGTCTGTGTGTCCTACCATTATTGACACTGGAGTATTGAACTCTCCTACTATTATTGTAGAACTTTCTATTTCTCCCTTCATTTCTATCAAGTTTTGCTTCATAGATTTTGATGGTCATTCATTAGGTGTATAACTGTTTATACACACTTACTCTTGCTTTGTTGAATCTTTTATTAATATATAATGTTCTTCTTTGTCTTTCGTAACCTTTTTATTTAAAGTCTATTTTACGTGGTAGTAGGATAGCCACCTCTCCTTTGGCTACTATTTGCATGGAATATCTTTTTTCTATACTTTCACTTTCAACCTGTGGGCAACTTTGGATATCAAGTGAGTCTCTTATAGACATCATGTAGTCGGATCATGTTTTCCTTATCCATTCTGTTAACCTCTGACTTCTTTCTGGAGAGAGTCGTCTATTTACATGTAAAGTAAGTACTGATAAGGAAAGACTTACTTATGTCATTGAGCTATTTGTTTTCTATACACCTTATAGCTTTTTTGTCTCTCATTTCCTGCATTACTATCTTCTTTTTGTTTAGTTGATAGTGAAATGCTTAAATTCCTTTCCCATTTCCTTTTGTGTATATTCCATGGCTATTTTCTTTGTGGTTACCAGGGAGATTACATTAAATATCCTAAAATTTGTTGAATGTATCCTAGTTTAACATGAATTACATAGAAAAAATCTGTTCCTATACAGTTCCTTTCCATTTCCTTTTAGTCATTGCTATCACAAAATTACATCTTTATGTACTGTGTATCCAAAAATGCAGACTAATCATTTTTTATATATTAGTCTCTTAAGTTATGTAGAAATAAAAAAATGGAGTTACAAACCAAAGTTACAATAAAACTAGCTTTTATAATTTTCGATGTATTTACCTTTACCAGTGATCCTCATTTCTTTATATGGCTTTGAGTTATACCCTAGCATCCTTTCATTTCAACTTGAAAGACTCCTTTTAGTGCTTCTTGCAGGACAGGTCTTGTGGCAACAAACTCCTTCTGCACTTGTTTATCTGGTAATGTCTTAATCTTCCCCTCATTTCTGAAGTACGGTTTTGCCAGAAGTAGGATTCTTGGTTGACAGTTTTTTCCCCTTAAGTACTTTGAGTATACAAACCCACCACCTTCTGGCCTTCAAGTTTTCTAATAAGAACTGTGCTTATAATCTTATTTGGGATCCTTTGTATATGATAAGCTTCTTCTCTTTTGTTGCTTTCAAAATTCACTTTTTGTCTTTATCTTTCAACAGCTGAATTGTAATGTGCCTTGGTGTGGGTCTCTTTGAGTTTATCTTACTTGGAGTTTGTTAAGCTTCTTGGATGTTTATATTCATATCTTTCATCAGATTTATGAAATTTTGGCTGTTATTTCTTCAAATAATCTTTCTTCCTCTTTCTTTCTCTCTCTTCTCTTTCTGGGATTCCCATGATGCGTATGTTGGTCTGCTTGATGATGTCCCACAGGTTCATTTTTCTTTATTCTTTTTTCTTTCTCTTCTTCACTTGGTAATTTCAATTGTCCTATCTTCATGTTTGGTAATTCTTCTTCTGACTGCTCAAATATGCTTTTGAATCCCTATAGTGAATTGTTTATTTAATTATTGTACTTTTCAGCCCCAGAATTTCTTTTTGGTTCTCTTTTATGTTTTTTCTTTATTGATCATTCCATTTTGTTCATACATCGTTTTCTTGACTTTGTCCATATGTTATTTTAGCTCTTTGAGCATCTCTAAGATCATTGTTTTAAAGTCTCTGTCTAATAAATCCATTGTCTGGTCTTTCTTAGGGATGGTGTCTGTTGATTAATTTTTGTTCCTAGGTATGGGCCATATCTCTCTGAGTCTTTGTATGTTTTATGATTTTCGTTGTTATTGTTGTTGAAAAATGGACATTTGAGAGTCCACAGTAACTCTAGAGATCAGATTCTCTTCCTTCCCCAGGGTTTGCTTATTTATTTATTTATTTTTATAAATTTATTTATTTGTTTTTATTTTTGGCTGTGTTGGGTCTTTGTTGCTGTGCGTGGGCTTTCTCTAGTTGCAGTGAGCGGGGGCTACTCTTCATTGCGGTGCGCGGGCTTCTTACTGTCATGGCTTCTCTTGTTGCAGAACACGGGCTCTAGGTGCATGGGCTTCAGTAGTTGTGGCACGCGGGCTCTAGAGTGCAGGCTCAGTAGTTGTGGCACATGGGCTTAGTTGCTCTGCGGCATGTGGGATCCTCCTGGGCCAGGGTCAAACCCATATCCCCTGCATTGGCAGGCGGATTCTCCACCACTGCGCCATCAGGGAAGCCCTATTTATTTATTTTTAAAAACTTAATTGTTACTGATGTCTCTGTCATGGAGATCAGCCTGAGATGTAAAGTTAAAGTCTTTCCAGATCTTTTCTGAGCCTTCACCTTTCCCTGGGCATGAGCAGTGACTGTTTAAATTCCCCTGTATTTGTGGTTGATTTTGAGTGTCATGTTTCTTGAACGTCTGGCTCTCAAAAGGAGAAAAAGGGAGATATGAAGGGGAAAAACAATAAATCAAGCACTTGCTCTCTAAATATCTTGGAAGTAACTTCAGCTTGAGGTGAAGGTTTTAATGGTGCCTGACTCTGTGTCTGCTCTACGGATATCAGAAGCAGCAATGAGTAATCAGAACACATATCCTTGATATTTAAGAGATGGGCCTTATAGCCTACCCTGGATCCTGCAAGCTGTGTGCAAACTGTTCCCGGAATGTGTGCATGGCTGCCTGCTTCAGGCTGGGAGGATAAAGGATGAGTAGGCAGTACCATGCTAAGAACCATCCAAGCCTTTCTCTGGAAGCTTCAAGCCCTCAATCGACCCCAGAATTCCAGAATAGTTACATCAGACAGATTCTGCCAGTGCAGTTGGAGTCTAGGTGGGGAGGTGGAATCCTGGTTCTTCCTATTCCAACATCATCCCTGATGTCACTTTGAGGTTTTACGTTATAGGAGAAGGGAACAGGCCATGCAGATGCCTGGCACATGGCCTTGAGGGTGTGCACATGGGTGTTTACATGTGCGTGTCTGTGCAGTCTGTGGTCACTTGTTAGACCTGTGGCTGTACCAAACCGGAGATGATAAGAAGGGGTAAAATTATGTGTATATGTTTGTGTGTGTGTCAGAGTGTGTTCATGCAGGCTGGCATGTGATGCTCTGTGCATGTACCTCCATGAGTGTGTTCTGTGCATGTACCTGTAATTATACCTGGATGTGTGTGCCTTGGAGTGTGTACCTCCATGGGCACACCTCTGACCATGTACATCTGTAATGGAACCGTATGTGTGACTCTGTGAGCACGTATCTCTGTACCCCTGTGAGCATGCACCTCTGTGTGTGTACCTCTTGAGCATTTGCTGGAGTGAGGCTCTTGGGGTGTGTCTGGCCCTGGCCTCACTGACTGTCCTCTGTTCCAGGACTCGTACCTGCTTGACTATTTCCTCTTTCTGAACCGCTACTTTGAGGTGGGGGTCCCAGTCTACTTTGTAACCACTGGGGGCTACAACTTCTCCAGTGAGGCAGGTTTGAATGCCATCTGCTCCAGCGCAGGCTGCAACAACTTCTCCTTAACCCAGAAGATCCAGTACGCCGCCGAGTTCCCTGATGAGTGAGTGCCCCAGCCCACCCCTGTCTGTCCCCCTACCCTGCTCTGCTGCCCACCTGCTGCCATGTGCCTGGGGAGGCCCAGAGTGAAGGTTGGACCGTAGGAAGGACCCGCCGCAGCCTGCCTGTGTGGTCCTGTCCCTTGAGCTCCTCTCCCCGACCCTCAGGTCTTACCTGGCCATCCCTGCCTCCTCCTGGGTGGACGACTTCATTGACTGGCTGTCCTCACCTTCCTGCTGCCGCCTTTATGTCTTTGGCCCCAATAAAGATGAGTTCTGCCCCTCGACTGTCAGTGAGTATGGGGCCTCTGGGGGCTCAGGGCCCACTACATCTTGGGGAAACTGGGGCTAGAAAAAGGAGAGGACTGGTGGAGGATCTCTTAGCCCCTCCCGCTCTTCGGCAGGGTCAGTCGGGGCGGGGGGGTCCCGTCTTGGTGCACAGGTGTGGGGGACTGCACCCGTATGTGTGGACGCCCAGCTGGCCCACCAGGCAATCACCCCCTCATGCCCCTGCTGAGTTGTGCCCACACCCGCTGGGCAGGCTGCTGCTCACATGCCGAGGGAGTCGAGTGAGAGCTGGGGTCGGCACGTGGCCCTACCCCGGAGCAGCTGCGCTTGTAGGCGGGGCGGGGAGGCCCCGTGGTGGCTGCTTCTCTGTCCCAAACTTCTCTTCCTCACTTGCTCATAGGTACCAGCTGTTTCCATAACTGAGAGGGGAACTCCTCCCATAGTTAGAGACAAACGCAAATCTCTCCAGAAGTACCCATGCCTGTTGCGGCAGTGGCAGTGCGTGGGGATCATGATGGGAAAGGACCACAAGGTGGGCAGTGGGGGCGCTGACTGGCCTTGTGGGTGCCGCCACCTGGAGCCTCTGCTCTCTCTGCAGACTCTCTGGCCTGCTTGAAGAACTGCATGAGACACACAGCAGGGTCTGTCCGGCCATCAGTGGAGCAGTTCCACAAGTATCTTCCCTGGTTCCTGAAAGATGAGCCCAACATCAAATGTCCCAAAGGGTAGGCTGGGGTGGCGGGTCCACCAGGGAGGACAGCTGTGTGGGCGCCCAAGGCAGGGGCACAGAGGGGCAGGAGGCAGTGTGGGTTCTCTGGGAGTGGCCATAGGCCAGGCACATGGAGGGGGCCCGATCCTTGGCTAACCTGCTCTGGTCTTCTCCCTGCAGCGGCCTGGCAGCGTACAGCACCTCCGTGAATTTGGGCCCAGATGGGCAGGTCTTAGGTAAGCACGGCCTCGACTGGAGGGGAAGACCAGAGTCAGCTGCTCCAGGGGCCCCACGAGTCCCAGGGAACAGCTCCATCTCGAACCTTCTCTCCTTCCTCCTTTATGGGGGACTTCTAACTTCCCTGGCCCTATCTTCAGAGGTCACGTTGCCCAGCTCCACAGCCTCAGACTTTACCCCATTTCTGCCCTGCTTCCTTCTCCCCACCCCCAAATCCAAGGTCAGTGTGACGTTCATGGACTTTTCAGTGGCTGATGCCACACCCGGGAGCCACCCACATCCTCTTCTCTCAGGCACAAGTCACACCCAGATGTGGGCAGTGGGCAGCTGGTTAAATGAATGACTATTGACTTACCCAGTGGGTGCCCTGATGCACAGCTCTGTTAAGTCAGCTGTTTCCATTTTTCTGACTCCCTTTCTGGTCCTTTCCTATAGGAATATGTACATTGGAAAAGTAATTAAATGAATTTTAAAAATCCAATGCATGTTTTGAAACCATACAGAGCAGCATTTGGGTTCATCTGGGAGATCCCTCCTTTTTTTTTTCTTTTCTTAATTTAATTTTATTTTTGGCTGCGTTGGGTCTTCGTTGCTGCGCACGGGCTTTCTCTAGTTGTGGTGAGAGGGGGGTACTCTTCCTTGCGGTGCTTGGGCTTCTCGTTGCAGTGGCTTCTTTTGTTGTGGAGCACAGGCTCTAGGCACGTGGGCTTCAGTAGCTGTGGTGCATGGACTCAGTAGTTGTGGCTCATAGGCTCTAGAGTGCAGGCTCAGTAGTTGTGGCACACGGGCTTAGCTGCTCTGCGGCATGTGGGATCTTCCTGGACCAGGGCTGTAACCCGTGTCCTCTGCATTGGCAGACGGATTCTTAACCACTGCGCCACCAGGAAGTCCTGGGAGATCTCTGCAAGCTCTGTCCTTCAGAGGCAGGGCTGGGACTTGAGTCTTGCACGGCAGTAGGACCAGCTGCAGAGTTTGCAGGACTGGGGCCAAACCAACATGCTGGGCCCTTTGCTCAAAATGTATTAAGAATTCCCAAATGGTGGCGGCAGAGCCCTGAACCCAGCCGGGCGCTATCCCTTGGGGGTTCTGAGGGCACCTGGCACAGGCTCTGACCTTTGCAGCCTCGCGGTTCATGGCCTACCACAAGCCGCTGAAGAACTCTCAGGATTACACGGAGGCTCTGCGGGCAGCTCGGGCGCTGGCAGCCAACATCACCGCCGACCTGCGGAAGGTGCCAGGCACCGACCCAGACTTCGAGGTCTTCCCTTACACGTGAGTCCCTGGGCACTGGGATGCAGGGAGGTGGGCCCGGGTGAGGGTGCTGGGCTGGTGAGGGCGGCTGCTGGGTGGGGATGGGCTGCAGCAGGGAGGCTCGGGCTGCACCTGGGCCCGGGCCCCCCGACACCCTCCCCTAGCTGCATGCTCATCCTGAAGTGGGCGTGGGAAGCCATGGAGCGGTGACTGTGCCCTGCGACCCGCAGGATCACCAACGTGTTCTATGAGCAGTACCTGACCGTGGTCCCTGAGGGGCTCTTCATGCTCACCGTCTGCCTGCTGCCCACCTTCGCTGTCTGCTGCTTCCTGCTGGGCATGGACATCTGCTCCGGCCTCCTCAACCTGTTCTCCATCATCATGATCCTGGTGGACACTGTGGGCTTCATGACCCTGTGGGATATCAGCTACAATGCTGTGTCCCTCATCAACCTGGTCACGGTAACCTGCTGGCCGAAGGGGCGGGGCTCCAGGGCAGGAGGGGTGCTGGCCTCATAGGACGACCCCAGCTCTTTCTAGAGTCTAGGTGCTGCCCGCTGGTCTGGGTGGAGACCCCTGCCCCCGCCCTTTTGTGGCTGAAGCCCCCTCTCTCCCCACAGGCGGTGGGCATCTCTGTGGAGTTCGTGTCCCATATCACCCGCTCCTTTGCCATCAGCACCAAGCCCACGCGGCTTGAGAGGGCCAAGGAGGCCACCATCTCCATGGGCAGCGCGGTGAGTGGATGGGCTGCCTCCCCTAGCCCTCGGCCGGCTGCCCCGTGCCCAGCCTGACGCCCACCTGTGACCCCCAGGTGTTCGCAGGAGTGGCCATGACCAACCTGCCCGGCATCCTCGTCCTGGGCCTGGCCAAGGCGCAGCTCATCCAGATCTTCTTCTTCCGCCTCAACCTCCTCATCACTGTGCTGGGCCTGCTGCATGGCCTGGTCTTCCTGCCGGTCATCCTCAGCTACCTGGGTGAGCGCCTGGGCTCCTCTGACACTGCCAGGCCCCTCCCTCATGACTCCAGGCCACAGGCAAAATGCCACGAACACACACAGCCCTGCTTACTCGGGACAGTCACTGCCCAGATTGTGAGCACACAGTTCCTCCTGGCTTGGAAAAACTGGGGTCTTTCACTTAACATGTGAAAACATCTTTTTTTTTTTTTTGTCAGATGTGTGTTTCAAACACTTTCAGTGGCCGTATGGTCTGTGCTGTGTGCTGTTGAACTTTTGATCGTGACTTTCAGCAGGAAATATATTTTCACACTGAGAGGTGATGTGTACAGGCACGGACACGGACAGGCGGAGTAGAACAAGCATTTCACAAAATGACACTGCCGGAGAAGCCTTGGATATTTTCTGTTCTAGTCTATCATTGATTTTTAAAAAAATGCTGGTGTTATCTGCGAAATTGATTTCATGACTCACTCATGGGTGACTCCTTGCAGTCGAAAAACATATCCTCTCCTATGGATCAGCCACAATCCATTTAACCAGCTCCCAGCTGCTGGACATTA
Source organism: Delphinus delphis (assembly GCF_949987515.2). Lineage (NCBI taxonomy): Eukaryota > Metazoa > Chordata > Mammalia > Artiodactyla > Delphinidae > Delphinus > Delphinus delphis. Next base: position 10,918,298 of record NC_082691.1, read on the forward strand.
GACTATTTCTGACTTCCCATGTTATTGCCAATGCTGCGATGACCATCCTTGTGGCTGAATCTTTGACCTCATCCTCCAATATTTCCTGGAGAAAGTCCAGTCTGTGAATGTTGATTATTCATGCCAATGGTTAACGCCCTCCAGCACGTTTTATCATTTAAACTCCTATCAGCAACACGTGCATTTCTGTTTCCTCATTGTTGAGCACAGTCATTTACACACCCCGTCCCCCAAAAGAGATTTTTTTTTGGTCGCGCTGGGCAGCTTGCGGGACCTTCGTTCCCGAACAGGGATTGAACCCGTGCTCTCGGCAGTGAAAGCACGGAGTCCTGACCGCTGGACCACCAGGGAATTCCACCGCCCCACACCCACAGAGATTTAAACTGGGCCCGCAGGACAAAGCATCCCCCCTGTTACGGTGGGCAAGCTGAGAGCAGTTCAATGCTGCACCATTCCCTGACACCCGGAATAATAACAATGGTAATTTTAGAGAAAACATTTACAGAAGGGTGTGTTTGTGCTCTAATATATGTGCACTAATCGTCTTATCACCTCTGGAGGTAGGTGATGTTTTCATCCCCATTTCACCGATGAGGAAACTGAGACTCCCACCCCAGTCACAGAGCTGGTCACACGCAGTGTATCTGGAGGCCACACAGCTCCAGCACCCCTACCTAAGGCACCAGCATCTTGTAGAAACTTCCTGACCCCCTTTGGAAGAGGAGAGTGTATTGGGGATGGTGGGTGGCGAGGAGGACAGCCCCAGGGGTCACCCAGTTGGGGAGCTACAGGTCCCACAGGTCGTGGCCACCCCTTGGAGATTCCGAGTGGCCGGGAATGAGGAAGGAGCTTGCAGGTCCTGCCCCCTCAGAGTGGCCTGGGATCTTGACAGAGAGGCGAGTGGCAGGCGCAGAGACCCCCGGGCCCCTCCCTGACCTGAGTCTGACAACAGAGTGAGGAACGGCTTCTCTCAGCAAGGAGCGCTTGCACAGGGTGTCCATGAAGAGAGGAGGGGGTGGCAGTCACAGGCCATGGGTGTCTGGGGGCTTCCCCTGCAAGATCCCCGGATGGCAGGGGTCTGCACTGGAAGGCAGGTGGGCCAGGGGCTGGGTGCAGATGGCGGCTGAAACGGCTACTGGCACTTAGGTGTAGGGTGGAGCGAGGGCTGGGGCGAGGGGCAGTGGTGGAGGTGGAGGGCTTCGGGCTTAGCTCTCGCTCTCGGGAACTTCCTTTTTAGGCCACAGCAAACGCCTGCGCCCCGCATCCAGCACACGCTTCCCTGACCGTGGTCCTCTGTACCTATCCCTCTGCAGGGCCTGATGTCAACCCAGCTCTGGTGCAGCTGCAGAAGCAGGAGGAGGAGGTGACTGCAGCCAAGGCGGCCTCCTGGTCAAAGCGCCCTGCCCCGACGAGCACGGCCAACAGTGTCCATGTCAACTACGGCTTTGAATGTCCTGACAAGAGCGAGGGTGGCCTGGGTAGCTCTCCGCCTCACAATAGGCAGAAGCTCTGATGGAGCCGGAGCCCCTGTCCAAGTTCATCGGCCCTGACCTGAGGGGCCATGAGGGCTCCTCTGTGGGGGTCCCTTGACCCCCTCAGGGCCTGGGAGAGGCTGTCCCCACAGGAGTGCCCGTGACAGGTCACCCTCTGGCCATGAGGTCTCACCCACAGGGACACACGATTGTGATGGAGGTGGCGCGCGATGGCGTGGGTGTGATCTGGTCCTGACCCACCTCTTGAATTTGACGTGTGTCCTCCTCATGCAAGTTTTAAAACTTTAGTTCTGTGTATGTAAACATATAATATTATTGCACATTTAAAAGTTTTCCTTAATCGATATACTTGACCTATCCTTTTGCAATGAGGTGGTTTTTTTTTGCACGCAACATACATTGTTTTGATTTATTCATGTTGATACGTGGAGATCTAGTCCAATCATTTGAACTGCGACACAGCATTCCATTGTGTGAACGAACACGGTGTTTTTATCCATTGCCCAGCTAGTGGGCAATCACATTGTCCCCAATTATTTTTCTGCTATAAGTCCACAGTCACTTTTGTGGAATTCAGAGCTCCCAAAGCTCTGAAAACCTACTGTGTTTGTCTCTTTTTCTCCTGTAAGTTTGGGACAAACTCATTTGGTGGCAAAAACTGATCAGACAAGATGTATCTATTTATACTTTATAAATAGGATACTTACACTGTTCAACCAACTTGTTGTGAATAGTCATATGTTTCAGTGCATTAATGAGTTTGATTTCGTGTTGCTGCCCCAGATCCTCCTGGGGTCTAATAGCTAATGTACTGTAAGCATCAAATTACCTTTCTAAAAAATGTTCTAAATCCTGAAATTCAGCTCACCTATGGGATTTCAGGTATGGAACCATGGACCTTTGTGCTGAGTACGTGCTTACACGTCTCCTGTCTATGTGTGGGGCGCTACCATCGCTGTAGCACTGAACGGCATACAGTCAAATGCCTCCCAGAGAGGTTGCCCTGTTCACACCAGCGGTGGATGAGGGTGCCTCTCTCCCTGCACCAATACCAACAAAACGCTCCACTTACTTTTGAGAGGCAGGAGGGTACGATTATGGGTGATTATCCCTTTTTTAAAAACACTTTTTTAAAAGAAGACTTTTAAATTTTAGAATAGTTTTACAGAAAAATTACAAAGATAGTACAGAGAGTTTCTGTATGCCCCCCACCCAGTTTACCCTGCTAACATATTACATCAGTATAATACACTTGTCAGTGTACAATTAATGAACCAGTACTGATAATTACTACTAACTAAAGCCCATACTTTGTTTAGATTTCTGTAGCTTTTATCTAGTGTCCATTTTCTGGGCCAGGATCCCATCCAGGACACCACATAATACTCAGATGTTATGTCTACTTAGGCTCCTCTGGGCTGTGACAGTTTGTCAGACTCTCCTTTTCTTTGTTTTTGATGACCCGGACAGTTGAAGACTGGTCAGGCATTTTATAGAATGTCCTTCAAATGGGGTTTGTCTGGTGTTTCTCCTGATTAAACTAGGGTGATGGGCTTTTGGGAGGGAGACCACAGAGGCAGAGCACCGTTCTCAGCATATCGTGCCAAAGGTGCCTGCAGTCGCCACCACTCATCGCTGTGATGCTGACTCTGACCACCTGGCTGAGGTTGCAACGGCCAGGCGTCTTCCCTGTACAGTTATCTTGCACCTGTTTCCACGCTGTGCTCTTTGGACGGAAGTCGCTATGCACAGCCCACACTTAAGGAGGGGGGAGTTATGTTCCACTTCCTGGCAGGTGGGGTGTTTACATAACTTATTCGGAACTCTTCTGAACAGGAAAATTGTCTATTCCTCTCCATTTATTTATTTATTCGGTATGATATCTATATCAGTATGGACTCACGGATACTCATTTTGTACTTTGGGTTCTAATATACTACTTTATTTGAGGCTCAAATTGTTCCACGTTTGGCCATTGGGAGCTCTTTCAATTGGCTCCTGGGTCCCTTTGGCATACTCCCATCACTGTGGAATTTTTTCCCCTTTTTGAGCACTTCCTTACTTTCTGGCATTATAAGATGATCCAGGCTCAACTTGTATATTTCTGCCCCAGTCCTAGAGTCAGTCGTTTCTCCCAGGAGTTCTAGCCCTTCTATTGGAGATGGGATTAGAAACCAGGATCTGGGTGTTCAGTGTGTGCGTTGCTGCTGGGGCATTGTTGCTTCTGGGTCCTCTCAGCTGAGAGAGCAAGGAAACGTGTGTACACTGACCCATGTATGTACACATTTCTATAAATATTGCTATATGTAGCCATCTGTATCTATATTAAGCTAAACAGGAGTTTATGCTGATGCCTCCACCTCTAACCCATAACCACGCGAATCATTCTAGACTGCTCTCTTGCTTATCTGTAGCTTCCCATGCCAATAGTGAGAAGCCCGGCTGTACCACCCTCACCGTTTACATAATTGTTCATTTCCTCTGTACATATGTAGTAGTCTCAGAAATGATAACTCATATCCCTGTGGAAAACCACCTTAGAATGAAGTGTCTACTATGTACAGTTCCTTTAGCCTTTAGTCTTCCAGACACCATTCATTTCCAAAGTTACTTAGGTCAGCATCTTCTTCTACCACCCCTTTCAGAGAGGCTGTTTCGTACATTTTTAATACAGTTAGATTCTTGCGTCACATTCTTCCTTCCATTCTGGTGTTACAAAATCATGTGTGTAAAAAAGATTGTTGGGGGCGGGTAATCAAGAGAACACTATCCCTGGTTGACCCTCCAGCTGGACCCAGGCAATAGGAGACCCCTCACCCCTTCTGCTGTCCTTGTAATGTATGCTCTGCCTACCATTCCCACAGTGGGAGCTGTTTTCAGGGAAACAGCCTTGAGAGAGTAAGGTGTTGATGAGACCATCCAGTCAGTGTAGGTGACTGAACCCAGTTAAGGCTTCTGTATAAACTTTTAAGATTCTGGCAGAGTGGCTGCCCAGGCAAGCCTTGTAAGTTACTTCCCTTGCTTATTAAACCTGCCGCCTACCAATCTGAAGTGGTTTGCCTCTTTCTTCGGTCTCTCCTTGCCCTGGGTGTACGGGGGCTAGATTGTGAACGAACAAAGTTCCATTCAAAGTATAGGATAGACCAATGGGTATTAATGTGACAAAGTAGGAAACATTTATTGATTGGGTTTTCAGCTTCCATATTGCAACTAACCACTGAGAAACTACAATCTGTCGAATTTTGGTGTAGTTTCCAAGAATAATACTCACATTTATTTAAAAAGACAAACTACTATTTGTATGAGACTGGGTTTCTTTTTTTTTTCTTTTTTTTGCGGTACGCGGGCCTCTCACTGTCGTGGCCTCTCCCGTTGCGGAGCACAGGCTCCGGACGCGCAGGCTCAGCGGCCATGGCTCATGGGCCCAGCCGCTCCGCGGCATGTGGGATCTTCCCAGACCGGGGCACGAACCCGTGTCCCCTGCATCGGCAGGCGGACTCTCAACCACTGTGCCACCAGAGAAGCCCCAAGACTGGGTTTCTTATACTTCAATCAAAACAACATATTGCAATGCAGTGAATGCAGCAGATGAGAGAATCTTGCTGTCTTCAATTAGCTAGATAGTAAAGAGATTTGCAAAATTTAAAAGGATGCTATGTTTCTCATAAACTTTTACTGTTTTGAAGAACATTATTTCTTCATAAAAATATGTTAATACGTAATGTGTTTTTTATGGTTATTAGAATGCATAAAGAAATATTTAAAAATTTTCTCAGTTTTAATTTCCAATGTGGTAACTACCGATAAGCATAATCTACATAAAATATTGAAGACTCTCTGGAGTCTTCAATAAATCTTAAGTGTGAAAATGGGTCCTTTTTTTTTCTTTTTCTTTTGGCCGCGCCTCACGAAATGTGGGATCTTAGTTCCCTGACCAGGGATTGAACCGGGCCCTGGGCAGTGAGAGCTCAGAGTTCTAACCACCGGACTGCCAGGGAATTCCCAATAAATGGGTCCTAAGTCCAGAAAGTTTCAAAACCACTGCTCTAGGGCAATTTATCTGAGTTTGCCATTATTTACAATTCATTAGCGCCCATGCACTATGAAGATATATGTTAACGTGTAGATTTTAGGCCAGTAGAGATGCAAATCATTTCTATCCACTGGAAAAGATAATCTACATCATTCTGTAGGACACCAGCCAGCTTCATATCCCACCTAGCAATCTTACTCTGTTTTCTCAAAGTGTTGATAAATATCCAGTTTCTCCAAAAGCTTCTCCAAACTAGCTTTCTCATATCACTGGTTACTTTACTTAAAATGTATAAATATTTCACATGTGTTCATTATATATTTGTATGAGTGTTATATTTTTAGTTTAAGATTATGCTTTGACAGACACTTAGGACACGTATACACGCTGGGTGTATACTACGCATACAATGTATATACTACACACAAATACATACGTATGTGTATATTTCACAGGATGGCACGCCAGATTCTCTACTCTGCGCCTAGCTCTTTCCATTTAATATTTGTGCATGCACTCACTTTACATTCTTGTCTTTTTGTATCTATGCACTTCACCTTGCATTTCACCCACGACTCCGTCATTAACAGGACAGACACCACCCGCAAGCGCTCGCATTTCCTCTCCTGACGCGCCAGCAAAAGGCTCCCGCCGTCCCGCCTGGGGCTCGGGGCACCCAGTTGGGAACACAACCCAAAGACCACGTGACAAAAGCGAGGCTCACGTAACACTTGCCCGCGCTACACGTCTTCCGTCCGTTGCCAGCATGGCCACTAGGCGCCCTCAGTCCCGCAGCTCCGGGCTTTCTTGCGTTTATGGGCCCACGTCCGCTCCTCTGCGAGACCGCTCGGGAAGCCAGGGGCGGTGGGAGCGGGGCCCGCGTCAAGTCGGCTCAAACTCAGCCCAGCCGAGCCCTACCGCTGGGGCGAACTAGCGCGGACCGGAAGTTTCACGGGCGAGCTGGCTGCCGGAGCCCTAATCACAGCGCACCGGAAGTGGGCCCAGACCGGCGTCCGGGCCGCGCCCGCCGTGAGTGAGCTTCCCTCCGGCCAGCGACGCCATGGAGCCCGGGGCGGCGGAGCTGTACGACCAGGCCCTGTTGGGCATCCTGCAGCACGTGGGCAACGTTCAGGACTTTCTGCGTGTGCTCTTCGGCTTCCTCTACCGCAAGACGGACTTCTACCGCCTGCTGCGCCACCCGTCGGATCGCATGGGCTTCCCGCCGGGGGCCGCGCAGGCTCTGGTGCTGCAGGTAATGCGCGGCCGGCGGGAAGCTCGCGGTGGGGGGAGGCCGTGGGAGCCCCGACCCCGACCCCAGCGAGCGCGCCCCCGTAGTCCCCGACTCTCCGGGAGCCCAGACCCCTGTGAGACCGCCGCTCCGTTCGCTGCCGGCCTCAGTTCATCCTCTGGCGCTGCCCCGGACCAGCCTCCTGGGGCCGCGGCTTCAGCAGACATGCTCTTGGGGTATCAGGTATCAGTTTACTCCTTCCGTGCGAGAGGGGCTGGCTCTCGAGCAGCCTGGTACGACCGGGTGCACTTGGATATCAGAAGTAGTACATCGACGCTCAGGGCCAGGGTTAGCTCCCGCAGCGTGTAACCCCCTTCGAGGTGCCGGGGCCTGCCAGTCAGAGAATAAAAATAGTGCAGGCTAGACGGGGGAACGGGCGGCAGCACGGACACCTGCACCCCAGAACTGCGACGACTGGACGTGGAAGGGAGACTGTGTGATTGATGGGTGTGGTCCCCCTGTTCGAAGTGTGACTTTTCAGGTCAAAGACAGTCATAGTAGTACTTAATAAGTTTACATTTGAACATATATCTGTACATCCCAGGTTAAGTTTATTGTCTGTTTGAGGTACTAGTAATACTTATTCACTGACGTTGACAGGGTACTTGGAATGTAATAACCAAGAGTTTATGTACTGAATGTATTTATACTCTCAGCTGCCAGAAGCATTGGAGATACACTGGTAATGCAGATGGTTAAATAATGGTCTCTCTCCTTGGGATACTTATGCTCTAGTTAAGGAGGTAAAATACAGTAACAGAGAACCATGCAAGGCCAATTATGTGACAGAGCCCACTGGAAGGAAGGGAATAGAAATGATGGTTTGGAAATGGAGAAAAGTTTTATAGAGGAGGTGGGACTTTTTTTTTTAACATCTTTATTGGAGTATAATTGCTTTACAATGTTGTGTTAGTTTCTGCTGTATAACAAAGTGAATCAGCTATATGTATACATATATCCCCATATCCCCTCCCTCCTGTGTCTCCCTCCCACCCTCCCTATCCCACCCCTCTAGGTGGTCACAAGGCACCGAGCTGATCTCCCCGTGCGATGCAGCTGCTTCCCACTAGCTCTGTATTTTACATTTGGTAGTGTATATACGTCAGTGCTACTCGAAGAGGTGGGACTTGGATGGGATTGAAAGATGGTACTCAGTCAAGCATTGAGCCTGTTTCTAGGAACCTGAGAAGGTAGAAATGCTGGTGATAACCTCCTACGGTTCTGTAGCGTTTTACAGTTTATGAAGTGATTTCAAATGTTCATCTTCTGAAGACTTGCTACAAGCTGCAGGTTGGTCAGGTATTTTCCTCAGTGCCTGCATGAAGAAACAGAAGTTTACAATGTTTAACTACCAAAGATAACATGGTCAGGTGAGGAGTGAGGGTGGTATTCAATTTCAAGACTTAAGGCTGTTCCTCACCCTTGTAGTTGTTAGGTGCCATCTGAGTGATCAGAGAGCTGTGTGTCAGAGATGGTTTTTAGGAGGCCCTTATGTCAAATTAATGCTTTCATGGAAGACTGTGAAATAGATAAGGTTGAATTTTATGTGTCAGATGAGGGTGCCAGTTCAGCAAGGTTAGGTGATTTGATGAAACTCATCATAGAGCTGGAACTCAAAACTTCATTTTGCGGATTCCAGATCTTTCTGTTCTATTATTTAGCCAATCCATTGTAGGTTGGGAACACTTTTGTCTAGGGTGATTTTTTTTTTTTTTTTTTTTTTTTGCGGTACTCGGGCCTCTCACTGTGGCCTCTCCCGTGGCGGAGCGCAGGCTCCGGACGCGCAGGCTCAGCGGCCGTGGCTCACGGGCCCAGCCGCTCCGCGGCATGTGGGATCTTCCTGGACCGGGGCACGAACCCGCGTCCCCTGCATCGGCAGGCGGACTCTCAACCACTGCGCCACCAGGGAAGCCCCTGTCTCGGGTGATCTTTTGCAGAAAAGATGTAAAGGAGAAAGGAACATTTACTGAGCACCTAGTATGTACCAATTGTTATGTAATTTACATTCTAGGATGTTATTTATTTCTAACACAACCTGAAAGGTTGGTCTTTTCCCTTGTTTTACAGGTGAACTGACAGGTAATTCATGTAAGACACCTACCATGTTTCAGACACCCTTAAGGTTAAGACTTGGTGAACAGTTTAATAAAGTGGAGGTGGAGAGCAGGGCAGAGAGAGGGTTGGGATGGGCCAGAGGTGATCCAGGGTTTCAAACCTGGGCACTGTAATAATGATAATGCATTCACTGAACTGTCACCTGAGTTTAGGGGAAGAAGCTTAGTTGAATTGGAGATTGCAGGCAGAAGTCCCTTCCCACAGGCTGTTGAATTGTGGGGCTGGATTTTAAGGGAGGTAGAGGAATCTGAGTGGTTTGAAGGAGAGGAACTGAAGGTGGAGGATAGCCCTTTGGGGAAGGATCCCAGAGAAGGGATGGGAGAAGGAAGAGGCTGTGTGAGTGGGAGGGGGATGGAGGGAAGTGGGCAGGGCAGTAAGTTTCAGGGAAACCAAGGGGGACAGTTTCCAGCAGATGGTTAGGAGGGGTGTAGTGTTTTTTTAAAGTGGTTCTGAATCATCAGTATTGCCCAAGGAACTTTAAAAGAGCAGATATTCCCTGGGTATTTTGGTTGGGTAGATCAGGGTAAGTCCTGGGGAGCTGTTCTTTTATCCACAGAGGCATTTGGCAGTGGGGTGCTTGGGGGTCTCTTCAGAACTCAGGCAAAGAGGGTTTGGATGGGAGTATTGGGGTACTCAGTTCTGGAACCCAAAAGTTCTCCGTTGATATTTTGGGGTATGGGCTGTTGATGAGGTTTAAGCCTTCTCAGACTTTTCCTGCTCATTCTTAGGGCTTGCACAGTCTGAATGTACAGCTTGCCAGACCCTCAGCAGGAAAGATGCATGTAGAAATTGTATTCCACTCCATGATTTATTAGTATGTTTTAAGAAAACAATAATTTTGAATGACGTTCCATTCGTATCAGTGGATCCTCTGTGTTTATCCTGGAGTCCAGTTTGGCAAGCTTAGAGGTCCCCCCATGAGAGTCAGGAAAGCTGGCTCTATCTGTTCTGAGCTTGCTGGGAAGTCTTGGGAGAATCACTCTCCTCTCTGTCAGTTGAGAAGGTTGATTGGAGGTCAGGGACATCTCTTCCAGCTCCGCAGTCCAGGATTCTGAAATGAGTGCTGAGGTCAGTGGCGACATGAGAGGTGAAGCCAGGGGGCAGGCGGGGTGCTGAGTAAGCAGGGGTGGTGGGCGCCGCAGTGTAGTGAGGAACGTGAGGCCCAGGGTCCGAGGGAGGCCCCCGGCGTTTGGAGAGAGCCCCCCGGCGTTTGGAGAGAGCCCTTGCTGTTGCTTGTTTTCTGGAGTTAAGATGAAGATGTGTGGCGTCAGGAGGATGAATGGCTCTGAGGGCAACGGGTCTGGTGTCCGGTGTCACTGACGTGAGTATAAGAGGAGTGAGTCAGGGGCTCAGGTTCTCAGAAGAAGTGGAGAGAGATATTGTTTCCAGTTTTTAGCCTTAGAGCTTTACTTATCTTCCTCTGCCTACATCTCCTTTCAGTGTTTGGTGTGTTTCCTGTGTAATTTTTTACTTTCTTCTTTCACTGGCAGGACCTTGGGCAGGTTACCCTCTCCGAGCTTAGTTTTCCATTATCTTTGAAATGTCAGTGCTGTCTTCCTCATGGCGTTTTCACGAGGGTTTTGAGAGAATGTCTGTAAAAACATTGGCATAGTCAGTAACTTCTTTGGTTCTGTCTTCCTGCCCAGTGCACGCAACAGTTATTTAGCACTTGTCTGCATTCTAGCCCTTTGGAAACTGACTCCTACACACGTTAAAACATTTTTATTTTATTAAGACTGTTTTTTAGAGTAGTTTTAGGTTCAGAGCGAAATGGAAGGGAACGTACAGAGATTTCTCATGTCCCCCCTGCCCACCCCCGCCTCCCCCAGCGTCCCCTATACCAACAGCTGCCACCAGAGTTGTGCATTTCTTACAGTTGATGGACTTACATTGACATATCATAGTCACCTAAACCCACAGTTTACTTCAGGGTTCACTCTTACTGTTAATTTTACGGGGTTTGGACAAATGTGTGATGGCATGTAATCCTCATTATGGTACCACACGAAGTATTTTCACTGCCCTAAAAAAATCCTGTGCGCTCTACCTGCTGCCTCCAACCTCCCTCCCTGCATCCTCTGGCAACCACTGGTCTTTTTATTGTCTTTAAAAGTTTGCCTTTTCCACAGTGTCATAGTGTATGGAATCATACACTGTGTAGCCTTTTCAGATTGGTTTCTTTTACTAATATGCACTTAAGGTTCTTCCATGTTTTTTCATGGCTTAATAATAGCTCATTTCTTTCATCACAGAATAATATTCCATTGTCTGGATGTACCACAATTTGTTTATCCATTCACCTGCTGAAGGATATCATGGTTGCTTCCAAGTTTTGGCAATTATGAATAAAGTTGCTATACACAATCCGTGTACAGGTTTTTGGGTGGACATATTTTCAACTCCTTTGGGTAAATACCTTGGAGCGAGGTTGCTGGATTGAATGTAAGGGTCTTCTCCCACCCACTTTTCAAGGTGGATCTCCCAGCTTTCCTGTCTCCGGGAGGAGATACCATAGGATATATCTCCTGATGACCCTTCCTCCTGTCATTCCCTCTGGAAGGTGTGCCTTTCATTCAAGGTCTGATGCAGAGCGCCTTCTTCCAAGAAACTTCCTTAGCTCTCTTTCACCGGAAATGCTCGTTTGCACCCTCATTCTGATGGCATCACTTGTATTCGTCACAGCCTCTTCCTGTCAGAGTTGTCACATCTGGGTCTGTCCTGGCTGCACTTCAGGGTTATGTGCGCCCTTGAATGGTGCATACAAAAGGCCATTTTCTTGTGCACTTTTTGGATGGAGAGTCCCAGCACTTTTGTGGGTGTGACTGTGGCCCCGAAAAGATTAATGACTGCTCTACACACCAGAAAGTGGAGTTCTTCGAGGTTGGGAGCTGTCATTTGGATTTTGGGTGCCCCTTGCACATTGTAGGCACATCATGGATGTTTGTTGAATTCCCAGGCTAAGACCCGCACCTTCCCGCAGCTCATGCAGTGTGGGAAGATAGCAGCAGTCCAGTGAGCCGGCTTGTATTTTGTGGATTGAAATTCAACTAATTCCCATCTTCTCTTCTTTCGTCTGAGTTGTTGGTGCCTTTACAGCTCTCAGTACCAGGACAGCGTGTTCTTTGCGTTTTGAACAAGGCTCTCTGGGGCTATAAAAGTAATGACAGGTGAGACCATTTAGTTATGCATCATTTAGACTTGAAAGTTGGCCTCATAGGCGTGTAAATATTTTGAGCCTTGGCTTGTAAAGGTTTCACTTCCACTGATTTTGGAACTCCCCTTTAAAGATTGTTTTCCTAGCGGCATTTGGTGAAGTTGAAGTGCATTTCCATTTTGCCAATGGGAACATTTTTTTAGTCTACTGCTTTTTCATTCTTTATTTACCAGATTTTGCTGTATTTCTGCAGAATGTGTGGTACAGTACTGGGCGGATGAACTCATTGCAGGATTGCTGTTTGATTTTAGGTATTCAAAACCTTTGACCGCATGGCCCGTCAGGATGATGAAAAGAGGAGGAAGGAGCTGGAGGAGAAGATCAGGAGGAAGGAAGGGGAGGAGGCCGCGGCCGAGCAGGAGCCAGTCCCAGCCCCGGTTCAGGAGGTGGAGGTTGACTCCACCACAGACTCAGGCGGCCCTCAGGAGCCCCCCGGCCCGCAGGACGCCGTGCAGGAAGTGGCCCACCGCGCCAGGGAGGCAGAGCCACCAGGAGCGGATGCTGGCGCTGCTGAAGTCCCAAGGAGCCCGCCAGCTCTTCCCAAGTAAGAATTTCTACTTTGTGGCTTCTTTCTTTTCTTTTCTTTTTTTCATCATGGTTTATGACAAGATATTGAATATAGCTCCCTGTGCTATACAGTAGGGCCTTGTTGGTTATCGATTTTATACATGGCAGTGTGTATCTGCTAATCCCAGACTCCTAACTTATCCCCACCTCCCTTTCCCCTTTGGTAACCTTAAGTTTGTTTTCTGTGTCTGTGGGTCTGTTTCTGTTTTGTATATAAGTTCATTTGTATCTTCTTCTTTTTTTTTTTTAGGATTCCATATATAAGTGTTATCATATGATATTTGTTTTTCTCTGGCTTACTTCACTTAATATGATAATCTCTAGGTCCATCCATGTTGCCGCAAATGGCATTATTTTGTTCTTTTTTATGGCTGAGTAGTATTCCATTGTGTGTGTGTGTGTGTGTGTGTGTGTGTGTGTGTGTGTGTGTGTGTGTGTGTGTGTTGTATCTCACATCTTCATCCATTCATCTGTTGATGGACCCTTACGTTGCTTCCATGTCTTGCCTGTTGTAAATAGTGCTGTAGTGAACACTGGGGTGCATATATATTTTCAGATTAGAGTTTTCTCTGGGTTATATGCCCAGGAGTGGTATTGCTGAATCATACGGTAACTCTATTTTTAGTTGTTTAAGGAACCTCCATACTGTTCTCCATAGTGGCTGCACCAATTTACATTCACACCAGCAGTGCAAGAGGGTCCCTTTCCTCCACACCTTCTCCAGCATTTGTTATTTGTAGAGTTTTTAAATGACGGCTATTCTGACCTGTGTGAAGTGATACCTCACTGTAGTTTTGATTTGCATTTCTCTAACAATTAGTGATTTGAGCATGTTTTCATGTGCCTACTGGCCATCTGTATGTCTTCTTTGGAGAAATGTCTATTTAGGTCTTCTGCCCATTTTTCATTTGGGTTATTTGTTTTTTTATTATTGAGTTGTGTGAGTTATTTGTATATTTTGAGAATTAAGCCCTTGTTGGTTGCATTGTTCGCAAATATTTTCTCCCATTCCTTAGGTTGTCTTTTCGTTTTGTTTATGGTTTCCTTTGCTCTGAAGAAGCTTATAAGTTTGATTACGTCCTATTTGTTTATTTTGCTTTTGTTCCTTTTGCCTTGGGAGACTGACCTAAGGAAACATCGCTAGTTTTATGTCAGAGGTGGCCTCTTTCTTGCTTGACATCTGGTGGTTGGGTTTGTCCCTAAGTGGGTCTTACTTGGTAACACACTGACTCTATTTCAGCATTTAGTTAGCTCTTCATGTTTGCAAACTGCCTTACAGTGTGTAGGATGGGAGGTCAGGTGGTTTCAGTATTCTTCCTTTTTCTCTCTATAGGGTAAGGTAATAATCTGCCCACAGTCAAACAGCCAGTTAAGAGCTAGACCAGAGTTAGAGCGCTGGGCTCATAGAGTTATGCATTCCCGTGAGACCTGCCTCTCTGTGTGTCTTGACTCTGTTTTTTCCCTGCAGGAGCGACTGCTGGGACATGGGCCCACAGTCCTCTTGGTCTGACGTACACCCGAAGAGGTTGTCTGGAATGGGGGACTGCGGACCCAGAGTCCCCTCAGAGCCTGCCACTTAGTAAATGTATTACCTTGGGCAAGCTGCATCACCTCTCTGTGTCTCAGTTTTCTCCTTTGTAAAGCGGAGGTGATAATAACAGCACCTCCCTCAGAGGCTGTTGTGAATATTGAATGAGCCAAGGGTCATGCAGCTGATGAGTGGTAGGGCTTAGATCAAGCCCTGTGCTGTACGTGTCCTCACTTTTCAGGAGTTCTGCTTCCTGGTGCTTCCCTGCCCCTGTTTGGGTGAGAAGAGCTGATGCCTCCTTGTGTATGAGCTGTGGCAGTGTCTGAAAGACAGCATGCTGCTCCTGGCCTGCTCTGTTCTTAGGCGAATTTGCTCTCTTCCCTCTTTCATGGGACTGTTCCCTGCCCTCTCCTGGGTTTTCTCTCCCCCTTGGCCCTTCTCTGACTAAACTTCCCTTCTGTTCTTCCCTCTCCTTGCACTCTCCCTCTAACCTGTTTTGGGGACTCTTTGAATGTAGTTCCTAGTTAATGAAGCAAAGTGAACAACTTGGAGTGGCATAAAATGCGGAGTAGGGGGAAAATAAACTTTGTGGAGATAGGTTGGGGCAAGGCTGCAGAGTCTCAAAGTCCAAGTTCGACTGCATGGAGGGTCGGTGCCCCTAACCCCCTGTTGTTCAAGGGGGGTTAACTGTACATGCAGAGAAAAAGCCCAGAAGGAAATACATTATGAATAGTGGTGGAATTGTGAGTGTTTTTCATTGCCATCGTTGTCCCTTACTGTATTTTCTAATTTTTCTACAATGAACTATACACTTTGCTTTACTAATTTTTTTGCATTCTTTTTATAATTTCTAAAAACTCTATTGAAAGGGGGGATTTGTTTTTAATTCCTGAGTAATAGATTAGAGTAGCTGCCTTGTTATCTTGTAGAGACCCTATTTTTTATTCTTGGACCAATGAGTTGTATTCCAGGTTAGTATCAGCGTTAGTTTTACTAGTCCTGCCGTGGTGTAAGCACAGACTGAAGACTTGGGTGTGTTCCAGGAAACCTTAGTTTGGTGCTGCAGGCTCAACGCTTCCATGGACTGAACCTTCTCAGCCTTCAGGTATTCACTGGTTTTCTATGAACAAAACAAGAAATTGTGGCCCACATCTCTCTAGTTCCATCTGAAAGGCTGTTCTGTGGCAGATCTGAAATGGAACATGAAAGCCATCCTTATCTTTGTTGTAGCTTTTGTGGCCCCCCAAGTCGCTCCAGTCAGTGCCCAGAATTGCTTATCCTATAAACCGTAGATCTGGGGGTTCTGTTAATTAAATAACTTAAGATAGTTGTTCTTCAGGTGACCACACAGAAGCACTGCCTTTGTGGGGCACCCTGTCCAAAAACCAGTTACATACCTAGAATCTGGGTCTGACGTTGCTGACTTCTGATTACTCCTGCTTGCTACCCATTTGCTGGTGGTTCTGCCCAGGATTAGGTAGTGGTGATGGCAACTTCGCTCCATCTACAGGCAAATCACACTTTGGAGTCAACCCCCTGTCCCCAGCCTAGGCCCTGCCAACCGTGGGTTAAAGTTTTTGAAGTGTACATTTTCATTTATACATAAAATAAAGTACAGATTTTTATACATAAAGCCACATGCCACCACCCTAGTGCTCAAAGTGCCCAGTTTTATTCCTTAGAGATGAGAGAATTTGGGTACACAAAAATTTCCTTGACCATACAAGATAGCTTTGAGAGGTGCACATACTCTGCAAAGGAGCTTCACAGTTTATGAGTTATCCGTAGTGAAGATATTGTAAAAAGTGCTGCTTAGAGCCCCAGTGTTTATATTGTACTTGACCCAGTGATCTGTGCTCAAAGGACTTCTAGGGAGCTGGGAAGCTTTCAGAAATGCTGATGACATTACTAGTGCTGTGGAAGGAGAGAGGGATGCAAAACCAACAGCATCAACGTCCTAATCCCTAAGTCGGGCACCTCTCAGAGCTGTTGGTGGGGTTTGCTTCTTGGGTTCCATCTGTGTCTGGTCCCGCTTCGGTGGCCATAGGTCCTGCAGTTTCCCTCTCGATCTGCAGGTGTCGCTGTAGGCAAAACAGTGATAACTGCATTTGCTTGTGCTGGGATGCACAAGCAAAATGTACAAAAGGCTGTGCCACCTCTGGCTTTTGCCCTTATAAATCACAAACAGGATTCTTTAAAAAGAAGGAAAGAAAGTAGCACTGAGAGTAAATTACAGTTGGCGCTGAACAACACAACCTTGAACTGCACAGATCCACCTATACATGGATTTTTTCCCGTAGTAAACGGTACAATACCACAGAATCTGTGGTTGGTTGAATCGTGGATGTGGAACTGTGGATACAGAGGAGCCGCTCCTGCGCTGTCGGTGTTGAATGGTGGTACGTGCCCTGAGTCCCTCCCGAGCTACCCCTCTGTCCTGCACAGGGAAGCAGACAGCAGGGCCTCGTGAGAAGGGCGTGTCATGGAACTACTTGATGTGTTGACCCATCTGGTGAAGTCCTGGTAGAACAAGGGTGTGTTAGAAAGCTGCTCAGTGCTTTCTTTTATTTTGGGTGGCATGGCCTTTGTGTCCAGCTGTTACAGGGATCCATCTTAGGAAAGGGATGGTGTAGTTTGGAAGAGAAGTTTCAGATTTCTAATAGTATCCTCAGCAAATGCTTCATCTTCATCACACCTGGTTCGTTTGCCCCAAGCACAGCACTGTTCACATTCTTCAGTGCTCTTGTCCATGCAGCAAGGCCTTCCAGCGCCTCTGTCCCTCTGCTCCCTGCCACAGGTAACTGCGTCTCCTCTGAGCCTGGGTTTCATCTTACATCTGTTTATGGCTAGTTCTTACATCTTTCATTTTTGGGGCAGAGACTTACTCAGCCCCTCTCAGCTCCCAGCTGTGTGTTAGGTGAGCATCCGATGCGTGCTGAGTTCATTCCTTAGTGCCTCTCCTTTGGTTCTACTCACCCATGTCTCGTGATGTCTGTGGCTTAGATGTCCCTTAGGCAGGCTGTCACAAGAGCCAGAAGGGTGCTGCTCTCTGCTGGGGCATCCTTTCTGTGTGCAGTCATGCTGCCTGAGAGCTGGCTTCCTGGATTTGTCTCTAAATGGGGTCCTTCCTTTGTTGGTCCCTGCTTTTTCAGGTGCCCGTTGCAGGAGGCCCTTTGATAGAGTCACGTGGACATACCGGAATGCTACCCCAAATACCCACCCTGTTGGCTTATGGTGAAGATTGACTGAGGTCAGTGTGTAAGACCTGGTGAGCAGGATTCCTGGTGCATAGTGAGCCCTCAAGTAGGTACGAGCTGTTCTCAGTATTGCTTTTCTTAACTTAAACAAGAACAAACTGTTTTTCTTCCTCATTATGCTCAGTGTAGACTATTTGGAAAATAAAGATAAGTGTGTAAAGAAGAGAAAACGTCCTACCACTCCCTATTAACTTTCTGGGATATTTCTACAGTTTTTTCTATGCATATAAACATGTGCGTGGGTGTGTTTGAGCACACACACACACACACACACACACAACAAAGTATGCTTATAACATTGTCTTACACTGTGGCTTCTGTTTTGCTGAACATTGTATGCTGAGCGGTTCCTGCATCCCTTTTGCTGATTTTGAATTCATGTTGTACACTGTTGAGTGTTGTGTGCCCAAGAGGTTCTTTTGCTCAGATGAGGTTGTTGGCTGTAATCACGCACTCAAGAGAATAGTAAACAGAAAGCCAGCAGTCCAGGGATGTCTGCCAGCTTTCCCCCACTGGGGCTCTGCTGGGCCTGCCGGCCTCAGGGTCTGTTTTCAGTCTCATCTGTTATAGAAGCTGTTCTTTCACCCAATTCGTCCTGAAACTGCCCCTTCTCTAAGGAACCTCAGGTGTAAGTGGCCTCAGGGATTTGATTTAAATCACAGATGAGGAAAGGTTGTTTGTTAGAAGTATTTTTTTTCCTCTAGAAGCATTGTGTTTTTGTTTTCATTTTGCAGTTCATTTCTAGCTTATAGGCTTCATTTTTAGAAGAGATTGGCCTGTATATCTTACAGCGATGACTTATGTTGAGTTGGTTGGATACTGAAGCCGGATGGTAAAAATGACCTGGCGTCCTAGCCTGTGAGAGTGAGCATGTTTTTGGGCCGGAGGAGGAGGCCAGTGAGACTCCCCCAGGGTACTCTTCCCCCTGGGAAGTGTGTACTTCCAGATGCCAGAGCCCAATCGGCTTCCTTTTAACAGATGGAGAAATGGAGATGAACAGTGGTGAAGTGCTTTGCTTGAAACCGTAGTTAGAAAGGAGGGCCAGAGTCATGGGGAACTGAAGCAGTTCCCAGTGCGCTTAGAGGCCCAGACATGGGTATGTTCGCTTTGCTGTTGTTAAGAAAAAGGAACTATTACCAGAACTATCTAAGAGATACTTTTCAAAACTAACACAACCAGTATCTAATTGAATATTTTTCTATGTCACTAAAGAAGTATAACTTTTTATGCTAGCTTTTTTTTTCTTTTCCTATTGAAAAAAAGGTATATGCACCTTGTGGAAAATGTATTAGGTTGAATTTAAATACAAAGGTGAGTAGACAGAAGAATGCAGTGAATCCGCGTGTACTCACTGCCAACCCTGTGAAGTACACCCGGCCACTTCTCCCCCTCCTGTGTTATTCAGAAGCAAATTCTACCTCATCATTTCATCTGTAAATGTTTTCAACCAGTGTTTAAACTTCCAGTTTTCTCATAATGTCATAATTTTTTTAAAAAAAGTTTACATCTATAATAAGGCTCCAACCACATATCACTTTGTAGCTGACTCTCTGTTTCTCTTGCTTTTATTCTCTCAAAATTTATTTGTTAAGAAAAAAATCAGGTTGTTGGTATGTTGAGTTTCCCACTCTCTGACTGTTATGTGGTGTAGTAAATTGGCAGTTGGATTTAGGGTCAATACTTTTGAAAGTTATAAGCCTGTGTAATGAAAGTGAATTCTCCCTAAGGGCAGCCATTGTGTGTACTTTTGTAAAAGTTTTCTGTTTTATAAACTTTTTATTTTTCATATTCGTTTATGTATATGTTCTCTGTTGTATACAATATGCTGTGTGTGGACTTCTAGTTACATCCCCCCGAGCAGCTGACAAGCAGCTAACAAGGAGGCAGTCTCCCTGTTGCCAGGTGCCATTTTTCCTGCTGTGCGTTGTATCTGTCCTCACATCTGTGGGGCTTTAAGATGCTGATTCCTGGGCCTGCCCCTGGAGATCAGATTTAACTGGCCCAGGTGCGACCATGTGTCAGGATTTTCAGAAGCTTCCCAGGTGACTCTGGCTGTAACCAAGAGTCAGACTTGACTACAGTCTTTCTCTCGACTCCCTCAGAGTTCTGTCCTGTGGATGTGGCGTCATTATTTAGTGAGTCTCCACAGGCAGTGTTATTAGGTTGTTTCCAATCTACTGCGGTCACAAATGATGCTGCAGTGACTGTGCTGTATGTGTTTCTTGGAACATGTGTATGAATATCTGTTGGACGAATTCCCAGAACAGGAATTACTGGGTCAAAGGGTATGAAGTGTGTAATTTTGATGGATGTTGCTAAAGTGGCCCCAGAGAGATTGTACCAGTTTGTTCTCTCACTGCCAGGCTGTCTGATGGTGGGTACCTGACCCACCCCAGGTGCCAGCCAGCATCCCTAACCCATTTCTTGGCTGCTCGCTCTTTTGCTTCATTGGTTTTATTTGAAATGCCATTCACTGTGACGTATGTTGGGTTCTGATTGGCTCTGTGTATGTTTCTGTGTTTTTTTCCTTTTCTATTCCATTTATTCATAGATACTAAACCATTTGTTCTATTTGTTTGCCAGTACCAAGCTGTTTTATTTACCATAGCTTCATTATGATACATTTTAATACTTGGTGGGACTAGTGTTTAATCCCTTGCCCCCAGACTTTTCTGGAAACTTTTTCCATGTGAAAATTCTGTTGAAGTTTTCATTGGGAATACATTAAATTTATGTTTTGAATTGGAGAGAAATGACAGGTTTACATTATTGAGTCTTTCTGTCTAAGAACAGGGTGTATTTTATTTATTCAAGTCTTGTTTTATGTTCTTCTGTAGAATTTTAATGTTTTTATTCAATAAGCCCTGTACACCGATACTGAATTCTCTATTTTCTGATAGTTTCTCTGTTGATTTTCTTGGATTTTCTAGGAATATAGACTCTTCAGTTTTTATTATAGTATTTTAGTGACAAGTATATTTAGTAATAAATACATTTTTAATATTTTGAATTTTAAATGTAACTTCATTTTTTTTCTCCCTCTCAAAATGTGTTGCCCCGAGCACCTGGAAGGATGGAGCTGACACTAGCTGCAGAGGGAAGGGGTCGGGGGCGGCTGGTTCTGAGGCTGACAGGTTAGCCTTTGGCCACAGCGGGGTCTCCGGGGTCCGAGAAGCTGTGAGCCATGTAGGTGGAGTCTGAGGGGAGCAGGACTGGAGGTCGGAGTTTGAAAAACATCGGCATATCAGTGGGTTTAAAGGCACAGACTGGATGAGGTCACCGAGGCAGTGAGTGTATATGGAGAAGAGGTCCAAGGATTGAGAGCCGGGGGGTCGTACATGAGGTGAGGGGCCGTCTCCCTCGGGGGCCAGGAGAGCGGGGTGTGTGACCTGGGGGAGCAGGCCCGAGCAAGGCAACCAGGAGAGTGTCCTGTCACGCGGGAGGAGGCCAGTGGTGACACGCGCTGCACCGTCACATGCGCTGTTACTTCACCCTTCGCTTGCTCCCTGCAGCCGTCCAGCCCTGAAGTCCTCAGCTCGCTCATCACCCCTTTCCTTTGGGATACACTCCTGACCTGTCCTCTGGTTTCTGTT
This sequence comes from Delphinus delphis, assembly GCF_949987515.2. Lineage (NCBI taxonomy): Eukaryota > Metazoa > Chordata > Mammalia > Artiodactyla > Delphinidae > Delphinus > Delphinus delphis. The sequence continues at coordinate 10,939,386 of NC_082691.1, forward strand.
TCTGCGGTTGGCTCACCTTGTGGCGGGTGCTTCTCTGGCCTCTGGCTCAGACTGCACCCTTGTCTCTGGCCCCGGGTGGCGGCTCCCGTGTGTGTCCCCGTGTAAACTGCCTATTTTGTATCTAGTTCTCTCACCGGGGAAACCAGGAGGAGGGCAGTCGGCAGAAAGTGCAGCTTTTCTGTTACTGTGTGCACCTTGGTCTATTTATCTTGTCCACTGTGTGTCCAGTGCCTGGAACGTCCCTGGCGGCATAGTTGGCACTTAGTAACCAGCTGAGTGAGTGTGTCATTCAAATTAAAAGTCATGTGAAAAAATGATAAACCTTTGAATTTTAACATATCTAATGAATTCCATTATCCAGTAACATTCAGTTTTTCTTGAATTTTCATAGTTAGGGCTTTCACATTTTCTATGTACTGTTCATCCCTGTCTTCTTTTAGGGCAACTCAGTGTTCTGTAAACTCCCTAATTGAGTCCTGTGTGGTCATAGAGCCCTGAGGCCTCTGTCGTTTCCCTGTCTCTGTACTGAAGGGCCAGGCACTCAGCTTCCCTAGTGGTGAAGAACCCTCTAGGGACAGAGCCCGGGACTGGGAGTCAAGAGCCCTGGTGTGAGCAGGCCTTGGGCCCTGTAGGCTGTACTGCAAGGGAGTGGGAGCAGGCCTGAGTTTTTTGTCTCTTTTTCTTAAGCCAGGGAACCTGCCCTCCTGTGGGTAAGTGGAGTCCTGGGAAGGCCTCTGCGTACAACAGGTGAGGGCTCAGCAGTTGGCTGACGTAGGGCTGCGAGGCACGGGTGGCTTCATCTCCAGGCTCACTTTGAGAACCCCTGGAGAAGGATGTCTGGGATGACTCAGCTCTGAATCCTGTGTGTCTGGTTGGTTGTGAGCCTGGGTTCTGAGTATCTCTCGAGGGTCAGGTCCGTGGCTTCGACAATGTGATGGAATGGGGCCAGTCCTTAGCTGAGCAAGGGCCACCACGTGTTCTCGCATATAGCCCTCAAGGTCCATTTATTTTGTGGTCTCTAAAGAAAACTTTCATTTTTAGATAATTAAGATCTGCCCCCAAAAGTTGCAAAAATCATGCACAGGACCCCATACATCCTTCTCCCAGCATGCCAGATGTCTGTGCCTCCTGTAACCCGGGGCTGCTGTGAGCGCATCTGAAGACCTTGTTCCAGTTTCATCCATTGTTCCAGTAGTGTCCTTTCTCCCGGGCCAGCGTTGCATCCGTTGTCGTCACTGCATTATGGGCACGTCTCGTCAGTCTCCTCTATCTGGCACAGTTTCTTAGTCTTGTCTCTCATGACCTTGACCCTTTTAAGGAGTACTGACTTCTTTTTTTCCTTGGTAGAATGTCTCTCAGCGTGGTTTTGTCTGATGTTTCCTTGTGACTGGCTAAGGCTGCCGCAGTGGCTGCTTTTCTTCTGTGCTAAAGAGTTGCTATTTTCCCTTTTGTGATTAATAAGTGCCTTGTGTGGAGATACTTTGAGACTCTAAATATCTTGTTTCTTCTCATACTTTGCCCACTAATCTTAGCAACCATTGATTATTCTTGCCTGAAACAGTTATTGCTATGGTGTCTGCCAAATTGCGATTTCCTGTTTATATCCTTCTTTCTACATTTATTAATTGGGATTATACTGCTAGGAATGGCTTTTCTTTCTCCTCCACTCACTCACTCATTCATGCACTTGTTTGTGTGTGTCACTGTGTCCTTACAGATGTTGACTACATAGTTATGGCCCCACTGTCTTGGGTTGTTGCTCAGGGTGCCCTTCAAATGGGCTTGTCCTTTTGACATGTTCGCATCGTTTTTTGAGCACTCCTCTGTGTGCTCGCGCCACAAGATGTTCCATGTCATCCTGCTGTGAAGTCGGCTTTTTCTCCAAGTGGCCTTCGCTTTTTTTCTTAAATTTAAATTTATTTATTTATTTTTGGCTGCATTGGGTCTTCGTTGCTGCGTGTGGGCTTTCTCTAGTTGCAGTGAGCGGGGGCTACTCTTCGCTGTGATGCGCGGGCTTCTCATTGCGGTGGCTTCTCTTGTTGTGGAGCACGGGCTCTAGGTGTGCAGGCTTCAGTAGTTGTGGCATGCGGACTCAGTAGTTGTGGCTTGCGGGCTCTAGAGCGTAGGCTCAGTAGTTGTGGCACGTGGGCTTCAGTAGTTGTGGCTCGCGGGCTCTAGAGCACAGGCTCAGTAGCTGTGGCGCACGGGCTTAGTTGCTCCGAGGCATGTGGGATCTTCCTGGACCAGGGCTCGAACCTGTGTCCCCTGCATTGGGAGGCGGATTCTTAACCACTGCTCCACCAGGGAAGTCCCCAGCCTTGGCTTTTGATTGGAGAATGGTCTGAAATCAAGGATCTGGGCACCAGGTGTGCTGTCGCTGCTGGTGTCCTGGCTTCTAGGCCTGTTTTATGCCCATTTCCTGGTTACTTTACCCTCTGAAACCATCCTGCCCAACTTTTCACTTCCAGTTTTCTTTCCTCCCTTTTGAAAAATTCATGGTATGGATTAAGAGTGTGAATCTCGAAGTCAGAAGCCCTGCATTCAAATGCCAGCTCAGACCTTGCTGAGTCATCTGGCCTTCAGGCCTTAGTTTTCCCATATGTCAGGTAGGGGTGATGATTCTCAGCTTAAAGGGTTGTTGTGAGGGTTAAATGAGAGAGTAAAATGAGAGTGGTCAGCACAGGCTGAGTGCTCAGTTGGGTGCTTTCATTCAGCAAGTATTTATGGAATGAATGCTTGTGTAGGTTTGTTTCAGGGCCTGGGGCATGTGGGGTTTGGGAGTGCCAGCCTGGTGGGGCCTCTGGCCGGCTGGTGCAGGGGCAGCGCCTCCGACGCCTCCTTGATCCCGAGCTGCTCTACAGCTGGAGGGATGCGGGGAGAGAGGAGTGGGTGCTTTGCTGTCCCCAGTTAAAGGAGCAGTCCTGGTTCTAGCAGTATGTTCTGCTTCCGACAGCAAGCACCCCGCTCATCGCCCATCTCTGGGTGGCACTGTCCTGTGTGGGGTTGGAAGGAACTTCTCCTCCTCCTCTGGCGTAACCTTTCTGCCTTTCTTGGCCGGTTCTTCCGTAGAGTGGGGTGTGGCTCGCAGTAAGTGCAGCCTGGGGGCTGGTGAGGGGGGCAGTTGGAAGGAAACCAGCCAGCGCCCCTTAGTTTTCTGCAGGGGTGGCCACGAGCCCCCCAGATGCTTAGACAGAATCTTCTCTGCGGGGGAACGGCAGGAGGGGTGGGAGACAGGTCTGGGCTGGTCCCCCCACGAAGCCCTGTGCCTTGGGCACCCGATCCGCCCCTGCCAGTGTCCCCGGGCAGGAAGACAGGCTCCCTGAGAGCTTTCTGTTCTGCTGCTGCTGGAGCGTTGCAGTAAGTGGGTAGGTAGGACTAGCTGTGACCTAAAAACACTTGAGCATTTTCAGGGCGTCCCTGGGGAAAGCTGAATAAAGTAGGAGGAATGTCATTTCAGATGCTCATGTTCTCCCAGGAGAACAAACTTCCAGGCCTCTTCTTGCCTCTTGTTTCTGAAGGCAGTGCTGCTGACTCTGTGAGCCTGGTGCCTACAAGCTGACCTTGTGACCTTGGTACCTACGGGGTGACCCCATGACCCCAGTGCCTGCATGCTGACCCCATGACCCTTGTGCCTACATGCCTGGCAGGATGGGTGCTGCACAACACGGTGCAGTGACAACTGGTTTCCTAACTTGCTTCGTGGGACTGCCCACCCCTGCCCACTCTGTTGGGTCCGGAGTAAGAGAACAGAAAGAAGTCTCTTCTCCTTCCCAAGAAAAACAAGTCCCAAGCTCTCCAAACAACAAAAGCAGCAAAACTCATGGAAGTACCTCGCAGAGCTCAGAGTCAGGAAGGAGGGGGATGGTTGCCACACAGCGGATGTGGGGTGTGGTCCCTGTCCTCCAGCAGGTTGGCAGTGCCCTCTTAGCGACACAGAGTAGATCTCACTGTTACCAGCAGTTTTCAGGTTTAGGCTGAAATCTGATGAGGAGGATGGTAGGGAGAGCCCTGCGAGCGAGGGTGGCCCTGGGCCCTACAGTCGCAGTTGGCTGCAGGGTAGAGGCTGTGCCCCTGGGTCCCATGATCGTTTCTTTACAGACTCTGCCTCCTTGTGCCAGTCTCTTCCCCACTTTGTGGCTTTGTGGCCAAGCGCCTTTGATTTTGCTGCTGCAGCCTTTACTTAGATCTGTCTCCCTTGTACCCCTTTAGCCCTAGAACTTCCTTTTTCCTTAAAACCATTTTTTTACTGGTGTTTTGAAAAATGCCGCATGCAGATGTTTAAAGAGATCGCAATAGCAGAATGGGGGGCCGTGGAACATCAGTCCTCCTCTCACCATGACCCCACCTCCCTGTTCTGTCTGCAGAGAGGCCCCCCGGCGTGAGCCTGTCACCACAGGGACACCACAGGGGAAGTCTGTGAGGATCCAAGGGTGCTTATGTGCTCCTCTCCCCTACTTTTTAGAAAAACAGGTTGTATGTTTTAGAGGAGTTTTAGGTTCCCAGCAAAAGTGAGCAGAGCACAGAGTCTACACGCAGCCCCGCTCCCACACGCACAGCCTCCCTGTGTCACCATCGTGCCTTTCGGGGTGATTTCCTGGGGGGATAGCGCGCTGTGTACACTGCTCATCCCTGGCTTTTTTCACACGGTGAACCTTATAAATGTGTCCTCTTCAGTGCTCTGTGTGCTTTGGAGCGGCCACCTGGCGTGTTCCTCTGTGTAAACTGTGCTCAGTGACTCTGTCTGCTCCGTCGGCCTCGTTTCTCATGGAACTAGAGGAGAACAGTGACTAAACAGACTGTGAGATTCTAACAGTCCTAAAAATACCTTCCGAAGTAATGTGTATTCACTGAGGAAAATGAATGAGGGGGCACAGACTGTCCAGAAGCCCAGGAGTGGGCGTTGCCTTTTTTCCAAAAGGCTTTTGGTTCATAGAATAAAAAAGAATGAAAGCTGACACGCAGATTTGGGCATCTCCAGTCGCGAATGTTTCTGTGGCAGGTGTTCTTGGAGCATCAGTGACTCACTGGTCTGCGCTGTGGCACTGTCACCTGGTGGTCCTGGAAGAGAGAAACGTGTGATTTAACCCAGCATTTACCAAATCAGTTAGACCACAGGGCCTTTTCCTTCCTTCCTAATTGGCCTGCTGTCACCTTGAGGGACTTTTTTTTCGGAGGAGCCTGAAAGGTTATAGAAGTACTAAGTTCTCATTTATTTCATCCAGAAAATATATTTCTTTGAAGTTTTTCATTAATTTTAATTTACACAATAGTTAAAGAGTACACTCAGAAGCACAGGTAAATCTCAGGCCCCCTTTGACCGCCCCGATCGCAGTTTGCTCCCAGAGGCAACTGCTCTTCTGGAGCTCACCTTTTGTGTTTGTTTTTTTAATTTCAGTGATCACAGGTTTTAGTTTCTCAGATGGCTGGTTGAGTTTTCGGAGTGCAGTGTCCCTCCCGTCACTTGGAAGGGTGATCGTGTCTGTTGTGGAGTCCTGGTGCCCGGTTCCCTCCGTGGCTCTCAGCAGCACTTCTTTCCCTGTAGAGTTTGGTGGCCTCCGCCCTGGGAAGCTGGCTTTTCCCAGGGTTTGGTGATTCCTGATTTTGTGTTCATTTTTGTGCTTGAGACTCCTGTTACCCTGTCTGTGAATGCTGTCACTGTTCCACACCTGGTCTCTAGAAATTTTTAGGCAGTGGCCTAGGGTGTCCTGCGCTGGTTGCTGTTCTGCAGGAATGGAGTTCCACTTCCCGGCTGTCACCAGACATGTCCCCACACTCTCTGGGCTGGGTGCCACTTGGTTCAGATTTTGTATGTGTTGGGAAGGGGGCAGGAGGTGGACTCGTGGCCCTTCTGTTGTCCTGCCTTCAGCACGCTGGCCCTCCTTATTTGGGAGAGACCAGAGCTGGGTCCATCTCTGCATCTTTGACCCCTCCACGCAGACTGGGGCTTGAAGCCTCCTGCTTGGTCTGTGGCCTTTCTCCATTCCACTTAGTCTCATACACATTCATGCAGGTATGTAAAATACTTCCCTGAAGCCTGGTGGCCTCCTCCCTCCCTCCCTGAGGCTTCGAGTCACTCAGCCCCATCTCAGGACCCAAGCTCGTTGGGTGCTTTCTCTCCGGTCCCTGTCCTCCTGCAAGCCTCATGCTCTGCACTTCAGACTTCTGCCCAGGGGGGCGTCTCCTGCTGTTCCTCCTCCATCCTCGGCTCATCCCCTGATGTCTCTGTGGACCTTCCTTCCCCTCACAGGAGGATGCTGCCCCTTGCGCGCCGGCTCCTTTTCTGTCGGCCTCCCTCTCCGGCCTGTGCACGCTCGCTCTAGTGCTGTCCAGGCCGGGCCTCCCTGAAGTCTCTCGGGTGCATTTTCCCAGCATGTATCACTTTCTGCATATCAGACTTCATTCGTGTGCGTAAGTACGACATAGGCTTGAGGGGTGTACCCTGCAGCTAATTATCCGAAGCAGGTTGTAAGTTAGAAACCCAAAAGGTTATCCTGCCTGAACTGCCCCCTCCACGTGCAGCCTGGCCTGCTCTCCTGATTCTGGGGAGGGAAGTACTCTGGGCACCGGCGCTGCCTCCGTCCACCTGCTCAGCAAGGTACCATCTCAGCACAGGGCTCACCCCCGTCTCTGCTGAGGAGTCGGGGCCACCCCTGCATGCTGCTGAGGGCCCCCCGACCCCGTGATCTTCCCTCTGTCCCTAGTCACCAGCTCACCTGGGCCCAGACCTGGAAGGCCCCTGGAATACTTGGTAGATTTAGCCACATACTGCTTAGTAGTGGTTCTTGCAGGCCTGATGGTGGTCTGTTCAACCACCAGCAGGCGAAGTAATACTAGTTAGCTCCAAGTCATGAGGTTGAGCTGGAGCCCACCAGACACCCCGGGCCTGTCTTACAGTTGAGGCTGCTACCCCCTCAAAGCTTTCACTTCCATCCCTGGGCAGCTTCTGGCCGACTCTAATTCAGAACCGCCTGGGGAAGGGGGTTCGGAGAGACGGGCCCCCTTAGCCAGGGTGGCACAGCACACACATCTGTTATGGGTGCAGTTTTCAAGTGCAGTCTGGTGTATTTTTACAAATGAGCATTGCCGTGAATCACCACCCAGAACAAGATATTCCCAAACGAGAAATAACTGGAAGTTTCCCCACGCGCTCCTTCTGTGTGCCACCCACTCCCTTACAGTCGCTGCATATTTGTGTGTCCGTGATTTTGTTAGATAAGCCAATGACATTAAGGCTGCGCCGTCTGCATTCCTACTGCGAGCCTGTCCCCACAGCTGGGCAGTGGACTGTGTGTGCCGAGCTTTTGAATTTTTACTCTTTGGAAGATGAGATACACTCATATTTTAATGTTTATTTCTTTTATCATGTGTGAAGTTGTATGTAGTGTCATGCATTTGAGGGCTGATTGTATATCTTTTTTCTGAGAATACTGTATGTCTTTTGCTCATTTTTCTGTTAGGGTTTGTTACTTTTTTCAACTTTTAAGAGCTCGCTCTCTGTATTGGGGAAATTAGACCTCTATCTGTAATATATTATAAATATTTTCCTCCAGTTTGTCTCTTGACTTGGCTTATGATAGGTTTTGCTCCAAGCAAAACTTTTTTTTAATATTTAAAATGTTTGTTTCATAAACTTTATCAGTTTTTTTTTTTTTTTTTTTTTGATTTTGAGTTAGAAAGCTTTCCCTGTGTTGAGTTCAGGAAGGATTTCACCCATTTTCCTGTGGTACTTGTGTGCTTTTTTTCTATAGTTCTGTGAAAATAACCCTTGTGTAGTATCATTTTTTATATCTATGCCTCTGATCCATTTGCTCTCTTTGTACGTGTGAGGCGTGGATCCAGTGTTACCATTTCCGAAATGGCTGTTCAGGTGTCCTTATGACATCTGTTAGGGACCGCGTTTTGCAAGAGGACTTGACAGGTCTGAGCCCCAGGGGATGTGAACCTTTGGCTCAGCCTTGGTCCTCCCTGAGGCACTGGTGACACTGCCCGGGTCCGCACATCGTCCAGAAGGCGTGTCCCACGGGCCACTAGACTCCTGCTGAGCGGTGCTCCTGCCAGGGAAAAGCTCCCTCACTTCCCTCTTTTAGGGTGCCTCTGAGGCACCGCTTCAGCACCTACTCCCCGAACGTGTCTGAGCGGACTTGACTGCTGAGCCTGGGTCAGGGACAAGGCGGTGGCAGAGCTGTGTGCCTGTGGACAAGTCACAGTTCTGTCCTGGATAAATGAGGGGATGGTGCCGGATGATCTCTGCGGTCCTTCCAGCCTCCGCTCTGTAATGCTGGGGGCACAGCATTTGCACAGAGCACTTGTCCTGCATGGAGCCACAGCGTCCCCTGAGTGTGGCCCGAGCCCTGTGCGTGCTGCTCGTCGGGGGCACAGGGCCGGCGGGTGGCTTTGTCTGTGGGGAAAACCTGTGTGGCTTGGAGCCTCACAGCCAGCTCCTTGTGTTGTGTTTACTTTTCAGACCCGTAAGTTTATATCAAGAGGTGATTCTCTGAAGAGTTGCTAAGCGTTCATTTATTTAAATAGTGAAAACTAGGTTTCCTCCTAAACTTCTTAACCTTGCCAGACCATGCTCCATGTTTGTAAGAAATATTTTGTGCCACTGCATTTGACTATTCTAGGTGAAGTCTACCAGTGTCGCTTCAGTAGCGCTGTGCTGGTCATGAGTTTTCAAAAAGGTGACTAACTTTGAGCCCAGAATCAAACAGATTCACACACGGTTGTGTGCCTGGAAAATTCACAGTGTGATGAGACCAGGCAAAAGATTGTTAGGGTTTGTATCTAAAATTGAGCTCTTTTCCAGGCTCAGATTAATTATAAACATGCTGCCACCTGCCTGCTGTCTAGAGGGACGTGTAGAGGGGTGTGGGTCAGAGGACAGTGCATAGGGCCCAGTGTCACCAGCTCCCTCCAGGCCGCCAACACTCCACGGTGTCCCTCCCTTTGAGAGCTGCCCATCAAGTAGGACTTCCTGGTTTCATGTACATTTAAACAAGTGGAGTAATCTGCTTTAGGGTTTCTTTATTCCACTAGAAGTTAAGCTTATATATTGATCAGTTTTTCTTACCTAGGACTTTTCCTGGAGACATGACCATTAGAGGATTTTAGCAGGTGAATTGCATGTGTGTTAATTTATTATAGGTTACATTTGTTCAGTAACTGTGACTAGAACCCTGGAAGTTAGTTTTTGTTGAAATTTTAGGGCCATTTGTGAAATGTTTGTAAGCAAAATATATCCAGCCCTTTGACTGAGTAACTTGAAATATGCTCAAGGATCTGGAGGCAACACACATTTCCCTTTGTCTTTCCCTTTCTCCCAGGGAGTGTGTGTGTGGCTTTGTTTTTACAATGCTACAGAAAGTCTCCTAGGGAGGCCACCTGTTCACGGACATCTGCCTGCACAGCTGACTGGTCTGAGCACTGATGTTGTTTGCTGTAGAAGTTGTCCTGTCATCACCTGTTCATTGCAAGTGTGGACAGCTTCCATGGGGTCACGGGTTCGGGGCCGGCTGCCGAGGAGGGTGGCAGTGCCCCCAGGAGCCGCCCTGTCCCACCTGTCTGGGCTTGGCTCCCAGGCTTCCCTTTTCCTCAGTTTCCTCTGTTCCGGCTGCTGGGGCTAAAGGCATGGCCACACTCCATTCAGAGCATGGCCCAGTATGCACTCACAGCTGTGGGCGCCGGGTTCTGACCCTCAGCGCTGGGGGTGGGTTGTCCTCTGCCTTCCCACACACCCCCAAGGGTGGGAATCAATCAGGCCAGTGATGGGAAACTCCAGTTATTTGCAACGCCTCTTCCTTTCACAGGCCGCTCTGATGTTAGAGGAGGTGTGTCTGTTCACGGGCCTACCCTTCTCCCCTCGCATCCGACATGCGTGTTGTGTCTCTTGTGTGCTGTACCAGGCCCTGCTGTAGGTGCTGGGGGGACAGGGGGTGCTTGCAGGCTCACGGTGTGGGGATGGGGACAGACAGCTGTAGTCCAGTGTGCTGAGTGTAAGGAAGAGGTCAGACAGCTCCCTTAGACATCCGAAATGCTTCCTGGCGAGGGTGTGCTGGCCAGGGCTCCAGGAGCCAGGGGCGGGGGCTTCCCAGTCCTCCAGCCTGTGTGTCGGCAGGCAGGCAGGCGGGCGGGCGGGCACGCCAGGGCCCTTCCCCGGAAGGGTGCAGCCTTGAAGGAGCGTGTGAGGCGGGTAGAGTTGCGGCCAGGCTAGTCCTTGGGTCTGCTGTCTGGGGCCACCTAGGATGTGTGGGCGTGGAAAAGAATCATGATGCAGTTCAAATAGACTTTAACAAAGACTGAAAGTTTTTCCAAGAAAACTAAAATCCCTTATTGCAAATTTTGTGAAAAGTATAACAGTCACAGGTTGGGTAGTGGAATTACTTCATGTGGAGTGTCTTGTGGTGTTTATGAATTCAGTGTAAATTGCAGTTGTTTCATCCTCCATCCAGTACTTAAACTTTTGATCTCCCTTTTCTTTTTTCCCCCAAAGTTAAAGCATCAGGTTCTTTTCACCTTTATTTTCATGCCACAGTCATATTTTCCTCTATTTCTTGGAGGTAGTTGGTTCGTTAGTGTCCTTTGGGGAGAGTGTGTATGGGTAGATTTGAAGCCTTAGGGGTCATCAGTGGTGAAAGTTTTTTTCCTGTGGTTAGTCTAGCTTTGGTGGTGGTGAATATTACACATACTGATGGTTTTTTAAAAAGGGCTTGTGGTAGAGTCTGGTATGCTGTCTGTAGAGAGTCTTGTGGTGACGGGATGGAGCACGTTCCTATTTCTCTGTTTTGCCTCTTCTGGGACAGGCCTACTTGGTCGTCATGGATAACAAGCAAGTTTTAAATTTCAGTTAAACATGTGTGACAGTACCTTACACCTTAATTTGCATTAATTTAATTATAAGAAAGATTACATTTTCTGTGCAGTGATTTAAAATTGGTGTTTCCTTCTGTTAACTACTCCAGTACCTGGAATCTGGGTATTTCCCTTCTGTAGAGTTTCACAAATAAAACTTAATGTGTCTTCTTATTTGCTGCTTTTCTTTTTCCAGTTGATTCATTGAACTTTGTGCAGGGAGTTTGCCACATCTATTTTGTGTTCAGTGATTTCCTTTATGTTGTTAGATTTTAGAAATTTCTCTCTCTTTTCAAGTCGTAGGTTGGATGTACCGTTCCATTGTGTACAAGGGGCTTGAGACTGTTCTTTAATATTGTTTGATTTCTTTAAAATGAATTTCACTGTGACTTGATCAAGTTCTGTGTTATACCCCTTTGGGTCTTTAATTGATGTTATGGTAAAACTGCATATTAACTTGCAGTATATGTTATCATTATACTCCCATTAAATACCCTGTTAAAAGCAGGTATATCATTGCTTTGTTCATGGCTTCCTTTCCTTCTCTCATTAAATTCAGTTACAGAAAGTTGCCCTGGAGGGTTATAGACAGATTTCATGTATCCTGAGTTCAATTAATATCCACATTTTTAATGTTCGTGTTGCATTTAGGAATGGCATTTTCTTTGCCACTGTTTGTTATAGCTTGTGGCAGTTAGGAAAGCAGTTAATTAATTATAAAAGTAATAAAGGCAGGCTTTAGAAAATTTGGAAAATAGAGAAAATTATTCAAGTTCCATCAGTATTACTATACTGTTGAATTTCCTTCCAATTAAAAAAATTACATTTGTTATTTCTTTTTTTAGATCATTTTAACATTAGAAAATACTTGGCCACTATAATAGGTGAATTACAAGTATATTTAAAGGTAAACTCTTCCTCCTAATTCTGTAGCTAATGTTAATATACCGCGAAATATATTCTTGCATACCTTCCTCCATGCTCACAACACACACACACACACACACACATACACACACACACACACAGTTTTTAAAAATTGAGATACAATTCACACATCATAAAATACCTATTATCATATGCTATTTAGTGTTTTTAATAAATTTGCAAGGTTGTGCAATCATCACTGCTATCTAATTCTGTTCCAGAATATATTTATTATCCCCAGAAGAACTTTATACCCATTAGCAGTCACTCCTCATTTCCTCCCAAACCTCCCAGGCCTAGGCAACCAGCATCCTACTTTCTGTCTATATTTGCTAGTTCTAACATTTCATTTAAATGGAATCATATAATATTTGGCTTTTTGTGTCTAGCTTCTTTCACTTAGCATAATGCTTTTGGGATTCATCAGTGGTATAGCATGGGTCAGGACTTCATTCCTTTTATTGGCTGAATAATACTTCCTTGAATGGACGGGCCACATTTCGTTAAGTCATCCATTGATGCATATTTTGGTTGTCTATTATGAATAATGCTGCTGTGAACATTCACATACAAGTTTCTGTCTGGATACATGTTTTCGTTTCTCTTGTGCCTATTCCTAGGAGTGGAATTGCTGCGTCACATGGTAACTCAATGTTTAACCTTTTGAAGAACTGCCAGACTGTTTTCCACAGTGGCTGCATCATTGTACACCAGCACTTTATGGGGCTCCAATCTCTCCACGTCATTGCCAACACTTGTTATTATCTATCTTTTTGATTGTAGCCATCCTAATGATTTTGATTTGCATTTCCTAGTGACTACAAATGTTGAGTGTTTTTGCATGTGATTATTGACCATTTGTATATCTTCTTTGGAGAAATGTCTGTTCAGATCCTTTAATACAGTTTTTAATTGTGTTGTCTTTTTATCATTAGATAGAAGAGTTCTTTACATGTTCTGGATACTAGGCCCTTATCAAATAAATGATTTGCAAATATTTTCTCCCATTTTGTGGGTTATCTTTTCTCTTTCTTGAAAATGTCCTTTGAAGCTCAAAAAGGTTAAAATTTTGATGAAGTCTGTCTAGTTTTTCTTTGGTTGCATATACTTGTGGTGTCATATTTAAGAAATCATTGCCTAACCCAAGATCACAAAGATTTACTCTTATATTTTCTTAGAGTTTTATTATTTTAGCTCTTGCATTTAGGTCTCTGATCCATTTTGAGTTCATTTTTGCATATGATATGAGCTATTGGTTTAACTTTATTTTGCATATCCAGTTATTCCAGCACCATTTGTTGAAAAGACTGTTCTTTTCCCCATTGAATAGACTTGATACTCTTGTTGAAAATCAGTTGACCGTGAATTTGAGAGTTTCTGGACTCTCGGTTCTGTTCTGTTGATCTCCATGTCTGTCCTTACGCCAGTACCGCATTGTCTTGATTACTACACCTTTGTTAGTAAGTGAGCTTTGAAATTGGAACCTTTGTTCTCCTTTTTTAAGATTGTTTCGGTTATTCTGGATCACTTGCATTTCCATATGGATTTTAGAATCAGCTTGCCAGTTTCTGCAAAGAAGCCAGTGGGGGTGTTGATAGGTATTGCATTGACTCTGTATATCAGTCTGGGGAGTATTGTCATCTTAACAGTATTTAAGTCTTCCAGTCCTTGTACTTGAGATGCCTTTCAATTTTATTTAGCTCTTCTTTAATTCTTTTCAACAATGTTTTCTTTTTGGAGTGTAAGTTTTTATCATTTTTTTGTTAAATTTATTCCTAAGCATTTTATTCTTTCTGATGCTGTTGTAAATGGAATTGTCTTAATTTCTTTTTCAGATTGTTCACTGCTACCGTTATGAAACCCAATTGATTTTTTCATATTGATTTTGTAACCTGCAACTTTGCTTAACTCTTTTATTAACTAATAATTTTTAGTGAATTCTTAAGCATCTATCTGTCAGTCTATCTATCTATCTATCTAGATCATGTCATCTGCAAATAGAGATAGTTTCACTTCTTCCAGTCTGGGTGTCTTTTATTTATTTATTTTCTTGCCTAATTGCCCTGGCTAGCACCTCCAGTACAACACTGACTAGAAATTATGAGAGCGGACATCCTTGTCCCGTTCCCAGACTTGGGGAAAAGCATTCAGGCTTTCACGCTTAAGTGTGATGTGAACTGTGGGCCTTAGTCTTTCTTTACTCTCATGTTTTGGTTGAGAACACCTCCTAGTAACTCCCTGGGAAGGTGACCATTGAGAGAAAGTTTTTGAGACCTCACCAACCTTCCTGATTTTCCTGGGATTAAAGGGTTCTTGGGATCAGGGACTTTTAGTTTTATGGGCAAACCATTGCCCATGACTGAGCAGGTTCCCAGGATGTGAGAATCCAGTGCTGAAGCAAAGAAAGCCCCAAGGAAACCACGGCAAGCCGGCCACTCTACCAAATGTGTGAATGTGTCTGTGTTTTCTTTATACTTGATTGATAGTTTGGCTCTATGTAGTGTTAGGTTGGCAGTGTGCCCTGCATTCCCTTGTTTTCTTCTGGCTCACAGTGTCACTCTTAGGGAGTTGGAGGGCGTTCGGATTCTTGCTCTTGGTGGGAAGCTTACTCTTCCCAGTGTTCCTGCTCTTCCAAAAGTGTATCCTGCTTCTCTGAGTTTGGCTCTAGTTCAGTTTGATGTGCTTTGTGCCTGGTGGGCCCGTCAGACTGATGGGCACACTCTGCAGATACTGCAGGTTTGGTTCCAGACCGTTGCAATAAAGCAAATGTCAAAATAAAGCGAGTCACTCCTCGTGCATAAAAAAGTTAGGTTTACACTATAAGTCTGTTAAGTGTGCAATAGTATTATATATCAAAAACAATACACATGCCTTAATTAAAAATACCTTATTGCTAAAAAATGCTAACCATCATCTGACAATGAACATAAGGTTGCCATAAACCTTCAATTTGTAAAAAAAAAAAAAAAATGCAGTATCTGCAAAGTGCAATAAAATGTGGTAAGCCTGTGTATTCTGTCTCTGACTTTTTTCTCTTTTTTTCTGGGAAACTCATGCACGATCTCCTCACCTGTATCCTCCAGTCCTTGTATTGAGTTGGTTTGTACTCTGCTATCAGTATTCATTTCCACAAGTTCTTTCTTTGTTTTCTGAAAGGGGTTGTTTTTACATAATATTCTGTTATTGTTTCAAGGCTGCGGTGTCTTCTCACTGTTGTGAGAGGATGGACACACACACGAGGATGGAGATGTGTGTATGTGTGTGTGTTTATCTGTCTCCAATTCCCTGTAGAATAAACCTCTAGGGTTTTGGAGGGTGGGGGGGGTAGTTGCCTCTTCGTGGAATAGAAGAGGGGGCTGACTTCTTCCTAGACAGATTCCTTAACCTGTCCTCAGTATTTAGCCCCACTTCCTTACTTCCTAAGGTAACTTGTGTCCCCAGCTCGAGAGCCTTTGGGGGTTCTGTGGTATAAGAAGTGTGTGTTTGGTTTCAGGTATGAGGTGACTGGGACATGTGAGTGGAAGCGGTTAGCTGACAGGGACATGTCAGTCTGAAGTTTAGGGAGAGAAGCAAAAGCTGGAGCCAGGTGTGAGAGTCATCATCTTGGCAGTGGTGATTGTAACCGTGGAAATGAAGTTTTGTCTCTGAAGGGAGTGAGAAGGGCAGCGGCCAGTGAGAGACTGGGGGAAAGCGTTCTGAAGCTCTGGGGACTGTTGAATCTGGTGGAAGAAAAGGAATCCCTGAAGAGGGGTAAGACAATCCCTGAGGCTGGAGGGGGAATCTGAGGGCGGTTTGGGAAAGACTTGCTGGCCTGAGCTGGGACAGTGGGCAGAGCCGTCTGGCGGGGGCAGGATGGGACTCGGTGGACTGAGAGTGAGTTCGAGGAGTTGAACTCACCCATTCAACCATGTGGCCACATTTGGGATGGCAGGACTTGGTAGATCAGCAGATCGTTCTGTTCATGTGCTCTTTGCATACAGTTTTGACATGGAAGAAGATTGATTGATTGATTTATATTACAATGTATTTGACTTACAATATTGTATTAGTTGCAGGTGTACAACATATAGTGATTCAGCATTTTTATAGATTATACTCCATTTAAAGTTATTGTAAAATATTGGCTATATTCCCTGTGCTGTACAATATATTGTATTTTATTTTGTACATGGAGTTTGTACCTCTTAATCCCCTACCCCTACCTTGACCCTCTCTCTGGTAACGATTAGTTTGTTCTCTATCTCTATGAATCTGTTTTTTGTGTTGTTATATTCATTCGTTTTATTTTTTAGATTCCACATATAAGTGATAACATACAGTGTGTGTCTTTCTCTGACCTATTTCACTAAGCAAAATCCCCTCAAGGTCCATCCATTGTTGTTGCAAATGGCAAAATTCCATTCTTTTTTATGGCTGAGTAATAGTCTATTGTGCGAGTGCGTGTGCGTGTGCGTGTGTGTGTGTGTGTGTGTGTATGTATCACATCTTCTTTATCCATTTATCTGTTGACGGACACTTAGGTTGCTTCCATATTTTGGCTATTGTAAATAATGCTGCTATGAACACTGGGGTGCAGATATCTTTTCGAATTAGTGTTTTTGTTTTCTTTGGATATATACCCAGGAGTGGAACTGCTGGATCATATGGTAACTCTATTTTTAGTTTTCTGAGGAACCTCCCTACTGTTTTCTGTAATGGCTGCACCAATTTACATTCCTACCAACCATGTACTAGGGTTCTCTTTTCTCCATATCTTTGGCAACATTTCCTTTTTTCTTTTTTTTAAATAAATTTATTTTGGCTGCGTTGGGTCTTCATTGCCACGCCGGGCTTTCTCTGGTTGCGGCGGATGGGGGCTTCTTTTCGTTGCGGTGCGTGGGCTTCTCATTGTTGTGGCTTCTCTTGTTGCGGAGCATGGGCTCTAGGCACGCAGGCTTAAGTAGTTGTGGAGCACGGGCTTAGTTGCTCCATGGCATGTGGGATCTTCCCGGACCAGGGCTCGGACCCATGTCCCCTGCATTGGCAGGCGGATTCTTAACCACTGCGCCACCAGGGAAGTCCCCGTGAAGGCAGAACTAGTTGCTTTTCATCAGTAGCCTGAGTAGATGTGCTGCATTTGAAAGGCTGTCTGTCAGAGATGCCTTTCTGACACTAGTTTTGTTTGTGACTCTTGTTATAGTAAGAAAGACCTTTCTCTATAAGCCTCCACATAGAACTCTCCAGTCTACATTGCCAGAAACCAGGCTGCATTCCTCAGGCATTGTTAGTCCAATGAGGTAATTATGTTTGGTAGAGCATCTAGTTCTGCTTCTTTAAAGGGTAAAATTACAGAGATTGCAAATATATACCGTAGTCTAAGAGGCTCCTCTGAAGCACTATATATATATATATTTTTTGCGGTACACGGGCCTCTCACTGTTGTGGCCTCTCCCGTTGCGGAGCACAGGCTCCGGACGCGCAGGCTCAGCGGCCATGGCTCACGGGCCCAGCCGCTCCGCGGCATGTGGGATCTTCCCAGACCGGGGCACAAACCCGCGTCCCCTGCATCGGCAGGCGAACTCTCAACCACTGCGCCACCAGGGAAGCCCTGAAGCACTTTTTAGGAGGCAGTAAAGTTAACAGTTCATGCTGTGTGGGGACAGGCAGCAGGAGCCAAGCAGCAGAGTAGCTCAGCGAGGCTGGGTGGCATCGTGCTGCAGCTCACTGCCGGCGCTGCGGGAGGACCTGGCCAGTCTGTGGCCTGGGTCTTGTCCAGCCATCCGTTCAGCCCCCCTCAGAACAGCACTTGCTGGAGGGTCTCAGCTCATATATATGGGGGGAGGGGGCTGTTAGAGAGGATCGAGTCTGACACAGAACTTCGTAAATAGTAGGAGTGTTTCTCCAGCCTGTCTTCACTCTCTTCACAGCTAAAATTCCCTGGCAGCCTGTAACTATGAGAACGGAAAGTACTATTTGCAGAGACTGAAATCCAGCAGGCGTTAGTGCTCCCATGGCACGTTGTTGCTTTGGCTGTGCTCTTGGGCCGTCATCTCTTCCAAGCTGAGCTGTTGTCAGGAGGCGGAAGCAGCCACACAAGACCCTGGACATGTATGGAGAAGTGCGTTTTGTCAGCGTGAAAGTCTGACCACACACTCTCAGGGCTCAGGGTCGTGTGGGTGGGCAGGTGGATGGCACCCAGAGGTCACAGCTGGGCCTAGAGCGTGTGTCTGGACCTGAATTGTGCAGCCTCATGTGTGTAAACTGGGGATAAGGATTGGATCAACACAACCCGTAGGTGGGTTCTGGGGGTGTCAGCCATTGCCGGTCTGTTAGCTCGCAAGCCCGTGCTGTTTCCGCAGTGAGGGGTTACATCCCTCATTGCACTGATGAGCACACCAAGGCTTGGAGAGCGGGGCCAGCTTGTCCAGGGTTCCACTGCTGGTCTGTGGCCCAGCAGGGACTTTGACTCCAGAGTCTGTGTCCTCGAGCACTAAATTATTCTGCTTTATTTTTTTATCTGAAATCCTTCGAAGACCTTCCTTCCCTTAAGGAGGTCTGACATTTGAACCCCTTTGCCTAGTCTTTCACTTTCTCACTAGGGTCGGGTAGTCATTGCTTCTACGTGTCACATCAGCTCAGAGCTGCTGATTCCAGTCCTGACACCGTGTGGACCGCCTATGCTGTGTTAGAGTCTGGAATGCACCTTCTGCTGTGCACATGTGTGTGCGCACACGCTCACAGCAGCAGTCCTCCTCCCTTCCAAAAACAAAGCAGACAGGAACACCAGGAACAGTCGGTGGGGAGACTGTGCCTGACTGTGGGGGAAATGGCATGGGAGGTCAGCAGGCTGAGAAGGGCAGGCACCCTGTCAGGAGGAATTCCTGTACTGTCAGTGCTGGAGTTCTTGTGGTCCCGCAGGAGGTCGGAGGAGAGAGGGCTTTTCTGTGTACCTGGGGGGCTGGGATGACGCGGTCAAGTACCCTGAGTGTCATGCTGAAGAATTGGGTCTATCTTGTGGAGAGTGGGCTACCCAGTGGTTTCTAACTCCAGAGTTCTGTACTCTGGCTTGTTTGAAAGTTAACAGGGAGCAGACAGAGTGGATGAGGTTGGGGATGCAGACAGGATACCTCACTGTTGCAGTGTTTCCAGGTGTGTGTGTGGAAGAGGCAGGGTTATTGCTGTGTCGCCTGGAGCTTATGGGGAGGAGAGGTCAGCCAAAGGAGACCAGGTGGTGGTGGGTGTGATGGTGGAGGAGAGAGGGGGAGACCGGGTGTGTCTAGGGCAGGATGTTGATGTCAGATGTTGTAGGGGAAAGCAGGTTCTGAAACCTATGAAAGGCCAGTTTGGCTTTGGCACTTGGAGGTCGCTGGGCTGGCCAGAGTTTCACAGTGGGGCGTGCTGGAAGGTGAGGTGGAGAGAAAGTGACTTCCTGAAGGGAAGGCAGGGTGGGAGCAGGATTTCGAGTCCTTGTTTGTTTGTCTTTAAGGTTGGGTGAGGTGTGAGGGCTGGAGCAGTGTGGCTCTGAGGGACAGGGGATATCTGTGGGAGGGGTCGAGCAGGAGCTGGCCAGGGGGCCTGGCCCATTGACCTTGACAGCAAGAAGCAAGAGCACAGCCCAGGTCCCCAGGACTCAGCATTTCTAGTTGACGTCGAAGTTCCGTGTTATATAGTGTTCAGTGAGAAGTGGAGCTTTGCTGTGTCAAAATAATGCTTCACTTTACCAAAAGCATTTACCCTAAGATTCCATTCAATAGCAGACTCCTTAGTTCATTGGAGATTTTCTCTTTGCAAACGTAGATACACGCCACGCCGCACCCGAGTGAAGGTCTTCAGGGGTTGGTGCACCTCCTCCCGCGGTCAGCCTGGCCGAGGGTGGAGAAGGTGTGGAGGGAGTGATGCGAATGCCTGGCTGAGAAGAGGGCTGCTTCCCCTGCCTTGACTTTTTCTGTTTGGATTTACAGTCTAGGGGGCGGGTGAGAGCCAGGCAGCTGGAACCTGAGGTGGGGATGGAGGAGCCAGGCCAGTTCCATCTCAGGGAACTTGAGAGCAGAGAGGATAGAAATGGCCGGACAGGGCCTGGGCCTGCAGCTGCCCTGTGCTGGCCACCCAGTCTTATGCCAGGGTCCTGTTTCAGTGCACAGGGCCTTCAGTTCGTGATCGATATTTACTTACCAGAATTTAATGGATTATGATCTTAAATTCCAGGTGTGCATTTTTGCCTGCAGAAAAGACATTCTAGACTTTACTGAGAGGAAGCTGGTGCATATGTAGAAGGCTGACCTGAGGGCTGACCCGCAATAGGACACCTTCAGGCTGGGCCTTAGGCTGCAGTGGAAACCCCTCTCCACCCCTGATAACTCCGGGCCTTCACAGCTGAGGAGATGGACTACATCTCTACTTAGAGTTCCAGGGTGTTCTTGTGGGATTGAAAACAAAACTCAGACATTGGTAACTTGAAGCTTTTTGGATGGATTTAAAGGAAACGGGGAGAAGTTCTTCCATAAGATTATGATGTATGTATTTCGTTAAGTTCTGTGGTTTACGTTCAGTTTGTTCAAAATTTGTCCCAACTGTATACCAGTGTGTTAGACCCCATGTTAGGTGTGGTTTTTCTTCTGGAAGATTGTGGTCTCATATGGGACCCCATGACAGCTATGCATGTGGCTGCCTGAGTGTAAGTGCAGGATGGCCTGCTCTGGGTGTGTCTGCGGTGTCATCTGTGTCCTGGTGTTGATTGTGAAGGGGGAGATTCGCCCCTCTTGTCATCAGGGAGGAAGCCTGGTCCTGGTAGAGGTTGGCGGTGAGGGGAAAGGATGGGATGAGCGGGCTGAGAAAAGCGGGTGGATGAGGTGAGGCAGGCCTCCAGGGGGGGTCACCCGGCCCTCCACCCTCAGCCCCCACGTTCTGAGTGTCGGGCTCTGCCAGCCCTCCAGGTGCTCGCCCTCCTGCCACCCTTCAGGCTCCTGTGCCGCCTGCAGGCTGGGCCCCCAGCACCCTCGCCTCCACAGGTCTTCCCATCCCTGCCGACACCCCACCAGCCCGACTCCCGCTGGCACTGACCAGTCTCCTTTCCCATGCAGTGGGCGTCCTGCCATCCGATTGCCTCCGCATGGCAACCTTGCAGGGACCTTTTAAAACAATCAAATGATGTCACTCCCTGTTCCAATGCTGTGGTGACTACCTGTGACTTTTTGATTAAATTGTGAACCCTGCCTGGTTTTAAAAGCCCACGTCTTGCCTGGCACGACCGCTTACTCTCTTTGACAAAACAGTGGCAGTGTTTACAGGACTGATGATCCAGGTGAGTAAAGATGTTGATGATTGGGACACCTGCTCTGGGCCAGGCTCTGCTCTGAGTGCTTTATATATATCTCTACCCATTTAATCCTCACATCTCTGAGGTCGGTACTAATGCGTCCCCATTTTACAGGTGAGAAGCTTGAGGCATCCGCTCAGGGTCATACGGCAAGTCAGTGGCAGAGCTGGCTTGGAGCTGTGTGCCTCCCTTGCTCACCAGGGTCATAGGCACCCTCCTCCTACCTGTCAAGCCTCCGAGTGGCTCCCTTGACCAGAGTTGTGGCTCTGTGACCTTTCTGAGCAACTCTTAGTTGCGGCATGCATGCGGTATCTAGTTCCCCGACCAGGGATCGAACCCGGGCCCCCTGCGTTGGGAGCGTGGAGTCTTACCAACTGGACCACCAGGGAAGTCCCTATTCTCTGCATTATAATCCAGTGCTGTTTTATATATTTAGCCACTCGTATCAGTTCCAGCTCTGCCCATTGGGAGCTCTCCGGTTGGCTTCTTTGTCCTTTTGACATTCTGCATCCCGTGGTTTTTTGAGCACTTCCTTACTTTCTGGCAGTGCCAGGTGCTCCAGGCTCATCTCGTATTTTCTCTTCCACCCATTCTCCAAGGAGCCTGATTGCTTTGTGTGAGGACAGTGTTTAGAAGCCGGATGTGGCAGTGGATGAGCTCACTGCTGCTGGGCGCCCCTGCCTCTGGGCCCTGTCAGTGTACATGCTTGTCTCCTTATTTTTATATCTTTCTTTCTGGAAATATATTAAAATCTTTGTACCTTTCTCTGAGAACCAGAGCGTGGCGCCTGTCACCTGCACCTGTGATGCAATTAGCAAATCCTTCTAATAGGTGAATTCTGTGTCCCAGCTTGGATGTGTGCTGGAGGAGGTGTTCCTACATTTGTGATTGATTGGTTGACTGTGAGCCCCCAGCTTCTTCTGTCTCTCTCTTGTGATGATGGGTGTGTCCTTCCCCCAACGCTAGCACCACTTAGTCGTTACCCTTCATCTTTAAGCTCTGTTTCCAGTTATTCAGCCTCATACACCGGGCCACTGATTGAACCTGTTGTCATTTGTTTGTTCACCCTCACTGGCTACTAGATAATCTCTGATGTGGTGCTCTCCTCACTCTGTGACCCCCTTTCTACCCCAGGACCCTCCTCCCTCCTGGCCCTTGACCCTCTCTCGACTCCCTGACCTCTCCTGACCATGGTGCAGTTCCTCTCCTGCGTGTGTGATAGGTTCTCTTAGGCAGCAACTTGCACACTGTCTTGGCTGTGCCCTCAGATTCCCGGTACCAACATGGGGGCAGCGCCGTGAAGCTGTGCTGGCTCTTTCTCTGCAGCTTTCACAGCTTTCCATTGTCTGTTCCATTTTGTGTTCTGTTCCACATGTAGATTTTATGCCCCGTGCTCTGAGAAGTGCTGTTCTAGGGTGTGCACCCTCCAGTGGTGTGTGCAGAGTTACGTTCCTCTTGCCCTGCTCTCTGATTACCTCAGTGGTTTCCTTTCCTTTTTGTCAGTCGATGGGTGAGTCCGTCATTTTGGTCATGATTGCAGTTACTCGGGAGACCATGCAGCCCTATGCTCAGTGGCAGTTCGGGTTCCTCCTCTCTGAATGTCCTCTTTATATAGCCCTTGCCGACTTTCCTATTTCTGTTACTGATTTGTAGAAATTGTTTATATGTTCCAGTTCTTTGTTGATTATGTGTCACAGATCTTCCTCCTCTCTGTGGCCTACCTTTTTTTTCCCCCCCAATTCATTTATTTATTTATTTTTGGCTGCATTGGGTCCTCGTTGCTGCGCGCGGGCTTTCTCTAGCTGTGGCAAGCGGGGGCTACTCTTCATTGTGGTGCGTGGGCTTCTCATTGCGGTGGCTTTTCTTTGTTGTGGAGCACGGGCTCTAGGCGCACGGGCTTCAGTAGTTGTGGCACACGAGCTCAGTAGTTGTGGCTCAAAGGGTCTAGAGCGCAGGCTCAATAGTTGTGGCGCATGGGCTTAATTGCTACGCGGCATGTGGGATCTTCCCGGACTAGGGCTCGAACCTGTGTCCCCTGCATTGGCAGGCGGATTCTTAACCGCTGCACCACCAGGGAAGTCCCTGTGGCCTGTGTTTTAACTTTGTGTACTCATGGGGCCTTCTCATACGGAAGTTTTACATTCAGTTTAGAGTTTTATTTTAAATTTATTTATTTTATTTTTGACTGCGTTGGGTCTTTCTTGTTGCGTGCGGGCTTTCTTTAGTTGCGGCGAGCGGGGGCTACTCTTCATTGTGGTGTGCGGGCTTCTCATTGCGGTGGCTTCTCTTGTTGTGGAGCACGGGCTCTAGGTGCACAGGCTTCAGTAGTTGTGGCTTGCAGGCTCAGTAGTTGTGGTGCACGGGCCCTAGAGTGCAGGCTCAGTCGTTGTGGCACATGGGCTTAGTTGCTCTGCGGCATGTGGGATCTTCCCGGACCAGGGCTCGAACCCGTGTCCCCTGCATTGGCAGGTGGGTTCTTAACCACTGTGCCACCAGGGAAGCCCACATTTAGTTTAGATTCAAATGATCGGTCTTTTTTTTTTTTTTAGCGGTACACGGGCCTCTCACTGTTGTGGCCTCTCCCGTTGCGGAGCACAGGCTCCGGACGCGCAGGCTCAGTGGCCATGGCGCACGGGCCCAGCCACTCTGTGGCATGTGGGATCTTCCCAGACTGGGGCACGAACCCGTGTCCCCTGCATCGGCAGGAGGACTCTCAACCACTGCGCCACCAGGGAAGCCCTAACTGATCGGTCTTTTCTATGCTATAAGGTGTCTTGTTAATACTTCTCTACTTGGATTTAATAAAAATATTTCCCTATAAAATTTTTAAAGACAAGTGTGTTTTTCACATATAGGTTTAGTTTTTTGCTCTTTGTCAGGCAGCCATTCTTTCCCACCCGTGTGCCACCTCGGTCTCCGTGGGAGGGGCTGGTTCAGGGCTGGGTGTTCTCCCTGGTGGCCATATTTGCTCCGAGTGCCAGGATCACACTTGACATCAGCAGGGGCTGTTCTCCCCCCTTGTTTTTCTTCTTCTTTAGAATTATCTTGGTGATTCTTGGCATCCTTTTTGGTCTCTATTTTAATTCCCCTACCTCTCTTTTTTCTGGGCCTTATCCTCCTCTCTCTATGGTCTGGACTGGAGAGATGCAGGCATGCCATCTCGCTCTGTGGGTGAGGTCGTCCAGTCGGTGGGACGGTCAGGAAGATGTTGAGAGAAGAGGACAGCAGACAGCTTCCAGGATGAAAGGGCATTTGGTTTCTTCCTTGAGGAGTTGTGGGTGGTGGTTTATGGGAGGGAAACACTAGATAAAATCACACAGAGCATGCCTGTTACCAGGTGCACTGTGTGCATGCACTTCCATATGATTCTCACCTAAGAATCCTGGGAGGTGAAAAGGAGATGAAGAACCTGCAGCCCAGAGAGGGTGTGAGCGGTCGTAGCTAATCATCCTGAATCCCTGTGCGTCTGCTGTTCCATGCTGCCCCTTCCCAGGATGGAGCCCCTGGGAGTGGAGGAGGCCCCATCCCAAGTGACCTGACCACATGTCCTAGTGATAGGAGTTGCCACGCCTCGCCTTGCTCCCCGTCTCGGGGTGTCCACGTTCTCCCTGCCCCCCCCGCCCCCCCGAAGTCCCTCAGTGCTCGCAGGTACTGGGCAGCCTAGCGCTGGCAGCTAACACTTGGCACCTTTCATCTTGGGCTGGGCACACGACTTTCCCGGATTGGGCTGTAAATTCTTTGACAGTGATAGTGGTGGTGTCATTAACCAGTTCATTTTGTCACCAGGACAGAGGTGGCCAGCCGATTGTATGGCCTGAGGCTTGCCCCTCAACCCTGACACTTTCACCGCCTCTTCACCTGGGCCCAGGGAAGCCCTCCTCAGCCCTCCCAAGTTTCCTTCTTTCCTATTTTTTGATTTTTACTTTCAATAAAAGTAACGCCGATCTCTTTCCTCCAGTGTGGTACTTTTCATTCATCACAACCTGGTCCACCTGAAGCAGGACTTGATGAACTTCACTTATTATGGGATGTCAGCATCAGAAAGAGCAGACCCTGTGGGTTCAGAGCCACCCTGCTGTGTCCTGACATGCACATCACATGTGCACATTGCATGCCTGCGTACGGCAGCCCCAGAGACCACCATGTCATCTGTTGGTGAGACAGCTAAGTACTGCTCACCTCGGGAGGGACAGCACCACCTCCAGAGCTCTGACAGCCTCTTGGAGGGGTGGTAAGGCCAGAACTTGTTGAGAATTAGAAGTTTGATATAAGGTGGGTCTTTCAACGTGAGAACGTGGGGTGGGAGTCTTGATTAGGACTGGGTGAGGACAGTCAGGATTGGTGGAAACTGCAAGGCTACGATTTTGAGGGATTCAGAGGCTGGGTGTAAAGTGGGGGTTGAGTTTACATTCATGGAAGAGTTGAGGGCTCTTTGGGGAAGTTGCTGTCACGAATAGTCGGTGCTAGTGACGGCAGGGGCTGAGTGCTGAGGCTTGTTGATGTTGCAGCCAGGTGTGGCTTCTAGTCTGCATCTGTGGTGAGCGTGTGGCAGTGCTCGGTTCTCATGCACGCATCTGGTTTGGGTTCCGTTTCATCCCCTCACTGGACCTCTTGCCCCTTGTTACGCTGTCTCCTCGGGCAACTTCTGATGCAGGCGTTTCTGACAGGTGGCTGTGTTGCTGGGTTCACCCCTTCTGAGGTTTGGGTGTTGTTTCCCTCTGGTCTAATTGCAGGCTGCACCTCACTTTATTGTGCTTTGCTTTACCGTGCCTCGCAGATAACTGTTTCCTACGAGTTGGAGGTCTGCGGCAGTCCTCTGTCAAGCAGGCCTTGCAGCGCCATTTTCCCAGCAGCGTCTGCTCACTTCAGGTCTCGGTGTCACATTTTGGTACTTCTCCCAATATTTCAAACCTTTTCATTATTATTATATTTGTTATAAATATAAAACTTAACGGATGAGGAGTTGCTTCTTATGGATGAGCAAAGTGATTTCTTGAGATGGAATCTACTGGTGAAGATGCTGTGAAGATTGCTGAAATGACAGCAGAGGATTTAAATATTACATAAACTTAGCAGCAGGGTTTGAGAGGATTGATTCCAATTTTGAAAGAAGTTCTCCTGTGGGTAAAATGCTGTCGAACAGCATTGCCTGCTGTAGAGATCATTTGGGAATGGAAGAGTGAATCGATGCGGCGGACTTCATTGTTGTCTTTTAAGAAATGGCCACGGCCACCCCAGCCTTCAGCACCCACCACCCTGATCAGTCAGCAGCCACCAACACCAAGGCAAGACCCTCCACCAGCACGAAGATTATGCCTCGCCAAAGGCTCAGATGATGGTCAGCATTTTTTAACAATAAAATATTCTTAATTAAGGTATGTACATTGTCTTTTTAGACATAATGCTGTTGCACACTTAACAGACTACAGAATAGTTACATGGGATAGTGTAGAGGACACATAACTTCTACATGCATTAGGAAACCAGAGAATTCATGTGACTCACTTTATTGTGGTGGTGTGGTGGTCTGGGACAAAGCCCACCATATCTCTGAGGTGTGCTTGTGTTCCTCAATTGGGAAGTCTGTTGGGACTTGAAATAGTAAAGCTGGTCATAACTGTCCTGATTTTGGATGACTAGGAATAGAAAATTGAGTTAAAGACTAAGAATTCAACATATTTATGGAGTAGATTATCTAGTTTTTGTTTTAAAATGTATATTTCATATTTATATACTTGTAAAAATTGGAATGCCTTCTTCCCTTGTTGAAGTAATTAACACGATTTAAGAAAAAGTTTCACTATAACCAACTTATATCTTTAGTTAATTAGAAGAGTTCATAGTAAATATTGATTATGTTTTTGTTGGCTGACCATCTGATACAGATTGTCAAAGACGTTCCCTAAATTTGCATTTTTACCTGTCAAATGATTCATGGGCTTATCATGAGACTCCAATCACCTTGCCTCATTTATTTTAGGTAAATACAGAATCGTCTCATATTTTTAACTGTGCTACAGAATTAATTTTACAATGTTAAAAGCACATTTTCAAAATATACTTTTTGTAAGAATTTTTTTTTATTAAACTGAGCCTTCCTGACAGTGTCTTGGCCATGAGTGGGCGCTAAGGAATGGAAGGCATCCCGGAGGAGCTAGGCTGGTGCACGCAGTGACCACGGGCCAGTCCTGTCCCCAGCTGGCCCCTCTGTGTTCCTCAGCTGGACTTTCCCTTTATATTTAGACAAGCTCCTGGTACAACTGGTCAAGAGAAGAAAAGACTACACAAGGAAACCATGTTGAATGCAAAGGGAGCAATAACTCCAAAAAGTAGAGATTAAAAAATTAGAGTATTCCTGTTAGAAAATAGGCGCGACGACACCCTTCAGACCTCGAGGAGGTGAGGAGCTGTGAAGATCTTTTGGTGGTAGTGATGGAGCTTGAGTTAATCAAACATCTGGAAGGAAGTAGGAAGACAAGTTAATAAACCAGGAGAAGTCGTTTGTAAACTATGAAACCAACGAAGAATTCTTATCAGTTTATAGAGAACTTCTTCAAACCAGGGAAAGCACAAGCAAAAGCCATGGCAGGAATTTCACAGAAATGAGTCGCATATACGGCCAGTTAACATTAATACGCAGGGAAATGTGAATCAAGACCATACGGAAATACTATTTTTTACATATTTTTACTTCATAAAACTTAAGAAAGTGTGACAGTGTTGAACATGGCCCCATGGGTTGACGGGACCCCGTGCACACCACTGGTGCATGGTGAATTGGGGCAGCCCTTGGAAATGAGTTCGCACTGCCTCTTAAGGGTAGGTTGCTTACTTTTACACTCTTGACCCAGCAGGCCCACTCCTGGGTGCATAACCAAGACAAACCCTTCAGGTTTTGTGACACAAAAAGGAAAGCGTAGCATAACGAATGTCCACGAGGTTCCCCCCCTTCCTTGTTAGCAGCATGTCATGATTCGTGTTTCATTTCTCTCCCTAATCCCAGACTTTTTTTTTTGATATGGCAAATCCCAGAAATCACAGACTTCACCCATATATATACTTCAGTAAAAAAAAAAAAGGGCTTAATGTAATTATCATAACTTATAAATTTATGGTTCCTTATAATCATCTAATGTCCAGTCTGTGTTCACTCTTTCCTGATTGTCTCAAAATGTCTTTTTTCAGTTAGTTTTTTCAAAATAGTATTCCAGCAGGTCCAAACATTACACTTGGTTGCTGTTATCTTCTAAGTCTCTTAATTTAGAATCATTTCCCTTCTCTTTTTTCA
The DNA here is from genome assembly GCF_949987515.2 of Delphinus delphis. Classification (NCBI taxonomy): domain Eukaryota; kingdom Metazoa; phylum Chordata; class Mammalia; order Artiodactyla; family Delphinidae; genus Delphinus; species Delphinus delphis. The sequence continues at coordinate 10,967,744 of NC_082691.1, forward strand.
TTTTATGCCATTTATTTGTAAAGAAACTAAGTGTCTTGTCTATTGTAATTTTCCAGATTCTGGACTTGGCTGGTTTTATTTTTTTTTTTTGGTGTTGTTGCTTTTCTGGCTGCGTTGGGTCTTCGTTGCTGCGCCGGCCTTTCTCTAGTTGCAGTGAGCGGGGGCTACTCTTCCTTGTGGTGCGCGGGTTTCTCATTGCAATGGCTTCTCTTGTTGCGGAGCATGGGCTCTAGACGCACGGGCTTCAGTAGTCGCAGCATGCAGGCTCAGTAGCTGTGATACGTGGGCTCTAGGGCACATGGGCTTCAGTAGTTGTGGCGTGTGGGCTCAGTAGTTGTGGCACATGGGCTTAGTTGCTCTGCAGCATGTGGGATCTTCCCGGACCAGGGATGGAACCCGTGTCCCCTGCATTGGCAGGCGGATTCTTAACCACTGCACCACAGGGAAGCCCCAATGTACATGGTTTTGATGAAGATGTTCTCTGTCCCTTGTGCTCCCTATAGTGATTAGACCTGTGGGGTGGGGTGGATTTAAGGCCCAGCGTTGGTGCAGGACTACAGCAAAGGTGAGGCTCTCTCAGGAGGTGCCTGGTATCTGGCTGTTGCGGACATAGGTGATTTTCTGATCCTTCCGTGGGCAGACTCCCATCTGCCGCTCACCTAGCGCTCAGCGTCTGTCAAGGGATGCTGCCCAGCCTCACGTTTCCATTGTAGTTTACACAGTGGTGATTTTCTCATTCTGTTATACCTTCATTTATTATCTTATAGAGGGACTTGGCTTTTCTGGAATCCTTATAGAGGGACTTGGCTTTTCTGAAATTCCAGTTCCTGTAGAACCTTTTTTTTTTAAAATTAATTTTCAGACTGAGCTGTGCTCTGCTCACCAGAGGTGACCACTGGGGTTTTATGAACTCATGGATCTTTAACTATTTCATGTTATTCTTTTTGATGCTCAAATTGTCCCATCTTTGGCCAGCAGGAGCCCTCTGGGGGTCTCGTGTGCCTCTCGTGGGACCCTCCTCACCTTGAATGGCATCTTTGCTCTCAGGGAACTACTTAGCTTAGGCCGGCTGGAGACTAGCCGCCTCTCCACAGGGGCTCTGGTCCTGTTGGTGAGGCAGGCCCACTACTATCTGGGGAGACCGATTGGTGGCAGATGCTAAACTGGTGAGATCAGTGTAGATAAACTTATTGATGTGAGATTTTTAAAAAGAAACTCAAGGGTAGAACTGGAAGCTTATTAGGCAGAATGCATAACTTCCCTCCCTGAATGCCCCAGAAGGTCAAGAAATCTCTATTCATAAAAGTCACTTGTTGAGTCCTGCGTCCGTAGGCAGACTTTCTAACTGGGTGGGAAGGCACTGAAGAGGGCAGTGATCCAGCACGCGGAGGGCGGTGACCCTGAACATTTTCCCTTTTGGGCCATTTTACACGTTTGTCTCGCTTATTCTTCTTGGCCACTCTTCGGGACAGAGCTGTCAGTGTTCTGGTTTTATGGTTGGGGAGCAGGGACCGGAGTGCCATGACCTGCTTGAGGTTTCATGGCTGGCACCCAGTGACATGGGCTCGGCCTCGGGCCTTGAGTGCTGTGGACATGGGGTTTTCAGTGACCACTGGGCCTGGTGTAGAGGGCTCTGAGCCCCGCACCTGGGGCCCGGTGGTGTTGGCTCCTGTTGCCTGAGGAGCTGAGAAGAGGCAGGTACTAGAAAGGATCCTGCAGGTGGGGGGCCCCAGAGGAGACTGGGCAGGAGGCTGGGGAGGATGGTGGGCCGTCTGGTGCAGAGCGCCCTCTGGGCGGGTCATGTGGACCGACGCTGCCATCTGACCCTTTCCTTTCTAAGCTGCAGAGGTGAAGTGTGACATGGTGTGGCGTGGTCATCCCAGACAGTCACAATGGCTAAGGATCCAGGCCCCGACAGTCACATTGCAGTGCTGAGAATGCTGCCCGGGGACCTGCTTCCAGGAGGGCACAGTTGGTGCTGGGCTTCCGAAGCAGGGAGTTGGGACTCCGAGGTGGGCAAGTGTTCTAACAATGCTCGCTTTGTATAGGTTGGAAAATGCAGAAATCCAGAGGAAAAATCACTGTGTTTCCAATGGCTCCCATCCACATGTGGGATATGGTGGGATCAGTGAGAAGAGAAGGAAGTCGATGAGAGATGGAGCTGGTCTGTGAAGAGAGAGGATGAGATGCTGTCTACTGACCACCTAATACACCCCGTACACGCACACACACCACAAACATGCGTATAACACACGTGCACACCACACGTACACACCATGCACATGCTTACAGCACACATGGTCACATGATGTGCTCATGCACATGTACCCATGCACGACACATGTGCTCGTACACGCATAAGCCCTGGCCCCTCCCACTGGATTCAGGGGCAGTGGCATCTACAGGTGGGTAGGGAGGTGTGGCCAGAGCTGTCACACCTGGGCACCACTGAGGACAGTGGAGAGGTGGCCTTTGCCTTAGGTCATGAGGGGCAAGTGTGAGTGTGTGGAGGCAGGATGTTCCAGGGTGAAAGCAGCTCTTTCTGGCTCTGGGAACCTGGTGAGCACTGCCCAGCACCTGTCTTCACGTAGGGGGAGCCACCGCCAACCCCGGGAGCCTGGGAAGGGGCCTGAGAGCAGCCCCGGCTTCTCCCCGAATTATAACCCATTCCCTGTATGGGCTCCAGCCTGCTGCACAAAAGCCTTTATCTGGGGGCTGTGACCCCTTTTACCCGCAACGACTCCTACTTGCCACTGGCTGTTCTAATTTCCATGCTGCCGTGGCGCAGGGGCGTGGAAGGGGAGAGTGGGGGCGGCCTGAGCTCATACCCCACCTGTGCAGGTGATGCTGGCTGTGGGCGTCTGCCCAGCAGAGCCGGTCCCTTGGAGACACAGGGCCTGGCGTTTCCTTTAACATGGTCGCAGCCCTGTAATCCGCTGCTGCGGCTCCAGGCGTGGGGGCTGCAGTGAGGCCTGTGGCCAGCGCCACCCGCCACCGCCGCGGCGCCCTGGCTGCTGACTCACGCTCCTCCTTCCCCCTTCCCCACCTCCAGCGCTGGCCAGCAGCTGCAGGGGGGTGGCCGCAGGCTGGTGGGGGACAGGGTGAGGGCGGGGACCCAGAGCACCTGCCCATGGCAGGAGACTTACTGTTGCACACTGTTGGCTGGAAGTAATCAACTGTATTTAAAGAGAATTTAACTCTGGATTTTTAGAGTTAAAAATGCCCAGCAGCTTGCTGATCTGTGCTGGGAGTGACTCTCCTGGCTCCGCTGGGAAGAGGCTGCAGGTCTGGGGGGAGGGGGGCAAGCGCCTGCTGAGCCGCCCCCCTGCGATGCTGCCTGAGCAGCGCCCCTCCTGCTCTGGGGGAGGGGGTTCCCTGAGCACAGCCGCCCGTGGGGTGGAGGGTGGCCCCTTGAGGAGGTGTGACCTCATGGCATCTCCCATCCTCTGCTCGTCTGCTGGCCGTCCTGGTTGGAGGGCCCACGTGGATGGCAGCCGATAAGGGCTTAGCCGTATGTCATGGGAAGTAGCTATCCCCCCACTTTGAGGGTTCTTAGGTTTATTTCCTAACCTCTGCCAGTGCCAGGCCACATAGGCTTTTATTCTGTGTGTGGGTATTTTATTTCCGTGTTTTCATAACCTTGATTATTTCACACAGGTAACGTACACACACGATTCAAAAGGCCATGCAGAGAAGATGTACGGGGAGGGTCAGGCCTCCTCCCACCCCTCCTGTTACTTGGTGCTCATTGGCGGTATTCTGTGCACGTTCAAGTGTTTGTCAGATGTGAGCTTTACAGCTGCAGTAGGTGCTAGAGCGGGGAGGAAGCCTGTGGGTCAGGGACACGTGGGTATTGGGCCACCCTGTCCCTTGGACCTGTTTCAGGGGCTCAGCAGGCAAGCAGGCTGGCGTGGCCACTGGAGAGCTCCCGGGAGTGGGGGCCACAGGGCAGATCACCGTCTCCTGTCAGTGTGTTCTTAAAGAGAGCTCTTTTTCTCCTGGTGGTAAAGTGTCTGCATGTTGTAGGGAATTCGGACAATACCTAAAGATACAGAAAAGAAAATCAAACTGCTTGTGATCCTGCTACCCAGAGACAACCACAGAGGCTTAATGGACTTCCTTTTACACATACACACACGTCTTTATGTGTGTGTTTTCTTAGAAGACTGAACCTGTACCATGCAGAAAAGCTACATGTCCTCTGTCAGTTCTATAGTATATTGAAAGCTTTCCTCGCATCACTGAAGCCCCTGTGCAGACGCTTGCGTTTGGTGACATCCGCATCAGGCTTACTCTGACCACCCTGTGGCCAGGCTTTGGCCGTTCCCGTCTCCTTTGCCCCACCCTGCTTCCTCTGTGGCTCTAGGGCCCCACAGGGGCCCGCCATCCCTCCCCGGCTGCGTGAGCAGGTAGTTTGGGGCTGGCATCTGTTCTGATTGGTCAGTGCCCAGCCCTGCCCCTGACCTAAACTGCTGCAAAAAGTACCACAAACTGGGTGGCTTAGATCAACAGAAATAAATCTTCCCGTAGTTGTGCAGTCGTAAGTCCAGGATCAGGGTGTTGCGGGGCTGCATTCCCTTTGGGACTCTGGGTAGAACCTTTCCTTGCCTCTTCCAGCTTCTGGGGTGGCTGACAGCCCTCAGCGTCCCTTGACTTGCAGCTGCCTTGCCGTCGCCATGTGGCTGTCTTTTCCCCGAGTCTCTACACGTTGTCCCTCTGTGCGTGTGTCTTCGTGTCTGGATCTCTCTCCCTTTAAGGACACGGTCCCATTGGATCAGGGCCCACCCTAATGACCTCATTCTAACTGGATTACCTCTGTGTAGACCCTGTCTCCAAAGGAGGTGCTGAGAGTTAGGACTTCAGTGTATTAATTTTGGGGGACATGGTTCAGCCTGTAGCAGCCACCAGTTTACCAGCCCAGAGAGCCTGGGCTGTGATGGACGCCCAGCCTCAGATACAAGGTGTGTAAAGCATACCCACAGGAGGTAAACATGTTCTTGGCTTAAAACTTTTGCCAGAAAAAGTGAGTCCTCATTAACCACCGCTCCCAACTCCTCCTGACCAGAGGTGAGGGGCTGATGGGTACATGTGTTCTTGACCCTTTTCTGGGTGTTTCCATCTGCACACATGCAGATGCTCACGGTGAGTGGAATCTCATCCGTCGGCCTCTCCCTCCAGGTGCATCTGCTGGGCTCTCCGAGGGCAGGAGAAGGTGGCCGAATGAATCTGTTTTGGGGGATGTCCTTCCTCATAGGTGTTGCCTCCTCCCCGACTAAGCTTCTGTCTTTAATTTAGATCTAAAACTCACTATGATGGACTCTACGCTTATTTTTGTATGGTGTTCATACTATCATTAACACTGTTAAATTCTGTGGCAAGTATTTTATTGTATTTTATTTTTAACATCAGCTTCTTGGCCATGCCTGTTTGCATCTGTGCTGGGTTGGTAATGCGTGTACAGGAGGATTTGGCTGACTGGGTTTTTTCTAGGCTGTCTCATAAGCACACTGCTCGCATCTTAGGAAAGCCTGCAGTTTAGTACATTGCCTTGGCTTTCATTTATTTACCGAGAGAAAATGGAGGCTGGTGTTGGATTAGGATTGAAGTTGAGCAGCTGTAGGCTGAACTTGTTTTGCCTTTTTTTTTTTTTTTAAGAGATACGTCCTGCCAAGTAGTTTATGAGAAACCAGGCACCCACAAGCCCCAGGATTTTTTTTTTTTTTTGGCTGTGTTGGGTCTTCGTTGCTGCACACGGTCTTTCTCTAGTTGTGGTGAGCGGGGGCTACTCTTCGTTGTAGTACGCAGGCTTCTCACTGCGGTGGCTTCTCTTGTTGCGGAGCATGGGCTCCAGGTGTGTGGTCTTCAGTAGCTGCAGCACACGGGCTCGGTAGTTGCGGCACTCAGGCTCTAGGGTGTGCAGGCTTCAGTAGTTGTGGTGTGTGGGCTCAGTAGTTGTGGTTCTCAGGCTCTAGAGCGCAGGCTCAGTAGTTGTGGCGCACAGGCTTAGTTGCTCCGTGGCATGTGGGATCTTCCCGGACCAGGGCTCGAACCCGTGTCCCCTGCATCGGCAGGCAGATTCTTAACCACTGCGCCACCAGGGAAGTCCCTTCAGGATTTTATTAATGAGGCTCTTTGGTTTGTGGGCTGGCCTGGTTTCTAAGCTTCATGAAGACCAGGAGGACCAGGCTGTGCCGTGGTCTGTGGTGCTGGATACTTTCCCTAACCTTAAGGGTGCTGCACTCAGGGTCTTCTCCTTGGCTTTTCTCTTTGTTCCTGTGACCTCCCAGGAAGCCCGAGCTGGGGGGTCAGAAACGAAATCGCCCAGAGAGAGGGAGAGTTTTAGATGCAAAACCAAGTGAGATTAGGTGAAAATTCTCACAACCTAGAGACAGTATGTACCTGGGTTCCCCTGTGGCCTTCCTGCCCTGTGTGTGGGCCTGGGCTGTCATCTTACTTCTTGTTCTTTCTCAGGAGGCAGGAGCAGTTCCAGAGAAACCCCGACAGCTACAATGGTGCTGTGCGTGAGAACTACGCTTGGTCCCAGGACTACACTGACCTGGAGCTCAAGGTGCCGGTGCCCAAGCACGTGGTGAAGGGCAAGCAGGTAACCTCGGGGGTTCTTCCCAGCTTCTCTGCTCAGCTTCTTTCCTTGGGGCATAGGCTTCAGGCTGTGGGCTGCACTGGAGCTGGTCTCCCCGTTTTGCCACCAACACAAAACCGCTTCTTTTCTGCAGTCACAAGCCTGCCACCCCATATCCTCTTTAACCACGTCAAGTATGAGACCCAGCTCAGCCCCCTATGTGAATAGAACCTGAGCTTTGTTGTTGTTTTTTAATGACAGTATTTTCATATCATTTATTGCCTTTAGTCTCTGCAAAAGCACTACAGAGTAGGCAAAGCAATTATTGTTATACCCATTTCATAGATGGAGAAAGTGGAGTCCCAAGAGGCAAAGCAAAGAACTACAGGTTCTGTAGTGACAAGTGGACTTCCAGTCCTGTGCTCTGCGAAGTTGTAACATTTACAGCTTGAGTTGATTTCTCCATCTTAATGAGCTTGAGTGAGTAGAAATTTAATCTTTTAGCAGGAGAGAGATGTTTACTTGGGGACGTTGTTGAGAATAACATGATTGTAGCTCGTTGGAAATAGGTAGGCATCACTTTAAAGGAAAAACTCTCACGTGAAATGGGACATTGTTACTATAATCCGTAATATAAAAAATTCCGATATATGCCAGAAACTGTTTCCTTATTTCAGTCATAATGAGAAACTACAACGTGCAAAGTAAGTAGTATCTTTTATGTTTTATAGATGAGAAATTGAGGCCGAGAGAAGTTACTTGGTTATCCAGGTGACATGGAAAAGTCACCATGTGTCTCCGTCACTCTTGCTGTGTCGGGGCCAGTGAGCACTGCCCGAATGTTTCTGAAGGAGTGAATGGCTGAATGGGTGCAGTGGTAAAGCCGTGGTTTGATTCACGTGTGCTTGCTTCTGAAGCTCATGCTCTTTTCCCTGTGTCCCACTCCTCACTTGATAAAGCGAAATAACTGCTGGCTTCTTTCAAAGAGAAGGTCCCAGAGCATGTAAAACAGAAGTTGAGTTTCATATGCATTTTCGAGAAACGATGCCCTGTAAAGTGGCTCCTGCTGGTCTGGGTACGTGTGTGGATCCAGGTTCTGGGCAGTGAGTGAGCCCCTCCAGGCCTCCCCTCCACCCCGCCCCCGTCCTGAGGCCCCTGCTGCTCCCTCCCTGGTTCCCTAGGCTCTACCTAAAACAGGCCTGCCCTGTGCAGGAGTCCGGGTGGGGCCCAGGGAAGCCTCTAAGAATACGGCTACTTTCCGCCAGTGTCAGACGAATGCAGTTCATTCTGCAGCACAGAAGACAAGAGCCGGACAGGAGCCCCTGAGCCTGCACGGCTCCACGTGGGTGTGCGCCAGGGTGTCATGGAGATGGTGGCTGCAGCAGCACTGTCTGCTCGTTCCTCCCTTTCTCCCTTTCCCACCCCATCCCAGGAGATCTCACCAGGGCTCAGTGACCAGTGACCCAATGGACTTTAGGATCCAGGTCAGACCAGGTAACTAGGGGTCATCACTACAGAGTCCTACTTTTGATGACTGTGTTCCCTCTGATTGTGGTGGGTCATAGTGGGTACAGGCTGACCTTCCTTGTCAGAATAGTTTGTTCAGCATCCTGTAGAGTTTTAGTGGGTCAGGTGTTGATTTTCATTTTGATTTTTGGTAGGATTGCCTTGTGTGTAGGCGAATAAATTATGAAAAGCGTTGGTAACTATACTTCACTACTTGGCTAAAAATGTTACAGCTTCCTGGTCTAGTGTCTGTCTTCTAACTTCTCCATGAACTTCTGGAGCTTTCTCTGGAAGGACTTGTGTTAGGCCCAACCTAAAACTAGTTATTTTGGGGACTTCCCTGGTGGTCCAGTGGTTAGGACCCCGCGCTTTCACTGCCGGTGATGAGGGTTCAATCTCTGGTCGGGGAACTAAGATCCCGTAAGCTGCGCTGTGCAGCCAGAAAGAAAAAAAAACCAACTAGTTATTTTCTCTTTCTTTGACTTAAGAGACACAGGTTACCTGGCATCTCTTGCTGAACTTCCCACAGCCATCTGGGAAACCTTCCCATTGAAAACAGCATCTCAGATGTGCACCCTGGTCATGGGGGTGTCAGTCTCACGATGCTGCCCTGCCATGAGTGGTGTGTTGTGAGGGGCCTGTCCTTCGTCTCATTGCGCTGAGGGACAGACTGTCATGCCTCAGTCATATCTATGCCTCCTAAATCCACTTGTTGTGACCTCTGGGAGGAGATGGCCTCGCTTTCACTGAGGATAACCCTGGGTTTTGCTTATTCCTGCATTAGACGTTTACTGACCACATGATGGTCCCCAAGACTCAAACAAGATCGCTGCTCTGGAGCTGACCTGCGTGGGGCTCAGCTGATGACAGCAGGTGCGCCAGTACAGTTCCAGGGTGTGGCGGGTGCCGTGCGGAGCATAAACAGGCTGTTGGCTCAACCAGCTCTGTGCAGCCGGGCACCCCTCGGGCCCTTCTTCCCAGCAGCCCTTCGAGGCGTTGCGGTATGCACAGGGGGAAACGCGGAGACGGTGAGGGTCTCTCCAGGCTGGCTTGCTCTGGAGCCAGCGCTCCCGCCACTCGCGGGGTGTGGATGAGCCTGGGTGTTTGTGACGCTGGGATTGGAAGAGGCGTGTTCCCCGTAAGGCATTTATTTATCTAGTGTTGGCGCTTTGTGACACCTGCTGACTTAATTTACACTAGTCTCCTACGTGGTTGAATTTTTTTTCTCCTTCAGTAGTATTTTTCCCCATATCATTAAAAAATTGATGTATAATTGGCATACAATGTTATATTAGTTTCAGGTGTACAATATAATGGTTTGATATCTGTGTGTGCTGCGAAATGATCACCACAGTAAGTCTGGTTAACATGCTCGCCATATTACAGAACTGTGTGTGTGTGATGAGAACTTCTAAGATTTACTCTCTTAGCAACTTTCAAATTCCAGGTCGCTTTTATACTGCAGCCTTTGAAAAATGCATGGTCTCTCTAGTTCTTGGTGATCTAAAGAGTTTTAGGCATGCCTCACTTTAAACCTAGGGATAAGTTTATTTTGTATCTCTCGGCTTTTGCTGGCCTAAGGGTTTTTTCTGAGTTGCCACTTTCTGGGCTGGCTCCTTTCCAGCTCTTGCCTGCGGTACCTGTCACGGCTACCTGTCAGCAGTGTTTATTTTTGGTTTTTGTCTGTGGCACCTATCCGATAGCATCATGCTGGTAGCTGTGATTGTAGCGGCTCAGCTGATGATGTCGCAGTTGTTCTGGATTTGTTGTTAGCTCTGTGTGTGAGGGGCCAGGGGTGTTGGGGGTAATGGGTAGATGTGGGAGCACTGAGGGTTAATGCAGGGGGGTCCTGGGCCCCCTCTTCTTCAGCTGTAGCTTGGTGCTTGAGGACTCGGAACATTGCCCCTCCTTTACTCCTTGCCGATTTTTTCCCTGTGGAAAACGTATTTGCCTCTCAAGGGTAGTGGGGGACAGATAAACGCATGTGCGTAACGCTTTAAGTTCAAGCGTTCTTATTTTACATGCGACTGTTTTTTTGTCTGTGTTGTTTTTATCATTTTGCTGGTGCATCTAACGGAAAACTGCTCGAAATGAAGCTTTGGTTTCATTCATCAGTGAAATGTAGTTAGGTCTTTGCTTCATCACGTTCTTTGTTCTGTCCGCTCTGCACAGGAAAAGCAGCCGAGTTCCCCATTCTTTCCTCAGTGTAGCCATGGGGTAGGGAGAAGGAACTTTGCCATCAGGACGTCATGTGTGTGATCGCTAATGTCAGCTGGGGCTGGTTATAAACCTGGCATTTCATTGAATCATAGGATTTTAATGGAGGAAAATTGAACTCCAGAGAGTTTTAGTCTGACTCTCATTTTGAAGATGAGAGAGCTCTCCTGGAGACATAAACCTCTAGGGCGCCACACTGTCCGGTGAGACGGTGGTGGAGCGGAGCGCAGGACCCGGCCCCCACCTCCACCCTGTCTGATCAGTTGTCTTTTGCGTGGAAAATGTCATGATATTGTTGCACACAGTCATGACTGGATGACATTGAGTGACAAGTGAATTACTTTCCTTCTCAGTATTCTCTTTCCTCTCGGAGATTGTGCAGGGTCTTTACTGACGGATGAGGCCCTTCCTGCTGGCTGGTGGGCTCACGGCCATGCTGCATGCCATCTCTCGCCTCACCATGGGAACCTTCCAGAACAGCACCAAGGCCCCTGGGCATGTCTTGTACAGTGACGCTGTGCCCCAGAGCTTGATTCAGCTGTAGGAATTTGTGCTTAAAAGCTCTATTACACAGTGTTCCCTTCTTAGAAGGCGTTTAGAAAAAATGTAGGAAGACTCTTTTTTATAGGAAACTTCCATAGCAGAAAAGGCTAATAGGCTGCATTTATATGTTAAAAAATTGTTTTTGTTTGAATGCATAGGACATTTACCTGTTCAAAAGAATAAAATGTACAAGGAGAGGTTTCTTTCCTGCCTCTGCCCTTTTATCCTATACCAGCCCCCACCCCAACCTCAGAAATCACAGTACTAGTTCCTGGGATCTTTGGGCAGATATTTTCTATGCATATGTTGTCAAGTTGTCAGCTATGAATAAATAGCCTCGCAGCCCCACCTTCAGCACAGATGATGTGCGCCCCCCACCCCGAGTTCCCTCTGTCGGCCCCACCAGGGCGGTTCTGGTCTCTGGTGTTTGCCGCCATGCCCCCAGGGCCTCAGCCGTGCCTGCCAGCCAGAGTGGCTGCCCGGGAAAGTCTCAGGGGACCTAGGATTTCCCATGTCATCTGGCTTAGGCTGTCAGGACGCTGAGAGTGCAAGTGCCCTGAGCCCACCACCCCTTACACTCAGGGCTCTGGTCTCTGCTGCTCCTCCCGTCAAGCTGCTTTGCAGGTCCTTATTCCATTTTCATTACATCCTTTTGGATCAGTAGTTTCTTGTATAGTTTTTTGTTTTTCTGGAGTTTCTGGCTGTCTTTCTTTTTTTCTTGTCAAAAAATAGTACACTTTCATCATAATCTCAGAATTATTCAGACTCTCACTAGTACTGTGTATTGTCTAGAAATCACTTCCTGCAGACCCTCTCACCTCTGACTCCCATCCGGACTGATTATTTTCTAGTTCGGTTGTATAGCTTGCATCCTGGAACTTCTTTTCACTGCACTTCTAGGTTAAATTCATTGTGTTTTAGATCCTTGTTGGATCTTCCTCTTTTTTTCCCCTAGTTTTATTGAGATATATTTGACATATAATGTTGTATTAATTTCAGGTGTACAGCATAATTATTTGGGGTGTGTATATTTAGCAAAATGATTACCACAATAAGTTTAATTAACCTTCATCACCTCACATAGTTATAAATTTTTTCTCGTGATGAAAACTTTTAAGTTCTTCTCTCTTAGCAACTTTCAAATGTACCGTTTAGTATTGTTCATTACAGTCACCATGCTGTACATTAGATCCCCAGAACTTACTCATTTTATGAGTGGATTTTGACCCCCCTCCTCATCCAGGATCTTCCTCTGTTTTCATCCTCATTTTGTTGTGGTATAGACGCAGGTAACTTTCTCGAAATGATGTGTGGTAATAAATGCAGTGTTCTTGAATGTCTTAAAATGCGGTTATTTTAAACTTCCGCTTATTTTGTGGTTTGAGTTTTTATAGAATTCTAACTTTAAAAAATACTCTCTTGGGAGTTTCCTGCTGGCATAGTGGTTAGGAGCCTGGGCTTTCACTGCTGTGGCCCAGGTTCGATCCCTGGTCGGGGAACTGAGATCCTGCAAGCCGTGTAGTGTGGCCAAAAAAAAAAAAAAATCTCCCCTAACAAGATTGAAGGCATTATTCTCCTGTCTTCTTACATCCGCTGTTACAGCTTCTAGAAATGTCTTCCATTCCGGTTCTTTGTGAGTAAACTTTTTTCCTCCTATTTGGAACTTTTAAGACCTTATTTTAAATACTCAGTGGTATGAAATGTCATGAGTTTGTGGAAGTCGTCTTTCATTTGTCCTGTTCAGCCCTCAGTGGGTCCTTTTAAACTGAAGCCATATTTTTCTTAAGCTCTGGAAAATTGTCTTGTTGCTGTCACAGTTTCTGGAATGCCAAACTGATTGCCTGGATTGGTTCCTGGCTCTACCTTGATTTCTTTGACTTTATCTTCCAGCTTTTCTGTTGAAAATCTTATTTTCACTCTCTTTTTTTCTAAGCGTTTGTTTTGTCTAGTTCTGTTTTCATGTTTTATTCTGGTTCTATAGATACCGTATCTTCTCAGATCTCTCCGAGGGTATAAATTGGAAATATTTTAGAATTCCCTTTTTTCCTAATTAGCTCTGTAATCTTTACTTTTTTTTTTAACCTAAGTCTGTCTTTTTGTGCTGCTGCTTTTTCTCATAGAATGCAATCCTTAGTTCCCTGTTAGTTTTTTTATTTTAAAAATATATTGGGAATTCCCTGGTGGTCCAGTGGTTAGGATTCCACACTTCCACTGCAGGGGGCACGGGTTCCATCCCTGGTTGGATCCCGCATGCTGCGTGGTGCGGCAAAAAAGAAAAAAAAAATCTTCCCCATTCTTTGGAGTGTGGGATGAGGTTGATGGTTTTCTCCTTTACGTGTCTGAGGTCTGCCGCTCCCATTGCTGCTCACAGCTGAGGAGTTGACTGTCTGGCTTTGCCATGCGGTGTGTTGGGCTGGGTGTCCACCCAGTTCCCTCAGACTGCAGGCCAGTTTTTCTGGAGCAGGGCCCCCTGTAGCTCCGTGGCACATAGTGGGTTCTTATCCCTTCTCACGGGGTTTCCGCTGGCACGGCTGCCCGTGGACTGACTCAGCCGCTCTGCTTCCATGCTCCATACCTGCTAACTGCCGGCCAGAAGCGCCACTCGGCTGTGCTTGTCCCTGCTCCGTGCTGTCTCTCGCCACACACCTCTCCTTCCTCTCCATAGAGTTGTTGAAAGTTTCTCTGTCCTGGCCTCTCCCTTCTTCCCTGTGTTGCCTGGGGTTTTTCTCTGCGTGCTTTCTTCCTGTCATCTCTGTGGGTCATGGAGTTCAGGAGACAGCCGCCTGTTCCCAGAGTGATGTCTTGAACTGTGGAGCTCCTGGAGGCATCTCTGGTCTGGTTTCCCCTTGGTGCTTGGGTACATCGCTTTGTATAAGAGACGAGCCTTGTGAGAAGCTCACCCAGGTTTGGAAATTATCCTGTTACATAAAGTTGGCTGGAGGATTTTCTTTGTTAAAGTGAGCTTGTTCCTGGGACGCCAGGACTGGTGGAGCCTTGGTCCGCTCTGTCAGGTGTTCACCACACATCCGAGTTCGTGGTCAGGGACGCGCGATTCGGCCAGCGATTGTCTGCATCTGTCTAGGAGTGCGCTGGGCCGCTGTTGGGCAGCTGGGAGTGAAGTGAGTTGTGCCCGTGCCTTAGCAGAATCGAGTTAAGTGGTACATTCTCTCAGAAATTGGGTGCAATTGGAGCTGGGGCTCACAGGACCCCCCTGGGGCCTGCATGTGGACACGGTGTGTGCAGGCATCTCTCTCCTTTCCATCGCTTATTTATGGTTATTTAAAATACAGGTAGGTTATAGTATCAGATTCCACTGACAGGTGTAGACTCCAGTTTGAAAATTCTGTGACACTGAGGGTTTCTTTTCAAGTGCATTTAATAAGCACTTCGCAAGTGACATGGGAGGGCCATCTCCAGACTGTTTTGACGCCTTGACTGACACCACCCACCCGTGAGAAAGTCCTAATGCGGACATTATGCAAATACTATTATAAAAGATTTTTACGTTATAAAACACAAAATTTAGAATTTAGAAGAAGTGGGGGAAAAATAAACCCGGAGTTCTGTTTTCTTTCCTCTCTGTTTACTGATCTGCTGAACGTCCTGGGGTCCACGTGCTTGGGATCCTGCTGGCCGGGGTACACACACGAAATAAGGCCCCCAGTCCAGCAGCTCCAGCGCTGTTGTGGAGACAGACGGTGAGAGCAGGGAGAGGGTGTTTCCAGCGAATGAGGAGATGGGAGAACAAAGACAAAATATAAAACCAGAGCACCTGGCCTCACCGTCCTGGGTGAAAGCTGAGCTGTGGCCACAGGTGGCACAGCAGCTCCTGGCAGGCAGCAGAGCCGGGCTCGCGGCTGCTCTGCCCCCCCGGGCGTGTCCTCCAGGGCAGGGCTGCTGTCCACGCCAGACAGCAGGGTGGGCGTCGGGGGAGCACAGCCCCTGCTGCCGGCCCTGCTTGCCCTCTGCCCAGGGAGTTGGCCTCCCCTAACCGGAGTAGAGTTTGCGGCGGGAAACCAGCGGTTCCCACAAACCCCCCGTGTTACTGTTACGCGTATCGAGACATCTTCTAGTGCGTTTCCTTGAAGGAGATGATGATGCAGAGGCTGCTTCACGTGTGAATTGGATGGTATGGTTTTCGTCATTCAGAAAGCCTGATGACCTTCAGGCTGGTTTTGCATCTTGTTCTCCTGCAGTGTGTGGTCAGGCGCCTTGGAAACCTCCGTTCCCTCCCACCCTGGAGCACGCCGGCCACCACCTTCCCAGCGCGAGATGATTCTCCTCCGCTCTGTTCCAGGTCTCTGTGGCCCTCAGCAGCAGCTCCATCCGGGTGGCCGTGCTGGAGGAAAACGGGGAGCGCGTCCTCATGGAAGGAAAGTTCACCCACAAGATCAACACCGAGAGCTCCCTCTGGAGCCTTGAACCCGGGAAGTGCGTTTTGGTAAGTGTGGGCAGTGATACTGTGAGGATGTTGATTTCTGCCAGCTGGGGAGTTTCCTCGGTGTTTTCCGAGCAGCTCGAAGGGCACCTTGTGGGCCTCAGCTGACTGTCACTGCTGCATCTACAGCCTTGGCCTCTCGGCGTCCCACTGCTTGCTTCCTTGAGGTGGGGCCCGTGTCAACAACAAACGGAGGGGCGCTGGAGTGCAGTGTTTCTCACTGCTTCCTGTCCTGCCCATGCACAGACCGCATGCGGTGACCACGGAGGAGGTCCTGCTGGGGCATCGTCCCCAGAGCGCGGCTCTGCTTACACCGGACATGTCCCCTCAGTTCCAGAGGCTTCTGCTCTCCAGGGATTCAGTTACATCTATGGCAAAACCAAAGAAGTTAAAAATTAAAAGGCAGGTCGCTTTCATGAATGCCAGTCTGGGGGATGCAGAGTTACTAAATTCAAACAGACAGCCTATTTGACAAAGTGGGTCTCAACTGGCTAAGCTAGCCGAGGGTGCAAGATCCAAACGAAGGGGTACGTGTTCCAGTTACTAGAGTCTTCGGTGGCTCCATCCTCCCTCGTCAGAGCCTTGCACCTGGTCAGTGGGCAGCACCCAGGGAGGCTTCATACAGCGAAGAGAGGCTTCATACAGCGAAGGGAGACTATATATTTGGGTTCGTTCCTTTCCTCTTCCTTCCTGCTGGGATGCTTAACCAGGGTGTGGTGAAAGGGGTAAAGATGAAAAGAAAAATACTAAGTCTTTGGGCACAAAAGACCTCAGAATTTTATATAGGCATGTTCTTTATATGTGCAAAGTGTGCCGTTTCTTCGTGATCCACTCTCTCTGGGAATAGGTGCCCATGGGCCTGCCTGCTTGGTCCTGACCGACAAGGCCCACGGCGCTCTCTTCTGGCTGCTCGCAGCTCGCAGACACACAAACCCGGTGGAGCGGAGAGCATTCCATCATTGCTGGGGGGGCTGGAGGTCTCGGCATGCCCGGGACCCCCGAGCACACACAGGCCCCTCTGTGTGACAGGAACACCCGGTGGCAGAGCGCCGGCCAAGTCTGCCCGAGTCTTGCTTAAACCGTGCTCTGTCGCACCTCCCCTGCCCTTCCGAGGTTTCTGCTTCTCGCCACTAGTGTGCAACAGTCATGATTTCCCCCTTATCACCCTGGGGTTAAGTCGCTCGTCTGTTCACCCCCGTGCCTCCCCACCCCCAGTGCCGCTCCCCAGACTACGGCCCATGCTCTTAACTACCAGTTCCATTTGCAGAATACCTTCATGGGCATGGTCTCATTTGCACCTCCCACGATTGTGGGGAGTAGGAAGCCAGGGTCTCATTATCCCCCCGCCCCCCGAGGTCACGCAGGCAGCCAGCGGGAGGCCGCGGCAGGCAGCCCACCCTCTCCCGGCGCCGCTGTGATGGCTCAAGTGGTCACAGGGAGCGTGGACCCGTGATCCTGGGTGCCCCATTGTCCACAGATGCCGGGCCTCACTCCTCCTGTGTGGGGTTGATGGACCGCCCAGAGCTGTGCACGTAGAGCTTGTCCCGGCAGACAGCTGGTTGTGCTTTGCTCTCTCTGAGGGGTGCTTCTGTTGTCTTCAGCCCTGTTGTCTTCGAGTCCCCACCTGGGACGGAAAGACTGACCTCGTTGCTGGACGCTGAAGGTCCACAGCCACTGTTTACACACAGGTCTGTCGGGGTTGTGATCAGGGTACCGAGGATTCCCTGTACTTGACGTGGCTTCTGCAGAGATGTGGTTGTTAAGCAGGTACCTCACTCTTGGGATTTTCGTTGCCAGAGGTGATGTTGACTTCTTCATGCCTGTTCCAGAGCCATGTCACCTTTTTTGCGTGTTTTGTGCAACTTGCGTCTGAATACAGACGTGGCTCGTGGCCAGGGCAATAACTCCTTGTAATTATGGCCTCCATCTATTGGGTACACTTTGGCCCTGGCTCTGTGAGGTGCCTGGTGGTGCTGTTTCGTCTCTGCAAGCCTGTTGTACAAATCAGGATGCTGGCGCTCAGAGAGGGTGAAGAGCTTGCTCAGGGTGGAGCCAGACCCCAGACCCAGAAGCCTCCCATTTCCCTCCTTCTCTAACTTTCAGCTGAAAGGCACCCAGGAGCGAGTAGGCGCGGGGAGGAGAGCTGGCAGCGGCGCAGCGTAGCTTGTGACCAACAGCCCCGGGCCAGCAGGGAGACTGGTGCGTCGCCTTCCCTGCTGACCTTGATGAGACGGCCTCGGTGTCCGGTCATGTTCCCAGGCCCCGTGGTCGTCCCAGGCCCTCCTCTGGTCCAGGGGGAGGCTTGTGCCCTGACTGCCTTTTAGTTTTCCAGTTTGCTTTTGCCAAGCACCTGCTGCTCGAGGAGTTATAAAGAAGCAGAACGGGCTGCGGTGCACCTGTCACTGCCTGTGAGCGTGGCTTCTGGCTGTTCTGCTCCTGCGTAACCCTGCGAGGTCCACGGAGACACCTCTCAGAATTGCAGGTGCTGGGCTGGTTCTTTCCCGAGGTTCCTTCGAGTGGCTTTCATCATCTGTGGATGGCATCACATTTCTAATGCTGCTCCACCACTTGTAGAAAAAGAAGAGGACTTAATTTAGAGCATCACATCCTCTTCCGGAGCTTCCCTGCCAGCCCAGCCCCCTGCACACCTGGCGTGCACCTTCTCAGGAGTTGCGGGGATCCTGCCTGTCTCCGCCTTCCTCCTGACCACGGTCCTCGGGTACAGCCGATGCCAGTGTCTTAATGGAGACATTGCTGCTTATGGAGCTGAAGGTTGGGTGTGTTCTCAGTGTAATTATTTATTTACTGGTAACATTGAGGACCACGTATCTGAGATGATATTGTAGCTCAGTAAGCACATGGCTTTGATGTGTGAAGACCCTGGGGCCTTTGCTGACCAGAACAAGTGCCATTCCCTCGAGCCTCTGGAGGGGGAGAGCGTGGCTGCCCAGGTGGCCAGGCCTGCTTTGTGCCTCAGCCCCACTCACTGTGGACCTCCGTTCCTCGATCTTAAAGTGAGGCCCAGAGCCTCGGTTGGTCGATCCCCAGACGTTTGTTGGTTGCTTATCACTAAGTGGCAGACCCTGTGCTGGGCACTGGGGCGATTAAGGAAAATAGCCAAGGGCCCTCCTCCTAAAGGCTGCATGGGCCGAAAAGGGCCCGCAGATGTCCTCGCCAGATCCCAGAACCTGCAAATAGGTCCTTATTTGGAGATGGGGCCTTTGCAGATGTGATGAGGTTAAGGACCTTGCGATGATGAGACCATCCTGGATTATCCAGGTGGGCCCTAAATCCAGTGACAGGTGTCCTTACAGGAGGAAAAGAGACAGACACAGAGTGAAGTGAAGGCAAGGCAAGGTCGCCTGGAAGCTCTGGAGGGAGTGCAGCCCCGTCCAGCCTCCAGACGGAGAAGAGTCTTGTTTGAAGCCCGCAGCGCGTGGCGCTTTGTTACGGCTGCCCCAGGACACTAGCCCAGGCCTTACGTGGCATGATCTCTGTAGGGGCCACTTGGGACAGGAGGGGTCACCCCAGGGGTGCCTGTCACCTTACCAGAGTCCGTGGTCCGGGTCCTGACCTCCCAAGCAGGCCAGTGCAGACATGCCCCTTGATGCCCAGCCACCACTCCCTCCTTGCCAGAGCCGGATCCACATCAGACACGCCCGGGCAGGCTTTCAGAGCAGGCAGGGGTGGCAGCTAAACCCGGATGACAGCTCCTGCCTCCCTCCCTCCCACACTCGAGAATGTTAAATGAGGCTTCTTGATTCTGAGGCAAGCTCCTTTCTTGGTTCCCGAGACGCGAAATCGGGGCCTCCCCCCGTGGCTTGTTCTGTCCCAGAACCCGCCTCGGCTCACTGTCCTGGTTTCTCCCTGCAGGTGGGGCTAATGGCCCTGCCGTGGGCACCTGCAGGCCATGGCCTCGAGCCCTCGAGGCTCCACGGTCTCGGCGTTTGTAGCCATTCGTGAGGCGACGCCAGTCCACACACTGACACGATCCACACTCGTCATTTAAAGCTGGTACAGTAGCTGCAGAGTGTTCACAGACCTTCATCTGCTTGCCTTAAAGCTCGCGCTACTGGGTGTGTCTGGTGCTTGAACCTATGAGTGTTTTTATATAAGCTGCGTGCCCCGTATTTAGATTATATATTTAGATTACAGTTCTCAAAAGTAGAGTTACAGGCTGAGTGTAGTCCTCGGCCATTGCCGTGGGCTCCCCTAAGAAGGATGTCGGATTTCTGTGACATCAGCAGATCCCTGTGTGCCCTGGCACTGGGCTGTTTTCGAGTGGGGATGTGTGTTTCTCTGTGAAGTGGTTCACCACTTCTGTTTTGTCGCTGGTGGCCACCGGCCCCCTGCCTGGCTCTGAGGGGCCATCGTTCAGCTTAAAATACAAGTTAAATTACGTTAGTATTTTGGCAAGAACCCAAAGCCTGGAAATTAGTCCAGGGACTGAAATGCGAGTTCTTGGCCTTCAGTGCTCATGTCTCCCAGGACCCGTCGTGTTTCTCAAGGTGGTCACATTTTTGGCATCATCACCAACCCCTGGATCTCCACCGGGTGTTGAGAAGCAGGTAGCCCGAGTCCGCATGTTCTGGAGAAGTTGCCTGTGAATAGAAGGGACGTGTCGAGCAGAACTGGAAGACCACGCTCCTGGTGGACAGAGCGCGTGTCCCGTGGGGGAGGAGAGTGGAGACGCAGCTTGGCACTGCGTGGCCACCTGCCTCGCATCCACAGCCCACCACGGCCGGGTTCTGTCTGGCCCTACAGTGCTTTAATGTTTAAGCTTAAAACACTTGTTGACGACATTAAAACCAGGAGGTTGCCCACTGCAGTGCTGCCTCTGGCAGAGCCCTGAGAGGCCAGCGGTCTGGCCGGGGCCGCGTCCTCCCCGCAGAAGCGCCTGGAGCTGAGCAGGCCCCTGCTGCCTCTCCCTGTCCTCTGTCCTTGTTTCAAGGCACCTCTCTGAAGCCCCATCCCACAGCTTTCACCTGCATCTCCTTGGCCCAAGCTTGATCCCACGTACGGGCAGCTGCGAGGAGCCGTCCTCCTCGCCGGGCGCACTGCCTCCCTCTCTGAATAGAAGCAGCGTTCTGTGACAAAGGAGGGGAGGGAGATGAGTGTGGGTGAGTCATCATCACCACACAGATCGGGGTGCTGAGGTGAGCTGAGCCATGTGGAGTTGGAAGTTTCTCTGAGGACATTTTGGGAAAACTGTTCAACCAGCACTCTAGGGGTTCCCCTGAGAAACTGATTCTAGGTCTGGGACCGATTGCTAAAAGGAACCTGGAGGAAAGCCAAGGAACGAGGGTGTGTTATCAGGTCACAGCAACCACCCGTGACCAGCCGAGATGGGGCACTCTGAGCGCTGTGTGATCAGGGATGGGAATGAGTGAGCCATTGAGATGCTATGTGTCCAGGAGCCGGTGCTGACGACAGAGTGGCTGCATCATGGAGGAGAAGGCCCCTGCTGGCCCCTGCACAGCACCTGTTGGGGCTGGAAGTGTGTCCCTGCCATACTGTGGGGCAGATGGGGTCAGGGAGGAACCCCGGGAATGTGGCACGTGACTTCTGTGCCTGCAGGGGGATTATCCCAGGAGGGCTGCAGCATCATCTGTGCAGGTCCTGCGGGGGCACATCCCTGAGCTTAATCAGGAGGAAGCAGCAAACAAACCCCAAATGAAGGATGGTCCTTAACAACAAAAGGCAAAGGCAGTGGAATGTTCCACATGAAAGGGGACAGGCCCACTAAGATGTAGTCAGGACCCTGGACTGGATCCTGTGCAGGAGGGAAGGTGAGCTGAAGTTACTATAGTAAAGAACTTCCATACCTTCAGGAAGGAGACACTCACCGAAATATTAGGGGTAAAGGGCCAAGATGATTCCAAAAAAATTCCGGTAATTTACCCCATATTATAAACTTACACACATAGGGTGAGAGCGTATGTGCAGACACACATACACGTGATGAAGAAAAGGCGTAGCATGTTAACAGTGGGTGACTCGAGGAAAAGGTATTCTTTGTACTTGAATAATTCTAATAACTTGTAAGTTCGAAATTATTCTAAATTGAATGTTTTAAGAAATGAGATGGCAAATAAGCCCATGAAAAGATGCTCAACGTCGTTAGTCATTAAGGCAGTACCAATTAAAACCACGGCGACATGTCACTTCACGCTTATTTGATTGGCTCCTGGAAAGAATCGACAGGAGCAGGGACTGGTGACAGTGTGGAGCCCCTGGGGCTCCCCTGCACTGTGGATGGGAAGGCCAAACCGTGCAGGTCGTTTGGAAAACAGTTTGACAGTTTTTATAAAGTTACATGTGCACTCACCATAGGACCTAGCAGTCCCACTGCTGGATACCTACGAAGGGGAAAGGAGACCACAGAACCCTGCAGGCAGCCTGGTAGCTGACCGCTGAACCCTGGAAACACCCACCTGTCCACCCACAGGTGCGTCGGCCTATGTCGGGGTGACCCCCATGCGCGCGTAGCATGGCTGAACACCAGGCCACTGCGCTAAGAGAAGAGCAGACCAACGGACACAGACCAACGACATGGCAAAGCAAGTGTCAGGGGCTGAGGGGATCGCCGTCGAAAGGGGACCGCGAGCTTTGGGGTGTGGCTTGATAGCAGTGGTGGCTACGTGGCTGCATTTGTCAAAACTCATAGGATGCACCCTCAAGAGAGTGAATTTTACTGTGTGCCAGCTTACGCCTCCACAAACCTGATTTAAAAAAAAATAAAAAAATGTTAAAATAAAAAATCAAAACCAAATGTTAAAGCATCAGACTGCTTTATCAAAGATGTTACTTTTAGACCTGAATCCTTGAGCTCCATTCCAAGAACATTTCACCCATGTCCTCTTGCTGCTGCACTCTGTATTATTCCACCTGAAACAGGAATGAAGTTCTGACTCACTAGCATATGAATGGACCGTGAGGACATCGTGCTGAGTGAAAGAAGCCAGGCACAGGACACATAGCCTATGTGTCCGTTTTTGGGAAATGTCCAGAACAGGCAAATAAATGATTTGTTGCCAGGGCTGGGGGAGGGACAGAGTGGGGAGTGACTGCTCATGGGCACGGGTTCTCCTTTTGTGGTGATGAGAGTGTTCTGGAACTAGATAAGAGGTGGTAATAGCTCAGACTCTTGTGAATGCGCTAAGTGCATTGAACTGTTCACCTTAAAATGGCTAATTCTATGTTAACGTGAATTTCACCTTAAATTATTTTTACTGTGGTGCTGGGCTCATCTTGATGTTTACTGGGTCTGCAGAGTGCCCATGCGGACTTGTTCTGTGGACACACGAGGCCCGGGCAGCGAGGCCCACCAGGCTCCTTGTTTTCAGGGTCAGTCCCGTTGAGCCCCCGAGCTGTGTCGGGCCTGGATGTGTGTGTGGACCTGGCTGGGACACCCCGTGTGTGGTTCCTACGCGCAGAAGCAGCAGCAGAGCCCCGGGGCGGGGATTGGGCTGACCCCACAGTGCTGTCACGGGCTGCTGGTCCGAGCATGGCTCTGTTCTGCCTGTAGCGCTGGGCGATCCAGGCGAGGCGCTGAATTCCAGGTAGAGGTAATAGTGGGTATTTTACAGAGGTTGTGAGCGCTAACAGTACATGTTAGAGAGATCTTGGCCATGATGACGACTAACGAAGATACAAGTAAAATGAGTCTAAAGGATCTGTTGTCTCTGGAGATTTACAGTCGTCTCTCAGTGTCCTCAGGGGATTGGTTCCAGAACCCAGCCCTCCCCCCACCTCTCCCCGCCCCGAAGGATACCAACGTCCAAGGGTGCTCTAGTCCCTTACATAAATGGCGTAGTGTTTGCATGTAACCTGCGTACATCCTCCTGTTTACTTCACATCATATACCTAATGCAATGTAAATACTATGTAAACAGTTGCTGAAGTGTGACAAGTTCAAGTCTTGCATTTTGGAACTTTCTGGAAATTTTTTTTTCCAAATATTTTTGATCTGGAGTTGGTTGACTTCAGTGGATGCAGAACCTGTGGATACAGAGGGCCGACTTCCTCAGAAGTCTCTCCTGGAATGGTAAGAGAATGTATTTCCCCCGTGGAAGGTTTCTGTGGCACTGGCGCAGTGATCTGCAGCTCTGTAAAGACGGGGCTCAGTGCTCGGCACTGGGGCCTCTGAGGGCCAGGTCAGGTCTGCGCATGCAAACAGGAGAGTGCAGTTGGCCAGAAGCTGGCTAGACAGAGCATCTGAAAACAGAAGCTGCACCCTGAATGTAAACAGTGGCATTGGCAGGGTAGAGGTCATTCATCTGATCAGGTGGGCAGGGGGTGCTCAGAACCCCTGCCATCTCACCCCTGCGTCCACCCAGGACGCCCGCGTCCACCCAGGATGGTCAGAAGTGGGGCGACTTGCTTTTGTAATGTGCTGAGATGCTGACATTCATGCTGTGCTTGTGGTTTCCTGGAGGTTGTCTCCACTGTGTGACCCGCCCTCATCACTGCCCACGCCTCAGCCGCTCTCAGGGCCGAGACTTAGCTCTGCTGTGACACTGTGGGACCCGGGCTCCGCAGGGGCTCTCCGTGGACTCGGGCAGCAGGGCTGGAGCTGGCAGCACCGCTCCCCGCAGCCCGTGAGCCACGGGGCCGACTCCTTAGGCCCCGTGGGCCTGCGGTGTCTTCACAGATGTCGCCTGTGGGCCAGCTCGCACTCCACTTCGTCAGGATTGCCCGCTGGCCAGTGAGCCTCTCCTCACGGTGCTCCTGTGAGGAAGCGCCGCTCTCACTGCTGGCTCCGTCATCTCTGTGTCACCTCCCTGCCCCTCTGGGCATGAGTGGGGGTTACATCCCGTCTGAGAGTGGACAGAGTGAGGGAGCGTGGGCAGCCCTCCTGTCAGTTCTTGGCCAGTCAGTAAAGAGTTTCCCGATGAGCCGGCCAGTGACCATAGGGAGGAGGTGGCCTGGGCCCTCCCTGTGTGGTCCCTGGGATGCGTGTACTTGGCATCAGCTTCAGGCAAAGCCCTGCTATTCTGCAGTCCCCGTCTCTGAGTTCTTGTGTCCCCCCGACTCCCCCCGTCCCTCACTGGGCTGCACCATGAGGCTGAGTGGCAGGTGAGTCACATGCAGCGGTCGCAGGGCTGGGGAGCCACTCTTGCAGCCGCCTGGCCAGGAAAGAGAATGGGACAAGGCGCCTGGGCGTCTGGCTGGCGGGTAGTCATTGTCAGACCGAGTGCTTGGTCCCCCCAGCAGGCAGGAGCCTGGGTGCTGCACTTGGAGGCGGCAACGGTCAGCAGGAGGGAGAGGGGTGAGCTAGCGGGGCCCGGGCAGGTGGATGTTGACAGAAGCTCCTGTTTGGGGTCCAGCTTCCCTCGGCAGCTCGGGAGACCGTGACGGGGTCTGGGTACCAGCGGATGGGGCAGCTCGGAGTGCTGGGAAACGCCCCACTCTGGTCCGAGTGGGCTGGGCTTCTGGTGACTGAGCAGTGCGGATGCTGATGCCTACGGGGGTCAGTGTCTTCTGAGAGGACCTGGGGGACAAGGACCGCAGGCACCGCCCAGTCATGGTGGTGGAGAGTGGAATACTCAGTGCCCGGGGTCTGGACAGCCCCGCTGGGTCCCCGGTGCCACCTGCCCGACACTGACTGTGTCTCTGCCCTCGTGTGCCAGGTGAGCCTGAACAAGGTGGGCGAGTACTGGTGGAACGCCATCCTGGAGGGGGAGGAGCAAATCGACATCGACCAGATCAACAAGGAGCGCTCCATGGCCACGGTGGACGAGGAGGAGCGCGCCGTCCTGGACAGGCTCGCCTTCGACTACCAGCAGAAGCTGCAGGGCAAGCCGCAGAGCCACGAGCTGGTACGGGCTCTCTGGGGTCGGAGCGGGGGCGGGGCGAGCTGCTGTGGGCTCCTGGCGCGGGCACGCCGGCTTGCTGGCCGCCTGGGACGGGGCGCCCAGCCAGCAGAGCCAAGAGCTGTCTGTCCTCGGGGTCCCGGTGGTATCGCGTGTTGCTAGCTGACACGCTGGGGCCATGCGGACGGATCCCTCCCCTTAGCCCCTCCAGGACCCTCAGCACAGGAGGGAGAGTCAGGCCCAGCCCTGCCTCGGGGCGGTGCGGGTTTGACCACAAAGGGCCAATGGGAAGAAAGTCCTTCCAAGTCACTTCGAAATGTCAGAGGTGTGAGAAGTGTGCCTGCGGCTGTGGGGGGACGGGAGGAAGTTAGTGACTAAAGAGGAGGCTCGTGCCTGAGCCTGTGGTGGCCACAACGAGGAGGATTAGTTAGATGTGTACCGTCTTCCTTCTGCTTTAATACTCCCAAGAGTGACTCCCTGCAGAAGTGAGGGTTGCTTTTCTCAGGTTATTTTTAGTTCCCAGTGTCCCACGTGAACAGCGCCGGGAGTTTGAGCCATGGCACCACGGCCCATCTCCAAGGCTGCTCATGTGTCAGACACGAGGCCCGCCCTCCACCCCACCCCCAGTGCCATTCAGATTCTCAGGCGTCCTGTTTTGTCTCCCAGGGGCCTCACTTTGTGGCTTCTGTGAGTGTTCTAGGCCTGGGGCCGTCGAGCGCCCCCGCCCACTGCCCCGTGCCTGTGGTCCTTCCTTTCTGTCTCATTCAGACCTTGCATGCAAACGGCCTGCCTCGCTCTTTCAACGGCCAAGGAGCCATGGAGGGGAGTGCTTAGTGAGTGCTTACTGCACGCAGGTTGGGTCGGGTTGGCTGGGTCATGGTCCCTGTTGCAGCACCCCTGAGAGGGGGGTCGAGGTTTAGAGGTCACAGCACGTGTTCAAGGTCCCACAGCCAGACAGCAGGGCTGGGGTTTGAACCCTGAGCTGGTTCCAGTCTTGTCTGTCACCCCTCCCCGAGTCTCTGAATCGCCTCTTGGTCTGGCTCCCTGACCCACCTGGGCTTTTGGGGCTAGAGGCCAGGGCTATGGTTGACCACTGGATCACAGGCATCTGCTGGTCTTGTCTACGGAAACTGGCCCCTGGCTGTAATCGCTGAGCTCGCAGGGCACAGGACGCGGAGTGCAACCCACCTCTGTGCACGTTTAGGCGGCAGTTTTAGCCAGTTGTGCTGCATTTGCCTGTGGCCACCAGGTGAACGAGCACTCTGAACGCTGGCCTGACGGGAGGGGACCTTGTGCAGCCGTCGAAAGTGTGGGTGTCGCTGCCCCGAAGTGGGCAGGCACCTGGCTGTGAGACCCAAGTAGGAAGCCGAGTCCCTGTTGATGAGCTCAGGGATGGGGCCGGCCGATCAAGAAGGATCTGAAGAAGAGCCTGGAAGACCCTGCAGTCTAATGGAAAGACCTCTGTGGTTTGAGTCGAAAGATATTCTGGAAGGGCTTGCCATGTGCCAGGCAGTGTGCTGACCATGAAGGGGCGTGAGTGCCTGGCCGAGTGCAGTGCCCTGTGGAGACCTTCAGCAGACACACAGGAGCCCATGGCTGGTGGTGCAGGTGGCAGGACTCGGGGGTGACCCCTCGCCCAGCTGACCTGCTCCTGGACGGGCAGGGGCCTCCAGCTCGCCGGCCCTTGCTGGAGATGGTAGAGGACTGACACCTCAGGGCCGTGGTGGTAGAGGGGGAGCACCAGCACTGCTGTCTGGGACTCATCTGGGCTTAGCAGACATTCGGGGCCTCCCAGGCTTCCACGTGGACTGTCCTCAGTACACGGGGCCTTGAGGGAAGCGCAGTGTGGGGAGCAGGATCTGGACGGAGAGAAGAGCTTTGGAGGCGCGAGGAGCCAGTAGAGCTGGCGTGGCCTGGCGGTGAGGGAGCTGGGCTTCGCGGTGCTGAAGCCACGGACAGTCGCTGGAGTCCTCGGAGGAAAGCGTCCCCAGGAGAAGAAGGAAATCGGGGCTGGAGAGTCAGCAGGACTGACTGGTGGCTTCAGATGGGGGCTACCGGGAGGAGGGGCGGCTTAAGAAAGCAGGTGGTGGCCATGAGGGGCGTGCGGCAGGACCAGCGCAGGCAGCGGGCCGGGGCCCCATGGAGCTGGAGCGTGAGGGGCCCGTCAGGTGGGTCAGGGCTCACTCAGCAGAGGAGGTGCTCAGGTGAGGGGCACAGAGTGAGTTGAGAGACTGGGAGGAGGGGGCTTCAGAGGGGTAGGTGGGCGAGAGCTAGAGGAAGAGGGATGGGACGGAGGAGGAGGCCTGGCCCAGCAGGGCTGCCAGGAAACCCCGGAGTCAGGCTGGTGGGTGGGGCCGGCCTCTCTGGCCCCTTCTCCACGGGGGGCGGCCTGCGGGCAGCACTGCCCGCTCCTCCAGTGCCCTTCCCAGCGTCCCTGGCGTGTGTCATCTGTACCGAGTTGGGAGTAATATGGATTAATCCCTGAGATGTACTACCCATCTTTGATGTGTTTGCTGCTGCACCACGTAGGTTTCATAACAGGGAAAAGAAGGCCCCCGTCAGGAGGGGAGTCCTGCAGCCTCGCCAGACACCGGGAGTTTTCCCCTCAGCTCAGTCTGTCAGCCTAGAGGCCAGAGGTGGACAGGGCTTTCTGGCCCCGTGGCAGTGAGTCTCTTTGTTTCTCCTGGTCAGAAGGAAGGGGAGATGGTTCCCAGCCTGATGTATTCGCAGGGAAGCACAGAGGGCAGACCCGGGGACCCGCGGGGAAGGAGGGCCTACAGCACCGCGAGGGACCTCCCTCATAGGCGCAGCCTCCTGCCGTGCCCTGGCCCAGGCCACAGTGCTTGGCCTGCTGCTGCCCCTGAAGGCTGGATGGTCCAGGCTGCCCATGTGCTGGGATACGTGATCCAGCAGCTTTGACCTCTGCCCCCCAAGGGCTGCAGGGGTCGGTGACTGGTGGGTCCACAGCCAGACTCCCTGAGGTCTCTCTGAGTCACAGCCTGGGTCATTCCCAGACTATCTGAGGGTGCAGGCCTCGAGGCCACCAGCCTTCTCCCTGGGAAGGGGGAGCAGAGAACCCCTCTTTGCACTTCAGTCAGCCCTGTGGGCTGTAGCCCTCAGGCCATTTGGAGTTCAGATAGGTATTTCTGGTGAGAAGGGACAGCATCTGAGCCAGGAAGATAGCCGGTGCTTCGCTGGGGACAAGATGGGGATGGAATCTGCATGTGGGAAGCACAGTTTTGCGGAGGGTCTGCTGTCACCCTGGGCAGGTCCTCTTCCGGAGGAAGCAGAGCAGAGTCCTGCTCTAGGACATGCGGGCCTGGTGACTACAGTTAACCTCTCTATTTTCTGTTTGTAGAAAGTCCATGAGATGCTGAAGAAGGGGTGGGATGCTGAAGGCTCCCCCTTCCGAGGCCAGCGATTCGACCCGGCCATGTTCAACATCTCCCCCGGGGCTGTGCAGTTTTAATGACCGGAGTAAAGGAAGCCCTCGCCGGCGGGGACTCGCTGGCCTGGTTCACCCTTGCCATCCTTCTTTTCAAGGGGGAACCCGGCCTCTACTCTGGCCCTGCATCTCCAGACTGTTGTAGAGCAGGGCGGGGGCTGCGTGGCCCGTGCCGGGCGGGTGTTAGAGAGCAGGGGGTGTCCTGGCAGGCGCAGCTCCGGCCCCTCCTGGCCGTTAGCCACCCCCTCCCTCCGCTTGCTGCTCGTGTGCTCTCTGCTTGCTGTTCTCACGCTTGGGGAGGGCGTGGGTGCTGCTCGGCTGTTGAAGCGTGGGCAGGACTGTGCAGCCTGAGGGCCGAGCTCCTGGCCAGTTTGGGGAGAGCGCAGCCTCGACCTTTTGCTGGGTGTGTTCACGTGTGGTCTTGCCCGCCTGCTTGTACGCGTTCACCGCCTGCCTCAGCCTCGTTGAGGAGCTGCGGAAACTGGGGTCCTGCCGCCGGATCTGGACGCTGGAAGAAAGTGTCTTGTGGCCTCAGGGGCAGGCACGGCAGGATCTGTCCCTCTCCTGACCGGGCTGCTCTGCTGCCACCCAGCCTAGCACTTTTCTCTCGGGGGATCCGGTTCTTGTCAAAGTGAGCTGGGCCAGGCACCCTCAGGAGGCCCCGTGGTGTGTCAGCTGCTCGGTGCAGCCCTTGGTCCTTTCCTGGCTGAGGCCAGACTGCACCGCACAGAGCTTGTGGCTCTGCTCCCACCGCTGTCCCAGGACCCAGAGCCTGTGCCCTTCACCAGGACTGTGGGGCTGCCCTTCCGGGCAGTGACCTTGCAGGTCTCTGCACCCTGGAACCTGCCCTCGTGAGCTCTGTTCTCTGGTCTGGGGGAGGAAGGAGCCCTGTCTGGGGGGCGTTCTTTCTGGAGCCTTCCCCCTTTAACTGCAGAGGTGGGAGCTGCTTCATCACAGTCTGTGGGGGCAGGTTTCTGGCTCACAGCGCCCTGTAGACACATCCCTGGGTCCCTGGGAAGCATTTGCTTGCTCTGATGCCACCACAGGAGGCGTGGACACCAGGTGGCTGGGGGAAGCGCCACCATGGGAGCACAGGGCCCTGCTGTTTGCACTTGTCACCGAGGCTGGCCACGGAGCTGCTGGAGGCCCCTCTGTAGTGCCCTCAGGATTTGCACACCTGTCCCACATAGTGAAAGGTCTCACTGGCACGTGTCTGTGAGAGAACCATTCTCAACACGCCCCTGTCTCCTCCTCCCCTCCGCCGCCCCCGTGGGGTCTTCTGCTGCGACCGGCAGGGCTGTGGTGCCTGCGCCTCAGCTGTTTGGGAGACTTTGGGAGCTGTGGACTCGGTGGCCAGTTGTCTTCCTTTTGCCCGATTTGATTTCCAGTGTTGGTTTCTCCCCACCCCGCCCGCTGTAACAGCAGCTCGCAGGCATCTGGGAGTGCGGGGCTTCAGGGGAGGGAGTGCTCGTTCGCCCTCGCCGTGTCGTGGGAGACCTCTGCCCCTCGCTGCCGGCCTGGGCCCTGGAGCCTGTGCACTCTGCCCATTTTCTCTCTTCAAACCTGGCAGCAGCAGTTTGGCCACTGAGCTCCGTCAGCTGAGGTCCAAGGAAGTGGGGTACACACCTGCGAAATCACCCTGTCTCCGGTGTTGGTTTGCAATAAATCTGTATTTAAGCACTTGTGGGTCTGTGTGTGACGATCGTTGCCAAGACAGTTCTCATTGTGTGGTCATTACCCGAATTCTAGCCCTGAGGCCCGCGTACACAGCAAACGCCAAAATGGGAAATTCCTAAATATCTCCCAGAGGTGTTTCTCATCCAGCCTGCATCCTGGCAAGACTCCACACAGATTTCAGAAATCTAATAAGCTTTTGGTCAGGAGAAAAGATTGTAGCTCTAGAGCTTGCGTGCATTTCCAAACAGGAGTCAGAAGGCTGCAGCCCGAGGGTCCTCAGTGCCCCATTTACCTGCACGGGTCCCGGAACGCTGGGTTCACGAGTCTGCCTGCACCCGCTCCGGACATAACAGGTGTGTGACACATCCCCTTCCTCAGTCACATGGCAGCCTCTCCAGAGCCCCCCCGCCCGTTCCCCCATTCCAGGGGCCATGCTCAGTGGGCAGGACCTGGTGAGCATTTCTTCATAAGCATTTCTTGAATGAGTGAAGAATGTGCAAAGGGCTCAGCAGTGGAATTACCAAGCGAACTGCAAACTCCCAGGGCAGAAAAAATCTGCCAGGAGGGAGAGGCACCATCTCTCAACAGTTTGCCTCCAAAGTGTGCGGGAGGGAGAAGAGTCAGGAGTAGTCTATGTGCCAGTGTGTCCAGGAGGTGGCAGCTGCCTTACAAAGACCTGACCACCCAGAACACAGTCTGGGGAACAGACCCAAACCCCCCTCCGTTCTGCTCCCCAGACGGCCAGCTGGCAGCAGGCTCAGCCCAGGTTGGACGACTTGTTTCCGTGAATAAAGAATGGTGTGTGGACTCGCAATCGTCAGTCCTCGGTAAGCGCTCTCTCCCTCTTCATCAGAGGGCAGGCTCCAGAGCAGAGCTCCTGCCCTCGACAGTGGCGCACACGTGGGACTGGTCCCCCCTGGTCTGGGAGTCGGGTGGTTGCAGCCTGGCCGCTGCTGGGCATACCTTTCCTGGACACCAGGTTGGCACGCTCTCTCTCAGCTCCCTGATGCCCCCGTGGGCGTGGTTAGGAATCCCGAGGCCCCTCCTTCAGGTCCCTGTCACAACATCAGGGGCAAGGAAAAATTCATATATTCTGTAGTCTCAGACTCAGCTCACCCCTCAGCCAGTCCACACGAGCATGGTTTTATCTGGTCTATTCTGTCTTACGTCCTTGGTTTTATTCTTTACAACTGAAGGTTGGGTCACCGGCTTCCCTTCAGAGGGAAGAAAGGACCGTCGGGTGCCAGCTGGGGGTCCTAGATCCTCCCCTTTTAACCCGGAGCCCTCAGCTGGACGCCACTCTGCTGTCCTAGCCCCACTCTGCAGGCTCGGGCACCTGCTGCTGCTGGCGTGGGGAGGGCGGGGCTGGGGTCACGCACTGCAGCCCACCCTGGGAGAATCTGGGGACTGACTTGGACTTGGTGGTGCGGAGAGGGGCCAGCCTGGTAGAACAAGCGTCACGCCAGCTGTGGACAGAGAGCCAGTGGGCCTGACGCGGCCATCCTCCTGCAGGGCAGGCCCGAGCCTGTCCCCTGGAGATGGAGGCCGTCGCGAGAGAGGTGCCTGGACCCCAGAGTGAGTCAGGGCTTCTCCAGGGAGCTCGAGCCAGGCCTTCTACCACCTCTGTCCTGGTTCCTCCTGGGAGGGATCCTAGGCTTTTTGGCCAGCGCTGGATGGGGCATTAGGGACATTTTGGTTCAAACCCCCACTGTGCAGTGGTCACAGAGGAAGTGTCACCCCCGAGGCGTGAGCTGGGCCCCCGCTCCTGCCCACATTCCCAGCGTCACCCCGGAGATGGCCTGGCCCTGGCTGATGCTCTGCAGGTGGATGATGGAAGGAGGGGGGAAGGCCCCCAGCATTCGCCTACTGAAACCCTATCAGCCCAGACGTTGCAGAGGAGGACCCTGAGGGGTGGCTAACTCTGGACGGGACCACTGGAGGTCACGGTGAAGCAATGGCGCCGCAGGGGTTTGGGGGAGGTCCCTCCTGCAGGGATGGGGAGCCTGCTCCTTGAGGGGCCGCGTAATTGGGAAGCTGCCCAGGTTATGACCTTGCAGGGACTGGGGTCAGGAGCATCGTGTTACGGTTAGGGTTAGAGCAGTGTCCCCTGGTGGGCCTGGACTTGGGAAGATCACCGAGCTGCAGCACGGGAAGTCAGAGGCCCCAAAGATGGTGTGCCTGGCCCACACAGCGTCTCACAGGGGGTTTGGGGTTAACAAGAGGCCAGGGAAGGGCTGCAGAGCGGGGGCTTCAGGTGGGGAAGCTGCCAGCAGCCTCAGTGACCACCTGTCAGGGCTGGGCCGGTGCAGAGGGCGCAGGGGCAGGAGACCACGGGCCAGGGTGCAGGGTGCCGGCAGAGGGTGGAGGATAGCAAAGGGAAGTGGAAGCAGGGGCAGGAAGGAGGGGAGAGGACGTGCCCTGCTGGGCCCCGTACATCCTGTGTGTCCTCAAGGTGAACAGCCCCATCGGTGTCTGGGAGGGCAAAGCATCAACGCGGGCCACCCCTAGTCTCCCAGGTGCAAGGTTTGTGCCAACTCCTCGGGGGAGCCCTTAACCCTTGGTCAAGGGGGAGGCAGGCGGTGTTTCTGGAGCATTCCGTCGCAGTGTGTTGGACTGGACAGCATCAGGACATCCTGGGTGCCCCCTCGGACTGTGGATCAGCGCCTCCCAGCGCCAGTCACAAGATGGCGCACCCTGTGTTTACGCTGGATGGAGACAGCACGGCCTCTGGAACCCCCGGCTTCCTGGCTTAGTGACCCATATAAAGCACAGAGATCTGGGGCGGGCGGGCAGGCCAGGTGGAGCCCACAGCACGCCCACATACCCCAGGGCCTGGGGCCAGGGATGGGGGAGTGGGCGTCCAAGGAGTCCAGGTCTTGAAGGCCAGGGTCATGCCTTGGATTTCACCCCAAATTCCTGAGGATTCGAGCAGGGAGAAGCTTCTGATGTGTGCTGAAGAGGAGCAGGCTTGGGGAAGGGGAGTGGGGTGGGGGTGGGTGGCGGCCAGGCCCCTTAGAGCCCCCATCAGCTTCTGCGTCCTATCTGCTTCCCTTTCTCCCTCCTTTACTACCCCCCCTCCCAGTCCTCCCTCCTTATTTCCCCGCCTGACCCAGCTGGTCCCAGCTCACCTCGCATGGTCCCAGGATCCTGGCCCACGACCTGCTCCACTAGGAAACTTGAAACCCTGTGCTGGCGGAAGGTGCAGGCCCGGGCCCAGGTGTGCAGGGTGACAGGTCCTGAAAAGGCACCTGTTGACCCCTCCAGGGGCGTCGTAACCCCATGGATCCCCCTAGCCTGCCCCCTCTCACCCCCACCTCCATGGCTGGAGGTGCACCTGTGAGTCTCCCCAACCTTGCCTCAGGCTGGAGGCCACCACTGGGAGGTGGAGGGTGCCTGGCTCCTCGTGCCTCAGTTTCCTCAGCTGCAGAATGACCCATGCTTGCGAAGGGCCTTTGGTGCCTGCAGCTCCTCTGGGGTACCACCCCATGGCAGGTCAGCAGTGGGGCAGGGGAGGAGCACCGCCTGCCAGCCCCGGCCTCCTAGAGCCGGGCCTCCTGCCCACCCTGCACCTGCAGATCCTCCCGCTTCTCCTGGCCTTGGCTGGCCCCTCACGATTGCCTCCAGAGACCCCGACAGAGGTCACCACCCTGCCCTCCTTCAAGGAGCCCCAGCTCTGGGGGGACAGTCCCTGGCCAGGCCCCCTCGGCTCCCCTCTTAACTCTTCCATTTTTCTCCCCACCCCTCCCCACTCTGCTCCCCTCCCCCCCTTCCTCCATCCCACTCCCCCACCTCCAATTTTCTCTCCTCTCTCCCCTCTGCTTTCATCTCCCCTGTTCCCATCCCTCTTTCCCTCCTCCCTCTGTTCTCCTCCCCACTTCCTCAGGCCTCCCTCCCTCTCCTGACCTCAAGGTGGGAAGGTGACCTGGTCGCCAGGGCAGCCAGGAGGTCCACATCCTTCAACATGTTTGTTGTGGTAAATACGCATAACACAGAATTTACCATCTTAACGATTCTGAAGCGGCGTTGGGTGCATTCACCTTGGTGTGCAATCGTCACCACCGTCCGTGTCCAGAACTTTTTCATCTTCCCAGAGTGAAACTTCATACCCGTTAAAATATTTTTCAAGGACTTCCCTGGTGTTCTAGTGGTTAAGACTCCGTGCTTCCACTGCAGGGGGCGCGGGTTCAGTCCCTGGTTGGGGAACTAAGATCCTGGATGCTAAGATCCCCGATGCTGCATGGCGTGGCCAAAAAAAAAAAATTTTTTTTTTTTAACTCATTGCTGGTATTGGAAATGAGATTTTACAGAAGTCTCAGTTTCCAGGCTCTCCTGAAAGCTTGGGAGCCCAGGCAGATGGGATCCGGGCAATGGCTGTAGCAGGTGGGCAGTCAGATACTGCAACCCCAGCACTCTGCACTGCCCACCACGGACTCCCTCTGCATCCAGACATTGGAAGTGGGGGGCAGAAGAGTTTGTGTCAGAGTGCTGTAATGATGGAAGGACTTGACCAGCAATTGCAGGTCGGGGGGACCGTGGGCCAAGGAATGCAGGTTGGGTCTGCGAGCTGGAAAAGGCAAGGAAGAGGATTCTCTCCCAGAGCCTCCACAAAGATACAGCCCTGCCAACATTGATTCTCGCCCCACGAGACCCATCTGGGGCTTCTGACTCCCAGGACTCTGAGAAAGTAACTGTGTTTTTTTAAGCTACTGAATTTGTGGTAATTTGTTAAAGCAGAAGTAGGAAATTAATACAGGCACTGCCAATATTTTGTACTTTAACCAGTTTAATAGGTGGGTGCTGGTATCTTGTGATTTAATTCGCATTTTTCGGCTGGCTAACTATGGTAGACATCTTTTCGTGTGCCTTTTGCCATCTATATATCTTTGGTGAAATGTCTGTCAAGTGTGTTGCTCATTTCCTAATTGGATTGATTGTTTTAATGTTAAGGTTTAAGTTTTTAAAATGTATTCTAGGTAAAAGTCCTTTGTTTGATACGTGATTTGCAAATATTTTCTCCCAGTCTGTGATTAATCTTTTTATCCTTTTAGCATAGACTTCCCAAGAGCAAAAGTTTTTAATGTTGATGAGGTTCAATTTATTAAAAAATTTTTTATGAATCATGCTTTTGGTATCAAGTCTAAAAAATCTTAATGTAGTCCTAGATCTCAAGGATTTTCTATTTTTTTCTAGAAGTTTTATAGTTTATGTTTTACATTTAAGTCCATGATCCATTTTGAGTTAGTTTTTGTATGCAGTGTGAGGTATAGGCTGAGATTCTTATTTTTACCCCCTGGTGGCTCCAGCACCATTTATTGAAAGGGCTATCATTCCTCCACTGAATTGCTTTTGCTCCTTCATCAAAAATTAATTGGACATATTTCAGTGGATCTATTCTGGGTTCTCAGTTCTATTCCATTGAGTTATGTGTCTACCCCTCCGTCAATACCACACTGTCTTGAGTTCTGTAGCTATATGGTCAGCTTTGACATTGTGAATCTTTTTCTCTTTTATACTTGTTTTGGTTATTCTAGGATCTTTCCCTTTTCATACAAATTTTAGAATAAGCCTGTCTAGACTACAAAAAATCTCATTCGGATTTTGGTAAGAATTGCACTAAACCTGTAAATCAATTTAAGAAGAATTGACATCTTTACTGTGCTAAATCTTCCAATCCATGAATGTGGTATGTCTCTCCAAGTATTTACATCGTTGATCTCTCCATCAGCATTTTGTAATTTTCTTCATATAGATTCTGCATGTGTTTTATTAGATTTGTACCTAAGTATTTTTTAAAACATCTTTATTTTAGAGTATAATTGCTTTACAATGGTGTGTTCGTTTCTGCTGTATAACAAAGTGAATCAGCTATATGTATACATATATCCCCATATCCCCTCCCTCCTGCGTCTCCCTCCCACCCTCCCTATCCCACCTCTCTAGGTGGTCACAAAGCACCGAGCTGATCTCCCAGTGCTATGCAGCTGCTTCCCACTAGCTATTTTACATTTGGTAGTGTATATATGTCAATGACATATGTACTTAAACACTTTGTATTCTTTGGGTCCATTGTAAATGGTATTGCATCTTTTATTTTCCTTTCCTCTTATTCATTTTCAGTATATAGAAATGAAATTGGCTTTTTTTTTTAACATCTTTACTGGAGTATAATTGCTTTACAATGTTGTGTTAGTTTCTGCTGTATAGCAAAGTGAATCAGCTATATGTATACATATATCCCCATATTCCCTCCCTCTTGTGTCTCCCTCCCACCCTCCCTATCCCACCCCCTCTAGGTGGTCACAAAGCACTGAGCTGATCTCCCTGTGCTATGCGGCTGCTTCCCACTAGCTATCTGTTTTACATTCGGTAGTGTATATATTCCATGCCACTCTCTCACTTCATCCCAGCTTACTCTTCCCCCTCCCTGTGTCCTCAAGTCCATTCTCTATGTCTACGTCTTTATTCCTGTCCTGCTCCTAGGTTTTTCAGAACCATTTTTTTTTTTTTAGATTCCATATATATGTGTTAGCATATGGTATTTGTTTTTCTCTACAACTCAATTTCTTTAATGGTTATGGGACTATTCAGGTTATTATTTCATCTTGTCTGAGTTTTGGTAGTTTGTAATTTTTGAGAAATTGGTCCATTTCTTCTAAGTTGTCAAATTTATGTGTATAAAAGTGTTCATAGCATCCTCTCATGATCCTTTTAATGGTTGTAGGATCTGTTATGATATCCTCTGTTTCATTTTCAATATTGGTAATGTGTGTCTTTTCTCTTTTTATCTTGTCAATCTTAGTAGAGTTTTATTAATTTTATTGATTTTTTTTTAAGAATCAGCTTTTTACTTCATTTATTTTCTCTGTAGTCTTTGTGTTTTTTATTTTGTTTATTTCTGCTCTTATCCTTTGTATTTTCTTCCCCTTCCTTTGGGTTTATTTTTCTCTTCTTTTTACTGGTTTCTTGAGGTAGGAGCTTAGGTAATTAATTTGCAGTTTTTCCTCTTTCCCAATGTACGCATAATGCTATAAATTTCCCTCTCAGCACTGCTTTAGCTGCATCCAACAACTGTTTTTTAAATTCAGTTTTCTATCTCTTACTTTTCTTTGAGACTTCCTCTTTCAGATATGTTGTTAAAATTTCCAAGCAAGTTTTGTAGAGTTTCCTACAAACTCTTGTCTTTCTACTGATTTCTACTTTAAATCCATTATTGTCAGAGGACATACTCTGTGTGATTCAATTCCTTTAAGTTTGTTAAAGTTTGTTTTATGACCCAGGATATGGTCTATCTTGGTGGGTGTCAGTGGGCACTTGAAAAGAATGTGTATTCTGCTGTTGTTGGGTGTAGAGTGTGTTCTGTAAGTATTAATTCCTGTTGGTTGATGGTGTTGTTCACTTCTTATATCCTTGTCCGTTTGGTAGTTTTATCAATTGCTGAGAGTCCTCCACTTTTTTTTTTTTTTTCCAGCTGTGCCATGTGGCTTGTGGGATCCTAGTTCCCCGACCAGGGATTGAATGTGTGCCCTTGGCAGTGAAAGTGTAGAGTCCTAACCACTGGACTGCCAGGAAATTCCCTGAGAGTCCCCAACTTTAATTCTGGATTTTTCAATTTCTCCTTTCAGCTCTACCAGTTTTGCTTCATGCATTTTGAAGCTCTGTTGTTTGATACATACACACTTAAGATTGCTATACCTATTTGGTAGATCTTTTTATCATTAGGTAAAGTCCATCTCTGTCCCTAGTAATTTTCTATGCTCTGAATACTGTTTTATCTCAACTTAATATAGCCACTCCTGCTATATTAATATAAATCATAAAAATAATAAAAAGTATATGTTTTGATTAATGTTTACATGGTATACTTTTCCCATCCATTTATTTTCATTCTATTTTGAACTGAGTTCCTTGTAGACAGAATGTAGTTGGGGCATGTTTTTTGTATCCATTCTACCAATCTCTGTCTCTTAATTGGTGTAGCTAGACCATATATAGTTAATTATTGGTATGTTAGGCTTTTATTTGTTATTTAAATTTTCTGTTTTTTCCCTTTGTTTCTCATTCCTCTGTTTCTTTTTCCTTGGCTTTCTTTGGATTTCTTGAACCTTTTTAAATAATTCCACTCTGATTTATTTGTAACATTTTTTAGTATATTGCCTTGCATACTTTTATTTAGTGATTGCACTAGGTATTTCCATATACATATATAACTGATCACAGTCCATTGGTGTTGACATTTTATCACTTTGAGTTGAGTGTAGACACTTTTGTTAATGTCTCTTTATCCTTCCAAATTTTAAAATACAACTGTCTTCAGTATTTCCTCTACGTTGAGGAACCACATTAGATGGTATTAGGATTTTTGCTTTAGCCATAAAATGTGATTAAAGAAATTATGAAGTGAAGTAGTCTATTGTGTTCATCTTTATTTACTTTTTGGCCACACCACGTGGCTTGTAGGATCTTAGTTCCCTGACCAGGGATCTAACCTGGCCCCTGGCAGTGGAAGCACAGAGTCCTAACCAGTGGACCACCAGGGAATTCCCTGTTTATCTTTATATTTGTCCTTCCATTGTTCTTTTCTTGAAGAAGTTTCCAGCCCTCTTTTGTTATTATTTTCTATTTGGAGAGCTTCCTTTAGCCATTCTTTAAAGATAAGTCTGATAGCAACAAATTCTCTTAGTTTTTCTTCATCTAGGAATATCTTTATTTCCCCTGCCTTCCTAAAGGATAATTTCACTGGATTTTGCAATTGACTATTCTTTTCTTTCTGCACTTGAAAAATGTTGTGCCACTCACCTCTGACCACCAGGGTTTCAGGTGAGAAATCTGCTATCATTTGAATGGTATTCCTCTATTATAAATATATTGTTTCTGTCTGGCTATTATTAAGATTTTCTTCTTTGCTTTTAGCTTTCAGAAGTTTAATCATGATGTGTCTTGGTGTGGGTCTCTTTAGGTTTTTCCTATTTAGGGTTTTCTCAGCTTCTTGAATCTGTACATTTATGTCTTTTGTAAGAATTGGGATTTTTTAAAAGACCTTATTTAATTACTTTTTCACTCCCTCATTCTTTCTCCCTGCCTTCTGAGATGATATGAATGATATGATATGAATGTTGGATCTTGTGTCGTTGTCCCATAGATCTGTGAGGCTCTGTTCATTTTATTTTTCAGTCTGTTTTCCTCCTGTTGTTCAGAATGAGTAAATTCTATTGATCTTTCTTCAAGTTTACTGATTCTATATCCTCTGTCATCTCCAGTCTACTAGAGAGTTCATCCAGCAAAGTTTTTAATTTGGTTAGTATATTTTTCAGTTCTATCATTTTTTTGTTTTTTAATAAGTTTATTTATTTTATTTGTTTATTTCTGCTTCGTTGCCACGTGTGGGCTTTCTCTAGTTGCGGTGAATGGGGGCTACTCTTCATTGCAGTGCATGGGCTTCTCATTGTGGTGGCTTCTCTTGCTGCAGAGCATGGGCTCTAGGTGCGCGTCCTTCAGTATTTGTGGTGCCTGGGCTCAGGAGTTGTGGCACGTGGGCTCTAGAGCGCAGGCTCAGTAGTTGTGGTGCATGGGCTTAGTTGCTCCGCGACATGTGGGATCTTCCTGGACCAGGGCTCGAACCCGTGTCCCCTGCATTAGCAGGCGGATTCTTAACCACTCCACCACCAGGGAAGTCACCTATACTTTTTACTTTATAGAAAATATTTATTTTTAAAACATTTATTTTATTTAAATTAAAAAAAATTTCTCCAACCCCTAACCCCACCTCTGGCAACCAACAATCTGTTCTCTGTATCTATGAGCTTTTTTTTTTTTTAAAAAACTTTCCACTTATAAGAGACATTATATGGTATTTGTCTTCCTCTGTCTGACTTATTTCACTTAGCATAATGCCCTTGAGGTCCATCCATGTTGTCACAAATGGCAAGATGTCATTCGTTTTTATGGCTGAATAAAACTGTATGTGTATGGCTGTATGTGTATACCACAATTTCTTTATCCATTCATCCAGCAGTGGGTATTTAGGTTGTTTCCATGTCTTGGCTACTGTAAATAATGCTGCAATGAATATGAGGGAACATATATCTTTTTGAGTTAGTGTTTTCATTTTCTTTGGATAAATACCTAGAAGTGGAATTGCTGGATCGTATGGTACTTCTATTTTTAATTTTTTGAGAAGTTTTCATACTGTTTTCAATAGTAGCTGTACCAATTTACATTCCTACCAACAGTGCACAGGAGTTCCCCTTTCTCCACATTCTTGCCAACACTTGTGTTTCTCCTCTTTTTGATAGTAGCCTTTCTAACGGGTGTGAGGTGATAGCTCATTATGGTTTTGATATACATTTCCCTGCTGATTAGTGATGTTGAGCACCTTTTCATGTACCTATTGGCCATCTGTATGTCTTCTTTGAAAAATGTCTATTCAGATCTGCCCATTTTTAAATTGAATTTTTAAATTTTTATTGTTTATTTATTTTTTATTGCTGTTGAGTTGTATGAGTTCTATATGTATTTTGGTTATTAACCCCTTATCAGACATTTGACTAGCAGATATTTTCTGCCATTCAGTAGGTTGCCTTTTCATTTTGTTGGTGGCTTCCTTTGCTTTGCAGAAGCTTTTTAGTTTGATGTAGTCCTGGTTCCAGTTCCAGACTGTGACTTAGGAAGATCCTAAACTCCCCTCCTCCCACAGAAATGCTGACTCTACAACTATATATGGAACAATTTCCCCTTAGAGAAACCTAAGGGCTGGCTGAGTGATAACTGTACTCAGCAAATGAGAAGAAAACCACATCGAAGTGGGTAGGAGCGGCTGGGAAGGAATTCAAAATCTGGAGCTTCTCTCTGATGAGAGGTGCCCACATCAGGCATCCCAACTTTTAAGACATGCACTTGAAAGACGAGCCCCTAAAACATTTAACTTTGAAGACCAATGGGACTCACACCCCTAGACCCACAAGACTGTAACGATATGAGTGGAGACTCTTATAAAGGGCTGGTGCACTTGGACCCACACACTCTAGGGTCCAGCTCACAGGCAGCCGATCACACCCAGACTTAGAGTGAAGAAGGCTCGTCTGCTTATATTAAAGCACTGGCCTGCGAGGCAGGCATCTAATTTAACACACACCTCTAAGAGCCTGCTAGAACACGTTCTGGGGATGGAGACTGGTGGTGCTTTGTGCTTTCCCTTTGCCATGCTCCAGAGCACCAGTATCTCCTGGAAGGGAACTTCTACACACATCTGATTTTTGTGGCTGCTGCCGAGGGGATGCCTCTTGATCACTTGGCTCTGGAGGTCAGAAGAGCTTGCATTCCTCGTCCCATAGGACTGTAATAACTGGCGTCACCCAGAAAGGAGCTCATACCCTTGTCTGGTGCCCTGATTTTTGTGACTGCTTCCAGGGGACACATCTATTGATACATTGCCTGGCCTTGGTGGCCAGTGGGGCGTACACTCGTGGGTCTCACAGGACTGTAAGCAATGGAGAAAGAGTTCTTAAACAGCCATCCTCAGGTACAGCAAGAAGTAACAGACCCAGGAGCTTTGTCTTTCTATGAAGAAGACCTGTTGGCTAATCATCATGACTGAGGCCTGAGGGGCAGGCTTCTAATTAGGTATGCATTTAGGGGCTAATTATAATCTTTTCTAGAGATCTCGGAGGGTGGATGTTATCTTTCTGCTTATCCTCTGCCATGCTACAGAGTGCCATGTCTTCTGGAGGGTATCTTTACCTGCATTAGTGCTCTGTTATTTTTGTGTGGTGCCCATTTTTCGGTGGCGGCCACCCAGGAAACACCCCTTGATCACCTGGTTCTGAGGACCAGGAGGGCTTGCATTCCTGAGTCGCACAGCACTGTGGCAATTGGAGAGATGGTCCTTGGCAGGCTGCCACCCCCGAGGCACAGTGGACTGAGGCATACCCTCCAGTCTTTCTGTGAAGAAGCCTTCTTTGCTTATCTTAGAGCATCAGCTTGAGGGACAGACTTCAGGTTTGGCCCACAGTTAGTGGCTTATAGAGCCACTCTCAAGGCGTGTAGGCTGTTGACACCATCTTGGCACTCTCCACCTGCCTTGCTCCAGCTCACTGGTATCACCAAGAAAAGAGCTATGCTCATCAGGAGCCCTGATTTTTGTAACTGTGGCCCAGGGGATAACTCCAGATCACCTGGCTCTGGTGGCTAGCAGGGCTTACGCTTACAGTTCCACAGGACTGTGTGTATTTGCATACTTTAAAAGCTGCTGCCTGAAGGTCAGACTTCCAGTCAGCATGAGCATGAATCTAGGTACTGAGATCCTCTTCTTTGGGACATTGACAGGTCTTGGCACATTCTTAACTACTGGGAGCTATTAAAAATAGAATAGGCTGTTTGGACAAGTACAAAATTTGAGGGAAAATCAAGAGTTGGGGCAGGGTTGAACAAGTTTTATCTTCTAGACAAGGTTACTCCTTCAAGACTGGGAGAGGTGGTTGTTTCATCTACTGAATAGAAAGCTACACAAAGTCAAACAAAATGAAGAAACAGAGGAATAGTTTCCAAATGAAAGAACAAAATAAAAACCCCAGAAAAAAACTTCAGTGAAATAATTAAATGATATTTAATTATTTACCTGATAAATAATTTTCCTGGTAAAGAGTTCAAAGTAATTGTCATAAAGATGCTCACTGAACTAGAGAGAAGAATGGATAGACACAGTGAGAACTTCAACAAAGAGATGGAAAATATAAGGAAGTACCAAATAGAAGTAACAGAGCTGAAGAATACAATAACTGAACTGAAAAATACACCAGAGGGTTCAACAGCAGACTAGATGAAGCAGAAAAAATAATCCGTCAACTTGAGGACAGGGCAGTGGAACTCACCCAATTACAGCAGGAAAAAGGAAAAAGAATGAAAAGAGTGAAGGTAGCTTGAGGGAATTATGGGATAACACCAAATGGACTAACATTTGCATTATAGGAGTCCCAGAAGTTGAAGAGAGAGAGAAAGGGGCAGAAATCTTATTGGAAGAAGTAATGATGAAAACTTCCTTAACTTGGGTAAGGAAACAAACATCTGGAGCCAGGAAGCCAAAGAGTACCAAAAGAGAGGAATCCAAAGAGACCCACACCAAGCACACTATAATTAAAGTGTCAAAAGTTAAAGACGAGAGAATTTTAAAAGCAGCAAGAGAAAAACAACTTGTTGCATACAAGGGAACCCCCAT
Source organism: Delphinus delphis (assembly GCF_949987515.2). NCBI lineage: Eukaryota > Metazoa > Chordata > Mammalia > Artiodactyla > Delphinidae > Delphinus > Delphinus delphis. The sequence goes on from NC_082691.1 coordinate 11,011,175, forward strand.
AAAACCATCATCAGATTTTTTTTCTTAGCATACACTTTGCAGGCCAGAAGGGAGTGGCATGATATATTCAAAGTGATGAAAGAAAAAAAAACTTCCTACCAGAAATACTGTACCCAGCAAAGTTACCATTCAGAATTGAAGGAGAGATAAAAGAGTTTTATGGACAAGCAAAGCTAAAGGGATTTATCACCACTAAACTACCCTTACAAGAAATGTTAAAGAACCTTCTTTAAGCTGAAAGAAAGGCTGCTAAGTAGTAACAAGGGCACATATGAAAGTATAAATCTCATTTGTAAAGGTAAATATACAGTAAAGGTAGTGGTTTGATTACTTATAAAGCTAGTGTGATGATTAAAAGACAAAAGTGGTAATAACGAGTATAGTAATTAGCTAAGGGATACATAAGATAAATATATGTAAAATGTGACATCAAAACCATTAAGCAGTGGGAGGAGAGGAGTAAAAATGTTGAGTTTTAGAATGGGCTCAAACATAAGTTGTTATCAACTTAAAGTAGACTGTTATATTTACAAGTTGTTATATGTAAGCCTCATATAACCAGAAAGCAAAAACCTACAGTAAATATACAAAAGATAAAGAGAGAGGAATATAAGCATACCACAAAAGAAATCAAGTCACAGAGGAAGAGAAAGAAGAAGAAGGAGGAAAAGAAGAGGAAGGAGAAGAAAGGAAGAGAGAGGAACTGTAAAAATAACCAGAAAACAACTAACAAACTGGCAGTAAGCATATTCCTATCAATAATTACCCTAAATGTAAGTGGGCTAAATTCTTCAATCAAAAGATTTAGAGTGGGGCTTCCCTGGTGGCGCAGTGGTTGAGAGTCCGCCTGCTGATGCAGGGGACACGGGTTCGTGCCCCGGTCCGGGAGGGTCCCACATGCCGTGGAGCGGCTGGGCCCATGAGCCATGGCCACTGAGCCTGCACGTCCAGAGCCTGTGCTACGCAAGGGGGGAGGCCACGGCAGTGAGGGGCCCGCGTACCGCAAAAAAAAAAAAAAAAGATTTAGAGTGGCTGAATGGATTAAAAAAACAAGACCCATCTATAGGCTACCTACAAGAGACTCACTTTAAATGTAAGGACACACAGACTGAAAGTGAAGAGATGAAAAAAGATATCCCATGCAAATGGAAACCAAAGGAAAGCTGGAATAGCTATACTTATATCAGACAAAACAGACAATAAAAGACTGTAATGAGAGATAAAGAAGGGTGTTACATAATGATAAAGGGGTCAGTCCAACAAGGGGCTATAACATTTATGTATGCACTGAATGTGGAAGCACCTAAATATGTAAAGTAAATATTAACAGGCCTAAAGGGGGGAATAGACAGCAACACAATAGTTGTAGGGGACTTTAATACCCCACTTACATCCAGACAGAAAATCAATAAAGAAACATTGGTCTCAAACAACATGTTAGAGCAGATGGACTTAACAGATATTTATAGAACAATCCATCCAAAAGCAACAGAATACACATTCTTCTTAGGTGCATGTGGAACATTTTACAAGATAGCTTGTATGTTAGACTGCAAAGAAAGACTTAATAGATTTAAGAGAATTGAAATCATATAAGCATCTTTTCTGACCACAGTGGTATGAAACTAGAAATTAATTACACGAAGAAAACTGGAAAATTCATAAATATGTGGAGATTAAACAACATGCTACTGAACAACCAATGGGTTGAAGAAGAAATCAAAAAATACCTTGAGACAAATGGAAACAAAAATGTAACATACCAAAATTGATGGGATGCCGTAAAAACAGTTCTAAGAGGGAAGTGTTTTTTTTAAAGTACATTTAATTAAACAAATATTTATTAAGCACCTACTTTGTGCCAGGCACTGTGTTATGCACCCTCACTGCATGCTGTCCACACAGCATGGTAATCTCAGAAATTAAAACCAAGAAAAGGAAAGTTGTCACAACCCTACAAACTGGGGGCGGGTGGAAGCAGGCAGAGTGCATATAGGCGATTCCCGTGCCAGAAAACACACCCACCAGAAACTTGTTTTCTTTCTCGGGACAAGTTTCTGCTAAGTGGTTGTTTTAAAGCATGTCTGTATATACTGAGAGGGAAGTTGCTGTCACCACACCCCCATACGCTGAGGCTTGATGGACATTCGAATACTATGAATGCTACTCAAAAACAGGAGGTGGAAAGGGTATTTATATTTGGATTAGAAAATACTCTTCCAGTTCATATGGTTGCAACAGCCCTTAAGAAAGATATAAACATCCCTGCCCTGACTGCATAAACGTTTAAGGTAGACCTAGTTCTGGATTCCTGAGTCAGAATTGTCCAGTTGTCTGCAAACTTGCAAGGCCAGAGAAGCGAGGGGAGATTTCTGTTCTGGAGAGGAGAGAGTGGACGGCATCCCTGGTTTGGAAACAGCCAACCTGCACCTGCATTTACAGAAGCAACGCGAATGGGAGGACATCCTAGTGCTACTCTGTCTCACGCACACACTGGGGACTCAGAAATGGTCCTAGTGGTTGGCGCCCAGCATGGAGAGGCCCCTGCGGAAGTTGTGCAGGTCGTCAGTCTTCCCATCCAGCACCTCCAAGAAGCTCTTCAGCTCCACCTTCAGGTGGCGCTGTCGGTACTTACTCTTCTCAATGTCCGTCTTCAGAGAACACACGTTGTCTTCTAGGTTCTGACTGTCTGCTGCCTCTAGTTTCTCAGCGATGTATTCACACTCTGACCTGAGTTGTGGAATGATTTCACTTTGTTTTTGGAGGTCTTTCAACTTCGTCTCCTTTTCTCAGAGTTCTGATTCCAGCTCCTCAACTCTTCTCTTCAACTGGATAGTCTTCTCGTTCTCTCTGTTTATCTCACTGCATTGCTCTTCCAGCTCATCAAATCTTGTTCCAGAGCTGGTCGTTCTCATCGTGGCAGAGGGAGAACTGCCTCTTCCACTGCTCCACGCTGGCTGCTGAGTCCTGTAGTGCCGTGGTCAGCTGGGTGTTGCTAGGAGGGAAGTTTATAGCAATAGATGTCTATCTCAAGAAACAAAAAAAAGTCTCGAACAACCTAACTTTATACCTCAAGGAACAAGAAAAACAAGAACAAAGTTGAAAGTTTGTAGAAGGAAGGAAATAACAAAGATTAGAGTAGAAGTAAGTGAAATAGAGACTAAAGAGGCAATAGAAAAGATCGATGAAACTAAGATCTGGTTCTTTGAAAAGATAAAATTGACAAACCTTTAGCTAGACTTACCAAGATAAGCAGAATACATAAAATAAATAAATAAAATCAGAAATGAAAGAGGAATGAACAATTATACACCAAAAAATTGGACAACCTAGAAAAAATGGATAAATTCCTAGCAACGTACAACCTACCAAGACTTACTCATGATGAAATAGAAAATTTTAACAGACTGATTACTAGTAAGGAGATTGAATCCATAATCAAAAATCTCCTAACAAACAAAAGTCCAGAACCAGATGGCTTCACTGGTGAATTCTACCAAACATTCAAAGAAGAATTGATACCAGTCCTCTTCAAACTCTTCCAAAAAACAGAAGAGGATCGAACTCTCCCAAACTCATCTTATGAGGCTAGCAATATCCTGATACCAGAACCAGCTAGGGATGCCACAAGAAAAGAAAATTCCAGGCCAATATCCTTGATGAACATAGATGCAAAAATTCTTAACAAAATATTAACAAATTGAATTCAACAATCCATTAAAATGATCATATACCATGGTCCAGTGGGGTTTATTCCAGGGATGCAAAGGTGGTTCAACAGCTGCAAATCAGTCAATGTAATACATTAACAAAAGGAAGGATAAAAACCATATGATCATCTCAATAGATTCAGAAAAAGCATTTAACAAGATTCAACATCCATTTCTGATAAAAACTCAACAACTGTAGGTACAATTTTTACTTTGTAGAAAATATTTTTCTTTATAGAGAAATTTTTTATAAAAAAACATAAAACTTCTTTGCTGAGACTTTCCATTTCTTCATGTTTTTCAAGAAAGTTTGTAATTGCTTATTGAAGCATTTTTATGATGGCTGCTCTAAAATTCTTGCCCCATACTTCCAACTGCCAGTTGAGCTTGGCATTGCCCTCGGTTGTCTTTTCTCATTCAAATTGTGGTTTTCCTTGTTCTTGGTACGACGAAGGATTTTCAACTGTATCCTGGATATTTTGGTTATTATGTTATGAGTCTTAATCTTATTTAACTCCTCTATTTTTGCAGGAAGTCACCCTTTTCAGGTTTAATGTATACTTTCAGGCCTACTTTTATGGGCTAGGGTTCCAAGGTTTAGTTTTTGGAGTTCTTGCATGGCAGCGAGGTCGGCGTGCTTCCACTGGGCCTGGGGCTCTGCATGGCACTGGCTGGAGGTGGAGAGACTCAGGGCTCCATGACGCTTTCTCCCTTAGGTGTCTGGTGGGGGAGCCCACAGCACCAGCTCTGTTGGGCCTCCCCTCTCCCATCCTTGGGCCCGAGGGCAGCCTTTCCTGTTGTCTGCCTGTTTTGTCGATGCCTAGTGGCGATTCAGATTGCAGGCCCCTGCGCCAGCCCTGATGTGGGAGATAAAAAGCAATGCCGGGACATACAACATGTTCTCAAGTCCCGTGGCCCCAGGCTGCCTGACTTCTTTCCAGCTTTCAGGATCCTTTAATGAGTGTCTGCTGGATTATGTCCAGGGAGGAGGAACTGGAAAAGGGAGTCCACGCCATCCATCCTGTTCTGGAACTGGAAGTCCATTTCCAGGAGGTTTTCCCATCACGATATTTTCTCTCTAAAACAAGGAGCCATGATGGCTCCTAGATGACAGCTTGGCAGATGGCAACCCACACAAATGGCACTGGGGCTTGAGGCTGCCGGAAGGTTCCCATCATTGTGAGGGGAGGAGAGAAGGCAGGCAGAGAGGAGCTGGGAGAGGGGTGCGAGGAAGTGGTCCAGAGCATCGTGCAGCTACCCAGCCTGCTGTGACCCCGGCCCCACAGACACCCCCCCACCCCCGCGTCTGCTGGGGCACGAAGCACAGCACAGTGTGGAAAGTGCAAATGATCTGGGATGGGGGGACAGAGGGATGAGGAAAAGGAAGAGGGAGACAGTGAGTGAGGACAGGAAGACAGGCTGCTTAGGGAGCCTCAGCGTCCATCCAGAGTCTCCTCACGGACCTGGGGGCTGACATTGCTCGCGGGAGGCTCTCGCGATCCCCGTCCCCACCCCCCGGGCTCAGGGACCCCTGCAAGCAAGAAGGGAAGGCAGAGCCGGGCCTGGGGCCAGGAGGAGCGTGTGGGGACGTGGGGTCCCCAGGTGGCGCAGGAGGAGGCCACTTTTCTCAGCCGTTCCAGTCCCAGAGATAAAAATACCAGTTTGCAAAATCAGCTGCTAATCTTGTTGCTAGGTAGAGTTCAACCCCAGAATTGCCATTTTGTGCTAAGTTTGGCTGAACAGCTTTTCCTGGGAATTAGACTCAGACACAGGCCCAGGGCTTAGAGGGGGCACAAGGAGACGGGTGCTTTGCTCATAGCCTTGCGAGGGGACAGACCAACAGACAGGGTGTGTGTCACACCCAGACTGTGGAGGGACAGTGGCCCCGTGGAGGAGTCCCCACTCCACGGGGAGCCTGTGTGGAGGCAGCACACGGGGCTGGGGGCTCCCAACGGGGAGGGGCTGGGGGCAGGGGATACTGCAGTGAGCACACTTGGGCACCTTGGGGGCGGGGTTCCTGAGGTGCAGCCTAGAACCCAGCCCCTCCAGCTGAGGACCCGGGGACCGGAAGCCCTAGGGGACTGTGAGCCCTGGAGGGGCAGGGGAGAGGGTTAGGAGCCAGGTGGAGGGGATGAGGCTGAGGTGCTCTGCACAGAAAGGCCTGGAAGATACATGGCCACAGCAAAAGGAGGCATCTTAATGACTGTAATTAAAATGCCAAGGCGGGTCTGCAGCGGCCAGGTGGTTGCTGAATCCTGCTGAAGAGCTGCAAGTGCCTGAGACCAGGGGCCGCAGGCCAGCCAGGCCTCTAGGGCCTCTGAGCCAGGAGGTGGAGGGCCATGCCCTCCTGGGAGCTTACGCTCTGGTCCTTCTCCTTCCTGGCCTCATGGACCTCACGGGGACAATTGTAGGACCCTCTCCCCAGGCTGCTTTGTTCGTCTGTTGGTTTGCTGGTTTTGGCTACATTGCGTGACCTGGCCCCCAGCAGGGAAAGCGCTGAGTCCTAGCCACTGGACCCCAGGGAGCTGCCTTCCCCAGCCTGCATTCGCACCCAGCTGCATTCTGCTTCCTCTGGGCCCCTGCTCTGCTGGGAGGCACGAAGTCAGAGACGGCTCAGGGCCCCTGGGGCCTGGTGGGGAACCCGAGCTTCCCGGGCAGAGGCCCACTGGGGGCCACACAGCAGCGGCACCAACCAGACTGGCTCCCGCCCTCTGCTCCCAGCCTAGAGCCTGGGTCATACGGAGGGGGCCGGGGGTGGCCCAGGGACCCATACACAGTCTGTCAGGCACAGTCCTCACCCCGTGTCTGCCGCCTTCTCCTTTCTGGACCCGTTGTCAACAGCCTCTGCCTAGGAAGGCCACTAAGGTTGCCTCTCCAGGGCCCCTGGGAGGATGCTGACACCCGTGCCCCTCCAAGTGCAGGAAGGGCTCCCTAAAATGTGACATTGCAGAGGAGAAAGAATCCTGGGCTTGGGCCACGTGTTTGATTTAGAACACAGCCCTGGCAGTGCAAGAGTCTGGCCGGCAGCCACTGGAGGCCACGGGAGGGCAGCATGTTTTCTCTCCTAGAAGCAGGAGGCGGGGCTGCCAGGCCTGTCCCCCTCCTAAGGGGCAACCAGCTGTTCTTTTTGTTTGTTTGTTTTAATAACAGCTTTATTGAGATATAATTCACATAGCATAAAATTCACCCTTTTAAAGTGTACGATTCAGTGGTTGTTAATGTATTCACAGAGTTATGCAACAATCACCACTGTCTAAATGTAGACTATTTTCATCACCCCAGAGAGAAACCTCCTACCCATTAGCAGTCACTACTAATCCCACCCCCCCATCCCCAGGCCTAATCACCCACTAATCTGTCTGTATGAATTTGCCTGTTTCATAGGATGAAGTTGGACCCCTACCTCACACCATACACAAAAATTAACTCAAAATGGATTAACAACCCAAATATAAGAGTTAAAAGCATAACACTCTTGGAAGAAAAAACATAAATCTTCAGAACTTTGGATTTTGTATTGGCTTCTTAAATATTACACCAAAAGCACCACCAACCAAAGAAAATTAGATAAAGTGGACTTCATTAAAATTAAAGTTTTTTTTTGTTTTGTTTTGTTTTTTTGCGGTACGTGGGCCTCTCACTGTTGTGGCCTCTCCCATTGTGGAGCACAGGCTCCGGATGCGCAGGCTCAGTGGCCATGGCTCATGGGCCTAGCGCTCCGCAGCACGTGGGATCTTCCCGGACTGGGGTACGAACCCGTGTCCCCTGCATTGGCAGGCAGGCTCTCAACCACTGCGCCACCAGGGAAGCCTGAAAATAAGGTTTTAATATCCAGAATGTAGAAAGAACTCCTACAACTCAACAACAAAAAGACAAATCAACTAAAATATGGGCAAAGGACTTCAATAGACATTTCTTCAAAATAAATATACAAATAATTAATAAACAGATGAAAAGATCCTCCATGTCAATACTCAATAGGGAAGTGCAAAAACTACAATGAGATACACTTCACCCATACTAGGATGGTTATAATGTTTTTTAGAAAGGCAAATAACAAGTGTTGGTGAGCATGTGGAGAAATTAGAACACTTGCATATTCCTGGTGGGAACGTAAAATGGTGCAGGTTCTGTAGAAAACAATTTGGTGGCTCCTTAGAAACTTAAACATAGGATTGCCATATGACCAAGCAATTCCACTCCTAGATATATGCCCAAATGAATTGAAAACAGGGACTCAAACAGATACTTGTGCACCATTGTTCACTGCAGCATTCCTCACAATAGCCAAAAGGTGGAAAGAACAGAAATGTCCATCCACTGATGATTGGATAAACAAAATATAGTATATCCGTACAACGAAATAGAAATGAATGAATTTCTGATATAGCAGTTCACCCTTATCCATGGCTTCACTTTCCAAGGTTTCAGTTACCCATGGTCAACTGTGATCCAAAAATACTAAATGGAAAAATTTTAGACAATTCGTAAGTCTTAAATTTCTGCCATTCTGTGTAGTGTGATGAAATCTTGTGCCATTCTGCCCGAGATCCCCAATCACTGACATTGTCTGCTCCTGACATTCAACCACTGACATCATCATGGCTCGATGTTCCAGGATCACTCCAGTCAGATGATCCTCCTTCTCACATATGGTCAGAAGGTCAATAGTAGCCTGATGCTACATCACACACACAATGCCTACTTTGTTCACCTCATTTCATCTCAGCATGTAGGCATTTTCTTATGTCACATCATCACAAGAAGAAGAAGAGTTACTACAGTACGATAAAATATTTTGAGAGACCACAGTGACATAATTTTTATTACAGTATACTGTTATAATTATTTTATTTTATTATTGTTGTCATTCTCTTATTGTGCCTAATTTATAAATTAAACTTGATCATGGGTATGTCTGTATAGGAAAAAACACAATATACATAGTGTTCAGTACTATCTACAGTTTCGGGCATCCACTGGGGGGCTTGGAATGTTTCCCCTGTGGATAAGGAGGGACTACTGTACATGCCACACCATGAATGAAACTTGAAAACGCTATGCTATGGGAAGTAAGCCAGATGAAAAAAATGGCAAATTGTGTATGATTCCATTTATCTGAAATATCTAGAATAGGCAAATTCATAGAGCTAGAAAGTAGATTAGAGGTTACCAGCAGCTGGATGGTGGTGGGATGGGGAGTTACTGGTTAATGGCTACAGAGTTTCTGTTTGGAGTGATGAAAAAGTTTGGAAAGCGATAGTAGTGATGGTTGCACAACATTGTGAATGTACTTAAATATCACTGAACTGTACACTTAAAAATGGTTGAAGTAACTTTTATATTACATATATATTATAATAAAAACAACTTAAATTTTTTTCTATGTATTTCGGTTCCAGGGGATAGACAGATTGCCTGGACAAGTTAGTTTGCCTCTCTAAGCCTCAGTTTCCTCATCTGTAAAATGGGACTGGACATAATACCTATCCTATGAGGTTGCTGTAAAAATCGAATGACATAACACATGTAAGTACATAGCACCAAGTTTGGCACGTGATAAGGGCTCCTTAGGGGGCAGCGGTCATCATTAGTTTGTGTGTGTGTGTGCGCGCGAGAGAGACAGAGACAGAGAGAGAGAGAGAGAGAGAGAGAGAAACCTGTTCAGTTTCCAGTTTGATGCCATCCCTTCCTCGAGTTACTACTTCCAGCTGTGGTGGAGGACTTGGCTGGACCACTGCCTTCACTGAGAACAAGTAGAAAATCCAGATGAAAAAATTGGTTTGAAGGCATCAGACAGCTGCAGACAACCATGAATTGAGGAGCCAAGTTTCCAAAGAAAAGAGAATTGGAGAGATGTGAGCTCGTATTCTGCACACCACTTACATCTCCAGGTGTGAACCAGTTCTTGGCTTAGAGTGGCTAGGAATCTGAGCATGGGGCTACTACCTGAGAGGCAGGGAAGCCAGCAGAGTTCTCAGCAAGTTCCTGGAGAAGCAGAGAAAATTTTAATTATAGTGCTGACAAAATAGCCAGCACTCAAGAGGCTGGAAGCCCCAAACTCACATGTTGCCCCTGAAGCATTTGCCTATATATTTAATGCACATGATGAGAGACTAAGAAGCTAAGAGTGGAATTTTCAACAATCTAATGGTTATGAAGAGACAAAAATTGGAATTTAGGATCTGGGTTGGGGCCTGGGGAGGGCTCCACCCTAGGAATGGCCATGAACCAAAGATAGAAGGAGGCCTAAAGACTGAAATCCTGCTTCCTGTTACTTTGGATTAAGATAGTCTGCCCACACTCTAGCTGCCTCCAGAGGATAAGATGAACACTCTATGGAGAAAGGTAAAAGAACCCAGAACCTCAATCAATTGTCATGGACTGTGTCCAACATTCAATTATAAATTATAGACATACCAAGGAAACCTCAGATGACTCAGATCTTGGGGTTATCAGACAGACTTTAAAATAACTTTTTAATATTTTAAAGAAAATAGATGATTAGATGAAGAATTTCACTAGAGGAAAAATAAATAAATAAATAAATATACATTTTAGAGCTGAAAACACAATAATTGATATTTACAGTACAATCCGTGTGTTTATGATAGGACACGAGAGAACAGAGGATTAATGAAAGTTGACTGATAGGATTAGTAGAAGATAGGACAGTAGAAAATATCAAGGCTGATGCACAAAGATGGAAAATACAGAAAATAATGCAAGAGATACATGGAACCTGTTGAAAAGTTCTAAAATGTGTACACTGGAGTCCTAGAAAGAGAAAGATATTGGAGCAGAAGAAATATTAGTGGACATAATGGCTGATAATTAAAAAAAATAAATGAATGCTATCAGTCCACAGATTCAAGATACTCAATGAACCCCCAAGCAGGATAAATACAATGATAATCTTAAAAGGAACCAGAGTAAAAATAAATAACCATAAAGTAACTTCAAAGGAGTAACAATCAGACATAGCAGAGTTTTCAACACAAATGAATAATCAGAAGGCATTAAATAACATTTTTAAGTGCTGGAAAAAATAACTACCAGCCTAGAATACTATAGAATTTGATAGGAAAAATATTCTTCAAAAGTGAGGGTGAAATGAAGACACTTGAGGAAAAATAAAAAACTTAAAAATGAGAGTCTTCATTGGCAGATTATCTACACTTAAAAAAAAAAAAGTACAGGGAGTTCTTTGGGCAAAAAGATAATCCCAGATAGAAAGATGGAAACTGAGGAGGGAATAAAGAGTAATGGATGGAAAGGGTAAATCTAAATGAATAGTGACTCTATAAAACAACAACAATAAGGCCTTCTGAGGTTCAAAATGTACATAAACCCATGGGAGTACAAGTTAACAATTCTGATAGTACTATAATAAGCAAATAGATGGTGGATGGTGGTAAAAAAGGAAAGAGAAAAAATTTTAAATAGAAATAAGTATACCTTGAGCCCTTTGTTTGTGCTGTGCCAAAGACAAAAAGGGGAAACACAATGTAGCTCTTCCCATATGATTGCATTCTGCTATGTTTTTTTGCTTTTGTATTTGATCTTCCCTTTCTGCATTTAGTATTCCCTACTCAACCTACTGAGTTAATTTGTACTCCTCTAAAAAAGGAAGGAAGGAAGGAAGGAAGAAAAGAAAGAAAGAGAAAGAAAGAAAGAAAGAAAGAGAAAGGAAGGAAGGAAGGAGAAAGAAAAAAAGAAAGAGAAAAAGAAAGAAAGGAAGAAAGAATAAGAAAGAAAGAAAGAAAGAAAGAAAAGAAAAAGAAACCTATTCTCTACCCCAAAGCTTGGCTCTTATCATGGAAAGCCAGGCTTTCAATAATATTGCTTCAGCTAAAGTTTATAAATTAATTCAGGTAGTAATGTATTTCTTGGTTCTCCACTATAATTACCTTTTCCATGAAGCAGTGACTATCACTGAATAAATGAGAGAAGGACCCAGGCAACAAAAATTTTAGGGAAAGAAAAGGACTATGTAAATATGTAAAAATAAAATGCATGACAATAAAAACAAAAGAACTAGGAAGGTTGGAAATGGAAATAGAGAGTTTTAAGGTCTGGGAAGAGGTTAAAAAAAAGAGTGCTAATTTATGGTAGACCCTAATACCCTAATAAGTAAAGGATGCATATTGTCATCAGGGGTAACCACGAAAAGAATAATAAAGGCATGTAAATAGTAAATAGTAAAATAATAGTAAAGGAATGCTTACAACACAGGGAATATAGTCAATGTATATAATAACTATAAATGAAGTATAACCTTTAATAAGCGTGAATCACTATGTTGTACACCTGAAACCTAAATAATACTGTACATCAACTATACCTTGATACATTTTTTTTTAAAGTAAAGGGATGCGTAATTAACAGGCTAATAGATGGGAGACTGGAATAATAAAAAAAAAATCAAAAAAAAAAAAGAGGCAAGAAAGGAGAGGATTGAAAGAATATAAAACAGGTGGGATAAATAGAAAACAAGGATTCACATAGTAGGTATAAACTCAAATATATCAGGAAGTACATTAAAGGTAAAGGGACTAATTACTCCAAGATAAATACTAAGACAGACTGGATCAAAACAAATTAAACTGGTAACTGCCTGATCGGGTGCCGCCTAGACTCGGAAAGGGCCGCAGAGAGAAGTCTGACGTGGCCTCCAGCCCCTGGGAAATCAGAATCCAGCTGGAAATGGAGCTCCTGGTGAAACAGGAGCTGGAGGACTTGTACCAGCAGCATCATCACTCACTGCAAAGCTACAGTAATTACCCAGGGTGGCCTTAGTCAAGGATAGACAAATAGACCAGTGGGGGCTTCCCTGGTGGCGCAGTGGTTGAGAATCTGCCTGCTAATGCAGGGGACACGGGTTCAAGCCCTGGTCTGGGAGGATCCCGCATGCCGCGGAGCAACTAGGCCCGTGAGCCACAACTACTGAGCCTGCGCGTCTGGAGCCTGTGCTCCACAACAAGAAAGGCTGCAATAGTGAGAGGCCTGTGCACCGCGATGAAGAGTGGCCCCCGCTTGCCACAACTAGGGAAAGCCCTCGCACAGAAACGAAGACCCAACACAGCAAAATAAATTAATTAATTAATAAACTCCTACCCCCAACATCTTCTTAAAAAAAAAAAAATAGACCAATGGAACTGAACTGAGTCCAGAAACAGGCCCACACATGTATGACAACATTAACACTTGCTTATAAATTGGGGGAAGAAGAGTCTTTTCCAGAATTACTGCTGGGTGAATTGAATGCACGTATGGAAAAAAATTACACACACACACACACACATGACACACGTGCACATGCACATACACCCTCTTAATTCATAAGGATTGTAGAACTAATTCAGAGGGAGAAACGATAAAGTTGTAGGAAAAAGACATAGGAGAATATCTTTATGACCTTGGGGGTACGCAATAACTTCTTAAATAGGATATAAAAAGCATAATGCCATGGAGGAAAAAATTGATACATTTAATCATACTGAAATTAAGAACTTACATTTATCAAAAGATACTATTAATAATGTGCGAGAAGGTGAAAAGCCGAGCCACAGAGTGGCAAAAGATATTTCCAATGCATATATCTGACAAAGGATTCTGATCCAGAATATTCAAGAATTTCTACAAATCAATAAGAAAAAGACAAGCAACCAATAGAAAAATTGGGGAAAACCTGAACTGCACTTCACAAAAAGGGATATCCAAATGGCCCAAAAACATATGAGAAGGTGCTCACCCTCAGGTTATCAGGGAAATGAAAGTTAAGATCACAGTGTCACACGCACCCACCTGAACGGCCCCAAATCTTACAACACCAGTTCTTACTAGCTAGACTGTAGAGCAGCCAAAATTCGTATATTGTGTTGGTGGGAATGTAACTTGGTACAACCACTGTGGGAAGAATTGGCAGTGTCCATTAAAGGTGAGCATACTCATCCCCAATGACCCAGAAATTCACTCCTAGGTATTTGCCAAAAGAAATGCACACACTTTCACCGAGACATGAGCAAGGATGTTCATAGCAGCATAATGGATGCAGGAACAGTGGTATAGTTGCATGGTTGGAGATAGTGTGGCAATGAAAATGTTTCTAGTCCTAGACACAGAAACATGTTTGGACATCACATGGTATTGAGGGGGAAAACCTGGACACAAATGAGAAAATGCTTCACAGCTCCAATTGTTGAAACCTCACAAACAGTCCATACTAATTTGTGTTGGCAAAGGTTGCTATAGCGGCTGTCACAGTGGGGGTGGGGTCGTAACTGGGAGAGGATAGGAAGCATGCAGCCATTGTTTTGTTTCCTAACCTGGGTGCTGGGTGAAGGTGGAAGTTTTTTGTGGGTACATACTTGTGATTTGTGCACTTTTCTGTATATATGTGATACCTCAAAAAAAATAATTATTTAAAATAATTATCTTTCTTGAACTTTGACCCATTCTGTTGCCGTCTCTTCCTCCTTTTTGCCCCAATGAAGATGCTTCTTATTTAAATGTTTTTTAAAAATAATCTCGAATTTACAGAAAAGTTGCAAAATAGTACAAAGAGCACCTATATGCTCTTCAACCAAATGCCCCAATTGTTAACACTTCACTGCATTTGCCTTATAAATCTGTTTCTCTATGTATTTTTTCTGACTCATGTGATAATAAGCCATAGGTATGATTCTTCATTATCCCTCCATGCCCCTGTGCAAAACAAGAGTCCTCTCCTACATCAACCCAGTACAACTGTTGAAATCAGGAAATTATTCTTGCTCCAATATCACCATCTAATCCCATGCAAATGTTGCCTGTGGCCTTAATAATGTCCTTTATAGGCTCAGCATTCAGCCCAGGACCCCGAGTTGCATTTAGCTGTTGTGTGTGTTCAGTTTCTTTCTGCCTAGAGCAGTTCTCCAGTCTTTCCTTCCTTTTGGGCCTTGAAATTTTTGGAGAGTTCAGGTCTGCTGCTTTGTAGAATGTCTCGTTTGTTTTACTTCCCCTGTGTTCCTCATAAATGATGCAGAGGTAATGCTGCAATGTCGATTTGTTCCACTCTGGTGATGCTCACTTCTGTTGTGTGGGTAAGATCGTGTCTGCCAGGTTTCTCCACCTGTGCTCTTCATTCCTTCCTGTAGATCTGAGTTTCCACCTGGTGTCATTTACCTTAACTGTAGTGTGTGTTTTCTGTCAGTGGACTCTCTTAGTTTTGTTTATGTGAATTTATTTCAACCTTTTTTTTTTTAAGGACATTTTTACTGGGTAAGAATTTGGGGGGCTGATAGCTTTTTTCTTACAGCACTTTGATGATGTCATTTCATTGTTGTCTGGCTTCCATTGTTTCTGGTGAGAAGTCTGTTATAATTCTTATAATCGTTCCCATGTAAGCAACGTGTCTTTTTTCTCTGGCTGCTTTCAGAATTCTCTTTGGTTTTCAGAACTTTGTCTGTCTGAGTGTGGTTCTTATTATATTTATCCTGATTGGGGTTTGTTGAGATTATTCGATATGTAAATTGATGTTTTTCATCAAATTTGGGAAGTTTTTGATCATTGTGCTTTCATTCATTCTGCCTCAATTTCACACTCTTTCCTTTGAGACTCCAATTATACGTGTGTGGGATCATTTTATATTGTTCCACAAGTCTCTGAGGCACTATTCATTTTCCTTCAGCCTTTTTACTCTCTAATCTTCAGATTAGATCATTTCCATTGATCTATCTGTATATACATTTTCCACTTGGGGACTGAAATTTCCAATCCATTCACTGATTAAGACCATATCTTTCTTTAATTCTTTGAACACAGTTATAATAGCTGCCTTAAAGTCTCTAAGTTCAACATCTGGGTCATTTTGTGTCCAGTTTTTCAGCTTTTGTAGATTGCTTTTTTCTTTCCTGGGGATCATATTTCCTTTTCCTTTGTATACATAGTGATTATTTTTTAATTGACTATGGACATTATGACTAATATGTTGTAAAACTCAACATTCTGTTAATTTCCTCTGAAGAATTTTGACTCCTGCTTTGTAGGCAGTTCAGTCACTGGCTGATGACCTTGGTTTTGTGCTTTGTTGTTGCAGATCCTGGAAAATCTGAGGTGTTTCCCAAGGCCCTCTAATTTAGCATGACCCGATCCTGCCCAGCCTATATGCACAGACTGGCTCTTGGCCAAGGACTTGCAGGTACGCACGTGGAGTTCTGGGGACCTGCACACAGCTCCCTCGTCTCCGGCATCCTGTCCCACATACTCCCACTGCTTCTCTGCCCAATCTGATCTTTACCTCAGCAGGTCCATGTGACCTCTGTGCCACAGAGCTGAGTGATTGTAAGTTGTCCTTCTCTCAGGGATTCAAGTCTGGCCTGTCTGTCACCTATGGCCTGAAAACAGTTGTCTCATACATTTCATCCAGTTTTATGGTTATCTCTGGTGGAAAGGTTATTCTGGTCCCAGCTTATCCACAATGTCTAGGCATGGAAGTCACAAGTAAGCTTTCTGATGGAGAAGGTGGCACTTATCTCCACCCGCTGCCCCCACACCCTCCTTGAGACATTGTGCCCCAGCCACTGGACCCACCACCAGTGTTCTCTGCCTGGACACTTCTCAACTCTGGCTTCCAGGACTCTTTCCTCTCCTAGTTCTCTCACCCTCAGCTTTCTCCATCTGATCTCTTTGATCAACCCTTCCTCAGACCGTCTGCTCAATGCAGGCTTCCCCCGGAGACCCATAATTGGCCTTTTACTCTCTTCCTGGCGACGTTCACTATGGCTCCCACCCTCCTCCTTCTGATGATTCCCTGGTCTGTACCTTCAGTTTCCATCTTTGCTCTGACCTGCAGGTCCATCTTCACCTGATGCTGCAGGTGGTGGTGCCAGGAGGCCCTGAGTGGAACTTAATGCCTTTACCCCAAAGCTGCTCCTCTCTCGTGTCTTCCCCCAACCCTGCCCCCTCAGAAGGAGTGGTCATGCAGCCCTGCCCCCACCCCCAGCCCTACTCATTTCTCCCTTGCAATGGCCACCAAGTCCTGATTCCAAATGGGTACCTTCTAGACCCCTGCCAATAATGGTAGCTATTATTAATATTGTTAACATTAACACCATGAAGAAGGTGAGATGTGCAGTTTCCACGGTGTGGCCCCTAGCAGCTTCTCTTGGGAGTTGAGAGAAAGGGGAAGCTGTGGAGGGTTCAGGAGACCCTGGGTCCTAGGATAGGACCAGAATCAACATGGCCCCCTGCAGAACCCTGGGCAGAAAGCCCTGGGCACCAGCCACTTTGATAGAGACTCAGCCAGGTAGGAGCAAGGGAGCTGTGGTGGTGTGAGGGGCAACCTGCCTGGGGACCGGCCGCAGTCGGGGCTGCTCTGGAGCCTGTGCACACTGACTGCTGTGAGGGTCCAGGCCCACCAGCCAGCCTGCCGAGACCCCAGCTGAGGTCCTGCCCTCCAGCTGTATGGAGAGGGTTTCTGTAGTCACCTTCCTGAAGGAGAAGGAGCCTCCTCCTCTTGTGACTGTCCTATATGAGAGCCCGCAAACCCTAGTGGCCTGCCAGGCTTGGGGGGATGCCGTGCAGGAGGGTCAGGGACCGGGGAAAGGGGCAGGAGGGCTGTGTCCATGGTGTGAAGCTTCTGACCCACCAGGAAGGCCAGGTGCAGGCAGCAGCTGGTGGAGGCCAAGGCACCCTGGGCTGGGGCCTGGGCAGGAGTGAGCCCACTACACTCTGCCGGCCTCCCGGCAGAGTCCACCCGCCCCGTCTTCCACCCACTGTCCTCAGGACCCCTGGGTAGAGGGAGCCCAGAAACCTGGGAGACCCCCATGTGATGACTGCCAGAGCAGGAGACCCTGCACACGGGGTGGGGGGCACCTCAGAAGAGGGCCGGGGGGCGAGTCCTGGCAGGATGAGGGAACGTGGCCCTCTGGGGAGAGTTTAAAGTGTTACCTCCCCTCCGCTACCCGAGACCCACGTTTCCGGGGTGTGCGAGGAGGCAGCATGCTCAGAGGTAGGCGTTGCTTCCCTGGGGCTAAGGCCTGTGATCTTAAAGTTCTATTTCCATCATTTGGACCCTTTCCGGGTGGCGCTGCACGACCGGCTGGATCACTTGCCCCTACGCCTTGGGAGGGCTGGGGTGCCCCCAACCCTTACCGCTGTTGGCCCTACAGCTCAGAGCCCAGTGTCCTCATTCGCAAAGAGGTGACCACGTGCCCGCATACGGAGGGCCACGGCTACACTAGCACTTGAGTCACCCTGGCTGTTGGCCGCCTGGCCGTGGCCTGACACCTCTGAGGGAGCGCATGCCTGCAGTGCCCCATAATTACGGTGGCTGTGTGCAAACTGCATTATATTTGGCTCCCCCCACGCACGAGGCTCTTGTCTCCACGGAGCTCTCCCTCCCCACGTGTCACGTGGCCCGGCATCTCCATCCCCTCCTCCGCGTATCTGCCAGGCCAGTCCCAGCGGGGGGTGATTTGGGTTGCTTCCAGTTTTCTGGGTTATAAATAGCACTGCTATGCATGTCTTTATTACAAATCCTTCTTTCCTCCCAAACCCTGAATAACCGGTGCCCTGCGAGCGCATCCTTCCAAACCCTCCTTGCTTCCCGGCGCGTCCCACCTGCGCCACGTAGACCCTCACTATGGACGGTCGCCTGGCAAGTGGACAAAAAGGCACCAGGGGCAGGAATGCAGCCCCTTCCAGGTTCATGGGCATAAACAAACCAAACAAAAACTAAAGGAAGGAGCACCCAGTATTTCCTGATGTTTTAGTCCTTTAAATTTAGAACAAGCTCCTCGTGCACCTGGGCAGAGGCTGTCAGGTGCCCTGGGCCCTGGTCATTTCCTGGTCAGGGCTGTTGGGTTTGTTTACTTACCTTTTTGTTTTCATATTCTCATTGACTTTTAAAAATAGTACAAATATAATAAGTGAAAACATTCTTATTGTGCAAAGTTCACCGTAGTTTTTGCATTTCTTCTATGGTATTTTACTTTTGAGTCTCTATGAGTCATTTGTATTTTCGTAGAAAATTTTCCATTTCAACTACGTTTTTCCAATTTATTGGTGAAGTTCTGTGCATAGTGTTCTTTTGTAACCTTTATCTCTTTATTTCATTTTTGTCCCCCATTTTAACCTTTTTGGACTTATTTTTGTTATTGACCAGACATCAAAAATTTGTCTATTTTACTATGAAAAATGTTTTCAAAGATCCAGCTTTGGGTATTACTGGTTAGTTTTACTACTGGTTGTTTTTTATTTCACTAGTTTCTGTTTGGCATTATCAAACTCCTCCCTTTA
This sequence comes from Delphinus delphis, assembly GCF_949987515.2. NCBI lineage: Eukaryota > Metazoa > Chordata > Mammalia > Artiodactyla > Delphinidae > Delphinus > Delphinus delphis. Next base: position 11,030,167 of record NC_082691.1, read on the forward strand.
CCTTTCTTGAGGTTGTCATTCTTTTCCAGTGTCTTCGGCTGTAAATCTTAGTTTATTCTCAATCTCGCTTGTTTTCTAGTAAGTCAAGTTGGCTTATCTCCCCTGAACACTGCTTGGCTGCATCTCACAGCGTGTGAGGCATGGTGGTCACTTGTGTCCGTTTATAAGTTTCATTTTTGTAGTTTCTGTAGTTTCTAATTTAAATTTCCTGCTGAGTGGATGTAATTGTCTTCCTGTAGTTATTTATTTTTAATGTTATTGCACTGTTGTCACTGATTCCTGCTTTTGTAGAATTTTTTGAGACCCTCCTTTGTCTGCTACTTGGCCAATCGCTGGGACTGTTCCATGTGACTAGAAGAACATGGTTCTCCACACGTGATACCAACATTTTGTGTAATTTTATGGTGACCAAAGAGGAAAGTGGGGAGAGATAAATTAGGAGTTTGGGATTAACATAAACACCCTATTGTATATATAACAGATAACCAACAAGGACCTATACTGTATAGCACAGAGAACTATGCTCAATATTTTGTAATAAGCTATAAGGGAAAAAAATCTGAAAAAATACATACATACATATACATAATATATATCTCTGTGTGTGTGTGTATATATATATATATATATATATATATATAAATCATTTTGCTGTACACCTGAAACTAACACAATATTGTAAATCAACTATACTTCAATAAAAATAATCAATCAATACTATTATAAAGCTAAAAAAATTTTAGGGGTAATTTACATACATAATGACATGTCACGCATATAAATTACATTCACATAAAAATGCACTGATTTTAAGTGTTCAGTTTGCTACATTTTTGACAATGTATACACTTGTGTAATCACAAAGAAATACAGACCAGTTCTACCACCCCAGGGACTTCCCTCGGGCTGCTGGGAGTCAATCCCCACATTGCCTGAGCAGTGCAGCTGCTTTTCTGATTTTTATAACCATGGATTAGTTCTAGAATTTTGTAGAAATTGTGTCCTGCAGTATGTGTTCTTTGTGTCTGGCTTCTTTTGTTCAACTTTAGTTCCAAGAGATTCACCCATGTTGTCAAGTGTATCCGTAGTTGTTCTTATTTACATACACTGATTTGTTTACCCTGCCCTCCCGTGTGTGGACATTTACGTTGCTTCCAGTTTCAGCTACTATGAATAGAGCTGCTATAAACATTGCTGTACAAATTCCTTTTGTTTTCTTTTGACATACAATTTTTTCCTTTTGCGTAAATACCTACGAGTGGAATTAGTGGGTCATAGGGAAGGTATTTGTTTAGCTTTGTAAGAAACCGCCAAGCAGTTCTCCAAAGTGGCTGTCTCTAATTTCTGCACATTTTCGTTTATAGTGCTTTGCGTCTGTTAACAACAGTAAATCCTAACAGCTATTAGGTGTCAGCTCCTGTCACAAAGCAGAGACTCCCAACTGGGATCAGAATTAGATCCCCGAGCTGGTGTGTACTCAAGCCCTTGCTCTTTCTGTAGCAGTGGGCTCTGCAGACATTGGCTCCTTAGGACTGACACCTGGAGAACTGGTGGGCTGTGCTCACGGGTAAGGTGGCAGAGACCACCGCTTGTCCCCCCTCCAAGATGCCTTCTCCCCTCTTCTTCAGTGACGGATCCCCACATTTTAGCTGGGTCAAGACCTTTTCCCCAGCATCCTTTGCAGCTAAGTGAAGTCATGTGATAGATTCTGGCCAACGGGTCATCATGGGGAGGGTCATGTGGCCAAAGCTGACAAGGGCACTCTGTCCATCCTCCCTTTTGCTATCTGGCCACTAGGAACACGGATTTGATGGTTGGGTCTCCATGTTGGGGTCCCGGGAAGAGGACCTGCCCCTAGTGGTGGAGCAGAGCTGTAGGCAGCTGGGTCCCTGAAGGCTACATGGAGCCGAGCAGCCATGACCGTGACCACCAGGGGTGCCACCTCTGGGTGCCTGGGGAGAAGGGAACAAACGTCTGTTTCCAGGCAGCCCCTAGCTGTTGTACCCAGGTTCTCTGTATTAGTGCTGGGGATCCCAGGCCTGCAGCCACTTCAGCATACCCTTCAAGCATGTGGGGGGAGGGCAAGCAGGTGAGCACAGGAGGGACCCGAGTGCAGGGTCTCCTGACTCACGTCAGGAGGCAGTTTCCACATGACAAGTCCCTAGTGTCCATGGCGAGGGAAATACGAGCTGGGCATGGCTCCCTGGCCCCTCCTGGCCATGTGGGACCCTGGTGTCATGCTGCCTGCCCCGCCGGCCTGAGCAGCCCTGGTTGATGGAGACGCCTGTGTGAGCATGTGGGAGGGAGCGTCGCCTCAGCAGGGGTCCCTGCACCCTGAGTGTGAATCTCCCAGACAGACCGTGCTGTCTACCTTGTGCTTGGATGTCTGGAGAGAAAGGAGGAGGCCTGGAGGGTTTGCGCCCTCATGTCCGTGGGCTGAGCCCTTGGAAAGGCCAGGGGACGCTGCCCATGTCCTACGGTTAGCTTTATTACTCTGTCTGTTAGTCATTCAGGTGGCTTAGACTCCCTTGGAGGACTCAGGTACCAAGCAGAATATGCAGATGAACAAATGGCAGATGTGGTGGTGCCTTTGCAGGCACTCTCTCCTCCGTCCTCTTCATTCCTTAAACACACCAGCTGGTTCTGGCCACAGGGCCGTTGCACAGCTGTTTTTTTCTGCCTGAGATGCCCTTTCCCCCTATACTAGTGTCTCTCTGCCATTCAGATCTCAGCTTAAATGATGTCACCTCCTCAGAGAGGACTTTCCTGGACACCCACTCTGAAGTTGTCACCCTGTCACCCTCTTTGCTTTAAATCTGTGTAGAGCAAATATCACTACCCAATGTTTTCTTGTTTGTTCCTTGTTGGTATTGGGTGTAAGCCCTGTGAAGGTGGCAACCTTGCCCATCTTGTTCCCTGGTGTGACACAGTGCCTGGGCAGAGCTGGACACAGTCGGCACACACTCACTTCATGCACAAGGCCAGTAGTCACCCTTGAGCAGAGTGTAGTGATTAAAGGCACCAACTATAAAGTCAGGCGACTTTGGAAGCTAGTACTGATTTTTGCCATAGATTAGCTGTGTGATCTGAGCCCAGTTACAGGTCTGTGCCTTGGTTTCCTCATTTGTAAAAGGAGGCTAATGATAGTCCCTATCTTGCAAGGTTGCTATAAGTTTATATGAAGTGGTGGGTGTTGGACCTTTAGAAGAGTTTCCATAGTGTAGTGGGTACATTGTAACTTGTAGCTATGGCCTTCATCATCATCATCACCACCACCATCACCACCACCATCGCCAAATCACCACCACCATCACCACCGTCATTACTACCATCACTATCATCACCATCATCACCACCACCATCAATCACTATCATTACCATCACCACCATCATTACCACCATCACCACCACCATTGCCGTAATCACCACCACCATCACCACCATCACTACCATCACCATCATCACCATCATTACCACCACAATTACCACCATCACCACCATGATCACCATCATCACCACCACCATCATCACCATCATCAATCACTAACATTACCACCACCATCACCACCATCATTACCATCACCACCATCATTACCACCACCATCACCATCACCAGTCACTATCATTACCACCACCATCACCACCATCACCATCATTACCACAATTACCACCATCATCACCATCATTACTGCCATCACCACCATCACCATCATTACCATCACCACCACCACCATCACCACCATCATTCATCATCACTACTATTGCCTCCATCACCATCACCACCATCCTCACCATCACCAACATCACCACCATCATTGTCACCATCTCCACCATCACTGCTGCTATCACCATCCCCACAACTATCATCATCATCATCACCATCACCGTCATCACCATCCCCACCACTACTACCATCATCTCCCCACATGCCTGCCATAGTGTCCTGCATGGACTGCCATGTCAGGGCCAGGTGATTGGAGATTGATGAACCCCTGCTCTGGGGTACGGCAGCCTGCTCTTCCAGGCAGATGGCTAGGACTGGGAGAGGTGGTGGCAGTGACATCCCTCCCATGACAGCAACCCCTGGAGGCAAGGGGCATAGGGGAGGCCATGGCTTTCCTGCGAGAATGAGCCCCATGTGCAGCACTTTTGGCTCTGCAGATGTGATGCTTGCTGCCATGGTGACCGTCCTAACAATAACCTCCCAGAACTGATATTCCCCACATCCATCCCAGCTGCCACCTGGGAGAGAGAGCCCTCCTCACTGACGAAAACCAGCTAGAAAGGATAAGGTGGGAGGTGGACATGACGTGGAGGTGCGGGTAGAAGAGGGCCCTTCCTGCAAGAGGGGTGAGAGGCCAAAGCCAGATGAGAGGGCTTCTGGGGTCTGGAACTCCAGAAAGCATCATGGCTGGTAGCCCTTCTCCCTTCCAGCTTTTCCACTGTTCTGGGGAGGAACCCTCTGGGTCTGGAGGTGGGGAGTGGGTTGTCCTGTGAGTGGAGTTGAGGGGTTGGGCTGTATAGGCAGGGACCCTCTGGGTCCCTTTGGTAGCTCAGTCATTCCTCACTGTGGTGCCCTGATCACCCTGCCCTCCCTGCTCTCCTCAGGGTCACTCGGTGTCATGCCTTTAATGTTCCAGCCCAGAGGAGGGGCTGCCCTGTTGACCTCAGGAGCTAACAGGAGTAGAAGGGCGGCCTCAGATCACGCCCTTTTAGTGACCCTGACCTCACGTAAACTTGATCCTGGGCAGTCTCCCCACCCGGGGGAAGGGACCTCAAAACAGACACCCAGAGTGCTGTGTCCTTGCCCAGGCCTGTAGGACGCCGTGCATGTGTGTGAGTGTGCATTGAGTGTATATATGTGTGTGTATGTGAGAGTGTATGTTTGAGTGTGTGTGCATATGTGTATGGTATATGAGTGTATGTGAGTGTGGGTTGTGTATGTGTGTGTATTGTGTGAGTGTGTATGTGTGTGAGCGTGTATTTGTGTTTGTATGTGTGTGTGTGAAAATAAAAGAGAAAAGAGGCTTAATGGGGCAGTAAGGTTTGAGTCCCAGCCACTTCTTGGCTGTGTGACATTGGGCAAGTTGTTTCACCTCTCTGTCTCTCTGCTGTCCCCCCTACTAATGTGGGGATCATAATACTATATGTCTCCTAGGACTGAGAATTAAATGAGATAATACATGTAGAATGCATATAAGCAAATCAGTGTCTGCTGTCATGGTGATTTTAATGCCACTTGATCATTGCGTGGCCTCACACTGGAAGGAGCACGTGTGACGCTGTCAGCGCACAGGGTCTGCTTGTAGCCTGGACAGAGCCTGGTTTACTGAGGGGTGCAAATTTGTTTTGTTTGCTTGCCAATTGTATTCTACTGTGTGGGACTGTCTCCTTCTCCTGCCGCTGCAGATGGCCCAGCATGTGTGGGGAGAGGCTCCTGTGGGGCAGAACACAACTGTAAGAGCAAGCCTCTGTTGGTGGGTGAGGGGCCTCCAGTGCTCCCCTGGCTGCCCCAGGAGAGGTGGGCGCCTGCCCACGAGGAGGCACCTGTGGTGCTCTGGTTCCAGCACTGAGCCCTGAAGGTGGTCTCCCCCTCTGCCCGGCCCTGCAGAGGTCAAGGCCACATCCTCCACAGGGCCCCCTCTGCCCCCAGTCCGGGTCCGGCCTTTACCCCAAGTGTTCCTTGGCCTCCAGCTGTCTCTTGGGTGCAGGCTGGGTCTGCAGAACCACCCAGTACAGGGACTGGTCACCACCTGGTCTACTCACCTGCCTGACAGCCGTGTGCCAAAGGCATCCTGGTCGGGGGGGGCCCTGGGTCCATCCCCACTGCCCACTCCTGCCTTGGAATCCCTGCATTAGATCTGTTATCCAGGAAATATTTATTGTGGCTTCTGGGACCAGCCCCGGGCTGGCCACCAAGGTGAGCGAGATGAGCAGGACAGGCCCAGACCCTCTGCCTGGGGAGCCCACGGTGCAGCAAGTGGTTCCTGTCAGGGCCTGCTGAACCGCCCAAATCCGGAGCTGGCTGCTAGAAACTGCATTTCCCCAGGGCCTCCGCAGGACGGACCCGGCCCTTTCCCCTCTGAGGAGCATGGGGCTGCTGAACCAGTGGGTTGTCTTCACTGGATCTGAAGCCCCGGCTCTGGATGGCAGCCTAGGTGTGGCCCTGGGAGGGGCTCTTCTGTGGGGCATGGGGTCAGCCCAGCCTCGCCTGCCCCTCCCCCCCGCTCGCCCCTCCTCCTCTCCTGGGCCACTTTCAAGATGGACCCGCTTCTTCCAGGCCCGAGCTGGAAGCAGGCAAGTGGACCAGGCCTGGGATAGGGAAAATGTGTGCCCCTACCTGGGCAGGGGGGCTGAGAGCTCTCAGGACCCCAAGATGCAGACGGAGCAGCCACTGTTTCCCTGATTCGACACTCTGCCTGAACTGGCAATGTCTGTTCCTGGGACCTCTGTTCCAGACACCCCAGTGTCCAGTGCTAGGAGGAGGGAGGGAGGGAGGGAGGGAGGGGCTCGGACCATGGGGGAGGGAGTAGCCTTCACCCTTTCATCTCCCACTCCCAGTGTCCCCAGGGTGCAGGCCTGGTCTGGGAGGCTCCTGGGCAGCTCTGCCAGGGGTCTGCACTGTGCGGTGTAGAGTGGTGGAGACCCGGTCAGGAGGGGTCCTGTAGCATCTCCTCCTGGGGGTGTGAGGAATGAGTCTGTGGAGGGAGGACTCCCCCCTCCCCCATGTGCACCTGAGGCCCCTCCTGAGGTCCAGGTCAAGGCTGGCCTTCAGGGGAGAGAGGGGGGCTGGGTTCACTGTGTGCAGTGTGTGTGTGTGTGTGTGTGTGTGTGTGTGTGCAGTGTATGTGTGTGTGTGTGTGTGTGTGTCTCGTGCAGGGAGTCGCCAGGAGGCAGCGGAGAAGCAGGCTCAGGGAGCCAGCGGTTCCCTGTGTGCTTCGCCCCAGGCGCATGGCCGCGGGTGCTGGTGCCAGCGCAGCATGTGCAGGGCCAGGGCGCGAGTGCGAATTCTGGGAGCAGGAGTGGGTGCGAGAGCGTGTGCAGGGCGCGGGCGCTGCTGTAGGTGCAGGGCTCAGGTGCGTGTGCGGGTGCGAGTGTAGGGCGCGATTGCGGGCGCGGGGAGCGTGCAGGGGGCGGCGGGCGGGGCGGGCGCGGCGGCGGCAGTGACAGCGTCGCCCGCGCTCCCCGCGCGTAGGTGTGCGGCGCGCTCCTGTCGGGCACGGAGCGCGCAGATCTCGCGTGCGCTCGCCGCCCGGCGCAGCCCAGCCCGGCCCCCGCTCGGCGCCGCGAGCCGAGGTGTCGCCCGCGCCCGCTCCCGTGTCGCCGCCGTGCCCGCGAGCGGGAGCCGGAGTCGCCGCCGCCCGAGCGCAGCAGAGCGCACGCCAAGCCCGTCCGTCGCCGCCATGGCCACCACGGTGACTTGCACCCGCTTCACCGACGAGTACCAGCTCTACGAGGATATTGGCAAGTAAGAGCCGCGGCGCGTGCGGGCTGGGCCGGGGACCCCGGAGGGCGCCGCGCTCCGAGGGCCGGGACCCTGGAGACCCAGATCCTCTGCGCCGCCGGCTCCGGGTGCACTGCGGCCCCGCGCGACCCCGGCTCCTCCCGGCTCCGAGCCCGGAGCGCACGGTCCCGCGCGGCCCCGACCCCCGGGCCCCCGGGGCCCAGCCGCCGGACCTCGGCGCGCGCGGCCCTGCCGGGCCCTGTCCAGCGCGACCGCCCGGCCGGAGGCCCCGGCTCGAGGCGCGGGGCTCGGTGCAGCGGGGGCGGCAGCAGGTGTCCCCGGAGCGCCCGGCAGACGTGACGCATTTGGCGGCCGGAGGTCGGAGAGGAGCGGCGCGCGGGGGCGGCCGCGGGGCCTGGAGCGCGGGGGAGGGGGCGGACCTAGCCGAGAGGGTCGTTCCCGGCGCGAGCCGCGCTGTCCCCACCCCCAACAAGCGGCTGGGCGCGGGGGCGGCGGGACTTGCTCTGCGCCTGCTTCTCCGCGTGGCTCCATCCGCGCGGGGGGTGCCAGCTGCGCTCCGCGCCGCGTGGGAACAGCCTCTGCTGTGGGTGCCCAGGGGAATCGGGGTTCTGGAGGATTTTCCCCCAGATCCTTCTGGAAAGAGGAGTCTGGAGTGCTGGGGGCTGAGGTCAGGGAGCTTGGATCAGGTCACCGGGGTGAAGATGAGGGGGTGAGGTGGGAGCCTGATGAGCTTCAGGGTCATGGAGGCAGGTGGGGGCTGGATTCTGGAGAGTTGTTTGCGGGGAGGTGATGGGAGGGACTTTGAAAGCTCGTTTCAGGTAGGGCCTCACCGGGGAACAGGTGGCTCCTGGGCTTTGCTCGCCAGCAGGAGCCGTGTAGGGCCCTAGACCTGCCTCTGCCTCCGGGCTCTACCCCGAAGCGGGTCGGCGGCTCCTCTCTGGACTGCGGGTCTCCACTCTGTGCATCAGGGTGGCTGCACCTGGCATCTCCACGTCTGGCTCCAGAACTCCTGAAGCCCTGGCTCCAGCCCGGCGCGGCCAGAGCCCCGTCCTCCTCCAGCCCACCCCGTGGAAGGGGCGCTGGCGAGGTTTCCTCTTACTCATCCAGCGGCAGATCTTTTTTTTTCCTTTTATTAAGAAACGTCTGTGGTGATACCTTGTGTTGGCGAGGGAAGCTGATCACTGATAATTGTGGGCGCGAGCTGGGAGGAGTGCGGGGGGTGTGAATTCCCCAAGCCTCCCTGCACGTGGGGGACGATGCCAGTTAGGCCTGGGGGGTGCTGAGGGAGTGGGGTGGAGTGGAGAAAACCCGCGGCAGGGTGCGGGCAAGGCTGGGCCCTGGGGACCCCAAAATTCCCTTCCCTCAGGTAGGGGCTGGTTGAGTGCCTGTCCCCAAGGCAGGGGGACCTGGAGAGCAGAGAAGGGATCCAGCACACAAACTGTGTGCATCCCGGAGGCCCTGAGGAAGCTTCCGGGGCATGTCTGGGAGCAGGCCTGTGAGGACAGGGCGACAGGCTGGTGGTCCTCAGGTGGGAGCAGGTGGTTGTCCGAGGCAGAGGGCGGCAGTGGGGGGAAGGTTACCCCATTCTAGGGGACCTTCTTGTCGTTTCTCTGCTTGTACCCAGGCCCTCCCACGAGGCACCCCCGGGCCCTTTGGCAGAAATGCCTCTTCCCGTTCACCCCGTCTCCTCAACCTGAAGCTGGCTCTGCTGACCTCTCCTTCACTTTTCTGTGAATCTCCCTGGGCCAGCGGCCCTGTAGGGTGGTCAGACCAACCTCGGGCCTCTGGTTGCAGCAGCAGCGACTGGGTATTCTCATCGCTGCCGTCCACACCCACACTGGGGGATGGAGGTCCTTGGGGCTGCCCTCGGGGAGGCCGGGAGGGGTGGCGGACCCTGCAGTGGAGGCCAGGCTCCTCGGGAAGGGAGCTGGGGGCCTGGGGTGGGAGTGGGTGAGGAAGCCTAGCTGTCTAGGGGGCCCAGGGGCCTGGGAGAGGAGGGGAAGACACCCCACCAGCTGGGCCAGCCCAGCACCCCTTGGCGGGGCCCCCAGGCACCAGGCCCAGTGCGGGATGCCCAGGGGCCTGTCACAGCCCTGCTGGAGCGTCCCGGGGCGGGGAGGAGGCTGGGCCAGTGCAGGGTGAGCTGCAGCGGGGCAGGTGGTCAGGAGGGAGGGTCGGGCACTGAGGCCAGCATCTCCGCCCGGGGCTGGGGTCCTCAGTGGCCATGTCGGTGGTTGTTGACAGTGCCTGGCCGGCCTGAGGCACAGTTGGTGTTGCTTCCCGGCCCAGGTGGATGCGTCCAAGTTTATTTAAAGCTGCAGCCCCTGGCACCAGTCAAGCAACACTAAACTCCCTGCCTGGGAAGGGCCGGGCCACAGGCCCACAGCTGCTCTCATGATGCGGTCACCAGCCTCACCCTTCCCTGCCCTGTCCCCTTCTCCACCTGTCCCACCCTCGCCACTGCTGCCTCTGCGCGGGATCGTTCCCTGGGGACCCGGGCATTGGGTCCGAGGGCCAGGAGAAGCTCATTTCTGGGGCTCTGCCCTTCCTTGCCCGGCCAGGGCAGGGCTCCCTGACACCAGCCTGGAGGCCTAAGTCCTGGGTCAAGAGTCACCTTGAGCCCTGGACAGTCACAGGTCAGGGCGATGAAGCCCTCGGCCCAACACGGACCGGCCAGCAATATGGCTTAAAATGTTTCCATATTGGATAGATTTTTTTAAATGGAAAAAATCTTCCAGGGGTAATAAAACAAACACTTGTGTCTCTTCTACCCGGAATTGGAAACTGTTCCCCTTTGTCATTTTGGCTTTAAGTCCTTTATTTTAAATTGTAAGAAATAAAGCATTACAAAGAAATGTTAAGTAACCATTCTCCAAACCGACTGTCATGCATTTGGAATTTATCCTGCCAGACTCTTTTTACTTCATTTACGCACAGATAGAAGGATCGCCAACTAATATATAGGATTCTTTGGTGTTTTTTCTTTAAACTTTACATAAAAAATTGGGAACGTGCTTCTTCACTCAGCTTAGGCCTCTGGGCATCTGTGCATGGGGACACATTCTGACCTTTTGCTGCTGCTTGTGTGTAGTGACCGTAGTATCTGTAGTACGTCACGCTCCCTTCCTCATGGCAGTCTCGGTGTTCCCAGAGTTTCTCTCTTCCACTCCTGCAGCGGGTTTGCTGGCGCGCAGGTGTGAGGGTTTCTCTAGGGTTTGTCCCCCCTGGTGGGGTTGCCAGCAGGGGTCCGGGTGTTCTCTGTGGCCGCCCTGGGCCCACTCCCTCCGGCCCCCTCCCCGGGCTCGGTGCCAACCTGATTTGTCGGGCTGTTTGTTGGGTAGGAAGCAGTCTTGCATTTTGTGTTCAGGCTCCCGAAGCTTCCACTTTGGATATAATTCAGGCGTTCATGGACCCCTCCCCTTGGGGGAAGGTTGTAACAACCCCTAAGGGGCGCATCACTTCCAACATTTGATTTTATTTGATTCGAGTTGCCGGGGAATACCTCCTCCCCTCTCCCCCCATTTTATAGGCATAGAACTGCAGCTCAGGGTGGGTGGGCAACTTGCCCTGGCAGCCGGGAAGGCCCCCACCTCCAGCCCAGGGCACCCCTGTCCCTCCCAGCTTCCCCCGAAGCTCAGCTAGGCCCCGAGCTGACCTTGGTATGTCCTTGGTTCCATCCAGCGTGCCCCAGTCGGGGGACAGCAGGTCCTGTCCCGGGCTGTGACCCCTCGCCGGGAGGATAGCCATCGGCTTTCTCGGCGTCCTCTCAACTAGCAAGCGGCCTGCTAAGTAGTTAATAGATAAACTCAGGAAATTCAGAGCAAATCAACTGTGAGCCTCCTGAGCTCCGAAGCCTGGTTGCCAGGAAAGACAGGACTCAGGTGGGGGAGGAATCACCGTGTTTGCTTTCTCCGCTCTCGGGCACACTGGGTGCTTCCTGCCCCAGGGCCTTTGCCAGCGCTGTTCCCTCCTCCTCCGATGGCCACACAGGTCATCCCCCTGGCGGCTCAGCGAGGTCCCCGTGCCCTCTTCCCGCCTCCTGCCCCACTCAACCTCTCCCCACTTCTGTCTTCCCCTGTCACTTGGCACCATCTGACACCAAGGTGTGGGGCAGGTCCTGCCCACAGTGGGGTCTCCTGCATGTGCGAGGAAGGGGTGAGTGAACCCGGTGGCCTCTGTCTCCTAGGCTGGCCCCCAGCGCTGGAGTCTGGGTGCCTAATGTAGGGTATTTAGAGAAGAAGTCGCACATGTTGAGGCTGCTGTGAGATGCACATGAAGGTGAGGCTAGTTTAGTTACTATTGAACGGTATTTTTATACCATAACCTACTTTGCTGAGAGCTAAGAATATATCTTGCGCTTGCGACTTGCACTCTTTCTCTGCTGGTAACAGTTAAATGGTGCTTATTACATTAAGCTGCTTGATCTGTGAAATAGGTACCGTGATCACTCCCAGTTTGCAGAAGAGGTGCCTGAAGCTCAGAGAAGCTCCACACGGGGCCAGGGTTTGAATCCAGGCAGTTGACTCTGGAATCCATCTTCTGCTTCTCTCAGAAGCTCATGACCCTACCCCATTCTGTGTTTTTAAAATACTGTTATTCCACTGGCCGACTCATGGCCCGCTTGTGGTCTCCTCTGACCCTGGGCTCCTCAGGGCCTCACCTGTCCTTAACAGGCTGCTCACCAAGCCTTCTTTGTGCTTTTCCAGCGCAAAGGCACTGCCCTACGGTTCCTTTTTGTAAAAACGTCATTTCCTTTGGTCGTCCCTCTGTGACAACCAACACGGCCCCCATTTGAGGCCGGCAAGGCTTAAAATTTTATTTTATTGATTAAACAGGCAACAAGGATAGTATCTTATAAAGAAAAACCAATACATAAGTATGTGCAGGAAATGTGACTCTTCCACACTCAAGTTTCCTCATCCCCCAGAGGAACCTGGCCTGTCTATTTTAATGTCAGTATAAGGATCTATGTGTGTGTATATAGACGCAGGTATGTATACTCACACATATGTATGGTTTTAAAAACACGGATGCAGTCGCCATATATGTGATTCTTCAATTCGTTTGCCTCTAACACTTTTTCATGATGATCCCTCCATGTCAGGGGGACTTTTCTTACAGTTAAGTGCCTGCCAGTTCTCTTAGAAGCAGAGATGGGTGTATAGGTGGTGGCCATATTTTTAAAACCAAAAACGGGTCCCCCTTCTCTGACAAGCACGACAGAGGGAAGAGAGGATGCTGTGTTTGAAATTGGGGCTCCCAGGGTTATCAGGAATGCATGATCGTAGTGGATGAAGGAACACTTTTGTTCTTGGTGGGGCCTGGGTGTGGGACACAGGGGTCTTGTTCAAAAAGAAGCCAAGAACGTATTCCTCTCCTTTTTTTAAAAAAAAATTGGGGGGATCCCCCAAGAGCCTAGGGGAGAGAGACGCCATGTCGGATTTTCTTTCTTCTACTTAAAATGAAATTCTAGCAGAGATGGTTCCCTTAGAGAGCCCATACTGAGCTGCCTGGAATTTACCAAATGCTTTAATAAGAAAGACCAAGGGGGAAAATAAAAGGAAAAAAAAAGAAAAAGAAAGACCAAGGGGAGGTGACATGAACGGCGTCTGCTCCTTGGAAACATTTTGTCCCTCCCACTGCTCTCTGTGGCCACCTGGTCCAAGGCAAGAGATGTGGCCTTTCTGGAGATTTCAAATATATTTTTGACATGTTTAATTCCCCCTCTCTCCCTCCCCTCAAAATGGAATCTGATTTGGTTATTTTTAAAGCATCTTTCACAGCTGCAAGTCACTTTGTTAGTGTAGAAACGTAAAAATGCATTATGTATAACTTGGTTTTCCAAAAATTATCATATTGGCATGTTACATAGAAATGTATATTTTATTCATATAAGGATCTGAATCTATTTAAAATCTGTTTAAAATGAAAACATCCTCGTGGTGCTCCTAGGTGCCTAACTTTCTGGTGGCCTTTATCTCCTAGGTTAGAGGGTCACCAGCTCGTTCAGTGGCCGCAGTTCCTGGTGGACATAGTTCTTTTTGCATTGACATAATGATCCTAAAATAACTGAAGTTATGATTCTTTGTTAAGCCAGATACAAGCATTTGTTGAATTCTGGAACAGATTGGCAATAGCCGGGCATAGATTTAAGAACATTTTTTTGGAGGACACATAACCCACGCTGTTCTACGGGCCTAATTTGAGAACTACCACCTTTCCCCACTTTATGAGCAGCCGGTGGGCACTGGGGGGAAGAGATGCTGTGACTGTTACCATGAAACGGGAAGAGTGTCCTGTCCTCGGATGTAACAGGACGCCATGGCGTCGGGCACATCCAAGTTGGTGCCCGTTTGCAGCAAGGAGCGGGGGGCAGCCCCTGCCTTCCTGTCACTCAGCCCATGCTGAATTCCAGGGCTTAGAACCATGCCCAGCGCACAGTAGGTGCCCAACAGAGTGGCTTCATGTCACCCTCTAAAAGATGGGAGCCTTGTAGGTGGCTGGGGGCAGAAGGTGCTGGTGGTCTCGGAGGTCCTCGGAGATGCCCGGCCTGAGTGGCCATCTGTCTTGTCACCTGATGAAGGGTGGCATGACTTAGGTGCTGGCCACGGAGCTTGATGCCAAAGGGTTTGCAGCGTTCTGCCCGTCTCTTAATAAAGTTCTTCACGTGGCTTTTGATCTTGTACATTGAGGTGCAGCCTGATTTTCAAAGCCGTTGGTTCAATCCAGGCCGTCTGTTAAGGGCTTTCTGGGTGAAGAACTCCGGTCTAGGAGCTGCACCTGCTGAAGAAGGCGATCAGGGCGGTGGATCCCAGCCCCCGGCTACACCTGGCAGACCCCACCTCAGACCAGCTGTATCAGACACGAGGAGGACACTGGTGATCCAGTGGGCAGCGCGGACACAGATCCTGCAGGGGCCTCTGTGCCCCAGGCCAGGCCCCCATGCCTGCTCCCTCTCTGGGCTCTGTGAGAGCCTCACCTGACCACATGTTTGGAATTTGCCTTCCTTTTTCTGAACACTCCACAAAATTACCCCCGACCCTATCCAAGTCACCTGGAGCAGGCCTGTCCAGAAGAAACAAAACTTGAGCCACAGATGTCAGGCACAAGTGCAATTCAGACTTTTCTTGTACTTACAAAAAAACTAAACAAAGAAACGGGTGAAAAGAACTTTAATAGTATATGTATTTAAGTCAGTTTATCCAAAATATTATTTCAGCATGTAATCAATACAAAAATAATTGTTCAGCTATTTTATATTTTAAGAAGTGTTATGTTTTTGAAATCTGTTGTGTGTTTTACACATACGGCACATCTCAGTGTGGACCAGCCATGTTTCAGGTTCTTAGGGCTGCACGTAGGCAGTGGTTTCTGTATTGGACAGCGCACAACTAGAGTTTCAAGGTCATTTCTATTATTATTATTACCATTTGCAACTTTTCTGGTTTCTTTTGCTCTTCACACATTCAGCAAGTCTGCCTGCACACTGGTCATTTGCCAGGCATTTTCTAGGTGCTTAGGAAACAGTTAGTGAACAAAATCGAGGGTGCCTACCCTCATGGAGCTTATACTGGTGGGAGAGGCAGGTAATAAACATTAAACAAATTATACGATCAGGTTCTTAGGTGATTAGTACTTCTGCTCTGGGAATAATTAAGGAAACTCACAAGTGCCAGTTAAGAAGGTTGTAGTTATGAAAAGGGTGGTCAGGCCCAGGAAAAGGAGAGAAGCCTCAAATTGCTAAAATCAGGAATAAAAGGGGACATTACAACTAATCTTATAGAAATAAAAGACAATAAGGGAATTCTATGAACAATTGTGTGCCAAGTTAGAGATAACCTAGGTGAAACAGACCAATTCTTAGAAAGACACAAACAACTGAAATTGACTCAAGAAGAAATAGAAAATCTGAATAGACTTATAACAACTAAAGAGATGAATTAATAAATTAAAAGTTTTTAAATGTCCTACAAAGAAAAGTCCGTCAGGCCCAGATAACTTCACTGGTAAAGTCTATCAGACATTTAAAGAAGAATTAATACCAGTCCTTCAAAAACTTTTCCAAACAATAGAAGAGGAGGGAATTCCCAGCTCATTCTGTGAAGCCAAGAACTACCCTGATACCAAAACCAGACAAAGACATCTGAAGAAAACTACAGACCGGTATTCCTTATGAATATAGATGTAACATCCTCAACAGAATACTAGCAAAACAAAACTAGCAGCACGTAAAAAGGGGTCATTATGAGCAGGTAAGATTTATCCCAGGAATAAAAAGTTGTTTCAAGACACAAAATTCAATCAACGTGATACGCCGTATTAACAGAATAAACAAAGAAACTATATGATCATTTCAATAGATGCAGGCAAAGCATTTGACAAAATCTAGTACTCTTTGCTGCTAGAAACACTCAACAGACTAGGATTAGAAAGGAACTTCCTCAACTTGATAAAGTGCCTCTATGGAAACCCCACAGCTAACATATTTAATGGTGAAAAACTGAACGCTTTCTCCCTAAGACCAGGAGCAATCAAGTGTGTCAGCTCTGTCCACTTCTATTCAACGTTATACAGGAGGTTCTAGCCAGGACACTTAGGCAAGAAAAAGAAATAAAAGGCACCCAGATAGGAGAGGAATAGGTAAAACTACCTCCATTTACAGATATCATGATCTTGTATAGAAAATGTCCTAAGGAATCCCTGTAAAAGCTGTTAGAACTGAAAAATGAATTTAGCAGAATTGCAAGATACAAGATCAAAATACAAACATCCATTATATTTCATTATACTAGCAATGCTCAATCCCAAAATAAAGTTAGGAAATGCAATTTCATACAGTAGTCTAAAAGAATAAAATACATGGTAAGAAATTAACAAAAGGTAATACAAGAGTTGAATGTTGAAAGCTACAAACTACTGTTGAAAAAAATGAAAGAAGATCTAGATAAATGGAAAGACATTTTATGTTCATGGATCTTAAGACTTAATATTGTTAAAATGGCAGTACACTCCAAGTTGATCTACAAGTTCAGTGTAATACCTATCAAAATTTCAGCTGCTATCATTTATTTATTTATTTAGGCCGCACCAGGTCTTAGTTGTGGCATGTGGGGTCTTTTAGTTGCAGCATGCGGGCATTTAGTTCCTTGACCAGGGATCAGACCTGGGCCCCCTGCATTGGGAGTGTGGAGTCTTACCGACTGGACTACCAGGGAAGTCCCTCAGCTGCCTTTCAAAAAAATAAATAAAAATAAAATTCATATGGAAATGCAAGGGACCCAGAAGAGCCAGACGGTCTTGAAAAAGAACAAAGTTGGAGGACTCAGACTTCCCAATTTCAAAACTAACTCTACAGCTACAGCAGTCAAGACAGAGTGGGTATTGTCCGGCATAAAGGTGGGCATAGTGTGGCAAGAGGATAAACACATAGATCAATGGAATAGGATTGAGAGTCTAGAATAAACCCATACATCAGTGGTCTGTTGATTTTTTTTGAAAAGGATGGCAAGACAATTCAATGGGGAAAGAATAAGGGGCCGTTCAACCAGTGGACAATTGCGTATCCGCCTGCAAAAGAATGAAGTTGGAACCCTACCTAACACCAGATACAAAAGTAGATATACTAGTGAACAGTAAGCACACAAGATGCTCAACATCATTATCTCAAAATGGGTCATAGACCTAATTCTAGGAGCTAAAACCATAGAATTCTTAGAAGAAAACTTAGGAGTCTATCTTTGTGACCTTGGGTTTGGCAATGGTTTCTTAGGCACAACACCATAAAGCACAAGCAACACAAGAAAAGTAAATACATTGGACTTAATTAACATTAAAAAACTTTTGTGCTTTAATGGACACCATCGGGAAGGTGAAAAGACAACCCACGGAATGGGAGAAAATATTTGCAAAGCATATATCTGATAAGGCACTTACATTTAGAATATTTTAAGAACTCACTACCTAACAGTAAAAAGACAAATGGCCCAATTAAAAAATGGGCAAAGGACCTGAAGAGACATTTCTCCAATAAAGATATGCTAATGGACGATAAGCACATGAAAGGATGCTCAACATCTTTGGAAAATGCAAATCAAAATCGCAATGACATCCCACCTCACTTCCACTCGAAAGGGTAGAATCAAAAAGACAGACAATGCCAAGGGTTGGTGAGGATGCAGAGTTGGAACCCTCATGTACTGCTGGTGGGAATGTAAAATGGTGCAGCTGTTACGGAAAACAATTTGACAGTTCCTCAAAATGTTCCCTTCCTAGGTATGTACCCAAGGGATATGGAAACAAATATCCAAAGAAGACATACAGATGGCCAATAGGCACATGAAAAGATGCTCAACGTTGCTAATTATTAGAGAAACGCAAACCAAAACTACAATGAGGTATCACCTCACACCGGTCAGAATGGCCATCATCAAAAAGTCTATAAACAATAAATGCTGGAGGGGGCGTGAAGAAAAGGGAACCCTCCTACACTGTTGGTGGGAATGTAAATGGATACAGACACTATGGAGAACAGTATGGAGGTTCCTTAAAAAACTACAAATAGAGCTACCGCATGATCCAGCAATACCACTCCAGGGCACATACCCGGAAAAGATGAAAACTCTAATTTGAAAAGATACATGCACCCCAATGTTCATAGCAGCATTTACAATAGCCAAGACATGGAAGCAACCTAAATGTCCATCAACAGATGAATGGATAAAGAAGATGTGGCACATATATACAATGGAATACTACTCAGCCATAAGAAGGAATGAAATAAGGCCATTTGCAGCAACACGTGTGGACCTAGAGATTGTCATACTGAGTGAAGTCAGTAAGACAGAGAAAGACAAATATATGATATTACGTATGTGGAATCTTAAAAAAGGATACAAATGAACTTATTTATAAAACACAAAGAAAATTAACAGACACAGAAAACAAACTTATGGTTACCTAAGGAGAAAGGAGTGGGGGAGGGATATATTAGGAGTTTGGGATTGACAGATACACAACACTATATATAAAATAGGTAAACAACAGGGACCTACTGTATAGCATAGGGAACTATATTCAGTATCTTGTGAAAAAAACCCATATATCCACACAGAAACTTGTTCATAGCAGCCTTATCCACAGTAGCCAAAAGGCAGAAACAACCGAAATGTCCATCAACTGATGAACGGATAAAGAAAGTGTGTTATATCCACACACTGGAGTACTATTCGTGCATAAAAAGAAATGGAGTACATTATGGCTTGTGGTGCCTGAGGGCAGGGTCCAAAGCGCCGAGGCCAAGCCGCAGTGAGCCATCCCCCGTGTTCCTTAGCCCCAGCCTTCGCTCCGTCTCACACCAGGGCACCTGTCACTGTGCCCAGAAGCCGCTGAGAGCCACCTGGGAGCCGGAGGCTGGAGACTGGCGTGGGACAGACAGCAGGGGGTGAGAGGTCGGGAGGGGACACCCACAAACCTCTCCTGTCGCTTCCCCAAGTTCTGGTGTTCCATTTACCATGGTCTGGACTGGCTTTGGGTCCAGAGTGGTCTCAGAGTGGACACAAGGCCATGGCGGGACACAAGAGGCCGCATCCCCACCCTGTCCCCCAACCCGGATCGTGCTCCTGGCCCTGACTGGGGGAGGGGTTTGTGCCAGCATGGGTGCTGGAGGGTGAGGCCCCTCTTGGAGCAGGAGTGGTGAGTCCCAGCGGGTGTGGTGATGGGCGTGCCTGGCAGGAGGGGACAGGCTATCAGCGCGACTGGCAGTGACGGGAAGGGCTGGAGTGGGGATGGAAGCCAAACCCCAAACCCTGGGCTCCGTGATTCTGGGACGTCTGGTCTCCTCCTTCCCGGGCCCGCACGCCTCCATCACCGCCTCGGCTGGGTGCTCGCCCTTCTTTCTCCCTTCCTCCCTTCACCTCTCCTTACCTCCGCTTCTCCTTAGGCCCCTTCCCCAGGCTCCCGTGTCTCCCACTCCTTCTGTCCCCTGGGGCACCCTCCAGGCTGGGCTGTGACCCCCCCTCTGGCCTCGTCCCCAGCTCTCTGGCCGAGGCAGATCCAGGAACCCGTGAGCGCCTAGGAGCAGGGCCTGGCCGGGAACCCAGCAGACAAGTGCCACACGGGGTGAGGGTCCTCCAGCCCCTCGTGAAGACCGGTGTCGGGGAGGACACCGCCGTAACGCCTCAAACTCGCGGTCCCACTTCTGGGGACCAGTAGGTGCCTTGGCTTCTGAGCTCTGCCCCTGGCGTTGCCCCACATGCCGGGGATCCACTTGCTTCTGTCCTGAGTGAGCCCCTTGGGACTGTCCCATCCAAGACTCCTGGGCCAGAGCCTGGGCGCTGAAGCCAGGGCTCTGGTGTCCCCGTCGTTCCAGTATGGGGTGGGCCCTGGCGTCTCCTCATCTGTGCTGTTTCCTTCCTCGAGGGTCTGTGGCCCTCAAGTCTGGGGGGGGGCCTCGGAGCAGCAGTGAGACTTCTGGGGTGCAGACCGTGGTCCCTGAAAGGCGGTGCTTTTCGCGGTTCCTCTGCAGGCCTGAGCGTGGGCGCGTTCGTATTCTTCCATTTTTATTTTCTGATCCGTGAACAAATGCTCATCTTGACCACTTGCCTGCGGGGCAGGCTGCCGAGGACGGCCTGTCCTGGGGCAGGTTAACCTCTCTCTTCCACTTCAAGCTCAGACTTTTCTTTCCTTCCTCCTTCAGCTGCGCCCGGGCTCTTCCTGGTGTGGTGACCGACGGGCCTTCTCCTCATTGGGCTGGCGGGACCCTGTGGAGCAGAGGCTGGGGGGCTGGCTTGGTCCCTCTGTTCCCCGTCTCCTCTCCTTTCTCCCCTCACTTAAAGGATGCTTAGGGGTCTCTCCTGATGCCGTCCTGGGGACGCCTTCTCCTACCTCCCCATCCTCAGGCTCCTCCGCGCTGAAATGCAGGTGATTCCTCCCTGTGGATTGAGCTGTCGTCTGAGCTCCAGTCCTCTCTGCTTTCCCACGACCTGTGTCCCTCCGCCCCGAGGGACAGTTGGTGCTGGCACTGGGTGGGGGGCCGGGGCTCGGCTTTGCTGGGGACTTCTGTGCTGTCACCTCTCAGGGTGCGTGGGGTCTTCAGCCTCGGTCCCCACTGGGGCGCAGTCTGCGTGGACTGCAGAGTGGCGACCCTGCCTGTGCCTGGGCCCTGACTGGGCCCATCACAGCTGCTCGTCCCTTTCAGTTCATGGCTTTCTGTCTGGGATTCTTATGCTTTTTTCTCCTCTAAATTTTTCTTGTTCGTCAGCAGAGGTTAAGGTTTGATTTGTCATGGGGTTCCAAAGGCGCTCTTTTTAAAAACCTGATTTTAAAGTCAGCATGACAAGTTACCAATTTCTTCCATTTTTTCTTAATGATTTCTTAGAGATACGGCTGCCTATCCTGCCAGGAGATTTTTTTTTGTGGTAAAACATATATAACATAAAACTTACCGTCTTAACCATTATAAAGTGCGCAGTTCAGTGGCATTAAGTACATTCACGTTGTTGTGTTATTATCACCACCATCATGCATCTCCAGAATGTTTTCATCCTGCAAAACTGAAACTCTGTCCCCATTAAATGCTAACTCCCCATCCCCTCCCCCCAGCCCCTGGCACCTACCATCCTACCTTCTGTCTCTGAATTTGACTACTCTGAGTACCTCATGTAAGTGGAAGCATACGACAGTTGTCCCTTTGTGTCTGGCTTATTTCACTGAGCATAATGTCCTCAAGTTTTATCCATATTGTAGCATGTGTCAGAATTCCCTTCTTTATTAAGGCTGAATAATAGTTGATGGTATGGGTGGACCACATTTTGCTTATCCCATTCACCTGTCGATGGACTTTGGCTCTCGTGGTTATTTTCTTTATTTTTAAAATTTTCTTTATTGTTTTGTTAAAGACTTTTTTGGCGTCGACGATTTTTAAAGTCTTTATTGAATTTGTTACAGTATCGCTCCTGTTTTATGTTTTGTTTTTTTTGGCCGCGAGGCATGTGGGATCTTAGCTCCCCGACCAGGGATCGAACCCGCACCCCCTACATTGGAAGGCGAAGTCTTAACCACTGGACCGCCAGGGAAGTCCCTCTTGTGGCTGTTTTAAAGAACAGAATACATGGTCTCCTCCTGCTGGCCACGACTTCTCAACACTGGGCTGTGTGGCCTTGGGCCACCATGTAACCTCTCTGGTTTCAGTTTCCCCCTCTATAAACCAGGAGGGTTGGTCAAATGACTTTGCGGGGTCCCTCATGTCTCCACGAATTGGCTCTGTGGAAACCCCACTTCCTTCCTCTGAGACTCGCCACAAAGCTCACCTGTCAGATGCTTGGGTGTCCACAGGCCCATCACACAGGTGTTTGCATTCCTGGAGAATAAAACTTAAGAGGGATGAAGTCGAATTGACCTGAAACGCAAAACAAAAACAAACCCCTAGAGCTTTAATGGATACACACCTCGTAGGAAAAAAGAATCAAAAGGCCAGGAAGCCCATTGTTCTAAGCTCCAGATCCCCTCGGGTCGGGGCCACTGTGGGTAGATCGCCGCCCACGTGCCCTGCCTCCTGCCAGGGCCGCGGAACCTTCCATTCGGTGTCCCTCCTCCCCGTCTGTCTACTCCTGCTTGTCCTCTGTGAGCTGCGCGGCCTCAGCAGTAATTTCAGGCCCCCGGGGGGTTGACTCAGTTCTGTCCCTGTCGGTGACTGCCTGGCACTGTGACGAGGGGGACGGATGTGGCTTTGAAGAGCTGCCTTTGAAGGTCGCTCTGCGGGCCCCTCGCTCACAGACCCGGGCTGGGAGGACAGTCCCCGGCCGCTGCGGTTGGGTGTGCATCCCGCTGTCCGTTAACCCGAATCGGCCCTCAGGTCCATCCACGGTCGCACTGGGAGGGCAGCCACTGGGCTGCTTTCCGGAGCGCACTGGCCCTTCCAGCTGTGCTGCGTGTGTCCCAGATGTGGAGACTGGAGCTGGGCTCCGTCCCCATCCAGGGTGGTCCCTGAGTGTGAAGGTGGCAGATGGGGGTGCAGCTGGGGCGGGCCCTGGGCTCAGGTTCTGGGGGGCCATATTAAGAGCACGGTGACCTGGAAGGGATGTCAGTGTCCCCAGATCAGGACAGTCAGCCTGAGCCCAAGGTAGGCGAGTGGGCTGACCTGGACCCCAGCACCCGGCCCAGCTCAGCAAGTGTGAGCTGCTCCTTGCCGGAACCTCCTGTACCAGTTCCTTCGGTGCCTCTGCTGGACCTCCCTGGGCCCTTCTGGCCTGGCCGTCAGTGGCGGGCAGCTGACCATGGACCGATGCCCGGGGGAGGGGGCGCATGTGTCCTTGGCCTGTGGCCTTGGGGGGTTCTCTCTGACACTCCCAACTGCAGTTTTCCTTTTGGAACAGAAATCTCAGGGTTCACATGCACGACTTCTCAACAGCGCCCCCCAGCACCCCTGTGGAGAGGCATCAGGTCTCTGCGTCTCTGGGGTGAGGTGGGCGGGCAGGCAGCTCCCAGAATCCCCCAGCTGAGCACCTCTATCACCACACAGTTCTGTCATCTTTATAATCGAGGTGAATTCACTTCCTTCCCATAACATGTTCATGCTTGTGAAAATATCAAAGTGTTTGCAGACATTTGTTGGTGAAATGGCTTGGTGCTCTCTAAGTGTCAGTAGAAGGGAGGCCCATGATGTGACACCCCGGCTTTGTCCGTGGCTGGAGCAAGGATGGTTGTGGGTATCCAGGACGGTCCAGGGCCCTCTCTCTGAGCTGGCTCTTCACGATGGAAAACAGAGGAAAAGTCAATAACGGTTCCGGCATCCTCTGTGGTCCCTGGTCTCTGATAATTCAGGGTGAGTTGATTTTTGCCTGGTGGACACTCGAGGGGGACGTGCATGCACCCCAGGCAGGGCATGGGGCCGGGGGCAAGAGATTCAGGACGAGGGCCCCAAGTGAGGTGCCACCTGCACACAGGGTAGTGGGAACCCTGGGCCCCTCCAGGCCTGGTTGGACCTTCCTGTCCAACCCAACGTCATCCCCGGCCCCCAGATCATTGCCAGCTTCCCTTGACAAGCTGGAATCCCGTGCTGTTAGGATTCTGGGGGCAAGCAGGTGCAGATACAAGCGCTGCCCTTGAAGGCTCCAAGTTCATCTTAGGGGGCAAACAAAAACGTGCCTTGTTCCCTCTCTCCCGAGCATGTAACACACAGGGCCACAGGGGCTACAGGTGGCGAAGGGGTGGGGGTTGCCTTCACATATAAAGAGCTTCTACAGGTCAATAAGAAAAGAGCCAAAATTCCAACTGAAATACGGGTGAAGGGTGTAAGCAGGCAGTTCACAGAAAACGAAATGGAAGTTCTTTCAACCCGTGAAAACATGAAGAATAGAAATTAAACCAGAGCCAGTGCTCGCTTGTTCCTGAGTTCACCTCGGGCTTCAGGTACGAGACGGTTCTTCCAGGTGGCCCATGGGCTGGTGAGGCTGCCTCGATCAGTCTCCGGGCTCAGCTCTCCTGAAGTGGATGAACAGAGGCCCTGGGTGTTGTGAGTGGGCCTGGGATGGGCTGAGGCCCCACAGCGTAGGCAGGAGAGGAATTCCAGAGATCCTCCAGTCCAGGCTGAGCTGTCCAGCTGCGGGAGGCCCTGCTCACCCCCCTCCCCCCTCCTCCTCCGGTTGTCCTCCCAGCGAGTGCCCCGCCCCAGGGGCCAAGCAGGGCCAGAGCGTTTCTGTTAGCTGCCCCCCAGCCTCTGCAGAGGCCACTGCAGGCCGCACCGCCGGCTCTGACCTGCAGGCGTGCCCCGGCCTGGTGGGAGGAAGGGGCACCGGGCACTGAGGGGTCCAGGGTGGTGCTGGGGCTTTCCTGCCCTCCTGTCCCACCTCTGTCCTAATTTTGGCCTTTGCTTAATGCAAACCCAGTACTCGGGTCATCTCCATGGCTTCTGGGGGGGCGGGCAGGGCCCAGTGTAGTTGCTACTGAAGAGTGTACTGGAGAGAAAGGTGGAGAAGGAGAGAAGACAGACACCTACACGGAATGGGGGAGGGAGGGGTGGGCGAGAGTGAGGGGCACACAGACGTGAGCCTGGCCCCACGAGAAGCCCAGGAATGGCGTGCCCATGGAGGCTGCACGCGACAGGCTGGATTTGAGGCGGGTCCTCAGCGGACACCAGCTCTTGCCCAGGGGCCTCTCTCTTGTCCCCTGGGACAGCCTGCAGCACCCGCCCCCAGCAAGCCTCTGGCCTGGCCAGGATCTCATCCACCCCACCCCTTCCTCCACACTCCACCCCATGCACAGAGGGGGAAGGGAGTGGTGGCATTCCCCGTTGTAGTCCCCTTTCTAGAGGCGCCTGATAGATGTTAACACCTGGGCTGGTGGGTGGCAGGGACCCTGATCCATAGTGCTTGCCCATCCCTGTGGTGTAAATACCCCCATCATGTCTAACGTCAAGCTACCAGCATGACGTCAACCACAACGTTTGGTTTTCTGTAGCCAGTAAGAGGCAGCCTGTGAGCCAGAACCGGAAGGAGCCCTGGCAGCTGAGCCCCTGCTCTCCGTGCTGGGATGGCGCTGCTAGACTTCTGCTCAGCTCAGGTTCCCAGACTCAGCGGCTCCTGCCCCGCCCCCACTGGAATATTCCATCTATTCCCACCCAGCCCCCTACTCTTTCTGAGCCAACAGAGGGCACCTGATAGGCGAATGTGCAGGAAGGGTGCGGAGGGGTGTCTGCGTTTAGGTCTTGCCTGTGCCACCCACAGTGCCGTGAGCAAGGCATTGGGTGCCCTCACCCTTCCCATCTTCCACAGGGGTCCTGAGAGCCCAGGGGCAGACACTTTGGAAGCTGTAGAGGGTGGTCCCGGGTGCTATCAGGTCTGGAGAGTCTGTGACACCCCCAGCACCCTCCTCACCCTGTGCACGTCCTCGGTCGCGCTGGGGTGTCAAGGTTTCAGTGTGACTCAGATATACCGGAATTTTCCTTATGCTTTTCTTTCTTTCTTTTGGCTGCGTCGGCTCTTAGTTGCGGCACGCAGGATCTTTTGTTGTCGTGGGCTTCTCTCTAGTTGTGGCTCGCGGGCTCTAGAGTGCGCGGGCTCAATAGTTGTGGTGCGCGGGCTTACTTGCCCCGCAGCATGTGGGATCTTAGTTCCCCTGACCACCTGCGTCCCCTGCATTGGAAGGCGGATTCTTAACCACTGGACCACCAGAGAAGTCCCTTCTTATGCTTTTCTGCATGTGGTTAAAAAAATGCCCCAACTCCCACCCCTGTCATAAAAAGATACTTTGTTTTCTCTTTATACTTAAAAAAAAAACCTGATGGACTTTATTTTTTAGGGCAGTTTTATGTTTACAGAAATATTGGATGGAAAGTAGAGAGTTTCCATATTTACCTCACAGCCAGGCCCCAGTTCCCTTTCCTGTAACCATCTCACTTGCGTTCAGACGTGATACACTTGTCACACTTGATGACCAATATTCCTACATTAATATTAACTGAAGCCCATAGTTTGCATAGGGTTCACTCTGTGTTGCACAGTTCTATAGGATTGACAAAGGTATAATGTCATGCATCCATCATTACAGTATTTCAGATCCTCTGTGCTCCTCTATTCATCCCCTCCCATCCTCCAGAGCCCCAGACAACCACTTTTCACTGTCTCTATAATTTTGCCTTTTCCAGAATGTCATGGAGTTGTGAATCATACAGTGTGTAGCCTTTTCAGATTGGCTTCTTTCACTTAGTACCATGCATTTAAGTTTCCTTCCTGTCTTTTTGTGACTTGATAGCTCATTTCTTTTTAGTGCTGAATAATATTCCCTTGTCTGGAGGTTCCGCAGCTTAATTATCCATTCAGTCTACTGAAGGATGTCTTGGTTGCTTTTAAGTTCTGGCGATTATGAATACACCTACTATAACCATTTGTGTGCAAGCTTTTGTATGGACATAAGTTTTCAACTCCGTTGGGTAAATACCAAGGAGCACGATGGCTGGATCACATGATAACAGTATGTTTAGTTTTGTTAGGAACTGCCAAGCTGTCTTCCAGAGCAGCTGCCCCATTGTGCATTCCCACCAGCAACGAGTGAGAGTTCCCGTTGCTCCACAGCCTCACCAGCATGTGGTGGTGTCTGTGTTCTGGATTTTGTCCGTTCTAATAGGTTTGCGGTGGTATCTCGTTGTTTTAATTTGGATTTGATGACATATGATAAGGAGCATCTTGTCATATGATTATTTGCCATCTGTATACCTTCCGTGGTGAGGTGTCTGTTAAGGTCTTTGGCCTATTTTTTTTTTTTTTTTTTGCGGTACGCGGGCCTCTCCCTGTTGTGGCCTCTCCCGTTGCGGAGCACAGGCCCCGGATGCGCAGGCTCAGCAGCCACGGCCCACGGGCCCAGCCGCTCCGCAGCATGTGGGATCTTCCCGGACCAGGGCACGAACCCGTGTCCCCTGCATCGGCAGGCGGACTCTCAACCACTGCACCACCAGGGAAGCCCGGTCTTTGGCCTATTTTTAATCAGGTTGTTTGGTTGTGCTTTTTATTATTGTTGCTTTTTTTTTTTTTTTTTTGTGGTACGCGGGCCTCTCACTGCTGTGGCCTCTCCCGTTGCGGAGCACAGGCTCCGGACGCGCAGGCTCAGCGGCCATGGCTCACGGGCCCAGCCGCTCCGCGGCATGTGGGATCTTCCCGGACCGGGGCACGAACCCCTGTCCCCTGCATTGGCAGGCAGACTCTCAACCACTGCGCCACCAGGGAAGCCCCAATTGTTGCATTTTAAGAGTTCTTTGTATATTTTGGCTACAAGTCCTTAATCAGATATGTGTTTTGCAAATATTTTCTCCCATCTGTGGCCTGTCTTCTCATTTGCTTACCCCATCTTTCACAGAGCAGAAGTTTTTTATTCTAATGAAGCCCAGCTTATCAATTCTTTCTTTCATGGATCATATTTTTGGTGTTGTATCTGAAAAAGTCATTGCCAAACCCAAGGTCACCTAAATTTTCTCCTGTGATACCTTCTGGGACTTTCATAGTTTTGCATCTTACATTTAGGTCTATGATCCATTCTGAGTTAATTTTTGTGAAAGGTGTAAGGTCTGTGTCTAGATTCATTTTTTGGCATCTGAATGTCCAGTAGTTCCAATACTGTCTTAGACTGTTCAGGCTGCTATAGCCAAAATACCGTAAACTGGGTGACTTATACACAACAAAGATTTGTTTCTCACAGTTCTAGGAACTTCAAATCCAAGATCATGGCTCTGGCAGATTCAGGGTCTGGTGAGACCTGCTTCCTAGACGGTCATCTTTCCCCTGTGTCCTCACATGGCAGAAGGGCTGGAAAGATTTATCTGGGGTCTTTTTTATAAAGCATTAGTCTTGTTAATGAGGGCTCTGCTCTCATGACCTAATCACCTCCCAAAGGCCTCACCTCTTAATTCTGTCCAGTTGGGGTTAGGATTTCAACATATGAATTTGGTGGTCGGGGCCTGGGGGTGGGCATGGACACAAACGTTCAGTCCATAGCAAGCACCATTTTTTGAAAAGACAATCTTTTCTTCCTTGAATTGCCTTTATTCCTTTGTCAAAAATTGGTTGACTGGGCTTCCCTGGTGGCGCAGTGGTTGAGAGTCCACCTGCCGGTGCAGGGGACGCGGGTTTGTGCCCTGGTCCGGGAAGATCCCACATGCCGCAGAGCGGCTGGGCCTGTGAGCCATGGCCGCTGAGCCTGCGTGTCTGGAGCCTGTGCTCCGCAACGGGAGAGGCCACAGCAGTGAGAGGCCCGTGTACCACACACACACAAAAAAAATTGGTTGACTATTTGTGTGGGCCTATTTCTGGGCTTTCTATTCTCTTCCATTGATCTATTATCTATTCTTTTACCAAACCACACTGTCTTGATTACCGTAGCTTTATAGTCTTGAAGTCGGGTAGTGTCAATCCTCTAACTTTGTTCTTCTCAACAATATTGTGTTGGCCATTATGGGTCTTTTGCTTCTCTATCTGCTACATTTGATCTTAGCCAAAAAGCCGAGAAGCAATTTTTGCCTCTCCGTATAAACTTTAGAATCAGTTGGTCTATAGCCGTAAAATATCTTGCTGGGATTCTGATTAGGATTACATTGAATGTATAGATCAACTTGGAAAGAACAGATATTGTGACAATTTCGAGTCTTCCTATTCACGCATGGGATATCTCTCCGTTTATTTAGTTCTTCTTTGATTTCATTCATCAGTACAGACCTTGTACATATTTTGTTGATTTATACCTAAGTGTTTCATCTTTTGGTGCTAATGTAAATAGTATTGTGTTTTTACTTTCAAATTCCACTCGCTCATTGCTGATATATAGAAAAGAAATTGACTTTTGTATATTAATCTTGTATCCTTCAACCTTGCTATAATCATTTATTAGTTCTAGGATTTCTTTGGTCAATTCTTTGGGGATTTTCTACATAGATAATCATATCATCTGGGAAGAAAGACAGTTTTATATTTTCCTTTCCAGTCTGTATACCTTTTATTTCCTTTTCTTGCCTTACTGCATTAGCTGAGACTTCCAGTATGATGTTGAAAAAGAGTGGTGAGAAGGGACATTCTTGCCTTGTTTCTGAACTTAGAGGAAAAGCACCTACTTTCTCACCAAAAATATGATGTTAGTTGTAGGTTTTTTGTAAATGCTTGCTGCGGACTGAATTGTGTGCCCCCCAAATTCATAGGTTGAAGCCCTAACCCCCCCCCCATGTGACTGTATTTAGAGATTGGTTATTTAGGAGGTAATTAAGGTTAAAAGAGGTCATAATGGTGGGGCTCTGATCTGATAGGATTAGCGTCCTTATAGGAAGAGACACCAGACACTTTGCTCTTTCTCCATACGTACCCACTGAGGAAAGGCCAGGTTAGCACACAGCAAGATGGTGGCCACCTACAAGTCAAGAGAAGAGAGCTCACATAAGAAACCAAATCCTGCCGGACCTTGATCTTGGACTTCCAACCTCCAGAACTATGAGAAAATAAATAAATTTCTCTTGTTTAAGCCACCTGGTCTATAATATTTTGTTATCAGCCTGAGTTGACTAATACAATGTTCTTTATCAAGTTGAGAAAGTTCCCCTCTATTCCTAGTTTGCTGAGAGTTTTTTTTTTTTTTTTTTTTGCGGTACGCGGGCCTCTCACTGTTGTGGCCTCTCCTGTTGCGGAGCACAGGCTCTGGACGCGCAGGCTCAGCGGCCATGGCTCACGGGCCCAGCTGCTCCGCGGCATGTGGGATCTTCCCGGACCGGGGTGCGAACCCGCGTCCCCTGCATCAGCAGGCGTACTCTCAACCACTGCGCCACCAGGGAAGCCCTGAGAGTTTTTATTATGAATGGGTGTTGGATTTTGTCAGATGCTTTTTCTGCATCTATTAATATGATCATGTGATTTTCTTTTTAAGCCAGTTGATGTGATGCATTACATTAATTGGTTTTCAAATGTTGAACCAGCCAGGCTTGCACAACTGGGATAAATCCTACTTGGTCATGATGTATAATTCTATTTATACATTAGTGGATTCAATTTGCTAATATTTTGTTGAGGGTTTTTGCATCTATGTTTGTGAGAAATATTGATCTGTAGTTTTCTTGTAATGTTATTATTGATTCAACTTCTTTAATAGATATAGGTCTATTCAAATTGTCTATTTCTTTTATTTTTTTTTACTGTTTAAAATTGAGGTATAGTTAATCTCCAATATTATATTAGTTCTAGGTGTACAATATAGTGATTCAAAATTTTTACAGATTATAGTCCATTTAAAGTTCTTATAAAATATTGGCTGTTTTCCCTGAATTCCCTGTGCTGTACAGTATATCCTTGTAACTTATCCATTTTGTAAACAGTAGTTTGTTATCCCCTACCCTTATCTTGCCCCTCCCCCTTCCTTCTCCCCACTGGTAACCACTAGCTTGTTCTCTATATCTGTGAATCTGTGTTTTGTTATATTCATTTGTTTGTTTTAATTTTTAGATTCCACACATAAATGATATAATACAGTATTTGTTGTTCTGGTCTATTTCTTGTGAGAGTTTTGGCTAATTGTGTCTTTCAAGGAATGGGTCCATTTCATCTAGGTTTCATCAAGTTTGTGGACATAGAGTTGTTCACAGTATTTCTTTATTATCCTTTTAATTTCCAAGGGATCAGTAGTGATGGCCCCTCTTTCATTTCTGACGTCTGTGTCTTCTCTCTTGTTATCTTAGCCTGGCTGAAGGCTTGTCAACTTTATGAATCTTTTCAAAGAACAGCTTTTGGTTTCATTGATTTTTCTCTGCTGATTTCCTGTTTTCAGTGTCATTTATTTCTGCTCTGACTTTTATTATGTCTTTTCTTCTGCTTACTTTGAATTTAATTTGCTCTTCTTATTTCTAGTCGCCTAAGGTGGAAACGTAGATTATTGATTTTAAATCTTCTTTCCTAATATATGCAATCAATGGTATAATTTTTTTCTAAGCACTTTTTTTATACTGCATTCCACAATTTTGATAAGTTTTATTTTCATTTTCACTTTGTTAAAATGTTTAAAATTTTCTTTCGAGATTTCTTCTTCTTTTTTTATTTTACTGTGTAATTTATTCCATAGTTTTTATTTTTAAATGTTTGTAAAATATTACACGTAGACGATTTTCCATTTAAAAAATAATGTGGGGCTTCCCTGGTGGCGCAGTGGTTGAGAGTCTGCCTGTCAATGCAGGCGACACGGGTTCGCGCCCCGGTCCGGGAAGATCTCACATGCCGCGGAGCGGCTGGGTCCATGAGCCATGGCTGCTGAGCCTGCGGGTCCGGAGCCTGTGCTCTGCAAAGGGAGAGGCCACAACAGGGAGAGGCCCGCGTACCGCAAAAAAAAAAAAAAAAAAAAAGTGAAACACCCCTGCACCTAAAAACCCAGGACAAGAAGGTAAACTTGGGCTTCCCTGGTGGCGCAGTGGTTGAGAGTCCGCCTGCCAATGCAGGGGACATGGGTTCATGTCCCGGTCCGGGAAGATCCCACCTGCCGCAGAGCGGCTGAGCCTGCGTGTCCAGAGCCTGTGCTCCGCAACGGGAGAGGCCACAACAGTGACAGGCCCGCGTACCGCAAAAAAAAAAAAAAAGAAGTAAAAAAAAAAAAAAAGGTAAACTTGACCCACTGACCTTTTCCCTGATTCATATCCTCTATCATTAGCCTCCTTACCCAAGAGGTGATGCTGTTGAGATTTCTTCTTTGACTCTTGTGTTATTTGGAAGTCTGTTGTTTAATCCCCATGTATTTTGGGGTTTTCCAGCCATCTCTTTGTTTTTCATTTCCAATTTAATTCCATTGTGACCTGAGAGCATACTTTGTATTATTTCTTTTCTTATAAATTCGTTAAGAGTGTTTTATGGCCCAGAATGTGCTCTATCTTAGTGAAAGTTCATGTGAGCTTGAGAAGAATATGTGTTCTGCTGTTGTTGGATGAAGTTGTCTCTAGATGTTAATTACATCCAGTTGATAGATGGTGCTTTTCAGTTCAGCTGTGTCCTTCCCAAATTTCTGCCTGCTGGGTCTGTGCATTTCTGATAGAGGGGTGCTGGAGTTTCCAAGTGTACTAGTGGATTCACCTACTTTTCCTTACAGGTCTTTCAGTTTTGCCTCATATAGTTTGTCCTGCTGCTGCTGGGGGTATACATGCTAAGGGTTATGTCTTAGAGAAATGACCACCTTATCATGATGGGAAATCTCTCTTTGTCCCTGGTAACTTTCCGTACTCAAGTCTGCTCTGTCTGAGATCAATATGGTATATCTTTCTCCATCCTTTGACTTTTTTTCGTTGTGGTAAAATATACATAACATAAAATTTACCATTTTAACGATTGTTAAATGTAGAGTTTAGTCCCGTCAAGTATATTCACAGTGTTGTGTAACCGTCACCACTACCCATTTTCAGAACTTTTTCATCACCCCAAACAATAACTCTGTACCCACTCAGTAATCCCATTGAGTCCCGCTTCCTTCAGATCCCACTGTGTCCCCTGGGCTGGTGCCCACCCTCTTGTTCCTGTTGGCTTTGCTGCCTTGAGCCCTCCAGGAAGCTTCTCAAGGATGTCTGTACCCGGTGGAATGGGGACTCAGGGGACCCCGCTATGGCGGGGAGGGGTGGTGGATCTGGGCGGTACTGAGAGTGACCGTGTGAGGTATGAGGCCCGAGAGGTTTAAGAGCAACACGGTGTCATGGACAAGCGTCAGAGTCGGGCTGTTCTCATCTGTGTAGGACTCACAGACTTGACATGACTGTATAAAGTAACAATGATGACATGAGTGCATGAGAAATGTGAAAGGATTCCCCTTTGTGGTCATTTATATCTAAATCTCATTAGGATGTAGGGTGCATTTTGTCATAAGCCTTACGTGGTCAGGACATGGCTCCCCAGTCTGCTCACGGAGCGTTCCGTCTGCTCTCAGCACTGTCAGAAATGTAAGAAAACGTTCTCTCTGAGTTGACGTTCCTGGCTCTTCCAGATGAAGCCCTGCTCCCCGGGGTGTCTGGGAGGAGGGCAGTGGGGGAACCTTGATGCCCGCATGGGTGGGGAGGGGGCTTCCGATGGGAGGAGCGGCTGCCATGGCCTGGGTGCCCTGTTCCAAGGGGCAGGCAGGGAGAAGAGGGGGCCACGCTGGGGTTTTCTCCATCTGGGATGCACCCACAGACTCCATGGGCAGCGCTGCTGTTCTTGTGTTTGGGTGGGTGTCCTCAGATGGCATTTCTGTCCCACCCAGGCCATTTGTTTCTTTGTTGAGGGTTGCATTCGGTGTTGAGCCCTTAGACTAGAACCCCTCCCTGTCCCCCGCTCTTGGACCAATTGAGACTTCTTTGGGTAAAGATTTCTCTGGACTTGAGGACATGGCGGGGGGAAGGGTAAGCTGGGACGTAGTGAGAGAGTGGCATGGACATATATACACTACCAAATGTGAAATAGATAGCTAGTGGGAAGCAGCCGCATAGCACAGGGAGATCAGCTCGGTGCTCTGTGACCACCTAGAGGGGTGGGACAGGGAGGGTGGGAGGGAGACGCAAGAAGGAGGAGATATGGGGATATATATATATGTAGAGCTGATTCGCTTTGTTATACAACAGAAACTAACACACTATTGTAAAGCAATTATACTCCAATAAAGCTGTCAAAAAAAAAAAAAAGTGAAACAGTGAAGACCAAAAAAAAAAAAAAAAAATTTCTCTGGCCCAAGAAGTTAGGGAAAGGCTGTACCTCATACTCACTGGTTGGAAATTCACAGTACAGATGACCACGTTAAAGGCCCTGGGAAGTCCTGCAGCAAGAAAGGAAGGAAAGAAGGAGGGAAGGAAGGAAGGAAGGAAAACAGTTTAACTTACTGGTTTCTAAACCTTTTTGCCCACAGAACCCTTTTCGTACCTAACATCTGGGAACATCCTGTGGAGCTAATATGTGATGATGGTCATTTGGGAAATGTTTGACTGGTACACGCAGTGGCAGATTCCATAAGGCAGAGTTGGGGGCCAGCATGTGCTATGGGTTGAATTGGGTCTCCTCCAAATTCAGATGTGGGCTCCTAACCCCCGTACCTCAGAATGCGACCTCATCTGGAAATAAGGTTGTCATAGACGTAATTAGTTAAGCTGAGGTGGAGGGTGGGCCCTCATCCAGTAGGACTGTGTCCTTATGAAAAGGGGAAACTTGGGCAGAGACACACAGGGAGGATGCCATGTGAACATGAAGGCAGAGATGGGGGTGATGCTTCTACAAGCCACGGAGGCCCAGGGATCACCAGCAAAACCCCAGAAGCTGGAGAGAGGCCTGGGACAGTGTCTCCCTCACAGCCTCAGAAGGAACCGACCCCGCCAACATGTTGGTCTTGGACTTCCGGCCTCCAGAACTGTGGGACGATCTCTGTTGTTTCAGCTGCCCAGCCCATGTACTGTGTTGTGGTGGCCCCAGTACCCTAGCACAGCATGGATGACTTAAGACTTGCATTTCTGGCCCAGGCTCAGAGGTCGGGGCCAGGGAGCTGCCAGGATTCCAAGGAAGGACCTTGGAAAGCCCAGGGTCGGACTTTGGGGAAGTGGCAAGAGGTGGCGTTTTCATCGCTGGCGTGGGTTGTAAATCACCCAGCGACTGTGCCTTTGGAAATAAACCCTACAGAAATAACCGAGATGTTTACGGCAGGCATTTACAAGCAGGGAAATTGGAAACACCCCAAATGCCTGCCAATCAAGGAAGCACTCGGCTACCCATGGAAGGAACGTTCTCTATGGTGAAGATGACAAGTATATGCGATCTAGGTCAGAGAGTGGGAATTGCGTGATGTTAAATATATAAATTGTGATGTTAAATATAAAAGCAGGAACTCACGCGCTGATAAAAGGCATGCCAGGATGCTGCAGAGACCACAGGGATTACATGTTGTCCAGTGTCGGTCTCTAGTGTGTCTACTTCAGGCCCTGTCCTGGAACCCAGGACGTTCTGGGTCCTGGGCAGGAGTGGGACACGGTCCCCCGAGCTCTGTGTGCCGTCCTGTTGGTGGATGCTGGGCAACCCTCATGGGCCTGCGCTCTGGACGTCGCTCTTGTGCTGGGACCCCGTGCTCCTGCCCAGCATGGCACGCGCTTGCCCAGATCCCCTCGGAGCCAGCACACTCTCCTCACCGGCTCTGACCCCGAGGCCGGGGAGCCTGGGGAGGGTCCCATACCCTCCTGGTGTCCCTGGACGGCGTCCACCAGTGAAGCGGTATGTAGCTGCCGGATCGTGCCGTGGAAGAGTCGTTCACAGGGTGGGGAAGTAGTGAGAGGGAAAAGCAGAACAGAAACAGCAAGAGTCTCCTGAGTGTTGAAGAGGAAAGCCTTCCTGTGGTGCAGACCTCACTGGAGACACATCAGAACATCATGGGACATCGTGGGACGCCAGACAACGGGTTACGGAGATGGAGGCGGCTTCGACTCGCTCTATTGAAACCACTTGTTTACTCCATTTTCTGCTGCGAGCAGGGATTCTGTTTTCAAAATTGTTATTATAAGCAGGAAAAAACCCCCACAACAACCTCATGTAGAAGTTCCTATTTTCTACCAAATTGCTTAGGTCCAGATTAAAAATATAAAGGGACCTCCCCCGTCATTTTAATCAAAGGTAGAAAAAAAAATTTTTGCTAACACACACATAAGCAGCAGCTTGATGTAGTTTAAATCCACAAATCCAAGCAAGCAAGGGCCTGGCGTGGTGAGTGAGCGTGTCTGCTGGGCTGTCCTCCCCGCTACCCGCTCTCCCCGCCCCCGAGTGCTGGCCCAGACCCTCCTCAGCCAGACTTGGGGCGGCCCAGACCGGGCAGAATGGACGTACCCGGCCTCAGGCTGGTTCAGGTCATCCATGTGTTAATTAACGCGGTAAATAAAACCGTTGGACCAGCCAAGTGCCTCTGCTGCCTGTTAAGCCTATTCCAGAAAGCTCTTCTTGTGTGGATCTGCCTGGGGAGTCGGGGGCCAGGAGGGCTGTTTTCACTGAGCGGGCACCCCTGCGCTCACCCTGTGTGGGAGCCTTTACAAAGCAGATAAACAAGGCTTTGGTCCTTTCCTTTCCCTCGGGACTCCTGGCTGCTTTGGGCTGTGAAAGTTAAGAAGGCCGTGGACGGGTCGGAGCGTGGGCCCTTGTCTCTGGTTGGCTGTCAGGATTCCTGCTTCCCGAGCACCTGAGTTAGCAGAGTATGGATGGGATGTCCCGGGTTGTTGGGCCACCGGGTGTGTCTGCCGCCGGGCTGTGCAAACAGCTCGCAGCCCTGGTGGCAGGCAGGCAGGTGCCTGCGAGGCCGGGACTGGGTGGAGAGAGCCGGAGTCGGGTGCAGGGTGGAGCCAGGGATGGGGGCGGTGGAGACAGGAGCCGCCACGTCCCTGGAATGTCTACTGGGAGGGATGCAGTGGAAGCGCGGAGCGGCCGCTGAGCAGCACAAGTAGGGGCTCCCCGGGCTGCAAGGTTCTGACGCCCGCTCCGTGCCGGGACCTCTGCACGTGCTGCCTGTGACCGTCATGAGGAAGCCCTGCAGCCCCAGGCCCCGGACGCAGGGTCCCGAGAGCAGCATCCGTGGTCAGCGCTTCTGTGTCCCTGCCGTGGGGACAGGGCAAGACCGGACCCTCCCGCCCCAGCAGCCTCTCCCACCAACACCAGCTCGGCTCAGCGGGCAGCGGGCAGAGGGCAGGCGGGGCAGCTGGGCTCGGCCAACAGAGCAGGGAGCGGACAGGTCCCCAAAGCAGGCGTAGTGGGGGCCTCCATGGGGGCTGCAAGTAATCAGTGTCAGGGGCAAGTTCCAGGTGGCAGCGGGCAGGCGGTCACGGGGGCAGCTCAGAGGCATGGCCACAGGTTGGACGGGGAGCAAAGAGAGAGTAAAGGGGATGGGGAGCCGCTGGCTGGCTCACTGCGTCTGCCTGGTGTGCAGGGGCCAGTCACCCCCTTCGCTGGCGAGAGACTGACCCTCGGGTGCCACCGTGGGTCCACGCGGCCACAGCAGTGCTGGGCGCCCACCTGCAGCAAACCAGACCCCAGGCAGCTCTGGCGTTAACGTCCCCCTCTCTCTGGCCGGCCTCTCTGGTGTTGTGGTCCCACAGCAGACAGGAGAGCACTTTCTGATCCACCAGCTGGCAAGGACTGAAAGAGTGTTTTCTTCCTTTCATTAGCTTTACCTGATTTTTAAAAGCCCCATGACATGCTTGGTGCCCGGGAGCCTCCTCCTCTGAGCACGTTATTCAGATCACTTGAAACCCAAGCGCAGCAGTACGTGCCACACCGGGCATTGTGTGGCGACCTCGAGGTTCAGGGGGTCCCCCCACCAGGCGCACCCTCTTCCCAGGCAACTTCACCCGCACCCAGACCTTCACCCTCACCCTCCCTGACCTTCACCCTCACCCAGACCCCCAC
Source organism: Delphinus delphis (assembly GCF_949987515.2). Classification (NCBI taxonomy): domain Eukaryota; kingdom Metazoa; phylum Chordata; class Mammalia; order Artiodactyla; family Delphinidae; genus Delphinus; species Delphinus delphis. The sequence goes on from NC_082691.1 coordinate 11,067,511, forward strand.
CTTCCTGGCTTCTCCCCCACAAGCTGTGGCTGGGTGACCTTGCTGACCCTGCAGCCGGCCACCACCCGCCACGCCGTTCGTGGACGGTCGGAGTGTCAGGCAGCGCAGGCAGGTCCCACCCGGATGCAGTCCACTGTCCGCCCTGTCTGTGTGTGCTTCTGCATCTTCATCTCAGCCTATCTGTGGGTACGGTGGGGAGCCTCCTGCTTCGATCAGGGGCTCCGTGACCTCCGCTCCACAGGAGACATCCCCCCACCTACACTCATCCAGGGAAGCCTCGGGAGGTGACCCTCTCCTGCTGGCCTGCGGTCCAGAGTCTGCCCCATCCCGGGCTCTCCCTGTCCTTCTAGAAGGCTGCCCATTCTTGTCCCGCTGGCCTGACACATGCTGAGGTCCAGCATCTCCACTCTCCACAGTCGACCTGTGGTGCTCTTACTCTCTTATCACAGTCTGGACACTGGGCCTGACCCCAGCATCCCGATTGCATGTGGAGAGCCACAGCGTAGGGCCAGAACTGGACAGATGAGTAATTATAATGAAGTGGGCAAAGTGAGCCGAGACACGTGCAGCATCGGCGTCCGGAGGAGACCAGGCTGACTTCCTGTGGGTGCTGGGAAAGACTTCCGAGAGGAGGTACTGAATTGAGTCTTGAAGGATGCAAAGGAGTTTGCCTGGGGGCAGCGGGGATGCGCTTAGGATGCAGACCCGGGCCCTTCGTCCGTGGTGTTGTCTCAGTGACTGTAAGTTTCTGGGAGGCAGATGCTGTGAGCACTGAGGGAGGGTGGTTGCTGGCCTCACTGTTGTCTGTGATGTTCAAGGTGTCGGGGCCCCCAGCCCATGGCCCGCACGGCACTGGCGCTTCTGGGGGGCTTCCTTGTGATGGGCCTCGACTAACTAGCAGAGCGACCAGGAAGGGGGCGGATGCCTGGGGTGGGGGTGGGAGGAGACTGGGGGATGGTGGTGACTGGGAGGCTGGCTTCAAGGATGGAAGAGGGGAGCTGAGGGGCTGCCCGAGGGGCGGTGGTCATCGGGGGCAGAGCCTCTTCCCTGCACTCTCCCTCTGGGTAGTTAAGTCACCGAGAGCCCTCTAAGTCGTGAGCTTCCGCAGGCGCCTGGCCAAGCTTTCCTGGCGACTTCCACGTGTCTTCAGCTGGGAGACTGAGCTCTGAGGGCTCCCCAGGGGCCCGGCACAGCCTCACCCCAGGCCGGCCCAGGTTCCCCCTTATAGCTGACAGGCATTGGAGTGCAGGTGCCCCGTGGCAGACCAGGGAGGGGTGGCCAGGCCCGGGGGTCGGGCAGCTGTTTCTAGAACTTCTCTTCAGGCCGGGCAGCAGGGGCAGGAGAAGCCCTACACCAGAGGGGCCTCCAGAGGTGCCCTCCCCCGCACCCGGCAGGCAGGACTCCAGGAGAGGAAGGCTTGTGTCCAGGAGCAGGTCCTGTGCCAGCCTGAGTGCAGCCTGTGAGCACCATTATTGAGCGCTTGCTGGATGCCGGGAGCTGTGCCTGCCGCCTTCCTGGTTTCCTCCAGCGTCTGGCTCCTGCCCGCTTGGCACTGCCCTCATCACCAACCCAGAGCCTTCTACGGAGGAGAGAGCAGGGTCTGAGCTGGAAGATGTGGGGCAGTGGGGCAGCCTGTCCAGGATCGTCCATCTGGCTGCCGGCTCTCGTTCACTTTATTTATGCGCATCCTGCCGTGCGCCAGGGAGGATTCCCGGCTCCCTGTCACTTAGTCCCGTACTTACCCTGGCTGGGCAGCAGCCGGTGGACAGGCTGCGTGGGTCCCTTCCCCCTCCAGGGATGAGCTCACCCTAGGGCCCCTTGGTGCCTCGCCTGGCGCCCACCATGCTGAAAGCAGCCCTCTGGCTGTTGGGAACTTCCAGCATCGTGGGGTCGGATTCTGGCATAGGAAGCTCTGTCCCAAGGAGGCTTGTGAGCCAGTGCTTGGTTGTCCGTGCGCTTTGGGGGCCAGAACGTGAAGGGTGGCGGCTCAGCCCTGTACGTGTGATACCCTCCGCCCTCCTGGGCAGGAAGCGGATTCGAAGACCAGGGATGGGCTGGGCTGGTGAGGGTGAGGCCAACGCAGCCTCGGGCGGCCCTCGCAGTGGCTCTGTGAGCCTTTCCCGCTCCTTAGATGGATGGGGAAACTGAGGCTCAGAGGGTGCAACCCGGTGCAGAGCAGGCCTTGAACCCAGACCTGCTCGAAGCCTGTGGCCTTTCCCCCTCACCACGCTCTCTCCCAAGCTAGTCTCACCGGTCAAAAAAAAAAAAATCCTTTCTTTATGTTATTTTTCTTAAAATAATAATAAAAAAAGAATATTTTGAGAATGTAACCCATGCACGTAGTGAGAAAATCACACAGGACAGAGAATGTAGAGTGAATTTTGTGCCCCCCGGCTCCCCGTCCCGCAGAGGCAGCCGCTGCCCAGTTCCCTGGCTGACTTTGGAAAAGCAAAGCTACGGCTCTGAGCACAGCTAGCGATCGTAAAGACCCGGGTCGTTAAGAAAATGTTCAAATAGATTTAGCGTAATATTTATTTATTTTCCAAGGAAGTGAATAGTCTGTCTTAATGACGTTTTGATCTCAAACAGGATTAGAGCGAAAAAGCGTTCCCTGTTTAAGACACTGCTTTCCTGGGGCCCAGAGTCCGGGTTTGGGCAGCTGGTGGGCTTCTCAGGCTGCGTGGGCAGCAGGGCTCCGGGGTGGGGTTATGACGGGGGTCAGGGGGAGGCTGTGTTCCGATGGAGGCTGTGCCTGCAGGGCCTCTGGGGAGGGGAGGCGGGGGAGGGGCCTGCGGTCAGGGGTGTCCCCAGCCCCCCGGCCCCACGTGCTCAGCCACCTGTGGCCTTTGTGCCCACCTCTCCCTGGCGGCCTCCAGTCTGGACCCTTCCCAAGACATTTCCCGTTCCGGCTGTGTCTCATACGTGCTGGGTCTAATGTTCTTCGAAGATGATCTCAAATCAAATTAAACCGACGGTGGTGACAAGTTGAATACCGCGGAGGGCCTTCTGACGGGCCCCAGGCTCCCTCCGGCCTGTGCCCCACGCCTGCCCTGGACCCACACGGGCCTGTTCTCTGGCCTCTGGCTTGCCGTGCCGCCTCCTGCAAAACTTCCTCCTCTCAAGGGTCACTGTTTCGGGGCCACGTGCAGGACGTCTTGATGGCCTTGGCAGTGGTCACCCACTCTCCTGGGTTCCCTTCTCTTGGCTCTCCAGGCTGGTCCCCTCTCCTCTCAGGAGCACTAATGCTGTGGGCGTGTACACGTCTCCTCTGCTATGGGCCTCTGCAGCCTCTGCTGTAACTTGGGGCAGTGTTGGTGGAGGATCCGGGGGAGGGGGCCCTGGCCTCCAGCTTTGCAGCTTAATTATGCGATGCTTCTCCCTCCCTCCAGAACCTTCACAGAGTCCCCGCAGGCTGCACCAATCTATTCCGCTGTCTGGAGCTGGGCCAGGGTTCATTGCTCTGGGAGGACTCACTGGGTCTCACGTCCTGGGCATAGAGTGAGGGAGGATGCTCGCTTAGAGGCCCTCGGTCCAGCTGGCCCATGAGGATGCCCAGGCGGGGTGTCTCGCAGGAGCTGGGTGTGCCAGTCGGCTGGGCTCTGCCAGCTGCCGGGAAAGGGGCCCCTGCCGGGCTGGCACTGGGCGGGGTGGGCTGGGAGTCGTTTTGGGGGAGGGGCGCCCCTTCCTCGCACAGAGGCTGGGCCTTATGACCGGGTGCTGGGTGTTCACCAGGGGATTAATCGGCTCCCTGCCTCTATTTCCCATTTCTCCCCCAGGGGGGCTTTCTCTGTGGTCCGACGCTGTGTCAAGCTCTGCACCGGCCATGAGTATGCAGCGAAGATCATCAACACCAAGAAGCTATCCGCCAGAGGTAGGGAATGGCTGTGCTGGCTGGCGAGGGCCGGGGGCCGGGGCTGGAGCCTGTCCTGAGGGATCGGGCTCGGCCCGTGGCTCACGGGGGCACAGTTGGAGCGGGGGCAGTGGGACGTGAACGGTGCCCGTGACCGAGTGGGGCCGGGAGAGGCACCCGCACACCCTCACATCTGGAATTGCACTCTTGCTCTGGTTTGGAGGCTCGTGGAGCCCCTGCCTCACCTCCCCAGGGCTGGACGGGGAGAGGCGTGCGGCCAGGTGGCTGAAGTGCTCAGGTAAGGTCGTCTGCCCACGAACTGTGGGCCAGAGGGGGCCTCGGGGACCTGAAGACTTTGGGTGACAGGGCAGTGCTTGAGGGGCGGCACAAACGGCGCGTTTCCTAACTCAGCCCCCGCCGGTCTTCCGGACGCAGGGATGCACGTGGGGACTCATCTGCCTATGCTGGGGAGGGCTCGGGGTCTGCAGGGGTGGGCTTGGTGCTGGCCCCGGGCGTGTGGCCTCACCCCATCCAGCACTGTCGAGAGCCCTTGCTGGGGGACGGCCCGTTCTGGGCAGACGGACAGACCCCTGCCCTCGGGGGATCCAGTGGAGTTCCACGTGGCGGGGATGAGGCGGGACGTCGGGGCAGGGGATGACATGGGGCGACAAGGCCAAGGCGGAGGTGCCGCCCTGAGCAGGTGATGTCAGAGCACAGAACCGAGGGGACAGGGGGCCGGGAGCCAGGCAGGGGGTCTGGTGGGGCCTCCAGCGTGGGTGTGGAGGCATGGGCCGTCCCAGTGAGGTAGCAGCACCACTGCCGCCCCCTGTGCTGTGGGGAGCCCACGGATCTCCAGCCCCAGGGTCAGACAGGAGGGGCTGGGTGACCCCTTTGGCAGAGGGAGCTAAGCCCCTGGCCTGACGGTCTCCCACCTCCAGGCACACACATGACCCCACTTAACACCCAGACACAAATCTGAGCCAACAGAGAGGCTCCTTCTCCACAGAGAGGCCCTGACTGTAGGCAGTCCTGGCCCGAGTCCCTCCCCGAGGCGGGTGCTGAGAACGCCTCCGTCTGTAGGGTCTGCAGTTTCCAGCCCGGCGGCCTGTGTGGGCAGGCGGCTGAGCCCGCTGTGCGGTTCGCTGAGCTGCGTGTAGGTGTTGTTTGGGCGCCTGCTGCGTCCCAGGCCTTCAGGGTTGAGTGTTTCCAGGGGCGGGCGCTGCTGTCCCAGCCTGGCCAAGGGGCTGGTTGTGCTCGGGTGATGAGGATGACACAGGGCCCCGCAGAGACAGGAGTCTGCGAGCCAGACAGCCCTGGGGTGTTCGTGTCGGGAAAGCTCAGATCCCGCAGCTAAACTGCGATCGTAATCATAATGCACAAGCTAATATTTACCGAGCGTTTGCTGTGTGCGTGGTGCCGCCAGATGCAGGGCAGCTTCCGTGTTTACTGACACTGGGTGTGCGGCAGTGGTGAGCCACCAGTGTCAGATGTTTTCGGGGGGATGTGTCCGCACAGTGTGTCCGTGGAGTTTCTAAAGCAGGAGGAACATTCCGCTTCATTCCATAGGCTTGTGCCAGGCCACAGGAGGAGAGAGAGCCCACCTTCAGAGGTCCCATGGACTCATGAGGGACACCCTCACTCATCCACCAGCTTTACCTAGCCTCTCCCAGTCAGTGCCCAGCACTGAGGATGGGGTGATGAGCAAACAGACCCAAACAAGCCACTACAGCCCCATTCGAGGGGTGGGAGCACAGGGGACAGAACAGGGAGGTTGGATGGGTCTTGAAGGATGAATAGGAGTTTGTGGAACTCAGGCAGAAAACCACCTGTGTATGTTTCCGTGGAATCACGCAGCTCCTTTCAAGGAACCTCATGCTCCCCTGTTTATATCCTCAAAGTGTTCTATAAATCGGGAGGATCAAAAGCAGTGGAAGGGCTTCCCTGGTGGCGCAGTGGTTGAGAGTCCGCCTGCCGATGCAGGGGACACGGGTTCGTGCCCCGGTCCGGGAAGATCCCACGTGCTGCAGAGCGGCTGGGCCCGTGAGCCATGGCCGCTGAGCCTGCGCGTCCGGAGCCTGTGCTCCACAACGGGAGAGGCCGCAACAGTGAGAGGCCCTTGTACCGCAAAAAAAAAAAAAAAGCAGTGGAAGTCTGAAATTCCTTTCGTGCTCCACAATTACAACCTGCTCTTTCTTCCACCCCTGCAGTAGCAGGCCTGCTGCCCACTTCCTGAGAGCCAGCCTGCTTTCCATTGAGTCCCGGAGGCTGGGCCCCCGGAGACCCCTGCTAAGGGCACCGCTGTGGAGCTGTGCAGACCTGGGGCTCCGTCAGCCCTGCGCCTGGCCTCAGTCTCCTTCCTGGCTGGGCGTAGCCTGGGTTGGATGGTGGCAGGCAGCGCCGCCAGCCCGGACTGGTCTGGAATCGAAGCAGCCAGCCCTTGTCTGTTGTCACCTTCCCTCGGGACCACTTTCCGGGCCAGGGAAGCCAGGACACCCCCTGCTTTGCCTCTACTCTTGGGCCCCTGCATTGCCCAGGTCTGTGGAGGTCTTGGACATTTGTTCCCCCCGTTTACCTCGTCATTATGGAAAATTTCAAACATCCCCAAATATAGAAAAAATGATAGAAGGAGCCCCCAGCTTTGACACAACAGTTTCCAGCTCCCAGGCAATTTAGTTTTCATCTCTAACCCTCCCCATCTCCCACCCCTGCCCATGTATCTTGCAGCAGATCCCAGGCCGGCCACCATTTCACCCATAGTGTTCAGCATGTTTCTGTAACGGAAAAGGATTCGAGAAACAACTGACACCTCCCTGTGCAGGGACCCAGGGATCTTCTGACCCTCTCCAGCCCCTTTCGGGGCTTTCCGAGCTGAGTGGGCAGCAGAAGGGGTGAGGGGAGAGGGTCTTGGGCCCCCGACCCTCATCTTTACGCTGAGTGTGGACCAGCAATGGGGCAGCCAGGCTGCTGGGTTTGGTCTCGTCGCCGCACGGCCCTGACCACCTTACTGTATGACCCTGGCCATGTTACTTAGCCACCCTGTACCTTAGTTTCCCCAGCCATAAAATTGGGATAAATCTGATATCTACCTCAGAGGGGCATTGTGAGGGTGAGAGAAGGACTAAGGTGCTTGGAAGGAGCTGGCTGAGTGTGGTGCTGCCAGGGCACCTGCTGCCTTCTTCCCCCTTTCTTGCCAGACTATCCTGCCCAGCCTGCAGGCTCCAGGACTCCTCCTCCAGGAAGCCTCCCTGGGCCCTCACATCCAGCTTGGAACCCCCCAGGTCCCGAAGCAGTCACCTTAGACATTTCTTCATTGATCACTTGCTCCTTGAGGGCAAATGCAGTGGGTTCGTCTCTGGGCCTTCCCAGCTCCCGGCCCAGAGCCTGGGAAAACACACGTAGGAACATCCCACCCTCTCCTTACCAGCCTTTGGGGGCTGGCTCCATAAAACCCAAAGTTCTCACCTGGCCTGACACTCAGCCTTTGGCTCTGTCTTCTCCTTACCTCCCAGCAGCTCTGCTCAGGCACTTGGTCTTTTCTGGTTCTGTACACCCCAGGGCCTTTGCACCTGCCTTCTCTCTGGAAATGCTTTTCCTAAACTTTGTATCTGCTTAACTCCTGTTGATGACACTTCCTCAGAGGGGTTTCCCCTGAGCGTCCAGTGGGAATCTGGGACCTAAGCACCCTGTTTTTATTTTTTGGCTGTCTCTCCCACGAGACTGCCAGGACCTCATCTGTTTCATTCACCACTGTGTCTTCCACACCCTGCTCAGGCCCTGACAGGTGCTGAGCTCTCCATGTTTTTGAATGAATGAATGAATGTTTTGAGTGAGTGGATTTTTTTTTTTTTTTTTTTTTTTTTTTGTGGTATGCGGACCTTTCACTGTTGTGGCCTCTCCCGTTGCGGAGCACAGGCTCCGGACGTGCAGGCTCAGCGGCCACGGCTCACGGGCCCAGCCGCTCTGTGGCATGTGGGATCTTCCCGGACCGGGGCACGAACCCACATCCCCTGCATTGGCAGGCGGACTCTAAACCACTGCGCCACCAGGGAAGCCCGAGTGAATGGATTTTGAAAGAGCAGATGTGTAGTCTGTGCTGGAGTGAGGTTAGTCTCCCAGGTGTGAAGTTGGGATAGGGACTGGGTGGAGTGAGGTCTAGAAGAGGGTTTGCTGCAGGGTGGGGTTTGCAGGGGAGGCCCCTGGTCCCTGAGCGCCTGAGCATTTGGGAGGTCCAAGTTCAGGAGAAGTTCCATGGTGAAGACTGAGGGTGGTGGGGAAGCAGGGAGGGGAGGCCTGGAGCCCACTGCTCCTCCCTGAATCCTGGTGACCACCATGCAGCCTGCACCTGTGTTCTGCAGGGTCCAACATGCTCCCAGCAGAGGGTCCTGATGCCAGACCGGTCCCCTTCCCACAAAGGCCATTTCAGAGATGCTTGCCCCACCTGTTGTCCTGGAAGGCGCGAGTGGAGGGGAGCGGCCCATGGGTGGGGAGGAGGACGCCAGGCAAGCGCCCTAGAAAGAGGGAGAGTGGGGAAGTGGAGACTGGACCCAGAGGCCAGAGGGGAGGCCCCACTTGTGCCGGCTTCATATTCAGTGCAGTGTGGAGCGGGCTCACTCAGCACTGCAGGGAGGGTGTCCACTCCTGGGCTGAGGAGACAGGCTTAGTCCTTCAAGGCTTCCAGGGATAAGGAGAGCAGCAGGAGGACGACGCTGGTGCTGGACACACAAACACTGTCCCACCCGGTAGCTGGCAGTCCTTGAGGCCACGAGGACACTGCAGGTTATACCCAGCTTGGGCCCAAGGCAGGAGGAGTTAGATTTTTTTAATTTAATAATTAAATAGAGGACTGTGAGGCATTCAGAGGCTGTGAATGTACTGAATAATGGGAGATTATTAAACTGTTAACAAAAGCAGTCAGAGGAAAATTAATTGACGGGGTGGGGGGATAAGGAGAGCATGGGCCCATGAGGCTTACAAAGGTTTCCTGTTGCTCCTGCGTCCCCTCCCCCTCCCCCTCCCCTCGCTCACTGCCAGCACTAAGGGGCTGGTCTGTTGGCCTTTGGAGGGAGCACCATGGACTGAGCTCCATTAGTACTTACTGGCCCCCAGTGTCCAGGGAGCAGGTGTCCCAGAAATGACCCCGGCCTGCAGCTGAACTCGGGGGAAGGACCCTGCACAGGAACGAGGGCTTAGGCGTTTATTGTGTCCTGACCCTCAGCAGCAGTTTTCACGAGGTCGGTGGTGGGCGCCCCATTCCACAGACGAGGAAACTGAGTCCCACAGAAGCAGAGACGTGCTCAGGATCCCACAGCCGTAATGAGCAGAGCCTGGGACACGGGCGGCTCTAGATTTCACCCAGCTGCGGAGGACCCAGGGTGGATCAGGTGTGGGGCTGACCTCACAGGTGGGGGGCTGACCTCACGGGTGGGGGACTGATTTCAAAGGTGGGGGGCTGACCTCACAGGTGGGAGGCTGACCTCACAGGTAGGGGCCTGATCTCACAGGTGGGGGTCTGATTTCAAAGGTGGGGGGCTGACCTCACAGGCATGGGGCTGATCTCACAGGTGGGGGGCTGATCTCAAAGGTGGGAGGCTGACCTCACAGGTGGGGGGCTGACCTCACAGGTAGGGGCCTGATCTCACAGGTGGGAGTCTGATTTCAAAGGTGGGGGGCTGACCTCACAGGTGGGAGGCTGACCTCACAGGTAGGGGCCTGATCTCACAGGTGGGGGTCTGATTTCAAAGGTGGGGGGCTGACCTCACAGGCATGGGGCTGATCTCAAAGGTGGGAGGCTGACCTCACAGGTGGGGGGCTGACCTCACAGGTGGGGAGCTGACCTCACAGGTGGTGCTGACCTCACAGGTGGGAGGCTGATTGCATAGGTGGGGCTCACGGCCCGGGTGAGGGAGTCACCGCACAGGTGAGGGACTCAGTGCACAGGTGAGACAGGCCACAGACGTTGAGATCTGGGGCTCACTTCTGAGCCTCCTCCCGCCCCCAGGCTGATGCCCAGTTTACCCCCAGCTACCTTCACCTGGGGCCACCCCCTCCGCAGGGCCTGTGTGGCCCCTTCTGCCTTGGGGGGCACCCCTGCCGGAGCTGTGACAGGGCGGAGCTGTCTGGCCCCTAGGGGCTCTGGGGCTGAGCCTGCACCCCGGCCAAACCTGCCCGGAAGCCTTCGCCCAGCAGGAACCGGGGGCTTTCCTGCTGCAGCCGGCGCTGCCGCTTTGCTGTCGGCCCCCCGCGACCCACAAACGGGAAGACGACCGAGTCAGAGGATAACGGGCGCGGGGGAATCCGCGGAACTGGGTTACCGGAGGACGCGGCGCCGCATTGCAGGGTCGGCTGAGCATGCGCCGCGGGCGCTGGGCTCCCCTCCCCTCCCCTCCCCTCCCCTCCCCCCTCCCCCCTCGGGCACCCCTCCCCAGCCTGGGCACCCCTCCCGCCTATTCCGCGGCCCCGCCCCTGCCCCTCCCTGGCAGCTCCTAGCGTCCCAGGGGCGGAGTCAGGGCCTCACCGTATAATGTCCCAATTTCAGATAAACAATATTTTTTTAGAATAAGTATGTCCCAAACCCCCAGCCAGCTTTTGATCGACCCTGCTCTCGAATCGGGGCTCCAGGGGACCCTGGGTAGTGGGAGGGGTCTTCCTAGGGACCCGGAAGGTGGGTGGAGTAGGAGGGTCCCTTCCTTGGCCCCAGGCTCAGTCTTTAACTGGACAGACCCATCCCTCCCGGGTTCTGTTGCCAGGACTTGGGTTTTTGCGGAGTTGGGGGTGCCCATCTGCAGGTGGGGAGGGAGGAAGAGGGAAAGTTGGGGGCCCCTGTGGGCGGGGGGGACCCTCCCCCAGTCCCATGCCAGGGAGAGGATGGGGGAGCAATGAGGGAACCGGCTGCGGTGGCCAGATTTAGAAGTAATTTGAATTTCAGATAGGCTGTGAAAAATCTTTGAAGACAAATACGTCCCAAACTGCACGGGACATACTTGTATTAGAAAATTATTTATCTGAACTTGGGACATATGTATATGAAAAAAAACTTGTTGCTTACCTGAAATTCAGATTTAACTGGTCATTTTGTGTTTTATCAGGCAATGCCAAACAGAGTTGTTGAGAGAAGAGGTCTTTGCCGTTAATTCATTATTCAAACAGGCTAAGTCAGAACTTCCCCAAACTGGAGTGAAGGCAGGAGAGGAGAAGAAAGGGGGGGTGGAGGCCAGGCTGTGTGGGCAGGGGTCCTGGTGGACACCCCCTCCGTGTGCTTGGTGGCCTCACCTGTGAGGAGGAGAATGTGGCAGCTCCGTGGCCCTGTTCCCTGGTTCTGGGGTGTGTCTGTTTCTGAGGCATGGCTGCCTCTGTGAACCCTGAGTCCCAGGGGCTGGGGGGGCCTGATAGCGATGCTCTGTGAACTCAGGCCACAGCGGTGCCCACCCCATTGAGCTGTAGAGGGTCAAGAGAGGGTGGGGAGGTGGCAGCGCCTAAAAGGGGGACTGGTTCAGGGTTACTGGGAGGAAATCTCCACGAACTCCTGGGCCCCTGTGGGGTTGTTTTATCAGCCATTCCTGTCATTCCCCAAATCTGGGGGGGTCCTTACCGGCAGCCCTGTGCACCCCACATGCACCAAGGGCCCCCCTGGAGGTGAGCGTAGGGTCAGAGGGGCAGCCACAGGCTTGAGGACCCGCCGTCTTGGTCAGCACGGCAGCCCCCGGCTCCCAGCAGGCTGGCTCTCTGTCTCCGCACAGCCTGTCTCCCAGCTCCGGGGGCGGGGGGGGGCGGGGCGCAGGGGCCTCTTGGTCTCCCTCCCTGAGCCCAAGGCTGTGCTTTGCGCACAGTAAGTCCCTAATGAACATGATGAAGGGGTAGGGGGAGCAGAGCGCTTCCAACTCAAGAACTGAGCTGGAGGAGGGGGTCTGTTGGGAGGTGGTGGTCTGGGCCACCAGTAACTACAGATGGAAGGAGGAGGCTGGTGGGAGGGAGGCGTCCCAGAGGCCTTGCTGAGTCTGAGTAGGACCCTGACAGAATAAGCCCTGCACCCTCTGGGGGCCATGCCCTAGCCTGGAAAGCACGCCGTGCTGTGGCAGTGTCACGGGTGCTATCTTGGGGTGGGCTGTGATGAGACCCCAGCCCCGGCATAGGACGTACTGCACTGGGGCTGGGGAAGGAAGCAGGAAAGGAGGAGGCCACTGGTGGGCTCCTGCTGTCACCATGCCCTACTGTACTGGAGGGTGCTACTGTCCCATTTTACAGTTGACAAAACTGAGGACTCGAGAGGTAGTCATTTTTATTCACATCACCTCCTTTTTGCCTATTAGTCAGCGTGGGAGCCCGCCCTAGGGTCGTGGGCATGACCAAACACAGGATGGGGACCCCAGACAGCTGAGATGGACAGCAGTCTGTGTCACACAGGCTCAGAGCCCGGGGAGGACACTGCACGTCACGCAGGCCACTTCGGGTGCACTTGGGGCAGAATGAGCAGGTGACCAGAGAGTGGGGTGCCCCTGGCTGCCCCAGGGGAATGTGGTTGCTTGTTTGAATAATTCCTTGCTGGCAGGGGACCGAGGCCACCAGTTGGGGATGGGTCTGCTCTGCTCCTGGTCTGCCTGGGAGGAGGGCCGCTTGGCTGGGTGAGCGGGCTGGGGAAGCCTACAGCTAGGCCATTCGGGCCCTCCCGGTTTCACCAGACATCAGGGCAGCACATCACACGGGGCCTCAGTGCCAGGCCTTACATCATGAAATGCCACGTCTGTTTCAGAGCTGAGCTGTGCCCCGTGTTGGGTGATGACGGCTCTGAGCCTGAAGAGGGCGAATCTGTTCCCATGGAGGAGCAGCTGAAGGGCCACGGGGACCGCAGAGGGAGGGCTCTGGGGACCACGTGGCCAGCTAACAGCTCAGAGGCCTCAGCGCTGCGGTGTGGGGAGCGGCAGGTCGCTGGCCCAGCTCCCATACACCTGGCAGCTTGTCCTTGCCCCTCGAGGGCCCTTTCTTTGTCCCAACGAGGCAGTGGCAGCTGCAGGACCCACACAGGTGCCCTCCCTGGGCTGTGTGGCTGCCAGGTGACGCTGGTGTCATCATGGCTGGTTGCGTGCTGCCTTTTAAAAAGAAAACACACACAGGAAACTATGGGAGCTGCTCTTTTCATAATCATGGCTTTGCCAGTGCCCGCCAGGGCCTGAAGCGTGACTAGGCCTTCCTGGGGACCCCAGTGCTGGATGCAGAGCAGGATGGGATGCCCCCAGGGCCCTAGATGCTCCCTGGGTGAGGAGGCTGGGGTCAAGCATGTTAGCCCGTTGAAGGCTTGAGAAGCCCCAGGAGAAAGACCATAGGATGGCTGAGGTCTCCACGCCAGCCCCCCTGGCTGGTGGCCCAGCTCCGATGCCCCACCCCACAGCCTTCCTGTGCCGCATCCTACAACTGAAAGTTGGAGGTGATGTTAATAACAGCCCTATGTCGCGGGGAGCCCTGGAGAGCCGAAGAGCAGACAGCAGAGGCTAATCCGAGGCCACCCGCAGACGCTCTCGTGCTCTGGAGCAGAGGAGCGACCAGGGTCCCGGGGCAACGCTCCCCTGTGACCTTCTTCCAGCTCCGGAACCAGCTTGTACCCCTTGACGGTGACCGGATGGTCAGACCCCGCTGCAGGACCCTGCGCTGCCCCTGGGGTCGCTCCCACATGTGCCAGCCCCCGAGCCCTGTCAGGAGGCGAGAGCCCCCGAGGCCCTGGCTTGGGGACGTCCTTCCCGAAAGCCTTGTCTTCTCCTGCAGTCTGTCCCTGCTGCACCCAGAAAGGGGCTGAAGCTGAGGCGGGAGCCTCCAGGGTCAGCAGGTGCCGGTGCTTACACTTGAACTGGCCTCTGTCTGCCCTGGTCCACCCACCCCCGGGCCTGCTTATCCCCTTCCTGGGACCCTGAGGGCAGGACTGTAGGTGGGAGGGCGAGGTGCACAGGCTGGAGGGTGCCGTGGGCGCTGCTGTGGACCCCGCTGGCTGCTGTGAATGTCCAGGATGTCCTATCAGAGTCTGACTCAGCAGCTTGGAACCACAAGAGCTTCCGGCCCGTGTTCCCGCGCTCTGTTCCCCTGGAGCCTGACAGCTTTGGGACACGTTGAGTGAAGGAGTTGATGCTGGGCAGTGATTACCGTGAGCCCGCATGAAGTGGGATGTGGATATCCGTGAGCGTCTGAAGAGTCTAGAAAGCTCTCTGTGCCATCCGATGGCGTAGGTGGTGGAGACGGGTGGGAAGGAGAGGAGGGAACCCCGGATGACGCATCCCGGGGCCCAGTGACGCGGGTCACCTGGGGACAATGGGTCCTTGCCCTTGTCCAATGCAGCCGCGGACCCCCACCTCCCTTTGGAAGAATAGAAGCCCCTGGAGAGGAGACAACTGCTGGGGTCCTGAGTGTCGTGTTGGACGGAGGCTGGAGGAGGGAAGCGAGAACAGCAGCGAGGATGACAGGCCAGGTGCCCAGCTCTGTGGGCAGGCAGCGGGGAGGGGCCAGCAGCTGGGGTTTCCTCTCTTCCATGACCTATCCCTGGGAACACCCCCCAACCCTTTTCACACATGGGAAACAGACTCAGAGAACAAGACTTGGTCCCGTTCAGGGCCCTGTGTCCCGTGTCCCAGTGGCCACCCGAGCCCGGCCCATAGGCGAGCCTGCCACACCCCAGCTTGACGACGTTTGTTTGGGTTCACTGCTGGGTTAGCCTGGAAGGAACAGGAGCCTGGGCAGCCCCCGACCCTGTGGAGCCAACAGCTGGACAGCCAGGATGGGACGTGGGAGCTGCCCCTAGCCCTGCAGGCTACGGCTGTCCTCGGACCTCCTGAGGTAGGCAACGTGGGCATCTGACCTCCCCCCCCGGGGAGGGGAGGCACTGTCTCTGGCTGGCGCAGGATGCCTGGCCTTTGGTCACACCCACCCGGGTGAGGACAGGCGAGGCAGCCAAGGGCAGGGGCTGCTGCCTGGACTCCCCGCAGCTGCCGTCCTCCAGCCACACCCGCACCCCCATGCTGCGTGTTCAGGAAGGTGATTCTGTAGACATGTCACCCTCTGGGGCCTGGCCACACGCACACTCCCACAGCCCGCAGCCTGTCCACCCCTTCGCCGTGGGCATCCTTCTCCCCTGGGGCCTTGGCCACAAGGGGTGGGCGTCTATGCTTCAGTGCAGAAGTGGATGGTGAACCCGGGGCGGGGGCCTGACCCCAACCTGAAGCTCAGATCCCTGCTGACTGGTGTCCAGGAGCTGCTGAGTTTGGCGGAGTGTCCTGGGCAGCAGCCACGGTGGCCCACGATCTCCAGCCGGTTCCCTGACGTGTCCCAGCCTCCCATGTCCCAGGCCAGGACCCCAGCAGAGCCCTCTGCCATCCCCTCGTCCCCAGCTCTCCCTGGCCAGGTCATCCTCCAGCCAGGGTGGGCAGGGGGGGGAAATGCAGAAGCCCGCAGAGACCCTTGTGCAGGTGGGGTGTCCCCAGTGAACAGCCCGCCCGGCCCCAGGGCCTAGGGGGGTCCAGTAGGCATCGGGGAGGAGAGAGCATTCCTGAACCCCTCCACGTGCCAGGTGGTGTGGGCTTTCCACGCGGGGTTTCATGTTCGGTCCAGCCTGACCTGTCCTTACTCCTGACTTCCCGGGACGTGGCCGCACTTGTCCTAGGCCGAGCCCCGGGGAGAGCGTGGCAGCCCCTCCTCACGGCTGGGCCTCCTGTCTTCCCCCCACCGCCCCGTCCTTCCTCTGCCCGTGCCCGGCGCCTCGCGGGTGTCCTTCTGCCGGTGACGGCACTGCTGCCGCTCGTGGCAGCTGGCGAGGGGCCAGGCACCCACCCACGTCCCTCCGTTGCCCTTCTCCTGACTCCTCTCACCCTCCAACCGCCCCGCTCTGCTGTGAGTCACCCACAGCCAGGGAGCAGGTGGCGGCTGGGAAGGCGGCCGTCACTGGGGGGCTGTGAGGGAGGCCACCAGCCTCGGGGGCTCTGAGCTCCTCTGGGTGCCTGTTTCTCGACCCTGCGGTGCGCCCCACCCTGCAGGGTGCAGCAGGGCCCACGGACATCCTCTCCCACCTCCAAGGGTGGCATCTCCCGCCCTGCCCTCAGCTGCTACCTCTTCATTCTTGACTCAGCTCCGGCTGCCCCCACCTGGGGGTCCCTGCCTGGGAGGACTCGCCCTGTTGATGAGTTAGTTTGTGGCGGGGAAGAACCGGTTTGAGTCTCTCTGCCATTCCACGGGGAGTTATTGAAGTCAAAGTTAACGCTTAGAGTGGGTGGACAGCGCCCCCCTGTGGTCACGTGTGGCAGCGCCTGTCTCTTCCTGTCCCTTGGGGTCCCCTGACCCATCCCCTTCGCAGCGGTGGGTGCCAGCCAGGGCACAGTGACAACCCCAAGCGGGCCCCTCCCCGCCTCCTGGGGGCTCCTGGGGTCTGGGAGCTGCCATCCTGTGTGGGGTGTGCACCCAGCGTGAGGCGTGCAGGGCTGCACGGGGCCACCTCCTTTCCCGGGTCACCCGGCGCCACACCTCGGGGACCCCCAGAGTGCAGGGTGGGCCTGCACAGAGATCAAGGCAGAATCACCCAGAAGCTTCCAGGTCCCGCGTTGCTGGGGCACGGGCCACAGAGCTGAGGGTCTGGAGCCTCAGGGGCTGCGACAGGAGCTCAGGCGGGTGACAGCTGGTGATGGCAGGTCCAGTGTCGCTGGTGTCTTTGAGTAAAGTGCTTTTTGTTTTGTTTGATAAGCGCTTTTATAGAGTATAAGTGAATGCCGTGTTTTATCGATGGGGTGTTTCTCTGCTAGGAGAAATAAGTAGCTTGTTTCTGCCTCTGCCGGCCCCCTCGCGGGAGCAAGTGTAAGTGTCGCGTGCACGTCAGGTTGCCCCAGACGCAAGACGGTCGCTTTTTGGCTACAGGCCCACAGGCATTTAGGCTGGTCTCCATGTGGGGTGTGGATCTGTCAGGCACCCGAGCATTTAAGAGATGGCTGAACTCAGGGGTTCCCTAGAGCTTCACATCAGAGGGGGTGTGAGAACCGAGTCTGTGCCCGCATGAATGGCACGCTCCTCCAAAGCCCCACTCCGGCGCCCCACCCTTGAGTCTCCTTCAGGCAGCACCAGCCCCCGCACCCCGACTCCGCTGTCCTCAGGGATCACAACACTGCTGCACCTGCTCCTTGGGACCCAGGACCAGTGTCCCATGGGTCCCCGGGACACAGTCAGTGCTGGCCTTGGGTCTGTGGCGGGGAGGAGGGCGGAGAGGTCTCGCCTTGACAGGGTGGGGTTCTGGAGGCTGGCGGGGAGCTTAGCTTGTGCCCTCATTCCCTGGCTCCCCATTTTTCCATGTCCTATTTCAGAGGTCGCCCTCAGACCCCAGAGACAGGGCACGTGAGGGGTGATGCAGGGACCGACCCTGGAAAGGGGGCCCAACGCCCTCTGGGGACAGGATGCACGGGGGTGTCAGTGGGGTGGGTGGGTTCTCGGGGCTCACTCGTCCTTGCGTTCAAAACTGCACAGGTGTGGCTCACGTTCCGAGACACGTCCCAATGTTCCGTAACAAAACGCCAGCCGACGTGGTAGCAGGGCCACGAGCAACAGGTGCCTGGGCCTCAGGGCAGCTCCGGGCACCCGGACCCTCAGGGCACCAGGCCACAGCCCTGGGAGGGCCCTTTCGAGCCTCTTGGCACCGTGGCCTCCACAGCTCTGGCAGGTGCCTGGTTGACCCCTCCTGGGGTCACCCGCTGCCTGCCCATCACTGCGGTGGGCAGGGCAGGGTCTGGCTGCGCAGGAGGACTCTTGGGACCTCCCTCAGGAGGGGGTACTGGGCTGGGGTACCCGGGGTGCTGATGGGTCCTGGGTGGGATGGGCAGCCTTTTGACTGCCTTCTCTCCACGGGCCTGCTTGGTGGTCACTGCCGTGGTCTTCTGAGTCCAGGCAGGTCCCTGG
Source organism: Delphinus delphis (assembly GCF_949987515.2). NCBI lineage: Eukaryota > Metazoa > Chordata > Mammalia > Artiodactyla > Delphinidae > Delphinus > Delphinus delphis. The sequence continues at coordinate 11,085,266 of NC_082691.1, forward strand.
GGCCAGGGCCCCGGAAAGGAGGGAGGCTGGCAGGGATGAGTAGGTGCGGCAGTTCTGAGAGGTCACAGGGCTTGCCCGGGGTTGCTGGCCGGTCCCACGTCCTGCTGTCCGCTGGGGGACGGCGGTGGGGTGGAGGTGTCCTCCCAGGTTCCCACTGGTGGTTTAGAGCCAAGACACACTTCCTGCCAACCAGACTGGGTTAAATTAAACCCACCATGTCTATGGTGGGTTTTACGATGTTCATTTGGACATTCAGAAATGATGCCTCAACTTTGTAGAAAGAAAATCATAGGATGCAGGCAGAGTTAGGATGCTGGATTCTTCCTCACATGGCCACTTGTTGGGCCCGTGATGGGCCTCCTGGGCCGGAGAGGGACAGCCTCCTCCTCCAGCCCCTTCTTGTGGCTTCTGGTTCCCATCTGAGATCATGGAATATCAGCTTAGATTTTTAATTCCAGGGCAAATGTTACCATAGTGGGTTTTATGGCACACCCTCATCATATTTAACTAGTGGCTTTGTGCTCCCTGGAGACAGGATCAAACTTCTAAAAAAACCCAATATTTTTCCCTATGATAAAAGTAACACAAGATTGTTGTCCAAGTTGGGGAAAAAATATAAAGAATAAAAATTACCCGTAATTCTGCCACCCAGAGTGAAGCAATTACTATCTTGATGTGATGTACACACTTGGACTCCTACCAGCTCGGACCACGTGTTGTGATGCAGAGTTTCAGAGCTGCTCTCTGGCTGAGTGCTGCTGGGCCCAATATGGAAAGGGGACAGCCGGGAGTGTCAGTGACCTGCGTGGCCGTGGGGTGGACACCAGCACCTGGGCTGGGCAGCCTGGTGTCTCTTCTTTTTTTTTTTTTTTTAACATCTTTATTGGAGTAGAATTGCTTTACAATGGTGTGTTAGTTTCTGCTTTATAACAAAGCGAATCAGCTATACGTATACATATATCCCCATATCCCCTCCCTATCCTACCCCTCTAGGTGGTCACAAAGCACAGAGCTGATCTCCCTGTGCCGTGCGGCAGCTTCCCACTAGCTAGCTATTTCACATTTGGTAGTGTGTATATGTCCGTGCCACTCTCTCACTTTGTCCCAGCTTCTCCTTCCCCCTCCCCGTGTCCTCAAGTCCATTCTCTACATCTGCATCTTTATTCCTGTCCTGCCCCTAGGTTCATCGGAAACTTTTTTTTTTTTAGTATGTGTTATACTAAAATATATATATGTGTTAGCTTACGGTATTTATTTTTCTCTTTCTGACTTACTTCACTCTGTATGACAGACTCTAGGTCCATCCACCTCACTACAAATAGTTCAATTTCGTTTCTTTTTATGGCTGAGTAATGGTGTCTCTTCTCGACCCCAAACAAATAATTTATCCCCCCGAACATGCCTCGGAGTAGGTCCGGATTTTTTGGATGAGGCTCTCTGACCTTGGTGACAAGATTCAGTAAAAACATATAGTTGTTTGTTATCTGCTTTCCAAAGATGGAGTCCCACATGGATTTTTCTCCCGCTTTTTATCTATGACTGCAGTCAGGCAGTTTTTCCACAGAAAACTACCCCTGCTCCCACCGCCTCATAGCCTCCTGTCTCTCTCTGACCTCAGCCTTCCTCTGGCCCCATCTGCATGAGGGTAAGCTGCTCAGGTGCCGTCCGCATCAGGAGGAATCTGCTGTGACATTATGGGGACAGGAACAAAATTGGAACGTAGACTGTGGGTTAGATTGAGTATCGTATCTGCACTGGATTTAGTGAGTGGGGTAACTGCCCTGAGATTATGTAAGAGACCGTCCTTGTTCTTATGAAACACACCGAGTGTTACCTGGTAGAAGGACACCGAATGCGGGGCTTACTTTCACATGCTTCAGAGGAGCTAAGTGTATGTATAGGAAGGACAGAGATACAGAAGTGCGGTCCAATAGTACTTTGTACTATTCTTGCAACTTTAAGTTTGAAAAATGTTCAGAATGATAAGTGTAAAAAGAAACACTGTGAAAGAACAAAGCAACCCACAAACCCACAACCGTGCACATCCAGCCCTTGTAATTCCACCCTGCGGGCGAGCAGTGGTCCTGGATGTTGCGAGAACCATTCCCCTGCTCTTCTCTAGAGTGGGCCTCACATCTGTGGAAAGCCATCCGCCCCCCACCTGGTTATGCTGACTGTTGCCTGTTTTGGAGCTTCATACAGATGGAAAAGTGAAAGCCACCCCGCTTGTGTTCTTTTGCGGCCACTTTCCACTTATCCCTCCTAATGGTGACTCTTGGGCTGCATCTCGCCTGCTGATGCTGTAGCTGCCCCGCCCACCCTCCCACCCCCCCGCCCCCCGCAGGATGGGCCACAAGAGTGCTTGCTGCGTTGGATGTGGAGGTGAAGGTGTGAGGGAGGGAGCAAGGGAGGGTGCGAGGGTCTGTCCCGAACGCCCGGCCCCTGCCCTGCGGTTCTGCCAGAGCCCTCCCAGGGCCAAGGGGCCTGGCAAGACAGATGGGAGCCGGATGGGCAGCTCAGGGAGGTGTTACCATCTCCGGGAGGCTTGAGTGCTCATCCTGAGAGGAGGGAGAGCCAGCTGGATGCCCCAGGTGTTCCCAGAGAGATTCCTGTCTGCAGGCATGACTTTCCCGTTCAGGAGAGGCACATGTGTGTTTCCAGGTATGTCCGTGTTCAGGACTGTCCTGATTCTCCCAGCCTCTGTCACATGGCCCAGGGAGAGCTGACCACACACTAGCCAGCGGGCTCCCTTCCTGCAGGAGGACCTGTTGGTGGCTGGGTCCTTTCCCCCCAGGCAGAGGCAGGGATGGGCTGGCAGGTCTGAGGAGCCCTGCCGAGTGGCTTTACTGCTTCTGAGGACATTCTGTAATTAGCACATTGTGTCCCGCTAGTGAGGGCTGTCAGGCGTTCCCTGGTGAATCAGGCGGTCCTGTGGTCTTGTCTGGTGTATTAATGTCCTCCCCAGGCCCCTGTAGTGAAGGGCTCAGTGCAAGCAGTGGCGGGGTGGGGGGGTCCCAGGCCCCGAGCACCCCCTCCCCAGTCACTTTCCGCCCTGGAGCAGCTGCCATCCTGAATCCCCACCTTTCTTCACTGTCCGGCCACCCGTGTGCCCGGTGCCGTGCGTGTCGGCCTCCATGTGAACGACGCGCGGTTTGGGTCCTCCTCCGTGAGTGGCTTTTTCCACTTGGCCTCACGTTGGGAGGTTGGGGTGATGTGCACACGTTGATGGGTATATTCTGTTGTGTGATTTATTTCTGCCTTCTCCTCTCAGTGGAAATGTGTTTTTTTTAGTTTTTTACTGTGACAATCTCCATCAGCTTTTAAAATCCTCCTGGCACCTCTGTTTGAAAGATAAAATTTCTGGCTGATAAGTTGCTTGGTCCTTGTGGGGGGGTGGCCTCTGGAACTGAGGTCCTGTGCCTCTTGGGGATGGGTGCAGGGACACAGGGCTGGAGGGGGGAAGGGACCAGCAACAGTCTTACCCGGGGTGACTTCTCTCTGAGGCTTTGACTCTCCTTCCTGCTGACGTTGCAATGAACACCAGGGCCCGTCAAAATTCAGGCCTGTGTTTTGTAGGTTTGTGCGTAGGGGTGGGGGTCAGGTCGAGCATCCTTTGCCCAGATGTCCAGCCAGAGGCCGGCCCAGGCCCATGCTGACCCGCAGCGCTGGTTGGACGCCCCCAGCGGGCCGACAGCCCTGCTCTGCCAGCCCCTCAGCCGCTTCTGAAGAGCAAATTAGGCCTCAGCAGAAAGCTCTGCAGAGTCTGGAATTAGGACAAATTAGTGAAGATTGAATTGGTGCTGTCCGTTCTGTTGCTGAGAGATGGCATTTTCTCTTCCTGAATCACCTGGGGAAACTTTTGGCCCCGAGTGAGCACCGCTCCCATCTCCCATGGGCCTCTCACCCCAGGCACTGGGCAGCCTCTTCCAGCTCAACACTGCCAGCCAGGGATCGGGATGGGGGTGGGGGGCACAACGTGACGTGTCCCCTGGGCAGGCAGCGGTCACCCGGGTGGGCACTGAGGGAGGTGGTGGCTAGGTCCTCCTGGCCGTGAGTCTCGTGGTTGGCAGTCTGTCCAGCATGCAGTCGAGGGGCACAGGGTGTCACTGGCTGCAGGGCCACAAGGTGATACCGTGTCCCTTTTTGTCCCCAGATCACCAGAAGCTGGAGAGAGAGGCTCGAATCTGCCGTCTTCTGAAGCATTCCAACATCGGTGAGTAGCCCTCGGGGTAGGGGTCCCAGCTCTCCCATACAGCCAGCAGGAGGACCCCAAAGGCGTCCGTCCCTTTCCTTCTCCATTGAAGTATCCCACCCTCAGGCCCCTGGAAACATCTCCTCCTGACCCGGAGGGATTCCTGCAGGAACTTTGGGGCAACCCTCTGGGGGAGGTCAAGGCTGGACTCCTCCTGGACGGGTCCCTGCCCACCACTCTGTAAGTCTGATCCATGATTCTGGTGAAAACACACAGGGGCCTCACGTTCCATGGCTTCAGAAAAGCCACAAGACGACCTGATACAGAGAAAAAAGTTTGGAAACCGAAGACCACATGAGGCACAGCCCCAGCCTGAGGTCTGAGGCCTGAGGCCTGAGGCCTGAGGTCTGAGGTCTGATTCTGGAGAACCTCTGCCGTCCCCCCAGCCCGGGGCCCCTGGAACTGCCATCTGGGGCGGGGATCAGCTGCCCCTTGGGGGCACGTGGAGCCCCAGGAGCCCAGGTCTTGGCCTCAGGGAGTGTGGGTGCCCTGCCCACGGTAGGCCCCTTCCTTCTGAAACCCCAGACTGAGTAGGGACTCAGTCCAGACACAAGCGTAGGAGCTGCTGGGACCCCAGACCCCGGAAGCTGGTGCAGATCTCCCGGGGCCTGTCAGCCTCCGCCTGCCCGCCTCAGCCGTGAGCGGCCCCTGTCCGCGCGGCACAGCTGCCTGTCCTTCTGCACCTCTGGTCCCTTTAGGGACTCCTGAGGAACCCAGGACCCAGCCCTTGACCACACCGGGAAGCAGCCGGGTGGCACGGGGGGAGGGCGGGCCCACGTTCTCAGAGGCACCCAGGGAGCTCATCAGGGAGGATTCCTGGGCACTCTTGCCCGTGCGCTGACTCAGTTGTGCTGGGATGGCGCCCAGGACTCTGTCTAAAAGGGACGCCAGGCTGTGCTCAGCAGTCATGTCTGTGCCACTCCCAGGGCAGGGCCTCGGCCGCGGGGCCAGGAGGGCCGCAGTGGGGCTTGGGGTCCTCGGAGCTGGTTGTGGGAGCTGCTGCCTCCCTGGCTGTGGCCCCTCCAGGCCGCTGGCTCTTCTGCAGCTGGCCCAGCCCGGGCGCAAAGCAGATCTCCCGTTTCTGGGGGGGTCCCTTGGTGTCGGCCCCAGGGCTGCTGCCGCCCCTTGTGCCTGGGCCCACGGACTCTCAAGGCTGAGACTGTTGGAACCACGGTGCACAGATTCCCGACCTGCCCCCGGGAAAGCCTGGCTCGGAGGCCTAGAGAGGGCCCAGGAATCGGAATCTGAGCCAGCCTGATGGGTGATTCTGAGGTGGGAGTCCACAGGGACCCCAGCCCCCTCTTCACTGGGCTGGGGTTCGTTTGGCAAAAGGGCTGTTGCCCCTCTGCCCGTCCAGGTCCAGGCGCCCGAGGACCCTCTCTCTTGGTGCTCCTGGCTGGTGCCACCGCACCGCCAGCTCTACCCACACCCCTTCCCATGCCAGCTCCCTCCCCTGTGTCCGCTGAGCGCCCATCAAGTGTGGGTCCCCCATTCTGAGTGATTTTCAGGAATCCTCTTACTAGAGAGAAGACCCAGGTGTTCTTGGGTTGGTGTTCGGGGCCAATTCTTCAACAAGAAGCCCCCCTGCCCTGCCTGCATACCCCGTGTGGCTCTGGGTACGTTCCGAGTGGTCCCTGGAGTCCGCCTAGGGGGCTTATTCTAGAACACAGGGGAGGCAGAGCTGAGATTGTGGGGTTCAGCTGAACATTCTCTGTAGACTCAGGAGGGGCTCTCTGAGGAGTGAGTAGTGGGGGAGACTTTTGGGGGAGGTGAGGGGAGCCCCTTGCTCCGTGGCCTGTGTCTACCCAGCCCCATCTCTGAACAGAAGTGTTCCCAGCCCCTCACCCCCGGGAGAGGAAGCAGGACCACGTTCAGTTAGAGGCGGGGTAGGGGCTCTGGGAGGGGCTCCCCTTCCTGTCCTGGCTCACTCAGGAAGCATTTGTGCTTAGGGCGTGGGCAGGGGAGGAGCTTCAGTTTGCCCATCTGGAAAGTGGAGATGCTGCTACCTTACTCACAGGGACCCCCCTGAGAGGACCCGAGAGGGTTCCCCTGGCGAGCTGGGCGTGAGCTGTGAAAGCCCTCCTTTCCGAGGCAGTGTGCTGAGGTTCAGAGCTCAGAGATCTGGACTCGGGCCCCACCTTTCCCCTCAAAAGCCACAGCAGCCACTGAACTGCTTTGAGGCACAGTCTCCTTGTTTGTGGACTAGGCGTGTTTCACAAGTGTGTCAGCCGTCCAGGCTTGGCAACTAAGTACCCCAAACGCAACCAACAAGCGTTGATTCTCTCTGTTTCTGTGGATTCAAGAGCAGTTCAGCTGGGTGATTGCGGCGGCCACCTAATTTGTGGGATCGGTGCAAAATGAAAATGTGGGGACTTTTTTCAAAAATTATTATGAATTTCAAAACAGCAACAGCAGGGCAGGGCCCTCTTGAGCCTGGGGCCTGGGGCAGCTACACAGGTGGCTTGGCCATAAGCTGGCCCTGCCCAGGGCTCCAGAGACAGAGACAGAGACAGACAGAAAGAAAAAGAGAGACAGAGAGAGGCCGAGACAGAGATTGAGACAGACAGACAGAGACAGACAGACAGACAGAGATGGAGAGGGAAGGAGAACAAGGAGCACAGTGCCTTTTCTTCCCCAAATTGTGGTAAAACATACGTAACAATATTTATCAGTTTAACTGTTTTTAAGTGTACAGTTCAGTGGTATTAAGTACATTCACAATGTTGTGTAACCATCGCCCTCATCTGTACTCAAAACTTTTTCATCACCCCCAGGGGAAACTCTGCATTCATTAAACACTACCCCGCCCCCACTGCTCCCAGCACCTGGCACCCACCATTCTACTTTCTGTCTCTATGAATTTGACACCCTGGGAACCTCATCGATGTGGGGACCATACAGCATTTGTCTTTTGGGAACGGGCTTATTTCACTGAGCCTAATGTCCTCAAGGGTCATCCGTGTTGTAGCAGGTGTCAGAATTTCCTTCCTTTTTAAGGCTGAATAATATTCCACTGTATGTGTATTCCACATTGTGTTTATCTCTTCATCCATCAATGGAACTTGGCCTGTTAGCTATCGTGACTAATGCCGCCATGAACATGGGTGTCCAAGTCTCTGCTTTCAGTCCTTTGCGGGTATACCTCGCAGTGGATTCTTGGACCATATGGCGGTTCTGTGTTTAATTTTTGAAGTTATGATCCAGTCTGGGAGGGGTCAGGCTGTCACCCTGCCTTATTCTGTTTGTTTGGTGGAGGAGCCAAGCTCCCCTCTTAAAGGAGGCCCAGCAGAGGGTGTGAGTGCTTCTCCCCATCAGCACGACGGCAGTGGGGGCTGCTGGTTGGGCTGTAGCATTAGGAGCTGGTACCCGGAGTCAGGCCCCCGGGTAGAAGTTCCCCTCCCAGGGGCTTTAGTTTCTGTTCAGAGACCAGGGGACACCTGGGCAGAGGAGACAGGTGTGGGCCGGCCTTGGCAGTGTGGGCCCGTCCCGGGAAGCAGGCCCGGGCGTCTGGGGACGGGCATGACCCGCAAGGGCCCTGCTGTGGGCCATGCCCTCCACAGACACGTCTGCGCTGTACTCGACTGTCCATGAGGTTGGCTCCCTCCACCCGGGGCCTCAGGAATCCCCTCGTCAGCGCATGTTTACGGACACCTACCCCGTGCCAACGGGAGACTCGGCCGAGGGCAAGGCTACCTCCACCCTCACCTCACTGGTGGGCTGTAGCCACCTCACGAGGTTGCTGCTCAGCACGTGAGGGTGTCCCAGACTTCCCACGCTGCCCCCAGGGACTGTGGGTGACAGAGATTAAGCAGTGCCCGTGGCAGGCAGAATCTTCCACAGCCTTGTTAGAATGGGTCCCATCGGGCAGTGAGCAGAGCCCGTCAGCCTTGACTCAGAAGGCAGCCCCCAGCCGACCTCCAGCCTCCCTTCAGCCTCCCTCAGCCTCCCTCAGCCTCCTTCCAGCCTCCCCTCAGCCTCCCTCAGCCTCTCTCCAGCCTTCCCTCAGCCTCCTTCCAGTCTCCCCTCAGCCTCCTTCCAGCCTCCCTCAGCCTCTCTCCAGCCTCCCCTCAGCCTCCCTCAGCCTCCTTCCAGCCTCCCCTCAGCCTCCCTCAGCCTACTTCCAGCCTCCCCTCAGCCTCCCTCAGCCTCCTTCCAGCCTCCTTCCAGGCTCCCCTCAGCCTCCCTCAGCCTCCTTCCAGCCTCCCTCAGCCTCTCTCCAGCCTCCCCTCAGCCTCCCTCAGCCTCCCCTCAGCCTCCCTCAGCCTCCTTCCAGCCTCCCCTCAGCCTCCCTTTAGCCTCTCTCTGGCTTCCCCCCAGCTTCCCCTTAGTCCCCCGTCAGCCTCCTCTCTGCACGCTGACCCTTTCTCTCCTGGGCCCGGCTCATTGGTGGCAAATTCCCAGCTCCTGGTTTCTGGGGCTGGAACTGCCTTCCCTTGCAGGATGGTCCAGCCAGGAGCTGGGCGGGTGGGCACCACGGGGGACAATGGCCCTGCAAGGACTTCCTGCTGAGATGAGGAGGCCAGTGCAGGAGGGGAAGGTGAAAGGTTTCCAGTCTCCAAACGCTCAGGGCCCATGCTGTCACTCCTCAGCTCTTCCTTCCCAAAGCCCATCATATGATAGGTCGCAGGGCCCTGCCCTCCCTCACAGCACAAGGGACCAGGGAGGGGTTCAGGGACAGCTTTGGAAGGGCAGAAGGACCCCCCACCGAGAGGCCCCTGGCCTGGGACTCGGGGTCCTGTCCCTGGAGGAGCTGCGGCCCCAGCAGCAGGAGGCGCATCCTTGGGCTCCCCCGACCCCCTCGTCCCCGTGACCCAGTGCTCCCAGGCCAGACTCTTTCAGGTATTACTGGGACTTCATCTGCCGCCTCTGTATGCCACCCGCAGTGTTATTTACTTACTGTTATTTAAGTAAAATAGATTCTATGACAATTCCTTTCCTGACTTAGTACTGCCTGTGAAATCACGGGTCTGATGTGCTAGGTAGGTTTTCTTCTAAACCATTAAAGTAACGCATAACTATTTTTTAAATGTTAAAACTGTTTAACTAAAAAAAGTGTCTATGCCCACGTGGCCTTGACTCCCATGCAGAACCCCCAGTGTCTCCCAGGGCGAGGCCCAGGGCCCTGCCAGCAGGACCTGGGAACCTGAGCCCCTCTCACCTGCTCGGGGGGCGGGGTGGCCTCCACCAGGAGGAAGGCCCAGCAGCACCCCAGACTTATGGACCCCTGAGGCTCCCCTGGGGAAGGGGGATTCCTCTGCATGGGAGGAGAGAAAGGCCCCACGGTGGGGGGGGGGGTTCCTCTGGGTCGCTGTCTGCAGGGCTGGCGGGGTGGTGGAGGGTGGACCTCTCCCCTCCATGCCGCCCCTCCACCCCAGGCCTTTCTTTGCTTGGAGTTCCAGGGGAGGCTGCTCGGAGGGGCCGATGTGCTGGGCCCCCCGCAGAAAGGAGTCAGCAGGGGGAGGGCTTTTGGTCCCTCAGGGATTTTGCAAGAGGGGCCTCGAGGAGGTCGCAGTGAGCCGGGGGTCTGCTGTGTGTTAGGGAGTTGCAGACCCGCCCGGATGGAGTCGGGGTCCGGGCGCACCTGGGTGGGGTGAGGCTGGACGCCGGGCCCTTGAGCAGAGATCACAGTGAGCGATGGGAGGGGGGGATGGTGAGAGAAGCAGATGTGTGAGCCGAGGCGCCCCTGGAGCCACCCATGCCCCTTCTCCTTGGCGACCAGATGCCCTGACTGCTTGCGTCAGGGGCCTGCCCCCCGGGCGCCAGGCCGTGGCCAAGGTCACATTGGGGTTCCTGGTGTGAGGACGCTGCTGGCGGGGCCCTTGGGAAGCCCGGAGTTGGGAGAGGGGGGATGCTGGCCGCGAAGCTGGGAGCTAGGGCAGCTTCGAGGGCGTGAGTGAGGGGCTGTGGGCCCCGGGAGAAGCTCTGCTCTTCACCCTTTTGGTGCTGGTGGCCCCATCCCTCGTGGTGGTGGGGAGTGAGGCCTAAGGAGCTGAGGGGCGGAGCGGGCCGAGGCTGGCGGAGCAGCAGCTCGGTGGGGGCTCCGAGCCCCCGTCCACACTACTGCTTTGGCCTTGTGTGAGCTGTGTGACCCTCAGCCAGTAACTTACCCTCTCTGTGCACCTGTAACTTCTCGGGATGAGCACACTGCGGGCTCCTGACACAGGAGGCAGGATCCGTCACGTGGGGGGCAGTGTCCAAATGAGCCGTTCCTAGAAATACCTGCTGTTGAGTGCCGGGCGCGTCTTCACCTCGAGGAAAAGGAGGCACCGGGCTTGTGTTCTTTGTGCTGACATCCACTTCGCTGTTCACTCATTCATTCATTCCCTCATTCATTCATTCATCAACTCCTAACCAGCACGGCTCTGGCCGGGCCCTTGTTCCAGGCTCAGGGAGTGAAGAAAACGCACTAAAGCAGAGAGCGCGTGCGTGGCCTGGCACCATCCTACCGACCATGCCGCTTCTGGAATGGGAGCTCAGGGTCTGACCTTTGGAAGTGATGCCGCACGGGGCCCTGGGCAGGTGGTCCTCCGCCCGGGGGTCCCTGCCTCCTCAGCCTGGCCCGAGAGGCTGGCAATGGCGCCCTCCGCACTCCTCTCCCATGAAGCCCCTGGACGGCTCCTTTCCAGACCTGGTGGTGTGGGCCTTCGTCCCTGCACCGCTAGCCCTATCCCTGCTGCGTCTGGGAGCAGGGGACCCGGCGGGGGCTGAGAAGGGTCAGGGTCTCCCTCCGGCAGAGGAAAGGAAAGGCAAGACCACACCCCTGAGGCCCTTGGATACTGGCCTGGGGCCGGCCGGCCTGCAGGGCCCACGCTCACCCCTCGGGCTCTGCCTGCAGCATCCCCCGGGCCCTGCCCAGCCCGGGCTGTGGGAAGCCCCAGGCCTCGGCCCTCCTCCTTGGAGCGCTTGTGCTACTGGCCATGGGACTGGACGGGTCGGAGGCAGGCTGGGAGGCGTGGGTAGGCCCCGGGCTGCTTCCCACGCTCACAGCCTCTCCCATCCCCACAGTGCGTCTCCACGACAGCATCTCTGAGGAAGGCTTCCACTACCTGGTCTTCGATCTGTAAGTGCCGGAGCCTAGGGACTTGTGCTCTCATCTGCTCCCAGCATTGGGCCGGGCTGGGACCCTTGGTCTCCCCAGCCCCTGCGGGCAGTCCTCCGCCTCCCGGGTAGCCTCGCCCCCAGCCGCGTGGGCCAGCCTCCCTCGGCTCTGCTCTTAGCCTGTTGGCTTTGCGCTGGCTGGCGCACGGAGTCCCAGGGGGATGGGGCTGCCCGGCTGGTCCCCTCCCCCACACAGAAGGGCCTCCTGGAGGCTGGGGCGGAGGGGAGGGAGGGAGGGGAGGACCCCCGGAGGAACGGGCCCTCGGTCTTCCTTCCCCTTCCTTCCCCTGGCTGGGGCCCACCGGCTGGCGTGAGCATTTGCGTGTGTGCATGTGTGTGCAAGAGTGCCTCTGGGTTTATGATTGCGTGGATGCATTTGTGTATGTTGATGAATGGGCACGTGTGTGTGTGATTTGTGGGGGCGTGTACGTGTGTACACATGTGCACGTGATTTGTGGAAGGGTGTGCACAAGAGTGCCTGTGTGTTATGAGTGCATGTGTGCGTGTGTGTTTATGAGTGTGCACGTGTGTTTCAGTGTGTGCACGTATGTGTGATTACACGAACACGTGTGTGGTTTGTGTGTGTGTGAGAACATGTGTATGAGTTGGGGTGTGGACATGCACATGTGTGTGTGCATGTCCATGGGTGCATGTGTGCACACATGTGGCTTGTGGGTGTGCATGTGCACCCACATGTGCGTGTCTGTGTACACGCGCATGTGGTTTATGGGGTGTGCGCATGCATGTGTGTACACATGTACACGTGACTTGTGGGAGTGGATACACATGGGTATGTTGTGCATGTGTGTGCACGCATGCATGCGTGTGTGGCGCTAAGTGAGAGCGTCTGGGGCCTCTGCTGCCGCTCACTTCCTGCTGGATTTAGAAGCGGTGATCTCATCCCCTCACTTCCCGACAGCTCCGGCTGAGTGCTGCTATATTTAGCTGTCCGTGAGTCAGCACAGCTCGGGACCCTGGGGTGGGCAGGGGCTGTAGCTTTGGGGTGGCTCTGTGTGGCCTCCACGAAGCCCAGCCTGGGGTCTGTGGCCATGGGGGCAGGGCGTGTCTCCATGGGAGAGCTTCCCATCTCTCTCAAACGACAGATGCCTCGGCCGTGGGGGCGTGGAGGCCTGAACCCCTGGCCCACGCGGGGTCCTTTGGCCAGGAGAGGCCTGCAGGGGCTGGGCCACCTCTCGGTCCCCCTGTGTCCCACAAGACACCACTTCAAGTCTCCAGCCGGGTGACCAGGGCCGACCTGTGACACAGCTGCCGCTGCTGGGCGGAGGCTGTGCCCTGAAACGTCTGTCGCCTGGCCCCTGTGGAGGTGGCAAGCTTGCTGTCACCCCCGTGGGCCCCCAGACCCACCCAGTTCCACCAGCCTCTTTTCCAGGAAATACAGAGGCCCCCGGGCTGGAGGGTGGCCATGTACGGGCCCCTGGTGGCCGACAGGTGGGTGGGTATGTGTGATTCAGGAGTGGACAAGATGGGAGAGAATGGTGTGCGCGTGCGTGTGTGTGTACGTGTGTGCACACTCGTGCATGTGAGTGCGTGCACGTGTGTGAGAGGGTCTTGAATCTGCTGCTCCACACAACAGGCAGGTGTGGGGAGAGGCTCTGAGCAGAGCTGGAGAGAGGAAACTGGCTGGTGTTTTTGGAGAGGGTGACGAGGAGGGGGGACCTGGGCCTCGCACATCCTCCCCCCAAACCTCTGTGGCCCCCAGGCCTGTTGAAACTCCCACTCTGCAGCATCCAGGACAGCCCTAGGCCTCAGGCAGCTGTTTGGGGGGGCAGGGAAGGCCTGCGCGGGGGGCTGCTGAGGGAGGGGTAGGACTGGAGGCGTGGAGATGCCCCCCACCCTGCGCACAGCCCTCCTGTGCCACTCTGCATCCCCTCTGCCACTCTGTAGCCCCAGAATTGGGGAGACGTTTCTGGCCTGGGTTGGCCTCACCTTCAGGAAGCCCCAGGCCCTTTGGCAGTTTGGGGGCTCTGTGGATTTGGAGATTGACAGGTTTCCCCACTCCCCATGCCTCAGAATGTCACTCGGCTTTGGGGACCAGGCCTGGGAACAGAGGAGAGGGCTCTCCCAGGGGCTGTGGCTGCAGCCCAGAACTAGCCATGCTGTCTGGCTGGAGCCTGAGGAAAGGGAGAGCACTGGCCTCCAGACCAGGCCCTTCCCGGCCAGCTCGAGACGCCAGCCCCCTGCAGCCAACTGCCTGACCTACAGCTCTGGACCACAAGGCCCCAGATGCACAGACTGAAGCCTCCTGTGGATGCGAGGACCCAGAGGGCCTGTCCCCGGCCCCAGGTGGAGCCTCCTGCGGGGGCTCCCTGTGCCCCTGCTACAGCCCCGAGCAATACCTGTGGCCTTTCCACCTCCGCCCTATGCTTGGACTCAGGGTCTGCAGAGCCTGACCTGTGAGCTGTGTGTGCAGAGAGAGAGGCAGTGAGTCCCACTCCCTTGGGCTGGACGTAGAACCTCATCCTCCCGCTTCACACACACACGTGTGCACACAGACGCATGAGGCTCTGCTCCCTCGGGCGGTCACCTGCTCTGAGCCTGAACCTCCGCGGGTGGCAGAGGGGGACCCTAAAAGCTCCCCCAAGTCCCAGACTCGTTGGGAGCCTGACAGGATCTGAGGGCCAGCATCTAGCCTCGAGTGGGAGCACGCCAACACCCAGTGCATCCTCGTTTTTGTGTTTCTCTAACACTAAGAGGGAGCCCACCCACGCCGGGGCCAGTGTCCAGCAGGGCCCATGCCCGTGGTCGCTGAGTGCTGGGCACAAAATGGAGCCAACCCAAGCCCCAACTTCGAGAACTAATGGGAACTGAGATGCAAATGGAGAGATCACAGTGCATGAGGCCAGCGCAGCTGCAGGTGGAGAGAGGGTGTGGCTGCGGAGGGAGTGTCCCTCGGTGTCCCCACAGGACACAGGAGGGAGACTCTGGACCACACAGGGGTACAAAAGCCCTAGATGGAGACTTCCGGTGGACTCAGGGCTTGCCCGGTGGAGTGAAGGGCTTGGGCGGACCCAGGGGTGGCTCCTCCCTGCTCCCCGTGCATCCATCCCTCAGCCCTGCTTTTCACCTTGCTGTCCACGCCCACATTTCCCAGCCCAGGGGATCTAGTCATTCTGGCAAGCGACACATGGCAAGAGAGTGTGTGGACAGAGGTCCCACTCTCCTTCTGGAAGTGGGGCTTTGAACACGTCGTGCCCTCGCCCACCAGCGAGGCCAGCTCCAGGCACCGTCTCTTCTGCCGCTGTGCCCTGTGTGTGGGCCGCATCCCTGGCCTCGGGGGGTTTGACAAGGGAGAACCGGAATTAGTCACAGGGCCTGGGTAACAGTGAAGAGGCCTGGCTCAGACTCCGGGGCTGCCTGAGCGCAAACTCTGGGAAAGTCCCTGAGATCATCGAGACTCAGTTTTCTGAGCTTAAGAGTGCCAGTGTCATGGAGGGGGCGTGAAGGCTAAAATGTGAAGTACCGCCCTATGTGAGTAAGCGTTCGGTAAGCTGTCAGTCCCGGGTGACGCTGGAGAAGGGGCGGAGGCGGTGGTGGTGAGGACGGTGGGACTGATGGCTGTGGAGGTGAAGACGGCGGTGCTGCCGGCGGTGGTGACGAGCAGGTGGCGATGGAGGTGACAGGGCGACCTCTGTGTGCTTTTCCCACAGGGTCACTGGTGGGGAGCTCTTTGAGGACATCGTGGCGAGAGAGTACTACAGTGAGGCAGACGCCAGGTGGGTGCAGAGCCCTCACACCATCCTGGCCCCTCTTCTCCTGCCCGGCCTTCCCTCTCTAAGCCTGGCTCCTGCCCCTCTGGCCCACATCTGCTCTCGTGAACGTTGTCCCTGACATGGCCCAGGCCGACGGTCCACTGGGCAGAAGTGTCAGGCGGCCCGCCTGGCGGACGCCTGCCCCGTCTCCCCTGGGGTGGGTGGGAACTGGCCCACAGAGGGGCTCTCCTTGGGGTAGCTGGTGGGGGGAGAGCAGACAGAGCATGGCGGTGGGCATCCTCCTGCCCTTCCCTTGGACTTGGTCAGCCCTCATGGTGGTCGAAGGGGACCGACCTTCTCAGAGATACCATCTGCAGTGCAGCTGCTGGGAGATAGCAGGGCCCTTCCCCCCAGAAGGGCAGGCCCCCCGTGACCTGCTCTGGCCCGTGCTGTGGGCCAGATGCCACCCCGAGCCGTGACAGGTGTGTCACTCCTGACAGCGCATCTCAGCTTGGAGATGGCTGCGGGCCACCAATCCCGGCCTGCCCAGCCCGGCCCGCCCAGCTCCCAAGGACACACGCGTTTAAAAGAAAAAGAAAAGAGGCCGACAGTGGCCCTCTCTAGGCGGCGGAGTTACGGATGCTTTTAAATTTTTTAATCTTCTTCGTCTATTTTAAAATTTTTCTTTAACGAATATGTATTCCTTTTCTAATCAAGAAAATGAACGTTATTTTAACAAGTAGCTTTTTGTGACTTGCTTCTGCACCCCCAGGCAACCTTGCCCGTCGGTGACAGCCTGGGTCCCCGTGAGAATATGTGAGTGGGTCCCTGGTGTCACCCGGGCACCCACAGAGCTGGGCGGCAGGAGGCTGGGGGCCTGGCGGGCGCTGGCGTGGGGTGCTGGAGCCGGGGTGAGCTGGGGTGTCAGGGCACTGGCTGCTTTTCTGAGGCTCCTTGAGGAAGGGCTTTCATTTTGCACAGCAGCCTGGGAGCGACCCGTTCCCTCCGAGAGCAGGAAGACTCCATTTTTATTTCCTACTTACAAGAAAAGTAGAACAGAGGCACCTCCTGCTGCTCTGGGATGCTTGGGCGAGAATGTCCCAAGTATGCGTGCCTGCCTGCTGGGTGGAGCCAGAGCCCCAGACCCGGGGTCCTGACATCTGTCAGGGCAGGACAGGAGAGGAGGTCCCCAGCGGCTGCCCCCAGGTCGGGCCCCAGGGCCCGCAGCCAGGGCAGCGCTGGGGCCAGGAGGGCTGCCTTCCAGCGGTACCGGGGCGCCTCGGGGGGCGCTTGCCTTCACCGTCCTCGTCCCACCCCCACCTGGAGCGTCCTGCCAGGGCTCCTCGGTTCTCAGCACCCACCGCTGGGCACGGCCCAGGGCCTGGCAGCCTCCTGCGCTCTGTGGTTGGTGGTCTCGCTGGAGGGGGACGTGGCCCACAGCAGAGCCCCCAGTGCCCGCCTCTTCCCCATATGCCCGACGGCCACACTCCCTCCCCTGCCACGTCCCCCACGCATGCCCCGTCCCTCCAACACCTGTGTCCTCGGAGCTCCTCCCTTGCCCACTCTCACCTGCCTCCAACCTCGTCTTCTCCGATGACCGCCTCTGCCCCCGCCCCCGCTCCCCAATTCTGCAGCTCCCTCCTGCCTGCCCGGATGGCTGGCATCCTGACCTTCCTGCCTGGGCCTCCCCTATGGAGGCTTTCCTGGCGTTTGGGGCCCCACCCACAAATGCCTAGTTTCCTCTCACAGACTCCACCTTGCTCATAGCCAGGCTACCAGGGGGGCGAGAGGGAGCGAGGGACACTCTCGGGGATCCCTTCCAGCTGGCCTCACTCGTTAAACCCGCACCACAGGCTGCCCCTTTTCCCAGGAGTCCTGGACCCTGGAAGTGTGCTTTTGACCTTTGTGTCGGTGCTTAGCCTTCGGACAGGACGGCCTGAGAGTGACGTGGATGCCCACGTGGGTGGGTCTCCCACGGGCATCGTCAGGAACTGTGGCAGATGGGGTGAACGCTTTCTCCCGCCCTGAGAGGGTATTCCCCCAGGACCCCCAGTGAAAGGGGCCTGGGCTCTGCTGAGGCTGGAGCCCTAGACGCCCAGCCGTGGTGGTGGGCACCTTCCCGGCCAGCGTGCAGGCCTGGCCCCCACCAAATGCGTCAGCCACCCTTCTGGTGGCCTGCCCGGGGCCGTGCTGCTCAAAGCTGAGCGAGTGATGAATTTCCAACGTGGCACGTCTCTAGAGGAAGAGGAAGCAGGGCAGGAGTTGCTTTTCTGAACCTTTTTCTAAGCGAGAAGGCTGGAGATTCCTCTGAGGAAGAAGTGGGATCTTTATTTTGGAGTTTGTGGGGAAAAGGAGGGGTCTTTTTCAAACCTGGGAAAGCAAAAAGTTCAAAATATTTAGAGCCCACTTTTAAAAACCCTGAAAAGCAATATGGCTCATGAGGGATGCTTATGGGGGCCCGTGAGAAGGCTGGCTGTCCCAGGGAGGGGGCGAGGGGGGAGGGGAGGAGGGGGGAGGGGCACATCTGAGGTGACAGCAGAGCCCAGAACCATGAGAATAACGTCCAGGACCGGCCAGCGTCTGGAATGCCGCTTGGGAACAATTCTGACCACAAAAGTGACTTTCTGAGTTGTTCAGAATATGAAAAAAAGGCCCCACGAGGAAGACGGTACGATGTAAATGGCAGGCAGAAGGGAGGCAGGACCTCATGACTGGCCAGGCGGCCTCATGTCCTCCAAGGCCGTGGTCTCAGCCGGGAGACCAGGGCGAGAGCAGGGTGATGAGAGCCCCGGGAGCGGCCCCCCAGAGGTCCCTGGAGGGTGGGCTAGCTGGAATGGGCCGCTCTCCAGGCAGGTGGTGTCCACCTGCAGGCCGCAGAGGCCACTGCCACGTCGGTCCCAGAGATGCTGTGAAGAGTAGGCCCGGGAGACAGGCGAGCAGCGTTGCCGCACTGGCTGTGGGGAGGGGGTGAGCAGACCTGCACCGTTTTCTCTTGGGGAACGTGGTTTGCTTGACCAGCTCATTTGTGAGTACTGGGGGCTAAGCCAGCACATCTCTCCATCAGGGCGGCCACGAAGCGACCTGAGCAGGGCCTGCGGGCTGGGTGGACAGGGGCTGCATCAGAGCTGTAGGGCTGGATTTCAGCCAACGGGCTGAGTTCTGTGATGCTCGGGGAGACATGCTGGCTCAGCAGGAGCAGTCACCCCATCTCTGGCGCTGGTTTGGGGCCCTGCATCCCCAAGAGGAGACGCGGGGGAGGGCACAGGGCACAGCCCACCCCCATCTGAGCCGACGTATCAATCGGTGCTGCGGCCGATGGATCCCTGGGTCCGAGCGACGTTTGGGGAACACATTCCTACAAGGCTGGGCCTGAGGACACAATCGAGAGGAAAGAACCGACATGTCCCTGTGGTCGTGGAGGCCACAGTCCGGAGCAGAGACGGACGCTGCCCAGACGCCCACACAGAGCGCAGGGCCACCGCGTGACTGCAGTGTGGACGACGGGGGTGCCTCACGCTCGCTCGACACGGAGGAGAGTGCAGAGAGCATCCTGGGGTTGAGAGCGGGGCAAGCTCACGAGGGTGGAGGAAGAAGAGGGGCTCGACCCGAAGCTGAAGACTCGCAGGGCTCTCGGCAGGCCTGAGCTTGGGGCCGGACCGTTCCAGGGCTTTCGGGGAGTGGCCAGGGGCCCAGGAGATGCCGGCCCGTGGGCTGCGAGGGCTGCTGATGCGCTGGTGGGAGGAGCGGGGTACCACGGGGATGGCAGGGCACACGGCACACGGCTGGGACGGGTGTCCCCCGGGGCAGAACCAGGGTCCGGCTGCAGCGGCACAGGCGGGGGCTGGTCTGCCCCAGGGTCCCCGAGGCCCTGTATGGGGTCGGGTGCTGCAGCGTGTGGGTG
Organism: Delphinus delphis; assembly: GCF_949987515.2. NCBI lineage: Eukaryota > Metazoa > Chordata > Mammalia > Artiodactyla > Delphinidae > Delphinus > Delphinus delphis. The sequence goes on from NC_082691.1 coordinate 11,104,227, forward strand.
ATCCAGGGACTCGAGGCTGAGCTCCGGGAGGATGCATTGGTGCCCCCAGCATGCCTCCCCAGGGCTCTGGGTTTGCCAGGGAGCCGCAGATTCCCGGGGACTGGGAAAGCCAGAGTCCGCTGCCCAGGGCCCTGGCTCAGTGGCCTCAGCTACAAGTGCTGGGCCTTTATCTGGCCTCTGTCTCCACCCAGCAGCCTGTCCTGACCTCAAAAGAGCTTCCCCGACCTCATGGCTGAGCTCTGCCCATGAGGAGGGAAGCCCCTGAGTGGGTCAGCCTGGGCGACAGGAGGGGTGCTGAGCCCGTGTCTGCAGTCACGGGAGGGCTGGTGGTGGCTGGGTGTGGAGCTGGGGATGCAAGGATGGGCGTGAGGACCACAAAGGATTGTTCCTGGCAGATGAGGACGTTGTGGGAGGGGCAGGAGTGGGGAGGGAGGCACTGGGAGCAGGTCGGGCAGGAGAGCTCAGGGCGTGGGGCGGGGATGGGCTTTCCAGCCCCTAGAGGCACCTAAGGGCAGGGGGTGCTGGGGGACTGTCGCCCACAGGTTTGGGCCCGGCTCCTCTTGACCCCTGCAAACCTCAGGAATCCATCATCAGGATTCTGAGGTCTAGGTTTCCGCAGCAGGGAACTCAGGTTTACTTTTCTATGCAGCAGGTGGGCTCCAGATGTGGCCATAGGTATTTGAGGAAGAGGCCTGGTCCCCTGTCCCTTCTCTGAGTTTGCTGTTAGGAAAACGAAGCCCACCCCTCCAGCTGACCTTCAGTCACCCCACAGGGTCCAGCCATGGCAGGAAGGGTCCTGAGGGAGTCTGCCTGTGCATCCCTCGTCCCCACCCAGAGGGGCTGTGGCTGAGACCCCAGGGGGTGAGCTCCAGGGAGCCTGTGGCCCTCCTGTCCCCCGTGGCTGGTAACGCTGCAGGGCTGCTATGGGAGCCCAGGGTCTGTGCCTGGCTTTGGGGACAGCTGGAAACTTTCCAGTCCCCTGGGGCCACCTGGGGGAGGCAGGCTCAGGCCACAGGGGCTGGGGGCATCTAGGTCTGATGTTCAGGGCACGTTGCTGAAGCACCGGTGTTGGAGGCGCCTGAGGAGAGCTGGGTCTCTCCCTCCAGCCAGTAATACCCTGGAGGGCTCGGGACTTCTCCCGGCTCTGGAAGGAAGCCCCTGGCTTGGGGCCCTGGGCCGTGCCAGGCTGCCTCTTCGCCAGGAGCGCATCCGGGACCCCAGGGCTGCTAAGGAGCTGAGCTGTCTAGCACGGCAGCCAGCAGCCAGCGTGGATGTTCAAGTTTATTCAAATGAAATGACTCCTGCCCTAGCACATGAGTGACTGGAGGCTGCAGCATTAGCGCTGCCCCAGAACAGAGGGGGGCCCTAGTGGCCAGGGCGTCACCCCACACTGCGGCACCCCACTCTCGCCCTCTCACCTCTGCCCTTTCCTGCCCGGGTTCCCCCATCTCCAGCCTGCCTTGCAGGGTGTGGGCTCAGGCCGGGCCTCCCTCCTGCAGGGCGCCCAGCTCAGGTCCAGGCTTGGCCAGCATGAGCCTGGGGAGGAGGGCCCTGGGGCCAGGCGTGTCTCCTCTGAGCAGCACTTCCAAGGGCCTGGCCCGAGGGGAAGGCAGGGTGGGGGGCGCAGGGGGCCTGGCTGGGCCTTGTGCTGACCTTTGGGGGTGAGGAAGGCTCCTCAGAGGTCCCCTCCTGGCCAGTGTCTCCTCTCCCATGTGGCAGGCCGCACCTTGATTCCCTGCTTCCCCGCGGCCCCCTGCCAGGCTGGGGACCCCCCCCAGTGCCACACAGCACCCTGCTCCTGCGCCCCCGCCCACTCTTCGGGGGCCACCCGCACTAACGCGCCTGCTGTTTGCTTCAGTCACTGCATCCAGCAGATCCTGGAGGCGGTTCTCCATTGCCACCAAATGGGGGTCGTCCACAGGGACCTCAAGGTGAGTCCCCCACCGCGCTCTGTGCCAGGTGTTTGTTGTCTGTAACTGCATGTTGCGTTTACCAGGAGGCTCTGGGCTGGGGCAGTGCAAGCGCCAGGAGACACTGTGTGTGTGGGACGTGTGCACGTGCGTGTGTGTCTGCGTGTGAAAGTGCATGCATGTGAGAGTGTGTGTGCGTGTGCATCAGCACGTGTATGAGCACCTGTGTGTGTGCATGTGTGTTTGTGTTGGAAGGTACGTGCATGCGAGAATGTGGGTCTGTGTGCACACGTGTATGTGTGTGTGCCTGTGTGGGCACAGGTGTATATGTGCTCACATGCACACGTGTGTATACGTGTGTGCACATGCATGTGCGTTCCTGCACGTGTGAGAGAGTATGTGCATGTGTGCACATCTGTGTGCGTGGTGTCTGTGTGTGTGCACACATGCGTGTATTTGCACACGTCCCTCCCAACACCTCTAGGCTCCGGGGCTGAGAGGGGACAGTTGTCAAAAATCAGCCTATTAACACGTGTCCACTCGGGGTCTCGCTTTCTGGGCTCCGGTTGAGATTCGGACCTGGCAGGTGGGACACCTGGCAGGTGATGTGCGTGCAGGTGGGGCTGATGCCTCGGGAGCAGGGGCTGAGGGACCAGCCTGGATGGTCTCTGCAAACTTCCAGCCCTTTCTTCTAGTAGCTCTTGGCTCAGCTCTGGGCAAAGTGACCATAGAGCATTTAAAGCAAGGTTTGTCACCCACAGGGCTCAGTGCGGTGGGAGGGTCTTCAGGAGGACTACACCCCATCCTCCTGCCTCCCTCCCTCCTTTCCCCCTCCCTCCTCCTCCGCCCTCCTCCTCCTCTCAATTTCTCCTCCTTTCTTTGATTTTAGCTTTCTTCAAGTCTGGGTTTGGGTCAGTTTCTTCTGTTGGGGGGTGGGGGGACCCCTGGGCCTGTCATCCCTGCTAAGAGACCTGCTGGTGGCGTTTGAGACCAACTTTCCCATGCGTGCTCGGGCTGAACGGGGTCACGCCCTTCCTCGGGCCACCGAGGGGTGTGTGTCTGTGAGCTAATCTTTGTGGGGCTGCTCTTGGAATGTTGTCCTGCCAGGAGCAGGCCCAGGACCCTCTCCTGTGCCCTTCACGTTCCCGCTCTCTCTCTGCATGTGCCGTGTGGTCCCCTGTCCTTTCACATGCCCACCCAGGCCCGCCGTGTCTGCCTGTCCTGTGGGTCCCCCTCTGTCGCTGTGTCTTGTCTGAATCGGCCTCATTGGGGGCCTCAAGGAGGAGGGGCCGCAGGGGAGTGGGCGCGCATCCCCCCTTGACTGTGGACCCCGTGATGCATAAGTAACTTAGAGGCCAAAGCAGGCAAATGGAGATGGATGCTCCCCCCAGGCCAGGTGTGCCCTGGGGGCAAACAGAATCCTTGCCCAAAAGAGGAAAAGGGGGCAGGAGTCTGCCAGGTGTCGGGGGAGCAGACTGCCCCTCCTCCTCTAGAGAGGCCTCCACCATCATGACTGAGACAGCCCCCCAGAAGCGGTGCTGTGGTGGGTGTCCTCTCAGCCAAGGTGTGGAGGGTGGAGAGAGTGGAGGGGGCTGATGCCATCCCAGGGTGCTGCGAGGGAGCCAGGGTGGAGCCCGGGGCCAGGGCACCACTGCTCGGACCCAGCTGGCTCCCCTGCCTCTCGCCCCGCCCGGCCCCGACCCTTCTTGTCCAGCTCTTCCCAGGGACCAAGTTCACTTAGCTCCTTCTTCCTGGGGAGGAGAGCTGGTTTGTTTCCTCGGGGTGGGGGTATCTGAGCTGTAGAAGTCAGGTCAAGCCCCCAGCTGCAGTCCCTGACCCCTACGATTTCAGACTTCTTTTTTAAATTTAATTTTAAAAAATTGAAATATAGTTGATTTACAATGTTGTGTTTATTTCAGACTTCTTGATGTGGAGTGTGTGGAGAGGTTGGGGTCCCCTTGCCCCACGCACATTTGCAAAATCAAGGTGTTCAGAGGCGGGCTTCCCTGGTGGTCCAGTGGTTAAGATTCCGTGCTTCTAATGCAGGGGGCGCGGGTTCGATCCCTGGTCGGGGAAGTTCCACATGGCGTGCGCTGTGGCCAAAAGAGTTGATGGGACATGCATTAAGAAATAAACTTTAAAAAAGGAAGAAAAGGGGAGTATTAAAAACAAGAAAGACCAATAATCCGAAAAAAAAAAAAAAAAAAAGATGTTCAGAGGCCTCCAGGCCGTGCTGGGCAGACAGGGCTGAGTGTCCCCAGCGCACATCACCTGCAGGGACAGCACCTCGTCCAGCCAGCTGTGTGTGGGCCTGGAAGAACTGGTTTCTGCCGGGTGGGACTGGCATACTTCATCTCTTCCACGTGTGTCGTCCTAACACCCCAGGTGTACAAGCGGGGTTAACTCAGTTCGGTTCGTGGTGTTTGTCTTTCTTGGTAGCACCAAAGTGGCAGCGTGGTCTCAGCGGGCCTTCCCGTCGGGAGGGTGGCCTGGCGAGGGAGCCGAGGGCCCAGAGAGGCATGAGGAAGTCCAGCGGCTTTGAGCTCTGAGCGCTGGCCGCTGGGAGGTGGTGAGGCTGGTGGGATAGGCTGGGATGGGAGGGGCCCAGCGCACAGGGCCCAGCACACAGGGACCCCCTCGGGCCTTCGGGGCCAAGTGTCCCCAATCAGGGGGCAGCAGCCTCGGCGCTCCAGTGGGACAGGGATGAATGTCCTTCCAGCTTGAGCAAGGGCGCTGCTGCCCGACTCAGGGAGGTCTGCATGGGACCTTTCCCACCTGCGGTCGAGGCAGGCCCCCTCCAGCCAGCATGGGGCCGGTGGGACTTGGTGGACAGATGTCCTGCACTGCCAGGCTCTCGGGGCCCTCGGTTGTTCCTTCTTGCCCTTTGAGGGCTGCCATCCTGCCAGCAGCACCTGAGCGCTCCGGCAGGCAGTTGTCTGTGCAGCCAGCCGTGGTGAAGGGAGGGAAGCCCCTCTGCCGGTGGACGTCCCGGGCCCCTGCACAGCCTGCCAGGGCCTGTAGGCTGCGCTCAGTTTTTGGTCCCAGCGCCCTGAGTTCACAAGCTTGCGCTTTGAAAGCCAGCTTCCCTCAGCTCTGGGGCGCCTGTCCCTGCCCCCCGGGGGTGCGGGGCAGGGACAGACTGCGGGGTGCAGGCCCGGCGGGGCCCAGAGCTCTGGGATACGCCCAAGCCAAGGGTGTCAGCTGCGCTGGGGGGACACCCACGTGGTGACAGGTCAGGCCTGTGTGCCCCTGTCTGCAAAGCACTATTTTGTCCCCCTCCCTCCCGTGACACCCCCGGGTGTAAACCACACGCTCTCGGGCTGGTCGCCTTCCCCGCAGCCCGAGAACCTGCTCCTGGCCAGCAAGTGCAAAGGGGCCGCAGTGAAGCTGGCGGACTTCGGCCTGGCTATCGAGGTGCAGGGGGACCAGCAGGCCTGGTTTGGTGAGTAGCCGGCTGGCCGACCGGGGGCCAGGCTGGGGGCGTCAGCTGCCCCCGGGGCCCCTCACACGGCCCTTTCCCCTCCCGCTAGGGTTCGCTGGCACGCCAGGCTACCTGTCCCCAGAGGTGCTGCGCAAGGAGGCGTACGGCAAGCCGGTGGACATCTGGGCGTGCGGTGAGGCTGGTGTGCGGGGCGGGGTAGGGCCGCAGGGCCACTGTGAGGGACCCGCCGCTGGGCTGACTCACAGGGCTACCCCCCGCTAGGAGCGCCCTCTCCACCCAGACTGGAGTCGCTAATGCGATCCTGGCGGTTGCTGAGAAGCCCACCGCCCCAGCACCTGCCCCGCGCTCTGCAGAGCGGTCTGGAGGAGGAGCGGCAGGAGCCCAGGTGGTGGATGGATGCTGGAGGGCTGGAGACCGTGCACACCACCCTGGCGGGGCCTGTCCTCTGCGCGGCGGAGGGGGCCGACCTCGGGCCTCTCCTGTGAAGTAGGATGAGGGTAGAGCAGAGGTGAAGGAGATGTATATGCCATTCCGCCGTCAGGGTCTCCAAACAGTGACACTTGCTGACGCTGGCTGCGGGGGCCGGGGGGGGGGGTCCCACTGGACCTTGAGGGTCCCAGTGTTCTCATGGGGCTTGCTGGCTTCGGGCAGTGACCCCCACCCTAGCTGATGCTGAGAAACTGGCTGAGGGTCCCCTAGCTGTCAGGCGGCAGAGCTGGGCATATGACCCCCACGCCGGGGGTCACACAGCTGACCCCACGCAGCAGCGCCCCACTGGCTTGTGGCCGCGCTGTGGGCTCTGTGGGCTGGGGCTGAGCCGCTGGGCGCAGGCGGTGAGGGCGGCAGTGCGAGGCCCTGCGCTTGCGGTTCCCCGCAGGGGTGATCCTGTACATCTTGCTGGTGGGCTACCCACCCTTCTGGGACGAGGACCAGCACAAGCTGTACCAGCAGATCAAGGCCGGGGCCTACGACGTGAGTGCCGGGACCCCCCCGACCCTCCCCATCTGGGGGAGGCAGAGGCAGGGAGCGGGGTGACGCCGCCCGTGTCCAGATGAGGCCCCCCCCGGAGAATTCCGTCTTCTGCCTGGGAAGGGGGCTTTAGGCTCCCTTGTGCGTGGTTTCCCTTCGTAGTTCCCATCCCCGGAGTGGGACACGGTCACTCCTGAAGCCAAAAACCTCATCAACCAGATGTTGACCATCAACCCTGCCAAGCGCATCACGGCGCACGAGGCGCTGAAGCACCCATGGGTCTGCGTAAGTCGCCCCAGCCTCGGACCACCCCCCGGCGCGTTGACCCTGGCGCGCTCTCCTCGCATCCGGTGGGTCCCCTGGTTTCCCGGGGGCTGCGTGGCCTGTGGCTTTGAGGCTGGTGGGTTTAAAGACCTTAGTCCCTGGGAGACTAAGGAGCTCTGTGGGAAGAGGAGGCCCAGTCCAGGGCGTGAGGGGATAGAGTAGTGAGGTGGGTGAGGGACAGGTAGGGGGGCGGACGGGCCATGAGGGGTGACGGGCTGGGGGGTTAGGCAAGCAGCGGGAACAGGTGGCCTCTGGCTGCAGTGGGCGGCCGGCAGCTCTTGGCACAAGGGCCCTGGGGGTGCTGCTGCCCTGAGCCTTGCTCCGAGCCCCCTCTTTAGAGCCCCGCCTTGGGGACAGAGCTGATGCCCCTCAGGGCTCCTTGCAGCGGGTGACCCCCTCCTCCCTCCCCCCTCCCCACAGCAACGCTCCACTGTGGCCTCCATGATGCACAGGCAGGAGACCGTGGAGTGCCTGAAAAAGTTCAATGCCCGGCGGAAGCTCAAGGTGAGATGCCGACCCCAGTGAGGGCCAGGGTGCCACGCCAGGCACACGTGCTCACCCACCCAGAGGGGCCGAGGGCCCTGCCCTGGGAGCAGCTGGAGGGGCTCGGGCAGGCCTGTGGGGGTCCCAGTCACCTAGGATGGGCTGCTCGTCAGTGCCGTCCCAGACTAGCCCCCCCATGGCAACAACACCAGAGGTGCCCAGACGTGAGCCTGGCCCCCAGGTGCACAGCTGGTCCCTCCTCAGCCGCCCACGCCGCCCATGAGGCATTCCTGGGGCTCCCTGGGGGGAAAGGCGCCCTGTGGTCGGTCATACTTTCTGAGCGGGAGAAGGCTGAGAAGCTTCTGACCTGGGGCAGGTTTGGTCAGGAGATCAGCTGAGCTCTGCTGCTTGCGTGGGCAGGGGGAGGGCGGGAGGGAGGGTGGAGGGCCCTGGGCAGGGAGGCCGTTGGGAGCCAGGCCCGCCCTCCCGACAGGCTGCTCTGTGCTGAGAGTGAGTGTCCAGGCCTGGCGGCTGGCGTGCACGTGCCTGTCAGGGAGAGGAGGTGGCGTGGGGAGAGGCAGACCCCCAGCTGCAGCCCCGGGGGGTCTTGACACCTTTAAGAGCTGGGCTCAGTGGGCAGTTTAGGACCTGGGGTGCGTCCCTGTTTTAATGCTGGACGTGGGTGGCATGTCTGGGTGCAGCTGCCTCTCTGCGAGGCCGTGACTCGAGGTGCGGGCGGGGGTCTCCGCCTGGCCTCAGCCGTGTGTCTCTCCCCAGGGCGCGATCCTCACCACCATGCTGGCCACGCGGAATTTCTCAGGTGAGTAGAGCCTTCTCCAGGAGGAGCAGGCCTACGGCGGGAAGGCTGGGGAACGACCCGCCACCAGCTGCCTGCCGTGTCCTCACCCCACTGTCCCCTCCTCTGCTGCTGGCCCGGCCCGACCTTCGGTCCTCTGAGACCCTCGGGCCACAGAGGAGGCCTGGGCTACGGCCGGGCCCCGCGAGGGCCCGTCCCTGAGTGTTGGGTCTGTGTCTGAGCTGCCCGCCGGCCGGGCCGCAGCTCCGTGTGTCTGTGCAGGCGTTGGTCGGCACCTCTGTGGCCTCGTTGTTGTCCTGAATCCTCTGAGCACCCGTTCTGTGTGTGGGTTGGGGGGCGGCTAGAGGAGGCTCCGATGCTCTGGCTGGCGGCCGCCCACCCGGGCGCCGAGGGTGGGCAGGGCTGGGGGTGTGCGGCCGCTCTGGGGGGCTGTCGGCGCCCCTGAGGCCATGGGCCCAGGCAGGCCCAGCGGGGACAGTGTCACCCGAGGAGGGCCGCTGCCCCCGGCGCTCCTGTGGCTTGTCTGTGGCCCGCGATGCTGGTGCGGGTGCGTCTGTGGTCCGTCCTCGTTGTCCGTTTGCATCAGCACGCGCCCCATCCTGTTACTTTTGCTGTGGTGCTGTGCTGCCGGGCGGGGGGGCATGCCGTCACACCAGTACTAACAGGACGTGTCCTGTCCGCACGCCCAGCCCGGCACCCGGAAGGCCCCGCTGGGGTTTTCCAAGGAGAAAGGAGGCAAACGCTTTTCCGGTGTCCGTCGGTCTCCATCTTGTTTTCACGCTCCTGTGAAGGGATTCTGGAACCATCTGTCACCTAAACTTTGACTCTAATCTTCTTCTGCTTCCTTTGTCTCTTCTCTTCCCTCACCTCGCCCACCCCTCGTCTGTGTCCGCCCCTCCCCTCGTCTCTAACCCGGTGCTAACAGTGGGCAGACAGACCACCGCTCCAGCCACAATGTCCACCGCGGCCTCCGGCACCACCATGGGGCTGGTGGAACAAGGTAGATGTCCCGCCTGTCGGCATGCAGGTCCCTTCGCTGCACGCAGCCGCCGGCTGGGCCTTGAGAGCCTCCCCAGAGGCCCCGGGAGCCCCTGCTCCCGCCGTGGACACGCCCACAGAGCCCCCGTGGGCAGGGAGGCAGCCCCAACTGTCCCAGCGGCCTCAGACCCCACCTATTTCAGGAGGGGCCAGGCTAGCTGACCCCTGAGCCGAGTTGCCCTCCATGCCCTTGACCGAATTCCCCAGTCCTGGTTCCTGAGTCTGGGGGTCAGGAGACCCCTCTGGTCAGAGCCCTTTGCTGTCTCAGTCTCACGCCCCGCTTGTCCATCATGACCCCCGCTCAGAATGACCTTGACACCAACCCCAGGAAGCCTCGGGGCTGCTGCTGGGAGTTTAAATCCCGAGTGGGGGCCCTGGGGAGAAGGGCGTGGGCAGAGACCCTGCCCCGTGAGAGCCCACTGGCCACCCTGGCCACCCCCGACCTGTCCCGCACACGCGCCCAGGGCTCTGCCCTGTGCTTCCAGCCGCTCGCACGGAGCCGGTGGTCTGTGCTGGGTCCCAAACACGCACGTCTGCCCCGTGAGCCCCAAGACGGGGCCCTCGGCCACCCAGAGAATGACTCTGAAGGCCTCCTCTTGGTTTCTTTCTACGAGGCCCCCATTACCTCGTCCCCACCCTGTGAGGGGAGAGGCTCATTCTGCTAACCTGTGCCCCAGTCTGTGAGGGGCAGACCTCCCAGAAGGCCCATGCCAGCTCCCACTCATCCAGCCGTGACCTTGGCCGCATCACATGAGGCTAGTGGACCCCAAGACTTCCTAGTGGGCCCATGGCCCCAGCCTGAGCTGAGGGTGGCACAAGTGTAGGGCGGGCAGAGCCAGCTGCAGCTGAGGGGCCTAGAAGAAGCCCGGCATTTCCTGCCGGTGCCGTGAGTGTCGGCCGGGACAGGGCAGACGCCCAGCCCCTCCCAGGCCCAGGCCCTTTCTTTTTTCTTTTTTTATTTTGGTGGGGGTTACGCGGGGCTCTCACTGCTGTGGCCTCTCCCGTTGCGGAGCACAGGCTCCAGACGTGCAGGCTCAGCGGCCATGGCTCACGGGCCCAGCCGCTCCGCGGCATGTGGGATCCTCCCAGACCGGGGCACGAACCCGTGTCCCCTGCATCGGCAGGCGGACTCCCAGCCACTGCGCCACCAGGGAAGCCCCCGGGCCCTTTCTTTACTGCACATCCAGCCCAGCTCTTACCCCGTGACCCCACAGGGTGTGCAGGCCCGCCTGCCCACCCAGAGGACCCTGGCTGCTGCCTCCTGGGGCTTTCAGGGCAGGGCTGTCCTCAGCAGGAGGGCCTGTGCTCCTCCCGTGAGCCCAGTGACGGGTCCAGCAGGCAGGCCCCCGGGGTCGTCCTGAGTCAGCTTCATTTTCTGGGCCTTTCCGGAGCACCTGAGAGGGAGGGAGGGGCAGTGGGATACGGGACAGTGAGACTAGGGGCTCCTGGTGAAGCCGGGGGTGGGGCAGCGGTGAGCGAGGCAGGCGCCTCTGAGCCGCTATCTGCCCGGGGCTCCCACCTGCAATGCCCGCTGCCTGCAAGGGGATGTGGAGCGTCCGTGCATGAGGCCGCGAGCATGTGCGGCTCTGCCCCCGGCGCCCAGGGCTGCTCTGTCCTGGGGGTGGTCCGTGCATGTGGACAGAGCCCAGCATGGCTGTCCCTGAGTGATGAGCTAGGGGACGAGGTAAAGGCTGGGCCCTGTGGGTTGAGCCCCCATCCCCGCTAGGTCAGCCCACCTCAGCCAGTGCGTTGGACCCAGCAGACACGGCAAGCAGGGGGCTCAGTCCCAAGGCCATTGCTTCTCTGTGGATGACGGCCTCTGGGGTGACGTAGTGCCCTCGGCCAGCGGAAGACCGGGTGTCTTTGTAGATCTCTTGCAGTTCATCAAGGCGGCCTGGTCAGTCCCACTTGGCCTTCACCAAGAGGAGACTCAGGCAAACTGCTGGGGTGGCAATGATGGCCTGGCCCCAAGGACCCGGGCCGGGGTGGGGCAGAGGGTCTCTGCTTGTCTCTGGGGGTCTAGGGTGCCTGGTTGGTCCACCTTGGCTCCTGCTGTGTAGTAATGAATTCGACTTGAATTCGACTTGAGGAAACACAAAGGAAACTCCCTATGCCTTTGACCGCTAGTGTAGACAGGAGTCAACAGGATTCTGGAATTATTCTCAGCCAGAGATGTGAATTTCCAGGAAACGCGGCGGCCAGGAGCTGAGCTCAGGAAGACGGCAGCTGAGTGTCCAGACACCCTGTACCCAGACACGCAGGTGTAGGTTACAGGGGTTCGCAAGGAGCAGTGTTTGGGAATCGATTACAAGGACAGGTGTCTGCTGCAGGGCATCCTGGAGCCTGGGCCGTGGTGGCGGACTGAGTCACCTGAGGGGTGGCTTGTTAGGGAGGGGAACTGGTACCGTCCCGTGTAGCACGGTCTGGAATGTGGGTTTTGATAGAATCAGGGACTGAAGGGAACCCTCTTAAGACCCAGGACTGTCCCAGGGGCCCCCCTTTCCTGCCCAAGGGGAAGACCAGGCAGAGCTGACTCTGCCCCCACCAGGGCACTGGGCTGGCCCTGACCGGACTTCTCAGACCAGCACTGGCGTGCACTGGCCCTAACTCAGCTGGCCGGGAATGCCGCTGGCCAAGGCTGTGTGGCACTGGGAGATGACTCTCCCCAGACTGCCCACCTTAAATTGGGGGGGCGGGGGTCAGCTTGCTCGTCTGCTCAGCTCTCACGACGAGTGCCTTCAAGATGGGCTGGACCCCACTTTCCTCCAGCTGTGTCCAGCCAGCTGGTCGGCCAGCATAGACAGGGTCCCCGGGCTCTGTGACCACAGCACGACCCCCACTTCTGGGTCAGTAGGGAGGCTAGGGCCATGCTGGTCAGGAGTGAGGCTGCAGGCCCTGGAGGCCTGGGAGTTCCCATGTCTGCAGGACTCGATTGTTCCTCCGTGGTGAGTTACAGGCATGCGGACGTAGCTGCCACCTGGGAGGTTTTCACAGTCCCCGCAGTGGGAAGTCGGTTGTGGCCCTGAGCAGGCGGCATTTCTGGTCCTGGATGCCTGCGGAGGCCGGCCTCACCAGGTGAGGCCTCGCCCTTGCGAGGATGAACTGGGGGACGAGGAAAGGGACGACCTGTGGTCCCGTCACTCGCTGGGGTACTGTGGTGCTTCTCACGGGGTGAAGCCCACTGGGCGACAGGGTTGGGCCAGGAGTCAGGTTTCTCGTTAAACTTTGGCCCGTGGATCCTGGGAGGGAAACTTGAGGGAATTGATGGGTCCGTTGGGGAGGAAGGCTGGGAACTGAGGCTGCGCCCAGTGTAGCAGGTCTCCGATAACCCCGCGGGGCCCTCTGGCTGGGGGCAGCCACCTGTGTGCCAAAGCAAAGCCCGGAGGGCGGCGATGGCCACCTGGACAGGGTAAGGCGATCAGCAGGGGGTGGCCCAGCGGCCTGGTCGCTGCACTGGGGACCTTGACCAGTGGTTCTCGAACTGAAGCAGGATCCCCCAGAGCAGATGAACAGTTAAACTGATGCCGAGCCCACCCCCGAGTTTCTGCCTCAGGAGGTCTGGGGCAGCCCAGGCAATGAGATGCTGACGTTGCTGGCGGGGGCGGGGGTGGGGTCCAGGGGGACCGCACTTTGAGAATCGCTGCATCTCTCTGGGTCTTTCTGATGTGCCGGCCGAGTCAACGGCCTCCAGGGGTGTTTCCAGCAGGAAAGGTCCCCCCCGCACAGGCCTGCTGGGGGCCACCCTCCTCCCTCTGGGCAGGCGGCCTCCCCTTCAGGGCTGGCCAGCCAGAGCTTTTGGAGCCGGTGGTGGGGACTGTACCACCTTCCTTCCAAGGCGAGGGACCCCACCCTCTGGCATCCGACTCCAGGGCTGCTTCTCTAACCCGCACCGGCTGTCCTGGGGCACTGCTTGGTGTGAGCGTGGGCAGGGCGGGTGAGGCAGGAGCCGCTGAGCCCTGGGCTGCAGACTTGCACTCCCTGCCTGAACGTCCACAAACCTTGTTTTCTCTCTCTTCTTTCTTCCTCACTCCCTCTCCTCCCCTTCTCACCTTTCCTTTTCCGTAAGGTAAGCTGACTTCCTTTGTTTTCTTTTTTTTTTTTTTCGAGTTCTGTAATTAAAACTAACCTCTGCAGAGGGTGCAGATGCTGGGGGGCTAAGGGCCTGTGGGGTGTGGCAGGTCAGGGCCCCTGAAGCTGGCTCACAGAGAGGCAGAGGCAGAGCTGCCCCCGACCTCCTCCCCGGGGGTACGGGGAAGGCTGGGATGAGACGGGCCGTCTGCTGGGCCTGGGCTTCTGAGGGGTGGTGGGAACCTGGGATGCAGGTGGCTCTTCGGACCCTCCCCCAGGTGTGTCATCCTGTTGATGTCACTCAGAGCTTAAGGTCCTTGGTGGGTGGGCACAGAGGCCCGAGTTGGCCCAGTCAGTGCTGCCAGAGCAAGGCCGAGCGGTGGCCCCAAGGCTCGGGCTGCGGGGTGGTTTAAGAGGGAGAGTGAGGCTGCCCCCCGGGGCTCTGAGCTGAGAGGCGCGGCCTGAGGCCTGGCCGTGGGACCAGAGCTCCGAGTCCTGTCTGCCAGGGGAGGGGGGCCAGGAGGCTGAGAGCAGGCACCTGGGGTTGGGGCAAGCCCCTCCCTTTGTGGGTGGCCAGCGGCAGCCCACCCACCCCTGCCTGAGGACATGGGGGTGCCTACCACTCCAACCTGCTGTCCTGCCCTGTGTTCCCATCTCGGGTGAGGGGCAGAGCCCTGCCTTCCTTTTCGGGGAACCTGCATGCTGCCCTCCCGGAAGCCGCTGGTCACAGGTGGGAGGAGAAACCTTGGTGTCCTCCCAGGTCATGGCGGATGGCCGGGGGAAAGGCCCTGTCCCGGGGACGAGGGTCCTCGGGCAGCGCTGGCCAGGCCTTCCCCAGGGCGGCCCTGCTCGGCACAGGGCACAGGCCCGCTCTGTCCCCAGCTGGGCGCAGAAGCTACCTCTGCCTTGGGACCTTGGGTCGCCTGCTCGCTCAATCTTGGGGAGCCCAGGCTCCTCGCAGGCCCCCGAGGCTGCCTCACGCCGAGGGGGTGGGCTGTCCTGGGACCCGGGCCCCTCACTCATCACGTCTGTTTCCTCCAATGCAGCAGCCAAGAGTTTACTCAACAAGAAAGCAGATGGAGTCAAGGTGAGGCGCTGGCTTGGCCCTGGGGGGTCTGGGCCCCCCGCCCCCATCTCGAGCCTACAGCTTTGCCCAATCCCTGAAGCTCCCTCTGGGCCTCCTCCCCTCCCAAGGAAGGGGCATGACCCCCTCATTCTCTCCCTAATGGCTTCTCTTCCTCTCTCTGCAGCCCCAGACGAATAGCACCAAAAACAGTGCAGCTGCCACCAGCCCCAAGGGGACGCTTCCTCCAGCTGCCCTGGTACTGAACCCCTCGTCCCCCGCTTCTCGGCCCTCCTGTACCCCGGCTGTGTGCTAGCCACCTGTCGGGAGGCCTGGGGTAAAGCTGGGGTGTGTGCCAGCCTGTCTCTGACAGATGACACTTAGCCCTTCCAGCCCCACCGCCGCTCGGGTGTGGGAGTGAGGGTGGACTCCAGTTCAGGCCGTGCCGGAGAGCCGCTCTGGGTGCAGCGGACAGGCCCCTGCTGACTTGTGGGTCAGCAGTGAGAGCCCGTCAGGGAGCCGGTGAGGCTGAGAGCCAGGATCCAGGGCACCAACCTTGCTCGGCCTCTCTGCTCGCAACGGGCTGAACCCCCGTTGATGGGCCCAGGCAGGCTCTGCAGGGAGAGTGGCCCGGGGGTCGGGGGTGAGGACAGGTTAGGCAGTGGGGACTCCCCTGCCAACCCCTCTCCTGGGTGCTGCAGGGGTGTGCTGTCTGGGAGGTGGGAGCCTTTGGTTTCTCCCCGGGAAGAATGGGTGGGCCTGACCTTAGCTTCAGAGCCCGGTGATCTGGAGGGAGTCAGAGACCCCTCGGTGGTTTCCCTGGTGATGGCCCAGCAGCAGCTGTCGGGTCTAGGGCAGCAGCAGCCATGGCATTTCCCATCAGAGTCTGTGTCCTGCAGGCCCCGAGGCAGGTGTGGGGAGGTACACTTCTATGGCTGTGCGGGCCTGTGGCTGCCTGGAGGGTTCAGGGGGCTCCTGCTGGGGAGGGCTGGGCAGACGTGAGGTCAGACGGACCCGCCAGCACCAGCCCTCACCTGGAGGGTCCTGTCCAGGGGATGGAGCTGGTGGTGCAGGGTTGTGGCCAGCGGGTACCGGCCCTCCTGCCCAGTATGCTGTGCGCCTGTGGTGTCTCGTGTAGAGCAGGCCATCCCGAGAGGCTGGGGTTTGCTGGTCCACAGGTTCTGAGTTTGCTGAAAGCATACTTGGTGTCCCCGCGGGCCCCAGGCCGTGCTTCTGGGTGTGAGCCCTGGACCGCCCGTGGAGAGGCTGGGTTTGCCGAATGGCCATCCAGCGAGTGGGAGGGCGGCCTTGGTCCAGGAGGGGAGGGTCCCACGTGCCGGCCTCGCAGCCAGCCCCGTCTCGGACCCCATCCATCCCATGTGCCACCCCACCCCCATGACATCTTCAAACTGTGCCCCGCCCATGCCGAGGCAGAGGGCCCGGCTGCAAAGAGAGGAGGCGGCGCGCCCGAGGCAGGGCACCCAGCGTGTGGCTTCTCGCCACCGCCCTCAGGCGCACGCTCTCCATCGCCCTCCCGTCGCAGGCGCCGGCGAGGTCCCGGCAGGTCTGCTTGTTCCATCTACATCGTCCCAGGTTTCTCTCCAGCTGCTCTGCTCCCCGCTGGCCATCTGCCGCCCTGCTGAGCTGCCACCCTCTCCTCTCCTCTCCTCTCCTCTGGGGGGCCTCCACTCTCCTCCTCTTCTCACTTCCCTCTTTCCTTCCTCTGTGCTTCCTTCTTCTGTAGGAACCTCAAACCACCGTCATTCATAACCCAGTGGACGGGATCAAGGTACTGCGCGTTCCTCACCGCCCTCTTGCGAGTGTCTGCTCAGGCAGTAGGCAGACCCCCTGGCCCTGGGGAAGCTCTGGGATGTTGACCCCGGGGAAGCATTTGTGCCAAGACAACTGTGCAGGGACCCCTCCCAAGGCAGGACAGAGCCCCCCAGGTCCGCGGGCTGCTCCCTTTTGGGGAAAGGCCCCAGGTGCGGCCCTTTTTGGAGGCATGGTTGTACCAAGTCCACGGTGGACACAGGAGCCTGGGCTTCCTCATGTCCTGAGCAGGGTCCACTTCTCAGACCCTCTCCATCCTGCCTTGGTGATGGCCAGGTCCAGCCTAGCCAGGAGCAGCTGAATGCAGGGCCCATTTCAGAGGCTCAGGGCGCCAGGAAGAGCCTGGGTGTCCTCCGTGATGCGCGGCCAGGGCTGCGTGCTCCGGGGGAGAAGGGCCGGCGTGGGCTGCCCGGCGTGCCCCCGAGTGTGGGGCGGGTGAGAGGGGAGCAGCACAGACTCCCCGACCTCACCCGTTGCTCGTCGCCTCTGCCCGCTGCGCCCGGTGCTGCCCGCTGAGCTGCCCCCTCCTCCTGCCCCTCCTCTCTGCTCTGGCATCAGCTCCCATCCCATCGGCATCTTCACCCCGGGGCCAGGGAAGGGGCTGGCTCTCTGGGGTGGGGGGAGGGATGGGTGGGCGGCCACGCTGTGTTTCCAGAAGCGGACTTCCACCTGGGCCTGGGATCCTCAAAGGGTCCCCACACACCCCAGCCATGGGCCAGGACCAGGGGGCCTTGGGCAACTGGCTGTGGGCCGGCCCCCAGGCTCAAGGTGCTAGGAAGAGCCCGGGTGTCCTCTGTGACTCGGGGCCAGGGATGGGTGTTCCTAGGACGCTGTGTCTTGAGTGAGGCTTCTGGGGCTGTGGTGTGAGCCCTGATCCTACAACCTGTAGACACCCGCATTCCTGGGCCAGGGCCCAAAGCAGTGTGTTCTGTGAGGGGGCTGGAGGGGGCGGGGGGGTCCCTTGGGGACCCTGTTAAGATGTTCCTTCTGAGGAGCAGGCAGGCCTTCTGGGGACCCGGTGACAGGTGGCTGGCACCTGGTTTTATATCTGAAGGGCAGTAAGCCAGGAGTGAGGTAGGAGGTGCTGGGGCCCCCTCTCTGCCCTTAAGGCCACCCGAGAGGTAAGGCCAGGCCTGGCTGGACGGTCTGGGCCTGGGGAGGAGGTGTGGTCGCTGCTGCAGTCTGTCTGGGCCAGGCCAGGGCTCCGGAGCAGCTACTGGAAGCTTCTGCCTTGTCTGCCAAAATGCACGGGCTCTGGGTGATTTTCTGCTCCACTCGGAATCTTGGAATTCCAAAAAGCTTGTTTTCCTCTCCTGCGGATGAGTCATCTGAGCACACGGAGTCTTTCCACTGGGTGTGCCTTGTGGGGAGAAGGGGAAGTTGGGGTCCTCAGCTGTTGGGGACATGGCGGCCCAGCCTGGGGACAGGTGACCCCTGGGGCTGGTGTGAAGCTCCAGCGCTGCCTGTGGGTTTCTGGGGTTCAGGCCACGTCCTGACCCGTTGTCTCCCCGTGTCTCCCCAGGAGTCGTCTGACAGCACCCACACCACCATAGAGGACGAAGACACAAAAGGTACCCCAGCTCCCCGCCTGCGGGGGCAGCGGGGCGGGCCACTGGTGGGTGGGGAGCTGGGATGGAGAAAGGCCGAGGCCTGTGGTGCGGGCGTGTGCCCAAGGGCTGACCCTGCTCAGGGCTGCAGTCCCACCTGAGCCTGGGTACAGACCGGCGCCGGGCAGTCTCCGGAATAGCATCCA
Organism: Delphinus delphis; assembly: GCF_949987515.2. Lineage (NCBI taxonomy): Eukaryota > Metazoa > Chordata > Mammalia > Artiodactyla > Delphinidae > Delphinus > Delphinus delphis. Next base: position 11,121,924 of record NC_082691.1, read on the forward strand.
AGCAGAGCCTGACAGGCCCGGGCTCCCTGAGCAGCGAGGAAGCCGCTGCCCTGGCTGGGCCGGTTCTCTGCACAGGCCCCCAGATTGCTCTGGGGGCTGTGCGCCCAGCTCCCACGGTTGAATTTGCTGTTTCTTCTCTCAAAGGTCCTTAAACCTGTGCCTGCCCGTCTGGCAGTCGATTCGGGGACGGGCAGCAAGGGGCGTTTCCTGGGCTTGTTGTGGGATTGGGGGGTGGGCTGCAGAGACTCGAGCTCCCACCCACTCTCAGGGCTCCCAGGCCGAGCTGGGCCGTGCTCCGTCTGTGCCCCACAAGGGCCCCAGGGTGCCGGGCGCCGTGTGCTCACCCAGGGCCCCCTCTTCCACCCTCGGCTTCCTCAGCTGCCCCCAGGGAGGGGATCTGGTCCCCCCTCCACTCAGACCAGGCCGCCCGTCCCCACGTGGAGGGCCCGCCTGACCCTCTTGGCCACGCGCTTGTAGTTGAGCGCTGGGTGCCCTCAGGGCTGCCCCTGGGCTGGACAGTGGCCACTCAGCCAGTTTAGGGGGGATGCAGTGACCCTGTCCTGAGTACCCTCCCTGCCCCAGAGTGGAAGCGAGCATAAGGCTTTGGCCTCTGGATGCAGGGAGGGTGGGCGTTCACGTGTTTTCTCCAGACTGCAGGCCCCGAACCATCAGCATGGAGCATGGAGGTCTGCAGACCTCTCCCAGGCCCTGTCCTGTGGTTCTGTCCCTGCCTCAGCAGGCTGGGGGCCTGAGGCAGCCCGAGCCTGCAGGAGCACAGGGGAGCGGGCCAGCCTGGCCAGCCTCGTCCCAACCCCTTGTCTGGCTGGGGGAGGGTGGGCAGATGCCCGAGGGGCCTCGCGGGGCAGGGCAGGGCAGGCAGATGCCCGAGGGGCCCCGGGAGCCTCTCACCTCAGCTGTGTCATCCGTCAGATGCGGAGAAGCCTCGGTGGGCCCAGGCCTGGCCTCTGCTGGCCTTGGCACACAACCTTCCCACCTGGAGGCCGGCCTTCGAAGGCCCCGTGTCCAGCCCTGCACGTGGTCCTGTGTCTGCCTCACATACCTGCTGTGATCGCACAGCCCTGGGCGCGCGGGGGTGATGGTGCTCCAGGAGCCCTGGACCCCACCGCGTGGTTCTCCAGCTTAGCCCCTCTCCTTCTCCTGCACTCCCCCTCCTCTCCTGCGTGTCCTCACCTGCGTGTTCACATTTCGTCTGTCCGCTCAGCCCCCAGGGTCCCTGACATCTTGAGCTCCGTGAGGAGGGGCTCGGGGACCCCAGAAGGCGAGGGCCCCCCGCCCTGCCCGCCTCCGGCTCCCATAAGCCCCCTGCCCACCCCATGTAAGTAGCCGGGCCCCTGCTGCTGTGGGGGTCTCCCTGAAGGGCCTGCAGCTCCTCTGAGGGGGCACTTGAGAGCCAAGGGCTGGCCGAGCTTGGGCACCAGCTTGCCCCCGACAGCCCCCCTCTGAGGCTCCCCAGGGCCTCTGCCCCTCAAGCCCCCCTCCGTGCGGGCCTTCCCCACTGGCCTGGGGGCCACCCGGTCCACCATTCTGCTCGGATGTCAGGGCCAGGGCTCCTTGATGCTGAGACAGGCCCCAGGGCGGCAGAGAGCAGGGGCCCTGCTTCCTCTCCCCCAGCCTCGCCCGGCAGCCTCCTCATATGTCTGCCTCCTGTCCACCCAGCCCCCAGAATCTGTGACATCCTGAGCTCCGTGAGGAGGGGCTCGGGGACCCCGGAAGCCGAGGGCCCCCCGCCCACCCCATGTAAGTAGTGCCCCAGGCCTGCTGCTTCTGCTGCCCAGCGGCTCCTGCGTCCTGCCGTGCACGGCCTCAGCTGCTCCCAGGCCGGGCTGCCGAGGCCTGGCTAACTGTGTGGCCTGGCTGGCCGTCGGGGGGCACACGCGCTAACTACCCCCCAGCCCGGTTCCCCGACCCTCACCTCCCACACTGCTCCCCGCACTGCTGTCCGGGGCCCCGGGCCTCTCCCCCAGAGGGTCTCCCAGGCCCAGGGCAGCCGGCAGGGCCCCTCTGAGGCCGCCCACCCATGTGCCCTGCCCCTCGGGCCCTGGGCCGTGCCCTTGCCAGTCACGCTGACTCCGTGTGGGCCCCGGGGAGCCTCGGGGAGCCCAGGCACAAGGAGCTGTTATAGAAATCCTCTCAACCACAGGCCTGGGGGTTTAAGGGGAGAAGAAAGGGCCCGGCCTCCCTGCAGAACTGGGTTCTCCACAGAGGGGCCGGATGTTCTGCTCATCCTTCACTCACTCACCCCTTCCTCACCTGTCGGGCGCTGACCGAGGGCCTGTCCTGCACTGGGCTGTCTCCTCTGTCCCTTCCTGGGCCAGGCTGCCCTTCAATGGAGGGCACCCTCCGCCCGCAGCAGCTTTCCACGTCCCCCCACCGACCTGGTCAGACAGGTGCAGCTGGCTGAACGTTCCTGAAGCTTCCCCCTGTGCCCCACACCCCTCTCTGTCACGCTCCACTGCCACGTCCCTTCTCCACCCCTCTGTCCCCCTCCATCCCCCATGCCCCCCCTCTGTCCCCCTCCATCCCCCATGTCCCCCCTCTGTCCCCCTCCATCCCCCATGTCCCCTCGTGACCCCCCCGTCCCCCCACTCTCTGGCTTTGGCTCACCAGCTCATAGGTTTTGTCTTCTGTGTGTTTCCCGCCTGCCTCGTGTTTCTCGTGTTCACGTCTCGTCTGTTCCGCCCCAGCCCTCAGGATCTCTGACATCCTGAACACGGTGAGGAGGGGTTCGGGGACCCCAGAAGCCCAGGGCCCCCCACCCTGCCCTCCTCCGGCTCTCCCAGGCTCCCCACCCACCCTGTGTAAGTAGCACCTTGAGTGGCCCTGCTGGCTGCTCCTGGGGGCTCACAGGGGTGTGGAGACCCCTGGCTGCGGTGCGCCGCCCCCTGGCTCTGGGAAGGGGCCGGCTTGGGGGTAGGGGGACGTGGGGTGCAGGGAATTCCACACGGAGCTGCCGTTTGGCTAAAGACATGCACGTGTGCGAAGAGAACCAGGAAGCAGTTTCCCGTGATCTAGAGCCACACGCTCCCAGGGTCTGCAGTCTGCGGGTTTCTTCCGCAGCGAGGATGGGACGGCGCCGGCCGGATGGTGCCTGGGGTTACGCCCCCGCCGGTGATGCTAGGGGTGGGGGCCCGGCCGGGCAGGCGCTGGGCTGGGCCACCTCCCCAGGGAGGGAGGAGCCGCCGCAGCCCGTCTGCCGCCCGCCCGCCAGTATCGCTTACAGGGATGGATGACACCCCAGGGCGGCAGCCATCCCCACCTCCGGGGAGACACCGGGCTCTCAGAGGAGAGGCTGCGGGGCCGGGGGCCGGGCATGGCGGGGGAGAGGCTGGGTGAGTGCCGGGCCGGGAGGGTGCTGACCCCCGCCCACCTGCTGTGGGCCAGCCCCAGGGGCCTGGCCGAGAGGAGGGAGGGGGGAGGGAGGCCCTGGGAGCAGCCGTGCCGCAGGCACGGAGGCCTGAATACTGTGGCCTGAATCCGGGCTTGCCTGAGGGGCGTGGAGGCGAGTGTCCGAGGTGAGGGACAGGGTCTTGCAGGCGGGCGCACAGCGGAGCCTGTGGGAGGGGGCCGATCCCCGTCCCCATTTGTGCGGCGTCCTATCCGAGTCTAGAGGCCACCACGTCCCCATCTCTGGGATCCTTGCAGCCCCTCCTTTCACAGATGAGAACGATGAGGGGAGGAGATGCGGAGGGTTGTGCCCAAGGGGGCCACCTGCAGTGTGACCTCGGCCCGGGGCTGCGACCCACCCTAGGAACGTGCCCGGGCCAGGTGGGGACCTCTGAGGACAGGGCATGCCACGGGTGCTGAGCACCCCAGGCTGACCTGGGGGGCCCACGGCACTGGCTTGCCCCTTTAGGGGTCTGTCCTGAGCTTGACTCCGGGAGGTGTGGCCACAGAAGGTGCTGTGACCAGCACTGGATGGAGGGTGGCCGGGCCTGCAGGGTGCAGGGGAGGGGAAGATGCAAAGCCCTGGGGGGCACCAGGGGCACCGAGGGCGGGGGGGCCCCATCAGTCTCCCTCAGGGAGAGGGGTCTCGTGCTGGGATGTGCACCCTCCTCTCACCCGGAGTTCCCAGCATCCCAGCTCCATAGGCCTGTGTGAGGGTCCTCGGGTGAAGGAACGTGGGTGGGGCCGGCCCGGAGAAGGGACTTCTGAGGGGCCATTGTGGGGTGAGTTATGGCGCTCAGTGGGCTGAGTGCCAGAGCCGGGGTGCCCCCTCTCCAGCTCTGGGACCAGGGTTCGGCCCCTCACGGCACCGAGGCCCGGGCTGCAGAGGGCCATCCCTGGGCTGGGTTGTGGGTACCCTCCTTTCCCGGGAACGTCCCCGCCAGCTGTCTCAGTGTGGAAATGGGGTCGGTGCCCACTGGCCGGGGCCGTGTTCTCCACGATCAGGGATTACGCACAATCCAGGCTGATCCTGTGCAGCTGCCTCCCTGGGGTGGCTGGGGGCATCCTGGCACCCCTGCAGCTGCCGAGGGACAGGCCTTGGGGTCAGCCTGGGGTCACTGGGGTACCCCCGGACCCTTTGCCGGTGGCCGGGCCTCCCTGGCCTGTTAGCTCACCCCAGGAGAGCCGGAGGGGACATGGGGGCTGCACTTCAAGCCAGACCTCAGCTCCGTCCCTGGAGTTGTCTGGTGGGGGGGGCTTGTCCTCAATAACAAGCCTCACCCCCGCCCCCAGGAGTCCCTTCGCGCAGCATGCCACTGGGGGGGAGGAAGGATTGCTCCGCAGCGTGGGGTTAGACGTGGGCGGCAGCCCCTCCGAGGGTCAGGAGCGTCCAGCCCACTCCTGGGCTGTGACTGGGCTCGTGTGGCCTCAGCTTTCCCATCTGCAGAATGGACGTGGTGGCTGTTTCCTAAACTTCAGACTTTGCAATGTGTGCTGCGACCCTAGGTTTCTATTTACTTAATTCTTTCTCTTTACACTGACTCCATTTTTAATTACGCTTTGTTTAAAAATGCTCAATATTACTTCATTAAGTGGAAGATTCAGCTCGCCACAGTGCAGTAGGGTGACTGTAAAATCAGAGTGCACGGGAAACAAAACAGAAAAGGTCACTCAATTCCAGCTGCAAGGCTGTTGGCTAAGGGCTCACATGGGGCGGGGGCGGCTCACGATGTTTGTGAAGAAGGGGGGTTGACAAGTGTCGGGGTGTCGGGGTGTGTAGACATCCCCTTGGCGAGATCAGCAGGATGGCCTGGAGCTGACAGAGTAAATCGCAGGTGGGAGGTGGGGGCTCCTGAGCAGGGGCTGGACCTGGTGCCACAGGCGGGAGGCGGCGAGGTCCCGGGTGACAGACCGCCCTGGGCAGGGACGGAAGTGGCAGGGGCTGGGTGTTGCCCCCCCTCTGGGCGGGGTCTGGTGGGGGAGCTAGGCTGCACTGGGGGGAGATCAGAGCCTGAAGCTCGAGGCCACCTCCGCAGAGGTGACAGGTGAACTGGGGATGGGGGTGGATGAGGTCCCAGAGGAGAGAGGGTTGCCCAGAATTACGAAACGCCCAGGCAGAAGGTGGAGAGGTGGGCAGGCTGCGGGGGAAGCCCTGAGAGGGGAGACGAAGTGTGCTGGGATGGGCGAGGGAGGGCGCGGTGTGTGGGTAGAGGTGTGGAATACCCAGAGGGTGAGGACAGAGGCCGGCCTGCACGTGCTGTGCTGGGACCGAGCTCTGCAGGTGGACGTGGGGCATCAGGACAGCTGGGCCCACAGCCCGCCTCCTGGAGGCCAGCTTCCAGGGCTGACCAGACAAGGTGGGGCTCGGGTTCTGCAGAGACAGCCTTAAGCCCAAACCCTGCTGTAGTCCAGACATGGAGTTCGGCGGCAGAAGCGCCGCCGGGTCCAGAGAGAGCATCTCTTTTATATAGCGGAAGCCCACGCGTGCTTGCGGGTTGGTGTGCGCGCACACACACACACACACACACACGCATGCCCACATGCCCACTCTCTCACCTGCGCACGTGTGCACGAAGGTGCACACACACATACACATATGCTCATGCATGCGCTCAACCATGACACCCTTGGGTGTCATGGAGCTCACCCTGCAGCTACTGTCCAGAGCTGGTGCGACACGACCCAGGCTCCCAGCTCAGACACGGGCACGCCTGGGCTCGCACGCAGCAGGCAGCATCTTCTACCATGGACTCTGTCCGCTTCCTAGCTGGGTGCCTGGGAAAGTGAGCGCCCAGACAGCCGAAGGTGCTGATGGGAGGGCCGTGGGCACATGCTTCAAAATGCTAACTGCACCTTTTTGGAGCTGGCAACCCGCGCTCTGGGAATGTAGCCTGCAGATCAACTCACGTGTGTCCTGGTCCCGGCTGCTCTGCCAGCTGAAGACTGGAGACCTACAGATGCCCATCACTAGGCCTGGTTGAGTGGGGATGCCCATCCCACAGGAGTGGCCGTGCAGAGTCTGTGGTCCCGATGTGCTGCTGGGAGCAGGGGGGACACCAGTACCCATGCTGGGAGTGCGCAGACATGCGCAGCTGGTGTGGCCGTGACCGGGGAGGGAACTGGGGGACAGAGCTCCTGGGGTCGTGCTTTCGGTGGCCTTCTTGGGTCTGAGTTTTATCACTGGCATGTTATCACTGCTTTAAGAGATCACCACGTGTGGATGCGTCTGTGCCTGTGTGCACACTCGTGTGTATTTCCTGTGTGCCTTTGGGTGTTTCTGTATCTGCACAGAAGTGGTTAAGCACCTCAGGACGGTACTTCTCTGGGGAGGGTGAGCGAACAACAAGATTCAGGGGAACACAGGCATCTGCATCTTTATCTGGAAGGTTTTATTTCTTGAAAAGAAATCTAAAGCAAATATGAAAATGGTTCAGATTTGAATCAGCAGGCTGTGGGCTATATTATTCTTTCTGCTTCTTCCATGTGTTTAAAATGTTTTGCCTGAAAATAAATGGTAGTTAAAGAGATAAAGGAGCCCCCAGGCGCGCACCCGGGGGACTGGGTCTGTCCAGGACCAGAGGTCAAGTGGGCAGGAACCCGGAGAAAGCTGCTGGCGCAGGGCCTCAGGTGGAGGGTGCAGGATGGAAAGGTGATGCCAGAGGACTGGTCTGGGGTCCCAGGACCGCAGACAGGTGGAGGCTGGAGGAGATGGAAGGCCAGGCGGCAGCCTGCGGCCTAGACAGCTGCCTCCCGAAGAAGGCCTATGAGAGCAATGTCCGTGGTGGGGGGCGGGCAGGAGCTGGGAAGGCTGGTCACAGTGTTGCAGCTGCGGAGGGCCCAGGGGATACAGCCGGAAGGACTGGGGCGTGGCAGGCTTGGCTTCCCCTTCCTGCCTCTTCCAGACCTTTTGTACTCTGGATGGAGTATTTCCGTCGTTCAGGGATGTTGTATTTAAGACAAATAAGACAGAGGCTTGTTGGACTTGGAAATGGGGACCCCGTTGGTGTCCCTGAAGGGAGCAGTCTAAGCCGGGCAGCCTCGGGGTCCCTCCTGGAGGGGGAGGGGGAGGGGGCGGGGGGTGCTCTGCGCGGGACCCCCCCCGGGGCTGCAGGGGGGTGGCTCACGGGTCACTGGGCGGCTGTCCCCCACAGCGCGGAAGCAGGAGATCATCAAGATCACGGAGCAGCTCATCGAGGCCGTCAACAACGGTGACTTTGAGGCCTATGCGTGAGTCAGGGCTCCTGGGCCCATCCTGGGGCTGCGGGGTGGGAGGGGGGTGGACGGACGGGGCGGGTTCTGAGGGGCCCCTCCTCACCTGGGTCTGCCCCCCAGGAAAATCTGCGACCCAGGCCTGACCTCCTTTGAGCCCGAAGCCCTGGGCAACCTGGTTGAAGGGATGGACTTCCACAGATTCTACTTCGAGAACTGTGAGTGCGGGGCGGCGGCAGGAAGAGGGCGGCACCCCCGGGGAGCCCGCGGGCCCCCAGCCGGGCGCGCAGGGAAGCCCTGTCCCGTCCTCGTCCTGCCGGAGGGGGAGGGGTGGCCGGGCCGGCGCTCGTAGGGGGCTGGGCCGGCGGCGCGGTGCCAAGCCCCTGCCCCGCCCACAGTACTCGCCAAGAACAGCAAGCCGATCCACACGACGATCCTGAACCCGCACGTGCACGTCATCGGCGAGGACGCCGCGTGCATCGCCTACATCCGCCTCACGCAGTACATCGACGGGCAGGGCCGGCCCCGCACCAGCCAGTCCGAGGAGACCCGCGTGTGGCACCGCCGAGACGGCAAGTGGCAGAACGTGCACTTCCACTGCTCGGGGGCGCCCGTGGCCCCGCTGCAGTGAAGGTGAGCGCCCTGGGGGGAGGAGAGCGCCGCCCGGGCGGGGCTGCGGAGAGCGTGGGGAGGCCAGCGTGGTGTTAGGGGGGCAGGGGCGCCGGGTCAGGGCCTCCAGGCTCCTCGCCGGGCGGCCTCGCAGGCGCCCACCTTGCAGACGCCAAACCCGTGTCAGACGGAGAGCGGCCGCCGGACGCTGACCTGCCCGCCCTCGGTCCGCCCCGTTTCAGAGCTGCCGCGGCTGGTTTCACGGGACAGACTCGGTGTTTGGAGCCCAGCTGCCCTCGGGCGCACGGCCTGCCTGTCGCATGTTTGTGTCTGCCTCGTTCCTCCCCTGGTGCCTGTGTCTGCAGAAAACCAAGACCAGATGTGATTTCTTTTTAAAAACAAGACGACAACCGCACACACAAAATTGATGTCGGATGAAATGGAAAAAAAACGAAACAAGGGAAAAAGCTGTAAAAAGCCCTGGCGTTTGTGGGGCTTCGAACCTTCTGGCCGCTCCCCGCCTAAGCTCCACGTGTCCGTCTGCTCCTGGCCTCCTCCGGGGACCGGCCGGGGCAGTGAACTTGTCCGCAGGGGCCTGCCACCCAAGGAACGGTGTTTGCTAGGTGGCGCCCACCCCCACGCGTCTGCATCCTCCCTGCCGCGCATGGCTCCTTGTCAGGAGTGTCAGGTGTCGTCTGGGGAGGGGCTGGGGGGGCTGAGCATGGCTGTCCTCCCTCCTGCTTCCCTTCCCTCCTGTCCTCCCCGGGGAGGCGCAGGTGCGAGCTCCCGGTGTCCCTGGCATGGGTGAGCAGTGCAGAGGCTGGGCCAGCCCCTCTGGGAGGATGCGGAGCCCTCGGAGAAGGCCCGGCGGGCCCAGGGCTCCAGCTCTGGCCCCGTTGGGGCCAGGGAGGTGCACTGGGTCGGGCAGGAGGTGTAGGGGGGTCACCCCTTACTTTCAGACCTCATGCCTGGCAAGAGACATGCCGAGAGGATGCTGCTGGCTGCGGCCCAGTGTGCAGGGGACCCCGGGGCTGGCCTCCCTTCTGTTCAGGCACCTCTCCCTCTTTGCCCCCTCCCCCCTCCCCCCGTGTGGGTGTGGGGCAGGAAGGAGAGAGGGGTCAGAGGCGGGTGGGTGCCTTTGGCTCCCAGGCCGAGGCAGAGTCCAGGCAGGTGTTTGCTGAAGGAAGCTGCGCTTTCGGAGTCTGGGCCCAGGGCAGCAGGGAGCGGAGGGCCGCACGGGGCTGCGTGTGACAGGGACCCCCGGGGTTGGGAGAAGGCGGGCTGGGCTCACCTGGGGTCCCCCTGCGTGCTGGCGGGCACTGTGGCGAGCCTCCGGGATGGGCCACGTGGCCAGGGGGTGGCAGAGAGAGTCAAGGGCCGTCGTCTGGGTGTGCGAGCGGGTCTGAGCTGGCCCGCTGGGCTGTGGTTGGGGGGGTGCAGGGGCCGTGATCGCAGAGGTGCAGGACCCCCTGCCCCAGTACCTGCCCTCTTCCACTCATGTTGTTTTCAACACGGATTTTCTTTATCTTCCCCCCCAATCAAGCCAAGGGAGGGGCCTGGAGTGGGGAACAGGACACAGGATGCTGGTCTCCAAGGGGACTGTCCATCGACAGACACTCAGAGTGGACGCTCGCCTGCCCGTCCGCGGCTGTGCTCAGGACAGCTGTCCCCACCCACGGACGCGGGGTAAACACCTGCCAGGCTCCCTGGGCCTCGGGCAGCGGCAGGGCCCGCCGTGGACAGCGTGTGGCCCGGCCAACCTCGCCTCCTTGGGCCTCCTCCCCTCCTCTACCCCTTCTCTCCACGGAGCTGCCTGTCTGGGATAATTTGGGGTTTTTTTTCTGGGGGATAGTTCTTTTGCATGACCCCTCATGAGCAAGCCACACCCGCTCTTCTAGCTAGATGTCCGCGGTGTGGCAGCGTCGGCCAGCCCGCCCTGCAGAGGGTCGGCTGCCTGCGGTGCTGGCCGGCCTTTCCTCTTCTCTCTTTTTGCTGAGTTTCATTGTCTTTTCTTTCTGAGCCTTGTAAGTGTACAAAATTATTATTTTGTTCTGTCTCGGGAAACTGCAAATAAAAGGAAAACAGGACAAACTGCTTCAAGTGCATCCGCGTGCTCTATGCTGGGACCCTGCTGACCCCTCACCTCACGGCAGGTCCCTTCTCCACCATGTGCGCCCCGGGCTGGCCAGGCTGCAGAAACCTTAGGCCAGACGTTCCCGAGCCCGTCTCGGTGGATGGCACGCCCAGGTGGGGCCCCTCCGTGCCGCTGCAGGTCAAGCTCTGCCAGCTATCCCCACCCCAACCTCTGGTTCCCCTGAGGCCCTGGACAGACCCCTGAGTCCCCACGCCCCCAACCTCTCCCGTCACCCTAGTGGCCTCTGAAGATGAGGCTGGGAGAGTGGATCTATGTGGGAAGAGCCACAGGACCAAGGCCTGCTGCCCTGTCCAATCTCTCCCTCCACCCATCCGTTCTTCGTGCACGTTGATTAGAACACGCGGTGCCCAAGGCCAGCCCCCGCTGCTCCTGTGGGCCCTCACACTGATTTGTGTAGACAGCATGTAGGTGTCACACAGGCCAGCGTGGATGTCAGACACCGACGTCAGGAGCAGAAGAGCAGTGGCTGCTGAGATGCAGAGGACAGAGCGGGCGATGACAACGGGGGCCCGGAGAGACTCTGCGAGGAGCCCCGAACAGCAAGAGCCCAGCAGAGACCAGGGGGACAGAGGGATGCCAGGTACGGAGGCTCCCAGATGGTCCCAGACTGAGGAGAGGGCGGGAGGGAGCGAGGGCCCAGGGTCGGCACAGCCAGGTGGTCCCCACCAGGCCTTCCCTCTGCAGCTTAGCCCCAGCATGGAGGGACGTGTCACCTGGCTGCCCATGGCACCCCTACAGCAGGGGACACAAAAGCCTGCTGGGCCTCCCTCGGGAACACTCACCCTCGGCCTGTGTGGCTGAGTGAGCGCTGGCCATGTGGCTGCTGGCCTTTCTGATCACCTGACCACAGAGCCGCATGGCAGCCCGGCCCCGCGGCTGTCTGACCACGTGGCCACATGACCACACCGCTGCATGGTCGCCTGGCCCTCCGGACATCTGCCCTCGTGGCCGCACATACTCAGGCCCCGCCGGGCGAGGGCTTCTGGGGCCTGCCTGTGCTCTGCTGTCCCTCCCGCAGACCTCTTGGCCCACCTCGCTCCCAGGCAGACCCTGGGCAGCCCTGCTGGTACCTCAGAGGCACCCTCCTGTGGAGATGGGCAGCCTCACCTCCACGCCTGGTCCCCAGGCCCTGCTGCCAGTCTGTACCTTACGCCTCGAGCTTACTCAGCACAGAAATACAGGCTTCAAGACAATCTGATACACCAAACGCGCCCACCCAGGGGGGTCCAAGTGACTTCTGACGAGACAGCTGCCGCTTCGGGCCAGCTCAGTCCTGTCCACTGGGACAGAACAGGCCTCCTCCTCCAGCCTCGGCATCTGGTTGCAGGCACCTTCAGATGGGCCAGGAGGCCCTCGATGCCAGCTTGTCGGCCCCGTGGCCGATACCCGGCAGGGGCTCTCAGGTGTGCAGGCAGGAGGGAGGGCTGCACGGGGAGCACCTCGGAGGATCCGAGAGCAGGGCACAGAGAATCTAGGACAGAGCCCGCGAGTGGAGTCTGTCCCCGCCGCCGCAGTATCTAGGGCTCCACTCACCTATCAGCTGTAATCCGAGGAGGCTTTCCAGGCCAGGCCTCCCTCTGGGCACCCGCCACCGCCTCCCCCCACCCCCCATCCCCCCCACTGCAGATTCTGAACCCTGAGGTGTGCCAGGACTCCGAAACCCAGAGCAGGGCCGGCAGGATGGGCAGAGGGAGGTCAGTGAGAGGGCCTTTCACTTGTCATTTTAAAAAGCACGTGCTTTGGGCATAGCTCCCTGCACCATGGGTAAAAACCCTGCCCTGGCGGGTCCTCTGGGCACGAAAAGCCGGGAATGCCCACGCTGCTCCCTATTGCGATGGTCAGAAGTAAGGCTGAAAACAGGCCCCAGGCCAGCGAAGAGACGGACTGAGAAGTGTTTGCAGACCGTCTGATGGCCAGCTGCCGAGGATGTCCCCTAAACGAGGATAAGAGTCCCAGGCCTGCAAGGATGCCTGGAGCACAGGGAGCTCCCACACCCCAGCAAAGACAGCACGCGCTGGAGGGGTTCCCATCTGCGTGGCCCCGGCCCTGTGGCTGTGCGGCAGCCTCCCAGGCGTAGTGAGGACCAGGTCACAGGGTTCAGAGCAGGGCTTCTCTCTGCCCTGCGGCTCCGTCACCCACTTCCTGCTAGAAAAGTCTGAGGGGAGATGACCGCTTGGGCCTGGTGGGGAGGGGAGCGGGGGTGGGGGGTTAAGGGAGATGCTGTCTCCCCCCACAGGAACTGCCCCAGGAGACGGGGGACCCCACGCTCTGCAGGCACACGGCGCGGAGGGGCAGGGCTCCCGCGGAAAGGGGTCCCTGGGGCTCCAACAAAGCACAGGACTATTTTGGAATTTCAAAAGTCAACTTTATCCAGATAGGAACCTTTCAGACAGAACACAGAGAGAAAAAGGTAGGCGGCACTTATTAAAATACACTTTGCCAAACGATTTAACATTAGAATACAAGAGGAGCTGGGGAAATGCCGGATGCGGGGTCTCGGCCAGCCCCACCCCCAGTTCCTCCCCAGTATCCTCCGAAGTGGGAGGAGAGTCAGACAAAGCTCAAATCATTCCTAAGGGGAGCTCACGGCCACCTCAGGCGCCAGCGAGCAGGCTGGGTCTGCGCCTTTCAGGGGCATCCGCGGCAGCAGGACTCACACGGGCAGGCTGCTTTTAGAGAAAAAGGGCAGCTGGCAGGTGAATCTCTTCGGGTGGGGTCCTCAGAAGCCACGCGGATCCCACCTTCTGGCCCAAGCAAGGGAACTCGCGGCCGCTGGCACTGCCCGTCAGGGCAGTGGGACCTCCCAGTTAGGGCAAGAACAGAGTGCGCAGGGATGGACACCCAGGGACGAGACCACACTGGTTGACACCACCCCAGCACGGGCTTCCGCGGAGACTGAGCCCCGCAGGGGCATCCCGAGCTTGTGTCCTCAAGAAGCGCAGCAGGGCCCCAGGAGGCAGTCTGGAACATGGCAGTAGGGCCCGAGGGACCAGAGAGGCTGAGAAGGGCCCAGAGCCCCCCGGGCCACTGCCTGGGCTGCTCTGCGTGTCTGTTTCCAGGGTTGGGCCTCAGAGCCGTGGGCCTCGTGCTGCTGGGGGCGGCTGGGGTGGGGGGGGAGGGTGCGGGCTCAGCGGTGCTTCTGCAGGGGGCTGGGCTGGAGTGTGGAAGGCTCAGGCCGTAAGTGGGGTGCTGGGAGCCCCCGGGCTGGCTGGCACCTTCTCTTGGTGCCTGGTAGTGGTGGCCACAGTAAAGGTCACTTGCTAAGACGTGTGTTAAGTCCCAGGTGATTGTCAGGACAGTCTTGTCACCAGAAAGGCAAGTGAAACCTGTTCATGAGAGCCTACAGCACACCCTGCTATGATCCAGATGTTCAAAGCCAGACCGCAAGTCCGGGCAGGCGCCCCTCCCGAACTTCCAAGGCATCTCTTTGGAGCTCGCTGGACGGGCACTGCAGAAAGTCAACCTCAGCAGGAGCGCAAACAAGGTCTCAGAACTTGTGAAGCCCAGTGGCTGTCTCCTCCCGACATGGACACGCTGGCCCGAGCCCCCATCGGCGCCCCCCACGCCCACTGCGCCCGCAGTGGCTGTCTGTCTGTCCCACCCCAGCCCTGTAGTCAGGGCACCCCACTCACTGGACTGTTAACACAGCTAGCGTACAGATAAAACCCAAAGGTGTACTGACGATCAACAAAGAGCCAGCTCTGACCCCGCCGTGGGCCTTGCACACGTCCTTCCCAGGGGGTTAGAAACGAGCCCTGCAGCATCTACAGGAGTCACTGAGCTTTATGGTTTCATTCGGCCCCAAAATACACGTTTAGGGGGCCTCAAATTACTAGACATGTGAATCTGAACGTTCCCCACCCCCAGGTCCCTTCCACCCTTCGGTTCCTCCCACGAGCTCCAAAGCCAAAGTTGAGTCTGTCCCACTCGGGTCGTTCCACGGTGGGTCTGCTCCCTGGGGGCTGCAGTTCCGATGTGAGTGACGGTGGCGTTCCAGCGCAGGGGCCTCTGCCGGCCGCTGTCACATGATCGCACAGCACGAGTTTTGCTTCCGGGCCTGGAAAGAGACAAAGAAGAGCTGAAGAGGTGGACCTCGGCACACGTAGCACTGGGGGCTCCGTGGGGGTTGGGCGGCTTTACCGGGGGCTCCGGGAATCGCAAGGAGAGAGAGAGAGAACCGGCCTGTCCGCGACGCCTGGAGCGAAGCTGTCCAGGAGCAGTTCATACCCCTGAAGTTATTTTGTCCGCCTTCCGTTAACGCTATCAGTAAGGAAGTAAACTTCCTGTTGTCAAGCCAAGTACAAAGAACAGGAACGTTAAGTCGGGTTGGCTGAGTCTCTTCCTCTGCTCCGGCCCCATCTCCCCGTAAAGCTGTCTTAACCCACAGGGGTGCTTCTTACTGAGGATGTCCTCAGAGAACAGAGAGGTTCACACTTCGTTTGTGGGGCCTCCGTTACCTTCCCTCTCACCTCCTGTTCGCAGATGCCCCCTAGCCCCACTGGCATCGCCCTCCAAGGCACACGTGAGAGCAAACGTGTGTGTGGATGGACCAAGTAAACGCAGCGCCCCGCTGTTCAAACTGAAATCCTTTGGCTGAAGGGAAGCTAACTAGGAACATAAGGAACTCTCTGGAAGGCGGCGCACTGCTGCTTCTCGGCAGGCAGCAGGGATGCGGGGCCCACCCTTCCGGCCTGGGGAGGGGGGAGCCTGGAGGCAGGGCGGGGCAAGGCCCCAGCTCACCTAGGCTCCCACAGCGCCCCAGTGAACCTGCCGCTACTGACCGGCCACGTTACTGAACGTTCCAAGGAAGACTTGTTTAGTGGTGAGCACTGCTCTGGGGAAGGGGTGCTCGGGAGCCGGGCCGCACTCACCGTTTTATAGAAGGCTTTAGACTGTATTCCCAGCACTTCGGATTTGGACACCAGGTCATCTAGCTTCTCGCCTCGCTCTAACAAAGACTCCATGGTGTTGTGCTGGACAAGAAGAAAAACAGAAAAGAACACTTTGCTCTGTTCACAAAGTGAGTAGACGCCAGCCCCCTCGAGAAGCTCAGTCACAAGAAAGCACTTCCTTTGGGCCCCTCCGCCATATCTGGGCCACTGCATCAAGACACAGTGTCCCAGACCTGTGGAGGAAACAGGACCTAGTGACCTTCCTGGAGAACCTAGAAGGTTCTAACTGGGACATAAAGCACTTCCCCCAAATCCTCCACAGCACAGGCTCAGCCAGCCACACTCCAGGAGGGATCACCTACGCCTGTATTTATACACACACATTCCTACTGCACAGAACGCTTCCTGTTCCCCCAGGGGAACTGTGTCTAAATCGCATTACTGTCAATTCTGCGAGAGCACTTCTGCACTTAGGCAGTACAGACAGACCCTTTCTGAACGGGTGAAGGGATGGAGGCCCTCAGAAGAGCCCCCAGCCCCACTGCCAGGACCATCAGGAAGTGGCCGACTCACTCCCACCCCAGACGGCAATTGCTAGGGCAGCCGCAAGGCCCTCAGAGGCCTCTTCAGAACAAGTGGCACGAACCTAGCTTTGCACATGTGAAACGGCACAGAATGAGGAGTGAGCAAAAATGTCCTTTATCTCTACACACAGCCGAGCAACTCAGATTTCCACCATAAAAAGTTAACTGGCTCAAGACATGAATGGGATAAAAGGTAGCATAACCAGTAATCCAGATTTTATCACTGCAGCCAGAATGGGCTGGGTGTCCAGGACCCATCTGCTCTGTGCAGTGGAGAGAGAAGGAAAGACGGGGAGCATGTGTCCCCCGGCTCTGTGGTGCTCACGTGCGCAGGTTCTGAAGCAGAAGGCAGAGACAGGGCTCGGTTAGGAAACATGCAGAAACATGTCACAAAAGACAGAGAAGTGCCTGAAAACTGTCACATCTAACTTTCATTCCAAAGCCCCCAAACATTATCCAAAGCATGGTTTAGAAGACCTAGGCTTGGAGCCCCTGGGATGCTCTTTATAGAACACAGCCTGCTGGGTCCTGCCCCAGACCTGTGCATGAAAGCTGAGCCAGCGTTGGTAGGAGTTTTATATTTGGGGTAGGATTTGTCTGGCCACCTTTTCTGGGTTTTATTTTAATTTTCGGGGGGCTGTGCTGCGCAGCTTGTGGGATCTTAGTTTCCTGACCAGGGATCGAACCTGTGTCCCCGCAGTGGAAGCGCGGAGCCCTAACCACTGGACGGCCAGGGAAGTCCCCTTTCCTGGGTTTTATATCCATCTACTTAGGTGTCCATTACTTGCCGGGCGCGGGCTAAGCCCTCGCCCTAAGCCGAAGCCGGGCGTTGTTCTGTGAGCAGGCGCGTAAAGCTCAGGATAAGCTCCCAGTCCTGGGAGCTCGCACACGGGTCAGGATTCACATAAACGTGCAATGACAATGCAGCGACATTCGGAAAGGGCCTGTACAGCCTCCGAGTACCCTGGTGGCCTGAGTGCAGGGCGCCCGTGCAGGAGGCAGACAGGAAAGGGAGGGAGGGCCCGGGATGCGGGACCATGTCAGGGAGCCTGCACTTTATCCTGGAGCTGACTTGGGAGCTGCCAAGGACTTCAGGCAGAAGAGTGACAGATCAACAGCTACTGTGTAGTGGACAGAAGACGGGAGGGAGGCAGGAAGCCAGGGGACCAGTCAGAGGCAGAGGCCCCAAGAATCAAAGCCAGTGCTGATTGAGGGCCAAAGGTAGCTCAGAGTTTTAAGAAAATGTTGAAGCAATTACAAACCAGGATATTTCAGCTAAAAATGCAGGGTTCCCACTCTTCTAAAACAGGCCTGATTCTGACAACGCCGGGCCTGCATTTAGTCAGAGCGGGTGAGCCTCAGTCTGTGCCGAGGCCCAGACCCTGAAAGGGAGGCGCCTGCTGGGCAGTGGCTCAAGCTAAGACAGGCACTGCAGAGGCAGGACCACAGAACTCAGATCCCCCGAACCCAGTAACTACCCAGACAGGGAGCGCGGACGGGAATATGCTGGGTCCCTCAAACAACGGGTGCCGTTAACCAAGACGGGGCGCGGGAGGGATCCTGCTAGGGTTGTCTGAGTGAGTCTGGCTTTGAGGCCTCTGATGCACGGGGACAGGTGGGCAAACACCACTTTCAGAAAAGTGCTTCGACTACAACTAAAGCAAGTGTCGGCCGCGCGGGCTTGACTACCGGCAAATCTTTCTGCCCCTCAGTTTGGGGACTTGCTCTCCTACTTACTTACCAGGATGATTTTGGTCTCATCTAGTTCAGCCTGCACTTTAGTCATGGGGTCAGCTTCTCGGGGGTTCTAGGAAAGACCCAAAAATAAAAACCATGTCAGGACTGGAGTGGCCACCTGGAAAACGGGGCTCAAAACCAAGTGAGCTGGACACACTTTCAGAAGTTAAAAACCACAGGCTGTTTAACCACATGATAGAGAAGCAAAAGCTTGCCTAGGAGCTCGGGTTCCAGGTCTTAATGTGGGTCCCTGCGTTTTTCAAAAGGACATCAACATCCACATCACCCAGAGCCACAGCCACCAGGGCCACCGGCTCTTCTGTTCCACACAGCTTTGGCACAGTCTTTACACCCTACCTGGTATCTACTGAGGTGACCGTCCAGGCCTGCGTACTGGATGGTATCGGGGGATCCAACTGGCCAGTCTATCCTGTCGACCTGCTTGGAGAATTCGTCCAGTACCTGCAGGACAGAGGAGCTCAGCAACACGCCCTCCCTTCTGCTGTGCTCATCCGAAAGAGAGGACCCAGGGAGGAGGGTAGAGGAGGATGGCTAATGGCAAGGGGAAAATCTAAGCTCAAGTTCCTCCTTCCTCAGTATTCTGGGAATTAAAAACCGAGGATGCCTAGCCTCATATGAACCTCATCAGGTGAATGACATAAGTATTAGAATTTCAAACTACAGATTTCCACTTTTATCAGGTTACGAATTTCCAGAACAAAGGATATTGGCCCTCTAATTTTCCAAAACAATTCTTCAGAAAGGTAATTAGGTCCCTTGAGTTTAAGCAGCCACCAGATTTCATGTGCTTATAAGTGTATGACTGTTTTGGGGGATGTGAGGCCAGGGCCTTTGAGGAGTTTATCATTAGCACCACACAAACACACTGAAGAACGTGGCGGCGCTAGCCCCACACGGGGCAAGAAGCTGCTGTAACTGCACGATGGGCCAGCAGGGGGACTCCTGCAGCAGAGGCACAGAGGTGGGGAGGGGCCCAGTGTGTGCCCTACGAGCCTGTCGGAGCAGAAGAGGGGAGGAGGGGACGTGGGTCACGGGGCAGAGCACGCATTTCTTTCTTCAGAAAGAAATGAAAGTCATGACTTGAGGGCAGAGGCAGGAAGAGAGCCAGCAAGAGGAGTGACGGGGGCAAAAGCACAGCCAGAGCTGACGCGAGGGCCCCCTCCCGGAAGGAGAGTTGCTGTGACTCTGTGGCCAACAAGAAGAGTCAAGGCAGCACCAGGGACACTAGTAGGGTGAGAAGCAGAAATCGGCAGGGGCAGGGGGTACGGTGGGGTGGGACGGACGGGACTGGGAAGGCTCCCAGACTCTCTCTTGGTTTAGGGTGAGGAGAAAAGCTGAGAACAGGTTGATTTTGGACACACTATTTCGCCCCTTCCGCCTTGGGCCCTGTCGTCACTCCCGGCCCCAGTCCACACTCGTCTGTCCAAGTACAGTCCAGCCGAGCTGCAGACACACCTTCTCCAGCAAGGTAAACGCCACCCGGGATGGGTATTCACTGTCAGCAATGACCACTCCCGCCAGACTGTCGTTTCTCACGTAGACATGGCACAGATATTCTAGGGAGACAAGAGGCCAGACACACAGAGGGTGATGTGAGGGCTTTAGACTTTCTCACCACCAAAACCAGTCAGAGTGTTACAGTGCTGGGCTCCTGCCTCCTGGGCCAACGAAGCGGCTCTAAGTGAGGTTTATGGTCAGGCCCTGCACATAGGACAGCGCGTGTAGTTCTGACGGCAGCGCGGCCCAACACCTGCTGCAGGGTGAGTGAATGCCCCAAGGCCCAGCGTGCAAAGCCAGGGTCTAAAGGAGCACCAGTGGTGCAGAAACATCCCAGGCAACAGGGCCCCAGGTGCATGTCCAAGTCACGTCCTTGAGCTCTAGGTCAGGCTCGCCTGTATCTTGGGAAGCTGCAGCCCTCTGGGGCTCTGCTGTGCTCTGCTCCCAAGCTGATGGAACCTTGGCCAAGCCAAGCAGCCTCCACTTTCTTAGAAATCACCTGTCAGGGCCTCAGCCTTCCTCATTACAGCAACCTAGCCTGCTCCACTCTGTTGGTGGGCCTTGGCGGGGACGGGGCAGGATGGGAGGAAGAGACAAAGCCCATCCAGAAAAAAATTAGCCACAGCTGGCTGGGGTCTCAAGCATGTGCTGAAGTCATCAAATTATCAAAAGGTACAGTCTATACAAGGGCTTCTGCAAAACAGTCACAACTCCTGAAATTAATTTTTGTCACTAAAAGGATTCAGAGATGACACAGCTCACCAAATGCCTCTAAAATAAATGTCTAAAAATTTTTAAAGGAAACCTGAATCATGAAAAAGAAAAAACTAAGGTCAAGAGGAAAAAATAATGAGTTTCCAGATTCCTGGGCAAAAATCTAAGCAGCACAGAATACAGTATTACCTCCACAGGGCTGGGTGGACGTCCTTTCCTGAGATGTCTACAACTCCAGAGGGGAAAGAGGACACAGCAGGAAGGCCACTTACTGCTCCGAGAGGCAGACCCCAATCTTAAGCGAGTCCAAGCTTTTGGGGGTGATTTTAACCAGGCAACTTCGACACCAACAGTGGGCATAGAATTTTGCGTAACAGGAAAACGAGGAGGAGGGAAGAGAGCAGCTAGCAGAGGAGTGGGGTCCTGGTAGCCCACTTCATCACGCGGCAACCACTCCTGCTGATCGAGCTCCGAGCTGCCTGAGGTGGGGCAGCCAGGCCAGCACACACTCACAAGGTAGCAGGTCCTCTTACCTTGTTCCTTGACAGAAGCTCTGCTGCCTTTCGAGGAGCGCTCCACAATCAGCTGACTTGTGAAGGTCATGAATTCCTGAACGCTAAGAAACACAACACATATTATCTGTTCCTGTCACCTTGTCCCCAACACAGTGGAAAGGGACCTCTGAGCGTATACACTAAGGAGACACTGCTTCTTGGTTTCATTCCTTTCCCTCCCAACCTTAGGACGAAATAATAAACACCCTGTCAATGATCACAAATACAGGTAATTAGAAATCACCAAGACCATTCAAACCACATCTGCTTGCTACCTAGCTCGCTCAAACAAACCACTTCCAGACTTCCAGGGAACTTTCTACAGGTTATACTTAATTTAACATTTTGGTCAGTGTATGATTTGGGGCACAGCGGAGAAGCAAAAGCCAGCTCCTGTTTTCAAGGCTCCACTGACGTCTGAGAAGCGGGGACAAGTAAAATGTGTGACAGAATAACGTAAGTGGCAACAACTGTTCGGCGGATGCACAGTCAGTTATGGCAGCTGCCACTGGCTGAACCCGGCAATGCGACATGTCCGCAGCGACTGCTGGCTCTGGCAGAGAACGAGGCCTCCGGTCTGCTGGGGCAAATCCACCCTATGAGCCCGGGGCACTCTGGAAGGAAGGCAGGGCAAGAGCTCAGACAAGACAAGGAAACGGAAAATGGCTCGCACAGAGGCTGAGAGGGAGGAGGCGGCTCACGGGCCCCACTGAGAGATGTGGCCAGAAAGGAAGGGTCCCAGGTGATGACGGTCCAGCTGGAGGAAGCGAAGTTAACAAGAAGCCTCTGACTGGGAATGCCATGTAAAGGGCCATCAGCACAGGGCCGTGACTTGGGGAATCCACAGTTAGCCCCAGCAGATGTGGATACTTCTGAAACCGCACGGAGAGCCACACAGACGACTGAGGACTCGGGAGGGGACTTCCCTGGCTGGGATCCCAGCTCCACCACTTATGAGACGTATGACCTCCGGGGCAAGGTACTTACTGCACCAGGCTTCATCTACAAATCGAGATTTACTGCGATGATTAGATGAGCACTTAGCACGATGTCTGACGCACAGTATTACTTGTTATTATTATTTTGAGAGGGTGATAGGATCAAGATGATCCCTTAGAGAAAACTCTGAAAATAAGGAAGTCCTTGCAGTAAAGCTAAAAAGAGACAGAGCTTAGAGCAGGACTATAATTAGACAAATGAAGAACTGCATTCATTGTGAGAGTCTGCCTACAAGGGCCAGAAAAGCTGGAAAACCCTTCGAAGGGTTGAGGCTTGGGCTCTGATAATCCTGAGACAGGCAGGATGGAAGAGAAGAGGACTTATGAGAAAAACAGTGAGCTCGGCTGGACTACGTGTTGTTTTAAGAGGCACTGGTAGAGCTGTCCCTACAGTATCGCAGTTGTGTTAATCATCTGAAACTGGTCTGAGTATCGCAAACCAGTGAGGTGAAAGTCCTACAGTGAAATCTCTGAGAATCTTCAGTATACGTGCGGAGGGGAAAAAGAAAAAGTGAAAGAATCAGAATTAGCCAAGTTAGCTCCCAAAGTTCGATCACAGAAAAGAAGGGACACAGAACAGAGACTAGAGGTCATGATAAAGAAAGCTACCAAGTGCCAAGAAGGACCCAGAAAGAAGCAGAAAGTTTCGACAAAATAACAAGAGGAATTGTCTGAGATCCTGCCAGTAAGCCACTCTCATTAAGAACAAAACAGCCGCACTGAAGCAGCGAAAACAGAATCCAGACTGCAGATTCCCCCAGACCCGGAGTCTGGATGACCACAGACCCAGACTCTGTAGGGTCCTTCTCCTTTTGTGCCTGAGTCACCCCCATCCCTCCCACGAACAGGCTGGAAGTGTCTGTGGTAATTCTAACACACACCTGATTGCATTAAAGTGCCTCACGAACGTTCAAAAGCTTGTAAGCGCTACAAATCCCACGCTTCCTTCCAAATCTTCACCGTAGAACCCTTCTGTACCACTAACGCCCAACCATAAAGAGCGTACGATTTGCGTTGGGGTCCTGGCTGGTTTGCCATCCATCTCTTGGGACCTCAGTGACTTCACCCATAAAATACGACAGTATACCAATATCTCTCATACGGAATTGCTGGAAAGCCCCACCAGATAATACAAACGTGGCTCTTAAGGAGTGGCACGTAAACTTCCTAGGTCAGCATCACTAAGTGGGTGTTGCTGGTTTAAAATATAGATCGCTGGGCCTCCACTGGACGTGAACCTGGGGAATCTGCACTTTTTCAAAGCCCCCTAATAATTTTTATACGACAGAAATTTGGAAAAACCCTGATTACAGCATTACGTTCTACGATGGGATAAGGCTTTTTGCGATCGAAAAAAACATGAATCTTCAGAGGCACAGTCCGCAGGCCGAGGAAGAGGCCACCGCCGGCTCCACTGCGGGAGGCCGAGCCACGGCCCTTCCCCGATTCCGGGGCCGTCTCCAACCCCGACCCCGGGCCTCCCCGCCCGGGCGCCGCCCGCCTGGGCCCGCCTACCTGGACCTCTGGAAGAAGCTGAAGGAGGACACGTCGTACGCGGCTTTGAGGAGCACCGCCTTGGCATCGCCTTTGTACAGGACGCTGAGGCTGTACAGCCTCATGGCGCCGCGCCCTCGGGCCGGCTACCCGCCTGGCCGCGGGATCGGCTCGCAGGGAGCAGCTCGGCACCGCCCCTCGAGACCACCACAGGTTGCTGACGGGTCGGCCGCCGGCTTCCTCCGCCTGGCTCTGGGTCCACTTCCGGCTCCGATCAGAGGCCGCCGCCCGAGGCCTACCGAAGGGTTTTCGTGCCCCGGATGCAGAAAGGAGCAGCCGGAAGCACGGGCGAGGGGGCGGGGCAGAGTGCTGCGCGTGCGCATGAGGTCGGTCCCCGCCCTTCGGGCTTTCGTAGGCCGGCCGGCTCGCTGCTCGTAAGTCTTTAGCCTTCCCTCGCTGTCCTTCTCTCTGTGAGGGCCTGTCCTTTTCTCCCTGGCCGTCCTGAGTTCTCCCAGGGGCCCTTCGCTTCCTCCCGGTCCGTTCTGAGCCCTGTAGGGTCGCCTGTGTCCCCCGGCGCTGTCCTCCCTCCGAACGGTGAGACCCAGAGTCCCACCCACACGCTAGGGCTTTGTAAACCCCACACAAGGGACTTTGATTTATGGGCGAACTGCTGTCCCTGGAAAGTGTTTTGTGAATCATATCTCCTTTCTGAGTGAAGAAAGGCAGGGACCTGCCGGGAGGTGAAGGCATGCCTCTCATTTTCAGATGATTGAGTCCTCTCTTGCCATTCCCACGCCTTCCTCCTGCCTGCCTGGGAGCAAGTCCCTGGTCACACAGGTCCCTTCAGCACAAGCCCGCAGGGGTGAGGGCTCCTGGGCCTGCCCACCACCTGGGAAACCAGATGTCTAACCACTGATTTGGGAGCCAAACTGCTGACCTCACAGAGTAGCAGAGCCACTTCACCTCAAAAGGGGCAGAAATTCATCTCCAAACTGAGGGAGCAGCTTGGCTTACTGTGACTTGGAAAAACTTACTTTGCTTGAGATGTTGGAATAATGCTTTTTAAATGGATCGGGATGAATGAGGCTCAGTTCCCTAAGGGTAGTACATCTTTCATGCTTCTTGTTTGTTAAATGGTATGTTATCCGAAAGCATCTTGCAGGCCAGAGGTGAAAGAACCTTGGTGTTTGGAAGTTGGCAGAAGGGTTACACAACTATCATGCTAGAAGCTAGAAGCAGCCAGATCTGAAATGATGGGAAAGAGATGGTAATATTTGAAAAACCAACGGCATCACTCTAAACATTACCCTAAATCAGGGTGTCTCAACCTTGTCACTGTTGATATTTCGGATTGGATAATTCTTTGTTGTTGGCGGCTGTCCGTGCATTGCAGGCAACATCTCAGGCCTTTTACCCACTAGATGTTGGTGACACCCCACCGGCCATTTGGCAACCAAAAATGTCTCTGGGGCTTCCTTGGTGGCGCAGTGGTTGAGAGTCCGCCTGCCGATACAGGGGACACGGGTTCGTGCCCCGGTCCGGGAAGATCCCACATGCTGCGGAGCGGCTGGGCCCGTGAGCCATGGCCGCTGAGCCTGCGCGTGCGGAACCTGTGCTCCTCAACGGGAGAGGCCGCGGCAGTGAGAGGCCTGCGTACTGAAAAAAAAAAAAAAAAAAAAGTCTCTGGTGGGACTTCCTTGGCTGTGCAGTGGTTAAGACTCTGAGCTTCCACTGCAGGGGGCACGGGTTTGATCCCTGGTCGGGAACTAAGATCCTGCATCCGTGTGGCCAAAAATAAACAAACAGACAAATAAATAAAATGTCTCTGGACATTGCCAAATGGACCCTGGGGAACAGTGGCTTAGAGAACCATTGCTCTAAATATTCCTGTGGCTGAAGGAAGTTTCCACCACCTGCTTTCACTCAGTACCTTCCTCACCGACCCTCTTCCCTGGCTATTTCCAAGTGCAGAGGGTGAACAGAGCTTTCCCACATCCCCTCCATGCTGGTACTAAACGTTAAGAACAGACTTTGGCCAACGCCAGGCCAGTGTCACGGGATGGTGGAGAGCTGTGCAGCCCCATCCTGACTGCGCTGACATGGTTGACCTATAGGGGGCGGGTGAGAGCCATTTTTGAAGACAGTTCTCAAAGTCCCTTTTCCTTTGCCACTAAAAGTCGTACAAAAGGAGGAATCAGGAGGACAGTGTTGGGTTGGAATAGATTTAAATGTATTCACGTGACACGTAATAGTAATTGTCTTGAAGTTTCCCTTACACCAAGCACTTTCCATATGCGTCCTCATTTAATCCTCACAAAAACAGAGGAAAATATTATTACCACCTTACAGACATGGAAACTGAGATTCAGGTTAAGGAAATTGCTCCTAAGAGGCACACGTCAACACCAAAACACGTAACAAACTTTCACAGCTCTAGCAGCGCTCTCCCTCCTCTCTGGCCTTGCTTGTCCTCCATCACCCCAGAAAGCCTCGCTTGGCCTATGTGGTTACCAGCTCCCCAAGCTCATCCATCTTACTGAATAGCAAGACCCACCTTCCACTCCAACACCCCAGCTGTCACCCAGCTTGGATTCAGTCCCAGCACTTCTACAAACCACAAAACCACAGAAGTGAACAAACCATTAACTCCTCTGAGTCTCTTTCTCTCTTTCATCTGTAAAACTGGACAAATACCCTTTCCATAAGCATGTTACTGGGAATGATAAGACATTATGTTCCAAGCTCTAGTCATAGTAGCTGTTTAACAACTAACAACAATGATGATTACGTGTATTGTTACCGTTCATGACAAAAAGGAGGAGAGGTCATGGTGGGTTACAGGTGTCCTGCAGGCTGTGGGAAGTGGAGATTTGATGGTAGGCTGAAATCTGAGGAAGGTCTATAGATTGCAGATTAGTATTGTATCTGTTTTAATTTCTTGATTTGCTCATGGTGTTGTGGTTATGTAAGTGAATTCTTTGTTTTTAGGAAATACACACAAGTACTCGGGTAAAAGGACAGCCTGTCTGAAACATGCTCTTAAAGGGTTCAGATCTATGATACATATGGACGGTAAAGCAAATACGGTAAATTTAAAGAGTCAGGATGAAGGGTATCCAGGAGTTTCACTGTACCATTCTTGCAGCTGTCCTGTAAGTCTGCAATTATGGGGATAGAAAAGATTGTAGGGCAGGGCGCTGACGTCATGCATGCAGCATCCACACTTGTGGGGATGGCATATTTCTCTGGAGTCCTGGCCCCCCTCATTTGCTGGGCCCTGCAGACAGAACTGGAACAAGGCTGCCCATGACAAATGGCTGAGGCTCTCTAAGTTCGCCCCCACTGGGCAAGGCAGGCAGCCACCCACCTTCGAGGCTTTGCTCAGCTCTCGGAAGGCACTCAATTTAGCTGCACAGTGGAACCCTCTAGGGAGCTAGATAAAAGCTGGCTGAGGGGCATACTCCAGGAGGCCCAGCCCAGGGGGGAAACCAGCCATTCAGTGGCCTCGGTCCCCATACCACCTTGTCCGGCCAGTCAAGGCCAGGGCAGTAGGGCTGTTTTCACTCTAAGCCTAACACCAGCCTCCACAGCCTTCCCAGGAAAGGGGCCACCAATGTGGTCAGGCCTCCAAAGGAGTTGAGAGCACGTCACTATTGTTTTTTTATAAAAGTATAAAAGCTTTTTCTCTGGTCACTTCTTTGGATTTTCATTCTCTCGTGAAGGCGCCTCTGTACAGGTAAAAATTTAAATAAAACCTGTATGCCTTTCTCCTGTTAATGTCAGTTTAGTTCCTAGGCCCAGCTGGAGAGCCAAAGAGGGCAGAGGAGAATTATTTCTCCCCTACACCTTCTTAGTAGTTCACCAAGTCTAAGGAGCATGGACTTGATGCCATCAACTGGGGTCTACTAGCAGACCCAGCCCCCAGGAAGGCTGCTGACTACCACCACTGCTTACCCACGTGTCCTGTGCTCCCACTCGGTTCTCCAGGCCACAGGGAAGACAGGCACAGACATGGCTCTGCCACCAGCAGAGAGGGAACAGAAGATGACAGAGCAGGAGAGGACCGGGTATACTATAAGGTTTACCTGGAGGCAGTGGGCAGGAAGAGATCACAGCCAAGGAAGACAGGAGGCAGCTGGGAGCTCCCTGAAATAGAGGGACAGGCACCCTCAGAACTGCCTCTCCTGCAGGGGCTTCCCAGGAGCTGTATTTGTACCACCAGGCACCCCTCCCCTGCTCCGGATCTAGGGATGGATGTGTAGCCCACTCTGGATACATGGTCACTTAGGCAGGTGACTTGACCTGAGGCGCCCTTACTCCTGTGGTGCTGCCCTGCACAGAAAGTGGGAGAAAGTCTGCAGAATAGGAAGGGGGGAAGGGGGGCAAGCAGAGGACCTGGGAAAGAGGCAGAGCCGGCCACCATGAAAGAGGAGTCTGGGCCTCACAGCAGCCTGGTCCCCAGGACCTCTGAGAGCAGAAAGCAAGGACGGGAGTCATCATAAAGGAAAAGTCACGACTAAGAATCTGAAAGTGCAAGCGATAGAGCCCCCTCCCCAGCCCCCTCCATCCCCACAATCCCCGTTTCCACATGGGTGCCAGGAAGTCTGAGCCAATCAACACAATCCCATCCCTATTGCCTCAGAGATTGGTCTACAGATGGGCACCTGACCCACGTCTCAGCCAATCAATGCAGACCTTCTCCCCCCACCAGCAGCGTAGGCCGTCCAATTAGAGCAAAGCCCAGGACTTCGTGTTTGACACTTGGGAGAAGCAATGGGATTTGCCCAGGTTAAAAAGGTCAGCGAACCCCAAACAGTATTGGTACAAACTTCTGCTTGAACATAGAAAATGAAATACATATGTTTATATGAGCTTCACTAGAATGACACAAAGAGGGCAGGAGGAGAATGGCAAAAAGTGAGAGGCTAACCAGGGTGGGCAGGTTTAAATTGGGGAGAGGCAGGGTGATGGGGGCTTAGCAGAGTGAGGGCCTGAAGCACAAGGTCCCGGAGCTGCAGGGGCGGGTGGGGGCGGGCGGGGAGGAAGCAAGGGGAGCCCTGAAGATGCTCCTCCTTCCTGCACCACAGATACTTCCCCCAGGAATGTACTATCCTCTGCCTCACCCTAGGGAGGAAGACGCAGGACTTTCCTGTGGAGACTTGAATGTTCAGCGATTCTGCCACTTTGAGGCCCCCGTGAAATCACCTGTTGTTCCAAGTAGTCCCTGTTGGGTAAATGTCTCCTGTGAGGTCACTCCCAAGGCTCTGACCTGTGTGCAGTGTGGCTGCCCTTGGATCAGGTGACATTCTAGTCATCTGTGGCCAGGGAGGCCGCAGGGCTATGCAGCAGGGCCTGGGACTTCTGCATGAGGACTGCCTTGGCCCCTGTCCTTGGGGGATGGTGAGCCTTTGCAGCCCAATCCTTCAACATCCCCAGTCTCAGTGAACTCATTTGAAAGTGGTAAAAATAATACCACCCCTGCCTACTGCCCCAAGACTGTCTGATCAAATGACAGAATGAATACAAAAGTACTTTGTGAATCATAAACGTTTCAATCAGTATAATTATAATGACAATTTCTCCTCCATATAAATATATTTTCTTTCTTTAGGAATAAATCTAATAAGAAATATATACGATCTATAAGAGAAAAATAATGAAGCTCACCTGAAGGGCATAAAAGAAGACTTCAACAAACAGGGCAACTGGCTACATTTCTGAATGAGAAGACTTGGCATTATAAAGATGTCTGTTCTCTAAAATGGATCCCCAAATCCACAAATTCAATGCCTTTCCAATGAAATTATCAACAGCATTATTTTAGTGAAATGGGAAGAGTAGATTCTAAGATTTATATGAAAGATAAAAGCCTTATGGTAAAGAAAATTTTGTAGGAAAATAAAAGGAAGGGATCCCTTCCCACCAGATATCAAAAAACTGAAAAGTGCCAACTGAAAGAATGTGGTATCTACAGGAACGGACAGAGAGACATCCAGCTCATAGACAGAGCTGAGGGCCAAGGCAGGCAGAGTACCAAGAGCCACTTTTACATTTAGACAGTCTGTTGCTGACACAGGCAGCAAAATGAAAAGGAAGAGAGAGAGAGAAAGAAAGAGAAGAAAGAGAAAAGGAAGGAAGGAAGGAAAGAAAGAAAAAAAGTACCCAAATGTGCCACTTCCCATCTTTGTCCCATGCACCAGAAAGGATGACACCCAACCAAAGAGAGCTGGATGCCTGCGCCTCAAGTCACCCCAAGGCATCACCTCTGGCTGGGAGCCCATTCTAGATGGCAGCTACACCCTGGGGGCAGGGACAGAAAACCTCGTATCTCGGAACCAGAGATGAGGGGAAACCCTCCTGATGCCTCCTGGGCAGATGTGGAAGAGAGTGGGCGGTGGCCTCAGAGCAGCTCCTCACAAGTCCAACCTCAGTTCCTGGAGTATCACAAAGTGTTCTGACAGGCTCAGATTAGCTGTGGTCCCAGACTTGGCCTGGTGGCCTTTGAGGACACCTGCAAGGTGACCAGAGCAGAGCCGTTCCCTCACAACAGAGAAATACAACAATGGAGCATAAACTGTGGTGCAGTTATCAATACAAATCAGTGGGGAAAAGGTAGCCAACAAATGTTAGACTCCTACCTCATACTATACACAAGCAAATTCCAGAGGGGCTGAAGTGCTGAACATTTTTTAAATATTGGAAAAATATTACAAGGAAATGTAGGAGAACATTTTTCTAATTTTGGATGGGAAATGCTTTTCTTTTTTAAAAAAAATATTTTTAAAATTTATTTTTGGCTGCATTGGGTCTTAGTTGCTGCGCATGGGCTTTCTCTAGTTGCAGCGAGTGGGGGCTACTCTTCATTGGCAGTGCGTGGGCTTCTCATTGCGGTGACTTCTCTTGTTGTGGAGCACGGGCTCTAGGCACGCGGCCTTCAGTAGTTGTGGCGTGCAGGCTCAGTAGTTGTGGTGCACGGGCTTAGTTGCTCCGCAGCCTGTGGGATCCTCCAGGACTAGGGCTCGAACCCGTGTCCCCTGCATTGGCAGGCAGGCTCCCAACCACTGTGCCACCAGGGAAGCCCCCAGAAATGCTTTTCTTAACAAGACACGAGCTTCAAAAAAAGAAAGAAAGCCAAATTCATAAAAAAGAAATACTTCTGTGTGTTAAAAGACACCATTGATCAAGCCATATGTTTAGCAATAGGTAATACAGCATATTCAACAAGAAAAGGATTAATAGATATTATGGATGGAATATAAAAATAGTTTATACAAATTGAAAAGTAGAAGACAATTCAATAACAAAACAGTTAAGTAATATAAACAAATCATCCTTAGAAAAAGGAATACAAATAACTATAAACATATGAAAAGGTGTCCAGCACTTTGCAATTCAAATGATAATGAGACGACAGATAAGCAAAAGTTATAAAGATTCATCATCTCAAGGACTGGCCAGCATGGAGTCAAACTCCTAATGATGCTGGAAGGATTAATTGGTGAAGCCATTTGAAGGGGCCAATGTAGTCCTGTCTGCACAATCATAAAATGTGCCCAGCATTGGACCTAGCAATTCAGCCTCTAGGAAGCATCCAGAAGAAACACATGCACGTGTTGACCCTGGTAAAAGGCCAAGATTTATAACAGGGGAAAACGGAAACTGCCCAGATGACCATCAATACGAAATTGGTTTAAAAATATTTCAGCGTACCCATTTGGAGAGATCTCACCGGCCACTCCTTCCCTCTCCCTCTGCTGGATCCCAGCAGAGCTCATGTTTCCAGATGGTAGTCAGGGAAGGCAGTGACCAAAGCTTGAGGGTGGCCTGGGCACGTGTGGCAATGCCACTGGCTAAGCCACCTGCTCCCTCTCCTCTGGTTCCCAGACTCAAGGGGGCCTCTCCTCCTTAGGACATGAATTTGGAAGACCCTGTGACCCTGCCCTGGGAACTGGACAGGTGGCAAAGTCTGCGGTGATAAGGTGATTGGGCTGTCGCTATGGTGATGGGGATGGAGGCCTTTTGC
This sequence comes from Delphinus delphis, assembly GCF_949987515.2. Taxonomy (NCBI): domain Eukaryota; kingdom Metazoa; phylum Chordata; class Mammalia; order Artiodactyla; family Delphinidae; genus Delphinus; species Delphinus delphis. The sequence continues at coordinate 11,152,816 of NC_082691.1, forward strand.
CATCAGCCCCAGTTTTCTGCATGGCAGCTCTAATGACAGGATGGTCAGCCCTGCAGAGGCTGGAGGGTGTGAGCGCAGAGGCCTGTTCCTGGTTGCCATGGCAGCGTGGGCCCTCGCAGGAGCGCAGAAAGCCCTGGCAGGAGAATTCCCCACTCCATACCTGGTCAGAGCAGGAAGTGTTGGGCCGTGACTGAGCCTCAGGGAAGCAGGTTGGGGTGTGAGAAAAGAACAGTCGCCCACAGCTTAATTACTCAAAAGCTGTCCCCCAGCCACAGGAGGAAAGAAGACGTTTTCTGCTGAGTCTGTCTAGAGGACACCACGCCGTCACAGCTCAGCACAGCCCGGAGAGAAAGCTGACCAGTGCTGACCAGCTCTGGAGCCCGGCAATGGCCCTGCCCCGATGATACCTGGCCTGACAAGGCCTCAGTGGGGAAGGGTCCCGACTAGGACCCAGAAGAGAAGGCTGGCAGGCTTGCTGGAGAACAATGAAAAGGAGGAAACTCTGTGATTGAACCTCAAGCCAGAAGCCAGCCAGAAGGTGGACCATATTCTACCAGACACTCGGGCCGGCCGTGACCCTTGGTTGGGAGAAGCCTGGGGATATTTCTGCCTTGGAAGCCCATTGGGGAACACTGAGGGGTTCCAGCTCCCCCAGGCGGGCTGCGGTACAAATGCTGGATGACAGAGCCAGGATGGAGATCGCCAAGAAGGAAAAGGTAGCTCTCTGCTGCATTTGGTTTTCTAGAAGTGCTTCTTACACGTTCCTGTATTCAGTGGTTTGTTTAACTTGACCAAGTGTTTGTGCCTCAATATCTGATTGTATGTGCAGGTGCTTTAGGGACGACCTGCTGGGAGTGAATTATGAGGCATTGACTTTGGTAATGCTTTTATTTTATTTTTGTTTTTTAACATCTTTATTGGAGTATAATTGCTTTACAATGGTGTGTTAGTTTCTGCTTTATAACAAAGTGAATCAGTTATACATATACATATGTCCCCATATCTCTTCCCTCTTGCGTCTCCCTCCCTCCCATCCTCCCTATCCCACCCCTCTAGGTGGTCACAAAGCACTGAGCTGATCTCCCTGTGCTATGCGGCTGCTTCCCACTAGCTATCTATTTTACGTTTGGTAGTGTATGTATGTCCATGCCACTCCCTCACTTTGTCACAGCTTACCCTTCCCCCTCCTCGTATCCTCGAGTCCATTCTCTAGTAGGTCTGCGTCCTTATTCCCATCTTGCCCCTAGGTTCTTCACGACCATTTTTTTTTCTTTAGATTCCATATATATGTGTTAGCATACGGTATTTGTTTTTCTCTTTCTGACTTCACTCTGTATGACAGACTCTAGGTCCATCCACCTCACTACAAATAACTCAATTTCGTTTCTTTTTATGGCTGAGTAATATTCCATTGTATATATGTGCCACATCTTCTTTATCCATTCATCTATTGATGGACGTTTAGGTTGCTTCCATGTCCTGGCTATTGTAAATAGTGCTGCAATGAACATTTTGGTACATGACTCTTTTTGAATTATGGTTTTCTCAGGGTATATGCCCAGTAGTGGGATTGCTGGGTCATATGGTAGTTCTATTTGTAGTTTTTTAAGGAACCTCCATACTGTTCTCCATAGTGGCTGTACCAATTCACATTCCCACCAGCAGTGCAAGAGGGTTCCCTTTTCTCCACACCCTCTCCAGCATTTATTGTTTCTAGATTTTTTGATGATGGCCATTCTGACTGGTATGAGATGATATCTCACTGTAGTTTTGATTTGCATTTCTCTAATGATTAATGATGTTGAGCATCCTTTCATGTGTTTGTTGGCAATCTGTATATCTTCTTTGGAGAAATGTCTATTTAGGTCTTCTGCCCATTTTTGGATTGGGTTGTTTGTTTTTTTGTTATTGAGCTGCATGAGCTGCTTGTAAATTTTGGAGATTAATCCTTTGTCAGTTGCTTCATTTGCAAATATTTTCTCCTATTCTGAGGGTTGTCTTTTCGTCTTGTTTATGGTTTCCTTTGCTGTGTAAAAGCCTTTAAGTTTCATTAGGTCCCATTTGTTTATTTTGTTTTTATTTCCATTTCTCTAGGAGGTGGGTCAAAAAGGATCTTGCTGTGATTTATGTCATAGAGTGTTCTGCCTATGTTTTCCTCTAAGAGTTTTATAGTGTCTGGCCTTACATTTAGGTTTTAATCCATTTTGAGTTTATTTCTGTGTATGGTGTTAAGGAGTGTTCTAATTTCATTCTTTTACATGTAGCTGTCCAGTTGAGACAGTGACTTCATTGGGCAAACCAGGTCCTCTCCCTACTGCTCCAGACTCCGGCCCTGTGACCTGGAAGTCACAGGCTGCCAGGAGGCCCGGGAGGTGACCTCTGTTGGGAAGAGGGTCCGGGGAGTTTAGAGCCCCAGCTGGGGGGCTTGGGGCCTGGGATCTTGGTGGCAGAACCAACTGCCCAGCCATGAGGCAAGACTCAACAGACATCACGAAAGGTCTCAGATGCCTGCGCTTCCCTGCAGGAATCTTTTCCTAAGAAGCCTCAGGGCTGTTGCTCCTGGTGAGGAGTTGAGAGCAGTTACTTTTTCCAAAGCAAAGAAAAATCCAGACGTCTTCTGAGCCAGCCCTGTGCGCGAGCGGAGCCAGGGCTGGTGACAGGGCAGAAGGAAGAGCCTGCCTGCTCCCCCAAGCCAGGCGGGGCGGGGGAGACGGAGGAGAGGGCCCATATCCAGTCCCTTTGGCATGGTTTCCTCCTCACATGTCTTTTCTTCTCCTTCTTCTGTGAAATGACAAGGTCAGCATAAACACTGGGCTCGTTCTGCTCCTGGCAGAGCTAATGATGTTGGGAGAAAAACAACCAGCCTGGGTCGGGGTGCCCGCAGCTGCAGGCAGCAGGAAGCCCACGTCTGCTGGTTCCTGGGCCGATGACCGGAGTTTGGATGAGAAATCCTACGCAAAGGGGCCGTGGAGGCCAGCTGGGGAGAAGGGAGGCGGGGTATTTGGCACAAGCAGAGAGCTAGCGTGGCGACAGTGAGAGGTGGGGCCTGTGGCTCGCCGTGGGGAGCTGGTGTGGGGAGGCCACCACGTCAGACTGGGGCTGGCCCACGCCCCCTTCTCGTTTGTCCCAGGGACACAATGCTCCACGCGGTAAACCGTTTCTGTTCCACACATGCGGTGTGCCGGCCCCCGTTCAGGAGCCAGGCTGGTTCCAGATCGCTGGTGGGGGACGGAGGGGTGTTTCACTGACAGCCTTGTCAGGGCAGAGAGGAGAGGGAGGCACTGCCTCTGGCACGTGCCTTAGGGGGTACCAAAAACATCAGTCATCAAGATAAATAATATTCTAATTCAAATTCTAAAGAATCAAAATCCATGCGAAAAATTACGATGAGCAAAATGCCAAATTTCTAAAGAAAGAGGGCCTGAGTATTACTGATTTTTTTCGCTTGTCTTAGGCCTGTGCCGGCTGCCCTTAGAGTGCCAGCTAGCAAGGTGCCAGGGCCAGACAACGGAGGCGTGGGGCTGTGACGTCCACACCCCTCCCGTCTGTCCTAGCTGCCCAGAGGACCCACCTCTTGTCTGGGGGCTGGGGGAGCGGGGTGGGGGTGCTTCAGCTTGGTTTCAGGGCCGTCCTAAGGATCTGAGGTTTCGCTGCCAGGCCCACCCAGGTCCAGCCCTGCATCCCTGGGAAGTGATACACCCACCCCAAGCCAGCGTGTAGCCTGGAGTGGTCGGCTGGGGCTGTATCCACGCAGGCTCCCAGGAGGAGAGCGTTCAGGTTGCTTTGGAGGGAACTGCAGTGCTGCTGGTTTTGCTCGTTCTTTTCTAATTTATGTATTTATTTATTTATTTTTGGCTGTGTTGGGTCTTCGCTGCTGCGTGCGGGCTTTCTCTAGTTGTAGCGAGCCAGGGGCCACTCTTCGATGCGGTGCGCAGGCTGCTCATTGCAATGGCTTCTCTTTGTTGCAGAGCACGGGCTCTAGGCACACGGGCTTCAGTAGTTGTGGCTCGCAGGCTCTAGAGTGCAGGCTCAGTAGTTGTGGCACAGGGGCTTAGTTGTTCCGTGGCATGTGGGATCTTCCCGGACTGGGGCTCAAACCCCTGTCCCCTGCATTGACAGGCGGATGCTTAACCACTGTGCCACCAGGGAAGTCCTGGTTTTGCCGTTTCTGTTTCTCTGGTTCATCTTGCCTCTGTACCTGTCGGATCACCTGTGGTCATCCCCCTATAATCTGCAAGAGTGTGTGGCCTCAGTACCGTTTTCAGTGTCTTCCCTGGGGGGATGGCAGCTTCTTACGTGGTTTTTCTAGAGCTCCTTGGGGGCAGGCCCGCTCCTACTGATGCTGCTTCTTCTCCCCTCCAGCCTGCGGCTGTGGAACTCCACCACAGAGTCATTCCCTTGGCATGGAGCTCTCTCTTTTTTTCCCCATAGTTTTATCATCTGTAAATGGGTTAAAAATATCATCTTTTTCCTTAAAAAATTGTTTTTAATGAAGTATAGTTAATTTTCAATGTTTCAGGTATACAGCAAGGTGATTCAGATACATATATCCTTTTTTAGATTCTTTTCCATTATCGGTTATTACAACGTAAGAAATATAGTTCCCTGTGCTATACAGTAGGTGCTTGTTGTTTATCTGTTTTATATATAGCAGTGTGTATCTGTTAATCCCAAATTCCTAATTTATCCCTCCTTCCCTTTTCCCCTTTGGTAACCGTAAGTTTGTTTTTTATGCCTGTGAGTCTATTTCTGTTTTATAAATAAGTTCATTTGTACCATTTTTTTGGATTCCACATATAAGTGATATCATAAGATATTTGTCTTTCTCTATCTGACTTATTTCACTTAGTATGATAATCTCTAGGTCCATCCATGTTGCTGCAAATGGCATTATTTCATTCTTTTTTGTGGCTGAGTAATATTCCAGTGTATATGTGTACCATGTCTTCTTTATCTGGTCATCTGTCAGTGGACATTTAGGTTGCTATGGAGTTCTATCTCTTGATGGCCACAACTTCTAGGAGACCTGAAATTGGGTCCTGGGAGCCACCTTGGAAGTTCCTGGTCTATTCTTCCCCCTCCCTCATCTGTGCCCTTCTGCTGGTGGGCAGGAGCGATGGGGGCTCTAGAGCCGGTACAGTTTGCCTTATGTGGTGGGTTTAGGGAGCACTTTTCAGGAGGAAAGCTGGGAAGGTAACACTCCAGGTGTCTTAGTCTGCCCAGCTGCCATCTGGGTGACTTAACCAGCAGACACTGCTTCCTCACAGTTCTGGACACTGGAAGTCTGAGATCAGGGTGACATCATGGTCAGATTCTGGGGAGGGCTCCCTTCCTGGCTTGCAGATGGCTGCCTTCCTGCTGTGTCTTCACATAGTTGCAGGGGGGGAAGGAGAGCACTCTGATCTCTTCCTCTTGTGGGGGCTCTACCCTCATGCCCTCATCTAACCCTAGTCACTTCCCAAAGGCCCCACCTCCTGACACCATACACTGGGGGTTAGGGCTTCGACATATGAATTTGGGGGGACACAATTCAGTCTATAGCATGAGGGGTGGGGGTGAGAGCCATAGGGGGCACTGACCTCCCTCCATTCAGCCCCCCTCAGCTGCCCTGGGCACTTCGCTGCTGAAGGAGAAGGCTCAGAGATGGGGTGAGTCTGCATCACTTGGCAGGCATGCGCATCCAGGTTCCCTGGCAGGACTTGTCCCAGCGGATCTGGGGCCCCAGCAGGAGAGATGCCCTGCCCCCCAAGCCCCTTGGAGACCTTGCTACTGCCAGATGCTCAGGAGGACGCGAAGCTCCAGGTGGGCCCCAAGCAGGTGTTCTGGGAAAGGGGCCTATGCAGGGAGGAGCAGATGGCTCCGCTGAGCAGAGCGGTGATAAGACCCTGAGTGTGGGGGGAACCAGGCTCCCCGTGGCTGGTGTGGATTCAGCAGCAGGGGCTGGGGCTGTGCCTGCCTGCCGTGGGCCCCTCTCGGCCAGGAGCCTCTGGCTCTGAGCAGTGTGAGACATTGTCCCTGTGGTCCCGTGACGGGGCTGGGCTGGGAGGCCGTGGAGCAGAGACTGCCCCAGGAGAGCTGAGCAAGCTGCCTGCGTCCCAGGCCTCAGGGTCCAGGCGCCTCAGGAAGAGCATTAAAATCCCCAGCATGACTGTGCTCTGGAGAGGCGTCATCGTCGGGCTTCTCGGGTCAGGAGCAGGCCAAGGGGACCCGGCAGTGAGACGCAGTGCAGACCCAGCCAGGCCCACGCCTGCTCCTGCAGCAGCAGCACCGGAGGGTGGGAGCGGGGGAGAGGCACAGAGTGCTCTCGGCCGCCTCCCCCATTTCTGCCGAGCTGCCCTGAAGCCACCTGAGGCAAGCAACGTGAGAGCTGCATTCAAGGGCGGCCCTCCAGAGAAGGTTCTGGGGCCCCCACTGTGGGCTGTGCTGCAGCCTTTGGGGACAGCCCAGGCGTGTTCCGCATGTGTCCCCATCCCGGCGACAGCGGGGCAGGCCTAGCCTGGCCCAGCCCCTCCACCTTCACCTCACTTCCCGTCTCATGGGTGGGCGCTGATCCTCAGGAGGACGCGGCTCTTCCTCTGTCTCTCTCTCTTTCTCTGTCTCTCTCCTTCTCCTGTCTCTCTGTCTCTGTCTCTGCGTCTCTCTGTGTGTGTCTCTATCTCCCTATCTCTCTCTCTTTGTCTATTTCTGCCTCTTTTTCTTTCCCTCTTTCTGTGTCTCTCTAGGTCTGTCTCTCTGTCTCTTCATCTGTGTGTGTGTGTCTCGCTGTCACTGTGTCTCTCTCTGTGTGTCTCGCTGCTTCTCTGTGTCTCTGTCCCTCTCTCTGTCTCAGGCTGGGTGCACATTGGGAAGAGGCCCCCTCATCCCCCCCAGGCCTGCTGCCTCCCACATCAGTCCCTCAGGGCTGGGTCTGCCCCCTGCCCAGTTTCCTCCCAGACTGGAGTCCCCTCGGGCCCCTCCTCTGCACCCCTCCTCTGCTCAGCACAGGGCTCCCTGCTGAGCCCACGTCCTCCTCTTCCAGGCCACTTCCCTCCTCAGCCTCCAGGGGCCTCCCAGGAAGCTTCTTGGCGTCCACCAAGGCCCCTGGTCGTCTGACCACCACCATCTCCTCTCTTGCGCCATGTATTCTATTCCTTTATTTCTGAAAGAGCAGCCGTTTCCTGGTGACCAGTTTGTGTACAGGCCATCGAGCTGTTTAGAGAAGCCAGCTTTATGGGACGAAGTTCCAGCAAGTACATGTGCCTGATGAGGGTCCATTTCTGTTTGTTTACTTCTGCTCCAAGGAATCCCTCGCTAAAACCACTTGCGTTTCAGATACAGTTGTGGTGCCGGCTCCTGCCTCCCCTTTCTCAGTGAAGTTGAAAGCCAGTTGTCAAGTTTCATAAAAAGCACCATGGGGGTTTTGACTTGGGGAGAGATGAACCTTCCACCCCAGAACATGGACCACTTCCCCCTGATTCAGATGGTCTTTTTTTGGTCTTTTTTGCTTTTCGGACATGTGTTCACATTTTCTCTCTTTGGGTCTTGGACTCTCCTCTCCACGAGACTTGGGCTTCTGGCCCAGGCCTCTCCCTGGCCCCTGAGAAAGCCAGTCTGGCTCATCCTCCGGCCATTGACACCAGAAGGTCCCGTCCTGAGGGCTGGGGCGGGCCAGGGTGCTTGGACTCTGAGCCTCCCACATGCTCCCCGCAGGGCAGCTCCCGGACGCCAAGCTGGGTGCTGGGGGTCCCACCAGCTGCTGGAACCAGTGGGAATTGCCTGGTGCTGACAGCCCAGCCATGTTCTAGACCGAAGGGAGGTGATTGGGAGGGGCACTGGGGGGAGCGGGGCTGCAGAGGCCATGAAGGCCAGAGTGTGTACCCAGAACACGAGTGGTCCTGCGGGGTAAGGGGGACAAAGGGTCAGGTGTGCGGGCAGACCATGCCAGAGAACCCACCCTTCCGGGTGGGCGGCCGGCTGCCCCTGGGCCCCGATGCCTCAGGGCCCGCTGCTGCCCTGCTCTCGATCACTGCCCCCTTCCCATCCCTGCACTTGCTCTTCACATGTCTCGCTCAATCCATATCTGCTCTTCCCCCCTCGGCTGCCCCCCACCAGGCTGCACCTGCCCAGCTGGCGGCAGCGGGCAGGTCTTCCAAGTCTCCCCCACTGGTGCTGGACCCAAGCAGGAGTCTCACCGAGGGGAAGAGCCCCAGCGATGGGCCCTTGCTGCCAAGTCCCCACCGGCCAGGTCTGCCCACTGCTCAACCACTGGCTGTTCTTGGCGATGGTTCTCGGAGGCTGCCCTGCCCCTAATTTCACAGAGGAGGGCTTTGCAGGCAGAGAAGCCCCGTGAGTTGCTGAAGTCTCACAGGGTGAGTGATGGAGACCTGGGTTCAGTGAGAGCATGTGTTCTTAGGCAGTGACTTCATGAGCCCAGAGGTGGCCCCTGCAGAGGGCAGAGCCTGCATGGGCTCTGGAGCCAGCTCCCTCGAGGCCTGGTGAGATCTGCGTGGCTCTGGGCCTCACCCGCCTGGTCTGCAAAATGGGGCAATAGCAGCGTGTGCCGCCTAGGCTGGGTGTGGAGACTTTTGTGAGGTGTAGCTGGAGGTCGATCAGATGGGGACGCAGGGACCAGGAGCTTCTGAGAGGCCCTAGGGCTCTGGCCACCACTGCTCACTGCTCCGGGGTTGATAGTGCCTACACTGTCTCCTTTGCTTCCGCCCCTCTAAGGTGTCCTAGCATAGTGTGCTTGCGGAAGCACATTTAGGACCATGGCCTTATGTTCCGTGAATGTCTGTAGATGCCTGCTGACCTTCCAACACACCCCTGCCACACACAGCTCAGCAGGACCCTGGGTGTTGAGTGGTGAGCCAGCTCGGCACAGGCTGTGGTCCTCCACGCTGGGTACCCTGGGCTTGCCCATCCCTCGGCCCACTGTGCCGGCCACCCTGCCCAGGCAGGAGACCTGTTTGATCTCGGAGAGACGGCAGTGAGTGGTGGCTTGAAGCAAGATCTAGTTCCCTGCCCAGGAATTGAACCTGGGCAGCCTGGATCAAAACCAGGCATCCTAGCTGCTAGACCACCAGGAGCTAGAGGCTAGAAACAAAATTCCCCTGGCCCTTGCCCCCAGTGAAAACTGCATTTCTCAAGGAGGCAAAAACTGTAAAAACGGGTACAAGTTGACTATTAGAGACACAGTACAACAAGTGGGAGAGCACACAGAGAAACCGTTTGTTTAGTTAAGACAGAAGTAAGGCAGAGATGCACACCCGGTGAGCAAGGGTGTGGGCGTCCTCCCTAATGAGGAGGAGAGCGGTAAAGAAGCGGTTAAAGCATTCATATAGGGCAGTTCTTCCGGGTCTTTGTTTACCTTTGGCCAATTACCTGGTTTCTTTTTCCACACCTGTCCTGCCCTAGGACCTCCCCAACGTGTGTGCGCAACTTTCTTTCATGATGGGTTCCAGCCCAGAGGCCTATGGGGGGGCCTTGGCATCACATATTATGGGGTAGCGCCCCCTCCATTTTGACCCCCAAGGAGCCTTTCTGCGCATGTGTAGTGTCTCCCTTGCCCCAAGAATGGGAAATATGTGACCTCTTGATCCTTCACTCAAACAGGGTTTAGTCCCTCTCTGCTCCTGCCAGGACCGTTATCTTAAAGTGTCTTCAGGAGACAAAGCCTGGCTGTTTACCTTGTTTCTGTCGTTATTTCTATTTTGAAGTGCAAACAGGAGGCTGGTTGTAAATGTCTGACCTGAAGCCCATCTTCTTCTCACCCCAAGCAATGTGAACAGGAGGCCAAGTTGTAAATGCCTAGCCTGGAGCCCGTCTGTCTTGTCCCTCACAGGGCATCAGCAACAGACCTGGGTGGAGTGCTTCCGGCCTGTAAGGACCCAGCAGATCCATCCTTGGCCCCCAGGGGAGGTGAGGGGCGGGGAGGAGATAAAGACCCTCCCTCGTTAGCACTCCCCAGAGAGCAGAACTGGTCTGGGCACCCAGAAGGGAAGGAGGCCAGCTCCACCTCCAAGGACTGCCCTCTGCTCCCAGCCTGTGCCTGGCTGGGCTGCAGGCTCAACCTCACTCTTCCCCTTTCCAGCAGGGTGGCCTTCGGCGACTTTGAAATCCCTCCAGACCTCAGTTTCCCCTCCTGTACAGTGCCCCCCTGGGCTGCTGTATGGGTGTGAGCCCCTGAGTGTGCACCTCTTGCAGGCATGAGCAGGGTGGGGCCCTCATGCTAGGTAACTGAGCCCCGACCTTTCCAGAACAACACTTCCACCGTGAGTAGAAGTGCAGAGAAGTCCCACAAGTAGACAGATGGAAGGAGGAACGCGATGCATCCCCTTCCAGAAGATACAGAGTCCTCACCCTGCGTCCTCCATCCCTCCGATCTCTGCTTCCGTCATTGTCATTACATCTTCTTCTCTGACCTTCCTGCCTCCCCCTTCCCTCTTCTAAGGATGCTTATGATGTCATTGGGCCCACGGGATAATCCCGGACCATCTCCCTATCTCAGGGTTCTTAACAGCTGCCATGCCCCTTTTGCCGTGTAAGGCCACATTTCACAGACTCCAGGGACTAGGAATTCTTAAGGGGGTGGCTTTGCCTCCCTGCCCCCACCCCCAGCTCAGTGACGGGCACAGCCCTGCCTGCCTGCCTCACCCTTTGGCTCACTGGCTTTGAGGACTTATTCTTTGCAGCTGTAGATATCCGCCCCCTACACCCGCCCCCGACTGCACACACGCTTTTAATCAGATTCTGACACTTTTAGGACTCCCCTGGTGGTCCACTGATTAAGATTCTGCGCTTCCACGCAGCAGGCACAGGTTCGATCCCTGGTCAGGGAACTAAGATCCCGCATGCCGTGGGGCACAGCCAAAAAAAAGAAAAATTCGGACACTTTTAATCAAAATCTTATAAAGCAGACCACACAGAGCTATTCCCGCTCCTGGGCAGCCCTGAGGAGGGCAAAAGAGGAGGCTGCCCAAGCCCAGACCCGTGCAAGGTCACAGCCTGCATTTTCCCTACGTTCAGGAATTGGTACCAGTCTCCTGCGTGGCCCAGTGGAGGGCAGGAGAGGCCAGGCTAGGGGAGGGCCTGGGGGCCCATAAACAGCAGAAGGAAGGGACTGAGAACCACGGCAAGTGGCTCCTGGACATCTTAGGGAGTTTGGGATGAGGTGCACGGCACGCCCTTCCTTTTCAATCTTTTCCAGGTGGGTTGGCCAGGAAGGCCAGCAAGAAGGGATGCTGCACAGGGGCCTGTGGGGGAAGCCAGCCCAGATGGGATGTGCCCATGAGGGTTTCGAGGCAGGAAGAACACTCAGGACAGGACACGTTGGGTCATGAGGCCCTGCAGCACAGGAGAAAACCACTTTCCTAGGGGAGGGGCAAGGACTTGACGCTTCTGGTCCGTGAGGATGAAGGGACAGCACCGCCAGGAAGAGCCAGGGGTCCCCCGCCTTTCCCCTTGTCCACGGCCAAGTGCTCTGCTTGTGTCTGATGGGTGACCCTCAGTCAGCCTTCCCTCCAATGCAGGCACATACCCCTGCACATCACTGTCCGGGGGAAACGCAGCGTTTTCTAGTAGGCACGTTACAAAAGTAAAAAGAAGTAGAGAGATTAATTTTCATAATGCTTTATTTAACCCACTACAAACAGAATATTATTGGGACTTCGCTGGCGGTCCAGTGGTTAGGACTCTGTACTTCCACTGCTGAGGGCCCAGGTTCCATCCCTGGTTGGGGAACTAAGATCCTGCAAGCTGCGCAGCACGGCCAAGAAAAAAAACAAAAGCAATATTATCATTGAAATGTGTAATTACATAAAAACTGTCAATGAAATATTTCACACGCTATGGTTCATATTGCTTTCCAAAGCCATGTGTATTTTCCACGTACAGCATCTCCCAGTGTGGACTTGCCACGTTTCAAGTGCCCAAGAGCCACATGTAGCCAGTGGCTACCGCCCTCAATAGCACAGGTCACAGCCACTCTGACAGGTGGTCACCCAGGGAATCGTCAGGAATCCCTGGCCATAAGCAACGCAAACTCAGTGGAACCAGAGGAAGCAAAGAGGGGCTGGACTGGCCTGATGGGACCGAGCTCCATGTGCTGAGGGTAGGACAGCTCTGGGGAGCAGGACCTGAGACTCAAAGGCAGCCAAGGCCCCTCTGTCCACCTCTGTCTGGGGCTGGCGTCACTCTCCCCACCTGACGATGGAGCTCCAGGCTCACAGCCTTACAGCCTTATAACCAGAGGGAAAGGAGGGCTCTTCCCTGTGAGTTGCCGCTAGACACGATTCCCAGGAAGGACTCCTCGGGGCTCTGTTGGGACCACGAGCCCACTGGAGAGCCACAGGGTGCGCGCAATCTGACCGGCCCAGCCCGAGGCACTAGCTGCCTGAGATACTAGAATCAGCCGCCTTCAGGAGTCAGGGGGCTGGTGTAGGGATGCAGGACAAGGGTCCTGTTCTGGGCACACCCGGCCTGACCCCCGTCCATGCCTGTCCTAACAGCAGCGTGGCCCCCGCGCAGCCCAGCTCCACTCACCAAGACGCTCACAGGCCTGCTCTGGGCTCTTGTCTTGCATAGCCCGTCCTTGCTGTGTGCCCCTTGGCCAGCTGGCCCCAGCAGCCCTTCCGCCCTACCATCCTCGCCCCCACGCCTGGCTCCGCTGGCCGTCCCACTCCAGGTCCTCAGCTTGCAAGCCCACTTTTCCCACTGCTTCCTGAGTGAGCCATCTGAGCCCAATTCCAGGTGTGCCTTCCCTGCACAGAACCTCCCGTGGCCTCAGCGCAGAGCCAGACCCTCATGGGGCGGCCCAGATTTTAGCCTCAAGGCCTGAAATCTGCAGCCACACTCCAGCCACCCCAGACCCAGTGCCCTTCACTGTACCCAGTCGAGCTCCTTGGCCTTGGCTGTTGTCCTCTGCCTGCCTGGCTACCGGCACAAGGAGCATGGGTGAGCAGGTCGCAATTATAGCTTTAAATTTAGCGGGACTCTTCTTGTACCTCTGCTGGAAGCAGCCCTCCCTTGAGAACCAGGACGTCTAGGCCCACAAAACCTAAGGTGGTGGGTACAGAAAGAACAAGTTCCCCAGATGGGTCAGGGGGAGTGATGAAGAGCCTTTGGTTCCCAGACCCATGTATTTTACCTTCTAGGGACACAGCATCACCCAGTGGCCATTAAAGAGGACATTGCACCCTGGAGGTCACCTGCCCCTTCTATAGGGGAGCATCTTCAAGCTGACAGCTCAGTTGTACCTTCAGGAGGCTGTGTGACCACTGTATAAGGGGGGCAGCTTCTAGGTGGGAGGACTAGTGGATCCCGTGGACCATGTGCTGTCTGCCAAGCCTCCTTTGCCATGAAGGGGCCCTTCGTCTGCGATCGTGTTGTGGAGGATCTCATATCAGTAGATCAGACATTCTGTGGTTCCTCGGTTGGTGGAACAGGCTGAAACACTGAATGTAGGAAAGGCAGATGCGTGCCTGGAATATCAGATGAACTGTTGCCCCTTCCAGAGAGGGAAGGGCCCAGGGTAGTCAACCTGTCACCGAGTCGTGGCTGGTTGGTCTCCTGGAGGAACAGTGTCACACCAGGGGTTTAGGGTCGGTCTCTGATATTGGCAGGTCACACATTTGACAGCAGCAAAAGCTAGATCAGTCTTGGCAAAAGGGAGCCTATGCTTCCACCTCCGCCACCACTGTTATTGGTTTGTGAGGGCATCGTGTAAACACTGAGCTGACGTAAGGAGCTGCTGGTCAGTCCTCCACGTGCTTATTTAGTGCCTCTTCTCTAGCAGATGGTTTCTCACAGGCAGTAACTCCCATGCACCTGGATTTATCTATACGCCTCCTCCCCACACCTCTCCTGTCCCCAGTCCTCTTAATCTCTCTCCTTCCAGCTAAGCTATTCACCCCTGTCCATGGTCTCTGCGTACCTTGACCTTTGGGCCACTTCTCTCTCCTCACAAAGTGAGTCACTGGGTGCCCGGCCCCACACTCTGCCTCTTGAGAGGATTTCCCCTCACCGCTGTCTTCTGGGGCCACCCCTGAGTGGGACTGCGGTGCAGCAGAAGTCCACTCCCAGCTTGTACCAACCCAGCTTGGCCAAGCTGACCTGTCCGTGGACCAAGCGTGGGTGGGTTTTTGCCCTCCTCCACAGCCAGGCAAAGGGAAGGCCATCTGTGAGCTGAGAGAGGGGCACGGGGGCATCGGTGCAGGAGTGGTAGGTGACAGGTGGGTCTGGGCCAGCTGTTCCTGCAGCTGGACCTGCTTGAGCCTGGTTGCAGATGCCCCACTTCATCTTATGATGGATGGCTGCGGGGCCTGCCCGATCTGATGACTTAGCAGCTCTGACAGCATTCAGCTCATGACGGGCAGTCCTGGCCACGTGGTCACTCGATGTCCCATGGTCAGATGCTCTGTCTCTACCTATGCCCGGTGACAGGCCAGGAGCTGCCTTTCAAGTGGTGTTTGGTTCTCTGCTGCAGTTGGCAGGACCTTGGTGCAGAGCCCGGGTTCTGGTCTGTGACCCTCCTCTGGGGGTTTATCACACTTCACACAGTGTAACACCTCAAGTATCAGGGCTGCCGCGTCACATGGCCTCAGAGTCAGGGCTGATTGTGGCCGACTAGCTGCAGAGCCCTTTCTTTCTCTGTCTCCGCTTAAACTGTCAGCCTTCTGTTTTATCCAGTAAATAGGCTGGAACAGTATTGCCAAGGGCAGAATATGCTGCTTCCAAAATCTGAAGGGGCCTGTCAAGCACTGTGCACCTTTCTTAGCGATAAGAGAAGAAGGCACATCATTTGTTGCTCACTTGAAAGCAGTTGTCCTTGGCATGTCCAGACCACTGGGCCCCTCACATGTCACTGATGTGGCAGGCCCCTGAGTCTTTTCCTGGTGTACCTCGCCAGGACATCCATGGTACTTGCCCCTTTTGCTCGGTGGGTCCAACTAGCATGGTGTCATCAATATGGTGAGTCAATATAATGTTCTGTGGTCTGTGTAGACCAGATGGTTTAGGTGTCTTGGGACTGTACTGTGACAGAGGGCAGGAGAATTCACATCATTTGGAGCAAGACTGTGACTGAATACTGTTATCCATCTCATGTGGGCGCAAACTGCTTCTGCTCTTCCTTCCTGAAGGGAATTGTAAAACAATGAATGCCTTCGCTTGGGCTGCCATAACAAAATACCATAGCTTCAGTATGGGTGGTGGCTTCAATAGCAGACATTGATTTCTCGCAGTGCTGGAGGCTGGAAGTCTGAGATTAGGGTACCAGCAGGGTTGGGTTCTGGTGAGAGCCCTCTTCCTGGCTTGCAAATATCCACCTTCTCACTGTGTCCTCACATGATGGAGAGAGCTCGAGCTGCCGTCTCTTCCTCTTCTTGTAAGGACACTAATATCATCATGGTGGCCCCACCCTCATGACCTCATCTAAACCTAATTACCTCCCAAAGGCCCCACCTCTAAAAACCATCACAGTGGAGGTTAGGGCTTTAACATATGAACTTTGGGGGTACTTTCAGTCCAGAACAATAAATTTGCCAGACTAATAGCTGCCTACTATGTACCTACTATAAACTGTGTTAATCTGTTTTAGAAGAGATACTATATCCAGCACTTCAGCTGCAATTGTATAACTGAATGTGTGGTAGTCAGTCCACTGCCATCCATTCTGATCCATTCAGTTTTCAGGGATCAGACTGGAGAATTTAATGATCATATGATGTGACCCACACCCTGCACCCTTTGAGTCATCAAGAATGGCAATCATTTCTGCCGTTTCCCCAGGATTTGACACTTTTCTTTTGGCTCGTGTGTGTGTGTGTGTGTGTGTGTGTGTGTGTGGCAATTTCAAGGGCTTGCACTTGGCCTTTCCTATTACAAATGTTCTTGTTCTATGGATCAAGGAACCACTGTGAGGGCTCTTCCAATAGCTAAGTAAATCCATTCCAATTATATGTTCAGGATCCAGGGAAGTGGCCACTGAGTGAATCCATGGAACTAGTAGATCCCACATAAGGCAGACCAGGGCGAGAACCCTATTTATCCCCTCACCCCAGTATGCCCCTGTGCTAACAGGGGAGCCATGATAATACATTGGGACCCTAGATATCCATGTCAATTGCCATGAAATAGCCATTGAAGTATCTGAATATTATGTGTATTCAGGCAAATAGCCACATATCCCTATTATATATACTTGCCGTGGTGTTTCGGGGTCCTTCCTTCCTCATGGAGACTCAGTCCCTCTTTCAATCAATGGGTTCTGGACCTGAGAACAGGGTCGGGTTTGGAAACTATGCCTTTCCATCTTAACTTTCCACTGGGGTGGCTGACCTCAGCCTTCTGCTCACCCTTTCTTGGCCCGAAGGATACAACACTCTATCAGCTTTCTCCTTAGATCCCTGTAGGCCAACCCCCTCTGGTTGCCAGTCTTGCTGCTCAGTATGGTAATTATTCCTGCTTTGCTTCTGGTCTCTGCCATTAAGGGATCTGGCATCCCCACTGCTACTAAGGAGTGTAATTCTGAAACAACGTCTCCTCCCATCAGCTCTGGTCTACAGAGGACAGCCCCCTCTGAGCCTTTCTGTTGATGTCCCCTCATCAGCATGTCCCCTACAGCCTTGGAAAACAGAGTATCCCTCTACTTTTCCAAGGAGTATGGCCACCTTGTGGGTTTTCCAGTCTTACAGAGCAGATCAACATTATTATACCCATTTCTCTTATCCTTTTGATCACTTCCTCCACGGTCTGCCATATAAACTCAAGAACCTCTGCCTCCTTTATTTATTTATTTTTAAACTTTTTTTAAAAAATTTTATTTATTTTTGGCTGTGTTGGATCTTTGTTGCTACGCGCGGGCTCTCTCTAGTTTCAGGGAGCGGGGGCTACTTTTCGTGGGGCTGCGCGGGCTTCTCATTGTGGTGCCTTCTCTTGTTGCGGAGCATGGGTTCTAGGCACGGGGGCTTCAGTAGTTGTGGCTCGTGGGCTCAGTAATTGTGGCTCACAGGCTCAGTAGTTGTGGTGCATGGGGCTTAGTTGCTCTGCGATATGTGGGATCTTCCTGGACCAGGGCTCAAACCCACATCCCCTGCATTGGCAGGCGGATTCTTAACCACTGCGCCACCAGGGAAGCCCTATGCCTCCTTTTTTTAAATTGAAACATAGTTGATTTACAATGTTGTGTTAATCTCTGCTGTACAGCAGAGTGATCCAGTTATACATATATATATATTTTTAAATATTCTTTTCCATTGTGGATAATCATAGAATATTGAATATAGTTCCCTATGCTATATAGTAAGACT
Organism: Delphinus delphis; assembly: GCF_949987515.2. Lineage (NCBI taxonomy): Eukaryota > Metazoa > Chordata > Mammalia > Artiodactyla > Delphinidae > Delphinus > Delphinus delphis. The sequence continues at coordinate 11,170,101 of NC_082691.1, forward strand.
CTACCTCCTTTAATGTGGGTCATTGCTTTTTTAAAGCTTTGAGAGCCACCCCAGCAATGTAATGGAACCCTCTCTTGGGACTCTTGCCAGGGTGTTAAATCCTACATCACCGGTGAATGCTCCCTTGTCAGCAAAGTTACCCTTCTCCTTAGAGTCTACCTGCCTTGGTCCAGCACGTGCAGGTCAAGTCTCCCACTTCCGGCCAGAACATGTTAGCCAGAGCCTGCAGAAACCTCAGCGTATCATTCTTTTCCTCCCTCAGCAGGTCCAAGCCTTCCCCAACTGGCCATTTTGAGATTTGACATTAGTGCATATGGCCAGGGGGAGAGGCAGAGGCAGGTCCTGAGAAGGACATACATCGTCTCTTTGAGACTTCTGCGTTGTTGTCAAGGGAGACAAGGCCTCCTTCTCAAAACAAGGCTACTCTGTAAGCCCAGAGCAGAGGCTGCATGGGAATCTGGGAATTCAAAATTCTCAAGCTCATCTACACATACCCGGAAAGCCAATCACCTGCCTCTCTTTCCAACTCCTCCTTCAGTGATGCCGTGTTGGCAGCTTGAAATTGGCCATGGAGGGAGGGCTTACACCATGAAAATCAGAAAATGCTACCAGGAGCTTCCCTGGTGGCGCAGTGGTTAAGAATCCACCTGCTAATGCAGGGGACACAGGCTTGAGTCCTGGTCTGGGAAGATCCCACATGCCACAGAACAACTAAGCCCGCGAGCCACAACTACTGAGCCCACATGCCACAACTACTGAAGCCTGCATGCCTAGAGTCCACGCTCTGCAACTGCAACAAGAGAAGCCACTGCAATGAGAAGCCCGCACGCTGCTACGAAGAGTAGCCCCTGCTTGCCGCAACTAGAGAAAGCCGGCGCTCAGCAACGAAGACCCAATGCATCCAAAAATAAATAAATTAAATAAGTAAATTAAAAAAAAAAAAGAAAATGCTACCAACCACGTCCTCCATCATCCCTGAGAGCCACTTGTTAACCATTGGCCAGCACACCACTGCCCACACTCCTCCCTCACGGGGCAAGCTTGCCCTCTCTGAAGTTCAAATACTGCTCCCTTACAATTAAGTCCTGCATCTGGTCTCCAGCTCTGTTGGCCTTTGGGTGCAGGAGACAAATACTGCCCAGGAGACCCTCCTCCTCTCCCACTTTGCTTTAAATCAAGAGATCCGAGCCTGGCATTTTCTCTTTCCAGTGCATTGTGACACTTATCAACAGCCACTCAGTTGCACAGTACTTAGGCTGACGTCCCCCCCCAGAGCCCTCAGCGCCAGACATCACACGGGCGGTGCCTTCCCTTCCATCAGCGCTCTGCCCCCACCATGGGAATCAGTGGAAGTCTGCCACCAGTACTGCTTCTGCCACCAGTGACGCTCCTCTCCTCTCGTCAATCCCGCTGCAAACAATCCACTTCCAGAGCCCCACCTCATTTCTAAGACCAGCCTGGCACCAACTTAGGGCTTAGGAGGAGGGTCCCAGAAGGTGTGCGACGAGGCTTCCGGTACCGGTCACTTGTGAGAGAGTGTGCTCAGGTGAGGCCAGGTGCATGGGTGTTGGGGTAAGACAGGGTTGGAGGCAGATTCAGATTCAGCAGAAGTCAATCCCCAGTCTGATCTCACGGGGAGCTCTGGAGCATGAATGGCGTCGTGAGTCATCCCTCCTGAGGCCGGTCAGGGTCTGCGCTCCTGTACTGGGCAGTCATTGGCTGGGGGTCCCAGTGGGAGGGCCAGGGCTGCCAGATTCAGCAAATAAAAATTCAGAATGCCCAGTTACATTTGAATTTCAGATAAACAACAAATAAATTTTTAATATATGTTCCCAATATTGCGTGACACACTGTATTTTCTCTGCCAATCCCGGAGGCACATAACCTTCCAGGTATTTATGGGTGGGGTGACTTCATAGACTGAAGACAAGTCTTAGGAGAAGGGTCCAGCTGTGAGCTGCTGGCAGCCAATTGGAGCAGCTGGGGAGCAGGTGCAGTGCCCAGCAAAGGGAATCGTGGCAGGTACCAACACCACCTATAACGTGATAGGTTATGTGCCGTGAGCAGGACCACTGTGTACTCCATACAAATACAGCCACCGCTGAGTTCTTTAAGAGTTCAATGATTAGGTAGTTGATGTTTTGAATGCTTTATAGTATGCAAAAATTGTTGGTGGATTGCTGTATATAAAGAGAGCTTTAGTGATATTTGGAGAATGAGATGGAGTGTTTGGATGGGCATCATTTATTTTTCATTTAAAACAAGGAATGTAGGCTCTTGCTCTTGGAAATTAGTTCACCAACATGTTTTCAGAGTGGCTGCAAAGTCATGAGTGTAGTTCAGCCACCTGGGGAATCCATGTGGGGAGAAGCGACAGACCTAGATTGACCAGTGGCACCATTAGCCATGGAGTAAGTCAGAGGGTAGAACAGGGCGTTTCCCTCCATCCTTTCAGACACAGCCCCAACTCTGTCTGCAGGTGGTGGGGCCGGAGCGACGGGGGGAGCATGTAGCAGAGCCCCGCATGCCGTTGTCACATGGCCACTGCCAGAACCACAGCCTCCGGGAGGTGGCCCAGAAGGGTCAGGGGATCAGGTTCCAGGGAGGCTGGGGGGCCTCTGTTCAATTCCTCCACTCAGGTCTTTTCCCCTGGAGAGCCAGTTGTTAACCATTTTCCGGCAGAGCGCTGGTTTCCATCACCTCGAAGGGAGTAAAGTCCAGCTTCTGCCTCACCTCCTGGGGGCTTTCCTGAGCCACCCTGTTGAGGGTAATTACCTATGGGTGTCCCACTGTCCCTTGCTTCCCCCTCTCTAGGCTTTCTCACATGCAGCAGAGCTGAATGACTTGTTAGTCCCCACTGTGGCAGTTCGGGTCCAGTAGGCTGTACCAGATACCCAACTATCACTGAGTTCTCTGATAGGGCTCATAATCTCACACAATAAACAGGCCAGAAGTGGTTCTCAGCCCAATACAGTGACACCCTGATGTCAGGCTCTGGGTCAGCTGTGCTGGCTGTTTTCACCTCCCCCTCATGGCTGCAAGGTGCAGCCACAGCACAAGGGATACCAACAGACCTAGTGAGGCTCCAAATGCAAGAGGGGTGGGCCTTCTGCTGCCACATTTCCCCAGGTGCCTCCCTCCTGGCAGCTCCAGAAGGGGTGGGCTTTAGGCCAGATGGGGCCATCCCCCAGTGCTGGGCATGTCGCCACCTGATCCCCAAACAAAACGGAGGGTCCATGAGCAAGAAAGAAGGGGAACCAGTGGTGGGGGGGCAAGAAACAGTGTCTGCCCTCACCCCTAGGAGCAGGCATGAATCACATGTCTGAGGTCAGGTAGGTAGCAAGTGTCCACCAGCTCCCATCTCCTGCTCCAAGTGCCACGAGGGAGCTGGAACGATGACTTCCAGGGTCCTGGCTCCTCGGGGTGGAGAGACCCTGCTGCAGAAGGAGGCTTGAGGAAGGCAGCAGCTCTCTGCACGGGCGCCTGTGTCTTTCCACCTCTAATGTGGTTCCCTGACTCTCTTCAACTTCAACTGCTACTCTTCTTTTTTAAATGACGATATAAAATGCATACAGTAAAATTCACCTTTTTAAGTATACAGTCTGATGAGTTTTGTCAAATGTGTACAGTTATGTAACTACCATCACTGTCGAGATACGGAATCTTCCCATCACCCAACAGATTCCCTCCATCCCGCCTCTTTTTCTTTTTAATAAATTTTTATTGGAGTACAGCTGCTTTACTATGTTGTGTTAGTTTCTGCTGTACAGCAAAGTGAATCAGCTACGCGTATACATAGATCCCCTCTTTTTTGGATTTGCTTCCCATTTAGGTCACCAAAGAGCACTGAGTAGAGTTCCCTGTGCTGTACAGTAAGTTCTCATTAGTTATCTATTTTATACATAGTAGTGCATATATGTCAATCCCAATCTCCCAGTTCATCCCACCCTCCCTTCCCCCATTGGTATCCCTACATTTGTTCTCTAAGCCTGTGTCTCTATTTATGCTTTGCAAGTAAGTTCATCAGTACCATTTTTCTAGATTCCACATATAAGCGTTAATATATGATATTTGTTTTTCTCTTTCTGACTTACTTCACTGTGTATGACAGTCTCTAGGTCCATCCACATCTCTGCAAATGGCACAATTTCGTTCCTTTTTATAGCTGAGTAATATTCCATCGTATATATGTACGGCATCTTCTTTATCCATTCATCTGTCGATGGACATTTAGGTTGCTTCCATGTCTTGGCTATTGTAAATAGTGCTGCAGTGCAGTGAACATTGGGGTGCATGTGTCTTTTTGAATTATGGTTTCCTCCAGGTATATGCCCAGGAGTGGGATTGCTGGATCATACGGTAGCTCTGTTCTGAGTTTTTTAAGGAACTCCATACTGTTCTCCATAGTGGCTGTATCAATTTACATTCCCACCAACAGTGCAGGAGGGTTCCCTGTTCTCTACACCCTCTCTAGCATTTATTGTTTGTAGATTTTTTGATGGTGGCTGTGCATCCAGCCTCTTGGTGTCAATCACCGCCTCCACTCCCAGACCCTGGAAACCACTGGTCTGTTTTCTGTCCCTTTGGTTTTGCCTTTTCTATATAAGTGGGATCATTGAGAATACAGTGTTTTGTGTCTGTCTTCTTTGACTTTGCATCATGCTGTGCACATATCAGCAGTCTGCCAGTCCTTCTTACCTCTCCACAGCTGAGCCGTGGTCCACTGCAGGGATGTGCTATGTGTCCATTTATTCATTCACTAGCTAATAGGCATTTGGGGGGTTTCCAGGTTTGGCTACAATGAATGAAGCTGCTGTGAATATTCAATTATGAGCTTTTGTGTAGACTTGCGTCTTCATTTGGTGGGATAAATATCTAGGAGTGATGCCAGGTGGTGTCAGGTGGCAAGTGGATGTTTAACCTTGGAAGAAACCACCAAACTCTTTTCCAAAGTGGGCTGTACCATTTTCATTCCTAATATTTGAGGGCTCCAGTAACTTCACGTCCTCCCCAACACTTGCTTTTGGCCATCTTTTAACTTCTATTCGTGCCGGTGGGTATACAGTGGCAGAGCATTGTGGTGTTAATTGGCATTTCACTGGTTGACTAATGAGGTACATATTTTCATATGCTTATTGGGCATTCTTTGTGAGGTTTTAAAAATTGGGTTATTGGACTTCCTTGGTGGTCCAGTGGTTAAGACTTCGACTTCCAATGCAGGGGGTGGGAGTTCGATCCCTGGTCGGGGAGCTAAGATCCCACATGCCTTGGGGCCAAATAACCAAAACATAAAACAGAAGCAATATTGTAACAAATTCAATACAGACTTAAAAAAAATGGTCCACATCAAAAAATGTTAAAAAAAAATGGGTTATTGTCTTCTTATTGAGTTGTAAGAGTTCTTTATATGTTCTGGACACAAGGCATTTTATCAGACATGGTTTTGCCAAAGCGGTGAGAGTAAAGCTACAGGGATCCTATTAGGAACGTGGAAACATGTTTCTATGAACAGGGTTCACAGCCTTCTGCTCCCACTGCTGAACCCTTGGGCAACAGCCCTCACCCATCGCTGCAGTCTTCCTGTGATGACACCCCAAGCTCGTCTGGGGCTGGATAGCTCAGTGACTAAGAGTCATTGAGACAGAATGCCTGAGTTTGAACCTCATATTTGCAGGGTGATAAGGATAAGTAACTTACCTTTCTGTGTCTTGATGACTGTACCTGGCACAGCACATAAACAGCCATTATTGTTGTTGTTGTTTGTTGTTGTTATTTTCCCAGCCCCATCCATCCCACCTCTGCCACCGCATCTCCCTTCCCCCTGTCCCCCTGCTGTCATAAACCATCCGGCCTTCCACTGTCTGCAGGACACAGTTGAACACACAGCCCCAACTTTTGGGCCCCTCACATACTGTCCCTGCCTGCCAATTAAGTCTTATCTACTTATCATGTCATTAAATAAGCATTTATTAAGACTTGTTATGGACCAGGCCTTGCACTGGACATTTCCATAGCCATATGAAAATAGCAGCAGCAACCACAAACAAACAAAAAACCTAGCAGGACCTGGTATTCTTGTTAAGGGAAGTTCTTTGACACCTATTAACATTTCTTCTATTTTTCTCCATCTGGTCAGGTTTTTCTTATCTTCCTGAGTCAATTTTGATAATTCATATTATTTGGAAAATCATCCCTTTTCTCTAGATTTTAAAAATTTATTGAAGCAAGTCTTACACATAACTTTCATAAGACATCTGAAGCTCCTCTTTATCTGTGGTTATGTCTCTTTCTTATCCCTGAAGTTATTTATTGGTGTCTTCTTTTATCCTTGATTAGATGACCAAGTGTTTGCTATTTTATTGGTCTTTTTAAAGATCTGGGTTTGGGATTTCTTAATCAAGTTTACTATTGTTTTTGTTTGCATGCTTTCTGTACAATTTGTTTCTGCTTTTATCATTACTGATTCCTTTATTCTTAGGTTTACTTTATCTTCTCTGTGTTGGGGATTTTAAGATCTTGAGAGGAATGCTTTGCTCATTGATTTTCCATTTATTTTTTTGTGAGTGCCTTTAAGGGCATGAATGTTCCTTGGAGTATTGCTTTGGCTATTACCCATACTTTTTTTTTTTGGCTGCACTGGGTCTTCATTGTTGGGTCTTAGTTGCTGCACGCGGGCTTTCTGTAGTTGCGGCGAGAGCAGGCTACTTTTCGTTGCAGTGCACGGGCTTCTCATTGCGGTGGCTTCTCTTGTTACGGAGCACAGCCTCTAGGCGTGCGGTCTTCAGTAGCTGTGGCATGCAGGCTTGCGGGCTCTAGAGTGCAGGCTCAGTAGGTGTGGCACACGGGCTTAGTTGCTCCGTGGCATGTGGGATCTTCCCGGACCAGGGCTCAAACCTGTGTCCCCTGCATTGGCAGGCAGATTCTCAACCACTGCACCACCAGGGAAGTCCCTACGCATACTTTTTATTTTCGGTATACTCATGGTTATGCATTTCAAAGGGATCTGTAACCCAACTCGGATTACCTGTTTAGCCCAAATGCCATTTGCAACAATCTGATTTCCTGGGTGTGCCCTCTGTGCATGTTGTTTCAAACCACTGTAAGTATCGGTGTTTCTCCAAATGCCTCTGACTTTGTCCTTTTGGCCCCTCTATCTGGAATGTTCTTCTCTGCTGGCCGCTTCCCACTCATGCATTAAGGGCAGCAGGAAGCAGTACTGAGAAATCCTATTCTCCAGAAAACCCCATCAGTCTCCTCCATGTTCCCCCAAGACTCTGTAGCTCTGCCAGTATCAGTCTGTACTTGTTATTTGCTTGTTCCTTCTGCTAGATTGTAAGCTCCTTGAGAACTAAAACCTAGTCATTTTCAAACCTCATACTAAGCACAAATTAGGTGCTTAATAATGTTAAATAAATGAGTGATTCAGTCCCCTCCCAAGCTCTATTTTTGCTCATTGGTGCTATCATTCTGAGTATTAATTAGGGCAAGCTTAATTGCTGTAACCAACACCAAAACAGGAAATGGGTCTACAGAGCAGAATTGTATTTCTGGCTCATATGATAGTCAATGCAAGTGTGAGCTGGCTGAGAGGTTGTCCTCTACATGGTAATCTAGGAATCCAGGCATCTTACATTTCTTGTCTCCACTGCCTCCTAAAGCTTCCTCATCATCAGTGTGATGAAGCCCGCAGAAAGGTAAGAAAGAATCTAGAAAAGCCACTCTGTTTGAAAGCCTGGACCAGGAAATGGTAGGCTCACGCAGGGTGGTACATCTCAGAGCAAGAGAGGCTGAGAATACAGAGTGGCTAGCCAGCCATGCACGTGGAGTTGTTATCACAGCGGGCAAAGAGGACATGGATTTTGGCCCACAGCTGGTAATCTCTACCACAGTCCACGGGTACCCTTCTTCTTACACTTAGAATTCACATTCATCCCTCCCCAAAGGTGATGAGCCAAGATCCCACACAGTCCTCGTATCCAGGGGGAGATGCAGGCATCTCCACCAGGTGCAAGTAATGCTGAGCACGGTCCCATCGTCTGGGAAGGAAAGATGAGTCACCATCCATCCTTCCTCCCTCCCTCCAGGACCAGGGGAGTGGGCAGAGTGTCCACAATCCAAATTCCTATTGGGAAAGGGGAAGAATGGAAAACAAAGAAGTGACATCCATAGTGATGATGAAATCTCACCAGGCAGGGACTGGGAAGACCTTGCCCTGGTGGGGACATGTTCCTCCCTAGGACTCCAGTTCTGCCCTCTGGGGGAGACTCTGCAGCCCCAGGGCCCACCCTTTGGGAGATTCTTCTTTGACCACTATCCTCTATGATGTAATACCCTTTCACAGCCTACTTCTTTCTGATAAAGTTTGGGGGCCCAAGGATTATCTTGTGGCTTAAGCAATCAAAAGCTTTTTCAGGGCTTCCCTGGTGGCGCAGTGGTTGAGAGGCCGCCTGCCGATGCAGGGGACACGGGTTTGTGTCCCGGTCCGGGAAGATCCCACGTGCCATGGAGCGGCTGGGCCCGTGAGCCATGGCCGCTGAGCCTGTGTGTCCGGAGCCTGTGCTTCACAATGGGAGAGGCCACAACAGTGAGAGGCCGGCGTACTGCAAAAAAAAAAAAGCTTTTTCAGGCCAAGTTCATGGGGGGGTTAGCAATACAATTCCTCAAAAACTTAGGGCATCGCATCTATTTGCTAATAGACAAATGGTGGCAGTAACTACAACCAAAATCTCTCTCCTCGACATGGTTTTTATATTGTCTTTCTTCTTAGTCCCTATTCCCCTCTTAGTGGCATCCAAAACAACAGCTCACAGTGAGAATTAGTCTTTGCCACAGGTCTGAGACCTGTTGTTTACAGAAATGACTGAACGGGGCTTCTCAAAACCTTCTTCAGGCTTATGTCCAGTTGGGGCAATCCAGAAGTAGATTTCCCTCACCCTATTCATAAGTCATATCACATCCATATAGTGTGCAGGGCACCTGCTGGTAAACATTGTTGAAAGAATGAACGAAGGTGCAAGGGTGATTGAGTGGTGATTCCATTTGGGGCAGTAAAAAACTTGCTTTTACCATAAAAATAAACAGCTTGTTAGTATTCTCTCTTTTATTATTGTGGCAAAACATGTAAAACATTAAATTAGCCATTTTAACCACTTTTGAAGTGTACAGTTCAGTGGCATTAATTACGTTCACAATATTGTGCAACTATCATCACTTTTTCCAAAACCTTTTCATCATCCCAGGCAGAAAACTCAGTAACTCCCCATTCCTCCCTACCATTCCCTAGGTAGCAACTATCCTACTTTCTGTCTCTATGAATTTGCCTATTTTGATTTTTTTTTTTTTTTTTTTTTTTTTGCGGTACGCAGGCCTCTCACTGTCGTGGCCTCTCCTGTTGCGGAGCACAAGCTCCGGACGCGCAGGCTCAGCGGCCACGGCTCACGGGCCCAGCCACTCCGCGGCATGTGGGATCCTCCCAGACCGGGGCATGAACCCGTGTCCCCTGCATCGGCAGGCGGACTCTCAACCACTGCACCACCAGGGAAGCCCCTATTTTGATATTTTATGTAAACAGAATCATACAATATTGATCATTTTGTGTCTGGCTTATTTCACTTAGCATAATGTTTTCAACATCCATCCATGTTGTAGTGTGTCAGAACTTCATTCCTTTTTATGGCTGAATAATATCCCAGTATATTTAATAATACTTTTCTTTCATCCATTCATCTGTTAATGGAAAGTTAGATTGTTCCTACCTTTTGGCCACTGTGAATAATGCTACTATGAAGATTAGCATACAAGTATATTTTTTAGTCCCTATTTTTAATGCTTTGGGGAATATACTTTAAATACTTTAGGAAATTGTTAAGCCATTATTTCTTCAAATGCTTTTTCTGCCTCCTTCCATCTCTTTTCTCCTCGTGGAACTCCTACAGTACTTACGTTGGAATGCTTTATGGTGTCCCACAGGTCTCTCGGGTTCTGCTTATTTTACTTCATTCTTTTTTCTGCTAGGCAGATTGGATAAGTTCAACTGCCGCATCTTCTTGTTCACTGACTCTTTCTTCTGCCCGCTCAAAACAGCCCTCTAGCATTTTCTTTTTTGTTGTTTTTCATTTTAGCTATTGTACTTTTCAGCTCCAGAGTTTCTATTTGGTTCCTTTCTATAATTTAAATTCTAGGGAATTGTCATTCCCTGTTTTTTCATACATTGTTCTTCTAATTTCCTTTAGTTCTTTTCCTTTAGCTCATTGAGCATGTTTAACTTAAGTTTTTTGACTGGTAATTCCAATTGATTTAATGTGTTTGACTAGTAAATTCCAGTGTTCAGGTTTTCTCAGGGATAGTTTCTATTGATTTTTTTTCCTGTGAATGAGCCGTATTTTCCTGTTTCTTTGGATGCTTTCTAATTTTTTGTTGAGTACTATATTGTGGTAACTCTGGAAGTCAGATTCTCCCCCTCTGTAAAGATTGGTTTTGTTGCTTGTTGAGGACTGCAGTTGTTCATTTGTATAGTGACTTATCCAAACTTTTTTTTTTTTCAAAATCCGTATTTCCTGTTGTATATGTTCACTGAAGTTTCTGTTCTGATTTCTCTGCAGTCAGCCTGTGACCTGACAGAGAAATCCTTAAATGTCTGGATCCAAAAAACAAAACAATACAAAAAAAATTAAACTGTTATGTATGTCTCTTTAACTCTTCTGCTAAATGCCACCAGGGAGGCTGCTGCAGCCTGAGGAGGATGAAACAAAGGCAAGCTCTGTACTGAGCCCTCAGGGAACCACCAGAATAACCAAAATGCACAGCCCAAGGTCCTGACTGCCCAAGGAACACGGGTGCCATTCCCATGGCCATGGTGGGGAATGGGGCTGGTAGCTGGTTTGTGTCCACTACTCACTTACAAACCATCAGCAAACTCTCCTTTCATCAAGCACTCCCCTGGTTGCTATAAGTGTCCAATCAGGTTTATTTTGATCATTTTTTTCTAGTGTAGTGTTTGTTTTGGTGGAGGGACTCATCTCTGGAACTTCCTACTCCACCATTTTCTGTGACGGCATCCTCTTTCCAGACAATAAGCTTCATTGGTTTACTGTGGGAGTGGCATCCAAGAGGCTGTGCCACGTGTCTGCCTCCTCAGAACACCAAAATAATCAGCAGGCATGGGGGTGGGGCTTTGGATTAGGACCTGCTAGAGATCTAGAGCTTTGGACGGCCTGTATTCTAAACTCTGACCCAGGGGCTAAAGCATCCTTTGGTAGTAAAAATAGCTACAAATTATTGAACAACTTGTATTGCCAAGAGTCTTATCTACATTATCCCATTGAATCTCCTCAGTAGCCCTGTGAGGTAGGTAAGTCGTTACCTCCACTTTACTGATGAGGAAGCTGAGGCCCAGAAACTAAGGGACTTGCCCAAGTCCTACGGCCAGTGAACTGCAGTTTTCCGACTCAGGCTGGTGACCTCGTGTTCCTGTGTCACCCCAGCGTTATCCTGCCTTCCTTGTAGGGGTCCTGGATGATCCCACAGCCTGCCTCCCCCTCCCCAACCAATGTGCCGGACACTCCCTGTTCCTCACCCACCCTCTTCCCCTACCCCTCCCATGGCCACAGCCTTTAGGTGTCCCCCTGAAACCTGGCCCCAGGCCTCCAGGCCCACCTGCTGTCAGAGGCTGCACCATGCCATGCAGACCCTGGCAGCTGCTGCTGTCCCAGCCCCACCAGCTGACGCTCCAGCATGGAAGCAGCTCCAGAGGCTGTTTCCGGACCCTCAGCATGTGCTTGGCCCTGAAGGAGCCCTCCCCCTCTAGTCAGGAAGACTAATCTTCCAGTACACCTGGAGTCAGGCTGGGCTGTAGGCAAATCCTGGCCAAGTCACTAATGGCTGTGGTATCTTGGAACTCCCTTAACTCCCACGGGCCTCAGTTTCCCCACATTTAAAATGACTGCCCTGGGCTTTCAGGCCAGTTGTGATCCACATAAGCATCTAGCACAGCAGCCAGCACGTGGAAGCCCCTGGGTACTCACCAGCTGTGGTTATCATGACCCCAGCCCACTCTGCTGTCTCTTGTTTCCTCTCCCCGTTGCCTGTATCCCTGACATGGCCACATTGCCTGACACCCTCTCACCACCAGGCCCCTGGCCTGCCCTTACACAAGGGCACAGCGAGTCTCCAGTCAACCCTGCTGTAGGCAAACACGTGCAACGCCATGCTGACCTCCAGGCCCCATTGCTTCAGGTCAGGGAGTGCCCACACTGTTGCCCAGCTGGTGCCGAGGGCCATCAGGCCATTGGGGAGGGGCTGGCATCTCCAGATCCCAGCCCCGCTTTCTTTCCCACTGGAATATGGGGGCCGGCAATTTGACACATTTAACTCTGAGCCCGCATCCTTCAGAGTCTGGGCATCAGAGCCTCTGTGCAAAAATAGCAGATAAGGCCCAAACTTTTTATTTTTCAACCTGATTTTAAAACAGTACTCCATTAATACACATTCATTGCAGAAAAACTTAGGACATACAGATAAGCAAAGAGGAAAATTAAGTCACTCATATTTCCATTATCAAGATGACTACTATTACCATTTTTCTGTATTTCCTCCCATGTGTATATTAGATATAATATACATATACATGACAAAAATGAATCATGCTATATTTTATAACTGTTTTTTCTATTTGTCTTCTATTGCTATGTAAAAAACTACCTCGAAATTTAGCGGCTTGAAAAAACAAACCTTTATTATCTCACACTGTCTCTGTGGGTCAGGAGTCCAGGAGTGGCTCAGCTAGGGTGCTCTGGCTTGGTGTCTCTCCTGAGGTTTTAGTCAAAATGTTGTCTGGGATGGCATCACCTGAAGGCTCGATGGTTGCATCTGCTCCCAAGGTGGCTCGCTCACCTGCCTGGCAAGTTGGAGATGCCCATTGTCAGGAGGTCTCAGTTTTTCTCAGTGGACCTCCCAATACAACCTGAGTGTCCTCATGATCTGGTGCTGGCTTCCCCCAGAGTAAAGAATCCAATAGAGAGAAAAGCAGAAGCCTCAGTGTCTTTGATGGGCTAGCCTCACAAGTCACGCTCCGTCATTTCTGCAATAGCTTATTAGTAACATAGGCCAGACCTATTCAGCATGGGTGGAGCCTACCCGGGGGGTTGAATGCAAGACATGGGGCTCATTGGAGGCCCTTTTGGAGGGTAGCCACCACATTCTCTTTAAACAGGATGTCATGAACATCTTTCCATGCCAATAGAGGCCGATCAATCTTACCATTTTAAATGACTGTATATAAATGTAGCATAATTTATTTAGACAATTTCCTAAGGTTGGGTGTGAGGATTATGTCCCATTTTTGGATCCTAGAAAGAGTAACCTGGAATATCCATCTCCGAATTTGTCAGATTATTTCCTAGAGATAAATTACAAAGAAAATTAAATCATGCCTGTCAGTCAGCTCCTTGAGCAACCGAGAGATGAGGGTACCAACTGGGACATAGAGAAAAGTCCCTCTGGTCCTGCTCTCAGATGCCCCACATCTCTCTCTCCCTATTAAGTCGGGAGCTCACTATCTGCTGAGACATACTAGCCCATAGTTGTGCAGTTCTGGTTTTTTTGGGGGGGGGAAGTCTAAGCAGAAACCACATTCATTCAACCTCCTCAGGACAACCCTTGAGATATTGAAGACTCTAATTATGTCCTGGGCATCCCTCTGGAGCCATTGTCTCTGAGGCCCTCCCTCTCCTGGCCCCTCTTCTCTGGACAGGTCTATCCCTTGCTGCAGGGATCCTTGACCCCAGCCCAGTGTTGACCCTCTGGGGTCACTCCCTCACCTAAACAGGAAGCGGTGAGACAGGGCACACCTCTTGTGGTGGGAGCACAGGAGAGGTGGCATGTTGCACGAGAGTCTGGCTCCGGAGGATTAACTAGTATGGGGAAGTGGGGCTGTTGGACGCCTTCCTTCCTGCCCTCACAGGTGCTGGGGAATGCAAGGAGGCAGCCCCAGGAAAGGGCTCTGGTGAGGGGTGCTTGCTGGTCAAAGTGCAAGCCAGAGAGGACACTGGAAGTCCAACAAACAAGAAAGGGCCCCACTGATCTCTGCCCAGCCCTGTCCTCTCCCACTTCCCAGAGGAGAGCTGGAGGATTTTGATCGTCTTCTCAGGTGCTATGTGCCTGGACCAAGAGAAGAGCAGCTGCTTCTTGGCCTGGCTGCTCCAGAAGGCCCCCAACTCCAAACCCAGGGGTGAGCCCTGCCCACCCTGTGCAAACAACGGCTCAGAGCCAGGGGCTGGGGGGACAGTGATCTGTCACATGTGGGTTTGGTGAAGCCCTTGGGGCTCTATTTTGGGAAGGGGATCAGTCATGTCAGGGGCTTCCTCAGGGATGACCACACTGGCCATTGGCGGGAGAGCCTGGCATCCTGTCAGGCTACCGCTCCGCAACCCCGCCCACTCCTGAGCTCTTGCTGGTTTCAGCAGGGCTCAGCAGCTTCTTGCAGGTCCAGGCAGGACGGGTTCACTCCCGGGCAGGGAGCTGGGAGTGGGGAAGGGGGTGGCTCTCAGAGCGAGCTCTGGCCTGGATTTTGCAGACCCAAAACCCAAGGATGACCTTCCCGGCCTTTTGAGGCAGGTTTTGACGATTTACAATTGAAGACCCCTGATGAAAACAAGCATTTTCTACTTGGTGGGGGCAGATGGCCCTGGGTGGGGGTGGGGCCAGTCATCAGGGTGGTGCCCACCCCGCCTCCATCTGCTCCCCCTCACTTCCCCACCCCTCCCCTCCCCACCCCTCCCCTCCCCACCCCTCCCCTCCCCTCCCCACCCCACCTCCTGGCCCCACCTACCACCATCCCTCACCCCCACCCTCCAGTCCCGCCTCTGCCCAGGGCCTGAGCCTGGCTCTCAATGACCCGACCGAGGTCTTTCGTGCAACCCCCGCCCCCCTTAACCAATCCTGCCAACCGATCCTGACTGGCCACACGGCAGGACTCTGAGGGCTTAGGAGAGGAGCGGCCCAGGAGGTCCCTGCCCTCTGCAGCCCTGCTTCACGAGGAGCCTGCCTTGCTCAGGGCCTCAGGCCTGGCCTCCCAGCCACCAGCCTGTCTCCCCTCCCAAGTACAGGACAGGCCCCAGGTGAAAATTAGCCAGAGATCCCCGTGGTCCAAGAGCAAGCCCAGACCCTTCGACCTGCATGGGGCCAGCCCCTCAGCAGCCCCGCCCTGTCTGCCCGGCTCTGCAACGTGCTTTCCTGACCTGAGCAGCGTGATGACTGCCGCCCTGGCACATCCAAGGACTGGAGCGCATATAGAACGGTTCTGCTCCCTCCGCAGAAACTCTGGGCGACGAATCCCCACCCCGGTGGGCTGAAGGCATGGGGCACCACCCCACAGCCCTCCCCTCGTGGCCCTTATCACCCCTCACTCCAGGCAGGCCTCGTCTGCCCTTTTGGCCTGGTCTGACCCGGTGGCGGTAGGCTGAGTATTTCAACAGCCAGCTGCTGAATGCTCTCTGCAGAAGCCCTGGGCGGCCTGCGCGGGCAACTCCCCGGCTAGGCGGCTCACACCTGCACGGGCGGGCCTCAGACTCCCGGCCTGCAGCCCAGCCTGCGCCTCCGCAGACAGGAGTGTCTCTACCTCCCCGCAAACCTACCTTTTGGCGCCTCAGAGAGTTGGCGATGGAGGCCACAAGGAGCTGGGTCCAGACAGCTTTGAATCTGGTAAGGGTCACCCCAAAGCCAGGGCAAGTGGTCCCCAGGGCCACGGCTGGGGCAGGTTCTTCCTGTGTGGGTAGGGCAAGTGGTTTGGTAGAGTGGAGGTTAGGGGGAGCTCTGGACCCCTTGGAAGGAGGCGCAGAGGTGCGGAGGCTAAGAGGCAGCTGGTCCCTCCCGATACCCACTGTCCAGCCTCTCCAGGAGGGGTCTCCAGGGACGGCCTCTTCTAGGGGACTTGTTCCTGGGGCTGACAGTGCTAGGCTGTCCCCTGTGCTCTGGCCTCACTATTCAACTGCTACTTGGCATCCATCTCCCCTTGGCTAACAGACAAGCCAACGTGCCTGCAGAGACCAGGCGGATTTCCCCAGCCCAACCCACCCCTTCTCAGTCTGCAGAACGTCCCCTCGTAGCGCTCAGCCATCAGTATGAAGACAGTCCTTAAGGACACGGGTCTGGACAAGGCCACAGGCTGTACAGGTTGGAAGCAAAGTGGGAGGGGCCAAGCTGGTTGGGCAGGGATGACGGGGGCTGGTGGGGCTCGGCTGGGGACACCTGCCCCATTTATGCCACAGTCAGTGTTTTGGGACCCTGCCCCAAGGGCTCTGGAAAGATGGCAGGACATCCTGTGGGGCTTGTATTTGACAGATGAGGAGACAGGGAAAGGTCTGAGAGGGCTTCCCACACCTGCACAGCAGTGGACGGGCCCCAGAGGGCCAAGGCATGGGGCCCCTGGGCAAACGCTGGGTGCCCTGTGGGCTCCAGAACCCATCCCAGTGTCCTGGAGGGCAGTATGAGCCCTGCGTGGGTCCAGCTGCAGCCATGGGATGGCTGTGTACACACAGTGGGTGACCCTGGGCCAGTTGCCGCATACTCCTGGGGAAGTGTGTCCCCAACCCGCCAGCTTCAGACTCTCCTGGAGAATCCCAGGAGAGCCAGGATGGGAGGACCCCGGAGAGCCAGAGGGCACTGGGCAGTCTGGCTCTTCTCCTGCGAAGCCCCGGGCCAGGGCACCAGAAGCCGGAGTCCTGGGGGGCTGTGGCACTGTCAGATGGTGGCAATGGCCCTGCCTGGAGAGTAAGAGAGTTGCTCAGGGAGGAGACCCCCTCCCACCATGTTTGGGTGCAGCCGTGAGCCCTGATGCTGTGTCCTGTGACCTCCTGGTGAGCAGGCAGGGGTGCAGCTATGGGGGCAGGGCTGGGGGGACAGGCTCTGTCTGTGCTTTGTTCTTCTGTGACCTGGGGGGGACAGGTGGCTTCTTGGGGTTCCTAGGCTGCTCGGCAAGACCTTTAAGCCAGCTTGCACGGACACCCAGCCTGCGCTCAGGGAAGGGCTGGGCAGCCCAGCGGGGTAGGGAGGGGAGGAGGGCTCAGAGCCAGCACCTGGGTTCAAAGCCAGCTCCGAGCATCTAGATCTGTGGCCTTGGAAAGGAAGTGGAGATGATAAAATGCTTGGGTTCCAGGGGGATTAAGCGTAAGGGAGAACTGGGGATGCCCCAAGCGGGGCCTGGTGCACAGTGCCTGCTTCTGGGGATGTTTCCACGGGGTCTGTGAGGCAGGCCTCTGCCCCGTGACTTGAACCCAACTGGCGTCCGCCTAGACACGCAGCCTTGGGGGTAAGGTCGGAGTGCCTCCTCTCAGGGTTGCAGGCTAACTGTGGTGTCTGCAGGCCCCAATGCACCCGAGAAAGGGGCTCACACCCACCATGGAGGATGCGCCCCACGGCCCCAGGGAGGGTTTCTGGAGGCCCGTGTGAGCCTGTGGCCGCCTGGAGTGTTGGACTGCAGCCATGGAACCTTCCAGCACCCTTCCCAAACTCTGCCCACATGGGCCTGGACACAGAGGGTGAAGGCATTGGGTCACAACCCCTCATGAGTCCAGGCTCGAGGCCACTGGCTGGGCTGCCATGACGGAGAGGGAGGGGATGGAGCCCAGCAGGGCCTGCGGGCTGGACCTCTGCAGGGTCAGCATCGCTTTTGTTAAGAGCCGTGATGTCTTACAGTTCTGTTTTGGGAGAGATGCCGGGCAGCCTCTTGAGGACTTCTGACAGCGGCCCTTGCGTGCGTGGCTTTGGGTGCTGGCCTCACTCTGTGCTGGCTGCAAGTGGCTGCATCTAGAAGATGAGCGGATGCCAGCCCCGCCC
Source organism: Delphinus delphis (assembly GCF_949987515.2). Lineage (NCBI taxonomy): Eukaryota > Metazoa > Chordata > Mammalia > Artiodactyla > Delphinidae > Delphinus > Delphinus delphis. Next base: position 11,187,933 of record NC_082691.1, read on the forward strand.
CCGAGCTGTGTCAAGGATGAGAGAAAGGCAGCTTGTGTAGTGCACTCACCTCAGAGCCTGGCGTATTGCAAGGATTCAGCAAATGTTAATGTTACTGTTCCTTCCTGGCGCCTTTTACTTGAAAGTGTGTGAAAGAAACAGAGACGAGGCCAGGCTGTAGGCATGGCCTCTGAGGACAGCCTGGATCGTTTCACAGAGCGTGAGGGCCTCTCCGGGGGTATGTCCTGCCAGGACGGCCTTGGGGTGGGCTGCACCCTCACCCCATCTGGGGCTGTAGCTCACCCCAGAGCTGCAGAATGGCTTAGCAAATACTGGTGTTTGACTCTGTGTGTCTTGTCGTAGACTTTATCAGCCCCATCCCTTTGTGACCTTCCCTGGGTTTAAATTCTAAGTGTGAGGTTTTGGTAAGAGAATTCGCTCCTAAGTAAGGATCTGTATGCATTAGGAGTGCTTTGGGCTGCAGGAAACTAAAGACCTGACTGACTGTGGCCTTAAGTGATTAGTATCTATTCCCACAACCGGCACTTGGAGGTGGGTGGGTCCAGGGTTGGCTCAGCACATCAGTGATGTCATCAGGGCTGGGCTCACTCTGTCTCTCTTCTCTGCCATCTATAATATGCTAACAACCTTTTCTCTTCAGCCTTGTCTCCTCGTGGTTCAGGATAGCTGCTGCAGTGCCGGTCAACACACCCTCATACAGCTATGTTCACAAAGTTAGAGGCGCACTGACCTTCCCAGAAGGCCCCCCTCCTGCTAAAATCAGGCTTCCCTTCACCTGACACTGGCCAGAACTGGGCCACATGCCCATCTCTAAACCAAGTCACCAGCAAAAGGGGATAAGATAGCTGGGCTTGGCTTAGCTCAGTCACGGGCTATCCCCTGGGCCTAGGAAGGGGCTGTCTTCCTTTGACGTGATAGCTCCCCAGGCCCCCAACAAAATGTGGGCTCTAAAAACTGAGGAAGAAGGGGCAAGCAGCCGTGTTGTCTCCTGATTGGAATTCAGAGCATCCCCACCCCCCGAGCTTACATGGAAAACTACCAGCGAGAGAGTAGGAGTTTTTTGAAGAGTGGACCCACGGCTTTTATTCGAGCAGCCTCCCTTTCCTTGTTTGTCCAAATATGTAGGGAATCAAAGTGGTCTTCTCTCCATGAACACGTGCTGTTGTGCAAAGGGGAAAGGGCAGCCACACCACGGTCCACACGCAAGGTCAGAGCAGGGTCCCTGCTTCCGGGGGACTAGTGGGCATGGGCACGGTGTTTAAGCCCAATGTCATGCCACCATGAAGGGATGAGCAAGCGGGAGGAGAACCCAACGCAGGCCGTCCACACTCATGGGAATGGCGGAATTGAATCTGAGCTTTGTGTACCAGCCTCCCTCCTGTCAATGTATAGGGACCTCTCCTCCCTCTGAGGGCCTCAGCGCCTTCCAGGCTATGGACTGCCATGCTTTAGTCCACCAGACACCTCTAACTAACTTTCACCTCTAAGTAGTGTGTCTTGACCATCACTTACGGACATGTGTACGCACTGGCCCACTAACTCCCTTAGCATAGATTCCTAGAGGTATAATGATCGGATCTTTTAGACAGTAACGCCAGCTGCCCATCGCCCTCCAGGCGGGCTCCTCCAGCCCCTGTCTCACTCACTCTCCTGGTTAGCGCCTCCCTCCTCCCCTGGCCTGGATCAGGGGTACAAAGGGAGGTGCCATGTCTGCCCTCTGCCCCTCACCCCCCAACACGCCCCAAGCTGCATTTGTTTGGAAGCTGGCGTTGGAACTGTGCTGTCTTAATTTTTCAACTGGTTGTAACTGCGGTAGTTTGAAATGATGGGCCATCCTGGACCCAGGGTCAGGGGGCAAAAGGAGACCGTCGGTGTGTGTGGGAAACACACACTCTGTGGTCCCCCTTCCCCGTACTGCACAGCCCCTCGTCCGCCCAGCTGTTCCCCATCTCCCTCCCTGTGCAGGTGGAACAGATCCTGGCGGAGTTCCAGCTGCAGGACGAGGACTTGAAGAAGGTGATGAGGCGGATGCAGAAGGAGATGGACCGAGGCCTGAGGCTGGAGACACACAAGGAGGCCAGTGTGAAAATGCTGCCCACCTACGTGCGCTCTACCCCGGAAGGCTCAGGTACCGCGGTCCAGGGTGGGGCAGGGATGGGACTCACATGGGAACCATCAGGTCCTCATCCAGAGGCAGCTCTCCCCTGGCCCCAGCAGGGAGAAGTGCCCCAGGCCCTTCCTAACAGCCCTGACTGTCCCCAGCAGCCCCGAGTCAGCTCCCCAAAATGCTGTGCCCCAGACACCAGCCAGGTCTCACCCTCTGCACCGCTGGCCCAGCCCTGGGGCCTTCAGGCTCACTCTGGCCTCAGGAAACTGGCTCTCTTCATCTCACAATGAGAAACTGGTTTCCCGCAGTCATCTGGGGGACTCCCAGCCCAATCCTGAGTCTGGGCCATTTTCCTAGGTCTTCAGGTGGGCCCTGGGCTGGGGGCAGCTTCAACCCAAGACAAGGGATTCCTGCTGCCTTCCCCAGTTCACCTTTGCCCTTTCCACAGTTTATCCTGGGGTCCCCCAGATGTCTGGCATCGGAGGCCCCTCGTCCAGCTCTTCTGATCCCCCCACCATGCCTTCCCCTCCTCCTCTCCCAGTTTGGGGGCTCCTGCCCGGCGGTGCCCATGAGACTGATGTGCTTCTCTCTGTGGCTGCAGAAGTCGGGGATTTCCTCTCCCTGGACCTGGGCGGCACCAACTTCAGGGTGATGCTTGTGAAGGTGGGGGAAGGGGAGGAGGGACAGTGGAGTGTGAAAACCAAGCACCAGATGTACTCCATCCCCGAGGACGCCATGACGGGCACTGCTGAGATGGTGAGCAGCTCGGGCTAGGGCTTGTGGGACCAGGGACCTCGGTCAGGACCACCCAGGATCTCAGAGCATGGCTAGTCCTGGTGGGAGGGCCCACCTGTCTACCAGGGGCGGGCAGAGCTGTGGGCCCAGCCTCAGGGGACCCTGCTGCAGGAGGAGGAGGGAGCTGAGAGGCTTAGGTGGACGGCCACTGGGTGTGGCCCCAGAAGGTCGCACCCCTGCCCAATTTCCCAGAAGGATCTGGAACAAGGCAGGGCAGCCAAGAGAGCACGCTGGTCCAACAGGCTCGCAGCCCATCGTTCTATCTCCACCCCACGTGTCGCCCTCACCCTCCACTAGCATGGATGCCAAGTGGCATGACTGCAATGCTAATATCTGACCACGGGGAGGACTCGGGAAGGACCACAGAAGTAGGATGAGCCCTGGGCGGAGGTGGGGAGCAGCCAGAGCCAATCCCCGCGAGGGGCAGGGCTTCAAGGTAGGAGGCCAGCGGCCGCCTTGTCCTTGCCGCAGCCCCACATGCCGTGGGTCTGGGCGTGGAGCAACGCTGGTGCCACCAGGGAGCTCGGTCAATCAGCAGGGCACTCTGTAATGCCCAGCTCTGTGGATAGGCCTTTGTGAATGGGGTGGCAGCTGGTCCTCGCAGGCCCAGGGCTGGGGTGGCCAGAACACTTGGAGGCAACAAAGAACACTCTATGCTGGAGTCAGAAATCGTAGTTATCGCCAGGGATGTGCCTCTGTCCAAAGCCTGAGACTGGACTCCACCGGGTCCAGCCGGGAGGGCCAGGCTAACAGAGCACAGCTGGGCTAGGGACCAACCCCGTCGTCCTGGCATTGCCCTGTCCCGAGGGCTGCTGTCAGCGGGACTGTGGCATGGGGCGGGGCTCAGGGCCTGAGTCCCGACAAGCAGTGCGGAGGCCACGCTCTCCTGGGGCCCTGTGGCTCAGCACGGACTGAGGAGCGCCTCGGCAGGAGGCTCGCCCCTGCCGCTGATGGCCTCCTCGGTGTGCGTCCCGCAGCTCTTTGACTACATCTCTGAGTGCATCTCCGACTTCCTGGACAAGCATCAGATGAAGCACAAGAAGCTACCCTTGGGCTTCACCTTCTCCTTTCCTGTGAGGCACGAAGACATCGACAAGGTGGGACCACGTGTAGAGTGAGTGGGTGGGGGGAGGTGGACGGATGGACGGACAGACACCCCGGAGAAAGGCACCCATGAACTCTGCCCTGTGCTGCCTTCAAATGCAGCTCCCATTGTTGGGAAAGAGCCTTCGATTCAAACTGGCTCCATCACTTACCTCTCGTGAGACTCTGGGAAATGATCGTATTAGCTGATTCTTACTATTTGCCTCCCACAACCTTATGAGGCGTGCGTATCTCCCCCATTACAGGTTAGGAAACTGAGGTGTAGCAACTTGCCCATGGTGGGAAGTGGCGGTGCTGCGGCTCAAACTCAGGCAAACAGGCTCCAGCACACCTGTGTGTCACCTCTATGCTGTACCGCTGCCTGTGGCAGAGGTGGCAATGTGCCGGGGCTGAGGGTCTACCCTGCCTTCCAGCTGGCAAGTTAGGCTGTCACAGTTACACGCACACACATACGTACATGTAAATTACACACACACACACACACCACACACCAGTTATACATGCTCACATAGACATGTGTAAATTATACATATATATGCACATAAATTATACATGTGAATTGTACACATAAATGTATGCACTGCACATATTTAAATTATACACATGCATGCACTCATGTCGATTATACGTACATATAAACACATAAATTGTACATGCATATTTTTATGCATACATAAATTATACATACATATATATATAGACCAGTTATGTATTCATATATAGCTACACATGCCAATCATATGTACATATATACATGTAAATTATACATATCAAGTATACATGCATATAAACGTGCATATTTTATAAACATGCATATTTACACGTCAAGTATACATGCATGCATATATGCGCATGTCAGTCATGCATATATACACATTCACAGGTCAACGATACATACACACCCACACGCATTGATTATACATACATATATACATGTGTGTGTAAATTATCCAAACATACGCACAGTTATACATAACACACAGGACCTCTGGGTCAGAGAGAAAGCCAGGTCAGTACTCCTGGCAGAAGCAGTAGCAGGAGCGACGTCTCATATTGCTTTTCCAAGCCCCAGTCCCTGCTGGGCACTGAGGGCCAGTTGGGACCTTCACACGCAGAGGGTGCACACAGGAGAGGAACCCCGATCTTCTACTGGCTGCACCCCTCTGGACCTCATCCTCACTCTGGGATGATGACCCTGGGCTTAACTACACAAGCATTCTTAAATTGGCTGGGACTCAGCCCTGCAGAAATAGGAGATATTGGTAGAAAATTACCTCCAACACTTCTTGAACTTATACGGCTGCTTTGAGCCTCAGTTTCCTCAGCTTTAAAGTGGGTGCACAGGGACTTCCCTGGTGGTCCAGTGGCTAAGACTCTGTGCTCCCAATGCAGGGGGCCCGGGTTCAATCCCTGGTCAGGGAACTAGATCCCACATGCCACAACTAAGAGTTCGCATGCCGCAACTAAGGATCCCGCATGCCGCAACGAAGATTCCACGTGCTGCAACCAAGACCTGGTGCAGCCGGATAAATAAATAAAAATGAATAAATTAATTTAAAAGAAAAGTTAATTATAAAGTGGGTACACATCCCTGTGGTCCAAGTTAGCTCCCGTCCCTTCACGCCTGCCCCCAGCATCCAGCAGCCACCGAGGCCCCCCTCTCCCCCCAGGGCATCCTTCTCAACTGGACCAAGGGCTTCAAGGCCTCAGGAGCAGAAGGGAACAACATCGTGGGGCTCCTGCGAGATGCCATCAAACGGAGAGGGGTGAGTAGCATCTGCAGCTGCCCCTACCCTGGGCCCCCTCCCCCTCCCCTCCTGCGGGGAAGCCAGGGAGGGCTTTCTGGGCATCCCCCCAGGAAGTGGACTCTGCCTTCTGCACCTGGCTGGACTGGCCTGGAGCAGGCTGAGAACCCCCCCAGCCCCATCACCACTGCCTCTATGCCTCTTGGCAGGACTTTGAGATGGACGTGGTGGCGATGGTGAACGACACTGTGGCCACGATGATCTCCTGCTACTATGAAGACCGCCGGTGTGAGGTTGGCATGATTGTGGGTAAGGATGCGCCCCCTGCCTGACCCAGGGGCCTTGGCCACCACCAAAGACGGGGCCGAGGCTTCCCGTCTTCAGCAGGCTGCACACGGCCTCTGCACCAGTCATGGACCCCAGAGGTGCTGGAGCCCAGAGTCCTAGGGAGCAGCAGGGGTGTCCCGGAAGACAGTACACCAGTGTACATTGGTATTGGGTGTACCAATAAACAGGTGCTGTTTATTGGTAGGAAGCATTTCAACACTCACAAGTCACTGCCTCAGATGGGGTACCAGCTCACGTCCACCTGGCCCATCAGGATTTAATTAAATCACCTTATCTGGTAAGTTGACCGACCTGGACAGATTTGTCCAAGTGGAAGAGGATAAACCAGAGTGGTGTCATCCCTCCCTGGACAGTCTTACCACACCCCGGGGCAGCCATCTGCCCTGCCCGAAGTGGAGGCAGGTACCAGGAAAGGAGGCAGCACTGGCCCCAGTGGCCCTTTCCCACCAACCAAGGGCCTTTCCCAGAAGTTCCCAAGGCCTTACAATGAGTGTTTACTGAGGAGTGTTTACTGGACACACAGGCGAGTGGGTATTTCCCTGGTTCCCAGAAAGTCAGCATTAAATGTGTTTGCTTCCATGGCCTCTTCAGGGCCAGCCCTGAGGGTTTCTGTGTTCTTAGGACCCATCTCCAATTGCATGCACATGTCCTAAGGGAACAGCGACCTGCTCTCTGCCTCTCCTCTAGTTTCTCACATCTCCTCCTTTCATTCTCACCTTTTGGATGGGAAGTTCTTTTTTTTTTTTTTTAACATCTTTATTGGAGTATAATTGCTTTACAATGGTGTGTTTCTGCTTTATAACAAAGTGAATCAGCTATACATATACATATATCCCCATATTCCCTCCCTCTTGCATCTCCCTCCCACCCTCCCCATCCCACACCTCTAGGAGGTCACAAAGCACCCGAGCTGATCTCCCTGTGCTATGTGGCTGCTTCCCACTAGCTAGCTATTTTACATTTGGTAGTGTATATATGTCCATGCCTCTCTCTCACTTCGTCCCAGCTTACCCTTCCCCCTCCCCATATCCTCGAGTCCATTCTCTAGTAAGTCTGTCTTTACTCCCATCTTGCCCCTAGGTTCTTCATGACCTATTTTTTTCCCTTAGATTCCATATATGTGTGTTAGCATATGGTATTTGTTTTTCTCTTTCTGACTTACTTCACTCTGTATGACAGACTCTAGGTCCATCCACCTCACTACAAATAACTCAATTTCGTTTCTTTTTATGGCTGAGTAATATTCCATTGTATATATGTGCCACATCTTCTTTATCCATTCATCTGTTGATGGACGTTTAGGTTGCTTCCATGTCCTGGCTATTGTAAATAGTGCCGCAATGAACACTGTGGTACATGACTCTTTTTGAATTATGGTTTTCTCAGGGTATATGCCCAGTAGTGGGATTGCTGGGTCATATGGTCATTCTATTTTTAGTTTTTTAAGGAACCTCCATACTGTTCTCCATAGTGGCTGTATCAATTTACATTCCCATCAACAGTGCAGGAGTGTTCCCTTTTCTCCACACCCTCTCCAGCATTTATTGTTTGTAGATTTTTTGATGATGGCCATTCTAACTGGTGTGAGATGATATCTCACTGTAGTTTTGATTTGCATTTCTCTAATGATTAGTGATGTTGGGCATCCTTTCATGTGTTTGTTGGCAGTCTGTATATCTTCTTTGGAGAAATGTCTATTTAGGTCTTCTGCCTATTTTTGGATTGGGTTGTTTGTTTTTTTGATATTGAGCTGCATGAGCTGCTTGTATATTTTAGAGATTAATCCTTTGTCAGTTGCTTCGTTTGCAAATATTTTCTCCCATTCTGAGGTTTGTCTTTTCGTCTTGTTTATGGTTTCCTTTGCTGTGCAAAAGCTTTGAAGTTTCATTAGGTCCCATTTGTTTATTTTGTTTTTATTTCCATTTCTCTAGGAGGTGGGTCAAAAAGGATCTTGCAGTGATTTATGTCAGAGTGTTCTGCCTGTTTTCCTCTAAGAGTTTGATAGGAAAGTTCTTTAAGTCCACACCTAAACAGGAGCTCCAGGGGCCCTGGCAGTGCTCCCCTGGCTCTCTCCGGTTCCCCAAGACACCACCACCTGGGCTCTACAGCCGCTTGCCTCGGGCTCGCCCCATCTGGAGCAGAGATGGCAGAGTGGCGCGTGGTTGCATCTGCCCTGATGTGCTTAGAAACATGTTTATGATAATCACCAAGCACTAAACATTGGGAGAAACCATATCAAAGTCTGGATTTCTGTTTTTTCCCCACAAAAACTTGGAATGCCTGGCATCACTGGGCCTGAATTCCAGGCAGCTCCACTGCTGGTGTGAGGTTAGCATGACTGAGTTGCTGTCCCTGATGGCTTGAGGGCTGTGCAGTCACGTTCAGATTGAAGCTCTGCTGTCACCATTTTGAAACTCTCAGTTTATGAACAAAGGACCCCATGTTTTCACTTTGCATGGGACCCTGCAAATTACAAATTCCTTAGCCAGGCCTGCCTGCAATGGCCCGTGTGCTGCTCCCAAGGGCCCACGCTGTGACATACTCACCTCTGGGTGCCCGCCTCCTCCCCACAACAGAGCCTGGTACAGAGGAGCTCAAACACATGCTTAGAAAGTGCCAGAACACAAGGGTGGTGCATAGATAAGACAAAATCATAACATCCCATACCCATCTCTAATTGGCAAAGCACTCTGACACATGTTCTTTCCCTCATTTCTCTCAACTACCTAGGTAATAGGAGTAGGTGTTACCAACCCCTCTTGGGGAAGAGGAACTGCCCAGGGAGTTGGGCTTATCTACCTGAGGTCACACAGCAAACCCAGGTCTTCCAGCTCTTGGGAGAGCTGGTTTCCTTTGCTCCAGGGGATGTAGGAAGTGCTGGGGGTGGAGGGCTCAAGGAAGCTGGGAAGACAGGACCACACGGGGCTTCCTGCCGGGGGGATGCACCCAGCAGAGCAGGCATCCCAGGAAGCGCAGCGCCAGGTGCGGCCTGACGCTGCCGCCTCTTGCAGGCACGGGCTGCAACGCCTGCTACATGGAGGAGATGCAGAACGTGGAGCTGGTGGAAGGGGACGAGGGCCGCATGTGTGTCAACACCGAGTGGGGTGCCTTCGGGGACTCGGGCGAGCTGGACGAGTTCCTGCTGGAGTACGACCGTGTGGTGGACGAGAACTCCCTGAACCCCGGCCAGCAGCTGTAAGGACCGCCCCTCCCCCTCCCCACACGACGGCCCCGCCCCGCTCTGGCGGCAGATGGGGCCAGCCCGCAGATAATGGGCTTGTTTTTAAACAGCTCTGGGGAAAAGCAAACTGACAATCCCTTCGTAAGCTGGCTCTTCTCTTCCTTCAGCTCGTATGCGTGTGCCCCTCTGTAAACCGGGAACAGTGAGAGATGCCAAGGATTAGTCTTTAAAAAGAGGGTCTGTGGGGACTTCCCTTGCGGCCCAGTGGTTAAGACTCTGCCCTTCTACTGCAGGGGGCGTGGGTTCCATCCCTGGTCGTATCCCACATGCCGCGCAGTGTGGCCAAACTAAGACTCCAAAAAAAAAAAAAGAGGGTCTGTGGATAGATGAGCAGGAACCTCCCCGCTTCCGACAGGTGACCCCTGGCACAGGAAGGCTCTGAGACGCCCCCCAGCAACGTTAACTGGGTTTAGCCCAGAGTTCCCCAAAGTACAGCTCTGAACACGTTCACAGAATGAATCATAGTATTTGGGGGTGTGCTGCGGGTTGGCGGACAGCTAGAGAGCCAGCCCTCACAGAGCCTGTCCTGAGTCAGGGCTCTCCTTTATCAGCCGCCTACTGCGGCGCGCCAGGCACGTGCTAATGCTTTCATGAGCTTCCTCTCGGGCTCTCATAAACCTCTACTAGGTCGGTAGTATTCAATGTGCTACAAGATGAAAATACGGAGGTTTACAGACTCTAGCGCCACCGGGCCAACTCCGTGGATTCCAGGAGCGCAGGGACCTAGGAGCCCTAGCAAGTGAGCAGAGGCCCGCCCAAGGCTGGTCACTAGCCGCTCTAAGCCTGAGCTCCCCCAACTGACACTGGGTGATGAGAACAGCACTCGTTCCACAGCTGTGGGAAAACCCAAGTGGGCTCAGCGCAGGGTCCTCCCTGAGGATGGCCTCAGAGGGACTGAACCGAGGCCCCACAGTAGAGCGTTCTCCCAAGGCCCCAAAGCCCCTGTTGATAAATGTGGGAACGGGCATGAACCCGGTTTTGCCAAGGCGGGGGGTGGTCACAGCGTCCCACATGGCCTCCTCGTGGCCGTGACTGGGGGTGGTGGCTGGCCTCTGCCTGCTGGTGGGGACCTCCCTCCTGGGGGTGACCCGGCTGCTCTCTGTCCAGGTACGAGAAGCTCATCGGCGGCAAGTACATGGGCGAGCTGGTGCGGCTCGTGCTGCTGAAGCTTGTGGACGAGAACCTGCTCTTCCACGGGGAGGCCTCAGAGAAGCTGCGCACGCGCGGCGCCTTTGAGACACGCTTCGTGTCGCAGGTGGAGAGGTGCGCGGGCGCGCGGGGTCGAAGGGTGGGGTACACGGGTGGCGTGCGCGGGGTGGGTCCTGGACCCAGACCCACGGGGCGTGGGGGCGGGGCCCGGGCGGGGCTCAGAGCGCAGGGGCGGGGCCCTGGTGAGGTCAGTGGGCAGGAGCCCAGGACCTGGTAAGGCTCCGGGGTGGGGCAACCGGGGCAGTAGTAGCCTTCAGCCCCCAGGGGAACCCGGCGTCGGGCAGCTGACGGAGACCAGGCATCCTCTCTGTGCTTCCCACCCGCTGTGGACCTCGTCTCACTTCATCCACGCAAGAGCCCCGAGGCGCGGCAGTGTCACCCACGTTAGGGCGGAAACCCTGGGTTTAGAGAGAGGAGTAATGACCAGATTACCGCTGGTCCCTGGTGGAGTCAGACCCGCTCCGCTCGGAAACCTGAGCCCCAAAAGCGCTTTGCCTGGGAGAGGTGGCCAGGGGGAGGAGAAGAAGCCGCCGCTGTGGGGATTGGGCTGGTCCGGGACCAAGTGACCCTCCCGCGACGCCCTCCTGTCCCCGCCCCGCAGTGACTCGGGCGACCGCAAGCAGATCTACAACATCCTGAGCACGCTGGGGCTGAGGCCATCGGCCACCGACTGCGACATCGTGCGCCGCGCCTGCGAGAGCGTGTCCACCCGCGCCGCGCGCATGTGCGCCGCGGGGCTGGCGGGCGTCATCAACCGCATGCGCGAGAGCCGCAGCGAGGACGTGATGCGCATCACCGTGGGCGTGGACGGCTCAGTGTACAAGCTGCACCCCAGGTGGGCCCGCTTAGCCGTCTGCACCTCCCCGCCGGGTCCAGCCTCCCTCTTGTGAATTCGCCTCGTAAGGGCAGAGCCCGGGCATCGGTCTCCATCTATGATATGCAGACCGAAACGGGTGCTCTCCGAGGTCCCAAGGATTCTTAATCTCCTCGCTCCCCTAAGCCCACAGACTCAGGGGGAGGTTCCCCTTGGCTTACCCCCTGCCCTGTCTTAAGCGCGTTAACTAACCGCAGCCCCGCTTGCCCCCTGCTCAGCTTCAAGGAGCGCTTCCACGCCAGCGTGCGCAGGCTGACGCCCAGCTGTGAAATCACCTTCATTGAGTCGGAGGAGGGCAGCGGCCGGGGTGCGGCATTGATCTCCGCGGTGGCCTGTAAGAAGGCCTGCATGCTGGGCCAGTGAGAATAAAGGCTGCAAGGCAAGGAGGAGGCTGTGGCCGCTTCTAGACCTGGGCTCCAGGGGACACACTTCCTACAGGTGCCCCCAACCTGGTCCAGTCAAGAGGCTTCTCCTTGTAAGGACCTTGGATGCCTCCCATCCCCGCTGTCACCCCAGGAGATGGGGAAAGCTTCTCTGGGGATGCGGTGAGGCCCTGAGCAGGCCTCTTCTCTCAGGGTCAGTTGGTAGGATAGCCCTAGGGCCCTGACTGGGTTGGGGGCTGAGATGAACAGGAATGGAGAACCCCCAAAGTACCTCACCTTTCTTGCTGCAATCAGGGGCCCAGAAGGGAGTTATTAACTCAGGATTTTGTTGCATTTCTGCACTGCTTGCCTCTTGGAGCTTTCAGCCTGGCTCAGCCCTTGCTCTGGGAAGGGGGTGCCCTCTGGACTCTACCATGGCCTGGCTTCCCTGGGAACCCAGCCCACATAGGGAGGCAGCCCTCATGACCTGGCCAGACCTAGACCTGGGCTCCACAGGGGGCCCCGAGGAGCTGCAGATCACCCAGGCCTGGGAAATGGAAGGGACCAGCTCCATGTTGGAGGCTGTGGGTACCCCGAGGCCTGGAGATGGCAGCCTTTTCCCTCCCATCCTGCCATCCCTGAGTGGTTTCTGGTTCTGGGATGGACCCTCACAGGAGGTACAAGAGACAGAGTCCCCAAAGCCCCTGCCCAGAGGGGCCCAGGAAGAGGAGGAGTCCCCCTACCCACAGACAGGCCTGGGAGCATCTCCAGGATCGAGTCCTCAGCTCCCACGGCGCTGGGCACTCAGAAACCCCAGCAGCACTCAGCACACCCCCAAGGGACAACCCAGGCCTCTTTCTTCTCACCAGACCTCCATGTACCACACCAACCTCTCCATGCCCAACCTGGGACTGTGTGGGTTTTTTTAATTAAAAGTTTAGAACATGACCTTGTCCACCATTCTTTGATCTCTGTGTATAAGACTGTGGGACAGTAAACATATAGACGTGGTCACATGTACACAGACACTCTGCAGGCCTAGGCGTGTTTTGGAGTTTGCCATCCTCTCCACAGAGCTATGCCAGGGATTGTGAAGAGTGACAGACCAGGCCTTAGGAACAGGAATGGGGTGGTGTGGCGGGGTGTGGTCAGAGGTCCTGGACTTGCCCAGGCCTCTGCCCACCAGCCTGTGGGATGCGGGGTGTGGTTCTGAGGTCTCCGAGAGCTCCAAGGGAGTGTCAGGGAAGGAGTGGGGCTGCTCTGGGAAGGGGCACGGCTGGTTCTTGGGACTGGTTCTGCTGCAGGTCGGTCTCAACAGGGGATCCCTTGGAGCCACTTGGGTTGTGACAGTGACTGCAGTGGGAGGCCAGGATTACAAGAAGTCACATGATTTCTGCGGTCCTTCCAATTTGGTCCTGAATGAAATGCCTACTTCAAGTTAGCCAAGCCTAGGGCCTAAGACCAGTTACTTATGAACACATATTCGTAAGATTTTAACATGCACGCACTTTTTTTTCAGGTTTTTGGATGTTATCATCTTTTTTTAATTTAACTTTTATTTTATATTGGACTATAGTTGATTTACAACGTTGTGTTAGTTTCAGGTGTACAGCAAAGTGATTCAGTTATACATATATCCATTCTTTTTCAGATTCTTTTCCCATATAGGTTATTAGAGTATTGAGTAGAGTTCCTTGTGCCATACAGTAGGTCCTTGTTGATTATCTATTTTGTATATAGTAGGGTGTATTCCACTCACTTTTCAATGAGAGAAACTATCCAGCAAATCTGGAATGACTGTGTTGTTTTATTCAGAACTTAACTCCAATTGTGATTTTGAGTTTCACATCCTCCTTGGGATGCTCTCTCGTTTCCTGGTATGCCTCATGTGGAATTTAGTTCTCTCGAGTCTAAATTATGCATCAGAAGTTTGTGTGAGCATCTGATGACTTCATTATCAGTAGTAATGTACTCGTGTTCCACCATTCAGCTGCAGTATTTGATCTCATTTTACCATAAATTATTTCCTAGCTGTCCTTTATGTTATGGTTTAGGGCATTGTATTGTTTTTTTTTGTTTTTTTTTTTACAATTCTCCATGGAAGTAGCTTGTATAGCCTATGAATTTCATTTCAGGAGAGTAAAGGAGGTGTTATAAAATACTTACTTGCTATACAAAAGGGACATTGGGGCTGATGGATGAGAACCCTTCTCTCCCAGCTGGCCTCCCCGCATTCCTCACCCCAGTGGGCCGTCTCCTGTACCCGGTTCAGGGAGCAGCCAGCAGGCCACTCCTGCTCTGGGCGGTCCCCAGCCCCCCAGCCCCTGTCTGCCCCGGGCCTGCAAGGAGCCTCGAGGCTGCTGCTCTGGCACAGCGGACGGAGCCTGGGCCCCTCACTCTGCGGTTGAGCCCCGCAAGAAGGGCTCGTGACCCACTTTCATGGGGATCCCAGGGGAGGCTTGGGGTCCAGGCAGTGCTCCATGCTCCAAAAGCATCACGTGGAGGCTCTGTTTGGGGTCACAGGCAGCTCAGGGCTGGCTTCTGCCCCTTGGTCAGAGGGGCCAGAGGCCAGGGCCAAGCATCTTCAGCAAAACCTCTGGGAATCCCCAGGGGTCTCAGGCCAGAGACCATCCTCAGAACCACCAACTGCCCTCCCAAGCCCAGTGGGGGCCCCGGGCCAGCCCCCGCACCACTGCTGTCCTCTTGGCCTGAGTGGGTTCTGGGCTGGAACTGCAGGAAGGACAGTCAGGTGGGGTTACAGGGGCCCCTCGTTCAGCATGAGAGTGGTGAGAGTTGCGACTCTGCTCTCAGGAGGCGTTTCACCCGGTGCTGTCAGGGTGGGTAGACACCCGGATGTCACAAGGCGGGGGGGCCTGAAGGTCGCCAGGAACGTGGCTGGAATCTGCTCGGGGGCCCTGTCCTCCCCCAGCCCAGGCAGAGGCTGCCAAGTTTGGGCCTATCCTCTCCTCCTGTCCTTATTTGGTGCGCTCCAGGTGATAAGGCTGAGACATAAAGGGGGCTGTGGGCCCCTCGCAGCAACCAGGCTGCTGCAGAGAGAGACGATGGTGAGTGCCAGGTGGGGGGGACTCAAGGCCAGCGGCCCCCCAGGTGCTGTCCTTTGGGCTGGGGGAGCGAAGCCAGTGACTTCTGTGCTTGTGTTGGGCCCGGAGAGACGGTCTCCAGGGACAGGAAGAGGACCCTGACCCGGGCTCTCCCGGGAATGCTCTGGGGAGGTCCGTGGCAGGGAGTCCTCGGGGAGCTGGGGAGAGGACCCCTCCGCTCCCACTGTGTTGCAGGCCAGCAGGAAGGCGGGGACCCGGGGCAAGGCTGCGGCCACCAAGCAGGCCCAGCGAGGCTCTTCCAACGTCTTTTCCATGTTTGAGCAAGCCCAGATCCAGGAGTTCAAGGAAGTAAGTGCCCTACCCCCAACAACCTGGGACCCATCCGGACACCCTGCCCCCAGCACACCCCTCTTCTCTGTAGGTCAGTGGTCCTGGCCCCTGTCTTTGCTCCTCCCACCACCCAGGATGCCCCTACCTCCCGCCTCCCCCGGGTGGGGACTGCTCCCACCTGCAGACTATAGCCTGCACCTCACAGGCCTTCAGCTGCATCGACCAGAATCGTGACGGCATCATCTGCAAGTCGGACCTTCGAGAGACCTACTCGCAGCTAGGTGAGGGCATCCACCTCCCGCCCGGCCCGGCCCTGCTGGCACCAGGGTCCCGGCTCAGAGCTGCTGGGCTGGGGGGAGCCCGCTGAGAGGGGACAGGCAGGCTCTCAACAGGCAGCAACCCGGCCTGTATTCTTCTCCCGGCTCACCCTCCCGCCTCCTCTCACACCCCTCCCCCATCACACCCCCTCCCCCATCACACTTTCCTTCCACTTCACCTCCCCCACCCACAGCTGCCTCTCACTCTCTACCCTGGGAAGGAGGGAGGGGCAGCCCAGGCCCTACTCGGGGACACTCAAGGTCCCTGTGTCCATTTCACGTCCCGCCCCACCAGGGAAGGTGAATGTCCCAGAAGAGGAGCTGGATGCCATGCTGCAGGAAGGGAAGGGGCCCATCAACTTCACTGTCTTCCTCACACTCTTTGGAGAGAAGCTCAACGGTGAGCCTGGGGCGGCTCTGGATCCCCCTGGCCAGGCAGCGAGCTTGAACCCCACCTGGACCCTGCCTGGACCCGGCCTGAATCCCACCCAGACCCCTTCCATACCGTACCTGGCCCTCGCCCGCCCAGAGGTTGTAGGGGCCACCTCTGCATTCCAGACCCATGAGCACTGATCACCCCAAGTCTCGGGGTTGGGAAATATGCCTTCAGATTCCAGTCCCAAATCCCCAATCCTAGTCTCCCTGCCAGGCTCGCCCATCTCAGAAGGACAGCCGCTCCTGGCGCCTCTGAGCCCCGAGGGGCGCTTTCTGTCGGAACACCCTCTTGCTTCTCTGGGCCTGGAGGACTCCCCCTGCACCCTGGGTTCCTCCTGGGTGGGACCGGGAGGATGGCAGTGTGGCTGCTTACCTAACCCCCTCGGCCTCCCAGGGACAGACCCGGAGGAAGCCATCCTGAGCGCCTTCCGCCTGTTTGACCCCAGTGGCAAGGGCGTGGTAAACAGGGACGAGTAAGTGGGAGCAGCAGGGCGAGTGCCGGGGGCACCATGTTGGATGGAAGCAGGGAGGGCGGAGGGTCGCCTTGTGAGGGTGGCCACCTGGACTTTGGGGCCCGCTCTGCTTTTGGGGGGTGGCCACCTGGGCCAGGGGAGCCCCCATTTTCCCCTCCCGGATCGGCCGCCCCTGCAAGGCCCTCCCCACTGCTCCCCACCTCCTCCAGGTTCAAGCAGCTTCTCCTGACCCAGGCGGACAAGTTCTCTCTGGCCGAGGTGAAGATTCCGGCTCCTTCGACACCCCTCCAGGCCCCTTCGCAGGGCCCCCAGCCCGCAGGGCCCTGGGGAGGTCTCGGTGACCCACTGCCCTCGTGGGCGTAGGGCCCAGCTTTCCGGGGAGGTGCCACCTCTCTTGGGATCTGGAGGGTGAAGGACATGGAATCAGAAAAGGAGGAGGGTGCAGGCTGGGCGAGCTGTGTGTGCAGAGGCCCAGGCGGGAGAGTGCGGTGCACCTCGGGATCTGGAAGAGGTTTCCTACACTGGGGAGGGGGAGGGGAGGGGAGGGGGCCGGGCCCGTGGCCAGGGTGGGCCCTGAGACCCACGGCACCCTTCGCTCCTGCCCCAGCCTCCGGGTGAAAACGCTAAGGGGCAGCGTACCGCCCCAGGGGCGGGGCGAAGGGTCTCAGGCCTCCCTCGGGTCACGGGCACCGGCCCCCAGGACGCCCTGGCTGGGCGGCGTCTCACCAGTGCCTCCCCAGGTGGAGCAGATGTTCGCCCTGACGCCTATGGACCTGGCCGGGAACATCGACTACAAGTCCCTGTGCTACATCATCACGCATGGGGACGAGAAGGAAGAGTGAGCCCGAGGCGCTCGCGGCTGGGACTCAGGGCCGGCCTGCGGGGGCACCTCAATAAACGCTGTTTCCGAATTAGACCCACAGTGGTGGCCTGTCTGTGACAGACGGGGTGGGGCTCCACAGGGACTGCTGTAAGAACCAGCCCGGCCCTCACCGGCCCCCTCCGTTCACCCCACACCGTCCCGTGACATATGAACCGGGATGTGCCCGGCTTACAGATGAGGACGCCGAGGCCTGCGAGGGTGCCCAGGGCCACTCCTCTAGGAGAGGAAACCCAGAGCTTTATGCCCGTCTCCACCAGGCCCGGATCGAGCCACGCGACGGGCCTCTGCTCAGCGAACATCTGCCAATGGCCCAAGGACTCTGCCCTCCTGGGACCCCATCTCTGCACACGGGCTCAGGTGGGCGTCTCTGCACGCGCGTGTGGTGTGCTGGGCCCCGTGTGAAAGGCACCGAGGGACCCATCTGAAAACACAACAGGTGAGGTGCCTTGTCACCAAAGGAGGGGCTGGAGTACACGCAGACTTCCAAAGGAAATCCTCCGGAATTGGCCTCATGCCTCGGAGGTGAAAGGATCAGGCTGCCAGAGAGAGGGAATGGGTGTCTCTGGAGGGCATTGCTCGTGTCCCCACCTCACCTACAGAAACCAGGAGCTGGGGGGCACCCAGCCTCATCCTGGGAATGGGAGGGGGAGCAGGGCAACCTCCAGAGCACCCACGGCAGGGAGGGGGAGGAAGAGGCAGTGGGGAGAGAGACAGCTTGAACCTGGGCAAGACCCAGAACACAGGAAGTCCTTCTCTGGACAGGAACCAGCAACGCTGAGTAAGAGCTCTCTGCCTCCCCCGCCCCCCCCCACCCGCTCCCTCCAGGCCCTGCTGCAATCCCCCAGCTGGGGAGGCGGGAGGAGGTGAGGGAGAAAGGAGGAACTGACCACATTCCCTCCAGAAGGCAAGCAAGAGGAAAGGCATTTCACCCGACGGGTGTTCAGTTTGGATGTTTACCTGGGACTTGGCAATTTTAATTACTACATTGCGAATTGAGATTTAAAGTTATCATGGCCTTTCTATTATTTATTCGTGATCACAAACGTCATGGCACTGCCTGAGTCTTCATCCAGAGAGCAGGCAGCCTCCCCGACTCTGCCCCCTACCCCCGCCACAGCATGCTTGCCGGGAAGATGGGTGAACAGGATCAAGCAGGTGTTGGGAATTCCCTGGCGGTCCAGTGTTTAGGACTTGGTGCTTTCACTGCTGGGGCCCGGGTTCAGTCCTGGTCAGGGGACTGAGATCCTGCAAGCCTCACAGCACTCGCGTGCACGCGCGCACACGCACACACACACACACACACACAGCAAAAACAAAAGTCAAGCATCAAGCAGGTGTTATGATTCTAGCTCATGAGTTCTGCTTGTTCAACAAACTGATTTCAAGAAGTAAGGGATGGGGCTTCCCTGGGGGGACAGTGGTTAGGAATCCACCTGCCAATGCAGGGGACACGGGTTCGAGCCCTGGTCCAGGAAGATCCCACATGCCACGGAGCAACTAAGCCCGTGCGCCACAACTACTGAGCCTGAGTGCCACAGCTACTGAAGCCCACACAGCTAGAGCTCATGTTCCACAACAAGAGAGGCCACCACAATGAGAAGCCTGCACGCTACAAGGGAGAGTAGCCCTTGCTCGCCGCAACTCGAGAAAGCCTGGTGCAGCAACAAAGACCCAATGCAGTCAAAAATAAATAAATAAAATAAAATAAACCATGATAGCTGTAGAAAAATGACTGATAAAAAGCTCCAAATATTAAAAAAATAAAGTTCAAAAATTAATTAATTAAAAAAAAGAAGTAAGGGATGATTTTATAATTCAAGCCTCTTCAAGGAAAAGTTGTGAAAGACTCTGAAACAGACCAAAAAGATCATGGGTGTGTGAACAAAGAACAAAAAGCGTCGTTCACCACCCAGTTCTACAAGTCACAGCCCACTGCGGTCGCCCACCATCCGGATGGAAGACAGGAGGAAGCATTCTGTGCTTTGGATAACCGGCCCCTAGATAGTTAGATGCATATCTCAGGAAGGATTCCAATAACCCCAGATTCCTGCATCTTCCCATACATTGAAAAGTACTAGAATCATTAACTTGATTTGTGACTAGGAGTCACACATCCTTTGTCCTTTGTGACTAGGAGTAATCTTTTACCAAGACGTATGCTTGACTACATGTATCTCCTAGCCAAAAAAATCGTATGTAAACTGGCTTCTCGCCTTCCTCTTCAGAGCAGTTCCAAGGAGCTCGCGGAGCAGCTGTCTCTCAGGCTACTGTCCTCAGTAAGACCCGCAGGAGGGCCTTGAGCCAGGGCCGACCCGCTATGCTGCTGAGTCCCTTGGGCTTTGAGTGGTGCAAGCAGAGATGGCTGCAAAGGCAAATGCAAATTAAAAATGAGAAAAAGTTAATACTCGCTGATGCAAAGAAAGTAAACACTCTCCTCCCCTTCCTTAGAGCATTTCCTTTAGAAAACTTGTAAGTTCTTTCCCTTCTTTTTGTGTGTGTGTGTATGTGTGTAAATCTGTTTAAAAGCTAAATCAGCCTCTTGCCAGTTTGACAACGCTGGACCGTCTCCCAAGAACCTGGGGGCATCTCTCTGGAGAGAGGTTGCACCCGCCTCGCCCAGATGCCCTGTGTGGTAGGAGCCTGATTTCCATGGCCCAGCTTGCAAGCCTGCTTCCAGTTGTAAAGAGACGAGAAGTTTGCTCTTCCACCAGATAAAGGCAGTTAGCAAACGCAGGTGGCCCCCTCAGTCCCAGTGGGGCAGGGCGGGGTGGGCGGTGGGTGAGCTGTGTGACAGACAGTGCTGCCAGGCCTCTCACTCAGGACTGGTTTCTGTTTCTCTTGAGGATGAGGACAGATGGGTTGAACTGGCATGAAAGGGGCGAGACTACTTCCTGCTCTGCCATCTCTGTGATGAGCAGAGTCCTGGCTTCGTGCTTATTCAGTAACGCATCTGTCTTCTTTCTTGTGACTTTGGTGGAGAGGTTTTCTGGGTTGGCAGGAGAATGTTCTTTGAATTATCACCCCAGCTTCGCCTGAAGCTCCATCCCACCGGAGCCTCAGCCTCGCTGGAGCGGGTGGGGAGTGGGGGATGGGAGGGTGGGGACAGAGTGGCCTCACCGGGCTGGCCAGGTGTGCAGCGCATGGTCAGGGTGGATCCAGGCCCCTGTTCGCTGTATTTTCTAATTTTATCCTGAGACTGTGCAGCCCCCAGCCCGGGCCCCAGTCCCTGCCCTGCCTCCACCCCATCTCAGAGGCAGGGCTCACATTCTTTCTTTAGCCATTTTGACACCACTGATAAAGTTAGAGACAGCCTCTTTTATCAGTTCTGCCCTGGCATGAGAAATCTGCGTCTGCTTCTCCAGAAGATGTGGCCTGTCCGGAGAATTAGCCGAGAGGGTCTGATAGCTGTCACTCTCCCCATAGCCCACCTCGCCCACCCTCTGGTCCAGGCCCTCTCCCAGCAGGCTGAGAGGTCCAGTCCCCCAGTTTGGGTGACTGAGTTGATCCGAGAGATCTCAGTGTTGGTGCTTTGCTCTGATTTCACTGCAGCAACGATGCAGTTACACTGGAGAGACTGGTAAATAATAGGTCTACATACACTTGCCTCTTTGCAGTGAGCCTTCTAGACTCTTCTGGCCTGAAAGGCCAGGAATGTGGAGATGCAGAGGGAGGCACCGTGCTCGGGGAGGGCTTCTCCGCGGCAAAGGAGCAGGCCTGGGAGTCAGGGGGCCACACTCATCGTGTAGGTGAGTGACCTTGAACGACCCCTGCTCCCTCTCTGGGACTCGGTTTCCTCATCTGTGAAGGAGAGGCAGGGCTGGATGTGAACAGCACCTGATGCTTGTTGAGCACTCCTGCACCAGGCACTGTGGAGTTACCTTCCAGGGCCACACGTGGCAGACTCCTCATTGCCAGCCTCTAGCCCCAGAGTAAAGTCTACACTTCTCAGCCTCCTTGCCAATAGGTGTGACCCAGTGGATATCAGTTTTGCCCTTAAGAGACAGATGTGTGCCCTTCTTTACCTCCCCTCCTGGCATACGACCCCCAGGGCTGTTGTGGGGGGGGGGGCGTGAGCTGGACCCAGCTGGGTCCCTGACACTTGGGGGCACCCCACGACAGCTAGACCTCCTGTCCACAAGAAGAGAAATAAAATTCTATGTAATCGGGCTTCCCTGGTGGCACAGTGGTTAAGAGTCCGCCTGCCAATGCAGGGGACACGGGTTCGATCCCTGGTCCCGGAAGGTCCCACATGCCGCGGAGCAACTAAGCCCGTGCGCCACAACTACTGAGCCTCTGCTCTAGAGCCCGCGAGCCAAAACTACTGAGCATACGTGCCATCACTACTGAAGCCCATGCGCCTAGAGCCCGTGCTCTGCAACAAGAGAAGCCACCACAATGAGAAGCCCGCGCACCGCAACGAAGAGTAGCCCCCGCTCGCCACAACTAGAGAAAGCCCACGCGCAGCAACGAAGACCCAACACAGCCAAAAATAAATAAATAAATTTATAAAAAAAGAAAAAAACACTTCTATGTGATCGAAGCCCTATTATTTGGAGTTTTTTTATACTTATAGCAGAACCTAGTCCTAACCAACACAGTATGGCCATTATCCCCACCTCAGCGGCAGGGAAACTGAGGCACCCCGTGGTTAAGCAAACTTTTCAGAGCCACACACAGCCCGGAGGTGGCACAGCCAAGTTTGAATCTGCTGTCGATCTTTGTGCGGACTGATCCCAGAGCAGAGCATGTGGCACTAAGGCTATAAGTTTGGGTCTTCCTCTCCAGGACAACAAACTGGCCACAGGTGGCCCCAGAGAGCCCATGGACGGGCTGAGTCCTCACACGTGGAGGCCCCCCACACACACCCAGGGGCTGAAAATGAAAACATGTGAATTATTGATATATACCTCTTTGCAGCACTCACCCACACCCTGCCAGCCTCTTCTGAGATCAGCCCAGAGTAAGCCCCCTGTGACAGACACTAGTTTTAGTTCCGGACCACCGGGCATATCCACAGGACGGGGGCCACTGCAGCACTTGATTTTGTTTTTCTGATTCAATGTGCAGCTGGAGGAACGTGCAGATGTCTTGGGGGTGGGCTGGTACCCCAGACAGTTAATGGGTGCTGTCTGCACAGGTGACCTGACAGTTTCCTAGCAGCAAGGAGGGGGGATGGGAGGTGGTGAGGGCCTTAAAAGGGTGGCAAGCTGGAGGAGTTGTCATCTGTCTTGAGGTGACAGAGCCCCTGCGAGCCACAGCTCGTCTGCATACCACAGTGGGGCAATCACACCATAGTCAAGGCTTTCTGTGTGTCAAGTTCATGCAGAGCTGCTCCATGAGGAGGCCAAGTCTGTTTCTCCACCCTGGAACCTGGGCTGGCCCATGGCTTGGTGGCCTCAAGCAGCCTGTGGTTCTGTCCTCACTTCCTTGGAACGGGAGGTCATTGTGCAAGGCAGAGCCCAGAATAAAGGTCACGTGAGAGAGAGCCCTGGCCCTCAGCCATCCCACCCAAGGCTGGACTTGGAACCGAGACTGTTGGACCCCTAGCTGCTGTCAAATGGCCATGTCCAACCTCAGGCAGGAAGAGACAACGAGCTGTCGGGGCACCCACTGCACCACAAGAAATAGGAAATTGTTGCTTTAAGTCAGTAAGACTTGGGATGGTTTGTTTTGCTGTCATAGATAAGAGGAGGAGGAAATAATGTCAAGGAGAAGGAAATTTTCCCCTCTCCCCTCGTGAGTTCTTGTGGCTGGACCAATAATAAAGTTGAACAAGACCAGTTAACAGGAGACAAAGAAACACATTTTAATTCCTGCACATGGAGGTCTCATGGGAATGGGACCTAAGAAGCCACCAAAGCAGGCAGCTTTTATACTTTTTAGACAAAGAAACCAATTTGGGAGGAGTTGACGGCATGAAGAAACTGAGATTTTGAGGGCTTAATTGGGGAAGAATCTAAACAGAATTTGGGTTTGGGGTTGTAAATTTAAAAAGTCACAAGGTGTGTTCATACGGGCTTCTCGCCCCAATTTCCCGTCTCTAGCAATAAGGGTGTCCTCCCCCCTCCAGGCGTAGGGAGCCCTTTCGCAAGAGAGGTGATTTCCTGCTTTCAGGGAGACAGAAAGGAGGCTTAGGGTGTCCCTCCTGCATTGGTCATTTCTTAAGTAACTTTAATTCAAAATAATCAATATGCCATTGTGGCCTATTATGGGATGGCCCACCCTGAGTCCCAACAGTAGCACTGCCAAAACTTTAAGAACGATGAACTGACAATTGAGATTCTTTCCTTCATTTTGACCTTTGGTTACAGGAAACAAGGCCCGCTCCAACTGGCTCACGGCTCACTGGTACCCCAGGCACCCATGGTTTTTGGTTAGAGACTTACTGAGACCAGCTCCTCTGATGGAGGACACAGGGCATGGAGATGCTGAGAGTGCAGGCTGGAGGGAGCTGAGCCAGAAGGTGCTGGAACAGCTCTGGTGGTCATCAGGGCTGTGCCCGCCCCCTCACAGGTCCCACATGTGGCCTTCTGGCCTCCTTGGGCTTCAGGCCCCAGCACAAGGTACCACCTCCCTAGGAAGCCATCTCCTGACATAGGTCTGGGCCATGCTCCACTTAGGGCTTGTCCAGACCACCCTTAGGTCAGCCCAGCTTCCCGGCTTCAGCAACACAAGCTTAGAGACGTGCGTCATCCCATCCCTAGCACCAAGCCTGGCCCGTAGCAGGTGCTCGGGGAATGTCTCGCGAATGATTATAGCGATATTACGAATGTCCCGACTCCTGGAGCCTGAGACCGGGAAGCTTTGTAGGTTCTGTGGGTCCGTGGGGTCTGCGGTTTCTCTCCAGCAGGCCTTCGGCCACAGGAGACAGCACAGAGGAAAGGGGCAGGAGCTGTGGCTGCGGGGAAAAGGGGGAGCTCTTCTCCCACTGTCCCCTCCAGCTCTGCCGCCCGCTGCCCTGCTGTGCCCGTCTGCGCTACCCCAGGGGTCTGGAACAGCCTCTGACCTCCACCTGCCAACTCGCCTTGGCCCTGCCCCCGCCCACAGGATGCTCTGCTGACGCACACAGCCACCCAGCTCCAAAATAGAGCCTTACCATCCCTGCCTGCCCCGTTCTGCCGTCAGCAACACCTCTACCATCCTCCCCCGACCCGCTCCTTAACTCTCACCCCTACAAGGGTGAGAGTTTGTCCTCCTCCCACCCCTACAAGGCTGCCCTCCCCAGCACCTCCCCAGGTGCCCTGGTCAGCCCAGCTCCAGCCTGATTGTCCTGCCCCCTCTGACTCCCGCTGCTGGCCTGACCTGACCCCCGACACCCTCCCTGCGAATGTCCACAGCTTTCTGCTTCCATAGTGCAAGGAGTTGCCTTGCAGTGGACAGGGGTCATTTTCCCAGCTCAGTGCCTGTCCGCTTTCTAATAGCACTGATTCCCATGGGGAATTACTTCTCTCAGAACGTGTGTGGCTCTGATGGGGGTAGTTCCTGGTAACCAACCCTACAGAGGCGAGGGGCTCAGACCTCATCTACACAGGGGGCAGCAGGCACTTGGGCCAGCCAGCTGGACCACCTTACCCAGACTGTTTCATGAGTGAGTAATCTTAGGGCAGAGGGAACCCTGGGGGCTGGCATCAGATCAGAGAACTCCAGACAGGAGATGACTGCTGTGCTCCCAGCTTCACGGCCCTCCTGTGCTTTCCATCTGTTCCCAAACCCAGTCCTCCAACCTCCCACCAATGCTGTGTCTCCCTTATACTGATATCCAACTAATCAACTACCTTTGTTTTGTTTTTTTTTTAATTTTATTTATTTTTTTATTTGGCTGGGTGGGTCTTTGTTGCTGCGCGCGGGCTTCCTCTAGTTGTGGCGAGCGGAGGCTACTCTTAGTTCCAGTGCACAGGTTTCTCACTTGTAGTGGCTTCTCTTGTTGCAGAGCACGGGCTCTAGGTGCACGGGCTTCAGTAGTTGTAGCATGCGGGCTCAGTAGTTGTGGCTTGTGGGCTCTAGAGGGCAGGCTCAGTAGTTGTGGCGCACGGGCTTAGTTGCCCCGCGGCACCCTCCCGGACCGGGGCATGAACCCACGTCCCCCACACCGGCAGGCGGACCCCCAACCACTGCGCCACCAGGGAAGCCCGAACTCTTGTGTATTCTTAGTGGGAATGTAAAATGGTACAGCTGCTGTGGAAAACAGAATGATGGTTCCTCAAAAAATTAAACATAGAAATACCATTTAATCCAGCAATTCTATTTCTGGGTATATGGCAAAAAGAATTGAAAGCAGGGCCTCAAACAGATATTTGTACACCCACGTTCTCAGCAGCATGGTTCACAATAGCCAAAAGATGAAAACAACCCAAATCGGTATCCATCAATGGATGAATAAACAAAACGTGTTCTATACATACACTGAATTATTGTTTGTCCATAAAAAGGGATGAAATTCTGATACATTCTGCAACATGGATGTACATTGAAGATATTTTAATGGAAATAAGCCAGATACAAAAGGACAGATATTGTATAATTCCATTTATATGCGATACCTAGAATAGGCAAATTCACAGAGACATAGATTAGAGGTTACCAGGGGCTAGGGTAGGGGGAATGGAGAGTTATCGTTTAGTGGATACACAGATTCAGTTGGGGATCATGAAAAACATCTGGAGATGGACAGTGGTGATGGTTGCACAGCAATGTGAATATACTTAATACCAATGAACTGTACACTTTATAATGGTTAAAACGGTCAATCTTATGTTATATATATTTTACCACAATAAAAAAAATTTTTTTTAATGAAACCACATTAGTGAGCATCATTGAAGGCCCTCTCCCTGTAATGCCATTCCACCCAGCCCTTGTTTTCAATGGAAACTAGTACTTATTTGAGGGACCCAATCCCAAAGACACCACTTCAGCCTTTTGGGACCCCTCTGCTCTTTTATATACCTACATACTTCATTTAAGAACATGTTTGGGGCTTCCCTGGTGGTGCAGTGGTTGAGAATCTGCCTGCCAATGCAGGGGACACGGGTTCGAGCCCTGGTCTGGGAAGATCCCACATGCCACGGAGCAACTGGGCCCGTGAGCCACAGCTGCTGAGCCTGTGCGTCTGGAGCCTGTGCTCCGCAACAAGAGAGGCCGCGATAGTGAGAGGCCCGCGCACCGCGATGAAGAGTGGCCCCCGCTAGCCGCAACTAGAGAAAGCCCTCGTACAGAAATGAAGACCCAACACAGCCAAAAATAAATAAATAACTTTATAAAAATAAAAAAAAAAGAACATGTTTGGGCGACTTCCCTGGTGGTCCAGTGGTCAGGACTCTGTGCTTCCAATGCAGGGGGTGTGGGTTTGATCCCTGATTGGGGAATTAGGATCCCGCATGCCACACAGTGCTGCCAAAGAACAAACAAACAAACAAACAAAACATGTTTCATTTCATGTTCAGAAAATCCAAAGTGGGGAAAACAAATTAGGGGTTCCTTTTCTAAAATAAAATAAGAAGTTAGCAATTGCTGGTCCTGGTTCAGTAGCTAAGTGGTATCCGGGCTGGCACCTTTGCCGGACACTACCAGGCACTGTATTCACTACAGAAAGAACGGAGAAAGGCAGTAGTAGGCTGTGCCCCTCCTTCTTATCACAAAACCAGATTTCTCAGAAACCCAACCTTCTACCACCCGCCCCCATCCCTGCCAGACTTCCCCTACATCTCTGCCAGATCTGATCTCATCATCACCCTTGGCTGCCAGGGAGGCTGGGAAAATCAACACTTAAGCCTTTCCATCCTTGCAGACAGCCAGGGCAAGAGAGTTAGGGAAGGATGTTCCGCCCATGGAAGCACACCCACTTGTCCGCAGCCCCCCCTTTCCCAGCCACCATCATTCCTACTATGACTGTTGCCTCCGGGTCTGTGCTACACCCCCACACCTGCCCCAACTGTGTGCCTGACATAGGCCTGCCAGTAGCCGACCTCAGTGGAGAGGCTGCCCAGCTTCATGTCTGAGCAGAAGTATCAATTCCAGCCCCCGGCTCCCTGGCTGTGTGACCCTGTGCAACTATGAATCTTTCTGTAAAACGGAGATCATAGCACCTGCCTCACAGGGCTATGGTAAGACTCAATAAGATAAATGCTCTTGAGACATTTAGCACATTACATGCCCCGCCCCACCCCCACCCCCGAAAAGTGCTCATCTATTCATTCAACAAATACAGGCTGAACTGGGAGTTTCCATGAGTCAGGCACTGTGGTAAGTGAACTAGACTAGCTTTCCGCACATCCTCTGAGGGCAGACTTATCCAATCCAGTCTAATTGGATGTTTGACAAATGTCTGAACGGCAGGGACAAAAGTGAAGTAATGGGTAATTAGATGGGCAGTCCAGCTGACCTGCATATGCAGAGAGCCAGCACACATACAATGGCAGGGCTGAGTCACACTGCCTCAGAGTGAATCCTAGTTGTTACTCACTAGCCGTGTGACCTCTCAGTGCCTCAGTTTCCTCCTCTTCAAAGGGTTATTGGAGGATTAGCTGAATTTGTATGTGTCAAGAATTTAGAACAGTGTCAGGTCCATAGCAAGGGCTTTTATGTGTTATCCATAACTATTATCTACTTTGTTGCGGAGACAAGACTGGGACTTGAGAAACAGATGCAGAGTGAACCAGCAGAACAGCATGTGCTAAAGAGACTGAATCCCGGCGCTGGTGGCAGTGGAGAGGAAGCGTCATGGGGAAGGGCCACTGGGGCTCGCTTAGGAATTCCAAGCGATGTGGATTGGTGGAGATGTGGAAAAGAGCCCGCACGAAGTGCGGGACGGCACGAGAATTCCTTGGTGGGTAGGAGGAGTGTGGATGACGAGAGGCGGTGAGGACAACAGAGACCAGGAAGTGTTGGGTGGAGGCTGGCAGGGCTGTTGGCCCCGTGCGGAAGGCCTCAGCCAGCCAGTCCGCTTCCCTGACCCTAACTCTAAGTCCTCCCCCACTGTTCTGGAACCCAGTGCCCGGCCCTGTCCTCGGACTTGCGGCAGAGTAATCGCTCCCCTTAGGCGGTGCAACAATCGTCCTCAGCCCTCCCACCGTCCACCGCAGAAGCGGGGACCCAGCGGTGTCCTGGGGTGGCGCAAGGGGCGCCAACTCTAGGGAAGGCGCAGTGACCTCAGGGTCAGGCCTCCGGGAAGGGCCGGGTCGGGGCGTCACGGCGCACACGAGTGCACACCGGTCCCTAAGCTGCAACCCCGCCCCGCGTTTCCCTTGGAATCGGGGGCGTGATCCCGCGCACGCGCAGAGCTCAGGGGCGGGGCGCGCGTCAATGGACGGGGCGGGCGCGGCTGTGGGCGAGCCCTGGGTGGGGGGGGGGTGATTAGCATGGTGGAGCGCGCTGTCATTGGCGGGATGCAGCATGGGCGGGGCGAGGCTCGCGGAGTGGCGGGAGGAGGTGCGCGGCGGCGGGCGGTCCCCGCGATGATGAGCATGGTGGAGCACGCGGTGATTGGCGAGATGCCTCTGTGGGCGGGGCAAGGCGCGCGGATTGGCGGGAGATGGCGCGCGGCTGTGGGCGGGGCCGCGGCGTGCGGCGAGGTGAGTGGGGTCTCGCTTCCCCAGGCCGCGTGGATGCTTGGGGGGGCTGGCTCTTTGGGGGGGCTGGCTCTTTGGGTGTCCTCGCGTGGGGGCGAGTTAACAGGCATCTCGCGAGGGAGGTCTGAGCAGGCTCTGTGCTGTACTCCCCCAGACGGCCCCAGGTTGCGGGCCGGGGCCGTGGCCTGGGGATTCAGGCCGCGAGACTCCTTCGAGACTGCGGCCAGAGCGCTGCCGCCGCTCTACACTTTGGGGTAGATAGTTGATTCAGATACCGTCCCAGCCCAGAGCTGTTCTGTAGGGCAGAATTCAAGCCACCTAATAGCTGTGCTAAAAAGGCGGGAGGAAGAAATCGGTTTTAGTGCCACGTCTTTTTTAACCCATTCCATGCAAACTATTATCATCCCTGTACGCATGTAAAGAAATGACTGAGCTGCTCCACGCACTGATCTTGGAACCTGCTGTGGATCTGACGCCTACAGTACGTCTCAGTGGGGCTCCGGGCTGCTTCTGGAAAGTGGGCTCAGGTGCTGATGCCTCTGCTCTCCTGGAGCTTTTATTCTAGTCAGAGGAGGCAGACAATAAACTTAAAATGTATTGTCTGTTGGAAGATAAATGCCATGGAAAACAATAAACATTGGAGGAGCAGAAGTGCCAGGGGAGGGTTGCAGGTGGAGAAGGTGAGGTTTGAGCAGACCTGAGGGACCTGAGGGAGAAGAGCAGGCCTCCTGGTGGGGGGACAGGAGGGCAGGACCAGTGGGGCAGATCTCATAGGCCACTGTAGGGACTTGGGGTTTTATTCCGTGAAATGGGGAACCTTTGGAGGGTTCCGAGCAGAGAAGTGACTGATTTATGTTTTGTTTTATTTATATTTTTAATCATAGGCTAATTATTTTATGGTAGGCTTGTGTAATAATAAGGCTGGCCTCATGCCTTGAGATGGGGCAGGTGCCAGGGAGCTGGATGGAGGCAGATGAGAAATTCCATTTGGGACATGGAATTTGAGACCTTGATCATTGTCTAGGTTGAGGTGTGGAGCAGGCAGTGGACACTTGAGATGGGTTTGGAGAGCGCCAGTGGGAGAAGCATTTCCTAGCTTTCCTCATCTCCCTTTTTGCAGGTTACAGGGGACACTGGTATCCAACCTAGTCGAGTTCCAGGTGCTGTTCTGGCCGGAGTCTGGTGTGCACTACAAGTCTCCCCCACCCTCAGGGCCCTGTGGGTGCGGCGGAGCCACACTAGGGACGCGGCTGCCGCGGAGGTTGCAGGGATTGCAGGACTGCGTTTGTGTCCTTTCAGGGACCGCCTCCTCCCTGTCCCGGTCACAGCGGTCTGGACACGTCAAGCACGGACATGTTTTCTGAGCAGGCTGCCCAGAGGGCCCACACTCTGCTGTCCCCACCATCAGCCAGCAACGCTACCTTTGCCCGGGTGCCCGTGGTGAATTACACCAACTCCTCGCAGCCCTTCCGGCTGGGGGAGCGCAACTTTAGCCGGCAGTATGCCCACATTTATGCCACCCGCCTCATCCAGATGAGGCCCTTCCTGGTGAGCCGGGCCCAGCAGCGCTGGGGTAAGTAATGAGTTTGGGGAAGTGCTTCTGGGTTTGTTGGGCACGGATCTCCAGACCCTTGGGGTCGTCTGTCTTTCCTAATCAAGTGGCCTGGGCAGTGCAGGCCTTTTTCTTTTTTTTCCCCATTTCTTCCTTGGTGATCTTTCCTGCTTTTAAGTTATTCTTGATGAAGTAGGACCCCCACGACCTTCAACTTTTGGGTGATGCCCCATCACCTCATTGTTACTATTTATAAGAGTGGCTTTCTGGGACTTCCCTGGTGGTCCAGTGGTTCAGACTCCTCGCTTCCAATGCAGGGGTCATGGGTTCGATCCCTGGTTGGGGAACTGCTATCCCACATGCCTCGTGGTGCAGCCAAAAAAAAAAAAAAAAATTACGAAAAAAAAAGGGTAGCTTTCCACGTAGTTTTCATTTCATGTGTTATGTCTTTAAACTGAAATTTTGTGGGTGAGACCGTGTCTTATTCATTTTTATTGCGCCCCCCACCCCCACCCCGCCGCCCAGCACCAGGCTTGCTGGGTTTCAGCCCAGGTTGCACATTGGAACCACTGGGAAAGCTTTGGCGAGCACTGGCTCCCAGGCCTGTCCCATCCCACCAGGTCAGCTGGATTGACTCCGGTTTTATTATACGCAGCCAGGAGAACACTTGACCCGATCTCCTAGCTACATCCTCATGTTAGAGATGTTTTCTGTTTTCCTTACTGCAGGCAAAAGTGTTATTCACCTTTTCTCTGCCAGGGTCTCCTTCCTCTGGTTCCCAATGCCTTTCTCTCACTTTCCTTGAAGTCCTCGAGGACACCCTCCTCGAGCCTAAGGTCAATGTCATCTTTTAGATTCTTTACAGCAGCATCTGCTGTGGTACCAGGTTTCTCTTCTTTGTTTTTAATTAATTTTTATTGGAGTCTAGTTGCTTTACAATGTTGTGTGAGTTTCTACCGCACAGCAAAGTGAATCAGTTACACGTATATACATATCCCCGCCAGGTTTCTCTTCTAACAAAGCTGCCCAGTGACAGAAAGCAGCCATTTTATTCTGTTCACAGAGTGGGGCCCATGATGAATGGGGCCTTGGCTGGGTGACTGACAGTAGGCAGCATCGTTCACTCCCCACGTGGCTTCTCTGCGTGGCCAGGCTTCCTCCCCAGAGCTCAGTCCATCTCAGAATTCACCTCTCTCCACTCACAAGTTTCCTGAACACCTCAAGCCCTTTCTTACCTTTGGCTCTCCCTGCGCCTGGCACGCTCTGTCCCCGGCACACTCTGTCCCCAGGCTTCCTTCACAACCTCAGCTGAAACATCCTGTGCTTCGAGAGGCCGCCTGGGCCAGCAGGGCCTTCTCCGTTCGCAGCACTTGTCCCAGCGGCAGATCCCGCCTTTCCTGCTCTTGCCTCTCCGTCTGCGCCGGAAGCTCAGTGAGGGCAAGGATGGGCCTTCGGGTTCACTCTCGGTGCTGGCGCCTGGCCTGGCGCCCACACTCCGCCCGGATGGACAGATGTCCCGCCCTCAGCACAGGGCTGTGTGGTTCTACCTGGTGCTCAGACATGCACACTGGATCTCAGCTGGGTAGCCTTGGGCGTGTTCCTTAATCTCTCTGTGCCTCAGTTTCCTCAGCCAGGTGGTGGGGTAATAATATCTCCACTGGCGTGTTGTCGGAGGTGGAAGAATTCCAAGCGCAGGGCTTGGCACGGCCACCTGGGGCTGAGTGAGGGCTCGGTGGACATTGTGGCTTTGGCATCTGTTGTCTCTCGTGGCGTCTGGCATTTCTATCCAGTGCCGGCGCCCTCCTTATCTTATTTTGAAGCACTCCCCCTCGCTCCCCAGGGCGTGGACCTGTGGGATGTTCTTGGTTATTCCGGGGCAGGAGGGATACGTGCTGGAGTCACCGGGCTAAGGAACGGGCTGGTCCCAAGTCCACATTATCCCATCCCCTCCTGTTAGCGTTTTCTCCAGGCTTGGGGTCTGTACTAACAAACCCTCAGGCCTTCTGGGACGTGGTTCCTCCCTCCTGCCCACCCGAGTGACCCCTGCATACCACCCCTCTCCCACGCCCGTCTTCCTGCCCGTCCCTAACGCTTCCTGTGTGCTGTTCTCTGGGATCCCAGGCCCTCTGGTGACTCCACAGGGAGCAGAATGGGGCGGGTGGGGATATGAAGTTTGGATTTGGGGTATCTCTGTTTTCAGATGACGAGGCATTTGTGGGGCGGATGAAAGAATCCAAACTCTCAAAAGAGACTGTAATATTGTTAGGGCAGGGCTGTGTTGAGACTTGGCATACCTCCTTCTAAGGATCAGCGTTATAATTTAGGTATAAGTGAAGAAACTCTGCATTAGCTTCCCGTGGCCGTTGTAATAAACAACAGAGCCGCAAACTGAGTGCCTTCAAACAACGGAAGTCCATTCTCTCCCAGTTCTGGAGGCCAGGGCTCCAAGATGCAGGTGTAGGCAGGGCCGCGTTCCCGCCAGTCCTTCCTTGCCTCTTCCAGCTTCTGGTGGCTGCCCCGGCACTGCTGGGCCCGCGGCTGCCTCCCTCCCGTCTCTGCCCCATCTTCACGTCGCCTTCTCTGCATGTCTGCCTCTCTTGTGAGAACGCTTGGCATACAGAGCGCAGGCACATTCAGAGTCCCTCTGTCCCCCTGGGGCCAAGCGATCCTTTAGGTCTAAGGGGTCCTTGCATTTGACGTTCTCTCCCTCCTCGTGGAGGCCAGGGCCCCAGGGCCGCGGTGCTCCGTGGCCGTGAGGGGGTGGAGGGGGCTCGTCTCTGAGCTCAGAGCCTCATGCCGCAGGCAATGGAGTCCTGATTAAGAAGCTGTGTGAGCTGCAGCCTGGGGAGAAATGCTGTGTGGTAGGGACCCTCTTCAAGGCCATGCTGCTGCAGCCGTCCATCCTGCGGGAGGTCAGCGAAGAGGTGAGGACCCCACGGGCTGCCCCCAGAATACTTCCCTGGGGGCACTGATGGGACCACCTGCCTTGCATCCTGGGAATCAGGGCTGGGCCTCTGCCCATGGGGGAGGGGGCTGCAGGGCCATCTCACTGACGTGGCACCGGAGCCAGAGTGGGCTCTGGCCCCATGACCACTCCCATCTTTGAATTCCAGCACAACCTGCTCCCCCAGCCTCCTCGGAGCAAATACATCCACGCAGACGATGAACTGATCTTGGAAGATGAATTGCAGCGTATCAAACTGGCGGGTGCCATCGACGTGGCAAAGCTGGTCACAGGTGGGGAGGGGGGAGGGGGTGGCCCGCACCTCTGGGTGCTGGCGAACACCTGCATTATTCTTGCAGCCATGGGTTTGGGTTCAGGTGGTGGGTGAGACCCAGGTAGGGGTCAGTTCTTCCCACCTCCGCCCGGAGGCACTTGACTCCAGGAAGCAGATGCCCAGTCCTGAGTCCTCAGTGAGAACTCACCAGCAGAGGAGAGCTGCTGGTTTTGTCATCTGGGTGCCTGGAAGGGGGTGGTAGCCCCTCGGGCCCCCCCCCCCCCCGGGCCTGACCCTGCTGCTCCCCAGGGACGGTCCTGGCTGTGCTGGGCTCTGCAGGAGACGATGGGAAGTTCCTGGTGGAGGACCACTGCTTTGCAGGGCTTGCTCCCCAGAAGCCCACACGCCCCCTCGACACGGCCAGGTGAGGAGCAGGGGCCCGGGTCCGGTCAGTGGTCCGGGGGAGTCACATTCGCTGGCCCCTGCTCCCCTGTGATGGTGACAGAGCCCCACAAGGAGCTCCACGCAGCCCTCCCAGCACCCACGAAGACCCCGACTTCTTCCGGCAGGTTTGTGCTGCTGGTGTCCGGCCTGGGCCTGGGTGGAGGCGGGGGCGAGAGCCTGCTGGGCACCCAGCTGCTGGTGGACGTGGTGACGGGGCAGCTTGGGGATGAAGGGGAGCAGTGCAGCGCCGCCCACGTCTCCCGGGTCATCCTCGCTGGGAACCTCTTGAGCCACAACACCCAGAGCAGAGACTCCATCAATAAGGTACGGCACCCACCTGCCTGCGTTCAAGCCCTCCTTCCCCGCGGAGCGTCGGGCACGGGGTCTCGCAGGCCTGGTGACCCAGGAATCTCCTGTCCTCAGGCCCTGCTTTCTGAGGGCGGTGGCGGGGGCCGGAGGCCCGGCAGTCTTACTGTCCCCCTGTGGGTGGGGCTTTGCTCTGCTCTCAGCCCTCCTGGCGGGGGCTCTGGGTATGGCTTTGATGTAAGCCTCCCTTGGGGGCTGATCGCCTGTGTATGGGCTTCTCCCCCCAGGCCAAGTACTTAACCAAGAAAACCCAGGCAGCCAGCGTGGAGGCTGTCAAGATGCTGGACGAGATCCTCCTGCAGCTGAGCGTGAGTGAGCTGGGGGCAGGCCACTGCTCGGGATCGGGGTCTCTGGCACTGCAGTTGGGCACTGGAGGTGGGCTGGGGAAGGTGGACTCCAGTGGGGTGCGTATGGAGGGAGCTGGGCCCTGCGAGCTCCCCTGCCCCTGTGCCCTCCAGGCTTCCGTGCCCGTGGATGTGATGCCAGGCGAATTTGACCCAACAAACTACACGCTCCCCCAGCAGCCCCTGCACCCCTGCATGTTCCCACTGGCCACTGCCTACTCCACGCTCCAG
The DNA here is from genome assembly GCF_949987515.2 of Delphinus delphis. Classification (NCBI taxonomy): domain Eukaryota; kingdom Metazoa; phylum Chordata; class Mammalia; order Artiodactyla; family Delphinidae; genus Delphinus; species Delphinus delphis. The sequence goes on from NC_082691.1 coordinate 11,222,940, forward strand.
CTGGTCACCAACCCCTACCAGGCCACCATCGACGGAGTCAGGTAGCCCCACTCCAGGCTGACCCCTGGCCTTCTGCCTCGGTGGCACCAGGAGGGGAGGGTTGGGCCCAGGGCTGTGGAGGGCCCACCTGGAGTCGGGCTCGGGACTCCCTGTGAGGGTGCCAGGTGAGCTCTGGGCCGGCAGCCGTGGGAGGAGTGCAGACGGTGGCCCCCCAGGGTGGGGTCAGCCGAGCCCTGCCTTGCAGATTCCTGGGGACGTCGGGACAGAACGTGAGTGACATCTTCCGGTACAGCAGCATGGAGGACCACTTGGAGATCCTGGAGTGGACCCTGCAAGTCCGTCACGTCAGCCCTACAGCCCCTGACACCCTAGGTACTGGGACTCAGACACGTGGTGTGGAGCAAAGGGCCGGGGAAGGCCAAAGGGGCTCCTGTCATGCTCGGAGGGTTCCCAGCCTGGATTTGCACCCACCAGCCTAGCCGTGACCTGTCTAAGGAAAAGCCCCAAAGCTTGGTTTGTCTTGGGAGCTACTGTGGAATCTTACGTCTGTTCGTGGCCAAGGCCCTGCTTAGGGCTGAAGGCCATGGGAGCACAGTGGGAGCTAGGGCCGGTCAGGGCACTGCACCCTGGCCCGGTGCCCACCCAGAAGGGCGAAGGCGGCAGCGGTAGAGCATACTGCCCTGCCTCTGGGGCCACGCAGCAGTGTGTGGAGATGTTTTTGTTGTGGCAGCTGCCACAGGGTCACGTGTGTGAGATGGCACTCCGCATCCTACACGGGACAGCCCTACCCGAGATGTGTAGGTGTCTCCGCGCTGCGGCTGAGAAGCCCCACTCTCAGCTGTGGGTCCTCCTTCTCCAGGTTGTTACCCTTTCTACAACACCGACCCGTTCATCTTTCTGGAGTGCCCTCACGTCTATTTTTGTGGCAACACCCTCAGCTTTGGCTCCAAAATCATCCGAGGTAAGTTTTGTCTTCTGGGGGGTCCCAGGCCTGGGCTGACGCGGGTGACACGCTCTCAGCTGGGGCCAAGGCTCACAGAGAAAGCCTGTGTTGGAGTGTCCAGGCGCCCATGGGTGGACAGCCCAGGCTCTGCAGGGACTGAAACTGTCCCCACCAGAGCTCATTCTGGTCAGTGTGGCTTTAGCCTTGGACCTTTATGGGGTCCTTGGCCCTTTTCGTTTCTGGTCTCAAGGAGCTTCTGTGGTCCACGCTCCCATGGTGCTGATGGGGGGCTCCTGTTCACTTCTGGTGACTTCCCTTTGAGACGGGCCTCACCCAGAACCTAAGGCGCGCCCCCACGTGGCTTCTTTGCAGGCCCCGAGGACCAGACAGTGTTGCTGGTGGCTGTTCCGGACTTTAGCACCACACAGACCGCCTGTCTGGTGAACCTGCGCAGCCTGGCATGCCAGCCCATCAGCTTCTCAGGCTTTGGGGCGGAGGAGGAGGACCTGGGAGGCCTGGATCTGGGCCCCTGACTCACAAAGGCGGCCTTGTCCGGAGAGGCCCCCGCTATTCCTTCCCTGTGGCGTCAGCACCACGGCAGCTTTGCCTTTGTAAATAAAGCCTGAGTGTTTACTGGTGTTGAGCTGGGCAGACCCGGTGGCGGGCCAGGGCACTCCTGTGGAGGGAGCCTCCCTCCTCCTCCCCTCTCCCAGCTGGTCAGGATGGCAAGCGGTCAGTGACACATCTGCCGTGAGCTTGGTTTATTGGTGTGGCCGGAGCAGATGGTGGAGAAGTCTGCCCCCACCACCCCCCCGCACCCGGGCTCGCTCAAGCTGCCCCAGCCCGGCCCTGCAGCAGAGCGGCCGGTGGAGCAGACGCCTGACACAGACCCTGGCTCCTAGGTCTCCATCACTTCATGCCCCCTCCTGGCAGGGCCCACACCGGGGGTCTTTCCGTTTGCTGATGGCCGCTGAGCGGGCCAGGGCAGTGTGACTACTGGTGCAAGCTCGCGCGTTGGCAGACCTGTTCTCAGAAGTCCCCGAAGTTCACTGTGTAGGTCTCAACTGTGGTGAAGGGGATCTCCTGGCCCGTGACCATCTTTCTCTCCTCCTCCTCACCCTCCTCGGGCGCCAGCTCTGTCCCAAACTCCGTCACCACCTCCGTGTAGGTCTCGGTCTCTGACTCCTCCCAGCCAGCTGTGGTCTCGGGTGGAAAGTGCCAGGGACCCAGGGTAGAACTTGGGGCGGGGGAGGGGGCAAGGGAGGGGGTGGGGAGCAGTGTCGGGGGGGTGGGGGGCGACGTGGGGACGGTGGCCGGGCTGGCGGTGGCGTTCAGGCGCCGGAGCCGCATCTGTTCGCGCATGCGCAGCCGGTACTGCAGGCGGCGGCGTTGCATGCGCCGCTGCTGGGGGGTCATGGGGCGCGACGGGTCGATGTGCGGGATGGGCCGGTTCCCGTTCATGGCCATGATCTCCCGGATGCGCTTCCAGTTGGAGCGAGCCAAGATGAAGTTGCACTGGGTGGCCCCGATGTCGTAATCCACGTTGCAGGTCTTGGAGCTCGGGGTGTAGCCCTCTGCGTGGGCCGTCACGCGGTACTCCCCCGGGTTCAGGATGCGCCAGTAATCGCCGCCACTTGCTGCAGAGGGAGGACGGGTTCGGCTGCCTAGGAGTACCCCCTCCCAGGCCCCAGTCCTCCTGTCCGAGATCCCCCTAGCCCTCCCTCTGGGGGGCTCCAGAGGAGCAGGGACGTGCTAGGCAGGCCAGGCTTGCCTTGCCAACGGCACGTACAGATTTGGTGCCCCCCACCTCGGGAGGCAGAGCGGCGTAGAGGTATGAACTTGTGTACCTGTCTTCACTCCGTGGTTAATGCCGCTCACGGAGATGGTGGCGTTGGCGATAGGGATGCCCTGCTCGTCCGTCACAACCCCCTTGATGCCGCGGTGAACCTGCAGGGGAGGCAGGGCGGGTGTCCACATGGAGAGCCCACTGGGTCTGTTGCTGCCCTGTCCCATGCACGCGGTCCCCTCGCCCTTCACCACCCTCTCCCCAAATGCTGCCCCACTCCTCCACCTGCACGCCCTCCCCGGCAGCCCGCACACCTGCTCCATGAAGGTGAGCAGAGCTTCCTTGTTGTTCTCCCACTCTCGGGGCAGCTCACTCTCGTGAGGGAACTTGTCGCAGCCCAGGTAGATGGAGAGTTCCAGGCAGTTGGTGTGCAGGTAACTGAAGTCGTTGATAGCTGGGCAGGGCAGACACAGAGCCGCAGTCACCCCTGCCCACACCAGATGCCCCACCGCAGACCCTCCCAGGCTGACTCACTCCCAGAGCGGGGTTTCCACTTGGCCCCGTTGACGATGCCCATGCCGCCAGTGTAGTCCTGCGCTTGGCACCCTCCCCGGTAGGGCTCGGTCATGGTGAGGTGGGTAGAGGCGAAGGAGATGGAAAGCCAGCGGAAGATGGCGTGGTCTGGGGTCTCTTGGGCCTCAGATGCTTCTTCTTCGTCCTCTCCCCGGGCAGCTGCCATGGCTGCGGCCAGCAGCTGCTCCTGGCTGGGCGTGCGGGCCATGTCATAGGGGTAGGACACGAGCCGCTCGCCGCCGTTCAGGTTCGCTCCCAGCACGAAGGGGTTCTTCTCCATCCAGGCAATGATGGCCCGGACCTCCGTGGACACCTAGGGTGGCCAGTATGTGAGGTGTGGGCTACAGCCTCCGTCACCCTCCATGTAGACCCCATACTGGTACTCATGCCCCCTCAGTCCCTCCAAGGCCCTGCAGTCTCAGCACCCGGGCTGGGTAACCCACAGCCCACCCCCAAGTCCGGAGCTCCAGGACCCCAGGGTCCAGGCTGCTCCCACAGGCCCTGCTGGGCCTCACCGTGGCATCTGGAGACAGGTAGTGTTCAGGGATGGGCAGGTTATTGTTGGGGACCCGGTAGGGAACCCATTTCCTCTCCTCAGCTCCCCAGAGCACTGAGTTGAGATCCGGGAAGTCCTCATAGATGTCAAAGCCCTCCTCGGTCCACAGTCCCAGCGCCCAGTTCCCAAACTCTGAGCCCTGGGGGAGCAGGTGGGGGTAAGCATCAGCAGCCCACCCACAGCCCTGCCCCACCCTGGCCCTGCCTTACCCCCTTCCCTCTACCCACCGTCTGCGCTGCCACCTCGTAGCCGTCAGGATTCAGCGAGGGCACGAGGTGGATGCGCGTGTCCTGCACCAGGCTGCGCACGCGCGGGTTTCCGTCTCGGTACTCGCGGCACAGGTACTGCATTAGTAGCAGCAGCAGCTCTCGGCCTAGCACCTCGTTGCCATGGATACCAGCTGTGTAGCGGAACTCAGGCTCCCCTGTAAGGGCAGGAGCCTCAGCAACCAAGCAGCCTCCTGAGGCCTGAGGCCCAGGGGATCTGAGGAAGGACCCAAACCGGCCTCATCCCCAGAGGGGTGAGGGTGGCTGAGGACTGTAGGGCCCAGCAAGGGGCTCCAAAGATAGGGGGGAGGTGGTGAGCTGGAAACATCAACGGCGCAGACCCAGCTACAGTGCCAGGGCCTTGCCTCTATAATCTGTTGGGCGTGGGGAGGGCCAGGCCTCCAGGGGGCTGTCGGGGCCCTCACCCAACTCGTGATCCCCGGGGTTGTCCGAGATCTCCATGGCGTAGATCTTGAGCCCACGCGAGCTCTTCCCTAGGCTGTATGTGCGGGTGATAGTGGGGCACTGCTCGTTCACCACCTTCATCAACTGGGTGCCAGAGAAGACACAGAGTTACGCAGCCCACCTACTCCCGCCACCCCCAGCCCACCCGCAGTGACCACATCTCTCCCACGGCCTGGGTCTGCTCTATGGGGAGGCTCCCCTGTTAGCCCTGAGCCCAGTCCGTGGCCTCAGGACAAGCACCCCAACCTGGCGCATGTCCTTATAGCTGTGGTGCCGGAAGTCCAGGTCGTCGGTGGTCAACACCTCGTTCTGTGCATAGTAGTTGTGGACAGCTGCAGAGGGTGGGCAGACAGGGCCTTGAGCTGGCCACCTGCCAGCCCACCGCGGGTTGCCCCAGCTTCCCATCCATGCCCCTGCCAGCCCCCTGCACTCACGGGACATGGGGCACCCCAGCACCTCCAGGCGCATGCATAGGCTGCCGTTCCAGGTGAGTGGGTAGATGCGGATGAAACGGGCCACCACTGGCTCCGGGAGCTCGCTGAGCACAGGTGTGTCCTTGTCCACGTTCCCACGGAAGGTCTGGGAAGAGGCAGGCCTCAGAGCAGCCCCCAACCCCAGCCGAGAGCCCACCTGCGGTTCAGACGAGGGGCGTATAGAGCCGAGGGCTCAGGTGCCCACCATTTCCTCGTAGCCGTTGGTGTACATCACCCATGTCTGGCTGTCATTGCTGAAGCCCACGAAGAAGGAGGTCACGAAGTCGTCACTGGGGAGCGGATGGTGGTCAGGGTAAGGCTTCTCTCCCCGCCCCAGGTTCAGGCCCTCAGGCGGCCTGAGCCCCCTCTTCTGGGCCCAAGAACCTAAGAGCTAGCAGGTGTGTGGTGTTGGCCCGGATGTCGGGAGAGGCTGCCATGCCCGCTGCGTGGCCGTGGGCGACTGGTTTGCTTATCTCGACCCAGGGAACCGACCGGCCATAACCGAGGAGTGGCGGTGAGGTGGGGCGGGGGAGGGCCCTGGAAGGCCCACTGGAAAGTTCTGAACGGGACTCAGAGCTGTGCCTGGAGCCACCTGCCCCCACCAAGTGCCTGTGAGCCTGGTGGACTTACTGGATGCTGGAGTCGCGGCCCTGGGTGATGACGCCCGTGAACTTGGTGGTCCTTCTGGTGTCCACCTCGATCCACTGGGTCTGAGAGTCGTCCTCGGCACACCACGCCCCGTCGTAGTAGTCGTCCTCAGTGTCGCCGGCCTGTCGGGGACAAGCAGGGGGGCTGAGCAGGCAGGGAACCCCTACCCAGCTGGGAGATGGGCCCATCCCGACACCCACCTGCATGTTGAGCCGGCCACGCTGTGCCCCTAGGCCGTGGCGCAGCATGGAGGAGGACCGGATCTGGTTGTCCTCGATGCGGTGCGACTCCATCCCGATGGGGGGGCACTCTGGGGACACGGCACCCCAGGCTGGTGGCCCCCTGGCTCCGTCCCTCCCTCCACCGAACCCAGAACGGAGGAGCCCAGCACCCACTTCCCCTCACATCAGGGGGCGCCAGTGAGGGCAGCTGTGCTCCAGCCTGTGCTTCCCCACCCTGAGCCTCAGCTTCCCCCTCTGGAGAATGGGCTGATGACACCAGGCTCCAGGGGACCATGGGGCTCACATGAAATCACAGGGACAGCCACCCCAGGGCCTGGCTGGTCCCAGGCATTGTCTGCGTCGGGGCCATCTGCGCACCTGCCTTGTGCCCCGAGCTCTGTCCCCTGGGGTCAGGCCCAGGACAGAGACACTCCAGGGCCTCTCCCTTTCGCGTTGCAGGACTTTAAGAGTAGGAAGGGGCTCTGGAGGCCTGGAGTGCCAACAGGAAGTCCGGGTTTGGGACCAATGTGTGGCCTTAGGTGGGTCACGTGCCCCATCACCGTCACCCTGCGGCCATGGCACGGCCCCAGCGCCGTCACACCCGCCCTACAGCCTCCATACATGCCCATGGCAGCCCCGGCGCTCGTAGCTATGCTGCAGCCCTCACAGCCCCCCCCAGCCCCCCGCACCTATCCCGCTCCCCCCGAGACCCCCAGCGCCTCACTCACTGAGTTGCTCTGCTGGAGCCCACTCCTCCAGCTCACCCTTCCGGGGCCCTGGGGACAACAAAGGGAGGAGGTGGTGCTGAGGGTCCCAGAGCAGCCGGGGGTCTGGCGGACCTCTCACGGGGACCCAGGTTGTGTGGGCCCAGCCCCCAGCCCCCAGAGACACACCTTTGTGGTCCTTGCCCTTCTCCACAGTCCATTTGTCATGCGTGTCCTCCTCCTTGGGCCTGCCGCCCTCCTTTTTGGGTTTCTCTGAAGGGTGGAAGCGGGGAGGGGCCTGTCGGCTTAGCCCCAGGCTAAGGGGGGCTTCAGGGGGCAGGTGGGGTGGGGGTCAGGCCTGCACGGGGGGCTGGGGGCAGCCTGGGTCCACTCACTCAGGCCCTCCTTCTCTTCATCTGTTTCCAGGCCAGGGTCAGGCTTCTGGGGCCTGGGAGGCCGGAAGTAATAGTCCACTGTGGGGAGGGAGAGCCCTGATGAGATGGCCCACCACGAGCCGGGGCTCCTAGGTTCACAGGAGCCCAGTGGGCCGGACTGGGCACGCGGTGCACAAGGTGAGGAGGTGAGATCAGGGTGGGCCTTAAAGAGTCCAGATGGGCTGAGACGAGGAGGGAGGGTCCTCCTGGAGGGGGAGGCTGCTTGGGCACAGGTGGGGTGAGCGAGACCCCGAGGAAGTCACCAGCCTGGCGCCCCCGCAGGGCGTGGCCCGGAGAAAGGTGGGGAAAGGCTGGGCAGGGAGTGGGGCACGGACATCGGACATGCCCCGAAGGACGACTGGCACCTGTGGCAGGAAGGGGGGTCTGGAGGGCTGAGCTGGGGCCAAGGGGTTGATGGGGACCGAGGCCAGGAGGAGGGGAATGGGGTCCAAAGGGGCCGGGAGCAGGAGGGAGCGGAAGGCGGCATGGGAGTCCCGAGGGACAAGGGGCGAGGTGGCCAGGATCGGAGCTCGGAGGGCCCGAGAGTGAAGCCCACTGGGGCTCAGGGCGATGGGGGGAAGAGCGAAGTTGGGAGCCAGGAAGACCCAGCCTGAGGGAGGAGATCAGGGGAGGGCGGCCAGGCCGGAGAGGGTGGCCAGGTAACTCCCACCAAGCTGGAGGCACAGGCAGCCCGACCTTGGGATGCAGAGGGCAGGGGCCCTAGGCACTCACTGTCGTCGTAGTTGGGGATCACGTAGCCGTCCCCATAGTTGGGTGGCAGCGGCTTCAGAGGCGGCTCTGTGGAGGTGGGAGGCAGGGTTGAGCCGGAGCCCCCTCGCCTGGCACCCCGCCCCCCAAGTCTGCCCGCATCCTACCTATCCTCTCCTCCGGGGCCTCGAACCCCGGCCCAGGAGGCTCAGCCTTCTCCTCGGGGCGCTCGGGCCAGAGCCTTTCCGGCCTTCTCCTGCTGGGGGGCGGCCTGGGCTGCTTCTGGCGCCGGATGTACTCAACTGGGGGAGAGGGGGGCGCTCGGAGCTGGGGCCAAGGCCAGGGAGGGTGGGGCCTCCGGGGGCCGGGGGTGGGATCCAGGCGGGGAGGCGGGGCCGGCGGGGCCTGGGTTGGGGGGCAGGGTCCTACTCACAGTCTTCGTAGTCCTCCCGCTCTATCTGGTCGTTGTAGTCCAGCGTGGGCTGCTCTGTCTCCTCCTCCGGCTCTGAGAGAGAGCGCTTGTGGCCGCCTCATCGAAGGCACTCCCCGACGCCGCCACCCCGGCCCACCCCGGGGACCCAGCAAGCCAGGGCGGTTGGTGCCCTGAGGCCAGGTGGCTGGCGCCCACTCACCAGGCTGGCGCTCCACGTCGGTCTCTCCTGCTGGGCCCTGCCAGGGATCTGGGAGGGGCCCGTCTGCAACACAAAGCCCAGGAGCAGGTGGATGGGAGGCCTGCCCTGACCACTGGCTGCACCGTGAGCCTCCACGAGACCCGGGCCCTGCCGACACCCCCTGAACAGCTCACTCCCGGGAGGCCCGGGCTGCTCTAGCCCTAAGCACCCTGCTGGCATTTCCAGGGGGCCAGAGAGCTGGACGGCTTTCTGGGGAGCCCAGGCCCTGCTGTCTGGGAGGACCTGCCGCAAAGCTGCCCCCGCAGGCGGGCACCCTCCAGGCTCAGAGCCCAGTGACGCTGTGGGCAGGTGGCTCTGGATGGGGCCCAGGGGACGGATCCCAGGACGGTGGAGAGCAAGCCCCCCACCACGAGGCTGCCAAGTACTTCCTCCCCAGGGGAGGAGCGGCACCGAGGGAGGGACAACAGTGAGGCCGCAGCGCCCACCCGGACTGGGGGCTCTGAGGGTCTGCGAGAGGCAGGGCCTCAGGGACCCGCCCTCAGCCCCCTCCCCCTGCAGCGCAGCAGGTCAGAGCCCCACAGTCTCAGAAGAGCCAGCACACACCTCCCTCCTGGGGCAGCTCCTCGAGGCCGGGGCTGACGACTGGGGGCAGTGGCCACTTCGGGCTTTCGGAGGGGGTTGGGATGGGGGCCTTCTTCCCAGCCAGAGGCCTCTTGTTGGCCTTGGGTGGCTTCTCCTTGGGCTTCTTGGTGGCCTTGGGTGGCTTTTCCTTGGGCTTCTTGGTGGCCTTGGGTGGCTTCTCCTTGGGCTTCTTGGTGGCCTTGGGTGGCTTCTCCTTGGGCTTCTTGGGAGGCCTGGAGGGCACCTCCGGGGGCTGCTTGGTCGCCTTGGGGCCTTTGTCCTTCTTTCCTTTCTTCCCTTTGTCTTTGGCTTTTCCTGGAGGTGCTGTTCAAGATGCAGACTCAGGTAAAATCAATGAAGAACCCCCTCTATGCCCCATGTGCCCCCCCACCCCCGGGAGGGTGCCTACAACCTGGGCAGAGGGGCTGCTGTTAGCCCTGCATTTCCCAGATGGGGGAAACTGAGAGGTGAAGCCACTTGCAGTCATGGCAGAGCTGGGACTGGCTTTCTGTCACCACCACACCTTGGCCTGGGTAGCTCAGCTTCCCAGGGGGTAGGCCCTCGTCCTCCCATCTCCCAAAACCTCCAGAGGAGCACCTCACAATCCCCTCTTTCACCGTACAGCCCCTTGGCCAGTCAGGGCCCACTATTCTGTGCTGGGCACAGAAGGGGCAGAGAGGTGACTAAGCCATCCAGGCCTGGGGAGACTGCCCAGTCTAAAGGGGGAGGCAGTCTCCTCCCTGCCAACTGCCACACAAAGTAAAGGGCATGGGCCCGGGGCCTCTCTGAAGCTAGAAAAGCTTCAAAGAAGAGCGACACTCATGGGCTATCCCCTATCCAGGGGTAAGGAGTCTGGGGTGGGTTGGAAGCCATAACCATAGGGGGTCCTGAGGCCACACAGAGGACAGCTAGGATAGGTGGGCACTGCAGCTGCTCGCCCATCTCGGAGTCTGGGGGAGGGAGGAAGCAGGGGCAGGGCCTAGGGCTGCCTATAGGAATCCTCCAGGCCCCTGAGCAAATGCTGTTGAAAATGTAATGGAGGAGTGGGGGCCACATGACCGAAATACTGGAAAATCTACAAAACGCAGACAGTCAGGAGAAACAGAGCTGCCACAGCAGCGTGCAAGAGGCCGGGACAGCAATCTCGACCGGAATGGCGGGGGAGGCCGCGATGGGTCCCAGGGAGGAGCCAGGAAAGATCTAGAGCGGGATGAAGGGGAGGAGCTGCTGACCTCAGGAATGATGGACGGTGCCCTGGAGTCTCCTGGGAGAGAGATCAGCAAGACCCCTGCCCACCCTCCGGAAGGTCACAGTAAACAGCTAAGATTTATTGACAGCTGATTATATAAGAGGCACTAGGCTACATGCTTTGGCGATGCATCACCTCGTTTAATTTTCACAATAACCCAGGACTACTGCCCAGTGCCTCTGGGAGCCTTGTGGAGACGAGGGTCTTCTGCAAGGCCCTCCCCCGGCTCTGTGCTCCTGGAGTAGGAGGCCAGGCAGCACAGGTAAAAGGCTGGTGTCCCAGGCTGGGACTCTGGCAGTGGTGTGGGCACGGCCAGCGTGTGCCACAAGCACACTGAGTGGCCCCATCAGGACGGCAGGGCCGTTCCCGTTCAAACTGACCTGGGCAGGGGGCAGCAAAGTCCCCAGTTAGTTCATGTCTAGTCCCTCTGGGGGTTTGGGGCTGTGCATGACGGATTGGGAGGACCCAGTTCCACTGGGCAGTGGACCTGCTGGATGCATCTCCAAACCCAAAGGGCTCCAAGCCAGCACTGACCTCTGCCTGGCACAATGTCCCGCCAGATATCTGGGCTCTCTTGTGCCTTACAGAGCCATTCCTCACGCTGGGCAGACTGGACCTCGGCCAGACACCACCGAGGCCCGCCATTCAAGCCTGAGGTGCAGGTCTCCCCGAGGCCCCCCATCACACCGAGGGCCACCCCTACCCGGTGCTCTTACCCTCTTCGGCCACCCCCGGACGCGCCCCCGGCTTGCCCCCTGTCTGGGCTTTGCGGACGGGAAGGGTGGGTTCAGGGGGTGGTGGGGCCTCCACGTCGTCCTCCCGGGGCTCGGACTCCAGCTCCGACAGGAAGCCCTCGAGGAACTCCTCGATCTCGTCGTCGGTCAGCACAGTCTGCGGGCGCCCCCCGGGGCACAGTGCCAGCAGCGCCAGGAGGCAGCCGAGCAGGGGCGCCCCGCGCAGGACCGCCATGGTCGCGGCCCGCACGGGGGGCGGGGGGGGGGGGCCTCCGGGGAGGGGCGGGCGGGGGCTCCGGGGAGGGGCGTGGGGGGGGGCTCCGGGGTGGGCAGGGGACTCCGGGGTGGGGCGCTGAGGGCTCCGGGACGGGCAGTGGCTTAGGGGTCGGTGTGGGCTCAGGGATGGTCTGGGGGTTCCGAGGCGGTGGCGGCGGCTGGGAGCTCAGGTCCCGCGTGGCGCGCTCCCGCGCGGACCGCCTTCTCCAAAGCGCCAGAGGCGGCCGGGGCGGGGGTGCTGGGGCTTCCGGAGCCGGCTCCCCCCACCCCCGGGGAAGGAGGAGGAAGGGGAGGAGGAGCCGGGCGTGGACGGAGGGGCTGCGGGGGGAGCCGAGCAGTCCCGGCGCCGCGCGCGCTTGGCACTTCCCGGAGTGGGAACTGCGGGCTGTGTCCCGGGCCGGGGCCCGCGCCTTGGAAGAAAGGCCGCAGGGAGGGAGCGTCGGAGGGGACGCGAGGTCCAGAGGGTGCGGATCGGAGCGCTCCGACGCCCCTGCCCCGCGCCGTCTGCGACACCGCCCCCAAGCCGGATGGGAACTGGAGGCGAGATGCCCCAGAACCGGCTGGAGGTGAGCGGGACCCCTGATGGCAGAGCCAAGCCACGAACTCAGGCCTCGAGGACCCTCCCCATCTCGGGACCCGCAGCAGTGTCCCCACCTATCCTTTCCTCCCTCTGGAGCCTTGGCCTGGCAGCTCTGCCAGCTGTCACCAGCCTTCATTCAGACATCCAGCTAACCTCCCAGGTCCGTGAGAGCCGGGCCCTGTGCTGGTCCCCCTGGGAGGGACCGCACTTTGGGAATTCACCCTCTAGTGAGGGGGACAGGTGCAAAACCGCCCTCAAGGCAGGCTAACTGCTCTACTGGAGGTAGGAGCCCCCATGTAAGATTGCCCCTCCCCTCCCAAGGGACTGACATACTAGGTCAAGTTTGGAGGGAGGGTCAGAGATGGAGCAGGGAGAGACGGACGAGATGCCTTTCAAGTTGTATTAAACTGTGTGTGTCATTCATAGGCATGGGCTGTCAGGGGTGTGGAGGGACTCAGCACTCACACAGCAATTTCCATACAAGCTCAGGGGGTTCTTGCCCTCCCCTGCACTCCCAGCAACAGAGGGAGGGATCCCAGATGAAGAGCCCGGCACGGAGGTGGGAGGCAGCCAGCTGGCTTATGTGGCCCCATTCTAGCAGATGGTACAGCCTCAGGTGAAGCCAGGTCAGATCAAGGGAATATTTTAGGGGCGGTGCGTGTGAGCCCAGCTCCGTGTGGAAGATGTAGGGGCCACAAAGGCATAGGAGATCAGACACTACCCCTGAGGACATGGGCCAGCTGGCAAGAGAGGATGGGTACCTTCAACCCAACAAACCTGGGTGCTGGGACCTACCACGGGAACAGTTCACTCACCACCCGAATAGGAGCCACAGATGTTTACGGTCGGTTCCCTCCCCTATGGTTTCTTTTACTATCTCCCCGCAAAGAACATTTCTTCACCTCTAGGGATACACTGCTTTCCGAACAGCTGAGATCCCAACCAGGACAAACAGACGTTCCTCTCCTTCCTCTTACCAGAACCCAGTTTTTTAAAACTGTGTTTGCCATAGCTCCAGCTACCATATGGACCAGACGCAGCAGGGGCATGTAGATTGGGTAGTCAGAGAATCCCAGGATCGATTAGTAATGTCTGCCATGGGTGTTGGCTTAGGGAGTTATGCCATGTGTACCTGGTGTTTCCGTAAGTCTCTCCCCAGGGGCAGGTGTTGGCTGGCCCCAAATGGGCATGACACCTAAGGCCAGAGCTCCCAGAACGTTCCTCCTTGATGGGATGAGGAAGCAAGAAAAAGCACATCTGGAGCCCATGGGCCAAGTTTAGCAGCAGTCAGCCCTGAGCCAACGTTGTCTGAGGGTTTGGCCCAGTTGGGAAAACCCAGGAGAGCCTGAGATGATGAACAGGCAGCAGCCAGGGAGCGTCGTGCGAGCTGCTGGCTCAGCCCGGGACTGGGGGCAGGACCCAGGGGGCTCTCCCTTCTCTCACCACTTTCTTTCAAGGCCCTTCATTCGCTGCTCACTGGTTTGTACTTAGAAAGGCAGTGGGACTATGTCAAGAGCTGGTCCCTACAGGCAAATCCCAGCTCCGCCCTCCTGGCCATCTGATCACAGCAAGTAACCTCACCGCTCTCCGTGGCCTCACTGCCGCTGACCAAACAGGGACTTTGCACGTGCTGTGCCGAGCGCAATTTCAGCACTCGCGACCCAGCAGCTTCCAGTTCTTGTCAGTTCCCTTAGGAGACCAAGACCCACCTGGGCTCTCGGAGGACGCCACCCCCACCCCCCCAGTTGGGCCTCCTTGTCCCTGTGCTGTCCTCGCCCTGCCGTGTGTACCCAGGCTGGTCCTGGCAGCAGTAGGATGAAGAAAGCTCTTACCCATAAATGTCCTCTGCGAGCCTCTGAATCATCGCTCTCGAAACTTTTGTCTTGGAATTTGTTCTGTTGCCCCCAGTTGAGTGTGTCAAATAGGGAGGCCCAAGGCTGGGGGTGGGGGGTGGTGGCGGCTGTCGAACGTCACTTCCCTGGGAACAGCTCCCGAGTTCAGCTGGCTCACACGTGGATCAGATTTGGGCTCAACATCCTCTGCCAGGGAAAATAGAAGCCCTCAGAAAATTAGAAAGAAATAGCAAGAGGCTTCTGCTCAGTCACAGTGAGTCACCAACAGAAACATGAACAGAGGCCTGTGGGGAGCTGGGCTCTGGGGTGGGGTGGGCAGCGAGTTGGGGGCCCCCCGCCCCCTCCCACCCAAGAGTCTGGGCAGGTGGAGGGGGGCAGTGCTTCCCCCGGTGGGCAGGGCTGGGACTCCACTTAGCTTTAAGACCTGCACTCAGGAAATCCCGCAGACCTAGGCCCATCAGGACCTGTCATCTAAACCAAACTCCCCAAGGGCAACAGCCCAGGCCGGGAAGAGGCAGGCCAAGAGGCGGGAAGCTTGCGGCCTCCTGTGGCTGCCTTTCACCCTTCTGGGATCCAGGCCCCCTGCCAGCGGGTGGGGTGTCTGTACCCATGTCCAAGGGCTCTCCTGAGCTAGTCTGGGAGTCCGCTGGACGTCCTGGGTCCCCTCACCTCCAGCTACCTAAGAGAAGGCTGGGCCTTTCCCTCCTACGAAGCAAGGCCTACCCTAGGGGCTGCAGCAGGACTAGGCTCACAGGCAGAGACAAGGCGACATCTCACCCTGGTGGATCAACCCTTGCTGCTTCCAGAGCTGGGGAGCAGAGTTCTTGGGGGAGCCTGACATGGGCTGGGTATGTGTGTGTGTGTGTGTGTGTGTGGAGTTTTCCTGCAGCCTTGTGAGGGTCAGGCTGGCGGAGCCCACACATGCAAGGGTGGGGAGAGGAGGGGGCGGGGCCTGCACTCTCACTTCTGCCCAGGCTGGGGTCGGTCCAGTTTAGCTCATGGGCCAAGAGCTTACCTCTGAGGGCCATTGAGGAAGAACCATATGCCAGGAGGGCTGCCTGCCAGGGTGGGAGGTCCCCAGGAGAGACACCTGGCTGGGGGCCGAGGTGCCCGTGCTTGGGGTCAGCAGCAGGGGCATTGCAGAGGTCTGCAGAGACCCATCTGGGAGGAATGGTGCAGTGCAGAGGCCCTGTGGACTGCAGCGAAGGGCGGGGTGCGGGGGGCGATGGCGGTGGGGGAATGTGGACATGTAGGCAAAGCTGTCACATGGGGGCTTTGCCCCTGTCAGTAATGCCCTCAGCGGGGCGGGGGTGGGCGGGGAGCCAGAAGCTCCCACGTTGGGAAGGGGGTGAGCAGGTGGAACGGAAATGGAACCCACCCTCTTCCCACTATGGTGGGGTCAGTCCCCCAGGGATGAGAAATCGAAGCTTGGCTGTAGTCAGGCTTTGCCTTGTTAATGCTTTCCGATGCGACAGCTTCCTGCATGAAAAGAAGAACCCAGGATGGACCTGGAGCAGCAGGGAGAGGGGCTCTCCTGCTTCCTTCTGCCCATCCTAGAAGCCACACTTAAAACTATGACCTTGAATAACTCGGTTTTCTCAGGCTGTAAGTTGGGGTGGGGGGGAATGGCTCCATGACCACTAGCAGTGCCCCGCCCCTGTTAGGAAGGGTCTCCCATTCAGACAGGCCTGGTCTAGCAAGGTTAGCCTCTTGTCTTTGCAGATCAGACAGTTTGGATCTCGAGGCAACTCTGGCTGGAGCCTTGGGAGGCATGAGGGTCAGTCTCATCCCTGCGTGGGCCCCAGGTGACCTTGATCCGTTCCCCTCTCCCACCAGACCTCAGGGTGGGAACCCTGAGGTCACTACAAACCTAGTGACCACACCTCCGCACGAGATGGAGAGATGATGGAGTGGCCCCATCCGAGCACTCACTCTCCGCGTCCAGGGAATGAGGGGGTCCCCGGAGGAGGGTGCCCCGAACCGTGGGTGGCCTCTCTTCCCTAATGGGAAGAGCCATGCTCTGGGACTCTCAGGGAACTCATCCATTCTAAAGGTTTCAGCAGAGTCTCTGCACCCAGGGGCACCACACCTCAGCTTCCTGAGTGTCTGAAAAGATGCCCCCAGGCCGTCCTTCTAGGACTGCCAGCCATGTTGGCAGGAGACTGCCTCATCCCATGTCACTGTAGCCTGAGAGTCCATGATCTCATCACCCTCCACTTCCTAGCCCCCAGCCCGCCCCTATCCCGCCCCAGCATCAGCCCCCCTCACTCTGGGTCCCCAGCGATCTAAGCACGTGTCTGTGGGTGTGTGTCCCTGACTGCGGCTCATTTGTTCACTGGGCAGGTCTCCACGGAGCTTTCCACAAGGTCCAGACCTGAGCGTGGTCCAGAGGCCCAGCAATCATGGAGGTATCCTTCCTCTGAAGATGTTCAGGCCAGAGGGAACAGGATGTGAGTGGTTGGACCTCCAGAACAGAGGGCACAGGGGAGGGCATCGAACCCCGGGAAGTGGAGTCCTGCCCTGTGGGAGAAAGGGAAGGGGGATCCCGGCGGGGGAGACCCTGTCTCCCGGGCTCAGACTCCTCAAGTCAGTCGCCTGCATCTCAGGTCCCAGCACGTGGACAGTGGGCTGGGCAGTGATGGTGCTTTTAATGCTTGTAGAGTATATGCGCCATCTTGCCCCGTTTTCAAGTAAGGAAACTTGGGCCCAGGGAGAAGTGATGTGTCCAGGTCACAGCACGTCAGTGATGGCGTGTCTATGAGGCCAGACCGCATGCTCTTTTCCATCCGGTTTACACAGCATCCGGCATCGGCCCGCCAGGCCGCGAGGCTACCAGCCCCTCCTGCTGAGGCCCGAGTATCACCAGGAGCCACCCTGGTGCCTCAGCCTGGGCAGAGGTGGGAAACTCACCTGCCAAAAGGACCAGTGTGTCCCACTTCTAACTGCGGCCGTGGAACACTGGGGCTGGGAGCAGTAGCGGCAGAGCTCCTCCAAGGCTCCCGCGGCCTCCAAGGCAGCAGCTCAGACCCGGCCCAGCTGGCCCAAATGAGTGTGTGCGGTGAGGTGGGGGTCGGAGTTGTAACTGGAAGGCTCTGGAAGCCGGGCCTCAGGACAGCAGGCCCTGGGATCAGGCACCAGCCCTCCCAGTCTCCTGGAGTCCTGAGTTGGCCTCGAGGGACCAAGCGAGAAGGACCCAGGCCCATCCGGTCCCTCTGCCCCTCCCTTTCAGGGGAGGGCCCTGGAAACGCCCTCTTGTCTACAGTTTGGACAACACCGGGGGTAAGTCTGCCCGGACTCACCAGGAGGGTGGTTCCCAGAGCCATGGGACCTGGGGTCTCCCAGACAGTGTCTAGCTGTCCGCACAACTGGCAGAATGATTTTCTTGGTTTCCAACAACTTGAAAACCACATGTGATTTTCCATAGTCTGGTGCCCCCGCCCAGCTCCCCAGGCCTGGACTGCTGAGTGAGCAGAGTTCACCGGAATTCCTTCCACTCACCGCAGGACCCAGCCCCCGGGAGACTGGGGGGTCACTGCAGCCGCAGGGGGGCTGATGGGCTGAGGGGCGGGAGGCGGGCTTCCAGTGCCTGAGTAATTCTGCAGCCCGCAGACTGGGATGAGGACAAGGGCTGCGTGTGGCCGTGTCATGTGACAATCAGGCAGGGTTGTCCGGTTCCAAACAGGCTCTACTGGAAAAAAGTATGCTCACCATTCCTCCCACCTTCATCTAAATTGACTCCGATGGATCGAAGATGTAGATGTTGAAAGAGAAGCCATCAAAGTAGTAAAAGAAAACATAGAAATCTGTGCTTATAATCTTCGTGGGGGAAGTCTTTCTAAGCAGAAACTGTAGAAGGATGGAGAATTTTGGTTGCATAAAAGCACTAGCTTTCTGTTCAGAATATCCTGAAAATGAAATTAACAGGCAAACAGAACACTGGAAATAGGTCCACAAGCCCTAGGTCAGAAAGCGAACATTTTAGGAGCTGCCCGTGGCCTCAGAGCCTCTCTCCAAGCCTCAGTTTCTCTCCTCCTTAAAATGGGATAATACTGACAGTATCGCTCCTTGTGAAAAGGGCACAAAGTTTCACTGAGATAAATCTAGAAAGCTGTGCCTGAAAAATAGTAATTCTTTGAGAAAGGGAAAACATTCTTTACATTTTTAAAGCTAATTTGACCTTGTTTCCATTTTTAAAAGTGAGCCCCGAGATAGAGGCCAATTCACAAAAGAAGCGTAAGTGGGGACTTCCATAGTGGTCCAGTGGTTAAGACTCCACGCTTCCACTGCAGGGGGCACAGGTTCGATCCCGGATCGGGGAACTAAGATCCCGCATGCCACTAATAAACATATGCAAAAATGTTGGCCTCATGAAAAATTATGCAAATGCTAATTAAAATACACTGAGTAGTACTTTTCCAATATCAAATTCCCAAAGATTAAAATCCTCCTGGTGGGCTTCCCTGGTGACGCAGTGGTTAAGAATCTGCCTGTCAATGCAGGGGACGCGGGTTCGAGCCCTGGTCCGGGAAGATCCCACATGCCGTGGAGCAACTAAACTCATGTGCCACAACTACTGAGCCTGCGCTCTAGAATCCGCGAGCCACAGCTACTGAAGCCTGTGCAGCTAGAGCCCATGCTCCGCAACAAGAGAAGCGACTGCAATGAGAAGCCCGCGCACCGCAACGAAGAGTGGCCCCCGCTCACCGCAACTAGAGAAAGCTTGTGCGCAGCAATGAAGACCCAACACAGCCAAAAATAAAATAAATAAATTTATTTAAAAAAAAAACCCTCCTGGTGGAGGCGGTACCAGAAAATCACTGTCTGAGCACTGTCCTGCAGGACCATTTGGCTGCAGAGATCAGAAACCCCACTGTGATGAGTAATTTTGTGTGTCCCCTGACTGGGCTAAGGGATGCCCAGATCAACGGTGAAACATTATTTCTGGGTGTTTCCGTGAGGCTGTTTCCGAAAAAGAGTCACTGATCTGAATCAGTGGACTGAGAAAAGCAGATGGCCCTCCCCAGTGTGGGTAGCCCCAATCTCTGCTTGAGCTGGGACGTCCATTTCCTGCCCTCGGACATCAGCTCTCTCGGTTCTCAGGCCTTTGGGTTTGCACTGAGCTGCACGACTGGCTCCCCTGGGCCTCCAGCTTGCAGACGGCAGATGGCAGCCTCCATAACCATGTGAATCAATCCTTCCTAATAAGTCTCTCTCTATACGTGTACATGTATCCTGCGGCTTCTGTTTCTCTGGGGAACCCTGCCTGATACACTCTCTAAAGCAGCTGAGCCCTGACAGGCGATCCCACAGGTGCCTGGTAGGACAGAGGGCCACCACGTTCCCCTGCAGCCCAGCCTTCACTGTTCACCCAGACCCCTCCATACACCAGAACTTCAGCCTGGACTTCAGCTCGATGCATTTCCCAGAGGGGACTTGGAACTGGCAACTGGACTCCACCCTATACCTTATTCCAATCAGCTGCTGGAGGGGTCGGCCATGTGCCCAGGTATGGCTGCACCGGCCACCTCCCCTGGAGCCAGAAGAGGACCCGAGGCCTGGGTAGGCCCTGGGCTCATCTTCTCGGGAAACTGGACGCCAGCCTCATAAATGAGCATGTGCCCCAACATCTGCACCCCTCTGCCACTCCAAGGACAGATTTTCCCGTTCTGAAGTGCATTGTGACCTCAAGGTGGGTGAAGCATGTGACTCTGGAGGTGGCGAGCCTGGGATGTCCATCCTGTCCACAGGGACTTTGGAGAATGAGGTGCTGCATTAGGCCCTGAGAAGGCCTCCCCTGCCCCACCCCCCACCCCGCCCTCAGACTAATACAACACGTTCCTGATTTAGTGGGAGGAAATCCCACCGACAGGTGGGCACGTCCTGCCTCAGGGGACGTATTTGCTGTTCCTTCTGCCTGCAGTGTCCTTCCCAGCTTCTCACTGAAGCTTCCCCAGCTGCCCTTCATAAAACTTCAGCCCTCTCCTACATCTGCCAAAACAAACCATCCCACTCCCCTACTTTATTTCTGACATATTGACCCATTGGGCGATACTGATGGTGCTAATGGCTCCAGTTAAGTGGCCTCGCTGTGCCCATGCCCTTTGCCCTGTGCCTTGTAACCTTGTAGGCCCCTCCTACTCTGACTACAGGCTTGGCCATGTGATGGCTTTGGCCAGTTGGACAGGAACAAACTTGGTCCAAGGAGAGGCTTGAAAAAACACTTGAAGCATCCTCTCTCCCCTTCCCCACAACCTTCCAGAACGATGAGAGCACACCTGGGCTGTCCTGCTGGAGGACAAGACCACAGGGAACAAAGCTGAGACCATGCAAAACAGGCTGCCACAGCCAGTGGGACACAAGAGGGAGACCAGTGAGACCAGCCAAGCTGGGCTCAGATGGGCAGAGCTGCCCAGGCAGCTGGCAGGCAGGTGAGCAATAAATGTGATTGTCTTAATCTGCTGAGTTGGGTGGTTGGTTACTCAGCAATAGCTAACACTCATCTCAGATGTTTATCATCTGTCTCCCTACCAGCAGTGCCAGTGTCGCAAGACCAAGGGATCAGGGGCTGTGATATTTCCTACTACAGCTCTTTGGCCCACAGAGGCCCTGAGTAAATATCTGTTAAATGACTAAATACAGAATAAATACCGTAACAGAATCTTGTGAGACAGACAACAGTCCTGGAGCTAGTCAGAACTGAGTGGAGGGTGGTACTGACACTGGTGAAGAGAATGGCAGTGGGCGAGCACCAAGGGAGTCTCGATAACTGATGCAGGTCCTGTCTGTGAGCTTCAAGACAAAGACCAGGGCTTCCCTGGTGGCGCAGTGGTTGAGAGTCTGCCTGCCGATGCAGGGGACATGGGGTCGTGCCCCGGGAAGATCCCACATGCCGCGGAGCAGCTGGTCCCGTGAGCCATGGCCTCTGAGCCTGTGCGTCTGGAGCCTGTGCTCTGCAACGGGAGAGACCACAACAGTGAGAGGCCTGCGTACCGCAAAAAAAACCCCAAAAAACAACAAAGCAAACAAACAAACAAACAAAAGACAAAGACCAGCTCAGAGTCCCCTTCCTTTCATTTTGTTGCTCCTCCATCTCAGCATCTGGCTTCCATCTCATGATGCAAAACAGCTGCTTGAGATCCAGTCATCATTGCATCATCCCAGCCAGTAGAAAGGCATAGAAGGGCACCATCTCTTCCATTAAGAACTTCTTCCAGAAGCTCACACAAAGCTCCAAGTTCATTCCATTGGCCTTGGCCAGAACTCAGTCACAGCCATACCCAGCTGCAAAGGAAGCTGAGAAGTGGAGTCTTTTTTCTGACAGCCTTGTGCCGGCTAAGTGTGAGTTCTGTTATCAAAGAAGAATGAGATAAATACTGAGGAATAATTGACAGTCTTTTCTACAGCTGACATTATTTTCACTTGTGTGTCTGGTAAGATTACTAAGATCTTCAAAAGGTGTTAAAAAAAAAAAAACAACAACTAGCATCTGGTAGAGGAAGGTGTGAAAGCTGAAATCCCAGGGAAGATAAGAATAAGAAACACGTCGTGGTATTAGCCATTTTATAATCAGTTTGTGTGTAAGGTATTCACATTCTTGCATGTTTGTCTGCAGACCTGAGCCAGAAGCCCAGCCAGCAAAAACAAGACGTGCTGACCAGCTCTGTAGGAGGAAGGGGACCCCTAGCAGGTATGCATCCCCAGCTCCACAACCCCTGCCATTAGTGTGGAGTTGCAGAGCGCCCCCCAGGCCGCTGCCGCGCCCAGAGTTCTCAGTGTTGAAACCCATAGCTGCCGTCTCTATCCGGATCTTCCCCCTGAGAGCCAGGCTTCTCTAAGGAGTTGTTCACACTCATTTTTCCACTTGCTCAGTCCCAGGGAACTGTTCCTGCACCTGGCACTCTCACCAGGCCCCAGGGATCGCCCAGAGCCACCAGAGGCCCCGTCGTGACCTCCTTCCGGGCTGGCTCGCCGTCCTCCTCCCCTGCTTCCGTGGTGGCCTTTGCAGCACCAGTTCCCTCCCAGTACACACCACGCAGCCCTCACCCACCAAAGGCCCAGACCCCTGCCCACCTTTTAAATCATCCACTGATAGTTCTTTGCACAAACACCATCCCAAAGAGAGAAGGGGTCAGACTCCATGTCTAGAACCCCAAAGACCTGGATTCTGGGAGATCACCATCACATGGGCCTCCGAGGCCGGCCCTCAGGGTCTCCCACGGGGATGTATAAGCTCAGTCGAGCCAGCCGTGGGCCTCACAGGCTCACCTCGGGCTCGGGGTCATCTCCTAGCAAGAAGCACTTGCTGAGGGCAGTAAGAATAGGATACATGCATTTAGTGCCAGGAAGACTCGCCCAGCCAGAAAGTGTCCGTAGACTGGCTCCATGTGTGGGCATGGCCACCCCAAGTCCACACAGGGAGGACCCGTGCCCTGGGAGCTTTCTCTCCAGCAGAGGAGACAGATGCTCTGGGCCAGTGGGCTGGGGGACATGCAGGGACCCAACCCGGACTGGGGGACCAGCAGAGGCTTCTGGAGGAAAGAGTGAGGGGGATGAGCTGGGTGAGTCCCTGCAGGGAGGGGACGGTAACCCAGGAGCGGGGACTGGACATACGAAGACCCTGCTGTAGGGGAACTGCCGAGGGGATCTCAGGATGGGCACAGTGTGGGCAGGGGGCTGAGGGCAGCGTGAGGCCCGGGTAGGTCAGCAGACCCCTGGAAGCCAACTTGCACTTGGGTTCTGTGCTGTGGGCAGTGGGACTTCGTGCGGCCATGTGGAGATGGGGAGGGCAGAGGGGTCATGACGGGCAGGGATGCCAAGCGGGGGAAGATGCTGGGGCAGGACCCGCAAGACCTGGGCCCAGCGGATGACAGAGGAGCCAGCGAGGCTGCTGGTTGGGAACTGGTGGGTGGGAATCCAAGAAGGCCCACAGGAAAGTAGGTACAGGGAGAGGAGGGGTAGACCAGCATGGGGGGCCTGCCCTTCAGACAGCTGGTCACACGGTCCTGGAACCGGGACCGTGAACCTGGCTGTGTGGGAGTGACGGAGGGGTGAAGGGGAAGGGCAGATGCACCCAGGGAGTGCGTGGGGAGTGGGACAGCGACCTCACCCCTTCCAGGTTTGATGAAAGGATCAGATGTTATGTGATGGTGGCCACTTTGCCCTAACCCCTGCCCCTTGAGATGCCACATCCCCAAATGAGCCTGTGCTCCTCACGGGACTTGCAGGGCCTGCAGGTGGGCCCCGAGTGCCTGCGCCGGGGTGGGCACACGGCGGTCCTGCCGACCTTGCTGCTGGGTCTGAAACCCTGCCGGCTGTGAGCCATTGGAAACAGGGGTGGGGCCTGGGAAGTCTCAGGGTAACTCCCACCCCACCCCTGCACCCCTGCGGTCAGGAGCCCTGGGCTAAGCACCCCTACCGGGCCTCTCTGCTGCTGGTTCTAGGTCTATCTAAAACTCTTCTTGGGACTTCCCTGGTGGTCCAGTGGTTAGGACTCTGAGCTTCCACTGCAGGGGGCACGGGTTCTGTCCCTGGCTGGGGAACTAAGATCCCGTAAGCCACGTGGCACGGTCAAAAGAAAACTCTTCTTATTACAAATCTCTTTATTATGCAATTGGTGTGTGCTCATGGCAGGAAAATTAGAAAACACAAGTAGGCAAAATAACAAACTGATTATGATAAGTTTTTCTGAATTTCAAACTGTCTGATCCCCCAGAGAGAACAAGTAACAGTTTGTGACATAATCAGCCGGGAGTTTTGGAAGCACATTGACCAGGAATTCTGTGATGGAGCTAGGCTCCTCGGGTCACATCTGTGAAATGATAGAAAAAATATATATTAGTCTCTGCCCTCGGTTCCTGGCACAGAGCTCCTAAATCCCTTGGAATTTCCTAAGTGATAAGAACGTGAGGAGCATCTTTTGTTCTAATATTTGGTCTTTGAACCCACTCTCTGGCACAGAGCTCCTAAATCCCTTGGAATCTACTGGGTGGAAGGAGGATCTTTTGCTGCAATTCTGTGACTCTAAGTGGGTTCCTGGATGGCTTCTGGATCAGGGCTGGTCACCAGAAAGATCAAGCCATGATAAGGAGCTTGGAACTTTCAGCCCAGCTGGAGATGGAGTTAATGATCGATCGTGCCTGTGTGATGAAGCTGGCTATATAAAAGTCCCTAAAGATGGGGTTCAGAGAGCTCCTGGCTGGTGAATACATCCATATGATGGGGGGCTCACTCCAGCTCCACGGACACAGAAGCTCCTGTGCTCAGGGCCCTTCTGGACCTTGCCCTGTCTATTTCTTCATCTAGCGGTTCACTCATATCCTTCAATATCCTTTGTAATAAGCTGGTTATCTAGTAGGTAAACTGTTTTCCTGAGTCCCGTGAGCTGTTCTAACAAAATATCAAATTGGAGAAAGGGGCTCATGGGAACCCCAGCTTATGGCCAGTTGGTCAGAAGCACAGGTGACAACGTGGACTCAATGTTGGCATCTGAAGTGGAGGCGGGGCCAGGCGGGTCTGCACTCACTCTGGTCAGCGTCACAATTGGGTTGAACTTAGGACGCCCAGCTGGTGCTGGAGAATTGCTGGGTGTGGAAAACCCACACATCTAGTGTCAGAAGTGTCACGTGAGAATAAAGAAGAACACAGGGATGTTTTTCCAAGGCAGCACCCCAAGGCTGCTGTTCACCAGCTGTGCAAACTCCAGCAAGTCACTTGACCTCTCTGTGCCTCTCTCTCCTTCCCAGCAAGATGGGAACATGGATGTCATCCACTGACAGGAATGTCCTGGGCCTCAATGAGCTGACACGTGTAAAGTGCTTAGAACTGCTCCTGGCAGAGAGCGCTGCTCTCATTTTAAGTGCACATGCTTAAAAAAAACATTTTATTATTGAAATTTCAAACATATCCAGAAGTGGAGAGGTGATATGCCGAACTTTCCGCCTCTGTCATCAAAGTTCTCAACTCAAGGCCCATCTTGTTTCATCTGTGTCCCACCCTTTCCTCCGCCTCGACATGATTTTGAAGCAAATCCCAGACATCATATGATTTCACCAGGAAATATTTGACTGTGTACTTCTAAATGAAAGGACTCCCTCTGCTTGCCTCTCTCTCTCTCTCTCTCTCTCTCTCTCTCTCTCTCTCGCTCTCTCTCTCTCGCTCCACCATAACCTACGTAATGATAGATAACTCTCAACCACGTTTCTTTTTTCTTTTTAAATTAATTAATTAATTAATTTTTTGCTCCTTTGGCTCTTTGCTGCTGCGCGAGGGCTTTCTCTAGTTGCAGCGAGCGGGGGCTACTCTTCGTTGCGGTGCGTGGGCTTCTCATTGCGGTGGCTTCTCTTATTGGGGAGCATGGGCTCTAGGCGCACGGGCTTCAGTAGTTGTGGCACGTGGGCTCAGTAGTTGTGGCTTCCGGGCTCTACAGCGCAGGCTCAGTTGTTGTGGCGCACGGGCTTACTTGCTCCGCGGCATGTGGGATCTTCCCAGACGAGGGCTTGAAGCCACGTGCCCTGCATTGGCAGGTGGACTCTTAATCACGGCGCCACCAGGGAAGTCCCCCCCGCCCTGACTTTAGTTCTCTCCATGGCGCTTTGCCCTTCTCCCGTCCTCTCAGTTATCTGTGGCTGTGTGACAAAATGCCCTAAAGCTGATTTGTCTTACAGCAGCGGTGCTACATCATTCCTTACCATTCTGTGAGCCACTGCCTGGGGGAGGAGCCGGCTGACGCCACGTGCGGAGTCTGCTCACAGAATATGAGGAACGATCTAGCGCCGCTGCTTTAAGACGTCAGCCGGAAGCTGGTGTCCCGAGGGCTCCTGGTTCGCTGTTCACGTGGTTCCCAGCACCCACAGTGCAGCCTGAACTTCCTTCCGTGACAGTTGCCTTCCAAGAGGGCAGAAATGGAAGCTGCGTGCCCTCGTCAGGCTGAGCCCACGCATCCCACAATGTCGCTTCTGCTGCCTTCTGTCGGTCCAAGAAAGTTCCAGGGCCGGCCCCCTATTAAAAGGAGGGGATAGACCCCACCTCTTGCTGGGGAGAGCATCAGAGGCACGATTGGAGAAGGGTGTGCACGCCGAAGGGACTGGTTCGGCCATGCTCTCTGTGCCCCGTGGCACCACCCGGCACCGTGTGCATTCTCCTTATTTGTCTGTCTGTCTTGCCTCTACAAAAATGGAATGAAGGCAGGTCCTTCTGTGCGTCTTATATCTGTACCCCCTGCACTTAGGGCAACACAGTTTTGTTGAATCCGTGGTTGGGAGGCTGGCTCAGAAGTCAAACAGCCACTGTTTAAATCATAATTGTGCCTCTGTGTGCACTGTAAACTCGGAAAGAGTACTTTGGCTCTCGGCCTCAGTTCTTCTATCTGTAAAATGGGGGAAGTAATAGCAGTACCAATTCCATACAACTGGGGAGAGAATAAAGATGTAATAGAACAAATAATTAACACAATACATGGCCTATACCAAGCCCTCCATAAATGTCAGTAGTTGTACTGACTAGCATCCCCCCGGCCCCACTATACCCAGATTCCATCCTTTTCCATCTGCATGCGGCCCTGACCACGGACACCCTCCTGAGCTAACCACCCACCCCCCTTTCCTCCAGTGAAGGACAGACTCTGACCTTGACCTGCCCCATATCCTGGGGCAGGCTGCTGCCTCCCTATCTGGCCTCTCAATACCCTCCACCCCGTGGGCCACCGTCCATGACAACCTTGGGCATTGAGCCAAACTTTCCAGCCCAGGGCTCTCCTTGAAGCTGATAAGCTGGAACTCCCCACAGCCATATCTGTGTTTTATTTCAATAACAGTAGTAAATTGGAAAATACCTAAATGACATTGGGTCTGTTCACTCAAGAACGTAATAATGTCATATTCTGCCTTAATATCAATGGAATTACCTCTGGTGGAAAGGGTAGACAGTTGTGTCAATTTGTGACGGAGTTTGGTTCAGCAAACATCCCTCTTCTCGTAATTCTTCCAGACCACTTAGCCCTTCCCCTAGGGATTACCAACCATGCTGAGTCAGGGCTGGTTGGACAAATGAACGCTAAGAGCCTTCATTTTAAGGACACATCTATCTATTTTCCATCATTCTTAGGCCAAGTCCCCATGGTGGGAGGGAGTCAGGGATTCTTCTCTACCCCTTGGCCCAGTCTTCCCACTCCAGATCTTGTCCCAGGCCTCCAAGCCCCCCACCTCCTTCTTACACAGAGCCCATCTGTTTGTGTCCCCCCCTCCCCCAAATCCACATGTTGGAATCCTGATGCCCAAGGTGCTAGTGTTAGGAGGTGGGGCCTTCTGGAGATGATTAGGTCATGAGGATGGGGCTTTCGTAGCTGGGATTAGTGCCCTTATAAAAGAGGCACCATGTCTCACCCCCTCTGACATATGAGGATACAGTGAAAACTCTGCAGCTTGGTAGCGGGCCCTCACCAACACTGAATCTTCCAGCACCCTGATTCCACATGTCCAGCCTCCAGAACTGTGAGAAATTAATGTCTGTTTTTTTCAAGTCACCCAATCTGTGGTATTCATTATAGCTGCCTGACCAGACTTAGACACCATCCAACAAGCAAAGGGAACCCACGTTTTCCTTAAAAGACAGTATAGTTTCTCAAAAATAAAGCATCTCCTTTGGTCACATAACCTGGCAGGCCCATGGCAAGCCACAGTCCCTGGCATGAGCACATCTATTCCTATCAGAAACTATATCCTGCAGCTCTGACGGATTTTTGCAGAGATCCATGATGGGCCATGGAACCTGTCAGCAGAGTCCAGGGCTGAGCCTGGGTCGGAGGTGTGGACTCAGGGTAGTAGATTGAATGGTGCCCCCCCTGCCAAATTCATGCCCATGAGGAACCTCAGACTGTGACCACATTTGGAATAAGGGTCTTTGCAGATGTAATTAAGAATTTCATGATGAGGTCATCCTGAATTAAGGGTGAGTCTTAAATTCAATGACTGGTACCTTTATAAGAAAAGGTGGGGGAGCACTTCCCTGGTGGTCCAGTGGTTAAGACTCTGCGCTTCCACTGCAGGGGGCACGGGTTTGAACCTGGCTGGGGAACCAAGATCCCGCATGCCATGCAGCGTGGCCAGAAAGTAAAAATAAATTAAAAATTAAAAAAAAATATATATATATAAGAAAAGGGGAAGGGACAGAGGGAAGGCAGCCATTGGGTTGGGGATGGGGCAGAGATCAGAGGGATGCAGCCGCAAGCCCAGGAATGCCAGGAGCCACTAGGAGCTAGAGGAGGTGGGAAGGATCTTCCCCTAGAGCTTTCAGAGGGAACACGGCCTTGCTAACACCTTGATCTTAGAATTCCAGGCTTCAGAACTACAAGAATAAATTTCTGTTGTTTCAAGCCCCCAGTTTGTGGTAATTTGTTACAGCAGCACAGGACCAAATACACCAGGTACTATGAACTGAATTGTGTTCCCTCAGATTCATATGTTGCAGCCCTAACCCCCAGTGTGACTGTATTTGGAGAAAGGCCTTTTAGGAGTAATATGGTTAAATGACGTCACAGGGGTGTGGTCCTAATTTGTTACGACTGGTGGCCTTATAAGAAGAGGAAGAGATCTCTTTCTCTCCCTCTCCACGAGCGCACAAAGAGATCGTGTAGGCACACAGAGAGACGGTGGCCGTCTACAAGCCAAGAGAGAAGGCCTCAGAATGAAAGCTGCCTGCCAGCACCCTAATCCTGGATTTCCGGCCTCTAGAATAATAAGAAATGTTTCTTTTGTTTTGGCTGCCCTGTCTGTGGTATTTTGTTCTGTCAGCCTGGGCAGACTGATGCACCAGATAGCCCAAACCCACAGTGATGCAGTGGGTAGCTCAGGAAGGTCCAGGGAGTGGCACTAGAGGTCAGAACTTTGGGCCAGTGGTCCTCAGGAGCTCCAGTCTGACAGCATCAGCAGGCTGACCGCACACCCTCTGGAATGCAGCTGGCAAGTAACCCGCAGGAGACGGGAATCAGTGGGGGGTTGGGCCTCAGAGCCAGGCAGAGTCCCGGCCCCACAGGCCAAGGACAGGCGCCAACAGCACTGAAGCGGACTTCAAAGACGGTGCTCCATGGGGAGGTTTTATGAAGGTCACGAGGACTGAAAAATCACCCCCAGGGGCCTTTTCTGAACTGGAAGTGGGAACAGGAAATAGCTAGATGAGATTCATCTTGGAAAGATGCGAGCTCATACATCTGGGTAAAACTAATCCAAAACACAGCATGAGAAAGCACAGTGCAGAACACAAGGGAGGACTGCCACCCTCAGGGCTGCCGAGGGGGCCCAGCCAGGAGATCACCTGTGCAGCCTCTGACTTTTTTTGGGGGGGTGGTCTCAGCGTGGGCAGCAGGGAGCTGGGGACTTAGACATTTGGGAACCCCAAGCCAGGCTTATCGGAGATAGAGGGCTGAGGTCTCCGCTTCCCAGCTGGATGGACAGTGACCTGGTGGTCCAGGGAGGGGAGGAGAGGAGCACGCCAACCATCGATGCTGTGGCTTTGCCCACCTGTGCCCAGGCCTCCACTCAGTGGGCACTGAGGATCACCCCTCACAAAACTTCCCTGGGCCTGTGGAAATCCTCATTTTTGCAAGTTGCCCAGTATTTTAAGTATTCAGGTGCGATGGGTCATTAAAAGCTGCCTCTGGGGCTTCCCTGGTGGCGCAGTGGTTGGGAGTCCGCCTGCCGTTGCAGGGGACACGGGTTCGTGCCACGGTCCGGGAAGATCCCACATGCCGTGGGGCGGCTGGGCCCGTGAGCCATGGCCGCTGAGCCTGAGCGTCCGGAGCCTGTGCTCCGCAATGGGAGGGGCCGCAGCGGTGAGAGGCCTGTGTACCGCAAAAAAAAAAAAAAAAAAAAAAAAAAAAAAAGCTGCCTCTGCTGCCCCAAAAGAGAACCCAGGTGCCTGGGATGGAGACAGAGGCCATCAAGAAGAATGGAAATTGTTTCAGGGGATAGGCTGCTGCTCTCTGAGGAAAGGCAGAACCCACAGATGGGGAACACGGACTCCTTGCAGAGAGCCTGGGAGCTCCCCCTTCCCAGATGGCAGGAGGAGAAACGAGCACAGGAAATGAGAGAGGGGCCACATCCCAGGCCTCCCAGCCAGGGTGTGTGTCATGGGCCCAGGAGGGCAGGTCAGGAGCTGGAGTGGAGGCTGAGAGGAGGCCTGGGCTGAGGCACCAGCCTGTTTCAGCCCTGTGCCTGCAGGCAGGGAAGACTGAGGAGATCACATAGCATAACAAAGAGATTCCAAAGCGTAGTGTCTGAAAATATGAGAGACATACAGGAACACTCGATGTTGTCAAGATGTCAGCTTTCCCAACCTGGTCTAGGGATTCAACACAATACGAATCTTGGAAAAGGAATTGCTGGGTGAGATTTTTGTTTTCATTTTGTTGGCTATGGTTGCTAAATTGGCTTCCAAAAAGTCCCTCCTACAATCTGCCAGTTCCCTCATGTGTGATCAATTTTGTAAACATCCGATAATGCAATAAGTAAAGATACTCTCATTTAAGTTTGCCCTTCCCTGATTGGACGAGTCAGGGAATCTGTTATGTTTTTGAGTAGCATTTCCTCTGTAAATTGCCTACTGGTGTTCTTGCTTGTCGTCTTTTCCTTATTAATCCGTGGACAATTTCATAATTACAGGAATTAGATTTAAATTCAAAATGTGTCACACTCTTCCCCTGGTTTGCCTTTTTTATTATTATTATTATTTTTTAATTTATTTATGGCTGTGTTGGGACTTCGTTTCTGTGCGAGGGTTTTCTCTAGTTGCGGCGAGCAGGGGCCACTCTTCATCGCGGTGCGTGGGCCTCTCACTGTCGCGGCCTCTTTTGTTGCGGAGCACAGGCTCCAGACGCGCAGGCTCAGTAGCTGTGGCGCACGGGCTTAGTTGCTCCGCGGCATGTGGGATCTTCCCAGACCAGGGCTCGAACCCGTGTCCCCTGCATTGGCAGGCAGATTCTCAACCACTACGCCACCAGGGAAGCCCTGGTTTGCCTTTTAATGTTTAAATACATTTTAAATTTGTATGTCTTCAAGTTTATCATTCTTTTCCTTTAGTGTCTTCAGGTTTATTGTGATACTTTAGACCATAAAAACATTCATCGACTCCCCAGTACATTTTTTTTTCTTTTTTAGATTTTAACATTTGATCCATCTGGATTTTATTTTGGTGTTAAACAGTAAGGGAGGGATCCAACTTCCATTTTTCCAAATGGCCGGCCAGTCGTCCTTAACGCCATTCGATTGAGAAAGACTGAAAACCCTTTCCAGGGGTTTGAAGCGGTCGCTCCACCAGCACGCTCACTCGCGCATCTGCCCGGGCCCGCTATCCAGGAGCCCGGCGCCGCCAGGTTTCCGGTGCCCATCGGTCCAGCCCGACCCAGTCGGAGGGGGCGAATAGCAGGGGCGAACAGCAGGGGCTGGGGCGGATACTCCTATCCTGCTGAGAACGGATCCCTCTCCTACCCGCCAAGGACCCACCACTAACATCTCCCTCCCCCCACGCGCCGAGGACGGATCCCCGGATACCCCCACCTCGATCTCCCCTCTTAGCCTCCGAGGACGACTTCCCTAACCTCCGCCTCCTCCCTTCCAGCTTCTGCCCGCACCCCTTTTACCCGACCCCCCCTACCCTCCAACCCAGTCTCTCCTCCCAGGTGGTCCCAAGGATGGGACGAGTGTAATTTAAATAAAAGGCGTGTGCTCTGGCTGTATTTGCATAGAGGCGGGGCCTCTGGCGCTGAGAGGCCGGAACACCCAATCAGGTGGAACCCCGGGACCTCTACCTCGCTCCAAACGACCCTGGGGGCGAAATCCGCCCAGAGACTTAATTTGCATGGGGCGGGGCCTGCCTCCTTGAGTGGCCGGGCGCCACTTCCCCTTCCAGTCGGCTTCCGCCCGCTGGCTTCCTCCCGCTGGCTTCCGCCCGCTGGCTTCCGGCATCCGTGCGGCTTCCGCCCGCCTTCCGTCCGCCTTCCTTCCGTCTTCTGTCCAGCTTCTCTCTGCTTTCGCCGGGCGCCACCCGCGGCCAGGGGACGAATGCTACCAAAACGGCGGCGAGCGGGGGTCGGGACCCCGGACACCGCCCCTTCCTCCGCGGTACGCTTCCCTGGGGTCACTGTCTGCCTGGCTGAGCCACGCATGGGCCGCAACCGCCGGGCCTTCCTCACACGCCTGGCTCTCTCCAAGGGCTTCCGCGTCTTGGACGCCTACAGGTGCGCGGTCGTGGCGAAGCTCGCCGCCAGGCGAGGCCACCTTCCTAGGGCCGACCTTTCTGAGGGGCGCGGGGCGGGTCCGGCGCCCACGGCCTCGCCTCACCGGGGAACGTGGCACGCCCGTATAGGTATCACCATGCCGTCGCGCCCGGTGGGCCGGGAGATGCTGCTGAGTGGCGTGATGGCCTGAACACAGATGCCCGTGCTCGGAACTTTGCAGCTGATCAGCCACATTCACGTATGTTGTTTCCTTACTGCTGAGGATATTGAGATCTGAAACGACTCCCACGCAGCTGACCCCGGAGCGGAGGGGCACCTGAGGTGTTTGGATTCCAAGTTAGCCCTGGCATTTCATGGTCATATAGCCTTCCTGTCAATTTCCTCTTTTGTAAAAGGGTGTTAGCAGTTAGGGTCAGGAGTGTTTCTGTAGGACAAGGAGAGAATGTATGCCGGAGGCTTTATAAAGGGCCATGTGAGTGTAGCGGTGGTTAACAGTCCTTCCTTAGGTGGATTCATCTTGCCCTGTTAGCTAAACTGATTTCTCTCCTCAGGGCTGAGAAAGTGACTTGAGTGAGGCTCAAAGAGTAGAAGAAAACCAAACAAAAACAAAACCACTACAGAAGCAATGCTGAAAGTAAGGGAGGAGGGTTCCCATGGTTTTGAAGTTGAAAGAGCAAGTGAATCAGGGGCCAGTCCCCCTGAAGCTTAGTTAACCATTCCCAGGGGTGCAGCAGACCCACTCAGGAGAGGATGATGACCACAGCCTAGAATGTACTGGGCACTATCTAAGCCGTTTTGCTTATTAGCTCATTTAATCTTTACAGCAACCCTGCAAAGTAGATATGTTATTATCTCTGCTCTGTGGATGAGGCAGTCAAAGTACAGAGATAAGTGATGTGCCCAAGGGCACATAGCAAGTGTGTGGCAGAGCTGAGGTTCAAACCCAAGCAGTCTGTCTCCAGCACTTCGATGAAGACCCCCTCCTGGTCCTGGCCCCTGTACCCCTGGCCTCTCCTTCCTCTGGGGTTGGGGGGAGAGGGAGACAGACAAGTTAACACAGAAAAGGGTTGGTCTTTTCATCATAGCTAGAGCTGAGAACCACGCACAGCTCTGCGGATGCTGGAGTGGTGGAGATGTTTGTCTGCCAGGAGGAGGGGTTGGGAGGTTTTTCTGAAGAATGAATAGGTGGTCACCAGGCAGAGGGGATAGTAACAGCAAAGGCCTGGAGGCATGGAGTGCAGCAGGAAGAATGGCAGGTCTGGGAAAGGGCTCTGGGCCTCACTTCCTCTTCTTCCCTCCACCCAGCTCAGAGGTGACACACGTCATGATGGAGGGGATCTCAGCAGAGGAAGCCGTCTGCCAGCAGGAGCGCAGGACGGCGGCCCTTCACCCAGGATGCACCCGCCCAGTGCTCTTAGACGTAAGCTGGTTCACGGAGAGCATGGCGGCTGGGCAGCCAGTCCCTGTGGAGTGCCGGCACTGCCTGGAGGTGAGCTGGGTGAAGGATGAGGGTGGGGCCCCAGAGAAGGCCCCAGCGCAGGCCAGAGCTCAGCTGGGACAGGTGACACGGCAGCCGTGCCTCAGTGTCTTTCACATGAGGTGGGCGGTGAGGGCTCAGCCCGGACCACCAAGGGGCCCTGGGAAGCCAGGCCGTTCCCGCTTCTCCTCTCACCATTGGTGCAAACTCTCTTGAGATCCACTTATTTTTGGCATCTTTAGGCCTTTCTTGCTTACCAAGTGGAGAGACTGTGACCCCAAGTGGGGCCAGCAGGAGGCCGTCCTCGGGGTGCTGTGAGGTTCATGGCCTCTGCCCACCTCTGTGCTTCCTGGGTGAGCACAGCTGGGGGCTGCAGGTGTGGGCTCAGAGCAGGGCTGCCCGCATTCAAATCCTGACTCTGCCTGTGAGCCATGAGGCCTCGGTGTCCCCGTCTGTGAAGTGGGGGTGACAGGCACCCCAGCCCACTTGCCGGAGGGGGTTCTGGGAGGTGGGGCACATACAGCACGTGCGGTGGCAGCTGGTGCCACTGCTGCCGCTCTGGCCTCTGCAGGGCGACACCGCCTCTGCCCCGTGCCTCTGGCAGTTGTGTCCTCTGAGAGTCGGCCCCGTCTGTCCCGAGAGCCCTAGGTGACCACCCAGGAGAGGCAGGGCTCCGGGGGGCTTCCTTGGCCCCTGCCCCCCCTGCAGCCTCGAAGCAGCCTGTATATTGCCCTTCCCCAGGTGGCTGTGTGCGGGAAGGGGCCGCCACGCCCAGCATGGAGGCTGCCCTGTGCCTGCCAGCGGCCCACACCCCTCACGCACCACCACGCCGGCCTCTCGGTGAGCCCTGGGTCCCCTGCCTCCCTGGGATGGGGCCAGGCCCTCCCCTGTCCCAGCCTTGGAGGGACGGGTGGGGTGAGGTACCCCGCCATCCCTGCCCCTCCCCAAGGGCCCCTCCCTGCAGTAGGCTCTGGAGACACTAGCGGAGGCCGCGGGCTTCGCCGGCAGTGAGTGCCGCCAACTCTCCTTGTGCAGAGCAGCCTCAGCGCTCAAGGCCCTTCCCAGCCCAGTCACAGCCCTGAGCCAGCTGCGTGGCCTGGCCCACTTTGGAGAACGCTTGTGCAGGGTCGTCCAGGTCGGTGCTCCCCGCACTTAGCAGGGCGGGGTAGGGGGAGGTGAGGGGGCCTCAGGGCCTGGCAAGGGCAGGTGGCTTGGTGGCTCAGAGCCCAGCTGTGGCCGGCCACCCTCTTCACTCAGATTCCTCACGTGTGAATGGGGGCCACAGCACCTGCCCTAGGGGGACCGAAGGGGCTCAGCCAAGGGAGCTGCCGGGAGCCCGGCAGGCTGGTAGCTGGCTCCACTTGGACCAGCGCAGACTGTCCCGGATGGTGGAAGAGGACCCTTGAGCATGCGCACCTCTTTTTACAATGCGAAGTATTTGAGGACCCCAAATGTGAAGTTGTCCTTTTGTACACTTACCACTGAGCAAGTATATCACGATGGAAAAGATACTTTTGAATTCACTTAAGCTTTTTTTTTTTTGGCGGTACGCGGCCTCTCACTGTTGTGGCCTCTCCCGTTGCGGAGCACAGGTTCCGGACACGCAGGCTCAGCGGCCATGGCTCACGGGCCCAGCCGCTCCGCGGCATTGTGGGATCTTCCCGGACCGGGGCACGAACCCACGTCCCCTGCATCGGCAGGCGGACTCTCAACCACTGCGCCACCAGGGAAGCCCCACTTGAGCTTTTAAATGAAGTCTTGCTGAATTCACCTATGTTTTAAAAGCAGTTGTTTACGTATCCCAGGGCTTGCTATTTATCTGAGAGGTGGCCCACGTTCCCCGCCCTAGGGGCTTGGAGGCTCCCTGGGCACAGTCTTCATTTCCAAGTCCCCCGGGATCCTGCTCCCACAAAGCCCCCCTGCTGGGCCTTGGGCACCCAGGTCTCCTCTTGCCAGTCAGGCCTTGTCTTCTCCCACAGGAGCTGCTGGAACGCGGAGTGTGTGAGGAGGTGGAGAGAGTTCGGCTCTCGGAGAGGTACCAGGCCATGAAGGTACGCAGGGCAGCCCCCGGCAGGGGCACGGAGCTCCACGGTCCTCCCCCAGAGCCACAGCACATGGTTCATGCCATGTCAGGTGGAAAGTGGGGGCAGTGGGTCCCCCCCGGGGTCAGAGAAGGTCTCACTGAGGAACTGGCAGGTCAGCCGACACCCGATATACACGAGGCAGCCAGATGGAGGCGGACGAGAAGCTTGTTTTGAGCACAGGGAATTTTCTAGATCACTCGGCACCATGTGTTCTTATTTGACTATTGATGGCATATTCTCAAGAATATCACATGCTCTGGCATTTTACACAGAGCATACTGAACAAAACAGAACCTTTTTCCGGGTGCCACGGGGACCGTTAAATCTGTGGGGCTGCTCACCCTCGCAGTGTCTCCACCTTTGTGACCTCACGTACTCATTTTCTTGGTGGCGTCCTGCCTGTGTCCACGACGCACCTTCCCGCTGGTCCCGCCCATTTCTGGTCTGATAACGGAGCTGCCAGAGCTCTTGTGGATGCCTTGGTCGGGCTCCTTAGACACCCTGGTTTTGTGGCTGGAGGTTGTCAGATCAGCGACTGGTCGGGGGGGTGGGCTTCAAAAAGGGAGAGGAACCCTGTGTAAAGGACGGGGGGTGGGGGGCTCAGGGGTGTGGAGGCAACACAGGAATTAGTGGCTGGAGAAGCGCTGGGAGAGGGCACAGTCATCTGCTACCTCCCCCGGGGTACCCCTGAGTCCCAGAAGGCATCCAGGCCAGGAGAGAAGTACGTGAACAGTTAGAAGTTTACTGTTATAAACAGCATGATTAGGTTATTCTCAGCATCTTTCCTATCCAGTTCATGCTCTTGGTTCAGGGGATCTAGGGAAGGATGGCCAGCACAGTCCCAAAAGGGCAGGCTACAGCTGGTCTGCAGGAAGTGGGGCTCAGGGACACGAGTGCCACCCAGCTGTTCTTCCTCCCCTGGGCCTGCTCTTGTGTTTCAGAAGTCCCTGGGGAGGGGCTCTGAGTGGCTGGCCTAGGGCAAGTGCCCACCCCTGTCCAACGAGCTATAGTCAAGGAAGAAACAGGTGAGTTGCTAGCGCCCACCCTGGGTGTGGGATACCCGTGTGAGGGCAGCTGGCCACCCCACGAGAGGTCAGCTCCAGCAGCATAGTTAGTTTCCACTGGCCTGGACATCTCTGCTGACCCGTGGCCAGGCAGTGGCAATTGTCATGTTTGAACCTGGAACAGAGCCCCAGCCAGCCCTAACCTGTTCCTTCCAGATCCTGCTAAAACAACCCCCTGGCTATTAACTGCCCTTTTTGCTGCCTGTTAAAAGGCAGAGCCACAGTAATAAGTCCCAGCTGCTGTTGGGTGGGATGGTATGGTTTTCCCAGTGAATGTACGGACTGTCAGGTCGCCTACTTTGGTGATGTTGGAATCATAGGCTAGAACTGTACAAGTTCTGGGGAGAGACCCTGCTCGAGGAGGGGACCGAGGCCTGGGGAGGGAGCACGTGGGGTCTCTCCCTGCCGTCCCCTGTGAGGGTGGGCTGTGTAGGCCGGGCTCGGGG
The DNA here is from genome assembly GCF_949987515.2 of Delphinus delphis. Lineage (NCBI taxonomy): Eukaryota > Metazoa > Chordata > Mammalia > Artiodactyla > Delphinidae > Delphinus > Delphinus delphis. The sequence continues at coordinate 11,259,959 of NC_082691.1, forward strand.
TTTGAGTCCTGCCTGTGCACTCGCTGTGTGGCCTTGAGCACGTTGCTTAAACTTGAAGAATGTGAGTGGGGATGCCACTTGCCCGGCCAGACGAAGACTTAATGAGGCCACTTGTGTAACGCTGCAGTGGTGCTGTCCTGGGACACGCCTTGCACGGATCAGTGTCGTCATCTGCATCTCGCTGTAAGAGTTTGCTCCTGACCAAGTGTGCTGTGCTCATCCTCAGAACAGCTCTTCACTCAGATCTTTGGGGTCGGGCTAAGGACCGCTGACCGGTGGTACCAGGAGGGGCTGCGGACGCTGGACGACCTCCGAGAGCAGCCCCAGAGCAGAGAGCAGGTGAGCCCTCTGGGAGCGCTGGGCCCTGGGCTTCCCCAAAGCACCTGTGCCTGAAAGCCTCCCACACCATGGAGCCCTTAGCTCTGACGCATGGCATATGCTCGTGGCTGCCTGTGTGGCAGGGAATGGGGTGAGTGTGAAGACGGGCATCTTTATTTGGTGGGCTTCCTGACCCAGTGGAGTCAGGACCCGGTGCAGCCCCTTCTCAGTGAGCGATAATGGTCAGAGTAGCTGCCGTGCCGTTCAGGACCTCCTGGTTAGACTTGGGCCTGGACCAGGCATGTACCCCTTACTCCTGATTCCGTAGAGGGGAGGGCATGTCAGAGCAGCCCGGGCCCTGGGCACACTTGCTTGTGTGCTGCTTGGCGCCTTGGCCCACTGGCTGATGGCGTGGGGACCTGTGCTCAGCGGGGAGAGGCTCAGTGAGGAGCCTGCTAGTGGGAGGTGGTGCCGAGCGGTGGAGAGACGTGAACTTGAGAGTTTGTCAGGCCTGGGTTTGAGTCCCATCTCTGCCGCTTTCTAGGTAGGAGACCGTGACCCTGAGTCTTGACTTCTCTGAGCCTGAATTACGTTCTCTGTAAAGCATGGGAATCCCGTGAGCTCCTTGGCGTGAGGCCAGCAGGTCGCAGGTGTTGAGCAGACTCTGTGTTCTCTCCGTGTGGCCTGGATCGGGGACCCTGCTGAAGGAGCCCCACAGCCCAGCACTCGTTGCCTCTTTGAACATCTTCCTGGGGGCTGGGGGAGGGGAGGCCAGCTGGGGGTCCTGGGAGAGTCTCCTGGCCGGTCAGCAGGACGTGAGACCACAGAGCCGTGCGTCCGGTGGAGCGTGATGGTGGCATCCGTCGGTTCCGTTCAGTGTTCTCTCCCCGCAGGAGAGGCCCGCAGCGCTTACTGAGCGCGCATCCTGCCCGGGGCCGTTTATTCCCTCACGTAAACCTCTCCTAACTGTGTGTGTGGAAGGCCCAGTGATCCCTCTGACAGGGGAGGAGGTGGACACAGGCTAGAGCGAGGTGTTGTTAAGCGGCAGAGCCATCTTCACATCTCTTTATCGCCTCCCGGCCCCGTTTCATGGATGGGAAAACCGAGGCGTTGAAAGGGATAGTCTGTATCTTGATTGTGTCAGCATCAGAATTCTGGTGTGACCTACAGTAGTTCTGCCAGATGTTACCGCTGTGGGGAACTGGGCAGAGGGCACAGGGGACCTCTGTTATTTCTTTCAACTGCATGTGAGCCTACAATTGTTTCAAAATAAGCGTTTGATATTTAAGGGAGAGGAGGGGCTAGTGGGAGACAGCTAGAGAGGGCCGGACTGGGCAGGTCAGGAGAGCTGTGCTGCCCACAGGACTCCAGCACCACCAGGACCTGAGCACCCGGATCCTGCGGTCAGATGTGGAGACCCTGCAGCAGGCGGTGGAGGCAGCCGTGGGGCAGGCCCTTCCTGGGGCCACGGTCGCGCTGACCGGCGGCTTCCGGAGGTCAGGGGGCTCCACACGCCCTCCGGCTCAGCTCCAGGCCCTTCCCAGTGAAGGCGTCTGAGGCGGGACCACTGAGGTGGGCCTTCCCTCACTGAAGGGATTCGGGAGAACACGGAGGCTGAGAGTCAGACTGGCCCCCTCAGGGCCACGACGTGGACTTCCTCATCACCCACCCCCAGGAGGGCCGGGAGGCAGGGCTGCTGCCCAGAGTGATGTGCTGCCTGAAGAAGTAGGTGAGGGGCTTCCTGCTCCCCCCGCTGACGGTCCTGCCAGGATCCTGGTTCCTGTCCCAGCCCCACATGGCGGTGCCCGGCCATGTCTGCTCTCCCCCAGGACCTTGTCCTGTACCGCCAGCACCAGCGCAGCCGGCAGGCAGATGACCCCACCCACCTGCACCGGCAGAGCCACACCATGGATGCCTTCGAGGGGACTTTCTGCATTTTCCACCTGCCACAACCCCCAGGGGATGCTGTAGGGGCGCCCAGAGGCCCTGCCCCACCCCGACCACCTGGTGGTCACCCCCATCAGCCAGTTCCCCTCTGCACTACTCGGCTGGACTGGCTCCAAGGTAGGGAGTGTGCTGCTGCGGCCACCCTGGGGTCTGGGGTTGGCGGCCCTGCTGATGCAGTCACTCTTCCCCAGCGTTTCGAGCGGGAGCTGCGCCGCTTCAGCTGGAAGGAGAGCCGGAAGGGCTCTGGCTGAACAGCCATGGTCTGTTTGATCTGGGGCAGGTGTGTTGCTGGGACGGGAGGCCTGGGTGGGGAAAACGGCTCTCTGCCCGGCCCACAGTCTGCGTCGGCCCCAGGGCCCTCCAACCTGGGACCCACAGGGCCCTCAAGAAGCACCCCACCGCGGGGCTGGGCTCTGCCTGCCCTTCCAGCCTCCTCCCCACACCTGCCTCCGGGAAGCTGCCGCGTGGTGGAGTGGCTCCCAGGCACTCGTGCTTGCACTCTGTTGCAGAAGACGTTTCTCCACGTGGCTTCAGAGGAAGACATTTTCAGACTCTTGGGCCTTGAGTACCTTCCCCTCCAGCCGAGAAATGCCTGATCCTATTAGCTGGCCCCCACTTCCACTCTCTGGAAATGGAGGGTGCCATGTGAGCCAGACGCTGTGGGTGTTCTGGTCCCTGAATGTTTCCAGGTGGAAGATGCACTGCTGCCCCAAGTCCTCACCCCTCCCAAGTGGGAGCCCTGTCTGTGTGGACCACCAGCCCCCCACATACACCCAGTTCAAGCTGTCATGAAATGAGCATGTGGAACAAACTAAGCTGTATTTTCTGAACGTGTTGCTGGTGTGGGTGACCGGGGAGCATGGGCATTGGTTCTGCCCAGAGGTCTGCTACGGGGTGCTGGTGAGGGTGGGGGATGTGGACCTAAGACAAATAGACTTCCAGTTATTTCTCCAACAAAAATGGGTTTATTCAGGATCAGCAGAGAATGGGTCTGCAGCCATGGCAAGCCATGTGCAAGTCCCCAGCAAAAATGGAAAGGAAAACGCTCTTACAGAGGGGAAAAGGAATTTGGGAAGGCTATAGTAAACAAGAGTCCATGGCTTTTCATTGGCCGAGTCCTCGTCAGGAACGAAGAGGAGATCTTTCTTTCTTTTGGGCTCTGCTACCATCACAGGGCATGAGCCCTCCCCCTTCTGGTCTCCCAACTCTTATTAATGTTTTTACACTTCCCCTTTCGATCAAGATGCATCTCTGAAAGCATCACTAATCTGAGTCAGGCTTTCCAGTTTCAGGGTCTTTCTGTTCCTCAATACAAGGAAGGACGTTTCCTGGGTGTAGTGTCCCACATCAGAGGGAAAGTGCACAGATTGGAGATCTATTGAGGTTATATTTAAGTAACAAGGAGGGGTAGGAGGGACAACTCTTAGGCACTTTTTATCTGACGTCCATGTCTTTTACCAAGATCCTAAACGGTAGAGATTATCTGAAGCCTTATGTAATCAAAGGTCTGGTGACAAAATTCCAACAGGCCTAGTCTGAATATCTTTGGAAAGCTGGCTCATCGGATGTCGTCTGCTTCAGTTCAGGGAAGTGTTTACTTTCAGGTCACCAGATGATTTGCAGGTCCAGACAGGGTTTGGTGCTTTCTTTAGGTGTGTCATGTGAATCCAAGGGTTGTATTCCTTGGAGTTTTGCAGCACAAGGGTTGGTTAGCAGTACCTGATAGCAGCCTTTCCAGCAAGGTTGAAGAGAGTCCTTCTGGAGGTGTCTTTTCCAATAGATGAAACCTGCAGGTTGCAGGGTGTGATGTTTAAGGTCTTCATCTCCCAAGAGTGCACTGTGAAAAGGTTGCTTACCAAAACATGGTTATTTTTAATAGAAGCAATTAGGCCTTTGCAGTATTGGAGTATCTCTCTTCTTATTGGTTGTGGGTCAAAAGAGGCAGGAGCCGGGCTTCCCTGGTGGCGCAGTGGTTGAGGGTCTGACTGCCGATGCAGGGGATGCGGGTTCGTGCCCGGGTCTGGGAGGATCCCGCATGCCGCGGAGCGGCTGGGCCTGTGAGCCATTGGCCGCTGGGCCTGCGCGTCCGGAGCCTGTGCTCCGCAACTGGGAGAGGCTACAGCAGTGAGAGGCCCGCGTACCGCAAAAAAAAAAAAAAAAAAAAGAGGCAGGAGCCAAGTGCACTGGGCATCCTGCGACTACCTCAAAGGGTATAAAAGTTCCAAAAGGGGTGGGTCTATGATTTAGAAGGACCAACAGCAATGCTTTTGACCAAGGTATTTGGAGGGCCTCTACACGTTTTGCCAGTTGAGTCTTAATAATGCTGTTAGTGTGTTTGACCAAACCAGAGGGTAGGGGGTGGTAAGTGCAGTGAAAGTGTAAAACTGGCCAAACAGCACAGACTTTTTGAAGCACCTGGCCAGTGAAATGGGTTCCTCTGTCATCATGAAGTTGAAGCGGAGTTCTCCAGGTAGGGATAATCTTTCCCAAGGCACTTGAGTCACAGAAGAGGTAGTAACCTATCTGCAAGGGCAAGCTCCAGTCCAGTGTGAAAACATACATACCATGACTAAAACATGCTTACATCCACGAAGTGGAGGAAATTGTATGAAATCCATTTGCCAGATCTCAAATGCTCCATCAGGCAATTTAAAACGTCCAGGAGCAGTACAGTCAGACTTCTCTGGGTTGTACTTCAGACAAGGGGAGCAATGAGTAGGTGCTTTCTGTGGCGTTGCTAGTGTTTCCCCACCAGTACTGACTCATGAAGGCTGTCATTTTGTTAGGCCAGTGGTTTAATGCATGTACAGTGGTGAGGAGTGGGTAGGACTGGGTTGTTACTTGGCCTGAACCAGAGCTTTCTCTTTTTTATCAAACCAACAGTCGTTGAATTCCCAATCTTTTCCCGAGGCCAGTTTTTGGGCTTCCCGAGCCAGGTTTTCAAGGTATCACTTGAGGAAATATCCCTTTGGACCATGACAGAAGTTTAGCTGCTGTGGTTCCTTTAAAGGCGGAATTCCTTGCAGAAATTTCGGCAAGGTGATTTACCTTAGCTTCCAGAGAGTCCAGTTTAGAATGCCCTGGAATCTTACTAATAACTCAAGGGTGGATAAAAGTGTTGCATCCAATAATTCCTGAACCCGGGGGCCATTTTAAATTTTATTTCTGCTGGAAATAGGGAAGCCACATTGCTTCCACAACATTCCAAAATCATGAGCTACTCCGAAAACGTATCTACTATCGATATAGATATTGGCAGTTCTGTCCTTGGCTAAAGTACAAGCCTGTGTGAGAGCGTATCATTCAGCCTGTTGGGCCAAAGTAGCTGTAGGTAAAGATGCTGCCTCAGCAACATCAAAAGAAGTTGCAGTAACATCCCCAGCACAACATCTGCCATTGTCCCCTTTTAAATAAGAACCATCAGTGAACGTGAGAAGTCAGTGTTACCGACTGAAATTTCCTAGACATCATTATGAGGAGTCAGGAGGTGGTCTGTCAGGGTTAAGCAAGGGTTAAGCAGTTGTGAGGGACTTCCTCAGTGACAGAGGAGAGAAGAGTAGCAGGGTTAAGGTTATTACAACGTAGAAGAGTTATGTGAAGAGCAGCTGACAAAAGGACTCCAAAGGAGGTGAGACGGCTGACTGAGAAATGTTGAGTGTGATGAGAGGGCTATTGCATGAGGTCCAGAAATGAGTAAAGGAGATCCCACAATGATTTTCTCAGCGGCCTTAACCACAAGGGCAGTGGCCGTGATGGCTCGAGGCGAGAAGGGTATTTCCGTGTTACAGGGTCCAGTTGCTGGCCATAATACCCTATGGGTCGACGGGGGTCTCCTTGCTTTTGGGTGAGTATCCCAAGGGCATTCCCTTCTTTTTCGTATACAAAAAGGGAATCTGATCATTGGGTTGCCTAAGGGCAGGTGGGTTCTTCAAACTCTCCTGTAAGTCCTTAAAATCTGTGTATCTGGTTCTTCCCATAAAATTGGATTGGAGTTGTGCTTCAGTAAAACAGAGGTTTGGCCATGAGAGAGAAATTTGGACCTCAATTTTGGCAATAACCAACTGGCCCAAGAAAACCTCACGGTGCTTAGTTTTGGGTTTAGAGAAACTTAGCACACCAGGAAGTCTGTCTGGAACTAAGTGTAGCCCTTGTTCTGATATCAGATGCCGTAAACAATGAACCTGGGTTTGGGGCAAACTGCCATTTATCCTCACTGCCGTATGTTCCTTTAAGGCTGAAATCGTTAGCAGGTGGATGATGACTTCCAGTGAGGAGGTTTGAGAAAGAGCGAAGAAGCAAATCATCCACATATTGAAGCAAAGTAGAACCTCTAGGGAACTTTGTATCGTCCAGATCAGCCTTCAGGAGTTAGGAGAAATAAGGACTCAGTAAAACCATGAGGTCTTACTGTCCAGGTGAATAGGTTTTCTTCTCAAGTGAAGGCAGAAAGTTATTCGCTAGGTTCAACCGGAATGTTACAGCATGCACTGCCTAAATCAAGTTACAGTAAAGAATTTACCTCCTATGGGAATGACTGTTAGGAACGTAGGAAAGGAGCAACAGGGTGTCAAGGGATAGCTATGTTGTTTATTACTTGGAGGTTCTGGACAAACCTACACCCTTGGCTTTTAGGTTTCCTCATCTGTAAAATGGGAGTATTACAAGGGCTAGTACAAGGACTAATGAGGCCCTCAACCTTGTAATCTTCAATTACGGGCTTTATGCCTGGGATGGCTTCTTTACTTATACATTGTCAATACTGGGAAGAGATTTTGAGAGATCTGTTTGAATCTCGATGGGAGATATGCTGTGAATTTTGCCAGTGTCAGTGGAGATTTTGCCCATAAAAAGGATGGTAGCCGATTCAATAGGGACAAATGATCTGTGTTTCCAGAATCAGCTCTAGTATCATCAGAGATGGAGCAAATGAAAGATATCAAAGAGTCGTTTAATTCACATTGTTGTTTACTCTGATGACTACTGTCAAATTCTGGAATTATTTCCCCCTTTTGGGAGAAAGAACTTCTGGCCTGATGCTTCTCTAAGAAGTCTCGGCATAATAAATGGATAGAGGTGGAGGAACTAAGAAGAAAAGTGTGTGTATCTCTCAGAGGGCCTAAACAGAGTGGAATAGGTTCAGAGACAGGAGCCTGTTGAGGTTCATTGGAGATCCCCACTATTTGAACTGTTCACTTTGAGGTAGGGGCTGCTTTATAGTAGTGGGGCTGAGCCTTGAGAGTGGCTCCAAGTGTCAATTAGGACTGAAGAGATTCACCCCCAATCTGGAGAAACGTTTCTCTAAGCCGGTTAAGAGGGAAGATTGAGAAGAGCTCCGTTGTTGAGAATTGGGAGGATGGTGGAAAAGCTGGTTAGGAGACTGAAGGTGCCTGAAGCACTTAGATTTGTACAGTCTCTTTTCCGAAGTCTAGGCTCTTTGCAACAATAGCAGAAAGTAGGGCCTAAACTAGGACCTATTTGACCTAAAACAAATAGGAGGGTTTTGGTTTCATTTAGGAGCCTTCATTTGCTGGAGTTGAAGATAAAGGAGTTTAGCTGTCTCCCTTTTAGGTGACTCCTCTAAGAAAGTGAGAGAACTGGTTTTCAAGATCAACTAAATCTGGAGTGGACACAGTTTTTCATTCCATCCTGTTCCTTTTTGCTAGAAGGGAAAGGTCCTGCTTCAGCCCACTAGTAAACATAGAGTTAAAAGCTGCCTGGGTAGAATTAACATCTGAAGGAAGATCAGAATTTTCTTTAAAAACAATCTGAAGTCAGTTGTTAATAGTCACGAACAGATTCATTAGATTACTGTGTGCAAGCCTGCATTTTGTTCCAATCAACAGGCTTTGGAAAAGCTGCAGGAATTGCCCCATGAAGTCGTCTAGCATTGCCTGAGCCTGATCATGTAAGTTAGCAGGGTGGTCTCCCGGTTGTAATTCTAAAGGCCTTTTAGGATTTTCCCAAGTAGCAGTTCTCATCCAATGCTGAGCCTGGCCTTCACCGACAAGCATGTGAACTAGCTGATGTAAGTCAGAGAAACCGGGTTGCTGAGTTTGAATGACTATATTAAATTCCTCAGCAAATCTGTGAGGATCTTCAGTCACTTTGGAAACATCTTTGACTGTGGCTCACAGTTCACCTTTAGTCCAGGGAGTATACGAAATTAAGGGTTTAAGTCTCTGGGTTCTTAGGAGGCTTAATTTTAAAGGGACAGGTTCTGATAAGTTCAGGGGAAAAGTGAGTGGGGAGAGGTTTAGAGAAAAAGGGAAGTTCAGTGAGAGAATTAGTATGGGGAACTGAGGAGCTAGAGCAGGTGTAGGTGGCCCAGAAGAGCAGGAAGTTGGCACTGGAGGCATGGCCTGAGCACAAGGGGCTGAGGGAGGGAGACAGGATGTTGCTGGAGGTGGAGCCCGGGACAAAGCAGCCAAGGAAGAAGAGCCTGAGGCTTTGGGAGCCCTTCTGTCTTTTTAATGATTTGTTTGCCTCAAAGTCTTATTTTGCAGAAAGTCAGTTTTAGGCTGCTGATAACATTTGGAAGCCTCAAAATACCAATCAAAATACGCATTCCATTCAGTTTTGGAAATTTTAGGGCTCTGATAGTCCAATTCCGTTTTAAGAAAAGTAAGCTCCCCATAATGGCCATCGATATTCTAGATTGCATTTGGTGAGGTGGGTCCATTTAGTTAGAAATTCTCATGAGGAAGGGCTACAGTTTTTAAACATGAAATCAGCTAGACGGACATCCCTGGTGGTCCAGTGGTTAAGATACCACACTTCCACTGCAGGGGGCATGGGTTCGATCCCTGGTTGGGGAGCTAAGATCCCTCAGGCTGCACTGCATGACCAAAAAATAACAACAAAAAAAAATCAGCCAGAGTCCCTGTAAGGTGGGGGGCGGGGACTGCCCTCAAAATATTTAGATAATTGGGATCCCATTTTTCAGCAGTTTTTCTCTAGAGTAAGAGGATAATTTTTAAAAAGTCTAAACATTTCAAGCAGCTTACAGCTTAAACAGCTTGCAGCCCAGACAGTTCAAATATCTCTAACAGCCTGCAGGCCTAATACCAGCCAGTTCTAAAGGAATAGGTTGGTCCTAGAGGAGCCAGGCCAAAGGCTTCTCAGCAGAGTTCCAACAGAACAGCCCCTATTCTAAAGGAATGGCCCGAAGGCTGAACTGGCACAGTTCTGATGAAATAGCCTCAGTTCCCAAAGGAATGGGCTGAAGCCTAGCCAGTTCCAGTTGGAACAGTCTGATTTCAAAATCAGATGTGTACTTGAGTACAGAACATGCCTTATCCAGAAAGGACAAGACCTTAAAATAGATCCCAGGTAAAGCCTGGAGAGCTTCAAAGAGGGCAGAGGCTCAGATCCAGGAGAAGTACCTTCAAACTCCAGGGTCAGTGAGAAAATCAGAGCAGCAATGGGCTCATGTGGGAACTGCACCTGTTTACTTACAAGCCCATCAGCGGTCTTCTCTGGATCCCTGTACAAGTCACCAAAATGTTGACCTAAAACAAATAGACTGCCAGTTATTTCTCTAGCAAAAGTGGGTTTATTTGGGATCAGCAGAGAATTGCAGTTCAGGGTCTGCAACCACGGTGAGCCACATGCAAGTCCCCACATGGCAAAGGAAGGAGGGGGAAAAGGAAGTTGGGAGGCTGTAATAAACAAAGAGTCCCTGTTTTTTAATTGGCTGAGTAGTTGCCAGGATTGAAAAGACTCTTTCTTCTTCCTGTAGGGCTCTGCTATTGTTGCAGGGTGTGGGAACTCCCTTTCTGATCTCCCAGCTCCATTTAATTGAGGTTTCTGTTTATTAATTTTTTACAGGGGCATCATAGCTCTGTGACCCGTGGCCAGAGGTCTCAGGCTTCTCCCCTGTAGAGCATGGACCTGAATGGGGCTTTGTTTCTGGGGTTGTTGTTATAGAGCCTGAGGTAGTGGGTGGCAAGTGCTTTGCACAGTGCCTGATTCAGCTTCTAGCCTCAGGGCCTCTGAGCTGAGAGGTGGAGGCAGGTCTCTTGCCTGCTCGGAATCTACCTCGGGCTAAAGGGTGTGCTGGGGCATCTGGAGAAAGGGCCCAAGGGTAGGGAGGTGGGAGGAAGAGAACTTTCAACGCTGACCCACCACCTCCTGCCTGGGTTAGGCCTGTATCTCCCAACCAGGCTTCCTGTCTCAACATTTGCTCCTTTAAGGTCTGTCCTCAAAAGTCTTAAAAACAGGTCACATGGTATCTTTTACTCCTTGCTCAAAGCCCTCCAGTGGATCCCCACCTCTCAGTAAAGCCAAAGTCCTCACAGTGGCCCCTGGGGGCCTCCACCTGTCTTATCTCCGGCACTACCCCTCTCTCAAGCCCCACTGCCCTGTGATGAGCAGGTGTGCTCCTGCCTCACTGCTTTCCTACTTGAACCGTCCTAGACACCCATGAGGCCAGTGGGTGTTTCATCCTCTCACTGAGGGGGGCCGGCCACGTGGTGGTCTTTCATCCTCAAATCCCCTGGCATGCTCCTTGCCATAGGGCCTTTGCCCTTGCTGTACTCTCCACCTGGAAGTGATCTTCCAACTCAAAAGTCTCTTTATCAGGTGAGAACTTCCTTGGCCAATCACCACATAAAAATTATATTTTTTAAATTAACATGCTGTAAACTTGACACTTTTGGTGTAAAGGTTTATGAGTTTTAACATTTAGACCCATTCACCTCCACCAAAATCAGGACAGACCCTCATCCTGTCCCACTGTGGTCATATGCTCTCCCACTCCAAGCCCACCCATTTGGTTTTTCTGTGTCTCTACAGTTTTGCCTTCTCCAGAATGTCATGTAAGTGGAACCTATTTGTAACCTTTTGAGACTGGCTTCTCTTACTCAACATGCCTTTGAGATTCATCTAAGTTCCTGCTATTCCTCTTTCTTTTTTTTTTTTTTTAAGAAGATGTTGGGGGTAGGAGTTTATTAATTATTTATTTTTGCTGTGTTGGGTCTTCGTTTCTGTGTGAGGGCTTTCTCTCGTTGTGGCAAGCGGGGGCCACTCTTCATCGCGGTGCACAGGCCTCTCACTATCGCGGCCTCTCTTGCTGCGGAGCACAAGCTCCAGACGTGCAGGCTCAGTAGTTGTGGCTCGCGGGTGGGCCTAGTTGCTCCGCGGCATGTGGGATCCTCCCAGACCAGGGCTTGAACCCGTGTCCCCTGCATTAGCAGGCAGATTCCCTGTGCCACCAGGGAAGCCCTATTCCTCTTTCTTGTTGCATAATATTCCATACCATGGATAGTCCACAGGTTACACATTCACCTGTTGAACATTTCAGTTGTTTCCAGGTTTTGGTGATTATGAATAGACCACCTGTAGACATGCATATGCAGGTTTTTGTGTGAACAGAGCTTTTCATTTCTCTTGGGTAAATAATAAGACATAGGATCACCAGGTTCGATGATAAGTGTATGTTTAACTTTATAAGAAAGTGCCAAATTGTTTTCCATAATGGCTGTATCATTTTGCACTAGTGAGGAGAGCCACACGTGTAAGTTAAACATGTACCAGTCGCCAGGTGCTCTGTATCCTTGCCAGCACTTAGTATTTTCAGTATTTAACTGCTCTAGTAGATATGTAACAGTAGCTCATTGTGGTTTTAATTTGCATTCCCCCAGTGTCTACAAATGTCAGCCATCTTTTCACTGGTTTATTTACTGTCTGTATATTCTCTCTGGTGCAGTGTCTGTTCAAATTTTTGCCCATTAAAAAAAAAATTGAATCGTTGGCTTTCTTACTGTTGAATTTTGAAAGTTCTTTCTGTATTCTGTACATAAGTCCTTTGTTAGTTATGTGATTCATAAATATTTTCTCCCAGTGTGTAGATTACCTTTTCATTCTCTTACCAGTGTATTTTTCAAAGCAGATGTTTTAATTTTTGCTAAGTCTGCTTTACCAGTTTACCAGTTTTTTTTTCTCAGCCATTCAAAATAGCTGTTATGAAGAAATTCAACAAGCTACAAGAAAACTCAGAAGACAGTTCAATGAACTCAAGAATAAAATTAATGAATAAAATTAATGAGGGCTTCCCTGGTGGTGCAGTGGTTGGGAGTCTACCTGCCGATGCAGGGGACGTGGGTTTGTGCCCCGGTCCGGGGGGATCCCGCATGCCGCAGAATGGCTGGGCCCGTGAACCATGGCCACTGAGCCTGCGCGTCCAGAGCCTGTGCTCTGCAACGGGAGAGGCCACAGCAGTGAGAGGCCCGTGTAATGCAAAAATAAATAAAATAAAATAAAAATATAATTAATGAAATTACTATGGAGATTGAAATTATAAAAAAGGACCAAACAAATTCTGAAGCTGAAGAATTCAGTGAATGAGAAATAAAGATCAGAGCTGAACTAAATGATATAGAGACCAGAAAAACAATAGAAAGGCTTAACAAAACTGAGAGCTGTTTTAAAAAAATAAAATAAAATTGACAAACTTTTAGCTAAACTATGAAAAAAAGACTCATAAAAAATTATAAGAGAAAGAACAGACATTATAATTGATACTGCAGAAAAAAATTGGATAAGAGATTACCATGAACAATAATTGACAACAAATAAGATAATCTGGAAGAAATTAATAAATTTCCTGCAACATTTACCAAACTGAATCAGGAAGAAATAGAAAATCAGACCAATAATGACAAAAGGAATTGAATCAGGAATCAACCTCTCAATATAGGAGGAGCAGACTCCCCAGGAGCTGACAGCTTCCCTGACAAATTCTATTTACTAAACATTTAAAGAATTGATACCAGGGACTTCCCTGATGGTGCAGTGCTTAAGAATCTGCCTGCCAATGCAGGGGACACAGGTTTGAGCCCTGGTCCAGGAAGATCCCACATGCCACAGAGCAACTAAGCCTGTGCTGTGCGCCACAACTACTGAGCCTGTGCTGTAGAGCCTGTGCTCCACAACAGAGAGAAGCCACCCCAATGAGAAGCCTGCGCACTGCAATGAAGAGTAGCCCCTGCTCACCACAACTAGAGAAAGCCCACGTACAGCAATGAAGACCCAATGCAGCCAAAAATAGAAATAAATAAAATTTATTTTAAAAAAAGAAAAAAGAATTGACACCAGTCCTCAAACTCTTCCAAGAGATTGTGAGGAAGGAAGACTTCCAAACTCATTCTGTGAGGCCAGCATTATCCTTATTCCAAAGCCATTTCGCACAACAAAAGAAAAGGAAACTATAGACCAAGAGATTAGAAGTGTTGGCGAGAATGTGGAGAAAAGGAAGCACTTGTACATGTGGTGGGAATATACATTGGTTCAGACACTGTGAAAAACAATATGGAAATTCCAGAAAAAATTTAAAAATAGATTTATCATATCCAGCTGTACCACTTCTGGGTGTATACCCCCTGAAAATGAAAGCAAGATATTGAAGAGATATATGCAATCCTATGTTTATTTATCACAATAGTAAAGCTATGGAAGCAATCTAAGTGCCTATAAATTGCTGAATGGATAAAGAAATTGAGATATACATTTATTTATTTATTTTACATTGGGCCATTTGCAACAACATGGATAAGCCTTGTTGCAAGTGAGATAAGTCAGAGAGAAATACAAATACTGCATGATATCACTTGTATGTGAATTCTAAAAACCAAACTCATAGAGTAAAATGATGGTTGCAAGGGGGATGGGATGGGATAGGACATACATTTAAGGGTACAAATTTGTGACAAGTAACAAAAAAGTCCTAGAGATTTAAGCAAGGTATAATGAATCTAAACAATAGAGAATAATCATCAACACTTTTACATCATCTTTTCTGAATACCATTTTTTAATTTTAAAAGTGTTTTTATTGGGGTATAATTGGCATGCAGCATTATATTAGTTTCAAGTGGACAGCATAGTTATTCGATATTTGTATACATTACAAAATGACTGCCATGTTAAGCCTTAGTTACCACACATCACCATACATAGTTACAACTTTTAAATATGTTTTATATATTTTGGACATTAACCCCATATCAGATATGATTTGCAAATATTTTCTTCAATTCAGTAGGTCACCTTTTCGTTTTTTGATGATTTCCTTTGCTGTGTAGAAGATAATCTGAAGTAGTCCCACTTGTATATTTTTGCTTTTGTTGCCTTTGCTTTTGGAGTCAGATCCAAAATTTCATGGCCAAGACTGATGTCAGGAAGCTTACCACCTATGTTTTCTTCAAAATTTTTTATGATTTCAGGTCTTGCACTCAACTCTTTAATCCATTTTGAGTTGATTTTTGTGTATGGTGTAAATTAGTGGTCTGGTTTCATTCTTTACGTGTGGCTATTCAGTTTTCCCAGCACCATTTATTGAAGACACTTTCCTTTCCCCATTGTATATTCCTGGCTTCTTTGTCATAAATTAATTGACCATATATGCATGGGTTTATTTCTGGGCTCTCTATTCTGTTCAATTGATCTATGTTTCTGTTTTTATGTGAGTACCATACTGTTTTGATTACTATAGCTTTGTAATATAGTTTGAAATCAGGGAGCGTGAGGCCTCCAGCTTTGTTCCTCTTTCTCAAAGTTGCTTTGGCTCTTCTGGATATTTTCATATATGGCCTTTATTATGTTGAGGTATGTTCCATCTATACTTACTTCATTGAGAGTTTATATAATAAATGGTTGTTGAATTTTGTCAAATGCTTTTTCTGCATCTATTGAGATGATGTTTTTTAAATCTTTCATTTTGTTAATTTGGTTAATACATTGATTGATTTGTGGATGTTGAAATATCCTTGCATGCCTGGAATAAATCCACTTGATCATGCTGTGTGATCCTTTTAATTGTTGAATTTGCCTTGCTAATATTTTGTTGAGGAATTCTGCATATATGTTTATCAGGGATATTGGCCTGTAAGTTTCTTTTCTTGTGGTGTCCTTGTTTGGTTTTGGTATCTGGGTACTGATGGTTTCATAAACTGAGTTTGGAAGTATTCCCTCCTCTTCAATTTTTGAAAACATTTGAGAAAGCATTTGGTATTAATTCTTCTTTGAATGTTTGTTAGAATTCACCAGTGAAGCTATCTGGTCCTGGACTTTTGTTTGCTGGGAAGTTTTTTATTTCTGATTCAATTCCCTTACTACTAATTAGTATATTCCGATTTTCTATTTATTCATGATTCAGTCCTAGAAGGTTGTATGTTTCTAGAAATTTCTCCATGTCTTCTAGGTTGTCCAATTTGTTGGCATATAATTGTTCATAGTAATCTCTTATAATCCCTTGTGTTTCTGTCATATCAATTATAATGTCTCCTCTTTAATTTCTGATTTTATTTATTTGAGCCCCTCCCCCTCTCTTTCTTGGTGAATCTAGTTAAAGGTTTGTCAATTTTGTTAATCTTTTCAAAGAACCAGCTCTTAGTTTCATTGATTTTTTTCTATCATCTTATTAGTCTTCATTTCATTTATCTCTGTATGATCTTTGTTATTTCCTTTCTTCTAATAACTTTGGGCTTTGTTTGTTCTTCTTTTTCTAGTTCCTTGTGGTATAAAGTTAGATTGTTTGAGGTTTTTCTTGTTTCTCAAGTTAGGCATGTATTGCTATGAACTTTCCTCGTAGAACTGCTTTTGCTGCATCCCATAAATTTTGGTATGTTGTAATTCCATTTTTATTTGTCTCAAAGTATTCTTTGAATTCTCTTTTGATTTCTTTGTTGAACCATTGGTTATTTGGTAGCATGTTGTTTAACCTCGTATATTTGTGAATTAGTTTTCTTCTTGTAATCAATTTCTAGTTTCATACCACTGTGGTCAAAAACAAATCTTGATATGATTTCAGTCTTCCTAAATTTATTAAGACTTGTTCTAATATATGATCTAATATATGATCTATCCTGGAGAATATTACATGTGCACCTGAGAAGAACATGCATTCTTCTGCTTTTGGATGGATTTTTTTCTATATATTTTTTATATATTTATTAAGTCCATCTGGCCTTATGTGTTTTTAAGGCTGGTGTTTTCTTCTGATTTTCTGTCTGGATGATCTATCCATTGATGTAAGTGGGGTATTAAAGTCCCCTAGTATTAGTGTATTGCTATCTATTTCTCCCTTTAGGTCTGGTAATATTTGCTTTAAAAGTTAAAGTGCTCCCATGTTGGGTGCATAAATATTTGCAAATGTTATATCCTCTTATTGTTATTGGCTCTTTTGTTATTATGTAATGACCTTCTTTGTTTCTTACTATAGTTTTTGTTTTAAAGTCTATTTTGTCTGATATAAGAATAGATGCCCCAGTTTTCTTTTGGTTTCCATTTACATGAAACAGCTTTTTCAGTTCCTTCACTTTCAGTCTGTGTGTGTCTGTACATCTGAAGTGAGTCTCTTGTAGGCAGCCTATAGGTAGTTTTTTTGTTTTTTAAATCTATTCAGCCACTCTCTGTCTTTTGATTGGAGGATTTAGTCTACTCACATTTAAAGTGATTATTGATAGATATGTACTTATTGTTATTTTGTTACTTGTTTTTAGACTGCTTTATAGTTTCTCTGTTTCTTTCACTTTCTCTTGCTCTCTTCCTTTGTAGTTTGATGACTTTCCGTAGTGGATACTTAGATTCCTTTCTCATTATATTTTGTGTATCTACTATTGGTTTTTGCATTGTGGTTACCATTAAGGTTACATGTAATAACTTATATTTATAACAATGTATTTTAGGTTGATAGCAACTTAAGTTCCAACATATTCTAAAACTTGACATTTTTACTACCCCACATTTTATATATATATATATTTTTTAAATTTATTTATTTATTCATTTATTTAATTTTTGGCTACATTGGGTCTTTGCTGCTGCACGCGGGCTTTCTCTAGTTGCAGTGAGCGAGGGCTACTCTTTGTTGCGGGGCACAGGCTTCTCATTGTGGTGGCCTCTCTCGTTGCGGAGCACAGGCTCTAGGCACGCGGGCTTCAGTAGTTGTGGCACATGGGCTTCAGTAGTTGTGGCTTGCGGGCTCTAGAGCACAGGCTCAGTAGTTGTGGCGCACGGGCTTAGTTGCTTCGCGGCATGTGGGATCTTCCCGGACCAGGGCTCGAACCCACGTCCCCTGCATTGGCAGGCGGATTCTTAACCACTGTGCCACCAGGGAAGCCCCACACATTTTATATTTTTGATGTCACATTTTACATCTTTTTATCTTGTGAATCCCTTAACTAATTATTGTAGCTACAGTTATTTTTAGTGCTTTTTTTGTTTTAACCTTAATACTAGCTTTATATGTGATTAAACCATCACCTTTACTGTATATCAGTGACATTTATACTTTACCAGTGAGATTTATACTTTCATATGTTTTCTTTGTTACTAATTATCTCCCCTTCTTTTCAGCTTAAAGAAGTCCCTTTAACAATCCTTGTAAGGCCAGTTTAGTGGTGATGAACTCTTTTTGCTTTTGTGTATGTGGAAGATCCTTTATCTCTTCTTCAATTTTGAATGACAATTTTGCCTGGGTAGAGTATTCTTGGTTGGAAGTTTTTATCTTTCAGCACTTTGACTATATCATGCCACTCCCTTCTGGCCTGCAATGTTTCTGCTGAAAAATCTGCTGATAGCCTTATGGTGGTTCCCTTGTATATATCAAGTTATTTTTCTCTTGCTGCTTTTAAGATTCTCTCTTTAACTTTGGACATTTTAATTATAACAGGTGTTGGTGTGGATCTTTTGGGGTTTATCTTATTTTGATATCTCTGGGCTTGCTGGATCTGGAGGTCTGTTTACTTCCCCAGGTTACAGTTTTCAGCCATTATTTCTTAAAATAAGTTTTCTGCTCCATTTTCTCTCTCTTCTTCTGGGACCCCTATACACATAAATGTTAGTCCATTTGATGTTGTCCTGTGCATCCCTTAGGCTATCTTCACTTTTTTATATTCTTTTTTTGCTCCTCTGATTAAATGAGTTCCACTGCCATGTCTTCGAGATCACTAATCATTTCTTTGGCTAGCAAACTAGATGATTTTGCTGTTGAACACCTCTGGAATATTTTTTTTTTAGTTCAGTTATTATATCCTTTAGCTCTGTGACTTCTGTTTGGTACTTTCTTATATTTTTGCTCTGGTTGAAGTTCTCACCTGTTTCATCCTTTCAGCTCCCAAGTTCAGTGAGCATCTTTATGACCATTACTTTGAACTCTTTATCAGGTAAATTGCTTATCTTCATTTCATTAAGGTTTTTTCCCCTGAGGTTTTGTTTTGTTCTTTCATTCGGAATATGTGCTTCTGTTTCCTCATTTTGCTTGACCCTCTTCATTGTTGCTATGTATTAGATGAAACAGCTACCTCTTCTAATCTTAAAGGAGTGTTCTTGTATAGGAGATAAATTTTATTGTTCAAACTTGCCCTAGCTCTTCATTGTCGCTCAAATCTTTGTGATTGTCCAAGCAGCCTATTTTATTTTTAAGAGCTTCCAGTAGTCGAGGGTGTGCCAAGACCTGCCAGTGCCCCAAAGGGAGAGATCTCAGTCTGCACCTAGTTTTAGGCTGATTGGTATCCGGACCCTCAGGCAGCAACTTTTAAAGTATGCAAATAAATACAGTCTTGTGAGACTGTAATAGTAAACTCTGGCCTTGGACCAAGTGATCTAAATGTGCCCCCTGGGCGACAGTTTCAAAATCCGGGGCTCCAGACAAATGTATAACCTCTTTTCTGGGAGATACCAGAAAGCTATAGCAAGGCAGAGGGTGAGTACAAAGATAGCATCCCCTGGCTTATGTTCCCTGAGAGCACCTTCGTAGCCTCTAGATGTGTGGTAAACCCAAAGCCTGTCCTGCAGGCTGAAGCTCCAAGACAAGTAAAGAGGCCTCTCAGGGGTGTGTTTTAGTCTGCTGTCTGTGTAGACCCTGGGGGTAGTAGTCTGCTAAGAATTATGTCTCCTTTTGTTACAGTTTTGTGGGACCCAGGAACAGAAGTCCCCCTGGCCTCCAAAGCCAAACACACAAGAGGTGTCCCCTGGGCTGCAGCTACAAAAACTGGGGCACAAGACATAAAATAAATAAACTGGGACACCAGAATTTCTCAAATCTCCCCTCTGGGAAATACTGGCACCATTGAGTATTGCAAAGGGAGAGTGTGGAGGTGGCATTCGCCAAGGAAAAAAAAAAGAAAAAACAAAGATGAGATCCACTGGTTTTAGCAAGACAGAGGGAGAGCAGGAAAATGGCACTCACCAGTGCCTCCACTCCCAGGGAGTCTCCCAACAGGCCCCTGCCCCTCCAGTGGACACTTTAAGATTAGCAAGTGAAAAAACAAATAAATGGAAAGGTATCTTATGTTCATGGATTGGAATAATTAATATTATTAAAATGTCAATCCTACTAAAAGCCATCTATAGAATCAGTGCAATCCCTATCAAGATTCCAATGACTTTTTTTTTTATAGAAATAGATAAACTGTCCTAGGGAATTCCCTGGAAGTCCAGTGGTTAGGACTTGGTGTTTCCCCTCCTGTGGCCTGGGTTCAATCCCTTGTCGGGCAACTGAGATCCCACAAGCTGTATGGCACAGCCAAAAAAAAAAAAAAAAAGAAAAAGAAAAACTGTCCTAAAGTTTATATGGAACCAAAAAGACCCAAATAGCCAAATAAATCCTGAGAAAGAAGAACAAAACAGGAGGCATCATACTTCCTGATATCAAGCTATACTATAAAGCTATAGGCATCAAAACAATATGATACTGGCATAAAAAACAGACAAATAGACCAATAGAACATAACTGAGAGCCCAGAAATAAACACAAGCATATGCAGTGAACTAATAATTGACAAGGGGGCCAAGAATACTCAATGGAGAAAAGACAGTCTTTTCAATAAATGGTGTTGGGAATATTGAATATTCACATGTAGAAGAGTGAAACGACCCCTAACTTAACACCATTCACAAAAATTAACTTGAAATGATTAAAGACTTAAATGTGAGTCCTGAAGCCATGAAACTCCTAGAAGAAAACAGGAAAAAAACTCCTTGACATGGCTTTTGGTAATGATATTTTGGAAATCACATCTCAATGATAAGCAACAAAATAAAAAATAAACAAGTGAGACTACATCAAACCAAAAAGCTTCTGTTCAAGAAAAGAAACCATAAACAAAAGTGGGGACAACTTACTGAATGGGGAAAATTATTTGCAAAAGATATATCTGATAAGGGATTAATAACCAAAATATATAAAGAGCTCATAGAACTCAATAGCAAAAGTTAAAATTCAAAAAGTAAAAATCCAATTTATGTATTTATTTTATTTAACATCTTTATTGGAGTATAATTGCTTTACAATGCTGTGTTAGTTTCTGCTGTATAACAAAGTGAATCAGCTATGTGCATACATATATCCCCATACCCCCTCCCTCTTGTGTCTCCCTCCCACCCTCCCTATCCCACCCCTTTAGGTGGTCACAAAGCACTGGGCTGATCTCCCTGTGCTGTGTAGCTGCTTCCCACTAGCTATCTATTTTACATTTGGTAGTGTATATATGTCAATGCTACTCTCTTATTTCGTCCCACCTTACCCTCCCCCATCTCCGTGTCCTCAAGTCCATTTTCTATGTCTGCGTCTTTATTCCTGTCTTGCCCCTAGGTTATTAGAACCAGTTTTTTTTTTAGAGTCCATATATATGTGTTAGCATATGGTATTTTTCTCTTTCTGACTTACTTCACTTTGTATGACAGGCTCTAGGTCCTTCCACCTCACTATGAATAACTCAATTTCATTCCTTTTCATGGCTGAGTAATATTCCATTGTATATATGTGCCACATCTTCTTTATCCATTCATCTGTCGATGGATACTTAGGTTGCTTCCTTGTCCTGGCTATTGTAAATAGTGCCGCAATGAACACTGTGGTACATGACTCTTTTTGAATTATGGTTTTCTCAGGGTATATGCCCAGTGGTGGGATTGCTGGGTCATATGGTAGTTCTATTTTTAGTTTTTTAAGGAACCTCCATACTGTTCTCCATAGTGGCTGTATCCATTTACATTCCCACCAACAGTGCAAGAGTGTTCCCTTTTCTCCACACCCTCTCCAGCATTTATTGTTTGTAGATTTTTGGATGATGGCCATTGTGACCAGTGTGAGGTCTCATTGTAGTTTTGATTTGCATTTCTCTAATGTTCAGTGATGTTGAGCATCCTTTCATGTGTTTGTTGGCAATCTGTATACCTTCTTTGGAGAAATGTCTGTTTAGGTCTTTTGCCCTTTTTTGGATTGGGTTGTTTGTTTATTTGATATTGAGCTGCATGAGCTGCTTGTATACTTTGGAGATTAATCCTTTGTCAGTTGCTTCGTTTGCAAATATTTTCTCCCGTTCTGAGGGTTGTCTTTTTAATAATCCAATTTAAAATTGGGCAAAGGACCAGAATAGACATTTATGATTTATGTCTCTCATTCCCTTTCACAGAACCATAGAATTTCAGGGTTAGAAGAAGACCTGATTAGTAGGTAATTTCTACTCAAGCTTCACTTCCCCACTCTAACCCTCTCTCACGTGAATTCATTGTCTTCTCTTTTCTACTATATGCACCCAGCTGGTAAGCAACAAATAACAATGGTTGCAGTTTTCTTTAATTTGGCTGATCTTTCATCAATTTACATGGAAAAATAAGTCTTTTAGTAGGCCCCAAATCATACTTCTGTTAAATGGTTGCCTATATTATAAATTAATGTAATACAGTTTTTCTTTAAAAACAGCTAACTCTCAGAGCATAGCTTGTAAACCCAGGCTTGCCTGGAGTGATGACAGCCCGCCAAAGGGATAATTGCAAACAGATGTCAGATGTAGGGAACCAAATTTTTAAGTTCTTAACCAGTGACTCTCCAAAATTTGAATAGTTCTTTTTCTTTTTCAGTGCACATTTATTTCGTGCAGGAAAAAAACTTAAATTTTTTTAGCTTAGTGAATTAAAGAAGTAGTATTAATGTATATTATTCCTCAAATTCATAGTGAGTAAAATTATTTTGTTCAAGTTTTCTCCATAGTCACTTTGCTTTTTCTTTAGACATAACTATTCCAGGCAATTGGTTAGTTTTCAAAATGATATAAGATAAAGAAGATTGGGGGATAAAAGTTTTGAATAAAATGTCTGAAATGAAAATGGAAATCTCTTTCTTATGGGTGTTCTTAAAAACTGCTCTACAGGCATTGCAGAATAGGTGTAACTTCCGTTCACTGGTATAAGACTGTTCTCCACACAAGTAGTGTTCTTAGAAGTATCGTTATTACTAGGGTTCTTAAACACTTCTGTATATTTATTGCAGAATAGGTATAATGTCTAATCACAGATATAACACTATTCTCAATGCAACAAGTAAGTACTGTGCTTGGAAAAATCTTTATAACTAGTGTGCTAAACACTTCTCTACATGCATTACCAAATGGGTATAAAAAAGAAGGAAATCTTTGCCATTTTTTGTCAATACTGATGGGCCTTGAAGACATTACGCTAAGTGAAATAAGTCAGACAAAGAAAGACAAATACCTTATGAGCTCACTTATATGTGGGATTTAACAAACAAAGAAAGAAACAAACAAACCCAGGTTCATAGCTACAAGGAGCAGATTGGTGGTTGCCAAAGGCAGGGGGTGGGAGGAGAAATTGGTGATGGGGGTCGAAAGGTACAAACTTCCAGTCGTAAAATAAACAAATACTGGGGATGTAATGAACAGCATGGTGATTGTAGTTAACAATACTGTATTGTATATTTGAATGTTGCTAAGTAGATCTTAAAAATTCTCATAAGAAAAAATAGAAACTATGTGTGGCAATGGATGTTAACTAGAGTTGTGATCATTTCACAATATATATACAAATATCAAATAATTACGTTGTACAACTGGAACTAATATAATGTTATCTGTCAATTAAAAATGATTTTAAAATGAGTATAACTTGCATTCAGTGATAACAACACTGCTTGCAATGCAAGCTGCAAGTACTTTTTAAAGAAACATCTTCATTAAAAGTGTACTTAAACACTTCTGTACATGTTTAGAGTGGGTAAAACTGGTATAACACTGTACTCAATGTGGAAAACAAGGTGCATTCTTAGAAAATCTTTTGTTACAAGTTTTCCTAAACGTATGAGTACATGCATTACAAAATAGGTATGACTTCCATTCACTGATATGAAACTGTTCTCAACACAGCAAGTACAAAGAGTTCTAGAAAAATCTTTATAATTAGGGATTTAAAAAAATTTTATTGGACTGTAGTTGATTTACAATATTGTGATAGTTTCAGGTATACAGCAAAGTGATTCAGGTATACATATTCTTCTATATATATATATTCTTTTTCACACTTTACATCTTTTTATCTTGTGAATTCCTTAATTATTGCAGTTATGGTTATTTTTACTGCTTTTTGGTTTTAACCTTAATACTAGCTTTGTATGTGATTTAACCACCACCTTTACTTTTTTTTATTAAACTACAGTTGATTTACAATATTGTGTAGTTTCAGGTGTACAGCAAAGTGATTCAGATATACATATTCTATATATTCTTTTTCACACTTTACATCTTTTTATCTTGTAAATTCCTTAACTAATTATTGTAGTTATGGTTATTTTTACTGCTTTTTTGTTTTAATCTTAATACTAGATTTATATGTGATTAAATCACCACCTTTACTGTATATTTACCTTCACTAGTGACATTTATACTTTCATATAAAAAAGTTTTATCTGAAAATTCTTTTTCAGATTCTTTTCCAGTGTAGGTTATTACAAGATACTGAATATAGTTTCCTGTGCTATACGATAGGTCCTTGTTGGTTATCTATTTTATTTTATTTATCTTTTTGGTCGTGCCACGTGACATGCGAGATCTTGGTTCCCTGACCAGGGGTCAAACCCATGCCCCCTGCATTGGAAGCACGGAGTCTTAAACACTGGACCACCAGGGAAGTCCCCTATTTTATATATAGTAGGGTGTATTTGTTAATCCCATATTCCTAATTTATCCCTCCCCCGCCTTCTCCTTTGGTAACCATAGTTTGTTTTCTATGTCTGTGAGTCTGTTTCTGTTTTGTAAGTTCATTTGTACTATTTTTTAGTTTCCACATATGAGATATCCTATAATATTTGTATTTCTTTGACTTCACTTAGTATGATAATCTCTAGGTCCATCCATGTTGCTGCAAATGGCATTATTTCATTCTTTTTTATTGCTAATATTCCACTGTATACATACCACATTTTCTTTCTTCTTTTTTTAATAGGATTGTTGTGATGTTTAATGAGTTAATATAGGTAAAGCTCTTAAAACTCCCTGGCACACAGATGCTCAATCTATTGATGAACATTTAGGTTGCTTCCATGTCTTGGCTATTGTAAATAGTGCTTCAATGAACATGGGGTGCATGTATGTTTTTGAATTATGGTTTTCATCTTTTCTGGATGTATGCCCAGGAGTGGTATTGCTGGATCATATTTTTAGTTTTTTAAGGAACATCCATACTGTTCTCCATAGTGGCTGCACCAGTTTACATTCCCCATCAACAGTGTAGGAAGGTTCCCTTTCTGCACACCCTTGCCAGCATTATAACTAATGATCTTAAATATTTGTCTCCATTCACTGCAGAACGAATGCCACTTCTATTCACAGAGATAACACTGTTCTTAGCACAGCAAGCAAGTAGAAGTTTTAGAAACATCTTTATTACATGTCCTTAAACACTTCTCTACATGCATTGCACAGTTGGGACCACTTTTATTCACTGATATAACCCTATTCTCAATGCAGCAAGGAAATAGTTAGAAACAAGTTTATTACAAGTGTTCTTAAACACTTCTGTACATGCCAGGCAGAATAGTGTAAAGAAAAGAATCCATTCTAGTCCTACAAGGATCAAGCTATTAGCCAGTGCAGTCACCCACTGACAGTGCACCTTGAGGGGAATTCAGGATGAGGAAAAACAGCAAACATTCTGTGCTTTGGATATACTGGCCCCTAGATAGTTAAGATGGATATCTAAGGGAAAATTTCAAGACCACAGATTCTTGCATGCATTCTCCCATGCATAGAAAAGCACTAAAATTAACTCGAGATGTCTGTTCTTTTGGTTATCAGTAATCTTTTGATTTTCGACTACATGTTTTATCTAGCAAAAAAATTCATATATATGTTATCAAACTAGATTCATTTTGCCCAATGCACAGCAAGCCAAAACGCTGAGATGCAGAGATTTGCAGCAAAGAGAGGGTTTATTTGCAAGGCAGCCCCATGAGGAGATGGGAGAACAAGTCTCAGATCCATCTCCCTGAAGGCGAGGGACTTGGGTTATTTATGGGATAAAGAATAAAGCAGCAGGGTAGTCTGAGGCAGGGGAGTGTGGGGAAAGGTGACTGGAAAAAGGTGTGGTAATCGTCATTCTGTGCAGGTGTAACCAAACTACAGGTCTCTGCACGTTCAAAACGGAGGCGCTTAGCACAATCTGAGGGTGGAGTTTTCAGCCCTCTGATGTCAAAAGGTCACTGAATGGACATGCGTGATGCCCTATCCAGTCTTAACCAGCTCCGCGTGAAGTAGACAGAGCTGACGCCCAGTTTCTGGAAAACAACTCAGGCAAACATTTTATTGTTTAGGCTACATGGAAGACGTTTAAGTCTTGAACGAACTTGGTTAGTGAAGGCAGGTGAAATGGATTTGACTCCATACCCATGGTTTCATATCCTAGCTCCTCCCTTGCCTGTTTGGAGCAGCTCCTCGGAGCTAACTGAGAGGCTGTCCCCTGGGCTATAAGGTCCCTGAATAAAACTTAATTCACAACTTCTGTGTCGTGCATTTTTCTTTCAGTCGACAATGGGCATATCCTCCATTCAATGATATAACAATGCTCTAAACACAGCAAGCTACTAGCATTCTTAGAAATATCTTTATTACAAGGTTTTTTTTTTTTTTTAAAACGCTTGTATACATTACAGAGTGCGTATGACACTCATTTACTTGTATAACATGGTTCTCAATGCAAAGAGCAAGTAACGTTCTAAGGAACATCTTTATTACAAATGTTCTTAAACATTTCTACACATCCTTTGCAGAAATGGTAAATCTTCCATTAAATAATATAACTATTTTGTGCTGGTCTCTGCCTATCAATAACCAGTGTTGAAGTTGGATCGGTCCTTGTGGTTCTGATGACTACGAGATGCCATTCAGCAATAACCATCAGGAAACTGAAAAAAGTAAAGGTTTATTACTTATATGACCTGGAAATTACATGGCATGCCTGGAACCACACAGCGAGGTCACAGGTAGAGAGATAGCACAGTCCTGGGGTACTGCTTTTATTGGGGCTGAGGGTGGAGGCCTAGGGTTTTGTGGGCTCACTATTGGTGAATTTAAAATGTAAGAGTGGAAATTTAAAGCACAGGAGGAGAAAAAAGCAAGTGGCCCAAATGGTCAGTTATTGAAGTCAACCAAGATCTCTAAAACAAAGGAGCCTCAGTGAGGGGAGGCGGCCTGGCTCTATATCTAGTGTGTGGCTGGCAATGTGTTTATTCAAGATGGCTGTCTTGGAAGTGGATGCCTCATCAATTTAAGCTTAAGTCAGGCACTTGCATTACAAAAAAGGGGAAAAAATGGTCAGGATTTACACTACAATAATACAGATCAAGGCAGCAAGCAAGTAAAGTGTTTACAAATACCTTTCATACAAGTGTTTTTTAACACCTATATATGCACCGTATATTGGCTAAAACTCACAAGCACTGATACAGCACTATTCTCAAAGCAGCAAGCAGGTACTGTTCTGCTCCAGATGCGCAGGCTCAGCGGCCATGGCTCACGGGCCCAGACGCTCCGCGGCATGTGGGATCTTCCCGGACCGGGGCACGAACCCGTGTCCCCTGCATCGGCAGGCGGACTCTCAACCACTGCGCCAGCAGGGAAGCCCTTTACAAACATTTTTACTACATGATCTTACACACTTCACATGCATTGAAGAAAGGGTGCTACTTCCATTCACTTATATAACACTGTTTTCAATGATGTACGTAAGTATTATTCTTAAAAAACATTTTTATTACAAAGGTTCTTTTTTTTAAAATATTGGTTTTTATTATTAAATATCAAAAATGTATGGAGAATGACCACCACTCAGCTTTAATAAACACAAACCTCACATCTGATAATTTTTAATGAGGTAACAAATTACAGGTACAATTGAAGCTTCACCTGTATACACCTCAGTCCACTTTCCTCTTTCCTCTTCGGAGATAAACAAGCCAGCCTTTGGTGTTTATCATTCTCATGCGTGCTTTTATACTTTTAATATATGTATATACATCAAACTTTGTTTTGCGTGTTCTAAAACTACCAAATCGTCTCACACAACACATATCAGTTGGCCATTTTTTTAATTCATTATTTTTGATATGTAAAGTTAATATACATAGCTTGTATTAATTCATTTTAACAGCCAAATGCTACAAACCACAATTTATTCATTCATTCTTCTAATGGATATTGGTTCCAGGCTTTTACAATTAAAAATATTAACTGCAATGAACTTTCTATACATGTCTCCCTGAGTACACATGTCAAGAATTCTTATAGAATATATATACCCAAAGACCGGGTATAAGCATCTTCCAATAAACTAGATGTTGCCAAACTGTTCTCTAAAGTAATAACATAAATTTCACTGCCACCAACAAAGATGAGAGCCCACGTGAGCCTCAGCAACACGTCTAAGTGTCGAGGTTGTTTTGTTTTTCTTTGTTTTCATATTTGCCCATCTGATGGCAGTGAAACGGTATCTCAGTGTTGTTTTAATGGGGAATTCTTTTATTACTAGTTAGATAAAGCACCTTGTCCTGTGAGTGACTACTCAGGGATCCTCATCTATGAACTGTCCATTCATATCCTTTGATCATTTTCTTGATTTAAATGGAGACCTTGTCATTTACATGATATGCAAACATAAGTTTGAATTTTAGTGTACACAAATTATGGATCTTTCCTTTTTGTGCTTTATGTCTACTCCAGTGTCATAGTCTTTGCTTTTCTACAGGTTTAAAAGTCTGCGAAGTATAGTTTAGCCAAAACAATTGAGAATATTTCAACATTAAATATAAAGCAAAAAAAAAAAAAAAGACTTTTTAGTCCTACCTGAGGGGTATGTGCAATTTAAATCAATGAAAAATCTCCAATAAAATGTACATGATAAAAGATTTCCTATTAAATATTAGTAAGCTTTTATATATCTATTCCTCATATACACAGATTGCTTTGGCGGCCATTCTTCATTGCCTCTTAAAGGATCAAGCATCATAATCAGATATTAAGTAGTCTCATTGGTATCCAGATAGTTCATATATCAGAGTCAAAATTTAAGTCCCAGTTATTCCATGTAAACGTCTTGCTGAAATGCCATTAAAATGGTTGTTATTTTCCAGGGATTCAAAGAAAAATTCTATGGAGATTTTAATTAACTTCAAATATTTTTTGAGTATCTATTCTGGGCCAGGTATTACAGATAAGCAAGTTATCCTTTCATGGGGTTTACAATCTAGCAAAGAAGCAAAGAATAATAGAAGAAAATATTTTACTCTTTTTTGTTGTTGTTGTTGCATCTTACATTTTTGCAAGTTGATTCTATAAACCATTTCTGGTGAGAAAAGTCAGTGTCTGTCTTTAATTTGAAGAATCATCTACCTTAATTCATAAAACAAAAATGCTCTTATTATCTATTGTATATCCAAAACTTACACCTCCCAAGAGTTCCAGGCTGGGAAAGAAGTGAGACTCCAAACTAGTCTCCTGAAGTTTCATTTCTCTGGTATCAAATGAATCCAGCTTCTATCTATGAATCAAGTTGAACTATAGGATTTATTAACTATCTGGCCTCATCTCTTTATGATCTCATCAGCCTTTAACCATTCCTACTGAGAATGTCCAAATCCAAGCCCCCTTGATTTTTAGGGGTCTACAGTGGGTGTTACAGAGGCTTTCACAGTGCTGCTTCTGGACTGGCACACACGGTGCTGAAGACCTAGGCCTTCCTTCCTCGGTGGATTCCATCTTCAACCAGCCCACCACCAAAACAGAAAGAGGGTATTACAAGGGTTCTTGAGCAACACTCTATATATGCTTGGCAGAACGGCTACAGCTTCCATCAGTGATGTAACTCTGCTCTCAATGTTAACAGGTAGGTAGCGTTATTAGAAATCTCTTTATTTCAAGTGTTCTTAAAAATTCTGTACATGCCTTACAGAATGGGTGCTACCCTTTCTCTGATAAAACCATGTTCTCAATGCAGCATGCAAGTAGTGTTCTTTGAGACACCTTTTATTTTGTTTTTAAATATTTATTTATTTATTTATTTAGCTGTGCTGGGTCTTAGTTGCCGCATGTGGGCTCTTAGTTGCGGGATGTGGGATCTAGTTCCCTGACCAGGGACCAAACCAGGCCCCCTGCATTGGGAGTGCAGAATCTTAACCACTGGACCACCAGGGAAATCCCTATTTTTCTATTTTAAAAGTTTTATTGAATTGTAGTTGATTTACCATATTGAGTTAGTTTCTGGTATACAGCAAAGTGATTCAGATATATATATTCTTTTTCATATTCTTTTCCATTATGGTTTGTCACAGGATATCGAATATAGTTCCCTGTGCTATACAGGAGGACCTTGATGTTTATCCATCCTGTATACAATAGTTTGCATCTGCTAATCCCAAACTCCCAATCCATCCCTCCCCCCGACCTTGGCAACTATAAGTCTGTGAGCCTGTTTCTGTGAAACACTGATCTACAATGCATTGCAGAATATGTCTCTTTCATTCACTGATAAAACTTGTCAATGCAACAAACAAGTAGTGTTCGTTGAAACATCTTTTGTACAAGTGTTTTAAAACATTTTTACATGCTTTCCAAACAAGTATAACTTCCATTAACTGATATAATACTGTTCTCAACACAGCAAGCAAGTATATAGCATTCTTAGAAACACGTTTATTACAAGTGTTCTTAAACATGTCTGTACATTCTTTGCAGAATGAGTATAACTTCCATTAAATGACTATCACTTTTCTCAATGTAATAGCATTCTTAGAAATATCTATATTACAAGTTTTCTTAAACACTTCTCTACGTGAATTACAGATGATTATAACTTCCAGTCAATGATATAACACTACTCTAAATGCAGCAAACAAGTAGCATTCTCTGAAACATCTTTGTAACAAGTGTCTTGAAACACTTCTCCAAACACATTGCAGATGGGTGCCACTTCCATTCACTTGTAAACAAAGAACACACAGTGTTTTCACTCACCACCCAATTCTACAAGGACTAATTATAGCCCAGTGCAGTTGCTGACCGACAGTGCACTCCTAGAGGAAATTAAGACGATCACGGGATTCTCTGTGCTTTGGACAAGCAGACCCCTTAGAGAGTTAGACCCCAGGAAGAATTTTAACGAACCCAGATTCTTTGCATCTTCCCAAACATAGAAAAGTACTAAAATCATTCACTTGAGATGTCTGTTCTTTGTAACTAGCAGTAATCTTTTACCAAGATGTATGCTAGGCTCTAAGCATTCCCTAGCCCAAAATCATATATAAACTAGCTTCCCTCTGTACCTCTTCAGAACAGTTCCCCCAAAGCTACTGAGAGGCTGTCTCCTGGGCCGTTGTCCCCAGTAAGCTCCCTGAATAAAACTTAAACTCACAGCTCTTTTTTTAAGATTAATTAATTAATTTACTATTGGCTGTGTTGTGTCTTCGTTGCTGTGTGCGGGCTTTCTCTATTTGCGGCGAGCGGGGTCTACTCTTCCTTGCGGTGCGTGGGCTTCTCATTGCGGTGGTTTCTCTTGTTGCGGAGCACGGGCTCTAGGTGCATGGGCTTCAGTAGTTGTGGCACATGGGCTCAGTAGTTGTGGCGCATGGGCTCAGTAGTTGTGTCTCGCGGGCTCCAGAGCACAGGCTCAGTAGTTGTGGTGCATGGGCTTAGTTGCTCTGCGGCATGTGGGACCCTCCCGGACCAGGGCTCGAACCCGTGTCCCCTGCATTGGCAGGCAGATTCTTAACCCCTGAGCCACCAAGGAAGCCCCTAAACTCACAACTCTTACATTGTGCCTTTTTCTTTAAGTCGATGCACTGATAAAACAGTGTTGTAAGGCAGATGAAAGTAGGATTCTTAGAAACATCTTAATAGGTGTTCAGAAAGACTTCTGAACTACCTTTGAGAATGGGCACGATGTCTTTTCATTGGCAGTGCACTATTCTCAATACAGCATGCAGTGTGTTCTCAGAAACATCTTTGTAACCAGTGTTCCTATAAATTTCCATTCCTACCTTGTGGAATGTGTATAACATTCATTTCCTTTTTTTTTTCAGTTGAAACTAATTAATTAATTTTAATTGAAGTATAGTTGATTTACAGTGTTGTGCTAATTTCTGCTGTATAGCAAAGTGACTCAGTCATACACATATATACATTCTTTTTTTAATAGCATTCATTTCCTGATATAACACTTGTCAATAAAGAAGGCAAGTAGTGTTCTTAGAACAATCTTTCTAAAATTGTTCTTAAAAAATTCTGTCCATGCCTTAATGTATGGGCATAATTTCAAATCACTGATGTAACACTGCTCTCAAGTCACCTACTGAACATTGTTTTTAGACATATCATTTTTTAAAATATATTTTTTTATTGGAGTATAATTGCTTTACAGTGTTGTGTTAGTTTCTGCTGTACAATGAAGTGAATTAGCTGTATGTATACATATATCCCCTCCCTCTTGGACCTCCCTCCCACCCCCCATCCCCCCCATGCCCCCCATGGCACCCATCCAAGTCATCACAGAGTGCTGAGCTGAGCTCCCTGCACTATACAGCAAGTTCCTACTAGCTATCTAGTAGGAACTAGATCTATCTATCTATCATTGCAGTGTATTTATGTCAAACCTAATCTCCCAATTCACCCCACCCTCCCCTTCCCCTCCCCACCGTGTCCACATGTCCATTCTCTTCATCTGCGTCTCTATTCCTTCCCTAGAGATAGGTTCATCTGTACCATTTTTCTATATTTCACATCTATGCGTTAATATATGATATTTGTTTTTCTCTTTCTGGCTTACTTCACTCCGTATGACAGTCTCTAGGTCCATCCACATCTCTACAAATGACCCAATTTCACTCCTTTTTATGGCTGACTAATATTCCATTGTATATAGGTACCACATCTTCTTTATCCATTCATCTGTTGTTGGACATTTAGGTTGTTTCTGTATCCTGGCTATTGTAAATTGTGCTGCAATGAACATTGGGATACATGTGTCCTTTTGAATTATCTTTATTACACGTATTTTTAAACACTTCTTGACATGCATTGTAGAAATGGTGCCACTTCCATTCACCGAAGAAGCACTGTTCTCAACTTGGCAAGCAAGTAGTGTTCTTAGAAACGCCTTTATTACAAGGGTTCTTAAACACCTATCCACATGCATTGCAAAATGAGTGCCCCTTGCCTCCACTGATGTATCACTTTTTTCAATGCAGAGTGTAACTAGCCTTTCACAGACAACCTTATTACAGTGTTT
This sequence comes from Delphinus delphis, assembly GCF_949987515.2. Taxonomy (NCBI): domain Eukaryota; kingdom Metazoa; phylum Chordata; class Mammalia; order Artiodactyla; family Delphinidae; genus Delphinus; species Delphinus delphis. The sequence continues at coordinate 11,292,787 of NC_082691.1, forward strand.
TAAACACTTCTGTACATGCTTTATAGAATGGGTATAACCTTTGACCGACATAACACTGTTCTAAACACAGCAAACGAGCATTTCTAGAAATCCTTTTCGTTACAATTGGTCTCAAACACTTCTCTACATGAATTGCAGAATGGGTGACGGTTCCTTTCTTTCACAGAACAGTGTTCTCAATGCAGCATCAAGTAGCACTCTTAGAAATATCTTGCAATTAGCGTTCTTTCACTTCTCAACGTGTGCTGCAGAACGCGTTGCATGCCTCTTGCATTGACTGATATAATGCAGTTCTCTATGCAGCCAGCAAATAGCGTTCACGATAACATCTGTTTACTTTATTATAGTTATTAAACACTTGTTTACATGATATTCAGAATAGGTATAAGTTCCATTAAGTGATATAATACTGTTCTCAACATAGCAAATAAGCAGTGTTACTAGACACAGCTTTATTACAAGTATGATTTCACATTCCTCTACACGCATTGCCAAAATGGTACCACTACCATTCACTTTTATAACACTCCTCAAGGCAGCATGCAAGTAGCTTTCTTTAAAAAGCATGCATATTGGGCTTCCCTGGTGGCACAGTGGTTGAGAGCCCGCCTGCCGACGCGGGGGACACGGGTTCGTGCCCCGGTCCGGGAAGATCCCACGTGCCGCGGAGCGGCTGGGTCCGTGAGCCATGGCCACTGAATCTGCGCGTCCGGAGCCTGTGCTCCGCAACGGGAGAGGCCACGGCAGTGAGAGGCCCGCGTACCGGAAAAAAGAAAAAACATCCATATTACAATGATCATAAACTATTTTCTAATGCACTGTGGAAGAGGTTCCATTTCCGTTCACTTTTATAACACTATTCTCTTTCCAGCAAGCAAGCAGTGTTCTTAGAAACACCTGTACTACAAGTGGTTTTTTTGTTTGTTTGTTTTGTTTTCGTATAGCTACCTTAGATGCTTTCACTTCCTAAAACAATTGCAGTCGAGCTGATTTACAATGTTGTGTTACTTTCAGGTGTACAGCAAAGTGATTCAGTTATACATACACATGTATCTATTATTTTTCAGATTGCTTTCCCTTATAGGTTATCGCAAAATATGGAGTATAGTTCCCTGTGCTATACACTAGGTCCTTGTTGTTTATCTATTTTATATATAGTAGTATATATATGTTAATCCCAGACTTCTAATTTATCCTTCCCCCCTTTCCCCTTTGGTAACCATAAGTTTGTTTGCTATGTCTATAGGTCTATTTCTGTTTTGTGTATATAAATTCATTTGTATCATTTTTTTTTAGATTCCACATATAAACGATGTCATATGATATTTGTTTTTCCCTGTCTGACTTCACTTAGTATGATAATCTTTAGGTCCATCCATGTTGCTGCAAATGGCATTATTTCATTCTTTTTATGGCTGAGTAGTATTCCATTGTATATATGTACCATATCTTCTTTATCCATTCATCTGTCAATGGACGTTTAGGTTGCTTCCATGTCTTGGCTATTGTAAAAAGTGCTGCAATGAATATTGGGGTGCATATGGTTTTCTCCAGATATAGGCTGGAGAATTATGGTTTTCTCCAGATATAGGCCCAGGAGTGGGATTGCTGGGTCATATGGTAGTTCTACTTTTAGTGTTTAAAGGAACCTCCATGCTGTTTTCCATAGTGGTACAAATGCTCTTAAACACTCTCTACATACATTGCAGATGGTACCACCCTCATTCACCAGTGTACACTGTCCCCCATAAAGAAAGAAAGTACCATTCTTAGAAACATCATTTTTTTACAAATGTTGTCAAATACATCCCTCAATGAGAAATGTGTTCCACTTCCATCGACTGATATAACTCTGTGGTCAAAGCAGCCAAAAAAAAAGTGTACTTGGAAACATCTTTATTACAACGATTCTTAGCATTTCACATGCATCGCAAAACGTGTTCTACTTTCATTCACAGATATAACACTGTACTCAACACAGCAAGCAAGTAGTTTCTTAGAAAAATCTTTATTACAAGCATTTTCAAACATTTCTGTACATACGTTGCAGCATGGGCATAACATCCATTCACTGCTATAACACTGTTCTCAATGCAGCAAGCGTTAGCGTTCTTAAAAATTTCTTTAATACAAGTGTATTTAAACACTTCTGGGGAATTCCCTGGCAGTCCAGTGGTTAGGACTCCATGCTTTCACTGTGGCCCTGGTTCAATCCCTGGTCAGGGAGCTAAGATCCCACAAGCCACATGGTGCATCAAAAAAAAAAAAAAAAAAAAACCCAAACAACCCGCCCCGACACACACAGTACTTTATATGCACTGATGCGTGTACCTGCCACTCACTGATAGAAACTGTTCTCAACTTGGCAAGCAGATTGTGTTTTTAGAAATGCCTTTATTACAATTGTTCTTAAACTCATCTCTCTATGCACTGCAGAAAGGTTATAAGCTCCATTCACTGATGCAACACTGTTCTCAACACTGCAAGCAAGGAGTTCTTAGAGACGTCTTTATTACAGGTGTTCTTGGATGTCAGCATCTAGGTGGTGTGAGTGGTTCCTATTTTCTCTCCCCTTTGATTAACAACTATTTGGGCACCCTTAACCAAACAAAGGGCCTGTGCACATTGCATCTGGACATCCAGGAGGTTTCCACCCGCCTGTTCATCAGCACGTGGACACACTGGATCTCGGTCATGGCTATGGGTCCAAAGGAGTCGGCAAGCCTCCCTCACCCCCATTCCCAGTGATTGGGTAAAAGGGAATCTGATGAGTACAAAACTAGGTGGAGGGACTTCCCTGGTGGCGCAGGGGTTAAGAATCCGCCTGCCAATGCAGGGACATGGGTTCAATCCCTGGTCCGGGAAGATCCCACATGCTGCGAAGCAACTAAGCCCACATGCCACAACTACTGAGCCTGCGCTCTAGAGCCCTTGAGCCGCAACTACTGAGCCCGCATGCCACAACTACTGAAGCCCACGCGCCTAGAGCCTGTGCTCCACAACAAGAGAAGCCACCGCAGTGAGAAGCCCACGCACCGCAAGGAAGAGTAGCCCCTGCTCGCCGCAACTAGAGAAAGCCTGTGTGCAGCAACAAAGAGCCAATGCAGCCAAAAGTAAAGAAAATTTTTAAAACAAACAAAAAAAACTAGGTGGATACTCATGGGCAGTAGAGAATTTGAGGAGGGCCAATCTGCCCAAAGGGAGGATTGTCATGCCATCAGAGTGGGGTAGAGATGAGTTTGGATGCCGGGGAAAGGGTAGAGCTTGCCAAGGGAGCCTCCTTCCCCAGGGCAAAGCCGTAATAGGCTGGCCTTCTGGCAGCGGCAGCAGCAATGTCTCTGGCAGAGTAGGTTGAAAGCGGCAACCTCTCGATGGAGGAGAGGGAAAGTGAAAATGGTGAGTGACTGCCTGGTTCCCCTTGCTGTGCAGGTTGTAGCTGGAGAAGCTTGTTTCTCTCCAGCAGCACTGGGATTTCTGAGGAGGGACCTCCATAATGGGGAAGGAGGGGGGAGGGAGGAGAAATGAAAGGAAGCACATGATAACACCCACGGGCATTAAAGGAGCACGGGTCCTGCTGGCTGCTTCAGGACTTCAGCAGGACCACCCACAAGCCTTTGGGAGTATCCACTGGAGGATCTTCCCCTGGCCCCACTGGCACCCCGAAGCTCCAAGTGCTAAACCCACACGTCCCTCCCCGCCACCCCCAACTCTGGAGCCAGCTCCTTGTGTGTGCTCCCAAGTGTGAGAGCAGGTTAGGTAATCTGAATACTCTCAGAAAGATGGACCAGGGTCTGTGGACAAGGGAGACTCAACAAACTGAGGCTACAGTGCCACCTTCTGGAAAACAAACGAGAGGTTTCCTGCAGCCAGCTGGGGTGATCTATGAGAACAAGAAGAAATACAAAGGTAAGAATTCTACCACAAGAGAGAACAAGAGTGGAGCAGGTCAATCCCCTATAAACCAGGGATTCCCCAGAGAAGTAACACCAAGGAAGAGTACCTCATCAAAGATAACAAGTAAAGATACTTCAAATGCTAAAGCAGCAGTACAGAAATACAAAGAACTTTAAAAATCGCCAAAATATATAACAATTCTCCAACAGCTGAGCCCCAAGTCCCAGCACACTGCAATCTATCTGATAAAGAATTCAAAATAGCGGTATTGAAGAAACTTAATAAGCTACAAGAAGAATTAAAAACAGCTCAGGATGTTAGGAAAAGGATACATGAACAAAATGAGTTATTTGTAAAAGAGATTGAAAATATAAAAAAGGGCCCAACAGAAATTCTGGAGCTGACGAATTCCATGAATGGGATAAAGAATGCAACAGAGAGCATCTGTAGCAGAGTAGAGCAGATGGAAGATAGAATAAGTGACTTAGAAGAAAGGAATTTTGAAATAAAGAATTATACCAGAACAAAGATACAGAATAAAAATGAGGGGAGAAAACCTACATGTTCTATGGGACTCAACCGAAAGGGAATACATTTGAATAATCAGGAATCCAGAAGGAGGAGAGAGGGAAAAGGATGTAGAAATTTTTTGAAGTATAGTTGATGCATAATATTATATAAACTGCAAGTGTATCATACAGTGATTCACAACTTTTAAAGGTTATACTCCATTTACAGTTATTATAAAATATTTGCTATATTCCCCATGTTGTAAAATACATACTTGTAGCTCATTTTATACCTAATAGGTTGTACCTCTTACTCCCCTACCCCCATATTGCCCCTCCCTCCTTCCCTCTCCCCACTGGTAACCACTAGTTTGTTCTCTATATCTGTGAGTCTGCTTCTTTTCTGTTATATTCACTAGTGTGTTGTATTTTTTAGATTCCACATATAAATGATATCATATATATAGTATTTGCCTTTCTCTGTCTGACCTTTCACTTACCATAATGCCATCTGAGTCCATCCATGTTGCTGCAAATGGCAAAATTTCATTCTTTTCTATGGTGGAGTAGTATTCCATTGTATAAACATACCACATCTTCTTTATCCATTCATCTGTTGATGGACACTTAGGTCACTTCCAAATCTTGGCAATTGTAAATAATGTTGCTATGAACATTGGGGTGCATGTATCTTCTCAAATTAGTGCAGGAGTGGTATTGCTAGGTCATATGGTAGTTCTGTTTTTAGTTTTCTGAGAAACCTGCATACTGTTTTCCACAGTGGCTGTATCAATTTACATTCCCACCAACAGTGTTCTAGGGTTCCCTTTTCTCTACATCCTCACCAACATTTGATATTTGTGTTCTGTTTGATAACAGCCCTTCTGGCAGGTGTGAGGTGACATCTCATGGTTTTGACTTGCATTTCCCTGATGATTAGTGATGTTGAGCATCTTTTCATGCGCCTGTTGGCCATCTGCATTTCCTCTTTGGAAAAATGTCTATTGAGTTCTTCTGCCCACTTTTTAATTGGGTTGTTTTCTTGATGTTGAGTTGCATGAGCTGTTTATATATTTTGGATATTAACCCCTTATCAGTCATATCATCTGCAAATATCTTCTATTCCGTAGGTCGTCTTTTCATTTCGTTGATGGTTACCCTTGCTGTGCAAAAGCTTTTAAGTTTAACTAGGTCCCATGTGTTTATTTTGCTTTTAGTTCCTTTGTTTTAGGAGACAGATCCAAAAAATATTGCTATGATTTATGTCAGAGTGTTCTGCCTGTGTTTTCCTTTAGGAGTTTTATGGTATCTGGTCTTACATTTAGGTCTTTAACAGAAATTTTAATTAAAGAAATAATAGCTGAAAACTTCCCAAGCCTGGAGGAAGACTGAATATCCAAGTTCAAGTTCACCCTATCATCTAATGACAAAAGATCTTCTCCAAGACACATTATAATGAGACTATAAAAACTCAAAGATAAAGTACTAAAAGCAGCCAGGGTAAAAACAGAATGTAACCTACAAAGGAATAGGCTATCAGTGGATTTCTCAGCAGAAACACTAAGGGCCTGGAGAGAGTAGAATGGCGTATGCAAAAGGCTGAAGATAAAAACTGACAGCCAGGAACACTCTATCTGGCAAAGTTATCCTTCACATAAGAAAGAAAAAGACTTTCGGAGGCAAACAAAAGCTGATGGAGTTTATCATCATTACACCTGTGATGCAAGAAGTGCTGAAAGGAGTTCTTCAAGCTGTAAAGAAAGATGTTAATCAGCAACATGAAAGCATACTAAAGTATATAGTACACTGGTAAAGGTGACAAACATATGGACAGATTTAGAAAACTCCACTCTCTAATAGAATGGAGCGTTAAACACAACGATAGTGTAAAGGTTAAAGGAAAAGTACATTAAAATTAACTATAGCTATTATAATTCATTAACAAATACACAGTATAAAAAGAGGCAACATGTGACATCAGAAATATAAGAGGGAAGGACTCGAGGAATTCTCTGGCGGTCCAGTGGTTAGGACTCTTCACTTTCACTGCCGAGGGCCCGGGTTCAATCCCTGGTTGGGAAACTAAGATCCTGAAAGCTGTGTGGTGTGGCCAAAAAAAAAAAAAAAAAAAAAGAGAGAGAGAGAGAGAAAGAAAAAAATATAAGAGGGGAGGAATAAAAATGTGTACTTTATGACAAACAGAGATAAATTGCTATCAGCGTAAAATGGACTCTTTATGAAATGTTGTGTGTAAGCTTCATGGTAACCACAAAGCAAAAATCTAGAGTAGATTCATTAAACATAAAAAAAGGGGGAAACTGAACATACCACCATGAAGAACCACCCATTTACAATGGTAGGCAGAAACAGAGGAAAAAAGAAAGAATGGAAATACAAAACAAGCAGAAAACAATAAGATGGCAGTAATAGGTTCTTACACCTCAATAATCACTCTACACGTAAATGGATTGAATTCACCAAAGACACAGAGTGGCCACGTGGATTAAAAAACAGTAAGACCGGGCTTCCCTGGTGGCGCAGTGGTTGAGAGTCTGCCTGCCGATGCAGGGGACACGGGTTCGTGCCCCAGTCCGGGAAGATCCCACATGCCGCGGAGCGGCTGGGCCCGTGGGCCATGGCCGCTGGGCCTGCGCATCCGGAGCCTGTGCTCCGCAACGGGAGAGGCCACAACAGTGAGAGGCCCGCGTAACCGCAAAAAAACAAACAAAAAACAGTAAGACCCAACTATATGCTGCCAACAAGAGATTCATTTAAAGCAAATATCAGATCAAAACGAAGGGCTGGAAGAAGATATTCCAAGCAGGTGGAAACCAAAAGAAAGTGGGGGTACTTAGAGCAGACAAAATACTCAAGACAAAAATGATGGCCTGAGAAAAGGAAGGTCATTGTATAATGATAAAGGGGTCAATACATCTATAAGATATAACAATAATAAACATGTATACACCCAAACTATATTTAGGTTCTGAGGTGTTGGGTGCATGCATATTTATTATTGGAACTGTTCATACCACCAGGAAGAACCACCAAAACACGGGGACCCTTGTGCACTGTGGGTGGGATTGTAAGTTGTTATGGCCACTATGGAAAACAGCATCGAGTTTCCTCAAAAAATTAAAAGGAAATCTTGCCACTTGGGACAACATGGGTGGACCTCGAGGGCATCATGCTAAGTGAAATAGGCAGAGAGAGACAAATCCTGTATGATTCCACTTCAATGTGGAATCTAAAAAATAAAACCAGACTCAGAAAAAGAGGTCGGATTTGTGGTTACCAGAGGCGGGGGTGGGAGGTGGGAAACTGGATGAAGGTGGTTGAAAGGTAGAAACACCTTATAAGATTAATAAGTACTGGGAATGTAATGTACAATAGTGACTATGGTTAACACTTCTGGATGGTATATTTGAAAGTTACTAAGACAGTAGATCCTAGACGTTCTCATCACAAAGAAAAAACATTTCTTTCTTTTGTATCTATAAGAGGTGATGGGTATTAACTGAATTTATTGTGGTAATCATTTCACAATATATGCAAGTTAGGGCTTCCCTGGTCGTGCAGTGGTTGAGAGTCCGCCTGCCGATGCAGAAATGAACTCTCAAACCATAAGAAAAATGGAGGAAATTTAACTGCATACTACTATGTGAGAAAGAAGCCAATCTGAAAAGTCTGCATTTTTTTTTTTTTTTTTTTTTCTTTGCAGTACGCGGCCCTCTCACTGTTGTGGCCTCTCCCGTTGCGGAGCACAGGCTCCGGACGCGCAGGCTCAGCGGCCATGGCTCACGGGCCCAGCCGTTCCGCGGCATGTGGGATCTTCCCGGACCGGGGCACGAACCCATGTCCCCTGCATCGGTAGGCGGACTCTCAACCACTGTGCCACCAGGGAAGCCCCTATACCTAATTTTTTGAGCATATGTTTATATTCCTTTCCTTAAAGTGCTACCTTCCACAAAATGGATAAGCTGGAGGTCCCCCCAAATGCTGGATTCAACTCTTGGGCTTCAACTTCAACTACCCTTTATAAAGACAACCCTTCCTCAGTTTAGCTGTCCTCTGACACTTCTACAAAAACATCCCAGCAATACCAACCAATTGACATTGAGATTATGCTTATACTATTTTTATTTATGTTCTGTGTTTTTTTCCATCTCCCTAGCTAGCCTGCACACCCCATTATGGACCCGTTCATCCAGTCATTTGTGCATTGAAGAAACATGCCTTGGATCTGTCATCCTGCACTCCTTCATCGTTTCTAGATAGGCCCAGATTCCAGAGTCCAAGGTTACTAGTTGCCTAGGAGATGCCTGCATGATAGCGATGATACTCATCCTGGGCTTAAGAAAAGCCCCACCCCACCCCAGTTCTCTTCCGATGTCTCAGACTCTGTCTCTCGGGTCTCTACCCAGAACTAGGAGTGATTATCCCTCCCTCTCCACACCTGCTGGGTGTTCTAAAGATCAGTGAAATTGGTCCATAAAATGTGTTGAAATCACGACACTGTTGCTAAGGAAATGTGAGTCAGAGGCCCCCAAGTTGTTTCTTCACTTGGAATCTTCCACCACTCCAAATGAATTGTTCGTTCAACACAGAGGGACCTAAAGTAAATGTTTTTCCCCCTACTTTTTGAGTCCTGGGAGGTCAGGCACGGCTGTGCTTTGGGAACCACTGGAGCCTTTGTGACACAGCATGGGGGCGGGCCTTGGGCTGCATGTCTGCAACCTCATTGGGCAGTGGGACAATCAATCCCAGCAGCCTGGCCCAATCAGAGAGCGAGCAGGGTGCTATATGCAAGTGACCACGGACTGATTCAACAAAGATGCCCAGAATATTCTCCAGCTGAAGGCCTTGCCATTTTGGGAACATGAAGCCACCACGGGATTCTGAAGTAGGAGAGCCAGCTCCTGTCATAAAGAACCCAAGAGCAGTTTCCCAGACAGTGAAAATAGTACGCTACCATTTCTGTGTATTTTTTTAAAAGGGACAGAAGAACATATGTCAGAATTTATTTTTGTTTGAATTTGTTTGGACACATAAGAGACTAATTTAAACATTATGCTAAGTGAAAGAAGACAGGCACAATAGGGCACATATTGTATGGTTCCATCTACATGCAGTGATAAGAGTGGGCAAATCCATAGAGAAAGAAAAGAGATTAGTGGTGGCTAGATGTACGGTCAGGCCATTCTAGATGGCTGCTATCTTGTTCCCTGTCCATCCCCTGCATGACCAGTGCCTGCTTCACTCACATGACTATCCAATCCCCTTAATCATAGGGCTTAATCAGTAACTGCATACACGCTTGCCCCCTGCCACAGCCTCTAGTTTCCATGGTAACTGATGAGCAAATCTGACATCGATTCCCCCTATAAATGGTAGCCTCGTCCTCCCCAGAGCAGTGTGGGTGGTTGCCACGTCCTGCTTGCTGTTGGCCGGACGTGGTGGAGTATTGCTCCAGGACCCTTTACTCGGACTGGTAAGATCCCCCATCTAGTAAACTGTTGATGTCTCGGCCACTGTGTGCGGGCTCTTTCTTTGGTTCTGAGGCTGAGAAGTTACAGGCCTTGCAGGCCTGCGGGGTGCAGCCTGACAATTGGTGAGGCAGCTGGGAAGCCGAGAAAACTCCTAGGAGCCCCGCGATGTCAGGAAAGAAGGACGGGAAGGGAAGCCGTGGGGGAGAAATCCCAAGGTGGCCGTCCACGAGCGTGTGGGACCCGAAAGTCTGAGTCTCTTTCCACTTTCAAAGTGGCAGCCCGGTGCTCGTGGCTCACCTGACTGCACGGGGATGGCTAGTGAATACAGACAAAATGCAATGACCTGCATTATCTATCAAACGCTTGCGTGTTATCTGGTCCGGTAAGACAAGTGTACCCCTGAACCACCACCTGTAAGCGATTAGACCCAGGCTGTGGGGTTATTAACTCACGGATCGACTTGCAAACTGGATGTGGCTACTTAAGCGGAAGGGGTTGTTTGGGACCTGAGGCAACGGCAAACTAATGGGTACCCTTGGGCTTCTGGTCCCAGCAACGAAAGGGGTCAGAGGCACGATATAGTGGGATGGATCAGCTATATGCCGTCTACATTGTGTTACAACAGGTGGGAGGCATTACAGAAGGTCAATCCGAGTCATCAAGCAACGCAGGAAAACAGTGTGGGGTCTAGAGCAGCTGTCCATAACATACGGGACCCCCATGGATATCGATAGTGACCAAGGAACCCACTTTACTGACCAGGAGGTTCAGGAATGGGCTGATGAAAAATGACATATGCTGGTATTTCCACCTGCTTTATGACCCTACTACTGCCAGGCTAATGAAAGGATGAATGGACTACTTAATAGAGACTGAAACCCGCTCTCCACGTGTGGACGAGGAGGCTGACTCAAGCCCCATGAACTCTAGCTGAACATTGCAGGAGTAATCAACCCTGTGGCTAAGCCATGTTAACCCAGAGGCAACTAGTCCACACCATCCAAGTCCAACTATTGACCACCGCAGGACCGTTGCCAAGTATCGATCTGGACAGTAACTTGCTTTGGCCCTGCCCACGGGACCTATCCGCAGGAGGAGTCATTGTAAAACGGCCTGGGAGTCGCAGGTAATTCCCCGATGATTTCAGGTTTGCTGCCCCGTGGGGAATAGGATTTGAAAGATCTCACCTGTCTTCTCCCCGGCCCCAAGGAAGCCCCCTTTTATTAAGCCTGTGGTCTGTGGTTACACGGCCTCTCCAGGGTTCAGCATCGGCTGTGGGGACTGAGGGCAGATGATTGGTATGGTACTGCAGGCCAGGACAAAAGCCACAGGCAGGGTGGTGTCACCTCAGGATGCTTTCACTGCTTGTATTTTAATGGTCGTGATCTCCCCCGTACCGTGTGTGTCGAACGCCTTACGGTTCCTCCCTAGTCTGAGCAGAGGGAATCCGTTCACGGGCCGGGCGACAAGGGTGGCCTGGCTGTGAGTGAGTCTCATTGCTGCGTCTACAGTGAGAAGTCAGTGTCATCTTCGTCCGGACTTCCGTGAGAAATTGACCCGATTAGCATCTGGTTCCAAAGTTTGCCCACCTCTTGGTGAATGGCTCTTTTTAGCATAGGTATCTTAACGCTTGACACTGTGCAGTTGCTGGTGTCTGTAGTGCATTTGTGGGATTCGGTTGCAGTGACCCTCTACCTGCCTGAACCCAGGGCTATCGCGGGAGAGGGGTGGACAACATTGTAAGGCTTGGATAGAATGCTGTACGGGTGGAGTGTACGGTCAGGCCACTCGAGGTGGCCGTTCTCTTGCTCTTTACATGCCCCGCTTGACCAGTCCCTGCTTCACTCACATGACTATCCAATCCCCTTAATCATCGGGCTTAATCAGTAACTGCCTACAGGCTTGCCCCCAGCCCCACCCGCTGGTTTCCCTGGTAACTGATGAGCCAATCTGACATCGATTCCCCCTATAAATGGTAGCCTCGTCCTCCCCAGAGCAGTGTGGGTGGTTGCCACGTCCTGCTTGCTGTTGGCCGGACGTGGTGGAGTATTGCTCCAGGACCCTTTACTCGGACTGGTAAGATCCCCCATCTAGTAAACTGTTGATGTCTCGGTCACTGTGTGCGGGCTCTTTCTTTGGTTCTGAGGCTGAGAAGTTACAGGCCTTGCAGGCCTGCGGGGTGCAGCCCGACAATTGGTGAGGCAGCTGGGAAGCCGAGAAAACTCCTAGGAGCCCCGCGATGTCAGGAAAGAAGGACGGGACGGGAAGCCGTGGGGGAGAAATCCCAAGGTGGCCGTCCACGAGCGTGTGGGACCCGAAAGTCTGAGTCTCTTTCCACTTTCAAAGTGGCAGCCCGGTGCTCGTGGCTCACCTGACTGCACGGGGATGGCTAGTGAATACAGACAAAATGCAATGACCTGCATTATCTATCAAACGCTTGCGTGTTATCTGGTCCGGTAAGACAAGTGTACCCCTGAACCACCACCTGTAAGCGATTAGACCCAGGCTGTGGGGTTATTAACTCAGGGATCGACTTGCAAACTGGATGTGGCTACTTAAGCGGAAGGGGTTGTTTGGGACCTGAGGCAACGGCAAACTAATGGGTACCCTTGGGCTTCTGGTCCCAGCAACGAAAGGGGTCAGAGGCACGATATAGTGGGATGGATCAGCTATATGCCGTCTACATTGTGTTACAACAGGTGGGAGGCATTACAGAAGGTCAATCCGAGTCATCAAGCAACGCAGGAAAACAGTGTGGGGTCTAGAGCAGCTGTCCATAACATACGGGACCCCCATGGATATCGATAGTGACCAAGGAACCCACTTTACTGACCAGGAGGTTCAGGAATGGGCTGATGAAAAATGACATATGCTGGTATTTCCACCTGCTTTATGACCCTACTACTGCCAGGCTAATGAAAGGATGAATGGACTACTTAATAGAGACTGAAACCCGCTCTCCACGTGTGGACGAGGAGGCTGACTCAACCCCATGAACTCTAGCTGAACGTCGCAGGAGTAATCAACCCTGTGGCTAAGCCATGTTAACCCAGAGGCAACTAGTCCACGCCATCCAAGTCCAACTATTGACCACCGCAGGACCGTTGCCAAGTATCGATCTGGACAGTAACTTGCTTTTGCCCTGCCCACGGGACCTATCCGCAGGAGGAGGCATTGTAAAACGGCCTGGGAGTCGCAGGTAATTCCCCGATGATTTCAGGTTTGCTGCCCCGTGGGGAATAGGATTTGAAAGATCTCACCTGTCTTCTCCCCGGCCCCAAGGAAGCCCCCTTTTATTAAGCCTGTGGTCTGTGGTTACACGGCCTCTCCAGGGTTCAGCATCGGCTGTGGGGACTGAGGGCAGATGATTGGTATGGTACTGCAGGCCAGGACAAAAGCCACAGGCAGGGTGGTGTCACCTCAGGATGCTTTCACTGCTTGTATTTTAATGGTCGTGATCTCCCCCGTACCGTGTGTGTTGAACGCCTTACGGTTCCTCCCTAGTCTGAGCAGAGGGAATCCGTTCACGGGCCGGGCGACAAGGGTGGCCTCGCTGTGAGTGAGTCTCATTGCTGCGTCTACAGTGAGAAGTCAGTGTCATCTTCGTCCGGACTTCCGTGAGAAATTGACCCGATTAGCATCTGGTTCCAAAGTTTGCCCACCTCTTGGTGAATGGCTCTTTTTAGCATAGGTATCTTAACGCTTGACACTGTGCAGTTGCTGGTGTCTGTAGTGCATTTGTGGGATTCGGTTGCAGTGACCCTCTACCTGCCTGAACCCAGGGCTATCGCGGGAGAGGGGTGGACAACATTGTAAGGCTTGGATAGAATGCTGTACGGGTGGAGTGTACGGTCAGGCCACTCGAGGTGGCCGTTCTCTTGCTCTTTACATGCCCCGCTTGACCAGTCCCTGCTTCACTCACATGACTATCCAATCCCCTTAATCATCGGGCTTAATCAGTAACTGCCTACAGGCTTGCCCCCAGCCCCACCCGCTGGTTTCCCTGGTAACTGATGAGCCAATCTGACATCGATTCCCCCTATAAATGGTAGCCTCGTCCTCCCCAGAGCAGTGTGGGTGGTTGCCACGTCCTGCTTGCTGTTGGCCGGACGTGGTGGAGTATTGCTCCAGGACCCTTTACTCGGACTGGTAAGATCCCCCATCTAGTAACCTGTTGATGCCTCGGTCACTGTGTGCGGGCTCTTCTTTGGTTCTGAGGCTGAGAAGTTACAGGCCTTGCAGGCCTGTGGGGTGCAGCCCGACAATTGGTGAGGCAGCTGGGAAGCCGAGAAAACTCCTAGGAGCCCCGCGATGTCAGGAAAGAAGGACGGGACGGGAAGCCGTGGGGGAGAAATCCCAAGGTGGCCGTCCACGAGCGTGTGGGACCCGAAAGTCTGAGTCTCTTTCCACTTTCAAAGTGGCAGCCCGGTGCTCGTGGCTCACCTGACTGCACGGGGATGGCTAGTGAATACAGACAAAATGCAATGACCTGCATTATCTATCAAACGCTTGCGTGTTATCTGGTCCGGTAAGACAAGTGTACCCCTGAACCACCACCTGTAAGCGATTAGACCCAGGCTGTGGGGTTATTAACTCAGGGATCGACTTGCAAACTGGATGTGGCTACTTAAGCGGAAGGGGTTGTTTGGGACCTGAGGCAACGGCAAACTAATGGGTACCCTTGGGCTTCTGGTCCCAGCAACGAAAGGGGTCAGAGGCACGATATAGTGGGATGGATCAGCTATATGCCGTCTACATTGTGTTACAACAGGTGGGAGGCATTACAGAAGGTCAATCCGAGTCATCAAGCAACGCAGGAAAACAGTGTGGGGTCTAGAGCAGCTGTCCATAACATACGGGACCCCCATGGATATCGATAGTGACCAAGGAACCCACTTTACTGACCAGGAGGTTCAGGAATGGGCTGATGAAAAATGACATATGCTGGTATTTCCACCTGCTTTATGACCCTACTACTGCCAGGCTAATGAAAGGATGAATGGACTACTTAATAGAGACTGAAACCCGCTCTCCACGTGTGGACGAGGAGGCTGACTCAAGCCCCATGAATTCTAGCTGAACGTCGCAGGAGTAATCAACCCTGTGGCTAAGCCATGTTAACCCAGAGGCAACTAGTCCACGCCATCCAGGTCCAACTATTGACCAGCGCAGGACCGTTGCCAAGTATCGATCTGGACAGTAACTTGCTTTGGCCCTGCCCACGGGACCTATCCCCAGGAGAAGACATTGTAAAACGGCCCGGGAGTCGCAGGTAAGTCCCCGATGATTTGGGTTCTCTGCTCCGTGGGGAATAGGATTTGAAAGATCTCACCTGTCTTCTCCCCGGCCCCAAGGAAGCCCCCTTTTATTAAGCCTGTGGTCTGTGGTTACACGGCCTCTGCAGTGTTCAGCATCGGCTGTGGGGACTGAGGGCAGATGGTTGGTATGGTACTGCAGGCCAGGACAAAAGCCACAGGCAGGGTGGTGTCACCTCAGGATGCTTTCACTGCTTGTATTTTAATGGTCGTGATCTCCCCCGTACCGTGTGTGTTGAACGCCTTACGGTTCCTCCCTAGTCTGAGCAGAGGGAATCCGTTCACGGGCCGGGCGACAAGGGTGGCCTGGCTGTGAGTGAGTCTCATTGCTGCGTCTACAGTGAGAAGTCAGTGTCATCTTCGTCCGGACTTCCGTGAGAAATTGACCCGATTAGCATCTGGTTCCAAAGTTTGCCCACCTCTTGGTGAATGGCTCTTTTTAGCATAGGTATCTTAACGCTTGACACTGTGCAGTTGCTGGTGTCTGTAGTGCATTTGTGGGATTCGGTTGCAGTGACCCTCTACCTGCCTGAACCCAGGGCTATCGCGGGAGAGGGGTGGACAACATTGTAAGGCTTGGATAGAATGCTGTACGGGTGGAGTGTACGGTCAGGCCACTCGAGGTGGCCGTTCTCTTGCTCTTTACATGCCCCGCTTGACCAGTCCCTGCTTCACTCACATGACTATCCAATCCCCTTAATCATCGGGCTTAATCAGTAACTGCCTACAGGCTTGCCCCCAGCCCCACCCGCTGGTTTCCCTGGTAACTGATGAGCCAATCTGACATCGATTCCCCCTATAAATGGTAGCCTCGTCCTCCCCAGAGCAGTGTGGGTGGTTGCCACGTCCTGCTTGCTGTTGGCCGGACGTGGTGGAGTATTGCTCCAGGACCCTTTACTCGGACTGGTAAGATCCCCCATCTAGTAACCTGTTGATGTCTCGGTCACTGTGTGCGGGCTCTTTCTTTGGTTCTGAGGCTGAGAAGTTACAGGCCTTGCAGGCCTGCGGGGTGCAGCCCGACAATTGGTGAGGCAGCTGGGAAGCCGAGAAAACTCCTAGGAGCCCCGCGATGTCAGGAAAGAAGGACGGGACGGGAAGCCGTGGGGGAGAAATCCCAAGGTGGCCGTCCACGAGCGTGTGGGACCCGAAAGTCTGAGTCTCTTTCCACTTTCAAAGTGGCAGCCCGGTGCTCGTGGCTCACCTGACTGCACGGGGATGGCTAGTGAATACAGACAAAATGCAATGACCTGCATTATCTATCAAACGCTTGCGTGTTATCTGGTCCGGTAAGACAAGTGTACCCCTGAACCACCACCTGTAAGCGATTAGACCCAGGCTGTGGGGTTATTAACTCAGGGATCGACTTGCAAACTGGATGTGGCTACTTAAGCGGAAGGGGTTGTTTGGGACCTGAGGCAACGGCAAACTAATGGGTACCCTTGGGCTTCTGGTCCCAGCAACGAAAGGGGTCAGAGGCACGATATAGTGGGATGGATCAGCTATATGCCGTCTACATTGTGTTACAACAGGTGGGAGGCATTACAGAAGGTCAATCCGAGTCATGAAGCACCGCAGGAAAACAGTGTGGGGTCTAGAGCAGCTGTCCATAACATACGGGACCCCCATGGATATCGATAGTGACCAAGGAACCCACTTTACTGACCAGGAGGTTCAGGAATGGGCTGATGAAAAATGACATATGCTGGTATTTCCACCTGCTTTATGACCCTACTACTGCCAGGCTAATGAAAGGATGAATGGACTACTTAATAGAGACTGAAACCCGCTCTCCACGTGTGGACGAGGAGGCTGACTCAAGCCCCATGAACTCTAGCTGAACGTCGCAGGAGTAATCAACCCTGTGGCTAAGCCATGTTAACCCAGAGGCAACTAGTCCACGCCATCCAAGTCCAACTATTGACCACCGCAGGACCGTTGCCAAGTATCGATCTGGACAGTAACTTGCTTTGGCCCTGCCCACGGGACCTATCCCCAGGAGAAGACATTGTAAAACGGCCCGGGAGTCGCAGGTAAGTCCCCGATGATTTGGGTTCGCTGCTCCGTGGGGAATAGGATTTGAAAGATCTCACCTGTCTTCTCCCCGGCCCCAAGGAAGCCCCCTTTTATTAACCCTGTGGTCTGTGGTTACACGGCCTCTCCAGGGTTCAGCATCGGCTGTGGGGACTGAGGGCAGATGATTGGTATGGTACTGCAGGCCAGGACAAAAGCCACAGGCAGGGTGGTGTCACCTCAGGATGCTTTCACTGCTTGTATTTTAACGGTCGTGATCTCCCCCGTACCGTGTGTGTTGAACGCCTTACGGTTCCTCCCTAGTCTGAGCAGAGGGAATCCGTTCACGGGCCGGGCGACAAGGGTGGCCTCGCTGTGAGTGAGTCTCATTGCTGCGTCTACAGTGAGAAGTCAGTGTCATCTTCGTCCGGACTTCCGTGAGAAATTGACCCGATTAGCATCTGGTTCCAAAGTTTGCCCACCTCTTGGTGAATGGCTCTTTTTAGCATAGGTATCTTAAGGCTTGACACTGTGCAGTTGCTGGTGTCTGTAGTGCATTTGTGGGATTCGGTTGCAGTGACCCTCTACCTGCCTGAACCCAGGGCTATCGCGGGAGAGGGGTGGACAACATTGTAAGGCTTGGATAGAATGCTGTACGGGTGGAGTGTACGGTCAGGCCACTCGAGGTGGCCGTTCTCTTGCTCTTTACATGCCCCGCTTGACCAGTCCCTGCTTCACTCACATGACTATCCAATCCCCTTAATCATCGGGCTTAATCAGTAACTGCCTACAGGCTTGCCCCCAGCCCCACCCGCTGGTTTCCCTGGTAACTGATGAGCCAATCTGACATCGATTCCCCCTATAAATGGTAGCCTCGTCCTCCCCAGAGCAGTGTGGGTGGTTGCCACGTCCTGCTTGCTGTTGGCCGGACGTGGTGGAGTATTGCTCCAGGACCCTTTACTCGGACTGGTAAGATCCCCCATCTAGTAACCTGTTGATGTCTCGGTCACTGTGTGCGGGCTCTTTCTTTGGTTCTGAGGCTGAGAAGTTACAGGCCTTGCAGGCCTGCGGGGTGCAGCCCGACAATTGGTGAGGCAGCTGGGAAGCCGAGAAAACTCCTAGGAGCCCCGCGATGTCAGGAAAGAAGGACGGGAAGGGAAGCCGTGGGGGAGAAATCCCAAGGTGGCCGTCCACGAGCGTGTGGGACCCGAAAGTCTGAGTCTCTTTCCACTTTCAAAGTGGCAGCCCGGTGCTCGTGGCTCACCTGACTGCACGGGGATGGCTAGTGAATACAGACAAAATGCAATGACCTGCATTATCTATCAAACGCTTGCGTGTTATCTGGTCCGGTAAGACAAGTGTACCCCTGAACCACCACCTGTAAGCGATTAGACCCAGGCTGTGGGGTTATTAACTCAGGGATCGACTTGCAAACTGGATGTGGCTACTTAAGCGGAAGGGGTTGTTTGGGACCTGAGGCAACGGCAAACTAATGGGTACCCTTGGGCTTCTGGTCCCAGCAACGAAAGGGGTCAGAGGCACGATATAGTGGGATGGATCAGCTATATGCCGTCTACATTGTGTTACAACAGGTGGGAGGCATTACAGAAGGTCAATCCGAGTCATGAAGCACCGCAGGAAAACAGTGTGGGGTCTAGAGCAGCTGTCCATAACATACGGGACCCCCATGGATATCGATAGTGACCAAGGAACCCACTTTACTGACCAGGAGGTTCAGGAATGGGCTGATGAAAAATGACATATGCTGGTATTTCCACCTGCTTTATGACCCTACTACTGCCAGGCTAATGAAAGGATGAATGGACTACTTAATAGAGACTGAAACCCGCTCTCCACGTGTGGACGAGGAGGCTGACTCAAGCCCCATGAACTCTAGCTGAACGTCGCAGGAGTAATCAACCCTGTGGCTAAGCCATGTTAACCCAGAGGCAACTAGTCCACGCCATCCAAGTCCAACTATTGACCAGCGCAGGACCGTTGCCAAGTATCGATCTGGACAGTAACTTGCTTTGGCCCTGCCCACGGGACCTATCCCCAGGAGAAGACATTGTAAAACGGCCCGGGAGTCGCAGGTAAGTCCCCGATGATTTCAGGTTTGCTGCCCCGTGGGGAATAGGATTTGAAAGATCTCACCTGTCTTCTCCCCGGCCCCAAGGAAGCCCCCTTTTATTAACCCTGTGGTCTGTGGTTACACGGCCTCTCCAGGGTTCAGCATCGGCTGTGGGGACTGAGGGCAGATGATTGGTATGGTACTGCAGGCCAGGACAAAAGCCACAGGCAGGGTGGTGTCACCTCAGGATGCTTTCACTGCTTGTATTTTAATGGTCGTGATCTCCCCCGTACCGTGTGTGTCGAACGCCTTACGGTTCCTCCCTAGTCTGAGCAGAGGGAATCCGTTCACGGGCCGGGCGACAAGGGTGGCCTCGCTGTGAGTGAGTCTCATTGCTGCGTCTACAGTGAGAAGTCAGTGTCATCTTCGTCCGGACTTCCGTGAGAAATTGACCCGATTAGCATCTGGTTCCAAAGTTTGCCCACCTCTTGGTGAATGGCTCTTTTTAGCATAGGTATCTTAACGCCTGACACTGTGCAGTTGCTGGTGTCTGTAGTGCATTTGTGGGATTCGGTTGCAGTGACCCTCTACCTGCCTGAACCCAGGGCTATCGCGGGAGAGGGGTGGACAACATTGTAAGGCTTGGATAGAATGCTGTACGGGTGGAGTGTACGGTCAGGCCACTCGAGGTGGCCGTTCTCTTGCTCTTTACATGCCCCACTTGACCAGTCCCTGCTTCATTCACATGACTATCCAATCCCCTTAATCATCGGGCTTAATCAGTAACTGCCTACAGGCTTGCCCCCAGCCCCACCCGCTGGTTTCCCTGGTAACTGATGAGCCAATCTGACATCGATTCCCCCTATAAATGGTAGCCTCGTCCTCCCCAGAGCAGTGTGGGTGGTTGCCACGTCCTGCTTGCTGTTGGCCGGACGTGGTGGAGTATTGCTCCAGGACCCTTTACTCGGACTGGTAAGATCCCCCATCTAGTAACCTGTTGATGTCTCGGTCACTGTGTGCGGGCTTTCTTTGGTTCTGAGGCTGAGAAGTTACAGGCCTTGCAGGCCTGCGGGGTGCAGCCCGACAATTGGTGAGGCAGCTGGGAAGCCGAGAAAACTCCCAGGAGCCCCGCGATGTCAGGAAAGAAGGACGGGAAGGGAAGCCGTGGGGGAGAAATCCCAAGGTGGCCGTCCACGAGCGTGTGGGACCCGAAAGTCTGAGTCTCTTTCCACTTTCAAAGTGGCAGCCCGGTGCTCGTGGCTCACCTGACTGCACGGGGATGGCTAGTGAATACAGACAAAATGCAATGACCTGCATTATCTATCAAACGCTTGCGTGTTATCTGGTCCGGTAAGACAAGTGTACCCCTGAACCACCACCTGTAAGCGATTAGACCCAGGCTGTGGGGTTATTAACTCAGGGATCGACTTGCAAACTGGATGTGGCTACTTAAGCGGAAGGGGTTGTTTGGGACCTGAGGCAACGGCAAACTAATGGGTACCCTTGGGCTTCTGGTCCCAGCAACGAAAGGGGTCAGAGGCACGATATAGTGGGATGGATCAGCTATATGCCGTCTACATTGTGTTACAACAGGTGGGAGGCATTACAGAAGGTCAATCCGAGTCATCAAGCAACGCAGGAAAACAGTGTGGGGTCTAGAGCAGCTGTCCATAACATACGGGACCCCCATGGATATCGATAGTGACCAAGGAACCCACTTTACTGACCAGGAGGTTCAGGAATGGGCTGATGAAAAATGACATATGCTGGTATTTCCACCTGCTTTATGACCCTACTACTGCCAGGCTAATGAAAGGATGAATGGACTACTTAATAGAGACTGAAACCCGCTCTCCACGTGTGGACGAGGAGGCTGACTCAAGCCCCATGAACTCTAGCTGAACGTCGCAGGAGTAATCAACCCTGTGGCTAAGCCATGTTAACCCAGAGGCAACTAGTCCACGCCATCCAAGTCCAACTATTGACCAGCGCAGGACCGTTGCCAAGTATCGATCTGGACAGTAACTTGCTTTGGCCCTGCCCACGGGACCTATCCCCAGGAGAAGACATTGTAAAACGGCCCGGGAGTCGCAGGTAAGTCCCCGATGATTTGGGTTCGCTGCTCCGTGGGGAATAGGATTTGAAAGATCTCACCTGTCTTCTCCCCGGCCCCAAGGAAGCCCCCTTTTATTAACCCTGTGGTCTGTGGTTACACGGCCTCTCCAGGGTTCAGCATCGGCTGTGGGGACTGAGGGCAGATGATTGGTATGGTACTGCAGGCCAGGACAAAAGCCACAGGCAGGGTGGTGTCACCTCAGGATGCTTTCACTGCTTGTATTTTAATGGTCGTGATCTCCCCCGTACCGTGTGTGTCGAACGCCTTACGGTTCCTCCCTAGTCTGAGCAGAGGGAATCCGTTCACGGGCCGGGCGACAAGGGTGGCCTCGCTGTGAGTGAGTCTCATTGCTGCGTCTACAGTGAGAAGTCAGTGTCATCTTCGTCCGGACTTCCGTGAGAAATTGACCCGATTAGCATCTGGTTCCAAAGTTTGCCCACCTCTTGGTGAATGGCTCTTTTTAGCATAGGTATCTTAACGCCTGACACTGTGCAGTTGCTGGTGTCTGTAGTGCATTTGTGGGATTCGGTTGCAGTGACCCTCTACCTGCCTGAACCCAGGGCTATCGCGGGAGAGGGGTGGACAACATTGTAAGGCTTGGATAGAATGCTGTACGGGTGGAGTGTACGGTCAGGCCACTCGAGGTGGCCGTTCTCTTGCTCTTTACATGCCCCACTTGACCAGTCCCTGCTTCACTCACATGACTATCCAATCCCCTTAATCATCGGGCTTAATCAGTAACTGCCTACAGGCTTGCCCCCAGCCCCACCCGCTGGTTTCCCTGGTAACTGATGAGCCAATCTGACATCGATTCCCCCTATAAATGGTAGCCTCGTCCTCCCCAGAGCAGTGTGGGTGGTTGCCACGTCCTGCTTGCTGTTGGCCGGACGTGGTGGAGTATTGCTCCAGGACCCTTTACTCGGACTGGTAAGATCCCCCATCTAGTAACCTGTTGATGTCTCGGTCACTGTGTGCGGGCTTTCTTTGGTTCTGAGGCTGAGAAGTTACAGGCCTTGCAGGCCTGCGGGGTGCAGCCCGACAATTGGTGAGGCAGCTGGGAAGCCGAGAAAACTCCCAGGAGCCCCGCGATGTCAGGAAAGAAGGACGGGAAGGGAAGCCGTGGGGGAGAAATCCCAAGGTGGCCGTCCACGAGCGTGTGGGACCCGAAAGTCTGAGTCTCTTTCCACTTTCAAAGTGGCAGCCCGGTGCTCGTGGCTCACCTGACTGCACGGGGATGGCTAGTGAATACAGACAAAATGCAATGACCTGCATTATCTATCATACGCTTGTGTGTTATCTGGTCCGGTAAGACAAGTGTACCCCTGAACCACCACCTGTAAGGGATTACAGACCCAGGCTGTGGGGTTATTAACTCAGGGATCGACTTGCAAACTGGATGTGGCTACTTAAGCGGAAGGGGTTGTTTGGGACCTGAGGCAACGGCAAACTAATGGGTACCCTTGGGCTTCTGGTCCCAGCAACGAAAGGGGTCAGAGGCACGATACAGTGGGATGGATCAGCTATATGCCGTCTACATTGTGTTACAACAGGTGGGAGGCATTACAGAAGGTCAATCCGAGTCATCAAGCAACGCAGGAAAACAGTGTGGGGTCTAGAGCAGCTGTCCATAACATACGGGACCCCCATGGATATCGATAGTGACCAAGGAACCCACTTTACTGACCAGGAGGTTCAGGAATGGGCTGATGAAAAATGACATATGCTGGTATTTCCACCTGCTTTATGACCCTACTACTGCCAGGCTAATGAAAGGATGAATGGACTACTTAATAGAGACTGAAACCCGCTCTCCACGTGTGGACGAGGAGGCTGACTCAACCCCATGAACTCTAGCTGAACGTCGCAGGAGTAATCAACCCTGTGGCTAAGCCATGTTAACCCAGAGGCAACTAGTCCACGCCATCCAAGTCCAACTATTGACCACCGCAGGACCGTTGCCAAGTATCGATCTGGACAGTAACTTGCTTTTGCCCTGCCCACGGGACCTATCCGCAGGAGGAGACATTGTAAAACGGCCTGGGAGTCGCAGGTAATTCCCCGATGATTTCAGGTTTGCTGCCCCGTGGGGAATAGGATTTGAAAGATCTCACCTGTCTTCTCCCCGGCCCCAAGGAAGCCCCCTTTTATTAACCCTGTGGTCTGTGGTTACACGGCCTCTCCAGGGTTCAGCATCGGCTGTGGGGACTGAGGGCAGATGATTGGTATGGTACTGCAGGCCAGGACAAAAGCCACAGGCAGGGTGGTGTCACCTCAGGATGCTTTCACTGCTTGTATTTTAATGGTGATCTCCCCCGTACCGTGTGTGTTGAACGCCTTACGGTTCCTCCCTAGTCTGAGCAGAGGGAATCCGTTCACGGGCCGGGCGACAAGGGTGGCCTCGCTGTGAGTGAGTCTCATTGCTGCGTCTACAGTGAGAAGTCAGTGTCATCTTCGTCCGGACTTCCGTGAGAAATTGACCCGATTAGCATCTGGTTCCAAAGTTTGCCCACCTCTTGGTGAATGGCTCTTTTTAGCATAGGTATCTTAACGCTTGACACTGTGCAGTTGCTGGTGTCTGTAGTGCATTTGTGGGATTCGGTTGCAGTGACCCTCTACCTGCCTGAACCCAGGGCTATCGCGGGAGAGGGGTGGACAACATTGTAAGGCTTGGATAGAATGCTGTACGGGTGGAGTGTACGGTCAGGCCACTCGAGGTGGCCGTTCTCTTGCTCTTTACATGCCCCGCTTGACCAGTCCCTGCTTCACTCACATGACTATCCAATCCCCTTAATCATCGGGCTTAATCAGTAACTGCCTACAGGCTTGCCCCCAGCCCCACCCGCTGGTTTCCCTGGTAACTGATGAGCCAATCTGACATCGATTCCCCCTATAAATGGTAGCCTCGTCCTCCCCAGAGCAGTGTGGGTGGTTGCCACGTCCTGCTTGCTGTTGGCCGGACGTGGTGGAGTATTGCTCCAGGACCCTTTACTCGGACTGGTAAGATCCCCCATCTAGTAACCTGTTGATGTCTCGGTCACTGTGTGCGGGCTCTTTCTTTGGTTCTGAGGCTGAGAAGTTACAGGCCTTGCAGGCCTGCGGGGTGCAGCCCGACAATTGGTGAGGCAGCTGGGAAGCCGAGAAAACTCCCAGGAGCCCCGCGATGTCAGGAAAGAAGGACGGGAAGGGAAGCCGTGGGGGAGAAATCCCAAGGTGGCCGTCCACGAGCGTGTGGGACCCGAAAGTCTGAGTCTCTTTCCACTTTCAAAGTGGCAGCCCGGTGCTCGTGGCTCACCTGACTGCACGGGGATGGCTAGTGAATACAGACAAAATGCAATGACCTGCATTATCTATCATACGCTTGCGTGTTATCTGGTCCGGTAAGACAAGTGTACCCCTGAACCACCACCTGTAAGGGATTACAGACCCAGGCTGTGGGGTTATTAACTCAGGGATCGACTTGCAAACTGGATGTGGCTACTTAAGCGGAAGGGGTTGTTTGGGACCTGAGGCAACGGCAAACTAATGGGTACCCTTGGGCTTCTGGTCCCAGCAACGAAAGGGGTCAGAGGCACGATATAGTGGGATGGATCAGCTATATGCCGTCTACATTGTGTTACAACAGGTGGGAGGCATTACAGAAGGTCAATCCGAGTCATCAAGCAACGCAGGAAAACAGTGTGGGGTCTAGAGCAGCTGTCCATAACATACGGGACCCCCATGGATATCGATAGTGACCAAGGAACCCACTTTACTGACCAGGAGGTTCAGGAATGGGCTGATGAAAAATGACATATGCTGGTATTTCCACCTGCTTTATGACCCTACTACTGCCAGGCTAATGAAAGGATGAATGGACTACTTAATAGAGACTGAAACCCGCTCTCCACGTGTGGACGAGGAGGCTGACTCAACCCCATGAACTCTAGCTGAACGTCGCAGGAGTAATCAACCCTGTGGCTAAGCCATGTTAACCCAGAGGCAACTAGTCCACGCCATCCAGGTCCAACTATTGACCACCGCAGGACCGTTGCCAAGTATCGATCTGGACAGTAACTTGCTTTGGCCCTGCCCACGGGACCTATCCCCAGGAGGAGACATTGTAAAACGGCCCGGGAGTCGCAGGTAAGTCCCCGATGATTTGGGTTCGCTGCTCCGTGGGGAATAGGATTTGAAAGATCTCACCTGTCTTCTCCCCGGCCCCAAGGAAGCCCCCTTTTATTAACCCTGTGGTCTGTGGTTACACGGCCTCTCCAGGGTTCAGCATCGGCTGTGGGGACTGAGGGCAGATGGTTGGTATGCTACTGCAGGCCAGGACAAAAGCCACAGGCAGGGTGGTGTCACCTCAGGATGCTTTCACTGCTTGTATTTTAATGGTCGTGATCTCCCCCGTACCGTGTGTGTCGAACGCCTTACGGTTCCTCCCTAGTCTGAGCAGAGGGAATCCGTTCACGGGCCGGGCGACAAGGGTGGCCTCGCTGTGAGTGAGTCTCATTGCTGCGTCTACAGTGAGAAGTCAGTGTCATCTTCGTCCGGACTTCCGTGAGAAATTGACCCGATTAGCATCTGGTTCCAAAGTTTGCCCACCTCTTGGTGAATGGCTCTTTTTAGCATAGGTATCTTAACGCCTGACACTGTGCAGTTGCTGGTGTCTGTAGTGCATTTGTGGGATTCGGTTGCAGTGACCCTCTACCTGCCTGAACCCAGGGCTATCGCGGGAGAGGGGTGGACAACATTGTAAGGCTTGGATAGAATGCTGTACGGGTGGAGTGTACGGTCAGGCCACTCGAGGTGGCCGTTCTCTTGCTCTTTACATGCCCCGCTTGACCAGTCCCTGCTTCACTCACATGACTATCCAATCCCCTTAATCATCGGGCTTAATCAGTAACTGCCTACAGGCTTGCCCCCAGCCCCACCCGCTGGTTTCCCTGGTAACTGATGAGCCAATCTGACATCGATTCCCCCTATAAATGGTAGCCTCGTCCTCCCCAGAGCAGTGTGGGTGGTTGCCACGTCCTGCTTGCTGTTGGCCGGACGTGGTGGAGTATTGCTCCAGGACCCTTTACTCGGACTGGTAAGATCCCCCATCTAGTAACCTGTTGATGTCTCGGTCACTGTGTGCGGGCTTTCTTTGGTTCTGAGGCTGAGAAGTTACAGGCCTTGCAGGCCTTCCGGGTGCAGCCCGACAATTGGTGAGGCAGCTGGGAAGCCGAGAAAACTCCCAGGAGCCCCGCGATGTCAGGAAAGAAGGACGGGAAGGGAAGCCGTGGGGGAGAAATCCCAAGGTGGCCGTCCACGAGCGTGTGGGACCCGAAAGTCTGAGTCTCTTTCCACTTTCAAAGTGGCAGCCCGGTGCTCGTGGCTCACCTGACTGCACGGGGATGGCTAGTGAATACAGACAAAATGCAATGACCTGCATTATCTATCATACGCTTGCGTGTTATCTGGTCCGGTAAGACAAGTGTACCCCTGAACCACCACCTGTAAGGGATTACAGACCCAGGCTGTGGGGTTATTAACTCAGGGATCGACTTGCAAACTGGATGTGGCTACTTAAGCGGAAGGGGTTGTTTGGGACCTGAGGCAACGGCAAACTAATGGGTACCCTTGGGCTTCTGGTCCCAGCAACGAAAGGGGTCAGAGGCACGATACAGTGGGATGGATCAGCTATATGCCGTCTACATTGTGTTACAACAGGTGGGAGGCATTACAGAAGGTCAATCCGAGTCATCAAGCAACGCAGGAAAACAGTGTGGGGTCTAGAGCAGCTGTCCATAACATACGGGACCCCCATGGATATCGATAGTGACCAAGGAACCCACTTTACTGACCAGGAGGTTCAGGAATGGGCTGATGAAAAATGACATATGCTGGTATTTCCACCTGCTTTATGACCCTACTACTGCCAGGCTAATGAAAGGATGAATGGACTACTTAATAGAGACTGAAACCCGCTCTCCACGTGTGGACGAGGAGGCTGACTCAACCCCATGAACTCTAGCTGAACGTCGCAGGAGTAATCAACCCTGTGGCTAAGCCATGTTAACCCAGAGGCAACTAGTCCACGCCATCCAGGTCCAACTATTGACCACCGCAGGACCGTTGCCAAGTATCGATCTGGACAGTAACTTGCTTTTGCCCTGCCCACGGGACCTATCCGCAGGAGGAGACATTGTAAAACGGCCCGGGAGTCGCAGGTAATTCCCCGATGATTTCAGGTTTGCTGCCCCGTGGGGAATAGGATTTGAAAGATCTCACCTGTCTTCTCCCCGGCCCCAAGGAAGCCCCCTTTTATTAACCCTGTGGTCTGTGGTTACACGGCCTCTCCAGGGTTCAGCATCGGCTGTGGGGACTGAGGGCAGATGATTGGTATGGTACTGCAGGCCAGGACAAAAGCCACAGGCAGGGTGGTGTCACCTCAGGATGCTTTCACTGCTTGTATTTTAATGGTCGTGATCTCCCCCGTACCGTGTGTGTTGAACGCCTTACGGTTCCTCCCTAGTCTGAGCAGAGGGAATCCGTTCACGGGCCGGGCGACAAGGGTGGCCTCGCTGTGAGTGAGTCTCATTGCTGCGTCTACAGTGAGAAGTCAGTGTCATCTTCGTCCGGACTTCCGTGAGAAATTGACCCGATTAGCATCTGGTTCCAAAGTTTGCCCACCTCTTGGTGAATGGCTCTTTTTAGCATAGGTATCTTAACGCCTGACACTGTGCAGTTGCTGGTGTCTGTAGTGCATTTGTGGGATTCGGTTGCAGTGACCCTCTACCTGCCTGAACCCAGGGCTATCGCGGGAGAGGGGTGGACAACATTGTAAGGCTTGGATAGAATGCTGTACGGGTGGAGTGTACGGTCAGGCCACTCGAGGTGGCCGTTCTCTTGCTCTTTACATGCCCCGCTTGACCAGTCCCTGCTTCACTCACATGACTATCCAATCCCCTTAATCATCGGGCTTAATCAGTAACTGCCTACAGGCTTGCCCCCAGCCCCACCCGCTGGTTTCCCTGGTAACTGATGAGCCAATCTGACATCGATTCCCCCTATAAATGGTAGCCTCGTCCTCCCCAGAGCAGTGTGGGTGGTTGCCACGTCCTGCTTGCTGTTGGCCGGACGTGGTGGAGTATTGCTCCAGGACCCTTTACTCGGACTGGTAAGATCCCCCATCTAGTAACCTGTTGATGTCTCGGTCACTGTGTGCGGGCTCTTTCTTTGGTTCTGAGGCTGAGAAGTTACAGGCCTTGCAGGCCTGCGGGGTGCAGCCCGACAATTGGTGAGGCAGCTGGGAAGCCGAGAAAACTCCCAGGAGCCCCGCGATGTCAGGAAAGAAGGACGGGAAGGGAAGCCGTGGGGGAGAAATCCCAAGGTGGCCGTCCACGAGCGTGTGGGACCCGAAAGTCTGAGTCTCTTTCCACTTTCAAAGTGGCAGCCCGGTGCTCGTGGCTCACCTGACTGCACGGGGATGGCTAGTGAATACAGACAAAATGCAATGACCTGCATTATCTATCATACGCTTGCGTGTTATCTGGTCCGGTAAGACAAGTGTACCCCTGAACCACCACCTGTAAGGGATTACAGACCCAGGCTGTGGGGTTATTAACTCAGGGATCGACTTGCAAACTGGATGTGGCTACTTAAGCGGAAGGGGTTGTTTGGGACCTGAGGCAACGGCAAACTAATGGGTACCCTTGGGCTTCTGGTCCCAGCAACGAAAGGGGTCAGAGGCACGATATAGTGGGATGGATCAGCTATATGCCGTCTACATTGTGTTACAACAGGTGGGAGGCATTACAGAAGGTCAATCCGAGTCATCAAGCAACGCAGGAAAACAGTGTGGGGTCTAGAGCAGCTGTCCATAACATACGGGACCCCCATGGATATCGATAGTGACCAAGGAACCCACTTTACTGACCAGGAGGTTCAGGAATGGGCTGATGAAAAATGACATATGCTGGTATTTCCACCTGCTTTATGACCCTACTACTGCCAGGCTAATGAAAGGATGAATGGACTACTTAATAGAGACTGAAACCCACTCTCCACGTGTGGACGAGGAGGCTGACTCAACCCCATGAACTCTAGCTGAACGTCGCAGGAGTAATCAACCCTGTGGCTAAGCCATGTTAACCCAGAGGCAACTAGTCCACGCCATCCAGGTCCAACTATTGACCACCGCAGGACCGTTGCCAAGTATCGATCTGGACAGTAACTTGCTTTGGCCCTGCCCACGGGACCTATCCCCAGGAGGAGACATTGTAAAACGGCCCGGGAGTCGCAGGTAAGTCCCCGATGATTTGGGTTCGCTGCTCCGTGGGGAATAGGATTTGAAAGATCTCACCTGTCTTCTCCCCGGCCCCAAGGAAGCCCCCTTTTATTAACCCTGTGGTCTGTGGTTACACGGCCTCTCCAGGGTTCAGCATCGGCTGTGGGGACTGAGGGCAGATGGTTGGTATGCTACTGCAGGCTAGGACAAAAGCCACAGGCAGGGTGGTGTCACCTCAGGATGCTTTCACTGCTTGTATTTTAATGGTCGTGATCTCCCCCGTACCGTGTGTGTTGAACGCCTTACGGTTCCTCCCTAGTCTGAGCAGAGGGAATCCGTTCACGGGCCGGGCGACAAGGGTGGCCTCGCTGTGAGTGAGTCTCATTGCTGCGTCTACAGTGAGAAGTCAGTGTCATCTTCGTCCGGACTTCCGTGAGAAATTGACCCGATTAGCATCTGGTTCCAAAGTTTGCCCACCTCTTGGTGAATGGCTCTTTTTAGCATAGGTATCTTAACGCCTGACACTGTGCAGTTGCTGGTGTCTGTAGTGCATTTGTGGGATTCGGTTGCAGTGACCCTCTACCTGCCTGAACCCAGGGCTATCGCGGGAGAGGGGTGGACAACATTGTAAGGCTTGGATAGAATGCTGTACGGGTGGAGTGTACGGTCAGGCCACTCGAGGTGGCCGTTCTCTTGCTCTTTACATGCCCCGCTTGACCAGTCCCTGCTTCACTCACATGACTATCCAATCCCCTTAATCATCGGGCTTAATCAGTAACTGCCTACAGGCTTGCCCCCAGCCCCACCCGCTGGTTTCCCTGGTAACTGATGAGCCAATCTGACATCGATTCCCCCTATAAATGGTAGCCTCGTCCTCCCCAGAGCAGTGTGGGTGGTTGCCACGTCCTGCTTGCTGTTGGCCGGACGTGGTGGAGTATTGCTCCAGGACCCTTTACTCGGACTGGTAAGATCCCCCATCTAGTAACCTGTTGATGTCTCGGTCACTGTGTGCGGGCTCTTTCTTTGGTTCTGAGGCTGAGAAGTTACAGGCCTTGCAGGCCTGCGGGGTGCAGCCCGACAATTGGTGAGGCAGCTGGGAAGCCGAGAAAACTCCCAGGAGCCCCGCGATGTCAGGAAAGAAGGACGGGAAGGGAAGCCGTGGGGGAGAAATCCCAAGGTGGCCGTCCACGAGCGTGTGGGACCCGAAAGTCTGAGTCTCTTTCCACTTTCAAAGTGGCAGCCCGGTGCTCGTGGCTCACCTGACTGCACGGGGATGGCTAGTGAATACAGACAAAATGCAATGACCTGCATTATCTATCATACGCTTGCGTGTTATCTGGTCCGGTAAGACAAGTGTACCCCTGAACCACCACCTGTAAGGGATTACAGACCCAGGCTGTGGGGTTATTAACTCAGGGATCGACTTGCAAACTGGATGTGGCTACTTAAGCGGAAGGGGTTGTTTGGGACCTGAGGCAACGGCAAACTAATGGGTACCCTTGGGCTTCTGGTCCCAGCAACGAAAGGGGTCAGAGGCACGATATAGTGGGATGGATCAGCTATATGCCGTCTACATTGTGTTACAACAGGTGGGAGGCATTACAGAAGGTCAATCCGAGTCATCAAGCAACGCAGGAAAACAGTGTGGGGTCTAGAGCAGCTGTCCATAACATACGGGACCCCCATGGATATCGATAGTGACCAAGGAACCCACTTTACTGACCAGGAGGTTCAGGAATGGGCTGATGAAAAATGACATATGCTGGTATTTCCACCTGCTTTATGACCCTACTACTGCCAGGCTAATGAAAGGATGAATGGACTACTTAATAGAGACTGAAACCCGCTCTCCACGTGTGGACGAGGAGGCTGACTCAACCCCATGAACTCTAGCTGAACGTCGCAGGAGTAATCAACCCTGTGGCTAAGCCATGTTAACCCAGAGGCAACTAGTCCACGCCATCCAGGTCCAACTATTGACCACCGCAGGACCGTTGCCAAGTATCGATCTGGACAGTAACTTGCTTTGGCCCTGCCCACGGGACCTATCCCCAGGAGGAGACATTGTAAAACGGCCCGGGAGTCGCAGGTAAGTCCCCGATGATTTGGGTTCGCTGCTCCGTGGGGAATAGGATTTGAAAGATCTCACCTGTCTTCTCCCCGGCCCCAAGGAAGCCCCCTTTTATTAACCCTGTGGTCTGTGGTTACACGGCCTCTCCAGGGTTCAGCATCGGCTGTGGGGACTGAGGGCAGATGGTTGGTATGCTACTGCAGGCCAGGACAAAAGCCACAGGCAGGGTGGTGTCACCTCAGGATGCTTTCACTGCTTGTATTTTAATGGTCGTGATCTCCCCCGTACCGTGTGTGTCGAACGCCTTACGGTTCCTCCCTAGTCTGAGCAGAGGGAATCCGTTCACGGGCCGGGCGACAAGGGTGGCCTCGCTGTGAGTGAGTCTCATTGCTGCGTCTACAGTGAGAAGTCAGTGTCATCTTCGTCCGGACTTCCGTGAGAAATTGACCCGATTAGCATCTGGTTCCAAAGTTTGCCCACCTCTTGGTGAATGGCTCTTTTTAGCATAGGTATCTTAACGCCTGACACTGTGCAGTTGCTGGTGTCTGTAGTGCATTTGTGGGATTCGGTTGCAGTGACCCTCTACCTGCCTGAACCCAGGGCTATCGCGGGAGAGGGGTGGACAACATTGTAAGGCTTGGATAGAATGCTGTACGGGTGGAGTGTACGGTCAGGCCACTCGAGGTGGCCGTTCTCTTGCTCTTTACATGCCCCGCTTGACCAGTCCCTGCTTCACTCACATGACTATCCAATCCCCTTAATCATCGGGCTTAATCAGTAACTGCCTACAGGCTTGCCCCCAGCCCCACCCGCTGGTTTCCCTGGTAACTGATGAGCCAATCTGACATCGATTCCCCCTATAAATGGTAGCCTCGTCCTCCCCAGAGCAGTGTGGGTGGTTGCCACGTCCTGCTTGCTGTTGGCCGGACGTGGTGGAGTATTGCTCCAGGACCCTTTACTCGGACTGGTAAGATCCCCCATCTAGTAACCTGTTGATGTCTCGGTCACTGTGTGCGGGCTTTCTTTGGTTCTGAGGCTGAGAAGTTACAGGCCTTGCAGGCCTTCCGGGTGCAGCCCGACAATTGGTGAGGCAGCTGGGAAGCCGAGAAAACTCCCAGGAGCCCCGCGATGTCAGGAAAGAAGGACGGGAAGGGAAGCCGTGGGGGAGAAATCCCAAGGTGGCCGTCCACGAGCGTGTGGGACCCGAAAGTCTGAGTCTCTTTCCACTTTCAAAGTGGCAGCCCGGTGCTCGTGGCTCACCTGACTGCACGGGGATGGCTAGTGAATACAGACAAAATGCAATGACCTGCATTATCTATCATACGCTTGCGTGTTATCTGGTCCGGTAAGACAAGTGTACCCCTGAACCACCACCTGTAAGGGATTACAGACCCAGGCTGTGGGGTTATTAACTCAGGGATCGACTTGCAAACTGGATGTGGCTACTTAAGCGGAAGGGGTTGTTTGGGACCTGAGGCAACGGCAAACTAATGGGTACCCTTGGGCTTCTGGTCCCAGCAACGAAAGGGGTCAGAGGCACGATACAGTGGGATGGATCAGCTATATGCCGTCTACATTGTGTTACAACAGGTGGGAGGCATTACAGAAGGTCAATCCGAGTCATCAAGCAACGCAGGAAAACAGTGTGGGGTCTAGAGCAGCTGTCCATAACATACGGGACCCCCATGGATATCGATAGTGACCAAGGAACCCACTTTACTGACCAGGAGGTTCAGGAATGGGCTGATGAAAAATGACATATGCTGGTATTTCCACCTGCTTTATGACCCTACTACTGCCAGGCTAATGAAAGGATGAATGGACTACTTAATAGAGACTGAAACCCGCTCTCCACGTGTGGACGAGGAGGCTGACTCAACCCCATGAACTCTAGCTGAACGTCGCAGGAGTAATCAACCCTGTGGCTAAGCCATGTTAACCCAGAGGCAACTAGTCCACGCCATCCAGGTCCAACTATTGACCACCGCAGGACCGTTGCCAAGTATCGATCTGGACAGTAACTTGCTTTTGCCCTGCCCACGGGACCTATCCGCAGGAGGAGACATTGTAAAACGGCCCGGGAGTCGCAGGTAATTCCCCGATGATTTCAGGTTTGCTGCCCCGTGGGGAATAGGATTTGAAAGATCTCACCTGTCTTCTCCCCGGCCCCAAGGAAGCCCCCTTTTATTAACCCTGTGGTCTGTGGTTACACGGCCTCTCCAGGGTTCAGCATCGGCTGTGGGGACTGAGGGCAGATGATTGGTATGGTACTGCAGGCCAGGACAAAAGCCACAGGCAGGGTGGTGTCACCTCAGGATGCTTTCACTGCTTGTATTTTAATGGTCGTGATCTCCCCCGTACCGTGTGTGTTGAACGCCTTACGGTTCCTCCCTAGTCTGAGCAGAGGGAATCCGTTCACGGGCCGGGCGACAAGGGTGGCCTCGCTGTGAGTGAGTCTCATTGCTGCGTCTACAGTGAGAAGTCAGTGTCATCTTCGTCCGGACTTCCGTGAGAAATTGACCCGATTAGCATCTGGTTCCAAAGTTTGCCCACCTCTTGGTGAATGGCTCTTTTTAGCATAGGTATCTTAACGCCTGACACTGTGCAGTTGCTGGTGTCTGTAGTGCATTTGTGGGATTCGGTTGCAGTGACCCTCTACCTGCCTGAACCCAGGGCTATCGCGGGAGAGGGGTGGACAACATTGTAAGGCTTGGATAGAATGCTGTACGGGTGGAGTGTACGGTCAGGCCACTCGAGGTGGCCGTTCTCTTGCTCTTTACATGCCCCGCTTGACCAGTCCCTGCTTCACTCACATGACTATCCAATCCCCTTAATCATCGGGCTTAATCAGTAACTGCCTACAGGCTTGCCCCCAGCCCCACCCGCTGGTTTCCCTGGTAACTGATGAGCCAATCTGACATCGATTCCCCCTATAAATGGTAGCCTCGTCCTCCCCAGAGCAGTGTGGGTGGTTGCCACGTCCTGCTTGCTGTTGGCCGGACGTGGTGGAGTATTGCTCCAGGACCCTTTACTCGGACTGGTAAGATCCCCCATCTAGTAACCTGTTGATGTCTCGGTCACTGTGTGCGGGCTCTTTCTTTGGTTCTGAGGCTGAGAAGTTACAGGCCTTGCAGGCCTGCGGGGTGCAGCCCGACAATTGGTGAGGCAGCTGGGAAGCCGAGAAAACTCCCAGGAGCCCCGCGATGTCAGGAAAGAAGGACGGGAAGGGAAGCCGTGGGGGAGAAATCCCAAGGTGGCCGTCCACGAGCGTGTGGGACCCGAAAGTCTGAGTCTCTTTCCACTTTCAAAGTGGCAGCCCGGTGCTCGTGGCTCACCTGACTGCACGGGGATGGCTAGTGAATACAGACAAAATGCAATGACCTGCATTATCTATCATACGCTTGCGTGTTATCTGGTCCGGTAAGACAAGTGTACCCCTGAACCACCACCTGTAAGGGATTACAGACCCAGGCTGTGGGGTTATTAACTCAGGGATCGACTTGCAAACTGGATGTGGCTACTTAAGCGGAAGGGGTTGTTTGGGACCTGAGGCAACGGCAAACTAATGGGTACCCTTGGGCTTCTGGTCCCAGCAACGAAAGGGGTCAGAGGCACGATATAGTGGGATGGATCAGCTATATGCCGTCTACATTGTGTTACAACAGGTGGGAGGCATTACAGAAGGTCAATCCGAGTCATCAAGCAACGCAGGAAAACAGTGTGGGGTCTAGAGCAGCTGTCCATAACATACGGGACCCCCATGGATATCGATAGTGACCAAGGAACCCACTTTACTGACCAGGAGGTTCAGGAATGGGCTGATGAAAAATGACATATGCTGGTATTTCCACCTGCTTTATGACCCTACTACTGCCAGGCTAATGAAAGGATGAATGGACTACTTAATAGAGACTGAAACCCACTCTCCACGTGTGGACGAGGAGGCTGACTCAACCCCATGAACTCTAGCTGAACGTCGCAGGAGTAATCAACCCTGTGGCTAAGCCATGTTAACCCAGAGGCAACTAGTCCACGCCATCCAGGTCCAACTATTGACCACCGCAGGACCGTTGCCAAGTATCGATCTGGACAGTAACTTGCTTTGGCCCTGCCCACGGGACCTATCCCCAGGAGGAGACATTGTAAAACGGCCCGGGAGTCGCAGGTAAGTCCCCGATGATTTGGGTTCGCTGCTCCGTGGGGAATAGGATTTGAAAGATCTCACCTGTCTTCTCCCCGGCCCCAAGGAAGCCCCCTTTTATTAACCCTGTGGTCTGTGGTTACACGGCCTCTCCAGGGTTCAGCATCGGCTGTGGGGACTGAGGGCAGATGGTTGGTATGCTACTGCAGGCTAGGACAAAAGCCACAGGCAGGGTGGTGTCACCTCAGGATGCTTTCACTGCTTGTATTTTAATGGTCGTGATCTCCCCCGTACCGTGTGTGTTGAACGCCTTACGGTTCCTCCCTAGTCTGAGCAGAGGGAATCCGTTCACGGGCCGGGCGACAAGGGTGGCCTCGCTGTGAGTGAGTCTCATTGCTGCGTCTACAGTGAGAAGTCAGTGTCATCTTCGTCCGGACTTCCGTGAGAAATTGACCCGATTAGCATCTGGTTCCAAAGTTTGCCCACCTCTTGGTGAATGGCTCTTTTTAGCATAGGTATCTTAACGCTTGACACTGTGCAGTTGCTGGTGTCTGTAGTGCATTTGTGGGATTCGGTTGCAGTGACCCTCTACCTGCCTGAACCCAGGGCTATCGCGGGAGAGGGGTGGACAACATTGTAAGGCTTGGATAGAATGCTGTACGGGTGGAGTGTACGGTCAGGCCACTCGAGGTGGCCGTTCTCTTGCTCTTTACATGCCCCGCTTGACCAGTCCCTGCTTCACTCACATGACTATCCAATCCCCTTAATCATCGGGCTTAATCAGTAACTGCCTACAGGCTTGCCCCCAGCCCCACCCGCTGGTTTCCCTGGTAACTGATGAGCCAATCTGACATCGATTCCCCCTATAAATGGTAGCCTCGTCCTCCCCAGAGCAGTGTGGGTGGTTGCCACGTCCTGCTTGCTGTTGGCCGGACGTGGTGGAGTATTGCTCCAGGACCCTTTACTCGGACTGGTAAGATCCCCCATCTAGTAACCTGTTGATGTCTCGGTCACTGTGTGCGGGCTCTTTCTTTGGTTCTGAGGCTGAGAAGTTACAGGCCTTGCAGGCCTGCGGGGTGCAGCCCGACAATTGGTGAGGCAGCTGGGAAGCCGAGAAAACTCCCAGGAGCCCCGCGATGTCAGGAAAGAAGGACGGGAAGGGAAGCCGTGGGGGAGAAATCCCAAGGTGGCCGTCCACGAGCGTGTGGGACCCGAAAGTCTGAGTCTCTTTCCACTTTCAAAGTGGCAGCCCGGTGCTCGTGGCTCACCTGACTGCACGGGGATGGCTAGTGAATACAGACAAAATGCAATGACCTGCATTATCTATCATACGCTTGCGTGTTATCTGGTCCGGTAAGACAAGTGTACCCCTGAACCACCACCTGTAAGGGATTACAGACCCAGGCTGTGGGGTTATTAACTCAGGGATCGACTTGCAAACTGGATGTGGCTACTTAAGCGGAAGGGGTTGTTTGGGACCTGAGGCAACGGCAAACTAATGGGTACCCTTGGGCTTCTGGTCCCAGCAACGAAAGGGGTCAGAGGCACGATATAGTGGGATGGATCAGCTATATGCCGTCTACATTGTGTTACAACAGGTGGGAGGCATTACAGAAGGTCAATCCGAGTCATCAAGCAACGCAGGAAAACAGTGTGGGGTCTAGAGCAGCTGTCCATAACATACGGGACCCCCATGGATATCGATAGTGACCAAGGAACCCACTTTACTGACCAGGAGGTTCAGGAATGGGCTGATGAAAAATGACATATGCTGGTATTTCCACCTGCTTTATGACCCTACTACTGCCAGGCTAATGAAAGGATGAATGGACTACTTAATAGAGACTGAAACCCGCTCTCCACGTGTGGACGAGGAGGCTGACTCAACCCCATGAACTCTAGCTGAACGTCGCAGGAGTAATCAACCCTGTGGCTAAGCCATGTTAACCCAGAGGCAACTAGTCCACGCCATCCAGGTCCAACTATTGACCACCGCAGGACCGTTGCCAAGTATCGATCTGGACAGTAACTTGCTTTGGCCCTGCCCACGGGACCTATCCCCAGGAGGAGACATTGTAAAACGGCCCGGGAGTCGCAGGTAAGTCCCCGATGATTTGGGTTCGCTGCTCCGTGGGGAATAGGATTTGAAAGATCTCACCTGTCTTCTCCCCGGCCCCAAGGAAGCCCCCTTTTATTAACCCTGTGGTCTGTGGTTACACGGCCTCTCCAGGGTTCAGCATCGGCTGTGGGGACTGAGGGCAGATGGTTGGTATGCTACTGCAGGCCAGGACAAAAGCCACAGGCAGGGTGGTGTCACCTCAGGATGCTTTCACTGCTTGTATTTTAATGGTCGTGATCTCCCCCGTACCGTGTGTGTCGAACGCCTTACGGTTCCTCCCTAGTCTGAGCAGAGGGAATCCGTTCACGGGCCGGGCGACAAGGGTGGCCTCGCTGTGAGTGAGTCTCATTGCTGCGTCTACAGTGAGAAGTCAGTGTCATCTTCGTCCGGACTTCCGTGAGAAATTGACCCGATTAGCATCTGGTTCCAAAGTTTGCCCACCTCTTGGTGAATGGCTCTTTTTAGCATAGGTATCTTAACGCCTGACACTGTGCAGTTGCTGGTGTCTGTAGTGCATTTGTGGGATTCGGTTGCAGTGACCCTCTACCTGCCTGAACCCAGGGCTATCGCGGGAGAGGGGTGGACAACATTGTAAGGCTTGGATAGAATGCTGTACGGGTGGAGTGTACGGTCAGGCCACTCGAGGTGGCCGTTCTCTTGCTCTTTACATGCCCCGCTTGACCAGTCCCTGCTTCACTCACATGACTATCCAATCCCCTTAATCATCGGGCTTAATCAGTAACTGCCTACAGGCTTGCCCCCAGCCCCACCCGCTGGTTTCCCTGGTAACTGATGAGCCAATCTGACATCGATTCCCCCTATAAATGGTAGCCTCGTCCTCCCCAGAGCAGTGTGGGTGGTTGCCACGTCCTGCTTGCTGTTGGCCGGACGTGGTGGAGTATTGCTCCAGGACCCTTTACTCGGACTGGTAAGATCCCCCATCTAGTAACCTGTTGATGTCTCGGTCACTGTGTGCGGGCTCTTTCTTTGGTTCTGAGGCTGAGAAGTTACAGGCCTTGCAGGCCTGCGGGGTGCAGCCCGACAATTGGTGAGGCAGCTGGGAAGCCGAGAAAACTCCCAGGAGCCCCGCGATGTCAGGAAAGAAGGACGGGAAGGGAAGCCGTGGGGGAGAAATCCCAAGGTGGCCGTCCACGAGCGTGTGGGACCCGAAAGTCTGAGTCTCTTTCCACTTTCAAAGTGGCAGCCCGGTGCTCGTGGCTCACCTGACTGCACGGGGATGGCTAGTGAATACAGACAAAATGCAATGACCTGCATTATCTATCAAACGCTTGCGTGTTATCTGGTCCGGTAAGACAAGTGTACCCCTGAACCACCACCTGTAAGCGATTAGACCCAGGCTGTGGGGTTATTAACTCAGGGATCGACTTGCAAACTGGATGTGGCTACTTAAGCGGAAGGGGTTGTTTGGGACCTGAGGCAACGGCAAACTAATGGGTACCCTTGGGCTTCTGGTCCCAGCAACGAAAGGGGTCAGAGGCACGATATAGTGGGATGGATCAGCTATATGCCGTCTACATTGTGTTACAACAGGTGGGAGGCATTACAGAAGGTCAATCCGAGTCATCAAGCAACGCAGGAAAACAGTGTGGGGTCTAGAGCAGCTGTCCATAACATACGGGACCCCCATGGATATCGATAGTGACCAAGGAACCCACTTTACTGACCAGGAGGTTCAGGAATGGGCTGATGAAAAATGACATATGCTGGTATTTCCACCTGCTGTATGACCCTACTACTGCCAGGCTAATGAAAGGATGAATGGACTACTTAATAGAGACTGAAACCCGCTCTCCACGTGTGGACGAGGAGGCTGACTCAAGCCCCATGAACTCTAGCTGAACGTCGCAGGAGTAATCAACCCTGTGGCTAAGCCATGTTAACCCAGAGGCAACTAGTCCACGCCATCCAAGTCCAACTATTGACCACCGCAGGACCGTTGCCAAGTATCGATCTGGACAGTAACTTGCTTTTGCCCTGTCCACGGGACCTATCCGCAGGAGGAGACATTGTAAAACGGCCTGGGAGTCGCAGGTAATTCCCCGATGATTTCAGGTTAGCTGCCCCGTGGGGAATAGGATTTGAAAGATCTCACCTGTCTTCTCCCCGGCCCCAAGGAAGCCCCCTTTTATTAACCCTGTGGTCTGTGGTTACACGGCCTCTCCAGTGTTCAGCATCGGCTGTGGGGACTGAGGGCAGATGGTTGGTATGCTACTGCAGGCCAGGACAAAAGCCACAGGCAGGGTGGTGTCACCTCAGGATGCTTTCACTGCTTGTATTTTAATGGTCGTGATCTCCCCCGTACCGTGTGTGTTGAACGCCTTACGGTTCCTCCCTAGTCTGAGCAGAGGGAATCCGTTCACGGGCCGGGCGACAAGGGTGGCCTGGCTGTGAGTGAGTCTCATTGCTGCGTCTACAGTGAGAAGTCAGTGTCATCTTCGTCCGGACTTCCGTGAGAAATTGACCCGATTAGCATCTGGTTCCAAAGTTTGCCCACCTCTTGGTGAATGGCTCTTTTTAGCACAGGTATCTTAACGCTTGACACTGTGCAGTTGCTGGTGTCTGTAGTGCATTTGTGGGATTCGGTTGCAGTGACCCTCTACCTGCCTGAACCCAGGGCTATCGCGGGAGAGGGGTGGACAACATTGTAAGGCTTGGATAGAATGCTGTACGGGTGGAGTGTACGGTCAGGCCACTCGAGGTGGCCGTTCTCTTGCTCTTTACATGCCCCGCTTGACCAGTCCCTGCTTCACTCACATGACTATCCAATCCCCTTAATCATCGGGCTTAATCAGTAACTGCCTACAGGCTTGCCCCCAGCCCCACCCGCTGGTTTCCGTGGTAACTGATGAGCCAATCTGACATCGATTACCCCTATAAATGGTAGCCTCGTCCTCCCCAGAGCAGTGTGGGTGGTTGCCACGTCCTGCTTGCTGTTGGCCGGACGTGGTGGAGTATTGCTCCAGGACCCTTTACTCGGACTGGTAAGATCCCCCATCTAGTAACCTGTTGATGTCTCGGTCACTGTGTGCGGGCTCTTTCTTTGGTTCTGAGGCTGAGAAGTTACAGGCCTTGCAGGCCTGCGGGGTGCAGCCCGACAATTGGTGAGGCAGCTGGGAAGCCGAGAAAACTCCCAGGAGCCCCGCGATGTCAGGAAAGAAGGACGGGAAGGGAAGCCGTGGGGGAGAAATCCCAAGGTGGCCGTCCACGAGCGTGTGGGACCCGAAAGTCTGAGTCTCTTTCCACTTTCAAAGTGGCAGCCCGGTGCTCGTGGCTCACCTGACTGCACGGGGATGGCTAGTGAATACAGACAAAATGCAATGACCTGCATTATCTATCATACGCTTGCGTGTTATCTGGTCCGGTAAGACAAGTGTACCCCTGAACCACCACCTGTAAGGGATTACAGACCCAGGCTGTGGGGTTATTAACTCAGGGATCGACTTGCAAACTGGATGTGGCTACTTAAGCGGAAGGGGTTGTTTGGGACCTGAGGCAACGGCAAACTAATGGGTACCCTTGGGCTTCTGGTCCCAGCAACGAAAGGGGTCAGAGGCACGATATAGTGGGATGGATCAGCTATATGCCGTCTACATTGTGTTACAACAGGTGGGAGGCATTACAGAAGGTCAATCCGAGTCATCAAGCAACGCAGGAAAACAGTGTGGGGTCTAGAGCAGCTGTCCATAACATACGGGACCCCCATGGATATCGATAGTGACCAAGGAACCCACTTTACTGACCAGGAGGTTCAGGAATGGGCTGATGAAAAATGACATATGCTGGTATTTCCACCTGCTTTATGACCCTACTACTGCCAGGCTAATGAAAGGATGAATGGACTACTTAATAGAGACTGAAACCCGCTCTCCACGTGTGGACGAGGAGGCTGACTCAACCCCATGAACTCTAGCTGAACGTCGCAGGAGTAATCAACCCTGTGGCTAAGCCATGTTAACCCAGAGGCAACTAGTCCACGCCATCCAGGTCCAACTATTGACCACCGCAGGACCGTTGCCAAGTATCGATCTGGACAGTAACTTGCTTTGGCCCTGCCCACGGGACCTATCCCCAGGAGGAGACATTGTAAAACGGCCCGGGAGTCGCAGGTAAGTCCCCGATGATTTGGGTTCGCTGCTCCGTGGGGAATAGGATTTGAAAGATCTCACCTGTCTTCTCCCCGGCCCCAAGGAAGCCCCCTTTTATTAACCCTGTGGTCTGTGGTTACACGGCCTCTCCAGTGTTCAGCATCGGCTGTGGGGACTGAGGGCAGATGGTTGGTATGCTACTGCAGGCCAGGACAAAAGCCACAGGCAGGGTGGTGTCACCTCAGGATGCTTTCACTGCTTGTATTTTAATGGTCGTGATCTCCCCCGTACCGTTTGTGTCGAACGCCTTACGGTTCCTCCCTAGTCTGAGCAGAGGGAATCCGTTCACGGGCCGGGCGACAAGGGTGGCCTCGCTGTGAGTGAGTCTCATTGCTGCGTCTACAGTGAGAAGTCAGTGTCATCTTCGTCCGGACTTCCGTGAGAAATTGACCCGATTAGCATCTGGTTCCAAAGTTTGCCCACCTCTTGGTGAATGGCTCTTTTTAGCATAGGTATCTTAACGCCTGACACTGTGCAGTTGCTGGTGTCTGTAGTGCATTTGTGGGATTCGGTTGCAGTGACCCTCTACCTGCCTGAACCCAGGGCTATCGCGGGAGAGGGGTGGACAACATTGTAAGGCTTGGATAGAATGCTGTACGGGTGGAGTGTACGGTCAGGCCACTCGAGGTGGCCGTTCTCTTGCTCTTTACATGCCCCGCTTGACCAGTCCCTGCTTCACTCACATGACTATCCAATCCCCTTAATCATCGGGCTTAATCAGTAACTGCCTACAGGCTTGCCCCCAGCCCCACCCGCTGGTTTCCCTGGTAACTGATGAGCCAATCTGACATCGATTCCCCCTATAAATGGTAGCCTCGTCCTCCCCAGAGCAGTGTGGGTGGTTGCCACGTCCTGCTTGCTGTTGGCCGGACGTGGTGGAGTATTGCTCCAGGACCCTTTACTCGGACTGGTAAGATCCCCCATCTAGTAAACTGTCTCGGTCACTGTGTGCGGGCTCTTTCTTTGGTTCTGAGGCTGAGAAGTTACAGGCCTTGCAGGCCTGCGGGGTGCAGCCCGACAATTGGTGAGGCAGCTGGGAAGCCGAGAAAACTCCCAGGAGCCCCGCGATGTCAGGAAAGAAGGACGGGAAGGGAAGCCGTGGGGGAGAAATCCCAAGGTGGCCGTCCACGAGCGTGTGGGACCCGAAAGTCTGAGTCTCTTTCCACTTTCAAAGTGGCAGCCCGGTGCTCGTGGCTCACCTGACTGCACGGGGATGGCTAGTGAATACAGACAAAATGCAATGACCTGCATTATCTATCATACGCTTGCGTGTTATCTGGTCCGGTAAGACAAGTGTACCCCTGAACCACCACCTGTAAGGGATTACAGACCCAGGCTGTGGGGTTATTAACTCAGGGATCGACTTGCAAACTGGATGTGGCTACTTAAGCGGAAGGGGTTGTTTGGGACCTGAGGCAACGGCAAACTAATGGGTACCCTTGGGCTTCTGGTCCCAGCAACGAAAGGGGTCAGAGGCACGATATAGTGGGATGGATCAGCTATATGCCGTCTACATTGTGTTACAACAGGTGGGAGGCATTACAGAAGGTCAATCCGAGTCATCAAGCAACGCAGGAAAACAGTGTGGGGTCTAGAGCAGCTGTCCATAACATACGGGACCCCCATGGATATCGATAGTGACCAAGGAACCCACTTTACTGACCAGGAGGTTCAGGAATGGGCTGATGAAAAATGACATATGCTGGTATTTCCACCTGCTTTATGACCCTACTACTGCCAGGCTAATGAAAGGATGAATGGACTACTTAATAGAGACTGAAACCCGCTCTCCACGTGTGGACGAGGAGGCTGACTCAACCCCATGAACTCTAGCTGAACGTCGCAGGAGTAATCAACCCTGTGGCTAAGCCATGTTAACCCAGAGGCAACTAGTCCACGCCATCCAGGTCCAACTATTGACCACCGCAGGACCGTTGCCAAGTATCGATCTGGACAGTAACTTGCTTTTGCCCTGCCCACGGGACCTATCCGCAGGAGGAGACATTGTAAAACGGCCCGGGAGTCGCAGGTAATTCCCCGATGATTTCAGGTTTGCTGCCCCGTGGGGAATAGGATTTGAAAGATCTCACCTGTCTTCTCCCCGGCCCCAAGGAAGCCCCCTTTTATTAACCCTGTGGTCTGTGGTTACACGGCCTCTCCAGGGTTCAGCATCGGCTGTGGGGACTGAGGGCAGATGATTGGTATCGTACTGCAGGCCAGGACAAAAGCCACAGGCAGGGTGGTGTCACCTCAGGATGC
This sequence comes from Delphinus delphis, assembly GCF_949987515.2. NCBI lineage: Eukaryota > Metazoa > Chordata > Mammalia > Artiodactyla > Delphinidae > Delphinus > Delphinus delphis. Next base: position 11,337,201 of record NC_082691.1, read on the forward strand.
TTTCACTGCTTGTATTTTAATGGTCGTGATCTCCCCCGTACCGTGTGTGTTGAACGCCTTACGGTTCCTCCCTAGTCTGAGCAGAGGGAATCCGTTCACGGGCCGGGCGACAAGGGTGGCCTCGCTGTGAGTGAGTCTCATTGCTGCGTCTACAGTGAGAAGTCAGTGTCATCTTCGTCCGGACTTCCGTGAGAAATTGACCCGATTAGCATCTGGTTCCAAAGTTTGCCCACCTCTTGGTGAATGGCTCTTTTTAGCATAGGTATCTTAACGCCTGACACTGTGCAGTTGCTGGTGTCTGTAGTGCATTTGTGGGATTCGGTTGCAGTGACCCTCTACCTGCCTGAACCCAGGGCTATCGCGGGAGAGGGGTGGACAACATTGTAAGGCTTGGATAGAATGCTGTACGGGTGGAGTGTACGGTCAGGCCACTCGAGGTGGCCGTTCTCTTGCTCTTTACATGCCCCGCTTGACCAGTCCCTGCTTCACTCACATGACTATCCAATCCCCTTAATCATCGGGCTTAATCAGTAACTGCCTACAGGCTTGCCCCCAGCCCCACCCGCTGGTTTCCCTGGTAACTGATGAGCCAATCTGACATCGATTCCCCCTATAAATGGTAGCCTCGTCCTCCCCAGAGCAGTGTGGGTGGTTGCCACGTCCTGCTTGCTGTTGGCCGGACGTGGTGGAGTATTGCTCCAGGACCCTTTACTCGGACTGGTAAGATCCCCCATCTAGTAACCTGTTGATGTCTCGGTCACTGTGTGCGGGCTCTTTCTTTGGTTCTGAGGCTGAGAAGTTACAGGCCTTGCAGGCCTGCGGGGTGCAGCCCGACAATTGGTGAGGCAGCTGGGAAGCCGAGAAAACTCCTAGGAGCCCCGCGATGTCAGGAAAGAAGGACGGGAAGGGAAGCCGTGGGGGAGAAATCCCAAGGTGGCCGTCCACGAGCGTGTGGGACCCGAAAGTCTGAGTCTCTTTCCACTTTCAAAGTGGCAGCCCGGTGCTCGTGGCTCACCTGACTGCACGGGGATGGCTAGTGAATACAGACAAAATGCAATGACCTGCATTATCTATCAAACGCTTGCGTGTTATCTGGTCCGGTAAGACAAGTGTACCCCTGAACCACCACCTGTAAGGGATTACAGACCCAGGCTGTGGGGTTATTAACTCAGGGATCGACTTGCAAACTGGATGTGGCTACTTAAGCGGAAGGGGTTGTTTGGGACCTGAGGCAACGGCAAACTAATGGGTACCCTTGGGCTTCTGGTCCCAGCAACGAAAGGGGTCAGAGGCACGATATAGTGGGATGGATCAGCTATATGCCGTCTACATGGTGTTACAACAGGTGGGAGGCATTACAGAAGGTCAATCCGAGTCATCAAGCAACGCAGGAAAACAGTGTGGGGTCTAGAGCAGCTGTCCATAACATACGGGACCCCCATGGATATCGATAGTGACCAAGGAACCCACTTTACTGACCAGGAGGTTCAGGAATGGGCTGATGAAAAATGACATATGCTGGTATTTCCACCTGCTTTATGACCCTACTACTGCCAGGCTAATGAAAGGATGAATGGACTACTTAATAGAGACTGAAACCCGCTCTCCACGTGTGGACGAGGAGGCTGACTCAACCCCATGAACTCTAGCTGAACGTCGCAGGAGTAATCAACCCTGTGGCTAAGCCATGTTAACCCAGAGGCAACTAGTCCACGCCATCCAAGTCCAACTATTGACCACCGCAGGACCGTTGCCAAGTATCGATCTGGACAGTAACTTGCTTTTGCCCTGCCCACGGGACCTATCCGCAGGAGGAGACATTGTAAAACGGCCTGGGAGTCGCAGGTAATTCCCCGATGATTTCAGGTTTGCTGCCCCGTGGGGAATAGGATTTGAAAGATCTCACCTGTCTTCTCCCCGGCCCCAAGGAAGCCCCCTTTTATTAACCCTGTGGTCTGTGGTTACACGGCCTCTCCAGGGTTCAGCATCGGCTGTGGGGACTGAGGGCAGATGATTGGTATGGTACTGCAGGCCAGGACAAAAGCCACAGGCAGGGTGGTGTCACCTCAGGATGCTTTCACTGCTTGTATTTTAATGGTGATCTCCCCCGTACCGTGTGTGTTAAACGCCTTACGGTTCCTCCCTAGTCTGAGCAGAGGGAATCCGTTCACGGGCCGGGCGACAAGGGTGGCCTCGCTGTGAGTGAGTCTCATTGCTGCGTCTACAGTGAGAAGTCAGTGTCATCTTCGTCCGGACTTCCGTGAGAAATTGACCCGATTAGCATCTGGTTCCAAAGTTTGCCCACCTCTTGGTGAATGGCTCTTTTTAGCATAGGTATCTTAACGCTTGACACTGTGCAGTTGCTGGTGTCTGTAGTGCATTTGTGGGATTCGGTTGCAGTGACCCTCTACCTGCCTGAACCCAGGGCTATCGCGGGAGAGGGGTGGACAACATTGTAAGGCTTGGATAGAATGCTGTACGGGTGGAGTGTACGGTCAGGCCACTCGAGGTGGCCGTTCTCTTGCTCTTTACATGCCCCGCTTGACCAGTCCCTGCTTCACTCACATGACTATCCAATCCCCTTAATCATCGGGCTTAATCAGTAACTGCCTACAGGCTTGCCCCCAGCCCCACCCGCTGGTTTCCCTGGTAACTGATGAGCCAATCTGACATCGATTCCCCCTATAAATGGTAGCCTCGTCCTCCCCAGAGCAGTGTGGGTGGTTGCCACGTCCTGCTTGCTGTTGGCCGGACGTGGTGGAGTATTGCTCCAGGACCCTTTACTCGGACTGGTAAGATCCCCCATCTAGTAACCTGTTGATGTCTCGGTCACTGTGTGCGGGCTCTTTCTTTGGTTCTGAGGCTGAGAAGTTACAGGCCTTGCAGGCCTGCGGGGTGCAGCCCGACAATTGGTGAGGCAGCTGGGAAGCCGAGAAAACTCCCAGGAGCCCCGCGATGTCAGGAAAGAAGGACGGGAAGGGAAGCCGTGGGGGAGAAATCCCAAGGTGGCCGTCCACGAGCGTGTGGGACCCGAAAGTCTGAGTCTCTTTCCACTTTCAAAGTGGCAGCCCGGTGCTCGTGGCTCACCTGACTGCACGGGGATGGCTAGTGAATACAGACAAAATGCAATGACCTGCATTATCTATCATACGCTTGCGTGTTATCTGGTCCGGTAAGACAAGTGTACCCCTGAACCACCACCTGTAAGGGATTACAGACCCAGGCTGTGGGGTTATTAACTCAGGGATCGACTTGCAAACTGGATGTGGCTACTTAAGCGGAAGGGGTTGTTTGGGACCTGAGGCAACGGCAAACTAATGGGTACCCTTGGGCTTCTGGTCCCAGCAACGAAAGGGGTCAGAGGCACGATATAGTGGGATGGATCAGCTATATGCCGTCTACATTGTGTTACAACAGGTGGGAGGCATTACAGAAGGTCAATCCGAGTCATCAAGCAACGCAGGAAAACAGTGTGGGGTCTAGAGCAGCTGTCCATAACATACGGGACCCCCATGGATATCGATAGTGACCAAGGAACCCACTTTACTGACCAGGAGGTTCAGGAATGGGCTGATGAAAAATGACATATGCTGGTATTTCCACCTGCTTTATGACCCTACTACTGCCAGGCTAATGAAAGGATGAATGGACTACTTAATAGAGACTGAAACCCGCTCTCCACGTGTGGACGAGGAGGCTGACTCAACCCCATGAACTCTAGCTGAACGTCGCAGGAGTAATCAACCCTGTGGCTAAGCCATGTTAACCCAGAGGCAACTAGTCCACGCCATCCAGGTCCAACTATTGACCACCGCAGGACCGTTGCCAAGTATCGATCTGGACAGTAACTTGCTTTGGCCCTGCCCACGGGACCTATCCCCAGGAGGAGACATTGTAAAACGGCCCGGGAGTCGCAGGTAAGTCCCCGATGATTTGGGTTCGCTGCTCCGTGGGGAATAGGATTTGAAAGATCTCACCTGTCTTCTCCCCGGCCCCAAGGAAGCCCCCTTTTATTAACCCTGTGGTCTGTGGTTACACGGCCTCTCCAGGGTTCAGCATCGGCTGTGGGGACTGAGGGCAGATGGTTGGTATGCTACTGCAGGCCAGGACAAAAGCCACAGGCAGGGTGGTGTCACCTCAGGATGCTTTCACTGCTTGTATTTTAATGGTCGTGATCTCCCCCGTACCGTGTGTGTCGAACGCCTTACGGTTCCTCCCTAGTCTGAGCAGAGGGAATCCGTTCACGGGCCGGGCGACAAGGGTGGCCTGGCTGTGAGTGAGTCTCATTGCTGCGTCTACAGTGAGAAGTCAGTGTCATCTTCGTCCGGACTTCCGTGAGAAATTGACCCGATTAGCATCTGGTTCCAAAGTTTGCCCACCTCTTGGTGAATGGCTCTTTTTAGCATAGGTATCTTAACGCCTGACACTGTGCAGTTGCTGGTGTCTGTAGTGCATTTGTGGGATTCGGTTGCAGTGACCCTCTACCTGCCTGAACCCAGGGCTATCGCGGGAGAGGGGTGGACAACATTGTAAGGCTTGGATAGAATGCTGTACGGGTGGAGTGTACGGTCAGGCCACTCGAGGTGGCCGTTCTCTTGCTCTTTACATGCCCCGCTTGACCAGTCCCTGCTTCACTCACATGACTATCCAATCCCCTTAATCATCGGGCTTAATCAGTAACTGCCTACAGGCTTGCCCCCAGCCCCACCCGCTGGTTTCCCTGGTAACTGATGAGCCAATCTGACATCGATTCCCCCTATAAATGGTAGCCTCGTCCTCCCCAGAGCAGTGTGGGTGGTTGCCACGTCCTGCTTGCTGTTGGCCGGACGTGGTGGAGTATTGCTCCAGGACCCTTTACTCGGACTGGTAAGATCCCCCATCTAGTAACCTGTTGATGTCTCGGTCACTGTGTGCGGGCTCTTTCTTTGGTTCTGAGGCTGAGAAGTTACAGGCCTTGCAGGCCTGCGGGGTGCAGCCCGACAATTGGTGAGGCAGCTGGGAAGCCGAGAAAACTCCTAGGAGCCCCGCGATGCCAGGAAGGAAGGACGGGAAGGGAAGCCGTGGGGGAGAAATCCCAAGGTGGCCGTCCACGAGCGTGTGGGACCCGAAAGTCTGAGTCTCTTTCCACTTTCAAAGTGGCAGCCCGGTGCTCGTGGCTCACCTGACTGCACGGGGATGGCTAGTGAATACAGACAAAATGCAATGACCTGCATTATCTATCAAACGCTTGCGTGTTATCTGGTCCGGTAAGACAAGTGTACCCCTGAACCACCACCTGTAAGCGATTAGACCCAGGCTGTGGGGTTATTAACTCAGGGATCGACTTGCAAACTGGATGTGGCTACTTAAGCGGAAGGGGTTGTTTGGGACCTGAGGCAACGGCAAACTAATGGGTACCCTTGGGCTTCTGGTCCCAGCAACGAAAGGGGTCAGAGGCACGATATAGTGGGATGGATCAGCTATATGCCGTCTACATTGTGTTACAACAGGTGGGAGGCATTACAGAAGGTCAATCCGAGTCATCAAGCAACGCAGGAAAACAGTGTGGGGTCTAGAGCAGCTGTCCATAACATACGGGACCCCCATGGATATCGATAGTGACCAAGGAACCCACTTTACTGACCAGGAGGTTCAGGAATGGGCTGATGAAAAATGACATATGCTGGTATTTCCACCTGCTGTATGACCCTACTACTGCCAGGCTAATGAAAGGATGAATGGACTACTTAATAGAGACTGAAACCCGCTCTCCACGTGTGGACGAGGAGGCTGACTCAAGCCCCATGAACTCTAGTTGAACGTCGCAGGAGTAATCAACCCTGTGGCTAAGCCATGTTAACCCAGAGGCAACTAGTCCACGCCATCCAAGTCCAACTATTGACCACCGCAGGACCGTTGCCAAGTATCGATCTGGACAGTAACTTGCTTTTGCCCTGTCCACGGGACCTATCCGCAGGAGGAGACATTGTAAAACGGCCTGGGAGTCGCAGGTAATTCCCCGATGATTTCAGGTTAGCTGCCCCGTGGGGAATAGGATTTGAAAGATCTCACCTGTCTTCTCCCCGGCCCCAAGGAAGCCCCCTTTTATTAACCCTGTGGTCTGTGGTTACACGGCCTCTCCAGTGTTCAGCATCGGCTGTGGGGACTGAGGGCAGATGGTTGGTATGCTACTGCAGGCCAGGACAAAAGCCACAGGCAGGGTGGTGTCACCTCAGGATGCTTTCACTGCTTGTATTTTAATGGTCGTGATCTCCCCCGTACCGTGTGTGTTGAACGCCTTACGGTTCCTCCCTAGTCTGAGCAGAGGGAATCCGTTCACGGGCCGGGCGACAAGGGTGGCCTGGCTGTGAGTGAGTCTCATTGCTGCGTCTACAGTGAGAAGTCAGTGTCATCTTCGTCCGGACTTCCGTGAGAAATTGACCCGATTAGCATCTGGTTCCAAAGTTTGCCCACCTCTTGGTGAATGGCTCTTTTTAGCACAGGTATCTTAACGCTTGACACTGTGCAGTTGCTGGTGTCTGTAGTGCATTTGTGGGATTCGGTTGCAGTGACCCTCTACCTGCCTGAACCCAGGGCTATCGCGGGAGAGGGGTGGACAACATTGTAAGGCTTGGATAGAATGCTGTACGGGTGGAGTGTACGGTCAGGCCACTCGAGGTGGCCGTTCTCTTGCTCTTTACATGCCCCGCTTGACCAGTCCCTGCTTCACTCACATGACTATCCAATCCCCTTAATCATCGGGCTTAATCAGTAACTGCCTACAGGCTTGCCCCCAGCCCCACCCGCTGGTTTCCCTGGTAACTGATGAGCCAATCTGACATCGATTCCCCCTATAAATGGTAGCCTCGTCCTCCCCAGAGCAGTGTGGGTGGTTGCCACGTCCTGCTTGCTGTTGGCCGGACGTGGTGGAGTATTGCTCCAGGACCCTTTACTCGGACTGGTAAGATCCCCCATCTAGTAACCTGTTGATGTCTCGGTCACTGTGTGCGGGCTCTTTCTTTGGTTCTGAGGCTGAGAAGTTACAGGCCTTGCAGGCCTGCGGGGTGCAGCCCGACAATTGGTGAGGCAGCTGGGAAGCCGAGAAAACTCCCAGGAGCCCCGCGATGTCAGGAAAGAAGGACGGGAAGGGAAGCCGTGGGGGAGAAATCCCAAGGTGGCCGTCCACGAGCGTGTGGGACCCGAAAGTCTGAGTCTCTTTCCACTTTCAAAGTGGCAGCCCGGTGCTCGTGGCTCACCTGACTGCACGGGGATGGCTAGTGAATACAGACAAAATGCAATGACCTGCATTATCTATCATACGCTTGCGTGTTATCTGGTCCGGTAAGACAAGTGTACCCCTGAACCACCACCTGTAAGGGATTACAGACCCAGGCTGTGGGGTTATTAACTCAGGGATCGACTTGCAAACTGGATGTGGCTACTTAAGCGGAAGGGGTTGTTTGGGACCTGAGGCAACGGCAAACTAATGGGTACCCTTGGGCTTCTGGTCCCAGCAACGAAAGGGGTCAGAGGCACGATATAGTGGGATGGATCAGCTATATGCCGTCTACATTGTGTTACAACAGGTGGGAGGCATTACAGAAGGTCAATCCGAGTCATCAAGCAACGCAGGAAAACAGTGTGGGGTCTAGAGCAGCTGTCCATAACATACGGGACCCCCATGGATATCGATAGTGACCAAGGAACCCACTTTACTGACCAGGAGGTTCAGGAATGGGCTGATGAAAAATGACATATGCTGGTATTTCCACCTGCTTTATGACCCTACTACTGCCAGGCTAATGAAAGGATGAATGGACTACTTAATAGAGACTGAAACCCGCTCTCCACGTGTGGACGAGGAGGCTGACTCAACCCCATGAACTCTAGCTGAACGTCGCAGGAGTAATCAACCCTGTGGCTAAGCCATGTTAACCCAGAGGCAACTAGTCCACGCCATCCAGGTCCAACTATTGACCACCGCAGGACCGTTGCCAAGTATCGATCTGGACAGTAACTTGCTTTGGCCCTGCCCACGGGACCTATCCCCAGGAGGAGACATTGTAAAACGGCCCGGGAGTCGCAGGTAAGTCCCCGATGATTTGGGTTCGCTGCTCCGTGGGGAATAGGATTTGAAAGATCTCACCTGTCTTCTCCCCGGCCCCAAGGAAGCCCCCTTTTATTAACCCTGTGGTCTGTGGTTACACGGCCTCTCCAGTGTTCAGCATCGGCTGTGGGGACTGAGGGCAGATGGTTGGTATGCTACTGCAGGCCAGGACAAAAGCCACCGGCAGGGTGGTGTCACCTCAGGATGCTTTCACTGCTTGTATTTTAATGGTCGTGATCTCCCCCGTACCGTGTGTGTCGAACGCCTTACGGTTCCTCCCTAGTCTGAGCAGAGGGAATCCGTTCACGGGCCGGGCGACAAGGGTGGCCTCGCTGTGAGTGAGTCTCATTGCTGCGTCTACAGTGAGAAGTCAGTGTCATCTTCGTCCGGACTTCCGTGAGAAATTGACCCGATTAGCATCTGGTTCCAAAGTTTGCCCACCTCTTGGTGAATGGCTCTTTTTAGCATAGGTATCTTAACGCCTGACACTGTGCAGTTGCTGGTGTCTGTAGTGCATTTGTGGGATTCGGTTGCAGTGACCCTCTACCTGCCTGAACCCAGGGCTATCGCGGGAGAGGGGTGGACAACATTGTAAGGCTTGGATAGAATGCTGTACGGGTGGAGTGTACGGTCAGGCCACTCGAGGTGGCCGTTCTCTTGCTCTTTACATGCCCCGCTTGACCAGTCCCTGCTTCACTCACATGACTATCCAATCCCCTTAATCATCGGGCTTAATCAGTAACTGCCTACAGGCTTGCCTCCAGCCCCACCCGCTGGTTTCCCTGGTAACTGATGAGCCAATCTGACATCGATTCCCCCTATAAATGGTAGCCTCCTCCTCCCCAGAGCAGTGTGGGTGGTTGCCACGTCCTGCTTGCTGTTGGCCGGACGTGGTGGAGTATTGCTCCAGGACCCTTTACTCGGACTGGTAAGATCCCCCATCTAGTAAACTGTCTCGGTCACTGTGTGCGGGCTCTTTCTTTGGTTCTGAGGCTGAGAAGTTACAGGCCTTGCAGGCCTGCGGGGTGCAGCCCGACAATTGGTGAGGCAGCTGGGAAGCCGAGAAAACTCCCAGGAGCCCCGCGATGTCAGGAAAGAAGGACGGGAAGGGAAGCCGTGGGGGAGAAATCCCAAGGTGGCCGTCCACGAGCGTGTGGGACCCGAAAGTCTGAGTCTCTTTCCACTTTCAAAGTGGCAGCCCGGTGCTCGTGGCTCACCTGACTGCACGGGGATGGCTAGTGAATACAGACAAAATGCAATGACCTGCATTATCTATCAAACGCTTGCGTGTTATCTGGTCCGGTAAGACAAGTGTACCCCTGAACCACCACCTGTAAGCGATTAGACCCAGGCTGTGGGGTTATTAACTCAGGGATCGACTTGCAAACTGGATGTGGCTACTTAAGCGGAAGGGGTTGTTTGGGACCTGAGGCAACGGCAAACTAATGGGTACCCTTGGGCTTCTGGTCCCAGCAACGAAAGGGGTCAGAGGCACGATACAGTGGGATGGATCAGCTATATGCCGTCTACATGGTGTTACAACAGGTGGGAGGCATTACAGAAGGTCAATCCGAGTCATCAAGCAACGCAGGAAAACAGTGTGGGGTCTAGAGCAGCTGTCCATAACATACGGGACCCCCATGGATATCGATAGTGACCAAGGAACCCACTTTACTGACCAGGAGGTTCAGGAATGGGCTGATGAAAAATGACATATGCTGGTATTTCCACCTGCTTTATGACCCTACTACTGCCAGGCTAATGAAAGGATGAATGGACTACTTAATAGAGACTGAAACCCGCTCTCCACGTGTGGACGAGGAGGCTGACTCAAGCCCCATGAACTCTAGCTGAACATTGCAGGAGTAATCAACCCTGTGGCTAAGCCATGTTAACCCAGAGGCAACTAGTCCACGCCATCCAAGTCCAACTATTGACCACCGCAGGACCGTTGCCAAGTATCGATCTGGACAGTAACTTGCTTTTGCCCTGCCCACGGTACCTATCCGCAGGAGGAGACATTGTAAAACGGCCTGGGAGTCGCAGGTAATTCCCCGATGATTTCAGGTTTGCTGCCCCGTGGGGAATAGGATTTGAAAGATCTCACCTGTCTTCTCCCCGGCCCCAAGGAAGCCCCCTTTTATTAACCCTGTGGTCTGTGGTTACACGGCCTCTCCAGGGTTCAGCATCGGCTGTGGGGACTGAGGGCAGATGATTGGTATGGTACTGCAGGCCAGGACAAAAGCCACAGGCAGGGTGGTGTCACCTCAGGATGCTTTCACTGCTTGTATTTTAATGGTCGTGATCTCCCCCGTACCGTGTGTGTCGAACGCCTTACGGTTCCTCCCTAGTCTGAGCAGAGGGAATCCGTTCACGGGCCGGGCGACAAGGGTGGCCTGGCTGTGAGTGAGTCTCATTGCTGCGTCTACAGTGAGAAGTCAGTGTCATCTTCGTCCGGACTTCCGTGAGAAATTGACCCGATTAGCATCTGGTTCCAAAGTTTGCCCACCTCTTGGTGAATGGCTCTTTTTAGCATAGGTATCTTAACGCCTGACACTGTGCAGTTGCTGGTGTCTGTAGTGCATTTGTGGGATTCGGTTGCAGTGACCCTCTACCTGCCTGAACCCAGGGCTATCGCGGGAGAGGGGTGGACAACATTGTAAGGCTTGGATAGAATGCTGTACGGGTGGAGTGTACGGTCAGGCCACTCGAGGTGGCCGTTCTCTTGCTCTTTACATGCCCCGCTTGACCAGTCCCTGCTTCACTCACATGACTATCCAATCCCCTTAATCATCGGGCTTAATCAGTAACTGCCTACAGGCTTGCCCCCAGCCCCACCCGCTGGTTTCCCTGGTAACTGATGAGCCAATCTGACATCGATTCCCCCTATAAGTGGTAGCCTCGTCCTCCCCAGAGCAGTGTGGGTGGTTGCCACGTCCTGCTTGCTGTTGTCCGGACGTGGTGGAGTATTGCTCCAGGACCCTTTACTCGGACTGGTAAGATCCCCCATTTAGTAACCTGTTGATGTCTTGTCACTGTGTGCGGGCTCTTTCTTTGGTTCTGAGGCTGAGAAGTTACAGGCCTTGCAGGCCTGCGGGGTGCAGCCCGACAATTGGTGAGGCAGCTGGGAAGCCGAGAAAACTCCTAGGAGCCCCGCGATGTCAGGAAAGAAGGACGGGAAGGGAAGCCGTGGGGGAGAAATCCCAAGGTGGCCGTCCACGAGCGTGTGGGACCCGAAAGTCTGAGTCTCTTTCCACTTTCAAAGCGGCAGCCCGGTGCTCGTGGCTCACCTGACTGCACGGGGATGGCTAGTGAATACAGACAAAATGCAATGACCTGCATTATCTATCATACGCTTGCGTGTTATCTGGTCCGGTAAGACAAGTGTACCCCTGAACCACCACCTGTAAGGGATTACAGACCCAGGCTGTGGGGTTATTAACTCAGGGATCGACTTGCAAACTGGATGTGGCTACTTAAGCGGAAGGGGTTGTTTGGGACCTGAGGCAACGGCAAACTAATGGGTACCCTTGGGCTTCTGGTCCCAGCAACGAAAGGGGTCAGAGGCACGATATAGTGGGATGGATCAGCTATATGCCGTCTACATTGTGTTACAACAGGTGGGAGGCATTACAGAAGGTCAATCCGAGTCATCAAGCAACGCAGGAAAACAGTGTGGGGTCTAGAGCAGCTGTCCATAACATACGGGACCCCCATGGATATCGATAGTGACCAAGGAACCCACTTTACTGACCAGGAGGTTCAGGAATGGGCTGATGAAAAATGACATATGCTGGTATTTCCACCTGCTTTATGACCCTACTACTGCCAGGCTAATGAAAGGATGAATGGACTACTTAATAGAGACTGAAACCCGCTCTCCACGTGTGGACGAGGAGGCTGACTCAACCCCATGAACTCTAGCTGAACATTGCAGGAGTAATCAACCCTGTGGCTAAGCCATGTTAACCCAGAGGCAACTAGTCCACGCCATCCAAGTCCAACTATTGACCACCGCAGGACCGTTGCCAAGTATCGATCTGGACAGTAACTTGCTTTTGCCCTGCCCACGGGACCTATCCGCAGGAGGAGACATTGTAAAACGGCCTGGGAGTCGCAGGTAATTCCCCGATGATTTCAGGTTTGCTGCCCCGTGGGGAATAGGATTTGAAAGATCTCACCTGTCTTCTCCCCGGCCCCAAGGAAGCCCCCTTTTATTAACCCTGTGGTCTGTGGTTACACGGCCTCTCCAGTGTTCAGCATCGGCTGTGGGGACTGAGGGCAGATGGTTGGTATGCTACTGCAGGCCAGGACAAAAGCCACAGGCAGGGTGGTGTCACCTCAGGATGCTTTCACTGCTTGTATTTTAATGGTCGTGATCTCCCCCGTACCGTGTGTGTCGAACGCCTTACGGTTCCTCCCTAGTCTGAGCAGAGGGAATCCGTTCACGGGCCGGGCGACAAGGGTGGCCTGGCTGTGAGTGAGTCTCATTGCTGCGTCTACAGTGAGAAGTCAGTGTCATCTTCGTCCGGACTTCCGTGAGAAATTGACCCGATTAGCATCTGGTTCCAAAGTTTGCCCACCTCTTGGTGAATGGCTCTTTTTAGCATAGGTATCTTAACGCCTGACACTGTGCAGTTGCTGGTGTCTGTAGTGCATTTGTGGGATTCGGTTGCAGTGACCCTCTACCTGCCTGAACCCAGGGCTATCGCGGGAGAGGGGTGGACAACATTGTAAGGCTTGGATAGAATGCTGTACGGGTGGAGTGTACGGTCAGGCCACTCGAGGTGGCCGTTCTCTTTTTACATGCCCCGCTTGACCAGTCCCTGCTTCACTCACATGACTATCCAATCCACTTAATCATCGGGCTTAATCAGTAACTGCCTACAGGCTTGCCCCCAGCCCCACCCGCTGGTTTCCCTGGTAACTGATGAGCCAATCTGACATCGATTCCCCCTATAAATGGTAGCCTCCTCCTCCCCAGAGCAGTGTGGGTGGTTGCCACGTCCTGCTTGCTGTTGGCCGGACGTGGTGGAGTATTGCTCCAGGACCCTTTACTCGGACTGGTAAGATCCCCCATCTAGTAAACTGTCTCGGTCACTGTGTGCGGGCTCTTTCTTTGGTTCTGAGGCTGAGAAGTTACAGGCCTTGCAGGCCTGCGGGGTGCAGCCCGACAATTGGTGAGGCAGCTGGGAAGCCGAGAAAACTCCTAGGAGCCCCGCGATGTCAGGAAAGAAGGACGGGAAGGGAAGCCGTGGGGGAGAAATCCCAAGGTGGCCGTCCACGAGCGTGTGGGACCCGAAAGTCTGAGTCTCTTTCCACTTTCAAAGCGGCAGCCCGGTGCTCGTGGCTCACCTGACTGCACGGGGATGGCTAGTGAATACAGACAAAATGCAATGACCTGCATTATCTATCATACGCTTGCGTGTTATCTGGTCCGGTAAGACAAGTGTACCCCTGAACCACCACCTGTAAGGGATTACAGACCCAGGCTGTGGGGTTATTAACTCAGGGATCGACTTGCAAACTGGATGTGGCTACTTAAGCGGAAGGGGTTGTTTGGGACCTGAGGCAACGGCAAACTAATGGGTACCCTTGGGCTTCTGGTCCCAGCAACGAAAGGGGTCAGAGGCACGATATAGCGGGATGGATCAGCTATATGCCGTCTACATGGTGTTACAACAGGTGGGAGGCATTACAGAAGGTCAATCCGAGTCATCAAGCAACGCAGGAAAACAGTGTGGGGTCTAGAGCAGCTGTCCATAACATACGGGACCCCCATGGATATCGATAGTGACCAAGGAACCCACTTTACTGACCAGGAGGTTCAGGAATGGGCTGATGAAAAATGACATATGCTGGTATTTCCACCTGCTTTATGACCCTACTACTGCCAGGCTAATGAAAGGATGAATGGACTACTTAATAGAGACTGAAACCCGCTCTCCACGTGTGGACGAGGAGGCTGACTCAACCCCATGAACTCTAGCTGAACGTCGCAGGAGTAATCAACCCTGTGGCTAAGCCATGTTAACCCAGAGGCAACTAGTCCACGCCATCCAAGTCCAACTATTGACCACCGCAGGACCGTTGCCAAGTATCGATCTGGACAGTAACTTGCTTTTGCCTTGCCCACGGGACCTATCCGCAGGAGGAGACATTGTAAAACGGCCTGGGAGTCGCAGGTAATTCCCCGATGATTTCAGGTTTGCTGCCCCGTGGGGAATAGGATTTGAAAGATCTCACCTGTCTTCTCCCCGGCCCCAAGGAAGCCCCCTTTTATTAACCCTGTGGTCTGTGGTTACACGGCCTCTCCAGTGTTCAGCATCGGCTGTGGGGACTGAGGGCAGATGGTTGGTATGCTACTGCAGGCCAGGACAAAAGCCACAGGCAGGGTGGTGTCACCTCAGGATGCTTTCACTGCTTGTATTTTAATGGTCGTGATCTCCCCCGTACCGTGTGTGTCGATCGCCTTACGGTTCCTCCCTAGTCTGAGCAGAGGGAATCCGTTCACGGGCCGGGCGACAAGGGTGGCCTGGCTGTGAGTGAGTCTCATTGCTGCGTCTACAGTGAGAAGTCAGTGTCATCTTCGTCCGGACTTCCGTGAGAAATTGACCCGATTAGCATCTGGTTCCAAAGTTTGCCCACCTCTTGGTGAATGGCTCTTTTTAGCATAGGTATCTTAACGCTTGACACTGTGCAGTTGCTGGTGTCTGTAGTGCATTTGTGGGATTCGGTTGCAGTGACCCTCTACCTGCCTGAACCCAGGGCTATCGCGGGAGAGGGGTGGACAACATTGTAAGGCTTGGATAGAATGCTGTACGGGTGGAGTGTACGGTCAGGCCACTCGAGGTGGCCGTTCTCTTGCTCTTTACATGCCCCGCTTGACCAGTCCCTGCTTCACTCACATGACTATCCAATCCCCTTAATCATCGGGCTTAATCAGTAACTGCCTACAGGCTTGCCCCCAGCCCCACCCGCTGGTTTCCCTGGTAACTGATGAGCCAATCTGACATCGATTCCCCCTATAAGTGGTAGCCTCGTCCTCCCCAGAGCAGTGTGGGTGGTTGCCACGTCCTGCTTGCTGTTGTCCGGACGTGGTGGAGTATTGCTCCAGGACCCTTTACTCGGACTGGTAAGATCCCCCATTTAGTAACCTGTTGATGTCTTGTCACTGTGTGCGGGCTCTTTCTTTGGTTCTGAGGCTGAGAAGTTACAGGCCTTGCAGGCCTGCGGGGTGCAGCCCGACAATTGGTGAGGCAGCTGGGAAGCCGAGAAAACTCCTAGGAGCCCCGCGATGTCAGGAAAGAAGGACGGGAAGGGAAGCCGTGGGGGAGAAATCCCAAGGTGGCCGTCCACGAGCGTGTGGGACCCGAAAGTCTGAGTCTCTTTCCACTTTCAAAGCGGCAGCCCGGTGCTCGTGGCTCACCTGACTGCACGGGGATGGCTAGTGAATACAGACAAAATGCAATGACCTGCATTATCTATCATACGCTTGCGTGTTATCTGGTCCGGTAAGACAAGTGTACCCCTGAACCACCACCTGTAAGGGATTACAGACCCAGGCTGTGGGGTTATTAACTCAGGGATCGACTTGCAAACTGGATGTGGCTACTTAAGCGGAAGGGGTTGTTTGGGACCTGAGGCAACGGCAAACTAATGGGTACCCTTGGGCTTCTGGTCCCAGCAACGAAAGGGGTCAGAGGCACGATATAGTGGGATGGATCAGCTATATACCGTCTACATTGTGTTACAACAGGTGGGAGGCATTACAGAAGGTCAATCCGAGTCATCAAGCAACGCAGGAAAACAGTGTGGGGTCTAGAGCAGCTGTCCATAACATACGGGACCCCCATGGATATCGATAGTGACCAAGGAACCCACTTTACTGACCAGGAGGTTCAGGAATGGGCTGATGAAAAATGACATATGCTGGTATTTCCACCTGCTTTATGACCCTACTACTGCCAGGCTAATGAAAGGATGAATGGACTACTTAATAGAGACTGAAACCCGCTCTCCACGTGTGGACGAGGAGGCTGACTCAACCCCATGAACTCTAGCTGAACGTCGCAGGAGTAATCAACCCTGTGGCTAAGCCATGTTAACCCAGAGGCAACTAGTCCACGCCATCCAGGTCCAACTATTGACCACCGCAGGACCGTTGCCAAGTATCGATCTGGACAGTAACTTGCTTTTGCCCTGCCCACGGGACCTATCCGCAGGAGGAGACATTGTAAAACGGCCTGGGAGTCGCAGGTAATTCCCCGATGATTTCAGGTTTGCTGCCCCGTGGGGAATAGGATTTGAAAGATCTCACCTGTCTTCTCCCCGGCCCCAAGGAAGCCCCCTTTTATTAACCCTGTGGTCTGTGGTTACACGGCCTCTCCAGTGTTCAGCATCGGCTGTGGGGACTGAGGGCAGATGGTTGGTATGCTACTGCAGGCCAGGACAAAAGCCACAGGCAGGGTGGTGTCACCTCAGGATGCTTTCACTGCTTGTATTTTAATGGTCGTGATCTCCCCCGTACCGTGTGTGTCGAACGCCTTACGGTTCCTCCCTAGTCTGAGCAGAGGGAATCCGTTCACGGGCCGGGCGACAAGGGTGGCCTGGCTGTGAGTGAGTCTCATTGCTGCGTCTACAGTGAGAAGTCAGTGTCATCTTCGTCCGGACTTCCGTGAGAAATTGACCCGATTAGCATCTGGTTCCAAAGTTTGCCCACCTCTTGGTGAATGGCTCTTTTTAGCATAGGTATCTTAACGCCTGACACTGTGCAGTTGCTGGTGTCTGTAGTGCATTTGTGGGATTCGGTTGCAGTGACCCTCTACCTGCCTGAACCCAGGGCTATCGCGGGAGAGGGGTGGACAACATTGTAAGGCTTGGATAGAATGCTGTACGGGTGGAGTGTACGGTCAGGCCACTCGAGGTGGCCGTTCTCTTTTTACATGCCCCGCTTGACCAGTCCCTGCTTCACTCACATGACTATCCAATCCACTTAATCATCGGGCTTAATCAGTAACTGCCTACAGGCTTGCCCCCAGCCCCACCCGCTGGTTTCCCTGGTAACTGATGAGCCAATCTGACATCGATTCCCCCTATAAATGGTAGCCTCCTCCTCCCCAGAGCAGTGTGGGTGGTTGCCACGTCCTGCTTGCTGTTGGCCGGACGTGGTGGAGTATTGCTCCAGGACCCTTTACTCGGACTGGTAAGATCCCCCATCTAGTAAACTGTCTCGGTCACTGTGTGCGGGCTCTTTCTTTGGTTCTGAGGCTGAGAAGTTACAGGCCTTGCAGGCCTGCGGGGTGCAGCCCGACAATTGGTGAGGCAGCTGGGAAGCCGAGAAAACTCCTAGGAGCCCCGCGATGTCAGGAAAGAAGGACGGGAAGGGAAGCCGTGGGGGAGAAATCCCAAGGTGGCCGTCCACGAGCGTGTGGGACCCGAAAGTCTGAGTCTCTTTCCACTTTCAAAGCGGCAGCCCGGTGCTCGTGGCTCACCTGACTGCACGGGGATGGCTAGTGAATACAGACAAAATGCAATGACCTGCATTATCTATCATACGCTTGCGTGTTATCTGGTCCGGTAAGACAAGTGTACCCCTGAACCACCACCTGTAAGGGATTACAGACCCAGGCTGTGGGGTTATTAACTCAGGGATCGACTTGCAAACTGGATGTGGCTACTTAAGCGGAAGGGGTTGTTTGGGACCTGAGGCAACGGCAAACTAATGGGTACCCTTGGGCTTCTGGTCCCAGCAACGAAAGGGGTCAGAGGCACGATATAGTGGGATGGATCAGCTATATGCCGTCTACATGGTGTTACAACAGGTGGGAGGCATTACAGAAGGTCAATCCGAGTCATCAAGCAACGCAGGAAAACAGTGTGGGGTCTAGAGCAGCTGTCCATAACATACGGGACCCCCATGGATATCGATAGTGACCAAGGAACCCACTTTACTGACCAGGAGGTTCAGGAATGGGCTGATGAAAAATGACATATGCTGGTATTTCCACCTGCTTTATGACCCTACTACTGCCAGGCTAATGAAAGGATGAATGGACTACTTAATAGAGACTGAAACCCGCTCTCCACGTGTGGACGAGGAGGCTGACTCAAGCCCCATGAACTCTAGCTGAACGTCGCAGGAGTAATCAACCCTGTGGCTAAGCCATGTTAACCCAGAGGCAACTAGTCCACGCCATCCAAGTCCAACTATTGACCGCCGCAGGACCGTTGCCAAGTATCGATCTGGACAGTAACTTGCTTTGGCCCTGTCCACGGGACCTATCCGCAGGAGGAGACATTGTAAAACGGCCCGGGAGTCGCAGGTAAGTCCCCGATGATTTGGGTTCGCTGCTCCGTGGGGAATAGGATTTGAAAGATCTCACCTGTCTTCTCCCCGGCCCCAAGGAAGCCCCCTTTTATTAACCCTGTGGTCTGTGGTTACACGGCCTCTCCAGGGTTCAGCATCGGCTGTGGGGACTGAGGGCAGATGATTGGTATGGTACTGCAGGCCAGGACAAAAGCCACAGGCAGGGTGGTGTCACCTCAGGATGCTTTCACTGCTTGTATTTTAATGGTCGTGATCTCCCCCGTACCGTGTGTGTTGAACGCCTTACGGTTCCTCCCTAGTCTGAGCAGAGGGAATCCGTTCACGGGCCGGGCGACAAGGGTGGCCTCGCTGTGAGTGAGTCTCATTGCTGCGTCTACAGTGAGAAGTCAGTGTCATCTTCGTCCGGACTTCCGTGAGAAATTGACCCGATTAGCATCTGGTTCCAAAGTTTGCCCACCTCTTGGTGAATGGCTCTTTTTAGCATAGGTATCTTAACGCCTGACACTGTGCAGTTGCTGGTGTCTGTAGTGCATTTGTGGGATTCGGTTGCAGTGACCCTCTACCTGCCTGAACCCAGGGCTATCGCGGGAGAGGGGTGGACAACATTGTAAGGCTTGGATAGAATGCTGTACGGGTGGAGTGTACGGTCAGGCCACTCGAGGTGGCCGTTCTCTTGCTCTTTACATGCCCCGCTTGACCAGTCCCTGCTTCACTCACATGACTATCCAATCCCCTTAATCATCGGGCTTAATCAGTAACTGCCTACAGGCTTGCCCCCAGCCCCACCCGCTGGTTTCCCTGGTAACTGATGAGCCAATCTGACATCGATTCCCCCCATAAATGGTAGCCTCGTCCTCCCCAGAGCAGTGTGGGTGGTTGCCACGTCCTGCTTGCTGTTGGCCGGACGTGGTGGAGTATTGCTCCAGGACCCTTTACTCGGACTGGTAAGATCCCCCATCTAGTAACCTGTTGATGTCTCGGTCACTGTGTGCGGGCTCTTTCTTTGGTTCTGAGGCTGAGAAGTTACAGGCCTTGCAGGCCTGCGGGGTGCAGCCCGACAATTGGTGAGGCAGCTGGGAAGCCGAGAAAACTCCTAGGAGCCCCGCGATGTCAGGAAAGAAGGACGGGAAGGGAAGCCGTGGGGGAGAAATCCCAAGGTGGCCGTCCACGAGCGTGTGGGACCCGAAAGTCTGAGTCTCTTTCCACTTTCAAAGTGGCAGCCCGGTGCTCGTGGCTCACCTGACTGCACGGGGATGGCTAGTGAATACAGACAAAATGCAATGACCTGCATTATCTATCAAACGCTTGCGTGTTATCTGGTCCGGTAAGACAAGTGTACCCCTGAACCACCACCTGTAAGGGATTACAGACCCAGGCTGTGGGGTTATTAACTCAGGGATCGACTTGCAAACTGGATGTGGCTACTTAAGCGGAAGGGGTTGTTTGGGACCTGAGGCAACGGCAAACTAATGGGTACCCTTGGGCTTCTGGTCCCAGCAACGAAAGGGGTCAGAGGCACGATACAGTGGGATGGATCAGCTATATGCCGTCTACATGGTGTTACAACAGGTGGGAGGCATTACAGAAGGTCAATCCGAGTCATCAAGCAACGCAGGAAAACAGTGTGGGGTCTAGAGCAGCTGTCCATAACATACGGGACCCCCATGGATATCGATAGTGACCAAGGAACCCACTTTACTGACCAGGAGGTTCAGGAATGGGCTGATGAAAAATGACATATGCTGGTATTTCCACCTGCTTTATGACCCTACTACTGCCAGGCTAATGAAAGGATGAATGGACTACTTAATAGAGACTGAAACCCGCTCTCCACGTGTGGACGAGGAGGCTGACTCAACCCCATGAACTCTAGCTGAACGTCGCAGGAGTAATCAACCCTGTGGCTAAGCCATGTTAACCCAGAGGCAACTAGTCCACGCCATCCAGGTCCAACTATTGACCACCGCAGGACCGTTGCCAAGTATCGATCTGGACAGTAACTTGCTTTTGCCCTGCCCACGGGACCTATCCCCAGGAGAAGACATTGTAAAACGGCCCGGGAGTCGCAGGTAAGTCCCCGATGATTTGGGTTCGCTGCTCCGTGGGGAATAGAATTTGAAAGATCTCACCTGTCTTCTCCCCGGCCCCAAGGAAGCCCCCTTTTATTAAGCCTGTGGTCTGTGGTTACACGGCCTCTCCAGTGTTCAGCATCGGCTGTGGGGACTGAGGGCAGATGGTTGGTATGCTACTGCAGGCCAGGACAAAAGCCACAGGCAGGGTGGTGTCACCTCAGGATGCTTTCACTGCTTGTATTTTAATGGTGATCTCCCCCGTACCGTGTGTGTCGAACGCCTTACGGTTCCTCCCTAGTCTGAGCAGAGGGAATCCGTTCACGGGCCGGGCGACAAGGGTGGCCTCGCTGTGAGTGAGTCTCATTGCTGCGTCTACAGTGAGAAGTCAGTGTCATCTTCGTCCGGACTTCCGTGAGAAATTGACCCGATTAGCATCTGGTTCCAAAGTTTGCCCACCTCTTGGTGAATGGCTCTTTTTAGCATAGGTATCTTAACGCTTGACACTGTGCAGTTGCTGGTGTCTGTAGTGCATTTGTGGGATTCGGTTGCAGTGACCCTCTACCTGCCTGAACCCAGGGCTATCGCGGGAGAGGGGTGGACAACATTGTAAGGCTTGGATAGAATGCTGTACGGGTGGAGTGTACGGTCAGGCCACTCGAGGTGGCCGTTCTCTTGCTCTTTACATGCCCCGCTTGACCAGTCCCTGCTTCACTCACATGACTATCCAATCCCCTTAATCATCGGGCTTAATCAGTAACTGCCTACAGGCTTGCCCCCAGCCCCACCCGCTGGTTTCCCTGGTAACTGATGAGCCAATCTGACATCGATTCCCCCTATAAATGGTAGCCTCCTCCTCCCCAGAGCAGTGTGGGTGGTTGCCACGTCCTGCTTGCTGTTGGCCGGACGTGGTGGAGTATTGCTCCAGGACCCTTTACTCGGACTGGTAAGATCCCCCATCTAGTAAACTGTCTCGGTCACTGTGTGCGGGCTCTTTCTTTGGTTCTGAGGCTGAGAAGTTACAGGCCTTGCAGGCCTGCGGGGTGCAGCCCGACAATTGGTGAGGCAGCTGGGAAGCCGAGAAAACTCCCAGGAGCCCCGCGATGTCAGGAAAGAAGGACGGGAAGGGAAGCCGTGGGGGAGAAATCCCAAGGTGGCCGTCCACGAGCGTGTGGGACCCGAAAGTCTGAGTCTCTTTCCACTTTCAAAGTGGCAGCCCGGTGCTCGTGGCTCACCTGACTGCACGGGGATGGCTAGTGAATACAGACAAAATGCAATGACCTGCATTATCTATCATACGCTTGCGTGTTATCTGGTCCGGTAAGACAAGTGTACCCCTGAACCACCACCTGTAAGGGATTACAGACCCAGGCTGTGGGGTTATTAACTCAGGGATCGACTTGCAAACTGGATGTGGCTACTTAAGCGGAAGGGGTTGTTTGGGACCTGAGGCAACGGCAAACTAATGGGTACCCTTGGGCTTCTGGTCCCAGCAACGAAAGGGGTCAGAGGCACGATACAGTGGGATGGATCAGCTATATGCCGTCTACATTGTGTTACAACAGGTGGGAGGCATTACAGAAGGTCAATCCGAGTCATCAAGCAACGCAGGAAAACAGTGTGGGGTCTAGAGCAGCTGTCCATAACATACGGGACCCCCATGGATATCGATAGTGACCAAGGAACCCACTTTACTGACCAGGAGGTTCAGGAATGGGCTGATGAAAAATGACATATGCTGGTATTTCCACCTGCTTTATGACCCTACTACTGCCAGGCTAATGAAAGGATGAATGGACTACTTAATAGAGACTGAAACCCGCTCTCCACGTGTGGACGAGGAGGCTGACTCAACCCCATGAACTCTAGCTGAACGTCGCAGGAGTAATCAACCCTGTGGCTAAGCCATGTTAACCCAGAGGCAACTAGTCCACGCCATCCAGGTCCAACTATTGACCACCGCAGGACCGTTGCCAAGTATCGATCTGGACAGTAACTTGCTTTGGCCCTGCCCACGGGACCTATCCCCAGGAGGAGACATTGTAAAACGGCCCGGGAGTCGCAGGTAAGTCCCCGATGATTTGGGTTCGCTGCTCCGTGGGGAATAGGATTTGAAAGATCTCACCTGTCTTCTCCCCGGCCCCAAGGAAGCCCCCTTTTATTAACCCTGTGGTCTGTGGTTACACGGCCTCTCCAGGGTTCAGCATCGGCTGTGGGGACTGAGGGCAGATGGTTGGTATGCTACTGCAGGCCAGGACAAAAGCCACAGGCAGGGTGGTGTCACCTCAGGATGCTTTCACTGCTTGTATTTTAATGGTCGTGATCTCCCCCGTACCGTGTGTGTCGAACGCCTTACGGTTCCTCCCTAGTCTGAGCAGAGGGAATCCGTTCACGGGCCGGGCGACAAGGGTGGCCTGGCTGTGAGTGAGTCTCATTGCTGCGTCTACAGTGAGAAGTCAGTGTCATCTTCGTCCGGACTTCCGTGAGAAATTGACCCGATTAGCATCTGGTTCCAAAGTTTGCCCACCTCTTGGTGAATGGCTCTTTTTAGCATAGGTATCTTAACGCTCGACACTGTGCAGTTGCTGGTGTCTGTAGTGCATTTGTGGGATTCGGTTGCAGTGACCCTCTACCTGCCTGAACCCAGGGCTATCGCGGGAGAGGGGTGGACAACATTGTAAGGCTTGGATAGAATGCTGTACGGGTGGAGTGTACGGTCAGGCCACTCGAGGTGGCCGTTCTCTTGCTCTTTACATGCCCCGCTTGACCAGTCCCTGCTTCACTCACATGACTATCCAATCCCCTTAATCATCGGGCTTAATCAGTAACTGCCTACAGGCTTGCCCCCAGCCCCACCCGCTGGTTTCCCTGGTAACTGATGAGCCAATCTGACATCGATTCCCCCTATAAGTGGTAGCCTCGTCCTCCCCAGAGCAGTGTGGGTGGTTGCCACGTCCTGCTTGCTGTTGGCCGGACGTGGTGGAGTATTGCTCCAGGACCCTTTACTCGGACTGGTAAGATCCCCCATCTAGTAACCTGTTGATGTCTCGGTCACTGTGTGCGGGCTCTTTCTTTGGTTCTGAGGCTGAGAAGTTACAGGCCTTGCAGGCCTGCGGGGTGCAGCCCGACAATTGGTGAGGCAGCTGGGAAGCCGAGAAAACTCCCAGGAGCCCCGCGATGTCAGGAAAGAAGGACGGGAAGGGAAGCCGTGGGGGAGAAATCCCAAGGTGGCCGTCCACGAGCGTGTGGGACCCGAAAGTCTGAGTCTCTTTCCACTTTCAAAGTGGCAGCCCGGTGCTCGTGGCTCACCTGACTGCACGGGGATGGCTAGTGAATACAGACAAAATGCAATGACCTGCATTATCTATCATACGCTTGCGTGTTATCTGGTCCGGTAAGACAAGTGTACCCCTGAACCACCACCTGTAAGGGATTACAGACCCAGGCTGTGGGGTTATTAACTCAGGGATCGACTTGCAAACTGGATGTGGCTACTTAAGCGGAAGGGGTTGTTTGGGACCTGAGGCAACGGCAAACTAATGGGTACCCTTGGGCTTCTGGTCCCAGCAACGAAAGGGGTCAGAGGCACGATATAGTGGGATGGATCAGCTATATGCCGTCTACATTGTGTTACAACAGGTGGGAGGCATTACAGAAGGTCAATCCGAGTCATCAAGCAACGCAGGAAAACAGTGTGGGGTCTAGAGCAGCTGTCCATAACATACGGGACCCCCATGGATATCGATAGTGACCAAGGAACCCACTTTACTGACCAGGAGGTTCAGGAATGGGCTGATGAAAAATGACATATGCTGGTATTTCCACCTGCTTTATGACCCTACTACTGCCAGGCTAATGAAAG
Organism: Delphinus delphis; assembly: GCF_949987515.2. Taxonomy (NCBI): domain Eukaryota; kingdom Metazoa; phylum Chordata; class Mammalia; order Artiodactyla; family Delphinidae; genus Delphinus; species Delphinus delphis. Next base: position 11,361,548 of record NC_082691.1, read on the forward strand.
GATGAATGGACTACTTAATAGAGACTGAAACCCGCTCTCCACGTGTGGACGAGGAGGCTGACTCAACCCCATGAACTCTAGCTGAACGTCGCAGGAGTAATCAACCCTGTGGCTAAGCCATGTTAACCCAGAGGCAACTAGTCCACGCCATCCAGGTCCAACTATTGACCACCGCAGGACCGTTGCCAAGTATCGATCTGGACAGTAACTTGCTTTGGCCCTGCCCACGGGACCTATCCCCAGGAGGAGACATTGTAAAACGGCCCGGGAGTCGCAGGTAAGTCCCCGATGATTTGGGTTCGCTGCTCCGTGGGGAATAGGATTTGAAAGATCTCACCTGTCTTCTCCCCGGCCCCAAGGAAGCCCCCTTTTATTAACCCTGTGGTCTGTGGTTACACGGCCTCTCCAGTGTTCAGCATCGGCTGTGGGGACTGAGGGCAGATGGTTGGTATGCTACTGCAGGCCAGGACAAAAGCCACAGGCAGGGTGGTGTCACCTCAGGATGCTTTCACTGCTTGTATTTTAATGGTCGTGATCTCCCCCGTACCGCGTGTGTCGAACGCCTTACGGTTCCTCCCTAGTCTGAGCAGAGGGAATCCGTTCACGGGCCGGGCGACAAGGGTGGCCTGGCTGTGAGTGAGTCTCATTGCTGCGTCTACAGTGAGAAGTCAGTGTCATCTTCGTCCGGACTTCCGTGAGAAATTGACCCGATTAGCATCTGGTTCCAAAGTTTGCCCACCTCTTGGTGAATGGCTCTTTTTAGCATAGGTATCTTAACGCTCGACACTGTGCAGTTGCTGGTGTCTGTAGTGCATTTGTGGGATTCGGTTGCAGTGACCCTCTACCTGCCTGAACCCAGGGCTATCGCGGGAGAGGGGTGGACAACATTGTAAGGCTTGGATAGAATGCTGTACGGGTGGAGTGTAGGGTCAGGCCACTCGAGGTGGCCGTTCTCTTGCTCTTTACATGCCCCGCTTGACCAGTCCCTGCTTCACTCACATGACTATCCAATCCCCTTAATCATCGGGCTTAATCAGTAACTGCCTACAGGCTTGCCCCCAGCCCCACCCGCTGGTTTCCCTGGTAACTGATGAGCCAATCTGACATTGATTCCCCCTATAAATGGTAGCCTCGTCCTCCCCAGAGCAGTGTGGGTGGTTGCCACGTCCTGCTTGCTGTTGGCCGGACGTGGTGGAGTATTGCTCCAGGACCCTTTACTCGGACTGGTAAGATCCCCCATCTAGTAACCTGTTGATGTCTCGGTCACTGTGTGCGGGCTCTTTCTTTGGTTCTGAGGCTGAGAAGTTACAGGCCTTGCAGGCCTGCGGGGTGCAGCCCGACAATTGGTGAGGCAGCTGGGAAGCCGAGAAAACTCCTAGGAGCCCCGCGATGTCAGGAAAGAAGGACGGGAAGGGAAGCCGTGGGGGAGAAATCCCAAGGTGGCCGTCCACGAGCGTGTGGGACCCGAAAGTCTGAGTCTCTTTCCACTTTCAAAGCGGCAGCCCGGTGCTCGTGGCTCACCTGACTGCACGGGGATGGCTAGTGAATACAGACAAAATGCAATGACCTGCATTATCTATCATACGCTTGCGTGTTATCTGGTCCGGTAAGACAAGTGTACCCCTGAACCACCACCTGTAAGGGATTACAGACCCAGGCTGTGGGGTTATTAACTCAGGGATCGACTTGCAAACTGGATGTGGCTACTTAAGCGGAAGGGGTTGTTTGGGACCTGAGGCAACGGCAAACTAATGGGTACCCTTGGGCTTCTGGTCCCAGCAACGAAAGGGGTCAGAGGCACGATATAGTGGGATGGATCAGCTATATACCGTCTACATTGTGTTACAACAGGTGGGAGGCATTACAGAAGGTCAATCCGAGTCATCAAGCAACGCAGGAAAACAGTGTGGGGTCTAGAGCAGCTGTCCATAACATACGGGACCCCCATGGATATCGATAGTGACCAAGGAACCCACTTTACTGACCAGGAGGTTCAGGAATGGGCTGATGAAAAATGACATATGCTGGTATTTCCACCTGCTTTATGACCCTACTACTGCCAGGCTAATGAAAGGATGAATGGACTACTTAATAGAGACTGAAACCCGCTCTCCACGTGTGGACGAGGAGGCTGACTCAACCCCATGAACTCTAGCTGAACGTCGCAGGAGTAATCAACCCTGTGGCTAAGCCATGTTAACCCAGAGGCAACTAGTCCACGCCATCCAAGTCCAACTATTGACCGCCGCAGGACCGTTGCCAAGTATCGATCTGGACAGTAACTTGCTTTTGCCCTGCCCACGGGACCTATCCGCAGGAGGAGACATTGTAAAACGGCCTGGGAGTCGCAGGTAATTCCCCGATGATTTCAGGTTTGCTGCCCCGTGGGGAATAGGATTTGAAAGATCTCACCTGTCTTCTCCCCGGCCCCAAGGAAGCCCCCTTTTATTAACCCTGTGGTCTGTGGTTACACGGCCTCTCCAGTGTTCAGCATCGGCTGTGGGGACTGAGGGCAGATGGTTGGTATGCTACTGCAGGCCAGGACAAAAGCCACAGGCAGGGTGGTGTCACCTCAGGATGCTTTCACTGCTTGTATTTTAATGGTGATCTCCCCCGTACCGTGTGTGTCGAACGCCTTACGGTTCCTCCCTAGTCTGAGCAGAGGGAATCCGTTCACGGGCCGGGCGACAAGGGTGGCCTCGCTGTGAGTGAGTCTCATTGCTGCGTCTACAGTGAGAAGTCAGTGTCATCTTCGTCCGGACTTCCGTGAGAAATTGACCCGATTAGCATCTGGTTCCAAAGTTTGCCCACCTCTTGGTGAATGGCTCTTTTTAGCATAGGTATCTTAACGCTTGACACTGTGCAGTTGCTGGTGTCTGTAGTGCATTTGTGGGATTCGGTTGCAGTGACCCTCTACCTGCCTGAACCCAGGGCTATCGCGGGAGAGGGGTGGACAACATTGTAAGGCTTGGATAGAATGCTGTACGGGTGGAGTGTACGGTCAGGCCACTCGAGGTGGCCGTTCTCTTGCTCTTTACATGCCCCGCTTGACCAGTCCCTGCTTCACTCACATGACTATCCAATCCCCTTAATCATCGGGCTTAATCAGTAACTGCCTACAGGCTTGCCCCCAGCCCCACCCGCTGGTTTCCCTGGTAACTGATGAGCCAATCTGACATCGATTCCCCCTATAAATGGTAGCCTCCTCCTCCCCAGAGCAGTGTGGGTGGTTGCCACGTCCTGCTTGCTGTTGGCCGGACGTGGTGGAGTATTGCTCCAGGACCCTTTACTCGGACTGGTAAGATCCCCCATCTAGTAAACTGTCTCGGTCACTGTGTGCGGGCTCTTTCTTTGGTTCTGAGGCTGAGAAGTTACAGGCCTTGCAGGCCTGCGGGGTGCAGCCCGACAATTGGTGAGGCAGCTGGGAAGCCGAGAAAACTCCCAGGAGCCCCGCGATGTCAGGAAAGAAGGACGGGAAGGGAAGCCGTGGGGGAGAAATCCCAAGGTGGCCGTCCACGAGCGTGTGGGACCCGAAAGTCTGAGTCTCTTTCCACTTTCAAAGTGGCAGCCCGGTGCTCGTGGCTCACCTGACTGCACGGGGATGGCTAGTGAATACAGACAAAATGCAATGACCTGCATTATCTATCAAACGCTTGCGTGTTATCTGGTCCGGTAAGACAAGTGTACCCCTGAACCACCACCTGTAAGCGATTAGACCCAGGCTGTGGGGTTATTAACTCAGGGATCGACTTGCAAACTGGATGTGGCTACTTAAGCGGAAGGGGTTGTTTGGGACCTGAGGCAACGGCAAACTAATGGGTACCCTTGGGCTTCTGGTCCCAGCAACGAAAGGGGTCAGAGGCACGATACAGTGGGATGGATCAGCTATATGCCGTCTACATGGTGTTACAACAGGTGGGAGGCATTACAGAAGGTCAATCCGAGTCATCAAGCAACGCAGGAAAACAGTGTGGGGTCTAGAGCAGCTGTCCATAACATACGGGACCCCCATGGATATCGATAGTGACCAAGGAACCCACTTTACTGACCAGGAGGTTCAGGAATGGGCTGATGAAAAATGACATATGCTGGTATTTCCACCTGCTTTATGACCCTACTACTGCCAGGCTAATGAAAGGATGAATGGACTACTTAATAGAGACTGAAACCCGCTCTCCACGTGTGGACGAGGAGGCTGACTCAACCCCATGAACTCTAGCTGAACGTCGCAGGAGTAATCAACCCTGTGGCTAAGCCATGTTAACCCAGAGGCAACTAGTCCACGCCATCCAAGTCCAACTATTGACCACCGCAGGACCGTTGCCAAGTATCGATCTGGACAGTAACTTGCTTTTGCCCTGCCCACGGGACCTATCCGCAGGAGGAGACATTGTAAAACGGCCTGGGAGTCGCAGGTAATTCCCCGATGATTTCAGGTTTGCTGCCCCGTGGGGAATAGGATTTGAAAGATCTCACCTGTCTTCTCCCCGGCCCCAAGGAAGCCCCCTTTTATTAACCCTGTGGTCTGTGGTTACACGGCCTCTCCAGTGTTCAGCATCGGCTGTGGGGACTGAGGGCAGATGGTTGGTATGCTACTGCAGGCCAGGACAAAAGCCACAGGCAGGGTGGTGTCACCTCAGGATGCTTTCACTGCTTGTATTTTAATGGTCGTGATCTCCCCCGTACCGTGTGTGTCGAACGCCTTACGGTTCCTCCCTAGTCTGAGCAGAGGGAATCCGTTCACGGGCCGGGCGACAAGGGTGGCCTGGCTGTGAGTGAGTCTCATTGCTGCGTCTACAGTGAGAAGTCAGTGTCATCTTCGTCCGGACTTCCGTGAGAAATTGACCCGATTAGCATCTGGTTCCAAAGTTTGCCCACCTCTTGGTGAATGGCTCTTTTTAGCATAGGTATCTTAACGCTTGACACTGTGCAGTTGCTGGTGTCTGTAGTGCATTTGTGGGATTCGGTTGCAGTGACCCTCTACCTGCCTGAACCCAGGGCTATCGCGGGAGAGGGGTGGACAACATTGTAAGGCTTGGATAGAATGCTGTACGGGTGGAGTGTACGGTCAGGCCACTCGAGGTGGCCGTTCTCTTGCTCTTTACATGCCCCGCTTGACCAGTCCCTGCTTCACTCACATGACTATCCAATCCCCTTAATCATCGGGCTTAATCAGTAACTGCCTACAGGCTTGCCCCCAGCCCCACCCGCTGGTTTCCCTGGTAACTGATGAGCCAATCTGACATCGATTCCCCCTATAAGTGGTAGCCTCGTCCTCCCCAGAGCAGTGTGGGTGGTTGCCACGTCCTGCTTGCTGTTGGCCGGACGTGGTGGAGTATTGCTCCAGGACCCTTTACTCGGACTGGTAAGATCCCCCATCTAGTAACCTGTTGATGTCTCGGTCACTGTGTGCGGGCTCTTTCTTTGGTTCTGAGGCTGAGAAGTTACAGGCCTTGCAGGCCTGCGGGGTGCAGCCCGACAATTGGTGAGGCAGCTGGGAAGCCGAGAAAACTCCCAGGAGCCCCGCGATGTCAGGAAAGAAGGACGGGAAGGGAAGCCGTGGGGGAGAAATCCCAAGGTGGCCGTCCACGAGCGTGTGGGACCCGAAAGTCTGAGTCTCTTTCCACTTTCAAAGTGGCAGCCCGGTGCTCGTGGCTCACCTGACTGCACGGGGATGGCTAGTGAATACAGACAAAATGCAATGACCTGCATTATCTATCATACGCTTGCGTGTTATCTGGTCCGGTAAGACAAGTGTACCCCTGAACCACCACCTGTAAGGGATTACAGACCCAGGCTGTGGGGTTATTAACTCAGGGATCGACTTGCAAACTGGATGTGGCTACTTAAGCGGAAGGGGTTGTTTGGGACCTGAGGCAACGGCAAACTAATGGGTACCCTTGGGCTTCTGGTCCCAGCAACGAAAGGGGTCAGAGGCACGATATAGTGGGATGGATCAGCTATATGCCGTCTACATTGTGTTACAACAGGTGGGAGGCATTACAGAAGGTCAATCCGAGTCATCAAGCAACGCAGGAAAACAGTGTGGGGTCTAGAGCAGCTGTCCATAACATACGGGACCCCCATGGATATCGATAGTGACCAAGGAACCCACTTTACTGACCAGGAGGTTCAGGAATGGGCTGATGAAAAATGACATATGCTGGTATTTCCACCTGCTTTATGACCCTACTACTGCCAGGCTAATGAAAGGATGAATGGACTACTTAATAGAGACTGAAACCCGCTCTCCACGTGTGGACGAGGAGGCTGACTCAACCCCATGAACTCTAGCTGAACGTCGCAGGAGTAATCAACCCTGTGGCTAAGCCATGTTAACCCAGAGGCAACTAGTCCACGCCATCCAGGTCCAACTATTGACCACCGCAGGACCGTTGCCAAGTATCGATCTGGACAGTAACTTGCTTTGGCCCTGCCCACGGGACCTATCCCCAGGAGGAGACATTGTAAAACGGCCCGGGAGTCGCAGGTAAGTCCCCGATGATTTGGGTTCGCTGCTCCGTGGGGAATAGGATTTGAAAGATCTCACCTGTCTTCTCCCCGGCCCCAAGGAAGCCCCCTTTTATTAACCCTGTGGTCTGTGGTTACACGGCCTCTCCAGTGTTCAGCATCGGCTGTGGGGACTGAGGGCAGATGGTTGGTATGCTACTGCAGGCCAGGACAAAAGCCACAGGCAGGGTGGTGTCACCTCAGGATGCTTTCACTGCTTGTATTTTAATGGTCGTGATCTCCCCCGTACCGCGTGTGTCGAACGCCTTACGGTTCCTCCCTAGTCTGAGCAGAGGGAATCCGTTCACGGGCCGGGCGACAAGGGTGGCCTGGCTGTGAGTGAGTCTCATTGCTGCGTCTACAGTGAGAAGTCAGTGTCATCTTCGTCCGGACTTCCGTGAGAAATTGACCCGATTAGCATCTGGTTCCAAAGTTTGCCCACCTCTTGGTGAATGGCTCTTTTTAGCATAGGTATCTTAACGCTCGACACTGTGCAGTTGCTGGTGTCTGTAGTGCATTTGTGGGATTCGGTTGCAGTGACCCTCTACCTGCCTGAACCCAGGGCTATCGCGGGAGAGGGGTGGACAACATTGTAAGGCTTGGATAGAATGCTGTACGGGTGGAGTGTAGGGTCAGGCCACTCGAGGTGGCCGTTCTCTTGCTCTTTACATGCCCCGCTTGACCAGTCCCTGCTTCACTCACATGACTATCCAATCCCCTTAATCATCGGGCTTAATCAGTAACTGCCTACAGGCTTGCCCCCAGCCCCACCCGCTGGTTTCCCTGGTAACTGATGAGCCAATCTGACATTGATTCCCCCTATAAATGGTAGCCTCGTCCTCCCCAGAGCAGTGTGGGTGGTTGCCACGTCCTGCTTGCTGTTGGCCGGACGTGGTGGAGTATTGCTCCAGGACCCTTTACTCGGACTGGTAAGATCCCCCATCTAGTAACCTGTTGATGTCTCGGTCACTGTGTGCGGGCTCTTTCTTTGGTTCTGAGGCTGAGAAGTTACAGGCCTTGCAGGCCTGCGGGGTGCAGCCCGACAATTGGTGAGGCAGCTGGGAAGCCGAGAAAACTCCTAGGAGCCCCGCGATGTCAGGAAAGAAGGACGGGAAGGGAAGCCGTGGGGGAGAAATCCCAAGGTGGCCGTCCACGAGCGTGTGGGACCCGAAAGTCTGAGTCTCTTTCCACTTTCAAAGCGGCAGCCCGGTGCTCGTGGCTCACCTGACTGCACGGGGATGGCTAGTGAATACAGACAAAATGCAATGACCTGCATTATCTATCATACGCTTGCGTGTTATCTGGTCCGGTAAGACAAGTGTACCCCTGAACCACCACCTGTAAGGGATTACAGACCCAGGCTGTGGGGTTATTAACTCAGGGATCGACTTGCAAACTGGATGTGGCTACTTAAGCGGAAGGGGTTGTTTGGGACCTGAGGCAACGGCAAACTAATGGGTACCCTTGGGCTTCTGGTCCCAGCAACGAAAGGGGTCAGAGGCACGATATAGTGGGATGGATCAGCTATATACCGTCTACATTGTGTTACAACAGGTGGGAGGCATTACAGAAGGTCAATCCGAGTCATCAAGCAACGCAGGAAAACAGTGTGGGGTCTAGAGCAGCTGTCCATAACATACGGGACCCCCATGGATATCGATAGTGACCAAGGAACCCACTTTACTGACCAGGAGGTTCAGGAATGGGCTGATGAAAAATGACATATGCTGGTATTTCCACCTGCTTTATGACCCTACTACTGCCAGGCTAATGAAAGGATGAATGGACTACTTAATAGAGACTGAAACCCGCTCTCCACGTGTGGACGAGGAGGCTGACTCAACCCCATGAACTCTAGCTGAACGTCGCAGGAGTAATCAACCCTGTGGCTAAGCCATGTTAACCCAGAGGCAACTAGTCCACGCCATCCAAGTCCAACTATTGACCGCCGCAGGACCGTTGCCAAGTATCGATCTGGACAGTAACTTGCTTTTGCCCTGCCCACGGGACCTATCCGCAGGAGGAGACATTGTAAAACGGCCTGGGAGTCGCAGGTAATTCCCCGATGATTTCAGGTTTGCTGCCCCGTGGGGAATAGGATTTGAAAGATCTCACCTGTCTTCTCCCCGGCCCCAAGGAAGCCCCCTTTTATTAACCCTGTGGTCTGTGGTTACACGGCCTCTCCAGTGTTCAGCATCGGCTGTGGGGACTGAGGGCAGATGGTTGGTATGCTACTGCAGGCCAGGACAAAAGCCACAGGCAGGGTGGTGTCACCTCAGGATGCTTTCACTGCTTGTATTTTAATGGTCGTGATCTCCCCCGTACCGTGTGTGTCGAACGCCTTACGGTTCCTCCCTAGTCTGAGCAGAGGGAATCCGTTCACGGGCCGGGCGACAAGGGTGGCCTGGCTGTGAGTGAGTCTCATTGCTGCGTCTACAGTGAGAAGTCAGTGTCATCTTCGTCCGGACTTCCGTGAGAAATTGACCCGATTAGCATCTGGTTCCAAAGTTTGCCCACCTCTTGGTGAATGGCTCTTTTTAGCATAGGTATCTTAACGCTTGACACTGTGCAGTTGCTGGTGTCTGTAGTGCATTTGTGGGATTCGGTTGCAGTGACCCTCTACCTGCCTGAACCCAGGGCTATCGCGGGAGAGGGGTGGACAACATTGTAAGGCTTGGATAGAATGCTGTACGGGTGGAGTGTACGGTCAGGCCACTCGAGGTGGCCGTTCTCTTGCTCTTTACATGCCCCGCTTGACCAGTCCCTGCTTCACTCACATGACTATCCAATCCCCTTAATCATCGGGCTTAATCAGTAACTGCCTACAGGCTTGCCCCCAGCCCCACCCGCTGGTTTCCCTGGTAACTGATGAGCCAATCTGACATCGATTCCCCCTATAAGTGGTAGCCTCGTCCTCCCCAGAGCAGTGTGGGTGGTTGCCACGTCCTGCTTGCTGTTGTCCGGACGTGGTGGAGTATTGCTCCAGGACCCTTTACTCGGACTGGTAAGATCCCCCATTTAGTAACCTGTTGATGTCTTGTCACTGTGTGCGGGCTCTTTCTTTGGTTCTGAGGCTGAGAAGTTACAGGCCTTGCAGGCCTGCGGGGTGCAGCCCGACAATTGGTGAGGCAGCTGGGAAGCCGAGAAAACTCCTAGGAGCCCCGCGATGTCAGGAAAGAAGGACGGGAAGGGAAGCCGTGGGGGAGAAATCCCAAGGTGGCCGTCCACGAGCGTGTGGGACCCGAAAGTCTGAGTCTCTTTCCACTTTCAAAGCGGCAGCCCGGTGCTCGTGGCTCACCTGACTGCACGGGGATGGCTAGTGAATACAGACAAAATGCAATGACCTGCATTATCTATCATACGCTTGCGTGTTATCTGGTCCGGTAAGACAAGTGTACCCCTGAACCACCACCTGTAAGGGATTACAGACCCAGGCTGTGGGGTTATTAACTCAGGGATCGACTTGCAAACTGGATGTGGCTACTTAAGCGGAAGGGGTTGTTTGGGACCTGAGGCAACGGCAAACTAATGGGTACCCTTGGGCTTCTGGTCCCAGCAACGAAAGGGGTCAGAGGCACGATATAGTGGGATGGATCAGCTATATACCGTCTACATGGTGTTACAACAGGTGGGAGGCATTACAGAAGGTCAATCCGAGTCATCAAGCAACGCAGGAAAACAGTGTGGGGTCTAGAGCAGCTGTCCATAACATACGGGACCCCCATGGATATCGATAGTGACCAAGGAACCCACTTTACTGACCAGGAGGTTCAGGAATGGGCTGATGAAAAATGACATATGCTGGTATTTCCACCTGCTTTATGACCCTACTACTGCCAGGCTAATGAAAGGATGAATGGACTACTTAATAGAGACTGAAACCCGCTCTCCACGTGTGGACGAGGAGGCTGACTCAACCCCATGAACTCTAGCTGAACGTCGCAGGAGTAATCAACCCTGTGGCTAAGCCATGTTAACCCAGAGGCAACTAGTCCACGCCATCCAAGTCCAACTATTGACCACCGCAGGACCGTTGCCAAGTATCGATCTGGACAGTAACTTGCTTTTGCCCTGCCCACGGGACCTATCCGCAGGAGGAGACATTGTAAAACGGCCTGGGAGTCGCAGGTAATTCCCCGATGATTTCAGGTTTGCTGCCCCGTGGGGAATAGGATTTGAAAGATCTCACCTGTCTTCTCCCCGGCCCCAAGGAAGCCCCCTTTTATTAACCCTGTGGTCTGTGGTTACACGGCCTCTCCAGGGTTCAGCATCGGCTGTGGGGACTGAGGGCAGATGATTGGTATGGTACTGCAGGCCAGGACAAAAGCCACAGGCAGGGTGGTGTCACCTCAGGATGCTTTCACTGCTTGTATTTTAATGGTGATCTCCCCCGTACCGTGTGTGTCGAACGCCTTACGGTTCCTCCCTAGTCTGAGCAGAGGGAATCCGTTCACGGGCCGGGCGACAAGGGTGGCCTGGCTGTGAGTGAGTCTCATTGCTGCGTCTACAGTGAGAAGTCAGTGTCATCTTCGTCCGGACTTCCGTGAGAAATTGACCCGATTAGCATCTGGTTCCAAAGTTTGCCCACCTCTTGGTGAATGGCTCTTTTTAGCATAGGTATCTTAACGCCTGACACTGTGCAGTTGCTGGTGTCTGTAGTGCATTTGTGGGATTCGGTTGCAGTGACCCTCTACCTGCCTGAACCCAGGGCTATCGCGGGAGAGGGGTGGACAACATTGTAAGGCTTGGATAGAATGCTGTACGGGTGGAGTGTACGGTCAGGCCACTCGAGGTGGCCGTTCTCTTGCTCTTTACATGCCCCGCTTGACCAGTCCCTGCTTCACTCACATGACTATCCAATCCCCTTAATCATCGGGCTTAATCAGTAACTGCCTACAGGCTTGCCCCCAGCCCCACCCGCTGGTTTCCCTGGTAACTGATGAGCCAATCTGACATCGATTCCCCCCATAAATGGTAGCCTCGTCCTCCCCAGAGCAGTGTGGGTGGTTGCCACGTCCTGCTTGCTGTTGGCCGGACGTGGTGGAGTATTGCTCCAGGACCCTTTACTCGGACTGGTAAGATCCCCCATCTAGTAACCTGTTGATGTCTCGGTCACTGTGTGCGGGCTCTTTCTTTGGTTCTGAGGCTGAGAAGTTACAGGCCTTGCAGGCCTGCGGGGTGCAGCCCGACAATTGGTGAGGCAGCTGGGAAGCCGAGAAAACTCCTAGGAGCCCCGCGATGTCAGGAAAGAAGGACGGGAAGGGAAGCCGTGGGGGAGAAATCCCAAGGTGGCCGTCCACGAGCGTGTGGGACCCGAAAGTCTGAGTCTCTTTCCACTTTCAAAGTGGCAGCCCGGTGCTCGTGGCTCACCTGACTGCACGGGGATGGCTAGTGAATACAGACAAAATGCAATGACCTGCATTATCTATCAAACGCTTGCGTGTTATCTGGTCCGGTAAGACAAGTGTACCCCTGAACCACCACCTGTAAGGGATTACAGACCCAGGCTGTGGGGTTATTAACTCAGGGATCGACTTGCAAACTGGATGTGGCTACTTAAGCGGAAGGGGTTGTTTGGGACCTGAGGCAACGGCAAACTAATGGGTACCCTTGGGCTTCTGGTCCCAGCAACGAAAGGGGTCAGAGGCACGATACAGTGGGATGGATCAGCTATATGCCGTCTACATTGTGTTACAACAGGTGGGAGGCATTACAGAAGGTCAATCCGAGTCATCAAGCAACGCAGGAAAACAGTGTGGGGTCTAGAGCAGCTGTCCATAACATACGGGACCCCCATGGATATCGATAGTGACCAAGGAACCCACTTTACTGACCAGGAGGTTCAGGAATGGGCTGATGAAAAATGACATATGCTGGTATTTCCACCTGCTTTATGACCCTACTACTGCCAGGCTAATGAAAGGATGAATGGACTACTTAATAGAGACTGAAACCCGCTCTCCACGTGTGGACGAGGAGGCTGACTCAACCCCATGAACTCTAGCTGAACGTCGCAGGAGTAATCAACCCTGTGGCTAAGCCATGTTAACCCAGAGGCAACTAGTCCACGCCATCCAGGTCCAACTATTGACCACCGCAGGACCGTTGCCAAGTATCGATCTGGACAGTAACTTGCTTTTGCCCTGCCCACGGGACCTATCCCCAGGAGAAGACATTGTAAAACGGCCCGGGAGTCGCAGGTAAGTCCCCGATGATTTGGGTTCGCTGCTCCGTGGGGAATAGAATTTGAAAGATCTCACCTGTCTTCTCCCCGGCCCCAAGGAAGCCCCCTTTTATTAAGCCTGTGGTCTGTGGTTACACGGCCTCTCCAGTGTTCAGCATCGGCTGTGGGGACTGAGGGCAGATGGTTGGTATGCTACTGCAGGCCAGGACAAAAGCCACAGGCAGGGTGGTGTCACCTCAGGATGCTTTCACTGCTTGTATTTTAATGGTGATCTCCCCCGTACCGTGTGTGTCGAACGCCTTACGGTTCCTCCCTAGTCTGAGCAGAGGGAATCCGTTCACGGGCCGGGCGACAAGGGTGGCCTCGCTGTGAGTGAGTCTCATTGCTGCGTCTACAGTGAGAAGTCAGTGTCATCTTCGTCCGGACTTCCGTGAGAAATTGACCCGATTAGCATCTGGTTCCAAAGTTTGCCCACCTCTTGGTGAATGGCTCTTTTTAGCATAGGTATCTTAACGCTTGACACTGTGCAGTTGCTGGTGTCTGTAGTGCATTTGTGGGATTCGGTTGCAGTGACCCTCTACCTGCCTGAACCCAGGGCTATCGCGGGAGAGGGGTGGACAACATTGTAAGGCTTGGATAGAATGCTGTACGGGTGGAGTGTACGGTCAGGCCACTCGAGGTGGCCGTTCTCTTGCTCTTTACATGCCCCGCTTGACCAGTCCCTGCTTCACTCACATGACTATCCAATCCCCTTAATCATCGGGCTTAATCAGTAACTGCCTACAGGCTTGCCCCCAGCCCCACCCGCTGGTTTCCCTGGTAACTGATGAGCCAATCTGACATCGATTCCCCCTATAAATGGTAGCCTCCTCCTCCCCAGAGCAGTGTGGGTGGTTGCCACGTCCTGCTTGCTGTTGGCCGGACGTGGTGGAGTATTGCTCCAGGACCCTTTACTCGGACTGGTAAGATCCCCCATCTAGTAAACTGTCTCGGTCACTGTGTGCGGGCTCTTTCTTTGGTTCTGAGGCTGAGAAGTTACAGGCCTTGCAGGCCTGCGGGGTGCAGCCCGACAATTGGTGAGGCAGCTGGGAAGCCGAGAAAACTCCCAGGAGCCCCGCGATGTCAGGAAAGAAGGACGGGAAGGGAAGCCGTGGGGGAGAAATCCCAAGGTGGCCGTCCACGAGCGTGTGGGACCCGAAAGTCTGAGTCTCTTTCCACTTTCAAAGTGGCAGCCCGGTGCTCGTGGCTCACCTGACTGCACGGGGATGGCTAGTGAATACAGACAAAATGCAATGACCTGCATTATCTATCATACGCTTGCGTGTTATCTGGTCCGGTAAGACAAGTGTACCCCTGAACCACCACCTGTAAGGGATTACAGACCCAGGCTGTGGGGTTATTAACTCAGGGATCGACTTGCAAACTGGATGTGGCTACTTAAGCGGAAGGGGTTGTTTGGGACCTGAGGCAACGGCAAACTAATGGGTACCCTTGGGCTTCTGGTCCCAGCAACGAAAGGGGTCAGAGGCACGATACAGTGGGATGGATCAGCTATATGCCGTCTACATTGTGTTACAACAGGTGGGAGGCATTACAGAAGGTCAATCCGAGTCATCAAGCAACGCAGGAAAACAGTGTGGGGTCTAGAGCAGCTGTCCATAACATACGGGACCCCCATGGATATCGATAGTGACCAAGGAACCCACTTTACTGACCAGGAGGTTCAGGAATGGGCTGATGAAAAATGACATATGCTGGTATTTCCACCTGCTTTATGACCCTACTACTGCCAGGCTAATGAAAGGATGAATGGACTACTTAATAGAGACTGAAACCCGCTCTCCACGTGTGGACGAGGAGGCTGACTCAACCCCATGAACTCTAGCTGAACGTCGCAGGAGTAATCAACCCTGTGGCTAAGCCATGTTAACCCAGAGGCAACTAGTCCACGCCATCCAGGTCCAACTATTGACCACCGCAGGACCGTTGCCAAGTATCGATCTGGACAGTAACTTGCTTTGGCCCTGCCCACGGGACCTATCCCCAGGAGGAGACATTGTAAAACGGCCCGGGAGTCGCAGGTAAGTCCCCGATGATTTGGGTTCGCTGCTCCGTGGGGAATAGGATTTGAAAGATCTCACCTGTCTTCTCCCCGGCCCCAAGGAAGCCCCCTTTTATTAACCCTGTGGTCTGTGGTTACACGGCCTCTCCAGGGTTCAGCATCGGCTGTGGGGACTGAGGGCAGATGGTTGGTATGCTACTGCAGGCCAGGACAAAAGCCACAGGCAGGGTGGTGTCACCTCAGGATGCTTTCACTGCTTGTATTTTAATGGTCGTGATCTCCCCCGTACCGTGTGTGTCGAACGCCTTACGGTTCCTCCCTAGTCTGAGCAGAGGGAATCCGTTCACGGGCCGGGCGACAAGGGTGGCCTGGCTGTGAGTGAGTCTCATTGCTGCGTCTACAGTGAGAAGTCAGTGTCATCTTCGTCCGGACTTCCGTGAGAAATTGACCCGATTAGCATCTGGTTCCAAAGTTTGCCCACCTCTTGGTGAATGGCTCTTTTTAGCATAGGTATCTTAACGCTTGACACTGTGCAGTTGCTGGTGTCTGTAGTGCATTTGTGGGATTCGGTTGCAGTGACCCTCTACCTGCCTGAACCCAGGGCTATCGCGGGAGAGGGGTGGACAACATTGTAAGGCTTGGATAGAATGCTGTACGGGTGGAGTGTACGGTCAGGCCACTCGAGGTGGCCGTTCTCTTGCTCTTTACATGCCCCGCTTGACCAGTCCCTGCTTCACTCACATGACTATCCAATCCCCTTAATCATCGGGCTTAATCAGTAACTGCCTACAGGCTTGCCCCCAGCCCCACCCGCTGGTTTCCCTGGTAACTGATGAGCCAATCTGACATCGATTCCCCCTATAAATGGTAGCCTCCTCCTCCCCAGAGCAGTGTGGGTGGTTGCCACGTCCTGCTTGCTGTTGGCCGGACGTGGTGGAGTATTGCTCCAGGACCCTTTACTCGGACTGGTAAGATCCCCCATCTAGTAAACTGTCTCGGTCACTGTGTGCGGGCTCTTTCTTTGGTTCTGAGGCTGAGAAGTTACAGGCCTTGCAGGCCTGCGGGGTGCAGCCCGACAATTGGTGAGGCAGCTGGGAAGCCGAGAAAACTCCCAGGAGCCCCGCGATGTCAGGAAAGAAGGACGGGAAGGGAAGCCGTGGGGGAGAAATCCCAAGGTGGCCGTCCACGAGCGTGTGGGACCCGAAAGTCTGAGTCTCTTTCCACTTTCAAAGTGGCAGCCCGGTGCTCGTGGCTCACCTGACTGCACGGGGATGGCTAGTGAATACAGACAAAATGCAATGACCTGCATTATCTATCAAACGCTTGCGTGTTATCTGGTCCGGTAAGACAAGTGTACCCCTGAACCACCACCTGTAAGCGATTAGACCCAGGCTGTGGGGTTATTAACTCAGGGATCGACTTGCAAACTGGATGTGGCTACTTAAGCGGAAGGGGTTGTTTGGGACCTGAGGCAACGGCAAACTAATGGGTACCCTTGGGCTTCTGGTCCCAGCAACGAAAGGGGTCAGAGGCACGATACAGTGGGATGGATCAGCTATATGCCGTCTACATGGTGTTACAACAGGTGGGAGGCATTACAGAAGGTCAATCCGAGTCATCAAGCAACGCAGGAAAACAGTGTGGGGTCTAGAGCAGCTGTCCATAACATACGGGACCCCCATGGATATCGATAGTGACCAAGGAACCCACTTTACTGACCAGGAGGTTCAGGAATGGGCTGATGAAAAATGACATATGCTGGTATTTCCACCTGCTTTATGACCCTACTACTGCCAGGCTAATGAAAGGATGAATGGACTACTTAATAGAGACTGAAACCCGCTCTCCACGTGTGGACGAGGAGGCTGACTCAACCCCATGAACTCTAGCTGAACGTCACAGGAGTAATCAACCCTGTGGCTAAGCCATGTTAACCCAGAGGCAACTAGTCCACGCCATCCAGGTCCAACTATTGACCACCGCAGGACCGTTGCCAAGTATCGATCTGGACAGTAACTTGCTTTGGCCCTGCCCACGGGACCTATCCCCAGGAGGAGACATTGTAAAACGGCCCGGGAGTCGCAGGTAAGTCCCCGATGATTTGGGTTCGCTGCTCCGTGGGGAATAGGATTTGAAAGATCTCACCTGTCTTCTCCCCGGCCCCAAGGAAGCCCCCTTTTATTAACCCTGTGGTCTGTGGTTACACGGCCTCTCCAGTGTTCAGCATCGGCTGTGGGGACTGAGGGCAGATGGTTGGTATGCTACTGCAGGCCAGGACAAAAGCCACAGGCAGGGTGGTGTCACCTCAGGATGCTTTCACTGCTTGTATTTTAATGGTCGTGATCTCCCCCGTACCGCGTGTGTCGAACGCCTTACGGTTCCTCCCTAGTCTGAGCAGAGGGAATCCGTTCACGGGCCGGGCGACAAGGGTGGCCTGGCTGTGAGTGAGTCTCATTGCTGCGTCTACAGTGAGAAGTCAGTGTCATCTTCGTCCGGACTTCCGTGAGAAATTGACCCGATTAGCATCTGGTTCCAAAGTTTGCCCACCTCTTGGTGAATGGCTCTTTTTAGCATAGGTATCTTAACGCTCGACACTGTGCAGTTGCTGGTGTCTGTAGTGCATTTGTGGGATTCGGTTGCAGTGACCCTCTACCTGCCTGAACCCAGGGCTATCGCGGGAGAGGGGTGGACAACATTGTAAGGCTTGGATAGAATGCTGTACGGGTGGAGTGTAGGGTCAGGCCACTCGAGGTGGCCGTTCTCTTGCTCTTTACATGCCCCGCTTGACCAGTCCCTGCTTCACTCACATGACTATCCAATCCCCTTAATCATCGGGCTTAATCAGTAACTGCCTACAGGCTTGCCCCCAGCCCCACCCGCTGGTTTCCCTGGTAACTGATGAGCCAATCTGACATCGATTCCCCCTATAAATGGTAGCCTCGTCCTCCCCAGAGCAGTGTGGGTGGTTGCCACGTCCTGCTTGCTGTTGTCCGGACGTGGTGGAGTATTGCTCCAGGACCCTTTACTCGGACTGGTAAGATCCCCCATCTAGTAACCTGTTGATGTCTCGGTCACTGTGTGCGGGCTCTTTCTTTGGTTCTGAGGCTGAGAAGTTACAGGCCTTGCAGGCCTGCGGGGTGCAGCCCGACAATTGGTGAGGCAGCTGGGAAGCCGAGAAAACTCCTAGGAGCCCCGCGATGTCAGGAAAGAAGGACGGGAAGGGAAGCCGTGGGGGAGAAATCCCAAGGTGGCCGTCCACGAGCGTGTGGGACCCGAAAGTCTGAGTCTCTTTCCACTTTCAAAGCGGCAGCCCGGTGCTCGTGGCTCACCTGACTGCACGGGGATGGCTAGTGAATACAGACAAAATGCAATGACCTGCATTATCTATCATACGCTTGCGTGTTATCTGGTCCGGTAAGACAAGTGTACCCCTGAACCACCACCTGTAAGGGATTACAGACCCAGGCTGTGGGGTTATTAACTCAGGGATCGACTTGCAAACTGGATGTGGCTACTTAAGCGGAAGGGGTTGTTTGGGACCTGAGGCAACGGCAAACTAATGGGTACCCTTGGGCTTCTGCTCCCAGCAACGAAAGGGGTCAGAGGCACGATATAGTGGGATGGATCAGCTATATACCGTCTACATTGTGTTACAACAGGTGGGAGGCATTACAGAAGGTCAATCCGAGTCATCAAGCAACGCAGGAAAACAGTGTGGGGTCTAGAGCAGCTGTCCATAACATACGGGACCCCCATGGATATCGATAGTGACCAAGGAACCCACTTTACTGACCAGGAGGTTCAGGAATGGGCTGATGAAAAATGACATATGCTGGTATTTCCACCTGCTTTATGACCCTACTACTGCCAGGCTAATGAAAGGATGAATGGACTACTTAATAGAGACTGAAACCCGCTCTCCACGTGTGGACGAGGAGGCTGACTCAACCCCATGAACTCTAGCTGAACGTCGCAGGAGTAATCAACCCTGTGGCTAAGCCATGTTAACCCAGAGGCAACTAGTCCACGCCATCCAAGTCCAACTATTGACCACCGCAGGACCGTTGCCAAGTATCGATCTGGACAGTAACTTGCTTTTGCCCTGCCCACGGGACCTATCCGCAGGAGGAGACATTGTAAAACGGCCTGGGAGTCGCAGGTAATTCCCCGATGATTTCAGGTTTGCTGCCCCGTGGGGAATAGGATTTGAAAGATCTCACCTGTCTTCTCCCCGGCCCCAAGGAAGCCCCCTTTTATTAACCCTGTGGTCTGTGGTTACACGGCCTCTCCAGTGTTCAGCATCGGCTGTGGGGACTGAGGGCAGATGGTTGGTATGCTACTGCAGGCCAGGACAAAAGCCACAGGCAGGGTGGTGTCACCTCAGGATGCTTTCACTGCTTGTATTTTAATGGTCGTGATCTCCCCCGTACCGTGTGTGTCGAACGCCTTACGGTTCCTCCCTAGTCTGAGCAGAGGGAATCCGTTCACGGGCCGGGCGACAAGGGTGGCCTGGCTGTGAGTGAGTCTCATTGCTGCGTCTACAGTGAGAAGTCAGTGTCATCTTCGTCCGGACTTCCGTGAGAAATTGACCCGATTAGCATCTGGTTCCAAAGTTTGCCCACCTCTTGGTGAATGGCTCTTTTTAGCATAGGTATCTTAACGCTTGACACTGTGCAGTTGCTGGTGTCTGTAGTGCATTTGTGGGATTCGGTTGCAGTGACCCTCTACCTGCCTGAACCCAGGGCTATCGCGGGAGAGGGGTGGACAACATTGTAAGGCTTGGATAGAATGCTGTACGGGTGGAGTGTACGGTCAGGCCACTCGAGGTGGCCGTTCTCTTGCTCTTTACATGCCCCGCTTGACCAGTCCCTGCTTCACTCACATGACTATCCAATCCCCTTAATCATCGGGCTTAATCAGTAACTGCCTACAGGCTTGCCCCCAGCCCCACCCGCTGGTTTCCCTGGTAACTGATGAGCCAATCTGACATCGATTCCCCCTATAAGTGGTAGCCTCGTCCTCCCCAGAGCAGTGTGGGTGGTTGCCACGTCCTGCTTGCTGTTGTCCGGACGTGGTGGAGTATTGCTCCAGGACCCTTTACTCGGACTGGTAAGATCCCCCATTTAGTAACCTGTTGATGTCTTGTCACTGTGTGCGGGCTCTTTCTTTGGTTCTGAGGCTGAGAAGTTACAGGCCTTGCAGGCCTGCGGGGTGCAGCCCGACAATTGGTGAGGCAGCTGGGAAGCCGAGAAAACTCCTAGGAGCCCCGCGATGTCAGGAAAGAAGGACGGGAAGGGAAGCCGTGGGGGAGAAATCCCAAGGTGGCCGTCCACGAGCGTGTGGGACCCGAAAGTCTGAGTCTCTTTCCACTTTCAAAGCGGCAGCCCGGTGCTCGTGGCTCACCTGACTGCACGGGGATGGCTAGTGAATACAGACAAAATGCAATGACCTGCATTATCTATCATACGCTTGCGTGTTATCTGGTCCGGTAAGACAAGTGTACCCCTGAACCACCACCTGTAAGGGATTACAGACCCAGGCTGTGGGGTTATTAACTCAGGGATCGACTTGCAAACTGGATGTGGCTACTTAAGCGGAAGGGGTTGTTTGGGACCTGAGGCAACGGCAAACTAATGGGTACCCTTGGGCTTCTGCTCCCAGCAACGAAAGGGGTCAGAGGCACGATATAGTGGGATGGATCAGCTATATACCGTCTACATTGTGTTACAACAGGTGGGAGGCATTACAGAAGGTCAATCCGAGTCATCAAGCAACGCAGGAAAACAGTGTGGGGTCTAGAGCAGCTGTCCATAACATACGGGACCCCCATGGATATCGATAGTGACCAAGGAACCCACTTTACTGACCAGGAGGTTCAGGAATGGGCTGATGAAAAATGACATATGCTGGTATTTCCACCTGCTTTATGACCCTACTACTGCCAGGCTAATGAAAGGATGAATGGACTACTTAATAGAGACTGAAACCCGCTCTCCACGTGTGGACGAGGAGGCTGACTCAACCCCATGAACTCTAGCTGAACGTCGCAGGAGTAATCAACCCTGTGGCTAAGCCATGTTAACCCAGAGGCAACTAGTCCACGCCATCCAAGTCCAACTATTGACCACCGCAGGACCGTTGCCAAGTATCGATCTGGACAGTAACTTGCTTTTGCCCTGCCCACGGGACCTATCCGCAGGAGGAGACATTGTAAAACGGCCTGGGAGTCGCAGGTAATTCCCCGATGATTTCAGGTTTGCTGCCCCGTGGGGAATAGGATTTGAAAGATCTCACCTGTCTTCTCCCCGGCCCCAAGGAAGCCCCCTTTTATTAACCCTGTGGTCTGTGGTTACACGGCCTCTCCAGTGTTCAGCATCGGCTGTGGGGACTGAGGGCAGATGGTTGGTATGCTACTGCAGGCCAGGACAAAAGCCACAGGCAGGGTGGTGTCACCTCAGGATGCTTTCACTGCTTGTATTTTAATGGTCGTGATCTCCCCCGTACCGTGTGTGTTGAACGCCTTACGGTTCCTCCCTAGTCTGAGCAGAGGGAATCCGTTCACGGGCCGGGCGACAAGGGTGGCCTGGCTGTGAGTGAGTCTCATTGCTGCGTCTACAGTGAGAAGTCAGTGTCATCTTCGTCCGGACTTCCGTGAGAAATTGACCCGATTAGCATCTGGTTCCAAAGTTTGCCCACCTCTTGGTGAATGGCTCTTTTTAGCATAGGTATCTTAACGCCTGACACTGTGCAGTTGCTGGTGTCTGTAGTGCATTTGTGGGATTCGGTTGCAGTGACCCTCTACCTGCCTGAACCCAGGGCTATCGCGGGAGAGGGGTGGACAACATTGTAAGGCTTGGATAGAATGCTGTACGGGTGGAGTGTACGGTCAGGCCACTCGAGGTGGCCGTTCTCTTTTTACATGCCCCGCTTGACCAGTCCCTGCTTCACTCACATGACTATCCAATCCACTTAATCATCGGGCTTAATCAGTAACTGCCTACAGGCTTGCCCCCAGCCCCACCCGCTGGTTTCCCTGGTAACTGATGAGCCAATCTGACATCGATTCCCCCTATAAATGGTAGCCTCCTCCTCCCCAGAGCAGTGTGGGTGGTTGCCACGTCCTGCTTGCTGTTGGCCGGACGTGGTGGAGTATTGCTCCAGGACCCTTTACTCGGACTGGTAAGATCCCCCATCTAGTAAACTGTCTCGGTCACTGTGTGCGGGCTCTTTCTTTGGTTCTGAGGCTGAGAAGTTACAGGCCTTGCAGGCCTGCGGGGTGCAGCCCGACAATTGGTGAGGCAGCTGGGAAGCCGAGAAAACTCCTAGGAGCCCCGCGATGTCAGGAAAGAAGGACGGGAAGGGAAGCCGTGGGGGAGAAATCCCAAGGTGGCCGTCCACGAGCGTGTGGGACCCGAAAGTCTGAGTCTCTTTCCACTTTCAAAGCGGCAGCCCGGTGCTCGTGGCTCACCTGACTGCACGGGGATGGCTAGTGAATACAGACAAAATGCAATGACCTGCATTATCTATCATACGCTTGCGTGTTATCTGGTCCGGTAAGACAAGTGTACCCCTGAACCACCACCTGTAAGGGATTACAGACCCAGGCTGTGGGGTTATTAACTCAGGGATCGACTTGCAAACTGGATGTGGCTACTTAAGCGGAAGGGGTTGTTTGGGACCTGAGGCAACGGCAAACTAATGGGTACCCTTGGGCTTCTGGTCCCAGCAACGAAAGGGGTCAGAGGCACGATATAGTGGGATGGATCAGCTATATACCGTCTACATTGTGTTACAACAGGTGGGAGGCATTACAGAAGGTCAATCCGAGTCATCAAGCAACGCAGGAAAACAGTGTGGGGTCTAGAGCAGCTGTCCATAACATACGGGACCCCCATGGATATCGATAGTGACCAAGGAACCCACTTTACTGACCAGGAGGTTCAGGAATGGGCTGATGAAAAATGACATATGCTGGTATTTCCACCTGCTTTATGACCCTACTACTGCCAGGCTAATGAAAGGATGAATGGACTACTTAATAGAGACTGAAACCCGCTCTCCACGTGTGGACGAGGAGGCTGACTCAACCCCATGAACTCTAGCTGAACGTCGCAGGAGTAATCAACCCTGTGGCTAAGCCATGTTAACCCAGAGGCAACTAGTCCACGCCATCCAAGTCCAACTATTGACCACCGCAGGACCGTTGCCAAGTATCGATCTGGACAGTAACTTGCTTTTGCCCTGCCCACGGGACCTATCCGCAGGAGGAGACATTGTAAAACGGCCTGGGAGTCGCAGGTAATTCCCCGATGATTTCAGGTTTGCTGCCCCGTGGGGAATAGGATTTGAAAGATCTCACCTGTCTTCTCCCCGGCCCCAAGGAAGCCCCCTTTTATTAACCCTGTGGTCTGTGGTTACACGGCCTCTCCAGTGTTCAGCATCGGCTGTGGGGACTGAGGGCAGATGATTGGTATGCTACTGCAGGCCAGGACAAAAGCCACAGGCAGGGTGGTGTCACCTCAGGATGCTTTCACTGCTTGTATTTTAATGGTCGTGATCTCCCCCGTACCGTGTGTGTCGAACGCCTTACGGTTCCTCCCTAGTCTGAGCAGAGGGAATCCGTTCACGGGCCGGGCGACAAGGGTGGCCTGGCTGTGAGTGAGTCTCATTGCTGCGTCTACAGTGAGAAGTCAGTGTCATCTTCGTCCGGACTTCCGTGAGAAATTGACCCGATTAGCATCTGGTTCCAAAGTTTGCCCACCTCTTGGTGAATGGCTCTTTTTAGCATAGGTATCTTAACGCTTGACACTGTGCAGTTGCTGGTGTCTGTAGTGCATTTGTGGGATTCGGTTGCAGTGACCCTCTACCTGCCTGAACCCAGGGCTATCGCGGGAGAGGGGTGGACAACATTGTAAGGCTTGGATAGAATGCTGTACGGGTGGAGTGTACGGTCAGGCCACTCGAGGTGGCCGTTCTCTTGCTCTTTACATGCCCCGCTTGACCAGTCCCTGCTTCACTCACATGACTATCCAATCCCCTTAATCATCGGGCTTAATCAGTAACTGCCTACAGGCTTGCCCCCAGCCCCACCCGCTGGTTTCCCTGGTAACTGATGAGCCAATCTGACATCGATTCCCCCTATAAGTGGTAGCCTCGTCCTCCCCAGAGCAGTGTGGGTGGTTGCCACGTCCTGCTTGCTGTTGTCCGGACGTGGTGGAGTATTGCTCCAGGACCCTTTACTCGGACTGGTAAGATCCCCCATTTAGTAACCTGTTGATGTCTTGTCACTGTGTGCGGGCTCTTTCTTTGGTTCTGAGGCTGAGAAGTTACAGGCCTTGCAGGCCTGCGGGGTGCAGCCCGACAATTGGTGAGGCAGCTGGGAAGCCGAGAAAACTCCTAGGAGCCCCGCGATGTCAGGAAAGAAGGACGGGAAGGGAAGCCGTGGGGGAGAAATCCCAAGGTGGCCGTCCACGAGCGTGTGGGACCCGAAAGTCTGAGTCTCTTTCCACTTTCAAAGCGGCAGCCCGGTGCTCGTGGCTCACCTGACTGCACGGGGATGGCTAGTGAATACAGACAAAATGCAATGACCTGCATTATCTATCATACGCTTGCGTGTTATCTGGTCCGGTAAGACAAGTGTACCCCTGAACCACCACCTGTAAGGGATTACAGACCCAGGCTGTGGGGTTATTAACTCAGGGATCGACTTGCAAACTGGATGTGGCTACTTAAGCGGAAGGGGTTGTTTGGGACCTGAGGCAACGGCAAACTAATGGGTACCCTTGGGCTTCTGGTCCCAGCAACGAAAGGGGTCAGAGGCACGATATAGTGGGATGGATCAGCTATATACCGTCTACATTGTGTTACAACAGGTGGGAGGCATTACAGAAGGTCAATCCGAGTCATCAAGCAACGCAGGAAAACAGTGTGGGGTCTAGAGCAGCTGTCCATAACATACGGGACCCCCATGGATATCGATAGTGACCAAGGAACCCACTTTACTGACCAGGAGGTTCAGGAATGGGCTGATGAAAAATGACATATGCTGGTATTTCCACCTGCTTTATGACCCTACTACTGCCAGGCTAATGAAAGGATGAATGGACTACTTAATAGAGACTGAAACCCGCTCTGCACGTGTGGACGAGGAGGCTGACTCAACCCCATGAACTCTAGCTGAACGTCGCAGGAGTAATCAACCCTGTGGCTAAGCCATGTTAACCCAGAGGCAACTAGTCCACGCCATCCAAGTCCAACTATTGACCACCGCAGGACCGTTGCCAAGTATCGATCTGGACAGTAACTTGCTTTTGCCCTGCCCACGGGACCTATCCGCAGGAGGAGACATTGTAAAACGGCCTGGGAGTCGCAGGTAATTCCCCGATGATTTCAGGTTTGCTGCCCCGTGGGGAATAGGATTTGAAAGATCTCACCTGTCTTCTCCCCGGCCCCAAGGAAGCCCCCTTTTATTAACCCTGTGGTCTGTGGTTACACGGCCTCTCCAGTGTTCAGCATCGGCTGTGGGGACTGAGGGCAGATGGTTGGTATGCTACTGCAGGCCAGGACAAAAGCCACAGGCAGGGTGGTGTCACCTCAGGATGCTTTCACTGCTTGTATTTTAATGGTCGTGATCTCCCCCGTACCGTGTGTGTCGAACGCCTTACGGTTCCTCCCTAGTCTGAGCAGAGGGAATCCGTTCACGGGCCGGGCGACAAGGGTGGCCTGGCTGTGAGTGAGTCTCATTGCTGCGTCTACAGTGAGAAGTCAGTGTCATCTTCGTCCGGACTTCCGTGAGAAATTGACCCGATTAGCATCTGGTTCCAAAGTTTGCCCACCTCTTGGTGAATGGCTCTTTTTAGCATAGGTATCTTAACGCCTGACACTGTGCAGTTGCTGGTGTCTGTAGTGCATTTGTGGGATTCGGTTGCAGTGACCCTCTACCTGCCTGAACCCAGGGCTATCGCGGGAGAGGGGTGGACAACATTGTAAGGCTTGGATAGAATGCTGTACGGGTGGAGTGTACGGTCAGGCCACTCGAGGTGGCCGTTCTCTTTTTACATGCCCCGCTTGACCAGTCCCTGCTTCACTCACATGACTATCCAATCCACTTAATCATCGGGCTTAATCGGTAACTGCCTACAGGCTTGCCCCCAGCCCCACCCGCTGGTTTCCCTGGTAACTGATGAGCCAATCTGACATCGATTCCCCCTATAAATGGTAGCCTCCTCCTCCCCAGAGCAGTGTGGGTGGTTGCCACGTCCTGCTTGCTGTTGGCCGGACGTGGTGGAGTATTGCTCCAGGACCCTTTACTCGGACTGGTAAGATCCCCCATCTAGTAAACTGTCTCGGTCACTGTGTGCGGGCTCTTTCTTTGGTTCTGAGGCTGAGAAGTTACAGGCCTTGCAGGCCTGCGGGGTGCAGCCCGACAATTGGTGAGGCAGCTGGGAAGCCGAGAAAACTCCTAGGAGCCCCGCGATGTCAGGAAAGAAGGACGGGAAGGGAAGCCGTGGGGGAGAAATCCCAAGGTGGCCGTCCACGAGCGTGTGGGACCCGAAAGTCTGAGTCTCTTTCCACTTTCAAAGCGGCAGCCCGGTGCTCGTGGCTCACCTGACTGCACGGGGATGGCTAGTGAATACAGACAAAATGCAATGACCTGCATTATCTATCATACGCTTGCGTGTTATCTGGTCCGGTAAGACAAGTGTACCCCTGAACCACCACCTGTAAGGGATTACAGACCCAGGCTGTGGGGTTATTAACTCAGGGATCGACTTGCAAACTGGATGTGGCTACTTAAGCGGAAGGGGTTGTTTGGGACCTGAGGCAACGGCAAACTAATGGGTACCCTTGGGCTTCTGGTCCCAGCAACGAAAGGGGTCAGAGGCACGATATAGTGGGATGGATCAGCTATATACCGTCTACATTGTGTTACAACAGGTGGGAGGCATTACAGAAGGTCAATCCGAGTCATCAAGCAACGCAGGAAAACAGTGTGGGGTCTAGAGCAGCTGTCCATAACATACGGGACCCCCATGGATATCGATAGTGACCAAGGAACCCACTTTACTGACCAGGAGGTTCAGGAATGGGCTGATGAAAAATGACATATGCTGGTATTTCCACCTGCTTTATGACCCTACTACTGCCAGGCTAATGAAAGGATGAATGGACTACTTAATAGAGACTGAAACCCGCTCTCCACGTGTGGACGAGGAGGCTGACTCAACCCCATGAACTCTAGCTGAACGTCGCAGGAGTAATCAACCCTGTGGCTAAGCCATGTTAACCCAGAGGCAACTAGTCCACGCCATCCAAGTCCAACTATTGACCACCGCAGGACCGTTGCCAAGTATCGATCTGGACAGTAACTTGCTTTTGCCCTGCCCACGGGACCTATCCGCAGGAGGAGACATTGTAAAACGGCCTGGGAGTCGCAGGTAATTCCCCGATGATTTCAGGTTTGCTGCCCCGTGGGGAATAGGATTTGAAAGATCTCACCTGTCTTCTCCCCGGCCCCAAGGAAGCCCCCTTTTATTAACCCTGTGGTCTGTGGTTACACGGCCTCTCCAGTGTTCAGCATCGGCTGTGGGGACTGAGGGCAGATGATTGGTATGCTACTGCAGGCCAGGACAAAAGCCACAGGCAGGGTGGTGTCACCTCAGGATGCTTTCACTGCTTGTATTTTAATGGTCGTGATCTCCCCCGTACCGTGTGTGTCGAACGCCTTACGGTTCCTCCCTAGTCTGAGCAGAGGGAATCCGTTCACGGGCCGGGCGACAAGGGTGGCCTGGCTGTGAGTGAGTCTCATTGCTGCGTCTACAGTGAGAAGTCAGTGTCATCTTCGTCCGGACTTCCGTGAGAAATTGACCCGATTAGCATCTGGTTCCAAAGTTTGCCCACCTCTTGGTGAATGGCTCTTTTTAGCATAGGTATCTTAACGCCTGACACTGTGCAGTTGCTGGTGTCTGTAGTGCATTTGTGGGATTCGGTTGCAGTGACCCTCTACCTGCCTGAACCCAGGGCTATCGCGGGAGAGGGGTGGACAACATTGTAAGGCTTGGATAGAATGCTGTACGGGTGGAGTGTACGGTCAGGCCACTCGAGGTGGCCGTTCTCTTGCTCTTTACATGCCCCGCTTGACCAGTCCCTGCTTCACTCACATGACTATCCAATCCACTTAATCATCGGGCTTAATCAGTAACTGCCTACAGGCTTGCCCCCAGCCCCACCCGCTGGTTTCCCTGGTAACTGATGAGCCAATCTGACATCGATTCCCCCTATAAATGGTAGCCTCCTCCTCCCCAGAGCAGTGTGGGTGGTTGCCACGTCCTGCTTGCTGTTGGCCGGACGTGGTGGAGTATTGCTCCAGGACCCTTTACTCGGACTGGTAAGATCCCCCATCTAGTAAACTGTCTCGGTCACTGTGTGCGGGCTCTTTCTTTGGTTCTGAGGCTGAGAAGTTACAGGCCTTGCAGGCCTGCGGGGTGCAGCCCGACAATTGGTGAGGCAGCTGGGAAGCCGAGAAAACTCCCAGGAGCCCCGCGATGTCAGGAAAGAAGGACGGGAAGGGAAGCCGTGGGGGAGAAATCCCAAGGTGGCCGTCCACGAGCGTGTGGGACCCGAAAGTCTGAGTCTCTTTCCACTTTCAAAGTGGCAGCCCGGTGCTCGTGGCTCACCTGACTGCACGGGGATGGCTAGTGAATACAGACAAAATGCAATGACCTGCATTATCTATCATACGCTTGCGTGTTATCTGGTCCGGTAAGACAAGTGTACCCCTGAACCACCACCTGTAAGGGATTACAGACCCAGGCTGTGGGGTTATTAACTCAGGGATCGACTTGCAAACTGGATGTGGCTACTTAAGCGGAAGGGGTTGTTTGGGACCTGAGGCAACGGCAAACTAATGGGTACCCTTGGGCTTCTGGTCCCAGCAACGAAAGGGGTCAGAGGCACGATATAGTGGGATGGATCAGCTATATGCCGTCTACATTGTGTTACAACAGGTGGGAGGCATTACAGAAGGTCAATCCGAGTCATCAAGCAACGCAGGAAAACAGTGTGGGGTCTAGAGCAGCTGTCCATAACATACGGGACCCCCATGGATATCGATAGTGACCAAGGAACCCACTTTACTGACCAGGAGGTTCAGGAATGGGCTGATGAAAAATGACATATGCTGGTATTTCCACCTGCTTTATGACCCTACTACTGCCAGGCTAATGAAAGGATGAATGGACTACTTAATAGAGACTGAAACCCGCTCTCCACGTGTGGACGAGGAGGCTGACTCAACCCCATGAACTCTAGCTGAACGTCGCAGGAGTAATCAACCCTGTGGCTAAGCCATGTTAACCCAGAGGCAACTAGTCCACGCCATCCAGGTCCAACTATTGACCACCGCAGGACCGTTGCCAAGTATCGATCTGGACAGTAACTTGCTTTGGCCCTGCCCACGGGACCTATCCCCAGGAGGAGACATTGTAAAACGGCCCGGGAGTCGCAGGTAAGTCCCCGATGATTTGGGTTCGCTGCTCCGTGGGGAATAGGATTTGAAAGATCTCACCTGTCTTCTCCCCGGCCCCAAGGAAGCCCCCTTTTATTAACCCTGTGGTCTGTGGTTACACGGCCTCTCCAGTGTTCAGCATCGGCTGTGGGGACTGAGGGCAGATGGTTGGTATGCTACTGCAGGCCAGGACAAAAGCCACAGGCAGGGTGGTGTCACCTCAGGATGCTTTCACTGCTTGTATTTTAATGGTCGTGATCTCCCCCGTACCGTGTGTGTCGAACGCCTTACGGTTCCTCCCTAGTCTGAGCAGAGGGAATCCGTTCACGGGCCGGGCGACAAGGGTGGCCTCGCTGTGAGTGAGTCTCATTGCTGCGTCTACAGTGAGAAGTCAGTGTCATCTTCGTCCGGACTTCCGTGAGAAATTGACCCGATTAGCATCTGGTTCCAAAGTTTGCCCACCTCTTGGTGAATGGCTCTTTTTAGCATAGGTATCTTAACGCTTGACACTGTGCAGTTGCTGGTGTCTGTAGTGCATTTGTGGGATTCGGTTGCAGTGACCCTCTACCTGCCTGAACCCAGGGCTATCGCGGGAGAGGGGTGGACAACATTGTAAGGCTTGGATAGAATGCTGTACGGGTGGAGTGTACGGTCAGGCCACTCGAGGTGGCCGTTCTCTTGCTCTTTACATGCCCCGCTTGACCAGTCCCTGCTTCACTCACATGACTATCCAATCCCCTTAATCATCGGGCTTAATCAGTAACTGCCTACAGGCTTGCCCCCAGCCCCACCCGCTGGTTTCCCTGGTAACTGATGAGCCAATCTGACATCGATTCCCCCTATAAATGGTAGCCTCGTCCTCCCCAGAGCAGTGTGGGTGGTTGCCACGTCCTGCTTGCTGTTGGCCGGACGTGGTGGAGTATTGCTCCAGGACCCTTTACTCGGACTGGTAAGATCCCCCATCCAGTAAACTGTCTCGGTCACTGTGTGCGGGCTCTTTCTTTGGTTCTGAGGCTGAGAAGTTACAGGCCTTGCAGGCCTGCGGGGTGCAGCCCGACAATTGGTGAGGCAGCTGGGAAGCCGAGAAAACTCCCAGGAGCCCCGCGATGTCAGGAAAGAAGGACGGGAAGGGAAGCCGTGGGGGAGAAATCCCAAGGTGGCCGTCCACGAGCGTGTGGGACCCGAAAGTCTGAGTCTCTTTCCACTTTCAAAGTGGCAGCCCGGTGCTCGTGGCTCACCTGACTGCACGGGGATGGCTAGTGAATACAGACAAAATGCAATGACCTGCATTATCTATCAAACGCTTGCGTGTTATCTGGTCCGGTAAGACAAGTGTACCCCTGAACCACCACCTGTAAGCGATTAGACCCAGGCTGTGGGGTTATTAACTCAGGGATCGACTTGCAAACTGGATGTGGCTACTTAAGCGGAAGGGGTTGTTTGGGACCTGAGGCAACGGCAAACTAATGGGTACCCTTGGGCTTCTGGTCCCAGCAACGAAAGGGGTCAGAGGCACGATACAGTGGGATGGATCAGCTATATGCCGTCTACATGGTGTTACAACAGGTGGGAGGCATTACAGAAGGTCAATCCGAGTCATCAAGCAACGCAGGAAAACAGTGTGGGGTCTAGAGCAGCTGTCCATAACATACGGGACCCCCATGGATATCGATAGTGACCAAGGAACCCACTTTACTGACCAGGAGGTTCAGGAATGGGCTGATGAAAAATGACATATGCTGGTATTTCCACCTGCTTTATGACCCTACTACTGCCAGGCTAATGAAAGGATGAATGGACTACTTAATAGAGACTGAAACCCGCTCTCCACGTGTGGACGAGGAGGCTGACTCAAGCCCCATGAACTCTAGCTGAACATTGCAGGAGTAATCAACCCTGTGGCTAAGCCATGTTAACCCAGAGGCAACTAGTCCACGCCATCCAAGTCCAACTATTGACCGCCGCAGGACCGTTGCCAAGTATCGATCTGGATAGTAACTTGCTTTTGCCCTGCCCACGGGACCTATCCGCAGGAGGAGACATTGTAAAACGGCCTGGGAGTCGCAGGTAATTCCCCGATGATTTCAGGTTTGCTGCCCCGTGGGGAATAGGATTTGAAAGATCTCACCTGTCTTCTCCCCGGCCCCAAGGAAGCCCCCTTTTATTAACCCTGTGGTCTGTGGTTACACGGCCTCTCCAGGGTTCAGCATCGGCTGTGGGGACTGAGGGCAGATGATTGGTATGGTACTGCAGGCCAGGACAAAAGCCACAGGCAGGGTGGTGTCACCTCAGGATGCTTTCACTGCTTGTATTTTAATGGTCGTGATCTCCCCCGTACCGTGTGTGTCGAACGCCTTACGGTTCCTCCCTAGTCTGAGCAGAGGGAATCCGTTCACGGGCCGGGCGACAAGGGTGGCCTGGCTGTGAGTGAGTCTCATTGCTGCGTCTACAGTGAGAAGTCAGTGTCATCTTCGTCCGGACTTCCGTGAGAAATTGACCCGATTAGCATCTGGTTCCAAAGTTTGCCCACCTCTTGGTGAATGGCTCTTTTTAGCATAGGTATCTTAACGCCTGACACTGTGCAGTTGCTGGTGTCTGTAGTGCATTTGTGGGATTCGGTTGCAGTGACCCTCTACCTGCCTGAACCCAGGGCTATCGCGGGAGAGGGGTGGACAACATTGTAAGGCTTGGATAGAATGCTGTACGGGTGGAGTGTACGGTCAGGCCACTCGAGGTGGCCGTTCTCTTGCTCTTTACATGCCCCGCTTGACCAGTCCCTGCTTCACTCACATGACTATCCAATCCCCTTAATCATCGGGCTTAATCAGTAACTGCCTACAGGCTTGCCCCCAGCCCCACCCGCTGGTTTCCCTGGTAACTGATGAGCCAATCTGACATCGATTCCCCCTATAAGTGGTAGCCTCGTCCTCCCCAGAGCAGTGTGGGTGGTTGCCACGTCCTGCTTGCTGTTGTCCGGACGTGGTGGAGTATTGCTCCAGGACCCTTTACTCGGACTGGTAAGATCCCCCATTTAGTAACCTGTTGATGTCTTGTCACTGTGTGCGGGCTCTTTCTTTGGTTCTGAGGCTGAGAAGTTACAGGCCTTGCAGGCCTGCGGGGTGCAGCCCGACAATTGGTGAGGCAGCTGGGAAGCCGAGAAAACTCCTAGGAGCCCCGCGATGTCAGGAAAGAAGGACGGGAAGGGAAGCCGTGGGGGAGAAATCCCAAGGTGGCCGTCCACGAGCGTGTGGGACCCGAAAGTCTGAGTCTCTTTCCACTTTCAAAGCGGCAGCCCGGTGCTCGTGGCTCACCTGACTGCACGGGGATGGCTAGTGAATACAGACAAAATGCAATGACCTGCATTATCTATCATACGCTTGCGTGTTATCTGGTCCGGTAAGACAAGTGTACCCCTGAACCACCACCTGTAAGGGATTACAGACCCAGGCTGTGGGGTTATTAACTCAGGGATCGACTTGCAAACTGGATGTGGCTACTTAAGCGGAAGGGGTTGTTTGGGACCTGAGG
The DNA here is from genome assembly GCF_949987515.2 of Delphinus delphis. Classification (NCBI taxonomy): domain Eukaryota; kingdom Metazoa; phylum Chordata; class Mammalia; order Artiodactyla; family Delphinidae; genus Delphinus; species Delphinus delphis. The sequence continues at coordinate 11,394,338 of NC_082691.1, forward strand.
CAACGGCAAACTAATGGGTACCCTTGGGCTTCTGGTCCCAGCAACGAAAGGGGTCAGAGGCACGATATAGTGGGATGGATCAGCTATATACCGTCTACATTGTGTTACAACAGGTGGGAGGCATTACAGAAGGTCAATCCGAGTCATCAAGCAACGCAGGAAAACAGTGTGGGGTCTAGAGCAGCTGTCCATAACATACGGGACCCCCATGGATATCGATAGTGACCAAGGAACCCACTTTACTGACCAGGAGGTTCAGGAATGGGCTGATGAAAAATGACATATGCTGGTATTTCCACCTGCTTTATGACCCTACTACTGCCAGGCTAATGAAAGGATGAATGGACTACTTAATAGAGACTGAAACCCGCTCTCCACGTGTGGACGAGGAGGCTGACTCAACCCCATGAACTCTAGCTGAACGTCGCAGGAGTAATCAACCCTGTGGCTAAGCCATGTTAACCCAGAGGCAACTAGTCCACGCCATCCAAGTCCAACTATTGACCACCGCAGGACCGTTGCCAAGTATCGATCTGGACAGTAACTTGCTTTTGCCCTGCCCACGGGACCTATCCGCAGGAGGAGACATTGTAAAACGGCCTGGGAGTCGCAGGTAATTCCCCGATGATTTCAGGTTTGCTGCCCCGTGGGGAATAGGATTTGAAAGATCTCACCTGTCTTCTCCCCGGCCCCAAGGAAGCCCCCTTTTATTAACCCTGTGGTCTGTGGTTACACGGCCTCTCCAGTGTTCAGCATCGGCTGTGGGGACTGAGGGCAGATGGTTGGTATGCTACTGCAGGCCAGGACAAAAGCCACAGGCAGGGTGGTGTCACCTCAGGATGCTTTCACTGCTTGTATTTTAATGGTCGTGATCTCCCCCGTACCGTGTGTGTCGAACGCCTTACGGTTCCTCCCTAGTCTGAGCAGAGGGAATCCGTTCACGGGCCGGGCGACAAGGGTGGCCTGGCTGTGAGTGAGTCTCATTGCTGCGTCTACAGTGAGAAGTCAGTGTCATCTTCGTCCGGACTTCCGTGAGAAATTGACCCGATTAGCATCTGGTTCCAAAGTTTGCCCACCTCTTGGTGAATGGCTCTTTTTAGCATAGGTATCTTAACGCCTGACACTGTGCAGTTGCTGGTGTCTGTAGTGCATTTGTGGGATTCGGTTGCAGTGACCCTCTACCTGCCTGAACCCAGGGCTATCGCGGGAGAGGGGTGGACAACATTGTAAGGCTTGGATAGAATGCTGTACGGGTGGAGTGTACGGTCAGGCCACTCGAGGTGGCCGTTCTCTTTTTACATGCCCCGCTTGACCAGTCCCTGCTTCACTCACATGACTATCCAATCCACTTAATCATCGGGCTTAATCAGTAACTGCCTACAGGCTTGCCCCCAGCCCCACCCGCTGGTTTCCCTGGTAACTGATGAGCCAATCTGACATCGATTCCCCCTATAAATGGTAGCCTCCTCCTCCCCAGAGCAGTGTGGGTGGTTGCCACGTCCTGCTTGCTGTTGGCCGGACGTGGTGGAGTATTGCTCCAGGACCCTTTACTCGGACTGGTAAGATCCCCCATCTAGTAAACTGTCTCGGTCACTGTGTGCGGGCTCTTTCTTTGGTTCTGAGGCTGAGAAGTTACAGGCCTTGCAGGCCTGCGGGGTGCAGCCCGACAATTGGTGAGGCAGCTGGGAAGCCGAGAAAACTCCTAGGAGCCCCGCGATGTCAGGAAAGAAGGACGGGAAGGGAAGCCGTGGGGGAGAAATCCCAAGGTGGCCGTCCACGAGCGTGTGGGACCCGAAAGTCTGAGTCTCTTTCCACTTTCAAAGCGGCAGCCCGGTGCTCGTGGCTCACCTGACTGCACGGGGATGGCTAGTGAATACAGACAAAATGCAATGACCTGCATTATCTATCATACGCTTGCGTGTTATCTGGTCCGGTAAGACAAGTGTACCCCTGAACCACCACCTGTAAGGGATTACAGACCCAGGCTGTGGGGTTATTAACTCAGGGATCGACTTGCAAACTGGATGTGGCTACTTAAGCGGAAGGGGTTGTTTGGGACCTGAGGCAACGGCAAACTAATGGGTACCCTTGGGCTTCTGGTCCCAGCAACGAAAGGGGTCAGAGGCACGATATAGTGGGATGGATCAGCTATATACCGTCTACATTGTGTTACAACAGGTGGGAGGCATTACAGAAGGTCAATCCGAGTCATCAAGCAACGCAGGAAAACAGTGTGGGGTCTAGAGCAGCTGTCCATAACATACGGGACCCCCATGGATATCGATAGTGACCAAGGAACCCACTTTACTGACCAGGAGGTTCAGGAATGGGCTGATGAAAAATGACATATGCTGGTATTTCCACCTGCTTTATGACCCTACTACTGCCAGGCTAATGAAAGGATGAATGGACTACTTAATAGAGACTGAAACCCGCTCTCCACGTGTGGACGAGGAGGCTGACTCAACCCCATGAACTCTAGCTGAACGTCGCAGGAGTAATCAACCCTGTGGCTAAGCCATGTTAACCCAGAGGCAACTAGTCCACGCCATCCAAGTCCAACTATTGACCACCGCAGGACCGTTGCCAAGTATCGATCTGGACAGTAACTTGCTTTTGCCCTGCCCACGGGACCTATCCGCAGGAGGAGACATTGTAAAACGGCCTGGGAGTCGCAGGTAATTCCCCGATGATTTCAGGTTTGCTGCCCCGTGGGGAATAGGATTTGAAAGATCTCACCTGTCTTCTCCCCGGCCCCAAGGAAGCCCCCTTTTATTAACCCTGTGGTCTGTGGTTACACGGCCTCTCCAGTGTTCAGCATCGGCTGTGGGGACTGAGGGCAGATGATTGGTATGCTACTGCAGGCCAGGACAAAAGCCACAGGCAGGGTGGTGTCACCTCAGGATGCTTTCACTGCTTGTATTTTAATGGTCGTGATCTCCCCCGTACCGTGTGTGTCGAACGCCTTACGGTTCCTCCCTAGTCTGAGCAGAGGGAATCCGTTCACGGGCCGGGCGACAAGGGTGGCCTGGCTGTGAGTGAGTCTCATTGCTGCGTCTACAGTGAGAAGTCAGTGTCATCTTCGTCCGGACTTCCGTGAGAAATTGACCCGATTAGCATCTGGTTCCAAAGTTTGCCCACCTCTTGGTGAATGGCTCTTTTTAGCATAGGTATCTTAACGCCTGACACTGTGCAGTTGCTGGTGTCTGTAGTGCATTTGTGGGATTCGGTTGCAGTGACCCTCTACCTGCCTGAACCCAGGGCTATCGCGGGAGAGGGGTGGACAACATTGTAAGGCTTGGATAGAATGCTGTACGGGTGGAGTGTACGGTCAGGCCACTCGAGGTGGCCGTTCTCTTGCTCTTTACATGCCCCGCTTGACCAGTCCCTGCTTCACTCACATGACTATCCAATCCACTTAATCATCGGGCTTAATCAGTAACTGCCTACAGGCTTGCCCCCAGCCCCACCCGCTGGTTTCCCTGGTAACTGATGAGCCAATCTGACATCGATTCCCCCTATAAATGGTAGCCTCCTCCTCCCCAGAGCAGTGTGGGTGGTTGCCACGTCCTGCTTGCTGTTGGCCGGACGTGGTGGAGTATTGCTCCAGGACCCTTTACTCGGACTGGTAAGATCCCCCATCTAGTAAACTGTCTCGGTCACTGTGTGCGGGCTCTTTCTTTGGTTCTGAGGCTGAGAAGTTACAGGCCTTGCAGGCCTGCGGGGTGCAGCCCGACAATTGGTGAGGCAGCTGGGAAGCCGAGAAAACTCCTAGGAGCCCCGCGATGTCAGGAAAGAAGGACGGGAAGGGAAGCCGTGGGGGAGAAATCCCAAGGTGGCCGTCCACGAGCGTGTGGGACCCGAAAGTCTGAGTCTCTTTCCACTTTCAAAGTGGCAGCCCGGTGCTCGTGGCTCACCTGACTGCACGGGGATGGCTAGTGAATACAGACAAAATGCAATGACCTGCATTATCTATCATACGCTTGCGTGTTATCTGGTCCGGTAAGACAAGTGTACCCCTGAACCACCACCTGTAAGGGATTACAGACCCAGGCTGTGGGGTTATTAACTCAGGGATCGACTTGCAAACTGGATGTGGCTACTTAAGCGGAAGGGGTTGTTTGGGACCTGAGGCAACGGCAAACTAATGGGTACCCTTGGGCTTCTGGTCCCAGCAACGAAAGGGGTCAGAGGCACGATATAGTGGGATGGATCAGCTATATGCCGTCTACATTGTGTTACAACAGGTGGGAGGCATTACAGAAGGTCAATCCGAGTCATCAAGCAACGCAGGAAAACAGTGTGGGGTCTAGAGCAGCTGTCCATAACATACGGGACCCCCATGGATATCGATAGTGACCAAGGAACCCACTTTACTGACCAGGAGGTTCAGGAATGGGCTGATGAAAAATGACATATGCTGGTATTTCCACCTGCTTTATGACCCTACTACTGCCAGGCTAATGAAAGGATGAATGGACTACTTAATAGAGACTGAAACCCGCTCTCCACGTGTGGACGAGGAGGCTGACTCAACCCCATGAACTCTAGCTGAACGTCGCAGGAGTAATCAACCCTGTGGCTAAGCCATGTTAACCCAGAGGCAACTAGTCCACGCCATCCAGGTCCAACTATTGACCACCGCAGGACCGTTGCCAAGTATCGATCTGGACAGTAACTTGCTTTGGCCCTGCCCACGGGACCTATCCCCAGGAGGAGACATTGTAAAACGGCCCGGGAGTCGCAGGTAAGTCCCCGATGATTTGGGTTCGCTGCTCCGTGGGGAATAGGATTTGAAAGATCTCACCTGTCTTCTCCCCGGCCCCAAGGAAGCCCCCTTTTATTAACCCTGTGGTCTGTGGTTACACGGCCTCTCCAGTGTTCAGCATCGGCTGTGGGGACTGAGGGCAGATGGTTGGTATGCTACTGCAGGCCAGGACAAAAGCCACAGGCAGGGTGGTGTCACCTCAGGATGCTTTCACTGCTTGTATTTTAATGGTCGTGATCTCCCCCGTACCGTGTGTGTCGAACGCCTTACGGTTCCTCCCTAGTCTGAGCAGAGGGAATCCGTTCACGGGCCGGGCGACAAGGGTGGCCTGGCTGTGAGTGAGTCTCATTGCTGCGTCTACAGTGAGAAGTCAGTGTCATCTTCGTCCGGACTTCCGTGAGAAATTGACCCGATTAGCATCTGGTTCCAAAGTTTGCCCACCTCTTGGTGAATGGCTCTTTTTAGCATAGGTATCTTAACGCTTGACACTGTGCAGTTGCTGGTGTCTGTAGTGCATTTGTGGGATTCGGTTGCAGTGACCCTCTACCTGCCTGAACCCAGGGCTATCGCGGGAGAGGGGTGGACAACATTGTAAGGCTTGGATAGAATGCTGTACGGGTGGAGTGTACGGTCAGGCCACTCGAGGTGGCCGTTCTCTTGCTCTTTACATGCCCCGCTTGACCAGTCCCTGCTTCACTCACATGACTATCCAATCCCCTTAATCATCGGGCTTAATCAGTAACTGCCTACAGGCTTGCCCCCAGCCCCACCCGCTGGTTTCCCTGGTAACTGATGAGCCAATCTGACATCGATTCCCCCTATAAATGGTAGCCTCGTCCTCCCCAGAGCAGTGTGGGTGGTTGCCACGTCCTGCTTGCTGTTGGCCGGACGTGGTGGAGTATTGCTCCAGGACCCTTTACTCGGACTGGTAAGATCCCCCATCCAGTAAACTGTCTCGGTCACTGTGTGCGGGCTCTTTCTTTGGTTCTGAGGCTGAGAAGTTACAGGCCTTGCAGGCCTGCGGGGTGCAGCCCGACAATTGGTGAGGCAGCTGGGAAGCCGAGAAAACTCCCAGGAGCCCCGCGATGTCAGGAAAGAAGGACGGGAAGGGAAGCCGTGGGGGAGAAATCCCAAGGTGGCCGTCCACGAGCGTGTGGGACCCGAAAGTCTGAGTCTCTTTCCACTTTCAAAGTGGCAGCCCGGTGCTCGTGGCTCACCTGACTGCACGGGGATGGCTAGTGAATACAGACAAAATGCAATGACCTGCATTATCTATCAAACGCTTGCGTGTTATCTGGTCCGGTAAGACAAGTGTACCCCTGAACCACCACCTGTAAGCGATTAGACCCAGGCTGTGGGGTTATTAACTCAGGGATCGACTTGCAAACTGGATGTGGCTACTTAAGCGGAAGGGGTTGTTTGGGACCTGAGGCAACGGCAAACTAATGGGTACCCTTGGGCTTCTGGTCCCAGCAACGAAAGGGGTCAGAGGCACGATACAGTGGGATGGATCAGCTATATGCCGTCTACATGGTGTTACAACAGGTGGGAGGCATTACAGAAGGTCAATCCGAGTCATCAAGCAACGCAGGAAAACAGTGTGGGGTCTAGAGCAGCTGTCCATAACATACGGGACCCCCATGGATATCGATAGTGACCAAGGAACCCACTTTACTGACCAGGAGGTTCAGGAATGGGCTGATGAAAAATGACATATGCTGGTATTTCCACCTGCTTTATGACCCTACTACTGCCAGGCTAATGAAAGGATGAATGGACTACTTAATAGAGACTGAAACCCGCTCTCCACGTGTGGACGAGGAGGCTGACTCAAGCCCCATGAACTCTAGCTGAACATTGCAGGAGTAATCAACCCTGTGGCTAAGCCATGTTAACCCAGAGGCAACTAGTCCACGCCATCCAAGTCCAACTATTGACCGCCGCAGGACCGTTGCCAAGTATCGATCTGGATAGTAACTTGCTTTTGCCCTGCCCACGGGACCTATCCGCAGGAGGAGACATTGTAAAACGGCCTGGGAGTCGCAGGTAATTCCCCGATGATTTCAGGTTTGCTGCCCCGTGGGGAATAGGATTTGAAAGATCTCACCTGTCTTCTCCCCGGCCCCAAGGAAGCCCCCTTTTATTAACCCTGTGGTCTGTGGTTACACGGCCTCTCCAGGGTTCAGCATCGGCTGTGGGGACTGAGGGCAGATGATTGGTATGGTACTGCAGGCCAGGACAAAAGCCACAGGCAGGGTGGTGTCACCTCAGGATGCTTTCACTGCTTGTATTTTAATGGTCGTGATCTCCCCCGTACCGTGTGTGTCGAACGCCTTACGGTTCCTCCCTAGTCTGAGCAGAGGGAATCCGTTCACGGGCCGGGCGACAAGGGTGGCCTGGCTGTGAGTGAGTCTCATTGCTGCGTCTACAGTGAGAAGTCAGTGTCATCTTCGTCCGGACTTCCGTGAGAAATTGACCCGATTAGCATCTGGTTCCAAAGTTTGCCCACCTCTTGGTGAATGGCTCTTTTTAGCATAGGTATCTTAACGCCTGACACTGTGCAGTTGCTGGTGTCTGTAGTGCATTTGTGGGATTCGGTTGCAGTGACCCTCTACCTGCCTGAACCCAGGGCTATCGCGGGAGAGGGGTGGACAACATTGTAAGGCTTGGATAGAATGCTGTACGGGTGGAGTGTACGGTCAGGCCACTCGAGGTGGCCGTTCTCTTGCTCTTTACATGCCCCGCTTGACCAGTCCCTGCTTCACTCACATGACTATCCAATCCACTTAATCATCGGGCTTAATCAGTAACTGCCTACAGGCTTGCCCCCAGCCCCACCCGCTGGTTTCCCTGGTAACTGATGAGCCAATCTGACATCGATTCCCCCTATAAATGGTAGCCTCGTCCTCCCCAGAGCAGTGTGGGTGGTTGCCACGTCCTGCTTGCTGTTGGCCGGACGTGGTGGAGTATTGCTCCAGGACCCTTTACTCGGACTGGTAAGATCCCCCATCTAGTAAACTGTCTCGGTCACTGTGTGCGGGCTCTTTCTTTGGTTCTGAGGCTGAGAAGTTACAGGCCTTGCAGGCCTGCGGGGTGCAGCCCGACAATTGGTGAGGCAGCTGGGAAGCCGAGAAAACTCCCAGGAGCCCCGCGATGTCAGGAAAGAAGGACGGGAAGGGAAGCCGTGGGGGAGAAATCCCAAGGTGGCCGTCCACGAGCGTGTGGGACCCGAAAGTCTGAGTCTCTTTCCACTTTCAAAGTGGCAGCCCGGTGCTCGTGGCTCACCTGACTGCACGGGGATGGCTAGTGAATACAGACAAAATGCAATGACCTGCATTATCTATCATACGCTTGCGTGTTATCTGGTCCGGTAAGACAAGTGTACCCCTGAACCACCACCTGTAAGGGATTACAGACCCAGGCTGTGGGGTTATTAACTCAGGGATCGACTTGCAAACTGGATGTGGCTACTTAAGCGGAAGGGGTTGTTTGGGACCTGAGGCAACGGCAAACTAATGGGTACCCTTGGGCTTCTGGTCCCAGCAACGAAAGGGGTCAGAGGCACGATATAGTGGGATGGATCAGCTATATGCCGTCTACATTGTGTTACAACAGGTGGGAGGCATTACAGAAGGTCAATCCGAGTCATCAAGCAACGCAGGAAAACAGTGTGGGGTCTAGAGCAGCTGTCCATAACATACGGGACCCCCATGGATATCGATAGTGACCAAGGAACCCACTTTACTGACCAGGAGGTTCAGGAATGGGCTGATGAAAAATGACATATGCTGGTATTTCCACCTGCTTTATGACCCTACTACTGCCAGGCTAATGAAAGGATGAATGGACTACTTAATAGAGACTGAAACCCGCTCTCCACGTGTGGACGAGGAGGCTGACTCAACCCCATGAACTCTAGCTGAACGTCGCAGGAGTAATCAACCCTGTGGCTAAGCCATGTTAACCCAGAGGCAACTAGTCCACGCCATCCAGGTCCAACTATTGACCACCGCAGGACCGTTGCCAAGTATCGATCTGGACAGTAACTTGCTTTGGCCCTGCCCACGGGACCTATCCCCAGGAGGAGACATTGTAAAACGGCCCGGGAGTCGCAGGTAAGTCCCCGATGATTTGGGTTCGCTGCTCCGTGGGGAATAGGATTTGAAAGATCTCACCTGTCTTCTCCCCGGCCCCAAGGAAGCCCCCTTTTATTAACCCTGTGGTCTGTGGTTACACGGCCTCTCCAGTGTTCAGCATCGGCTGTGGGGACTGAGGGCAGATGGTTGGTATGCTACTGCAGGCCAGGACAAAAGCCACAGGCAGGGTGGTGTCACCTCAGGATGCTTTCACTGCTTGTATTTTAATGGTCGTGATCTCCCCCGTACCGTGTGTGTCGAACGCCTTACGGTTCCTCCCTAGTCTGAGCAGAGGGAATCCGTTCACGGGCCGGGCGACAAGGGTGGCCTCGCTGTGAGTGAGTCTCATTGCTGCGTCTACAGTGAGAAGTCAGTGTCATCTTCGTCCGGACTTCCGTGAGAAATTGACCCGATTAGCATCTGGTTCCAAAGTTTGCCCACCTCTTGGTGAATGGCTCTTTTTAGCATAGGTATCTTAACGCCTGACACTGTGCAGTTGCTGGTGTCTGTAGTGCATTTGTGGGATTCGGTTGCAGTGACCCTCTACCTGCCTGAACCCAGGGCTATCGCGGGAGAGGGGTGGACAACATTGTAAGGCTTGGATAGAATGCTGTACGGGTGGAGTGTACGGTCAGGCCACTCGAGGTGGCCGTTCTCTTGCTCTTTACATGCCCCGCTTGACCAGTCCCTGCTTCACTCACATGACTATCCAATCCCCTTAATCATCGGGCTTAATCAGTAACTGCCTACAGGCTTGCCCCCAGCCCCACCCGCTGGTTTCCCTGGTAACTGATGAGCCAATCTGACATCGATTCCCCCTATAAATGGTAGCCTCCTCCTCCCCAGAGCAGTGTGGGTGGTTGCCACGTCCTGCTTGCTGTTGGCCGGACGTGGTGGAGTATTGCTCCAGGACCCTTTACTCGGACTGGTAAGATCCCCCATCCAGTAAACTGTCTCGGTCACTGTGTGCGGGCTCTTTCTTTGGTTCTGAGGCTGAGAAGTTACAGGCCTTGCAGGCCTGCGGGGTGCAGCCCGACAATTGGTGAGGCAGCTGGGAAGCCGAGAAAACTCCCAGGAGCCCCGCGATGTCAGGAAAGAAGGACGGGAAGGGAAGCCGTGGGGGAGAAATCCCAAGGTGGCCGTCCACGAGCGTGTGGGACCCGAAAGTCTGAGTCTCTTTCCACTTTCAAAGTGGCAGCCCGGTGCTCGTGGCTCACCTGACTGCACGGGGATGGCTAGTGAATACAGACAAAATGCAATGACCTGCATTATCTATCAAACGCTTGCGTGTTATCTGGTCCGGTAAGACAAGTGTACCCCTGAACCACCACCTGTAAGCGATTAGACCCAGGCTGTGGGGTTATTAACTCAGGGATCGACTTGCAAACTGGATGTGGCTACTTAAGCGGAAGGGGTTGTTTGGGACCTGAGGCAACGGCAAACTAATGGGTACCCTTGGGCTTCTGGTCCCAGCAACGAAAGGGGTCAGAGGCACGATACAGTGGGATGGATCAGCTATATGCCGTCTACATGGTGTTACAACAGGTGGGAGGCATTACAGAAGGTCAATCCGAGTCATCAAGCAACGCAGGAAAACAGTGTGGGGTCTAGAGCAGCTGTCCATAACATACGGGACCCCCATGGATATCGATAGTGACCAAGGAACCCACTTTACTGACCAGGAGGTTCAGGAATGGGCTGATGAAAAATGACATATGCTGGTATTTCCACCTGCTTTATGACCCTACTACTGCCAGGCTAATGAAAGGATGAATGGACTACTTAATAGAGACTGAAACCCGCTCTCCACGTGTGGACGAGGAGGCTGACTCAAGCCCCATGAACTCTAGCTGAACATTGCAGGAGTAATCAACCCTGTGGCTAAGCCATGTTAACCCAGAGGCAACTAGTCCACGCCATCCAAGTCCAACTATTGACCGCCGCAGGACCGTTGCCAAGTATCGATCTGGATAGTAACTTGCTTTTGCCCTGCCCACGGGACCTATCCGCAGGAGGAGACATTGTAAAACGGCCTGGGAGTCGCAGGTAATTCCCCGATGATTTCAGGTTTGCTGCCCCGTGGGGAATAGGATTTGAAAGATCTCACCTGTCTTCTCCCCGGCCCCAAGGAAGCCCCCTTTTATTAACCCTGTGGTCTGTGGTTACACGGCCTCTCCAGGGTTCAGCATCGGCTGTGGGGACTGAGGGCAGATGATTGGTATGGTACTGCAGGCCAGGACAAAAGCCACAGGCAGGGTGGTGTCACCTCAGGATGCTTTCACTGCTTGTATTTTAATGGTCGTGATCTCCCCCGTACCGTGTGTGTTGAACGCCTTACGGTTCCTCCCTAGTCTGAGCAGAGGGAATCCGTTCACGGGCCGGGCGACAAGGGTGGCCTGGCTGTGAGTGAGTCTCATTGCTGCGTCTACAGTGAGAAGTCAGTGTCATCTTCGTCCGGACTTCCGTGAGAAATTGACCCGATTAGCATCTGGTTCCAAAGTTTGCCCACCTCTTGGTGAATGGCTCTTTTTAGCATAGGTATCTTAACGCCTGACACTGTGCAGTTGCTGGTGTCTGTAGTGCATTTGTGGGATTCGGTTGCAGTGACCCTCTACCTGCCTGAACCCAGGGCTATCGCGGGAGAGGGGTGGACAACATTGTAAGGCTTGGATAGAATGCTGTACGGGTGGAGTGTAGGGTCAGGCCACTCGAGGTGGCCGTTCTCTTGCTCTTTACATGCCCCGCTTGACCAGTCCCTGCTTCACTCACATGACTATCCAATCCCCTTAATCATCGGGCTTAATCAGTAACTGCCTACAGGCTTGCCCCCAGCCCCACCCGCTGGTTTCCCTGGTAACTGATGAGCCAATCTGACATCGATTCCCCCTATAAATGGTAGCCTCCTCCTCCCCAGAGCAGTGTGGGTGGTTGCCACGTCCTGCTTGCTGTTGGCCGGACGTGGTGGAGTATTGCTCCAGGACCCTTTACTCGGACTGGTAAGATCCCCCATCTAGTAACCTGTTGATGTCTCGGTCACTGTGTGCGGGCTCTTTCTTTGGTTCTGAGGCTGAGAAGTTACAGGCCTTGCAGGCCTGCGGGGTGCAGCCCGACAATTGGTGAGGCAGCTGGGAAGCCGAGAAAACTCCTAGGAGCCCCGCGATGTCAGGAAAGAAGGACGGGAAGGGAAGCCGTGGGGGAGAAATCCCAAGGTGGCCGTCCACGAGCGTGTGGGACCCGAAAGTCTGAGTCTCTTTCCACTTTCAAAGCGGCAGCCCGGTGCTCGTGGCTCACCTGACTGCACGGGGATGGCTAGTGAATACAGACAAAATGCAATGACCTGCATTATCTATCATACGCTTGCGTGTTATCTGGTCCGGTAAGACAAGTGTACCCCTGAACCACCACCTGTAAGGGATTACAGACCCAGGCTGTGGGGTTATTAACTCAGGGATCGACTTGCAAACTGGATGTGGCTACTTAAGCGGAAGGGGTTGTTTGGGACCTGAGGCAACGGCAAACTAATGGGTACCCTTGGGCTTCTGGTCCCAGCAACGAAAGGGGTCAGAGGCACGATATAGTGGGATGGATCAGCTATATACCGTCTACATTGTGTTACAACAGGTGGGAGGCATTACAGAAGGTCAATCCGAGTCATCAAGCAACGCAGGAAAACAGTGTGGGGTCTAGAGCAGCTGTCCATAACATACGGGACCCCCATGGATATCGATAGTGACCAAGGAACCCACTTTACTGACCAGGAGGTTCAGGAATGGGCTGATGAAAAATGACATATGCTGGTATTTCCACCTGCTTTATGACCCTACTACTGCCAGGCTAATGAAAGGATGAATGGACTACTTAATAGAGACTGAAACCCGCTCTCCACGTGTGGACGAGGAGGCTGACTCAACCCCATGAACTCTAGCTGAACGTCGCAGGAGTAATCAACCCTGTGGCTAAGCCATGTTAACCCAGAGGCAACTAGTCCACGCCATCCAAGTCCAACTATTGACCACCGCAGGACCGTTGCCAAGTATCGATCTGGACAGTAACTTGCTTTTGCCCTGCCCACGGGACCTATCCGCAGGAGGAGACATTGTAAAACGGCCTGGGAGTCGCAGGTAATTCCCCGATGATTTCAGGTTTGCTGCCCCGTGGGGAATAGGATTTGAAAGATCTCACCTGTCTTCTCCCCGGCCCCAAGGAAGCCCCCTTTTATTAACCCTGTGGTCTGTGGTTACACGGCCTCTCCAGTGTTCAGCATCGGCTGTGGGGACTGAGGGCAGATGGTTGGTATGCTACTGCAGGCCAGGACAAAAGCCACAGGCAGGGTGGTGTCACCTCAGGATGCTTTCACTGCTTGTATTTTAATGGTCGTGATCTCCCCCGTACCGTGTGTGTCGAACGCCTTACGGTTCCTCCCTAGTCTGAGCAGAGGGAATCCGTTCACGGGCCGGGCGACAAGGGTGGCCTGGCTGTGAGTGAGTCTCATTGCTGCGTCTACAGTGAGAAGTCAGTGTCATCTTCGTCCGGACTTCCGTGAGAAATTGACCCGATTAGCATCTGGTTCCAAAGTTTGCCCACCTCTTGGTGAATGGCTCTTTTTAGCATAGGTATCTTAACGCCTGACACTGTGCAGTTGCTGGTGTCTGTAGTGCATTTGTGGGATTCGGTTGCAGTGACCCTCTACCTGCCTGAACCCAGGGCTATCGCGGGAGAGGGGTGGACAACATTGTAAGGCTTGGATAGAATGCTGTACGGGTGGAGTGTACGGTCAGGCCACTCGAGGTGGCCGTTCTCTTGCTCTTTACATGCCCCGCTTGACCAGTCCCTGCTTCACTCACATGACTATCCAATCCACTTAATCATCGGGCTTAATCAGTAACTGCCTACAGGCTTGCCCCCAGCCCCACCCGCTGGTTTCCCTGGTAACTGATGAGCCAATCTGACATCGATTCCCCCTATAAATGGTAGCCTCGTCCTCCCCAGAGCAGTGTGGGTGGTTGCCACGTCCTGCTTGCTGTTGGCCGGACGTGGTGGAGTATTGCTCCAGGACCCTTTACTCGGACTGGTAAGATCCCCCATCTAGTAAACTGTCTCGGTCACTGTGTGCGGGCTCTTTCTTTGGTTCTGAGGCTGAGAAGTTACAGGCCTTGCAGGCCTGCGGGGTGCAGCCCGACAATTGGTGAGGCAGCTGGGAAGCCGAGAAAACTCCCAGGAGCCCCGCGATGTCAGGAAAGAAGGACGGGAAGGGAAGCCGTGGGGGAGAAATCCCAAGGTGGCCGTCCACGAGCGTGTGGGACCCGAAAGTCTGAGTCTCTTTCCACTTTCAAAGTGGCAGCCCGGTGCTCGTGGCTCACCTGACTGCACGGGGATGGCTAGTGAATACAGACAAAATGCAATGACCTGCATTATCTATCATACGCTTGCGTGTTATCTGGTCCGGTAAGACAAGTGTACCCCTGAACCACCACCTGTAAGGGATTACAGACCCAGGCTGTGGGGTTATTAACTCAGGGATCGACTTGCAAACTGGATGTGGCTACTTAAGCGGAAGGGGTTGTTTGGGACCTGAGGCAACGGCAAACTAATGGGTACCCTTGGGCTTCTGGTCCCAGCAACGAAAGGGGTCAGAGGCACGATATAGTGGGATGGATCAGCTATATGCCGTCTACATTGTGTTACAACAGGTGGGAGGCATTACAGAAGGTCAATCCGAGTCATCAAGCAACGCAGGAAAACAGTGTGGGGTCTAGAGCAGCTGTCCATAACATACGGGACCCCCATGGATATCGATAGTGACCAAGGAACCCACTTTACTGACCAGGAGGTTCAGGAATGGGCTGATGAAAAATGACATATGCTGGTATTTCCACCTGCTTTATGACCCTACTACTGCCAGGCTAATGAAAGGATGAATGGACTACTTAATAGAGACTGAAACCCGCTCTCCACGTGTGGACGAGGAGGCTGACTCAACCCCATGAACTCTAGCTGAACGTCGCAGGAGTAATCAACCCTGTGGCTAAGCCATGTTAACCCAAAGGCAACTAGTCCACGCCATCCAGGTCCAACTATTGACCACCGCAGGACCGTTGCCAAGTATCGATCTGGACAGTAACTTGCTTTGGCCCTGCCCACGGGACCTATCCCCAGGAGGAGACATTGTAAAACGGCCCGGGAGTCGCAGGTAAGTCCCCGATGATTTGGGTTCGCTGCTCCGTGGGGAATAGGATTTGAAAGATCTCACCTGTCTTCTCCCCGGCCCCAAGGAAGCCCCCTTTTATTAAGCCTGTGGTCTGTGGTTACACGGCCTCTCCAGTGTTCAGTATCGGCTGTGGGGACTGAGGGCAGATGGTTGGTATGCTACTGCAGGCCAGGACAAAAGCCACAGGCAGGGTGGTGTCACCTCAGGATGCTTTCACTGCTTGTATTTTAATGGTCGTGATCTCCCCCGTACCGTGTGTGTCGAACGCCTTACGGTTCCTCCCTAGTCTGAGCAGAGGGAATCCGTTCACGGGCCGGGCGACAAGGGTGGCCTGGCTGTGAGTGAGTCTCATTGCTGCGTCTACAGTGAGAAGTCAGTGTCATCTTCGTCCGGACTTCCGTGAGAAATTGACCCGATTAGCATCTGGTTCCAAAGTTTGCCCACCTCTTGGTGAATGGCTCTTTTTAGCATAGGTATCTTAACGCCTGACACTGTGCAGTTGCTGGTGTCTGTAGTGCATTTGTCGGATTCGGTTGCAGTGACCCTCTACCTGCCTGAACCCAGGGCTATCGCGGGAGAGGGGTGGACAACATTGTAAGGCTTGGATAGAATGCTGTACGGGTGGAGTGTAGGGTCAGGCCACTCGAGGTGGCCGTTCTCTTGCTCTTTACATGCCCCGCTTGACCAGTCCCTGCTTCACTCACATGACTATCCAATCCCCTTAATCATCGGGCTTAATCAGTAACTGCCTACAGGCTTGCCCCCAGCCCCACCCGCTGGTTTCCCTGGTAACTGATGAGCCAATCTGACATCGATTCCCCCTATAAATGGTAGCCTCCTCCTCCCCAGAGCAGTGTGGGTGGTTGCCACGTCCTGCTTGCTGTTGGCCGGACGTGGTGGAGTATTGCTCCAGGACCCTTTACTCGGACTGGTAAGATCCCCCATCCAGTAAACTGTCTCGGTCACTGTGTGCGGGCTCTTTCTTTGGTTCTGAGGCTGAGAAGTTACAGGCCTTGCAGGCCTGCGGGGTGCAGCCCGACAATTGGTGAGGCAGCTGGGAAGCCGAGAAAACTCCCAGGAGCCCCGCGATGTCAGGAAAGAAGGACGGGAAGGGAAGCCGTGGGGGAGAAATCCCAAGGTGGCCGTCCACGAGCGTGTGGGACCCGAAAGTCTGAGTCTCTTTCCACTTTCAAAGTGGCAGCCCGGTGCTCGTGGCTCACCTGACTGCACGGGGATGGCTAGTGAATACAGACAAAATGCAATGACCTGCATTATCTATCAAACGCTTGCGTGTTATCTGGTCCGGTAAGACAAGTGTACCCCTGAACCACCACCTGTAAGCGATTAGACCCAGGCTGTGGGGTTATTAACTCAGGGATCGACTTGCAAACTGGATGTGGCTACTTAAGCGGAAGGGGTTGTTTGGGACCTGAGGCAACGGCAAACTAATGGGTACCCTTGGGCTTCTGGTCCCAGCAACGAAAGGGGTCAGAGGCACGATACAGTGGGATGGATCAGCTATATGCCGTCTACATTGTGTTACAACAGGTGGGAGGCATTACAGAAGGTCAATCCGAGTCATCAAGCAACGCAGGAAAACAGTGTGGGGTCTAGAGCAGCTGTCCATAACATACGGGACCCCCATGGATATCGATAGTGACCAAGGAACCCACTTTACTGACCAGGAGGTTCAGGAATGGGCTGATGAAAAATGACATATGCTGGTATTTCCACCTGCTTTATGACCCTACTACTGCCAGGCTAATGAAAGGATGAATGGACTACTTAATAGAGACTGAAACCCGCTCTCCACGTGTGGACGAGGAGGCTGACTCAAGCCCCATGAACTCTAGCTGAACATTGCAGGAGTAATCAACCCTGTGGCTAAGCCATGTTAACCCAGAGGCAACTAGTCCACGCCATCCAAGTCCAACTATTGACCACCGCAGGACCGTTGCCAAGTATCGATCTGGACAGTAACTTGCTTTTGCCCTGCCCACGGGACCTATCCGCAGGAGGAGACATTGTAAAACGGCCTGGGAGTCGCAGGTAATTCCCCGATGATTTCAGGTTTGCTGCCCCGTGGGGAATAGGATTTGAAAGATCTCACCTGTCTTCTCCCCGGCCCCAAGGAAGCCCCCTTTTATTAACCCTGTGGTCTGTGGTTACACGGCCTCTCCAGGGTTCAGCATCGGCTGTGGGGACTGAGGGCAGATGATTGGTATGGTACTGCAGGCCAGGACAAAAGCCACAGGCAGGGTGGTGTCACCTCAGGATGCTTTCACTGCTTGTATTTTAATGGTCGTGATCTCCCCCGTACCGTGTGTGTTGAACGCCTTACGGTTCCTCCCTAGTCTGAGCAGAGGGAATCCGTTCACGGGCCGGGCGACAAGGGTGGCCTGGCTGTGAGTGAGTCTCATTGCTGCGTCTACAGTGAGAAGTCAGTGTCATCTTCGTCCGGACTTCCGTGAGAAATTGACCCGATTAGCATCTGGTTCCAAAGTTTGCCCACCTCTTGGTGAATGGCTCTTTTTAGCATAGGTATCTTAACGCCTGACACTGTGCAGTTGCTGGTGTCTGTAGTGCATTTGTGGGATTCGGTTGCAGTGACCCTCTACCTGCCTGAACCCAGGGCTATCGCGGGAGAGGGGTGGACAACATTGTAAGGCTTGGATAGAATGCTGTACGGGTGGAGTGTACGGTCAGGCCACTCGAGGTGGCCGTTCTCTTGCTCTTTACATGCCCCGCTTGACCAGTCCCTGCTTCACTCACATGACTATCCAATCCCCTTAATCATCGGGCTTAATCAGTAACTGCCTACAGGCTTGCCCCCAGCCCCACCCGCTGGTTTCCCTGGTAACTGATGAGCCAATCTGACATCGATTCCCCCTATAAGTGGTAGCCTCGTCCTCCCCAGAGCAGTGTGGGTGGTTGCCACGTCCTGCTTGCTGTTGGCCGGACGTGGTGGAGTATTGCTCCAGGACCCTTTACTCGGACTGGTAAGATCCCCCATCTAGTAACCTGTTGATGTCTCGGTCACTGTGTGCGGGCTCTTTCTTTGGTTCTGAGGCTGAGAAGTTACAGGCCTTGCAGGCCTGCGGGGTGCAGCCCGACAATTGGTGAGGCAGCTGGGAAGCCGAGAAAACTCCTAGGAGCCCCGCGATGTCAGGAAAGAAGGACGGGAAGGGAAGCCGTGGGGGAGAAATCCCAAGGTGGCCGTCCACGAGCGTGTGGGACCCGAAAGTCTGAGTCTCTTTCCACTTTCAAAGCGGCAGCCCGGTGCTCGTGGCTCACCTGACTGCACGGGGATGGCTAGTGAATACAGACAAAATGCAATGACCTGCATTATCTATCATACGCTTGCGTGTTATCTGGTCCGGTAAGACAAGTGTACCCCTGAACCACCACCTGTAAGGGATTACAGACCCAGGCTGTGGGGTTATTAACTCAGGGATCGACTTGCAAACTGGATGTGGCTACTTAAGCGGAAGGGGTTGTTTGGGACCTGAGGCAACGGCAAACTAATGGGTACCCTTGGGCTTCTGGTCCCAGCAACGAAAGGGGTCAGAGGCACGATATAGTGGGATGGATCAGCTATATACCGTCTACATTGTGTTACAACAGGTGGGAGGCATTACAGAAGGTCAATCCGAGTCATCAAGCAACGCAGGAAAACAGTGTGGGGTCTAGAGCAGCTGTCCATAACATACGGGACCCCCATGGATATCGATAGTGACCAAGGAACCCACTTTACTGACCAGGAGGTTCAGGAATGGGCTGATGAAAAATGACATATGCTGGTATTTCCACCTGCTTTATGACCCTACTACTGCCAGGCTAATGAAAGGATGAATGGACTACTTAATAGAGACTGAAACCCGCTCTCCACGTGTGGACGAGGAGGCTGACTCAACCCCATGAACTCTAGCTGAACGTCGCAGGAGTAATCAACCCTGTGGCTAAGCCATGTTAACCCAGAGGCAACTAGTCCACGCCATCCAAGTCCAACTATTGACCACCGCAGGACCGTTGCCAAGTATCGATCTGGACAGTAACTTGCTTTTGCCCTGCCCACGGGACCTATCCGCAGGAGGAGACATTGTAAAACGGCCTGGGAGTCGCAGGTAATTCCCCGATGATTTCAGGTTTGCTGCCCCGTGGGGAATAGGATTTGAAAGATCTCACCTGTCTTCTCCCCGGCCCCAAGGAAGCCCCCTTTTATTAACCCTGTGGTCTGTGGTTACACGGCCTCTCCAGTGTTCAGTATCGGCTGTGGGGACTGAGGGCAGATGGTTGGTATGCTACTGCAGGCCAGGACAAAAGCCACAGGCAGGGTGGTGTCACCTCAGGATGCTTTCACTGCTTGTATTTTAATGGTCGTGATCTCCCCCGTACCGTGTGTGTCGAACGCCTTACGGTTCCTCCCTAGTCTGAGCAGAGGGAATCCGTTCACGGGCCGGGCGACAAGGGTGGCCTGGCTGTGAGTGAGTCTCATTGCTGCGTCTACAGTGAGAAGTCAGTGTCATCTTCGTCCGGACTTCCGTGAGAAATTGACCCGATTAGCATCTGGTTCCAAAGTTTGCCCACCTCTTGGTGAATGGCTCTTTTTAGCATAGGTATCTTAACGCCTGACACTGTGCAGTTGCTGGTGTCTGTAGTGCATTTGTGGGATTCGGTTGCAGTGACCCTCTACCTGCCTGAACCCAGGGCTATCGCGGGAGAGGGGTGGACAACATTGTAAGGCTTGGATAGAATGCTGTACGGGTGGAGTGTACGGTCAGGCCACTCGAGGTGGCCGTTCTCTTGCTCTTTACATGCCCCGCTTGACCAGTCCCTGCTTCACTCACATGACTATCCAATCCCCTTAATCATCGGGCTTAATCAGTAACTGCCTACAGGCTTGCCCCCAGCCCCACCCGCTGGTTTCCCTGGTAACTGATGAGCCAATCTGACATCGATTCCCCCTATAAATGGTAGCCTCGTCCTCCCCATAGCAGTGTGGGTGGTTGCCACGTCCTGCTTGCTGTTGGCCGGACGTGGTGGAGTATTGCTCCAGGACCCTTTACTCGGACTGGTAAGATCCCCCATCTAGTAAACTGTCTCGGTCACTGTGTGCGGGCTCTTTCTTTGGTTCTGAGGCTGAGAAGTTACAGGCCTTGCAGGCCTGCGGGGTGCAGCCCGACAATTGGTGAGGCAGCTGGGAAGCCGAGAAAACTCCCAGGAGCCCCGCGATGTCAGGAAAGAAGGACGGGAAGGGAAGCCGTGGGGGAGAAATCCCAAGGTGGCCGTCCACGAGCGTGTGGGACCCGAAAGTCTGAGTCTCTTTCCACTTTCAAAGTGGCAGCCCGGTGCTCGTGGCTCACCTGACTGCACGGGGATGGCTAGTGAATACAGACAAAATGCAATGACCTGCATTATCTATCATACGCTTGCGTGTTATCTGGTCCGGTAAGACAAGTGTACCCCTGAACCACCACCTGTAAGGGATTACAGACCCAGGCTGTGGGGTTATTAACTCAGGGATCGACTTGCAAACTGGATGTGGCTACTTAAGCGGAAGGGGTTGTTTGGGACCTGAGGCAACGGCAAACTAATGGGTACCCTTGGGCTTCTGGTCCCAGCAACGAAAGGGGTCAGAGGCACGATATAGTGGGATGGATCAGCTATATGCCGTCTACATTGTGTTACAACAGGTGGGAGGCATTACAGAAGGTCAATCCGAGTCATCAAGCAACGCAGGAAAACAGTGTGGGGTCTAGAGCAGCTGTCCATAACATACGGGACCCCCATGGATATCGATAGTGACCAAGGAACCCACTTTACTGACCAGGAGGTTCAGGAATGGGCTGATGAAAAATGACATATGCTGGTATTTCCACCTGCTTTATGACCCTACTACTGCCAGGCTAATGAAAGGATGAATGGACTACTTAATAGAGACTGAAACCCGCTCTCCACGTGTGGACGAGGAGGCTGACTCAAGCCCCATGAACTCTAGCTGAACGTCGCAGGAGTAATCAACCCTGTGGCTAAGCCATGTTAACCCAGAGGCAACTAGTCCACGCCATCCAAGTCCAACTATTGACCACCGCAGGACCGTTGCCAAGTATCGATCTGGACAGTAACTTGCTTTTGCCCTGCCCACGGGA
Organism: Delphinus delphis; assembly: GCF_949987515.2. Taxonomy (NCBI): domain Eukaryota; kingdom Metazoa; phylum Chordata; class Mammalia; order Artiodactyla; family Delphinidae; genus Delphinus; species Delphinus delphis. The sequence continues at coordinate 11,415,599 of NC_082691.1, forward strand.
CCTATCCGCAGGAGGAGACATTGTAAAACGGCCTGGGAGTCGCAGGTAATTCCCCGATGATTTCAGGTTTGCTGCCCCGTGGGGAATAGGATTTGAAAGATCTCACCTGTCTTCTCCCCGGCCCCAAGGAAGCCCCCTTTTATTAACCCTGTGGTCTGTGGTTACACGGCCTCTCCAGTGTTCAGCATCGGCTGTGGGGACTGAGGGCAGATGGTTGGTATGCTACTGCAGGCCAGGACAAAAGCCACAGGCAGGGTGGTGTCACCTCAGGATGCTTTCACTGCTTGTATTTTAATGGTCGTGATCTCCCCCGTACCGTGTGTGTCGATCGCCTTACGGTTCCTCCCTAGTCTGAGCAGAGGGAATCCGTTCACGGGCCGGGCGACAAGGGTGGCCTGGCTGTGAGTGAGTCTCATTGCTGCGTCTACAGTGAGAAGTCAGTGTCATCTTCGTCCGGACTTCCGTGAGAAATTGACCCGATTAGCATCTGGTTCCAAAGTTTGCCCACCTCTTGGTGAATGGCTCTTTTTAGCATAGGTATCTTAACGCCTGACACTGTGCAGTTGCTGGTGTCTGTAGTGCATTTGTGGGATTCGGTTGCAGTGACCCTCTACCTGCCTGAACCCAGGGCTATCGCGGGAGAGGGGTGGACAACATTGTAAGGCTTGGATAGAATGCTGTACGGGTGGAGTGTACGGTCAGGCCACTCGAGGTGGCCGTTCTCTTGCTCTTTACATGCCCCGCTTGACCAGTCCCTGCTTCACTCACATGACTATCCAATCCCCTTAATCATCGGGCTTAATCAGTAACTGCCTACAGGCTTGCCCCCAGCCCCACCCGCTGGTTTCCCTGGTAACTGATGAGCCAATCTGACATCGATTCCCCCTATAAGTGGTAGCCTCGTCCTCCCCAGAGCAGTGTGGGTGGTTGCCACGTCCTGCTTGCTGTTGTCCGGACGTGGTGGAGTATTGCTCCAGGACCCTTTACTCGGACTGGTAAGATCCCCCATCTAGTAACCTGTTGATGTCTCGGTCACTGTGTGCGGGCTCTTTCTTTGGTTCTGAGGCTGAGAAGTTACAGGCCTTGCAGGCCTGCGGGGTGCAGCCCGACAATTGGTGAGGCAGCTGGGAAGCCGAGAAAACTCCTAGGAGCCCCGCGATGTCAGGAAAGAAGGACGGGAAGGGAAGCCGTGGGGGAGAAATCCCAAGGTGGCCGTCCACGAGCGTGTGGGACCCGAAAGTCTGAGTCTCTTTCCACTTTCAAAGCGGCAGCCCGGTGCTCGTTGCTCACCTGACTGCACGGGGATGGCTAGTGAATACAGACAAAATGCAATGACCTGCATTATCTATCATACGCTTGCGTGTTATCTGGTCCGGTAAGACAAGTGTACCCCTGAACCACCACCTGTAAGGGATTACAGACCCAGGCTGTGGGGTTATTAACTCAGGGATCGACTTGCAAACTGGATGTGGCTACTTAAGCGGAAGGGGTTGTTTGGGACCTGAGGCAACGGCAAACTAATGGGTACCCTTGGGCTTCTGGTCCCAGCAACGAAAGGGGTCAGAGGCACGATATAGTGGGATGGATCAGCTATATGCCGTCTACATGGTGTTACAACAGGTGGGAGGCATTACAGAAGGTCAATCCGAGTCATCAAGCAACGCAGAAAAACAGTGTGGGGTCTAGAGCAGCTGTCCATAACATACGGGACCCCCATGGATATCGATAGTGACCAAGGAACCCACTTTACTGACCAGGAGGTTCAGGAATGGGCTGATGAAAAATGACATATGCTGGTATTTCCACCTGCTTTATGACCCTACTACTGCCAGGCTAATGAAAGGATGAATGGACTACTTAATAGAGACTGAAACCCGCTCTCCACGTGTGGACGAGGAGGCTGACTCAAGCCCCATGAACTCTAGCTGAACGTCGCAGGAGTAATCAACCCTGTGGCTAAGCCATGTTAACCCAGAGGCAACTAGTCCACGCCATCCAAGTCCAACTATTGACCACCGCAGGACCGTTGCCAAGTATCGATCTGGAGAGTAACTTGCTTTTGCCCTGCCCACGGGACCTATCCCCAGGAGAAGACATTGTAAAACGGCCTGGGAGTCACAGGTAAGTCCCCGATGATTTGGGGTTTGCTGCCCCGTGGGGAATAGGATTTGAAAGATCTCACCTGTCTTCTCCCCGGCACCAAGGAAGCCCCCTTTTATTAACCCTGTGGTCTGTGGTTACACGGCCTCTCCAGGGTTCAGCATCGGCTGTGGGGACTGAGGGCAGATGGTTGGTATGCTACTGCAGGCCAGGACAAAAGCCACAGGCAGGGTGGTGTCACCTCAGGATGCTTTCACTGCTTGTATTTTAATGGTCGTGATCTCCCCCGTACCGTGTGTGTTGAACGCCTTACGGTTCCTCCCTAGTCTGAGCAGAGGGAATCCGTTCACGGGCCGGGCGACAAGGGTGGCCTCGCTGTGAGTGAGTCTCATTGCTGCGTCTACAGTGAGAAGTCAGTGTCATCTTCGTCCGGACTTCCGTGAGAAATTGACCCGATTAGCATCTGGTTCCAAAGTTTGCCCACCTCTTGGTGAATGGCTCTTTTTAGCATAGGCATCTTAACGCTTGACACTGTGCAGTTGCTGGTGTCTGTAGTGCATTTGTGGGATTCGGTTGCAGTGACCCTCTACCTGCCTGAACCCAGGGCTATCGCGGGAGAGGGGTGGACAACATTGTAAGGCCTGGATAGAATGCTGTACGGGTGGAGTGTACGGTCAGGCCACTCGAGGTGGCCGTTCTCTTGCTCTTTACATCCCCCGCTTGACCAGTCCCTGCTTCACTCACATGACTATCCAATCCCCTTAATCATCGGGCTTAATCAGTAACTGCCTACAGGCTTGCCCCCAGCCCCACCTGCTGGTTTCCCTGGTAACTGATGAGCTAATCTGACATCGATTCCCCCTATAAATGGTAGCCTTCTTAACCTCCAATTAGCGAGGATTGCTTCCGTGTCTTGCCAGTGGGGAGTTTCTTCAGGACCCTTTCCTTCAGGTGAGTGAGATTCCCCTGTCCAGTAATGCATTGGTGTGTCTGTCGTTTTCTCCGGGCTCTTTCTTCAGTCTTGTAGTTGGGCAGTGAAGAGGCTTGCTGGCCTGTGCGGCAGAGCCCAACTGCAGGGAACAGGGGAGGGAGGAAGAGAGAGTGGCTGCTTAATCTGTTCAGAGTTTCTTTTTGGAATCGTTTGGAACTGGATAAAGGTGATGGTTGCACAACATTGCAAATGTACTTAACGCCCCTGAACCATACCCTTTAAAGTGGTTAAAATGGTAGGTTATTTCAACATTAGTAACCTTCACGACAGCAGACAGGAGAAAGATAGGTGGATGGCGACAAGGACAGGAGGGAGGTTTTCCACTATTGTCACTTCTTATACTTGGGATTTCTGGAACTTCAACCCATTCTTCTCAGCCTGCATGTATGTCACATTGGTTTCAGTATTTTGATGAGCTAGTTAATTAGGAGCACCACTTTTTTGTTTATCTCAGAAAAACAATTCATGTTCTGGAAGCCTGGGGAAGCAGCTCAGTCTGCAGACAAGATGCAACGGGAAAATGAGCTGATGCCTCTGCAGGTCACTTAATCAGCACAAAATTTGTCTGTGCTGAGGCAGAGAAAGACCTGCCACGTGGAACTGCCCTGCAGCACTTTTTCCCCACCTCGTCCCTTGGGACACAGAAAAGCAGGGAGTGGGTTTAGCACCATCTTTCTGTAAACGCAGATTTCATCACTGGAGCCCCGCGGCTTTCTCTTTTTTCCAACTGTCAAACCGAAGGGAGACCAAGCTCCTGTGCCACTCTTCCTAGGCATCGTTCCCTCACCAAGCAACCCGCCCATCCCCCCTCCTTGCCCAGCATTTCATTAACTGCTTGTGATGAATTCCAGCTTCTCCCATATCCAAGGTAGTTAGCTCAGGAAGTCTGCTCTTGAGTGGCTTACGCACCTGTGTCCCCTCCCTCCACCCCTGACCCCAGCCTCCATCTGGAGACACTTTTACAGGCGGGGCACCGTGTGTATATAGCTGGTGGCGGGCTGCCCTTCCGGGTCCTTTGCTCCCCTTGGGCTTCGAGAAGTTCATCCAGTCAACTCGACTCTGTCTGGTCCTTCCTTTGAGGCTAAAGCTTCTTCAGAGAATTTTCTTGTCCTCCCTTTACTCAAGGATGAGGTTACCCACGCCCTAATCCAGACAAGCGTCTCAGTTGTAAGTTTTTAGTTTTTCCTGGAAATCTGAGTCAGGTGTCCTGCTGTGAACAGGAGGCCGGGGTCGCTGGAGAGCCTAGACGCCTGTAACATCATCCCTTACTCTCTGAGCTGCTGAAAGCTAGTCTTCCAGCCCATGGCAGCGCAGACGGTGAGTTCGAAAAGTGACGAGGCTCGTTAGGCTGCAAACTGGAGGTGAGTCAGCATTGGTCCCGGTAAGTCTCTGGCGCCCCCAAGTGGAAAGAATGAGGTGCAGAATGACTACCTTGCAAAGAAAGTACCCTAAGAGGATTCTTGGCCCTGGCGCTGCCTCTGGCTGTGGTTCCCATACAGGGTACAGGTGGGCACCGCCATGGGAGCCTTCCATCCGTGTGAAGAAATACGCCGGGGGTTCGGGAAGGGAAGTACAAGGCTTGGGAAGTGAACACTTTCTGACGTGCTTTCCTGTGGCCACGCCTTCATTTGAAGCGACTCTGCTTTTTATTTATTTATTTTTTAACTAAAATGGTTTTTAATGGGAACCAGAGATATGGTTACATTACATAATCTGACTCAAAAAACCGGTGGGTGACCAGGAGTTGGAAGGTTACAAAATAATGAGGGTAACACTGGGGACAGGAGGAAAGTTGCTTCAGAACCTCAGGAGCCAGGCTAATACGGCCTCTCCCTGCAATGCTGTCTGTGCTCACCCCTGGAGTCCATCTTGCCAGGGCCAAAGCCACCTCTGTCCCCACCACCCCGGCCCCCTCGGTCCCCCGCCTCAGCCGCGGTAGCCGCCCAGATCATAGCCTCCTCTGCCACCACGACGAGCGTCTCCATAGTTACCCCCCATGTGAGAGCCTCCTGATGGCCCTCCTGGGCCATCTGGTTTAGGGGCCTTACACTGGTGGCAGTCATTCCTCCACGAGAAGTTCACGTTCTCACACGTAGGATGAGGACACTTCCAGTCCCCTGCTCGCCGCTGTCCGCCACTGCCGCCACTGGGGAATCCTCGGCCACTGTCACCACCTCCACAGCCTCCACGGCCTGTGGGTCCTCCTTGCCCTCGGCCTCCACGACCATTGTCACCACCCCGATTGAAGTCTGCTCGCCGGGTAGCAGATGAGACCTTGATAGGATTCCCAGAGAATTCTTTACCTTCAAACCAGTCCGTAGCTGCTTTAGCGGTAGGTGGGTCATCAAATGATACTGTGCTATGCGGCTGCTTCCCACTAGCTACCTACTTAACATTTGGTAGTGTGTATATGTCCACGCCACTCTCTCACTTCATCCCGGCTTACCCTTCCCCCTCCCTGTGTCCTCAAGTCCATTCTCTACATCTGCATCTCTATTCCTGTCCTGCCCCTAGGTTCTTCAGAACCTTTTTTTTTTTAGATTCCATATATATGTGTTAGCACATGGTATTTGTTTTTCTTGCAGCTGCATAGCACAGGGAGATCAGCTCGGTGCTTTGTAACCACCTAGAAGGATGGGATAGGGAGGGTGGGAGGGAGACGCAAGACGGAGGGGATGTGGGGATGTATGTGTACATATAGCTGATTCACTCTCTTATACAGCAGTAACTAACACACCACTGTAAAGCAAATTCTACTCCAACAAAGATGTTAAAAAAAGAAAATGATACTGTTGTCTCTCCCTTCAGCTTGCCTGTTTCCCTGTCTGTACAGATTAATCGTGGGCTGTCCCATCTTCTTGTTTGCCTTAATGATCCCAATCTGCTTGAAATAATTGGCTACAGACTCAGTCGTAGCATTCTCTCCCAGGCCTTGCATGAAGATGGTTGGCCAGGGTCAGTCCTCCATGAGCTGGCGGTCGTTACAACTGCAGCAGTGGTGGCCGTGAACCCAGAGGTCGTGGAAGGCGACTCTGCGTTCTTGCCTAACTTTTCCTCCTACCTCTAGAAAGCCTGAACTTTCTGGATCCCCAGATAAAGAAAAAAGCCCTTTACCTCCTGGGCCCAAGTTGCAGCCTCTTGACATCTGATTGCCACTGCTTCTCCTTGAAGCTGCACAAACTCGTTCTTTCAGAGACCCCTATATTCTCCATAGAAATTCCCCAAGTAATCTTTCTATGAAGGTCAGTTCTGTTGATCAAGATTCATCAGGCAAGAATGATCTTGGGGCCTCCTCCTCTTGATGGAAGTCTTCATTTTATGGCCCAGTGTCTTGGTCCTGTGTCTGTACAAGAATGCAGCTGTCATTATGTGAAGGCTTCTTTCTCTCCAAGGGGACAGCCCCTCCTGCAGTCACCTGCCTGGGGAGAAACATGGACCCCAGCCCGTCTCTCCTCAGGGCCCATCAGCCTGAGATGCAGCTCGACTCATGTTACTTTCTTGCTGAAAACCTTCATGCAAGGACTCTGAAGATGATCTGGTCCTACCCCTTCTTTTAAGATGAGGAAGCAAAACACCAGAGACATCGACTTTTTTTTTTTTTAACCGAGGTCAACCCCTTTTAGCAGAGTACCTGGGGGCTGCAGCCAGCCTCCTGACAGTCTCCTGAGCTTCCATCCCCTCTGGCCCTGGAGTCTTCCAGGCTCAGCCCCTTCCTGCCTTTCGGCCTTATTTCCTACCCTGCTCCTCTGTGCTGTCAAATCCCTGACGTTGCTTGTTTTCCTCCTTCCTTATTTGGCTCAACCCAGATGCCACTTTCTCCCAGAATTCCCACGCAGAAGTGCTCCCTCCTTCCTGGGGTCCCTTGGCTTCAGGCGATGCCTGTCCTAGGACGTCAAACTCTCCAGCTGGTGTGAGCCATTCCCCAGTAAGCCGTCAGCATCCAGAGGCAGGGGCCGAGTCTTCATCACTTCAGTCTCCCTGGAGCCCAGCACCAGCAGTGCACACACAGTATAGGTCTCTCAGATGTTAGCAGAACCAAACGGATGAATCTTTGACACATACTGGAACCAGGAACAGTTACAATGAAACTTGGGAAGTGTGTTCTGTTTGCTCACTGTGCTTTCCAGACTCTGTATTTTGGACTTTATGACAGTGGCTATACCCTTCACCTTGACATGAATGGGCACCTGGGGGGACTAAACAGAAAAATGCAGCCAGAGGGGCCTGAGCTCAATGCTGTGCTCCCCCATCCAGAATGGGGGTTGGCAAACCTTTGCTGTAAAGGGCCAGATGGTAAATGCTTCCGACGTTATGGGCCATACAGCTACTCTGTCACGATGACTCAATTCTGCTGCAGCGTGAAAGCAACCATATGTACTATGTCACTGAACGTGAGTGTGTCCCCATAAAACTTTACAAAAACAGGCCGTGAGCCCCAAACCTGGCCTGCAGGCTGTACTTTGATGACTCCAGACTTAAGTGAGGGAACCTGGCCACGTGGCTTAAATTCTGAATCTGTTTCATCATTTGTTTTTTTTTTTAAAAAAAAGTTGAGTGGAAAGTGCTTCCTGCATATGGCCTTGTATGGGAATGATAGAGTAAGTAGACTAGGGTAGGTGAGCCCTGGGCACCAGGTCTGGAGCACGTTGCTTGCTTTTTTCTTTGTCTCTTCTTTCATCCTTTTAGGTGTCCGAAGTCTTCCGCTAATGTTCAGCAGGTGCTCTGTGGGAACTGTTCCATTTGTAGAGGAATTCTTGGTGTACTTGTGAGGAGCGATGAATTCCGCGTCCTCCTATTCCGCCATCCTGACACCCCCCTCACCCCCCGTCTGCTTGCTTAATAGTAATTCATATGATCTTTTCAAGTCGGCCAAAGACTTCCTAAACGTTAGCTCATTCTCACTCCACAACTTAAAATAGCTAGGCTTAAAGCCAATTGGAATGAGCAAAAAAGGAATTTCAGGTGCCTGAACCTGTTTCATCCAGGGGCAGTACTGGCTGGACACGGGCTTTGCACATGCTGTTCCTTCTGTCTGGAATGCCCTTCCCTCCCCTCCCTCACCTGCCTGCACCTGCAGCAAGTCCTTCTCAACCTCCAGGGTTCAGCACGTTCTTTTGGGAAGCCTTCCCTGATTTCTTGCCTAGAAAATCTTCTCCCTACACAAGCTTTTAAATCCTCTTCGTGGCATCCTTCATAGTTGTGCTTTAACATTTATTAGTTGAATAGTGTTTTCTTCCTTACTAGTCTACAAGCTGAGAGAATTGGGCGTGCCCAGGAATCACCAGGCCACCTTATTAAAATGCGGGTTCTGGTTTAGCAGGTCTGGGGCAGGCCTGAGGATCTGCATGCCTAAGAAGCCCCCAGGCTGTACCAAGGCCAAGGCTGCCAGTCAGCACACCACACCTTGAGTGTTAAGAGGTCCAAGAGAGCTAAACCCTTATTCCCTTCTTTCCCGCTTCAATTCCCATTCATGACTTTTGCACAGAGGTTTGTCTATTTTTTCCCCTTCAACCCATCAACCTAGGCCCCCAAGGCTGTGCATTCCGTTAGAGTCCCCTCCCCTATAACCCCCAACCTTCAACGTCACCACTACTAGTGCACGGGCTTATCAAGGAATTTCCCCCCAAATAGCTTTCTCTTGAAGAAATCTAGTGTCATTGGCTAAAATATTATTATTATTTTTTTTCCACTCGATTCCTTCAGGCAGAAGACCATAAGGCAATCACGCATTGCTGGGATTTCAGCAAGAAACATTTCCTTTTTCTCCTCAATTTGGGGGACCAATTAAGCTATAGATGCAGGTGAGAGATGAGCTTTTTTCAAAAAAAGAATCAGTTTTATTCCAATAAAGCTGATTGGGGAATGTGGTTGGGATCTACAGCCAAAGAGGTTTGCTAGTCTGTCCTCTCAGAGTAACTTAATTCTTCTTCAAAGCTGCAGGCCACCCCATTGCAAAGGAAGTTTCTATCCCAGCCACCTTCGTGTAGGCAAGCGGAGAACTCAGGTGCATTGGGGGGTGGCTGGGCTCTGCTGGACTTTGCTGCCTCATCTCTCCCGCAGCTTTCTAGGGCAGGTGACTATGGGAGAAGTAGGTGAGGGGCCGAGAGGGGTCAAGGGCACTATGTAAGTTACCTTCCTCCTAGAGGGACCCCAACACTTACGAGTATTAGTACAGTGGGAGAGAGGGCTTTTTCCTTCAAGTTGAACAGAAAGCCTACTTTGTTCTGAAATCTTAGCCCTCCAAACGTCTTCTCACTAGACCTTCCAAGGAAGTCCAGGTAGCCTTAAGGCAAGGGAGCAAAGGAGGGTCACTATCTTTTGGGTACTTTGACTAAACGGCTCAGGGATAGCTGTGGCTTTTTTTTTTTTTGTAGGAATATATTGTAGTTTTATCTTTTTTATTTTAAAAATAATTCTTAATTTTTATACAACTTTAAAAGCTACTTTCCATGTACATCTATTAAAAAATATTGGCTATATTCCGTTTGTACGATACCCCTTGAGCCTACTTACACCCAATAGTTTGTACCTCCCCCTCCCCCATACTTCCAGCCCCTCCCCTTACCACTGGTTACCACTAGTTTTTTTTTAATTCTTATTTATTTAGTTTTTTAAAAAAATTCTTATTTAGTTAGTTGTGGCTTGCCAGCTCCTTAGTTGTAGCAGATGGGCTCCTTATTGCAGCTTGCCGGCTCCTTAGTTGCGGCATGCGAACTCTTAGTTGCAGCATGCACGTGGAATCTAGTTCCCTGACCAGGGATCGAACCCGGGCCCCCTGCATTGGGAGCGCGGAGTCCTATCCACTGCGCCTCCAGGGAAATCCCACCACTTTTTCTTTCTTTTTTTGGCCGGGACTTGAGTCTTGCTGGGATCTTGGTTCCCCGAGCAGGGATTGAACCTGGGCCCTACACAGTGAAAGTGTGGAGTCCTAACCACTGGACTGCCAGGGAATTCCCTAGTTTGTTCTCTATACCTGTGAGTCTGCTTCTTTTGTTATATTCACTAGTTTGTTGTATTTTCCGATTCTACTCGTGACTCCTTCTTTGAAAAGTTGTGATTAGGGGTGGGGCGTGGCCTTCAGAGGAAGGAGTATTTGGGAAACGCGTCAGTGGGGGGTCAGCCAGGATGCTTTCAGCTGCCCCAGAGGAAGGTGAGGGCAGCTGTAAGCAGAAGAGGAAGAGGCTTCTGCTCCCTCTTCTCTCCCAGCTCTGTTTTCTCCCGTCTCCTCTTCCTTCTCCCTTTGCAATTCCTACGAGTTAGTAAACTTAATGTTTTCATTTTGGATCTCTTGACCAAACAGAAAACAGGCTTGAGGTGAGCAGTTAACAGTGTCAATTAGTAATCCCACAGCCCGTGACGAAGACTCTCTCCCGGACCACATTTAGTCTGGCTGCTCTGAGCCCTGTGCTCAGCTAGATCTCGACCTTTGGGCTTCCCCGTCTGTCTTTGCATCACCCAGTTTTAGCAAAACTTCTAAGTCCCTCAGTATGTGATCAAGTTCCTCATCCCTCACACCTTGGTGTCTAATCGTGCCAGCTGCCTTCAGCAAGAATCTCGTCAAGTCGGTGTAGCCAGAATCCCCCTCACCCCTGATGTTTCCCCTCAGTAATTTTCCACCGACCCCTAAGCCCGCTCCTCGGCTATAAATTACCACTGGCCCATGCTGTGTGCAGAACTGAGCCCAGTCCTATACCAAGGTCTCTTTTCCCCTTTTGCAATTGTCCTGAATAAAATCTGCTTATACCACTTGACTGTCCAGTTCTGGTTTTCTTTGACATCCACCCTACATTTTTTTTAAAATAAATTTATTTTATTTTTGGCTATGTTGCTGCGCATGGGCTTTCTCTAGTTGCGGCAAGCGGGGGCTACTCTTTGTTGCGGTGCGCGGGCTTCTCATTGTGGTGGCTTCTCTTGTTGCGGAGCACGGGCTCTAGGTGCGCAGGCTTAAGTAGTTGTGGCTCATGGGCTCAGTAGTTGTGGCGCACGGGCTTAGTTGCTCCGCAGCATGTGGGATCTTCCTGGGCCAGGGATCGAACTTCTTAACCAAGACACCACCAGGGAAGCCCCATCCTACTTCTTTTTTTTTTTTTAACATCTTTATTGGGATATAATTGCTTTACAATGGTGTGTTAGTTTCTGCTTTATAACAAAGTGAATCAGTTATACATATACATATGTTGCCATATGTCTTCCCTCTTGCGTCTCCCTCCCTCCCACCCTCCCTATCCCACCCCTCCAGGCTGTCACAAAGCACTGAGCCAATATCCCTGTGCCATGCGGCTGCTTCCCACTAACTATCTACCTTACTACGTTTGTTAGTGTGTATATGTCCATGACTCTCTCTCGCCCTGTCACAGCTCACCCTTCCCCCTCCCCATAACCTCAAGTCCATTCTCTAGTAGGTCTGTGTCTTTATTCCTGCCTTACCCCTAGGTTCTTCATGACATTTTTTTTTCTTAAATTCCATATATATGTGTTAGCATACGGTATTTGTCTTTTTCTTCCTGACTTACTTCACTCTGTATGACAGACTCTAGGTCTATCCACCTCATTACAAATAGCTCAATTTCGTTACTTTTTATGGCTGAGTAATATTCCATTGTATATATGTGCCACATCTTCTTTATCCATTCATCCGATGATGGGCACTTAGGTTGTTTCCATCTCCGGGCTATTGTAAATAGAGCTGCAATGAACATTTTGGTACATGACTCTTTTTGAATTTTGGTTTTCTCAGGGTATATGCCCAGTAGTGGGATTGCTGGGTCATATGGTAGTTCTATTTGTAGTTTTTTAAGGAACCTCCATACTGTTCTCCATAGGGGCTGAACCAATTCACATTCCCACCAGCAGTGCAAGAGTATTCCCTTTTCTTCACACCCTCTCCAGCATTTATTGTTTGTAGATTTTTTGATGATGGCCATTCTGACTGGTGTGAGATGATATCTCATTGTAGTTTTGACTTGCATTTCTCTAATGATTAATGATGTTGAGCATTCTTTCATGTGTTTGTTGGCAGTCTGTATATCTTCTTTGGAGAAATGTCTATTTAGGTCTTCTGCTCATTTTTGGATTGGGTTGTTTGTTTTTTTGTTATTGAGCTGCATGAGCTGCTTGTAAATATTGGAGAGTAATCCTTTGTCAGTTGCTTCATTTGCAAATATTTTCTCCCATTCTGAGGGTTGTCTTTTGGTCTTGTTTATGGTTTCCTTTGCTGTGCAAAAGCTTTGAAGTTTCATTAGGTCCCATTTGTTTATTTTTGTTTTTATTTCCATTACTCTAGGAGGTGGGTCAGAAAGGATCTTGCTGTGATTTATGTCATAGAGTGTTCTGCCTATGTTTTCCTCTAAGAGTTTGATAGTTTCTGGCCTTACATTTAGGTCTTTAATCCACTTTGAGCTTATTTTTCTGTATGGTGTTAGGGAGTGATCTAATCTCATACTTTACATGTACCTGTCCATGTACCTGTCCTTTCTCCACTGTACATTCCTGCCACCTTTATCAAAGATAAGGTGTCCATATGTGCATGGGTTTATCTCTGGGCTTTCTATCCTGTTCCATTGATCTATCTTTCTGGTTTTGTGCCAGTACCATACTGTCTTGATTACTATAGCTTTGTAGTATAGTCTGAAGTCAGGGAGCCTGATTCCTCCAGCTCCTTTTTTCGTTCTCAAGATTGCTTTGGCTATTCGGGGTCTTTTGTGTTTCCATACAGATTGCAAAATTTTTTGTTCTAGTTCTGTGAAAAATGCCAGTGGTAGTTTGATAGGGATTGCATTGAATCTATAGATTGCTTTGGGTACTAGAGTCATTTTCACAATGTTGATTCTTCCAATCCAAGAACATGGTATATCTCTCCATCTATTTGTATCATCTTTAATTTCTTTCATCAGTGTCTTATAATTTTCTGCATACAGGTCTTTTGTCTCCTTAGGTAGGTTTATTCCTAGATATTTTATTCTTTTTGTTGCAATGGTAAATGGGAGTGTTTTCTTGATTTCACTTTCAGATTTTTCATCATTAGTGTATAGGAATGCCAGAGATTTCTGTGCATTAATTTTGTATCCTGCTACTTTACCAAATTCATTGATTAGCTCTAGTAGTTTTCTGGTAGCATCATTAGGATTCTCTATGTATAGGATCATGTCATCTGCAAACAGTGACAGCTTTACTTCTTCTTTTCCGATTTGGATTCCTTTTATTTCCTTTTCTTCTCTGATTGCTGTGGCTAAAACTTCCAAAACTATGTTGAATAAGAGTGGTGAGAGTGGGCAACCTTGTCTTGTTCCTGATCTTAGTAGAAATGCTTTCAGTTTTTCACCATTGAGGATGATGTTGGCTGTGGGTTTGTCATATATGGCCTTTATTATGTTGAGGAAAGTTCCCTCTATGCCTACTTTCTGCAGGGTTTTTATCATAAATGGGTGTTGAATTTTGTCAAAAGCTTTCTCTGCATCTATTGAGATGATCATATGGTTTTTCTCCTTCAGTTTGTTAATATGGTTTATCACATTGATAGATTTGCGTATATTGAAGAATCCTTCCTTGCATTCCTGGAATAAACCCCACTTGATCATGGTGTATTATCCTTTTAATGTGCTGTTGGATTCTGTTTACTAGTATTTTGTTGAGGATTTTTGCATCTATGTTCATCAGTGATATTGGCCTGTAGTTTTCTTTCTTTGTGACATCCTTGTCTGGTTTTGGTATCAAGGTGATGGTGGCCTTGTAGAAGGAATTTGGGAGTGTTCCTCCCTCTGCTATATTTTGGAAGAGTTTGAGAAGGATAGGTATTAGCTCTTCTCTAAATGTTTGATATAATTCGCCTGTGAAGCCATCTGGTCCTGGGCTTTTGTTTGTTGGAAGATTTTTAATCACAGTTTCAATTTCAGTTCCTGTGATTGGTCTGTTCATATTTTCTATTTCTTCCTGATTCAGTCTTGGCAGGTTGTGCATTTCTAAGAATTTGTCCATTTCATCCAGGTTGTCCATCCTATTGGCACAGAGTTGCTTGTAGTAATCTCTCATGATCTTTTGTATTTCTGCAGTGTCAGTTGTTACCTCTCCTTTTTCATTTCTAATTCTATTGATTTGAGTCTTCTCCCTTTTTTTCTTGATGAGTCTGGCTAGTGGTTTATCTATTTTGTTTAGCTTCTCAAAGAACAAGCTTTTAGTTTTATTGATCTTTGCTATTGTATCCTTCATTTCTTTTTCATTTATTTCTGGTCTGATTTTTATGACTTCTTTCCTTCTGCTAACTTTGGGGTTTTTTTGTTCTTCTTTCTCTAATTGCTTGAGGTGCAAGGTTAGGTTGTTTATTCGAGATGTTTCCTGCTTCTTAAGGTGGGCTTGTGTTGCTATAAACTTCCCCCTTAGAACTGCTTTTGCTGCATCCCATAGGTTTTGGGTTGTTGTGTCTCCATTGTCATTTGTTTCTAGGTATTTTTTTATTTCCTCTTTGATTTCTTCAGTGATCACTTCATTATTAAGTAGTGTATTGTTTAGCCTCCATGTGTTTGTATTTTTACAGATCTTTTCCTGTAATTGATATCTAGTCTCATGGCGTTGTGGTCAGAAAAGATACTTGATACAATTTCAATTTTTTTAAATTTACCAAGGCTTGATTTGTGACCCAGGATATGATCTATCCTGGAGAATGTTCCATGAGCACTTGAGAAAAATGTGTATTCTGTTGTTTTTGGATGGAGTGTCCTATAAATATCAATTAAGTCCATCTTGTTTAATGTATCATTTAAAGCTTGTGTTTCCTTATTTATTTTCATTTTGGATGATCTGTCCATGGGTGAAAGTGGGGTGTTTAAGTCCCCCACTATGAATGTGTTACTGTTGATTTCCCCTTTTATGGCTGTTAGTATTTGCCTTATGTATTGAGGTGCTCCTATGTTGGGTGCATAAATATTTACAATTGTTATATCTTCTTCTTTGATCGATCCCTTGATCATTATGTAGTGTCCTTGTCTCTTTTAATAGTCCTTATTTTAAAGTCTATTTTGTCTGATATGAGAATTGCTACTCCAGCTTTCTTTTGGTTTACATTTGCATGGAATATCTTTTTCCATCCCCTTACTTTCAGTCTGTATGTGTCTCTAGGTCTGAAGTGGGTCTCTTGTAGACAGCATATATAAGGGTCTTGTTTTTGTATCCATTCAGCCAATCTGTGTCTTTTGGTGGGAGCATTTAGTCCATTTACATTTAAGGTAATTATCGATATGTATATTCCTATTCCCATTTTCTAAATTGTTTTGGGTTCGTTATTGTAGGTCTTTTCCTTCTCTTGTGTTTTTTGTCTAGAGAAGTTCCTTTAGCATTTGTTGTAAAGCTGGTTTGGTGGTGCTGAACTCTCTCAGCTTTTGCTTGTCTGTAAAGGTTTTAATTTCTCCATCAAATCTGAATGAGATCCTTGCTGGGTAGAGTAGTCTTGGCTGCAGGTTTTTCTCCTTCATCACTCTCAGTATGTCCTGCCACTCCCTTCTGGCTTGTAGGGTTTCTGCTGAGAGATCAGCTGTTAACCTTATGGGGATTCCCTTATGTGTTATTTGTTGTTTTTCCCTTGCTGCTTTTAATATGCTTTCTTTGTATTTAATTTTTGACAGTTTGATTAATATGTGTCTTGGCGTATTTCTCCTTGTATTTATCCTGTATGGGACTCTCTGTGCTTCCTGGACTTGATTAACTATTTCCTTTCCCATATTAGGAAAGTTTTCAACTATAATCTCTTCAAATATTTTCTCAGTCCCTTTCTTTTTCTCTTCTTCTTCTGGAACCCCTATAATTCGAATGTTGGTGCGTTTAATGTTGTCCCAGAGGTCTCTGAGCCTGTCCTCAGTTCTTTTCATTCTTTTTTCTTTATTCTGCTCTGCAGTAGTTATTTCCACTATTTTATCTTACTTCTAATATCAAATAGGACCAATATTTTGAAACAACAGTTATCAAGCCCAAATGGGAGAGACTATTGCACTCTGTTTTAATCATTGAATATGTAACATTTATCTCATGCTGGATACTGTGGAACATACAAAAACATAGAGCATACAATATTTCCTGGCCTTGAGGGACACTTGATGTGATAATAAAACAAGAGAACGAATGGACCAATATTTATTACAAATTATTTTACATGGCGAATGAAAGAATAACCTTATGGAATTTTTTCAGGTTTAATATACTTTCCTGCTTTACCAGGAGATACTCTGGTGATGGAATAATAGAAACAGAGGTAGAGAACGGAGTTTGCCTCCATCTCATGGTTTCCAAACTAGTTAGGGCTCATAATAGCAAGTGGGGAGCAGGGAAAAAACCAAGAGGGAGACATTTACAGAAGCAAGAAATCTAACCCAAGCTCAGAAGAAGATGCAGCAGGACCACCAGTGAAACGAAAGGGCAGCTTCCTGGGACTCAAGCAGATTGGACCAGACATGAGCCACGAGTCCAGACAAGCACAAGACCCCAAGTGCAAACACACGTGGCTTCCCTGGCTGTGTCCTGGGTCTCTGGTCTCCTCTCCAGGCAGCCTTCTGAGGGCTCTACATAAATCAGAAACATGACCACGCACCCCACGCCCCCGGCACGTTAAACAACACCCTTTGGTGCCTCTGCACAGCCTGATAAACAACACCCCAGCTCTTCACCTGGCCTTCAAGGCCCCCCACCATCAGATCTGCCTCTCTGGGACTCCCCACTCCAGACCCAGCGCTTCAGCGACACTGTCCCAGGGCACTGGCCAGGCTGCTTCTTACTTCTCTCTGTTCATACTGCCCCCCTGCCAGGGAAGCCCTTCTTTGACCTTCACACAGCTGTCTCTTCATCATCAGGACCTGGTTTGCACATCTTCCCTGAACCCTTCTCCGGATAGCCAGGGACAGCCTGAACCTCCAATGTTACAATGACCAGTTTGTGTGACTTGCTTCCCTTCTGACACTGTGAGTTACTGAGGGCAGCGGCTACGTCTTATTCATTTTTAGGATCCCCAGCACCAGGCACGGTCGTCTAGTGAGAGTCTGTGGAGGGGGAAATAAAATTCCTTAAGGCGGCAGGAAGGAGGGTTCCAGGCACTGTTTTGCGGTGATTTAGCGCATGAGTGGGGGGTTTAAAGGATGGTTCTGCCATTTACTAGCTGGGTAACTTCAAACAAGATTTTTTCAATATACTAAGGAAAACAAGCCTGGTAATAATACTCATCCGACAGGGCCGTTGGGAAGGATGAATGAAACTGGACATCTAAAGCATCCCGTGCCGCTCCACCAAGGTTGGTTCTTTTTCCATCCCTACCACGTGTGCCCCTACCCAAGTATCACTCCCAACACGGCTCGTGACAATAAGCGAATCCTGTTTACCCAAGACACGTTTAATGGTAAGAACAGAGACGAAGGTCAACTCTTGATAAAAATCAGGCTCAGGTCTCGTCTGGGCAGGGCCGTGTTGCCCCCTCCCTTCACTTCTTCGGGCGGCAGTGTTTCTGGATCTCTCCCGCCAGCCACAGGCAGTGCAGGATGCGTTTCTTCTCGGCAGCCAGCTCCTCTTCAGAGAACTGGCCCAGGAGTTTCTGGACAAATATATTTTGATCCTTCAGGAAAATATTCTTATTGACGCCTACGTTGGGCATATTCTCCAGGGACCCAGACTTGAAATGGAAGCTTAAATGTCTGTTTCGCTTTAGGCCAGGTGCCTTCTCTTCAATCCACGTCAACGGGCTGTGGAAGCAAGAGGCACAAGATTAGTTTCACAGGGGCGCACGGATGCGGGCTGGCACCTGAGTGCCCAGTGCCAGGTCCTCGTTTTGTGCCCGTTTTCCCTGCAGCTGCTGCATCCCAACCTCCACCATCCTCCCAGACGCCATGGGTGACTGTTGGCAACTTTACTGCCCAAAGGTCCTTTGTTCAATTTTGCCACCAGGCAGGGGAGTTCAAAGATTTTCGTGTATCAGTTTGTTATTTAGGAGTCTTTACCCTGAATCTCACCGGATCCTTCTGCAAGATCCAGACCTGAGATCCTGTGCAAACTGTTGTTTCCAAGTGTATGTGCATTTTTATGGGAAAGAATTCTTAGCGTTCTTTCATCACATTTTCCAAGAGGTCTATGACTCCAGGCACATGCCAAGACCAGATGCTGCCTGCCCACTCACAGGCACCTGTTTCCACTTCACATTTGCCCCTCAGGCCAAGGTCAGTACTCACAAAAATCTACAATTCAAATAGGACAGACCCCGCTCTTCTAAAGCGTCTTCTTTTTCTGGATTTATCTTTTCTGTCTTTAGATAAAAGCTGTGTTATCTGCTTAATGAAAAAGAGAAACCTAAGCAGATTTGATCTAAAGTTAGAAGCTTCACTTCTATAATAATGAATAATGTGACAGGAAAAATATAAAATCTGCTCTTCAAAAATATATTCTAAAAACAATACAGCATTGATTTAAGGACTTTCAATGGAAAAAAAATCCATAATTCTTTTGCCTAAATAATCTTCAGTTTGAGACAATCCTTTCAAATATTTGCCTATATGTATATGGAATATAAATCCTAAAGTATAACTAATTTTTAATTATGTTTATTTAAAAATGTTATGATCCTACAGATACTATATTATTTTTATCTGCATATTATTGAGACAACTGATTATATAATTCATTCAATATTTCATTATTGCCAAATATTCAAGCTCTTTCCAAATGGATAACCTCCATTCAACCTCTTTACACGTATACACATACAGAGTTTTCCTTCCTTCCTTCTGGGAACGAAGTCCCAGGAATGAGAGGACTTGCTCTGGCTACTTCTCTTTGCTTTCCCCTCCTTCTTCTTATACTACAGGGAGAGTCAGGGTCAAGGACAGGCAATCTGGTTGGGCTGCCATGCTAAGTAATGGCGTTTTCAGGGCGAATAGGGAAAGGGTTCAATGCCGGGCAGGCATCAGGGTCCCTGGCCTTCTCGTCTCCATTCCTCGGATTCCCTCTTCCTCTCCCCGTGGGCTGCAGTGGGGCAGGCCCGGCGTGGGCAGGCTAGATCAGCGTGGCTAAGGAACGAAGGGGAACTACCTTTGGTTTGTTCGTTCTCCGCCTCTAGAGGCACGGGCCATAATACGGCTAACGGTGTGAGTGCGGAGTTGCAAGAAAGGGGCCCAAGCAGGTCACTTAAGATTGTTTTGGGTGCTGTAGGAAACTCAGGGGTACCTCCAACCTGGGTAAAGGAGGCCTCCCCTTCAGCCAATCAGCTCACCCAGACCTACATTAGAGTGTGGGGTGAGTGGTTAGGAGGAAAAGATCTGAAGTACATAAAAGGGGAGCCGTCAGGAGAGATGTGGACAGAATAACTTCCTCATCTTGTGGCCCTAAAAACTTAAAGCATTTGCCCTGGAGGACGAGGGCATGGGGGGTAGGGCACGCCTGGCTCTGGTACCACTCCTACCAACTGGCTTCAACAGGAGGCTTGAAACGTGTACCTCTTCTATATAGATTTGGGTTGAAAAGGTGTTCTAATGCTTTTTTTTTTTTTTTTAACAAAGTTTGAAAACTGCTGGTAAAATGGGAAGAACACGGGCTTGGGAGTAAACTGCACCGGGTTTTCCTGGATAATCTGGGACCTGAGGCTAATGATACCCAACCTCGTGGACAGGTGAGGACTACAGGACAAATTAAAGACAAGGCCTGGCATGTTTTCAGTACGATTCCCTTCTCGTGCCCTTCCTGTGCATTTCTGTGGAGGTGTGACCATCTGGGGACCAAAGACAGGCTGCCTGAGCGCGATTCTCACACAATCACTTGTTAGCTGTGTGCCCTTAGCAAGTTTCTTAACCTCTCTGAGCCTCATAGTTTCCTAGGTGATCATAATCATAATAATGCCCACTCCGGAGAGTTGGTATAAAGATTATATGAGAAAATCCTTATAAAAGGACTAGGCCCTGGCACATGGTAGGAACTCAGGAAATGTTAGCAAATACTAGTACAACCGGGATTCAAGCAGTGATCCTGGTCTTGCTGATCCTTTTATTGTGACCTTTCAAGGTCACGTCTGCCCTCCTCCCCATCCTCTGCTGAGGTTCTGCTCTGTTCCACTAGGTTGTTGGAAGGCAGCTGTAACTTAAGAAACTGTGTGGGCAAATGACACACAGAGGGTCCTTATGTTTAAAAAGACTTGGCTTAGACAACCTGCTCAAATCTGTAAGCTTCTCTTAACCTTACGGGGCTGCTGGGAGGATGGCATGAGGCAGCGTAAGTGAAATCCCAGCACCCGTTCCGCTGGCATAAGCAGACGGCCCTTCTGGAGTCGAAGGTGCGGGTCTAGGCCCCTGGGTCCCCCATATCTCCCTTGTGAACACACGAGGATGTCCTTATGTTGCCTTCTCCTCGCAGCTTCTCGTGACCTACCTTTTGTTCTCCGTCTCTAAGCACACGGTCATCTTCATATACTGATCTTCTTTTCTCTCTTCCAAAGTGGCGGACACGAGAGAAAGCTCCCCAAAGAGGGAGACCAGCCAGGTCAGGCGAGAGATGCCACTGAATGCGGGGAAGCCAAACCGTTCTTCTTCCAGCGGGCTAGCTGTGGGGAATCACAGACATGGCGGGGACTGGAGGGGCGGGGCTGACAGCTGGGGGGCATGGGGGATGTGACAGGGAGCGCACAGATGTGGCTGGGTGATCAGGACACACAACCTGCCTTGTGACGGGGCTGCGCAAGATGACTAATTCTGATGGAGACTTTCATAAAAACGTCTCCCTTTTTTCCTGTTTCTTAAATTCACTTTGTTGGTAAAATAAAATATTTCACTGGAAATTGCAGTCTATCTGGCCCACAGGGTAATAAAAATGTTTTAGGTTTCTAACGTGTGTGTGTGTGTGTGTGTGTGTATGCACACACACACACACACACACACACACATGTAAACATATATCCCCTTCAGTTAATGACTTAAAGAAGTAAAAGAATTAACGTATTTTAGTCCCTCAAGCCTATATTCCTATAAATACCATATAACTGTCTGTGTAAGTGATAAGGGAGGGAAGGAATTGTGATAGCTGTGGAGAAAGCAGTAATTCCTATAAAGTCAATATCAAGAAAATTGATACAGCGTTAAGTGTTTTCTCAGTCTTCATAATCTCGTGTACAACAGTATATTGCAACGAGTATCTGTACGAGAAATCTGGTCAAGATACTGCTCCCCTCTCATCCCAGCCTAAATTTTAAACATAACCTAGATTTATAAGACTTCATATCTGTTACACTGCTCTTTAAACCAAAGATTTCTTAAAACTTTGATACTGACTTAAAACAACTAATAATTATGAGTATGTTCTAAAGAAAACAAGCAAAGTAAATAAAAAGATAAAGAAAACAAAGATTGTAAGTTTCATAGACAACATGGTTTCAAATCACTAGGGCCTAAGTATGAAACTTACAAAGGAAAGGCAGCTCCCTCTGGGCTGGTTCCTGTCTGCTCCTGTGCTTTGCAGAGGACCGAACAGCTGCTACAAGTCTGAGCTCCCATCTGTCTGCCTCGGCCACACAACTGTTGGGTCAACTTTGTGAAGCTACTCACTTCTCTGAGCTTCATTTAAAAAAATCTGTATAATGGGGGTAATAAATACCCACTTTCTAGGATTATATGAACTAACATGAAATAATGTCACATACGTAGCCCAGTTCCTTGTGCAGATTAACGGTTATTACTGTCTCCACAACTCTCATTATATCATCATTTTAAAGGATGAAGATGGATTTTGTGCCATTCTATTTTTTTTGGCTGTACCGCACGGCATGCAGGATCTTAGTTCCCCAACCAGGGGTTGAGCCCATGCCCCCACCACAGTGGAACCTCGGAGTCCTAACCATTGTACCGCCAGGGAAGTCCCTGAAAATGGATTTTGAAATGAGATTCCACTACCGTATATTTTCTGGAAACTCACGAACAGATGAATGGTTTTACCACATGACAATGTCGGTTTTGTTTCTGTAAAGAAAGCCCTCAGGAAAGGTGGCCCAGATGCCTTAGGGTGGAGACAAATCCAAGGAGTCCACCCAAAGGAGACTGCAGACCTTGAGGCTCCAGGCTGTTCATTTCCTTCTGCTAATGGAGGTGCTCAAAGAATGACCAACATGAAGTAAATAGCTGAATATATAGTAGATCAAATATCTTGGCCACAGCCAATGTCCTGATAACATGTTGGAGGAAGAAAGGGTCTATGCATATTCTATTTGCTCCACAGAGAAGTATAAACATGTTCTCTTCTCCAAGAACCTTCTCGGTCCTCTAGCAAAGAGAGCTTTCATTTTTAACCTCCTGTGGAAAAATCATCTCCAACTCATCAAGATTTCATGAGAGAAAATTCTACCTAATCGATTGGGCCAAAAGCATAAATGTGCTTGAGATTTCTAACACGTCTTCCCCAAGGCCCACTGAGCAATCAGAGCTCATTTGAGGAAAGAAGAAAAATAGATTATTTTTATTGTCTGTGGGTGCGTGGGAAAATTAAATGGGCCCTGAGTCAGAACGTCTTTAGCAGAAATGAATCCAAGCTCACATCCTAGAGAGCTCAGAACCCAGTAACCCTCCACCAGCCTCACCAGTTACATATGACCTGTGATCCCACCAAGGGCTGACCTGTGAAGAGGAGAGACCCTTTCAGCAGGTCCTTCCCCACCACTTCTTTTTTCAGGAATGCAAACTCCTCCATCAAGAGTTCAACGTGCTCCTCATGCAGGACTTTCCCTGTCACGACAAGGATGGGGTTTAAAAAAAAAAAAAAAGGCAGTCATCCTAAATCCTGTTAATTTCCTCGTATTTTTTTCATTTTTAAAAATTGAGAATGTATGTATAACTGAATCACTTGGCTGTACAACTGAAACTAACACAACATTGTAAATCAACTATACTTTGATAAAAAAATATATATATTAAAAAAATTTTTTTTTAATTTGCTCAAAAATGCTATGTCCATGCTTTGGATTCAAGATGGCTGATTGAACACACACATTTATTTCCACTTTTACCAAAATCCTAATGAATTTTATGAAAAAGTTATTTAAAAATAAAATAGAGGGGTAATGGACAGATATAACTATATATTTAAAGTGTACAATGTGCTGTTTTGACGTACATATGCATCGTGGAATGATGATCAAAGTCAAGACACTTAACACATCCATCACCTGACAGTTCACTCTGTGTGTGTGTTAAGAATGCTTAAGACCTACTCTCAGCAACTTTCAAGTATACAATTCCATATTATTAACTATAACAACCATGTTGCACATCAGATCCTTGGAACTTCTTATAATTGAAAATTTGTACCGTTTGATCTATATTGCTCTATTTCCCCTTCCCCCAGCCCAAGGCAACGGCCATTCGAATCTCTGTTTCTATGAAACAGGCTTTTTTTTTTTCTTTTTAGATTCCGCTCTAAGTGAAACCATACAGTATTTGTATTTCTCTGACTTATTTCGCTTAGCGTAATGCCCTCCAGGTTCATTCATGTTGTAGCAAATGGCAGGGTTTCCTTCTCTCCCGGCTGAATAATATTCCACTGTATATATTAGCCACACTTTTCGTTATCCTTTTCATCTCTGGAAGAACATTTAGGTTGTTTCCATCTCTTGGTTATTGTGCATATTGCTGCGATGAGAATGGGTATACATGTATCTCTTCGATATACTGATTTCGATTCCTCTGGATATATACCCAGGAGTGGGACTGCTGAATCATGTGATAGTCCTATTTTTACTTTTTTGAAGACCCACCACAGTCTTTTCCATAGTGTCTGCACCAACTGATATTCTCACCAACAGTGCACCAGAGTTCTCTTTTCTCCGTATCCTCGCCAACACTTGTCTCTCGTCTTTTTGATGACAGCCAATTCTAACAGGTGTGAGGTGATATCTCGTGGTTTTGATTTGCATTTCCCTGATGATTAATGATGTTGAGCAACTTTTCATATATCTGTTGGCCATCTGAATGTCTTCTTTGGAAATATGTGTATTCAGTTCCTCTGCCCATTTTCTAATTGGAGTATTTGCTTTTTGGCTATTAGTTTTCTGAGTTCTTTATACTTCGGATATTAACCCCTAATCAGATACACAGCTTGCAAATACTTTCCCTCTTCTGTAAAGTATCAATTTATTGATTGTTTCCTTTGCTGTGTGGAGGCTCTTTAGTTTGATGCAGACCTATTTGTTTATTTCAGCTTTCATTTCCTGTATGCTTGGTGTCTTACCCAAGAAATCACTGCCAAGACAAATGTCAAGAATTTTTCCCTGTGTTTTCTTCTAAGAGTTTTACAGTTTCAGGTAAGTCCCTTTTTTCTGAACAGCTCTATTTGTCCTTGATACATGTCAAGAGTTTTTCCCTGTGTTTTCTTCTAAGAGTTTCACAGTTTCAGGTAAGTCCCTTTTTTCTGAACAGCTCTATTTGTCCTTGATACATCTCAAGATAATTTTTGTGAATGGTGTAAGACAGGGGTCCAGTTTCATTCTTTTGCACGTGGCCATCCAGTTTTCCCAGAACCACTGATTGAAGACTATCCTTTTCCCACTGTGTGTTCTTGGTGTCAAAAATCAGCAGACTATATATGCATAGGTATATGCCCTGCTCTTTATTCTGTTCCAATGATCTATGTGCCTGTTTTTATGTCAGTACCACACTGTTTGGATTACTATAGCTTTGTAATATAGGTTGAAATCAGGTGGTGTGATGCCTCTAGCTTTGTTTTTCATCTCAGGAATGCTTTTTTTAATTTAAAGTCTTTTGTGGTTCCATACAAATTTTGGGGTAGTTTTTTCTATTTCTGGGTAAAATGCCATTGGAATTTTGATATGGACTACACTGAATCTGTAGATTGCTTTGGGTAGTATGGACATTTTAACAATACCAGTCCTTCCAATTCAAGAACACAGGGTATCTATCCATTATTCATGTCTTCCTGAATCTCTTTCATCAATGTCTTATAGTTTTCAGTGTACATGTCTTTCACCTCCTTTGTTAAATTTATTCCTAAGTATTTTATTGCTTTTGATGGTACTGTAAATGAGATTTCTTTCTTAATTTCTCTTTCAGATACTTTGTTGTTGGTATATAAAAATGCAACTGATTTCTGTATGGTAATTTTGTATTCTGTAACTTAACTGAATTTATTAGTTCTAACAATTTTCAGTGGAGTCTTCAGGGTTTTCTACATATAAGATCATGTCACCTGCAAAAAGACAATTTTAATTTTCTTTCTAATTTGGATGCCTTTTATTTATTATTCTTGCCTAATTACTCTGGCTTCAGCTTACAGTTTACTATGTTAAATAGCACACAGTGGTAATTATGGGCATCCTTGTCTTGTTCCTGATCTCACAGAAGAGGCTTTTAACTTTTCACTATTGATTATGATGTTAGCTGTGGGGTTCTCTGTATCATCTTTGTTGTGTTGAGAAACATTCCTTCTACACCTAATCTGTTGAGAGATTTTATCACAAATGGATGTTGAACTCTGTCAAGTGCTTTTTCTGCATCTATTGAGATGATCATATATTTATTTTTCATTTTGTTAATGTAGTATATCACATTTATTGATTTACATATGTTGAGCCATCTTTGCAACCCAGGGACCAATCCCACTAGATCATAGTGTATGATCCTTTTAATGTGCTCTTGAATTTAATGCAGATTTTTGCATCTATGTTCATCATGGATAGCAGCCTGTAATTTTCTTTTCTTGTAGTGTCTTTGTTTGGTTTGGTATCAGGGTAATGTTGGCCTCATAAAATATGAGTTAGAAAGTGTTCCTTCCTCTTCAAGTTTTTGAAAGAGTTTGAGAAGGATTGTTATTAATTCTTCTTTAAATGTTTGGTAGAATTCACCTGTGAAGCCATCTGGATTTTATATGTTTGGAGGTTTTTGATGACTTATTCGATCTCCTAATCCCCTTGAGTGTTATTGGTCTGCTCAGTTTTTCTTTTACTTCATGATTCAGTCATGGTAAGTTGTATGTTTCTAGGAATTTATCCATTTCTCCTAAATTATCTAATCTGGTGGCATAAATTGTTCATAGTCTCTTATGATTCTTTGTATTTCTGTGGTATCAGTTACAATGTCTCTTCCCTCATTTATAATTTTATTAATTTGAGTCATTTCCCTTTTTTCTTGGTAAGTCTAGCTGAAGATTTGTCAATTTTATCTTTTCAAAAAGCCAACTTAGTTTCATTGATCTTTTCTACTGTCTTTCTAGTCTCTATTTCTGCTCTAATCTTTATTATTTCTCCCCATCAACTAAGTTTGTTCTTCCTTTTCTATTTCCTTGAGACATAAAGTTAGGTTGTTTGAGTTCTTTCTTTTTTCTTAATGTAGGTGTTTATCACTGTAAACTACTCTCTTAGAAATGCTTTTGCTGAATCCCATCAATTTCTGTATTTGTGTTTCTATTTTCATTCACCTCAAAAATTTTAAAACATTTACCCTTGATCCATTGTTTTTTCAGAATGTGTTGTTTAATCCATATATAGGTGAATTTTCCAGCTTTCCTCCCATTATTGACTTCTAATTTTATACCATGTAGTCAAAAAAGATACTTAATAAGATTTTAATCTTATTAAATTTGTTTTCTGACCTAACATATGATGTGTCCTGGAGAATGTTCCATGTGCATTTGAGAAGAATGTGTGTCCTGTTGCTATTGGTTGGAATGTTCTGTATACGTCTGTAACGCAACTTGGTCTAAAGTGTAGTTCAAATTCATTAGTTCATAATGTACTTCTGTTTGGATATTTTATCCACTGTTGAGAGCAGGGCATTGAAGTCCCCTATTATTATTGCATTGCTGCCTATTTTTATCTTCAGATCTGTTTAGGTACTCCAATATTGGGAGCATACATATTTATAATTTTTATATCCTCTGAAGGAATTGATCCCTTTATTATATAATGACCTTCTTTTTCTCTAGTTACAGCTTTTGACTTTAAGTCTGTTTTGTGTGATATGCTACACCTGCTCTCCTTTGGTTTCCATTTGCACAGAGTATTTTTCCATCCACATGGAATATTTTTTCATCCCTCCACTTTTGGCCTATGAGTGTCCTTAAAGTGTGAGTCTTTTGTAGGCAGCATATAGTTGAGTCTTATTTATGAATTGAGCTATTCTTTGTCTTTTAATTGGAGAATTTAACTACTTACATTTAGAGTGACTATTGATAGGTAAGAGCGTATTGCCATTTTGTTACCTGCTTTCTGATTGTTTTATAGTTCCTTTCTTCCTCTCACTGTCTTTCTTTTAATTTTTTTAAAATTATTTATTTATTTTTGGCTGAATTGGGTTTTTGTTGCTGTGTGCGGGCTTCCTCTAGTGACGAGCAGGGGCTACTCTTTGTTGCAGTGCGCAGGCTTCTCATTGCGGTGGCTTTTCTTGTTGTAGAGCACAGGCTCTAGATGCACAGCCTTCAGTAGTTGTGGCACGTGGGCTCAGTAGTTGTGGCTCACAGGCTCCAGAGCACAAGCTCAGTAGTTGTGGCACACAGGCTTAGATGATCCGTGGCATGTGGGATCTTCCGGGACCAGGGCTTGAACCCGTGTTCCCTGCATTGGCAGGTGGATTCTCAACCACTGCGCCACCAGGGAAGTCCCTCACTGTCTTTCTTTATGAGTTGATGGTTTTTGGTTATGGTATCCTTTGACTCTTTTCTCTTTATCATTTTTTTCCTTGGTGGTACTAACAGTACCATGAGCCTTTCATAATACATCTTATAGTTATAACAGTCCATTTTAAGCGGACAGTAACGTAACTTCAATTGCATTTAAAAATTCTACATATTTACTTGCCTCCCCCCAACAATTTATGTTATTGGTGTCCCAATTTATGTATTTTAATCTTGTGTATCCATTAACAAAATATCGTAGCTATAGTTACTTTTAATACTTTTGTCTTTTAACCTATATACTAGAGTTCAAAGTGATCTACACACCACCATTGCAGTAATAGAGTATTTTGAATTTGACTATATATTGGGTTGGCCAAAAAAGTTTGTTTGGGTTTTTCCATAAGATGTTACAGAAAACACGAACGAACGTTTTGGCCAACCCAGTATTTACATTTAGCACTGAATTTCACGCTTTCATATATTTTCTTGTTACTAGTTAACATCCTTTCAGGCAGGTCCAGTGGCGATAAATTCTTTCTCCTTTTATTTGTCTGGGAAAGTCTTTATTTCTCCTTCATTTCTGAAGAACAATTTTCCTGGATAAATTATTCTCATTTGATATTTTTCTTTGAGCACATTGAATGTATCAGCCTACTCTCTCCTGGCCTGCAAGATTTCTGCTGAAGAATCTGCTCACAGCCTTATCAGGATTCCCTTGTGTGTGATGAGTCTTTTTCCTCTCACTGCTTTCAAAGTTCTCTCTTTGTCTTTGATTTTTGTGAGCTTGGTTAAAATGTGTCGTGGTAACAGTTCCTGATTTTGATGGTTGTATGTGGTTATCTAGAGACTGTTTTTATTTGCAGGATATACGCATGAAATTATTGGGGGATGAGGTTGGCAATTTACTCTCAAATGATTCTCAAGAAAAAAGAGTCCTCTGTACTGTATTCACAACTCTTTTATAAGTTTGAGGTTATTTCAAAAAAAAAAAAACAAACCAAATAAATAGTTATAGCACCAAAAATATGACAGCAAGCCAGAATCAGTCATGGATTATGAAATAAGATATAACTTCTAAGGAGAAAATGAAACGGCAACTTGCAATTAATAGACTTGAATTCTCGACTCATTTATTTCCTCAAACATGATTTCAGCAGCTTTCTGACATAAGCAGTATATTACGAAATTCTCAAAGAACCATTTTCTGGCCTCATCTTCTGAAATAGGGTGTTTTGTGTATCTCAGAAATAATAAATAAGTGTGTTTAAATTTGGGGGGAAAATTAGAAGAAATAAAAATACCCATGATCCTATTTACCAGAAAGAACCACTACTAAGATATATTGGTATATTTCCTTCTTTCTTGTCATTCTGCTGTGAATTATTTTTCATGGTTGTGATCATATGGTAGAAACAAAATTATATTTATTTTTAGTTTTAAAGTGTAAACATGAATTCATGTCATTGAAGAAAATTGAGAAAATGTGGAAGAGTATAAAGAAAAAAATATAACCGCCCAGAATTCTACCAGCTAATCTCTGTTATCATTTTGTTTCACTTGCTTTTTTTTTTCCTTGCATATATGTGACATGATGTTTATACTGATGATTGAGCAATACAGGAACGGTCTCAGATCCTAGCTGAGAGATAATCTGCAGGGAAGTCTGGTAGTAGGTAATCGATGTCACTGAGAGGACAAGTCACCGACAGGAAAGGGGCACTAGGGAATTTTCTGGAGTAATAAAAATGTTCTGTATCTTGGCTGGAGTAATAATTACATGGGTATATACTCTGTCAAAATTCATTTAACTCTGCACTTAAAATCTCTGAATTTATCATAAGGAAATTATATCTCAATTTACAAAAGGATAAGGACTTAAGGTAATTAATTTAGTGAAATGAGTACCAGAATTATTATTCAGTTTCTTCAATGGCTTTGGTGTTGGCCTATTCAGAGCTGCTTTTGTAAAAGAAATAAGATGTTTCTCAGAACTTCTTGTGTCATAGAGGTAGGTCTTCCTTTGTAACTAGTTTAACCATTAATACAAATGCTAGAAAAAATTGTCTCACTTGTTATTAAATGTGTCAGACTTGGCAAGCTATCCCATCTGATTGGCGGGGTGACAGATGGGGCTGGAGAAACACTGATTCTGAGAAGAAACAGAGGAACAGCAGGCCATGCACTGCCCTGAGCCAACAGTGATTCATTTTACATGTGCCCATGAAAACAAAAATATGATTTTCCATTCCATTTCTGATATTTGAAAATGCAAAAAGTACGCTTAACAAGCACTAGTCAGCTATATGATAACCAGTGCTGGGACTGTTTTCTATGGCATCCTGGGTAAATATGTCGGAACAGTTATGGTTCTTAGAAAACTCTTTCTTATATGAGGATGAGCTCTCCATCTCTATAATTCTGCCCCCTACAAACAGAAGCAATACAACATAAATTTATTTTCTCTTTCTGTGGAGAGCTTTTAATATATCTTAAAATGTTTCTCCTTTACATTAAATATTTAAACTCTAGTGATACGTCCAAATTATGTGTAACTTTTTAAAATTTGTTTTTGTTTGGGGGGATTATACTTTCTAATTTAGGTGCCTAGTATTCTTTTTCTTGCCTACCTGCTCTGGCTGCAACTTCCAGTACTATTTTGAATAGAAGTGATGAAAGTGGTCATCCTTATCTTGTTTCCTGATCTTGGAGGAAAAGCTTTCAGTGTTTTACCATTTAGTATGATATCAGCTGTGGACTTTTTATATATGGCCTGTATTATGATGAAGTAGTTTCTTTCTTTTCCAAGTTGTCATTATAACAGTGTGTCTTGGTGTGGGTCTCTGGATTTATTCTAGCTGGAGTTCATTGTCTTGAATTTCCTCCCCCCAATTTAGGAAGTTTTCGGCCATAGTTTCTTCACATAAGCTCTCTGTCCCTTTCTCTCTCTCGTCTCCTTCTCTGACTTGCATAATACATATAATGATCTGCTTGATGGTGTCCTTTAAGTCCCTTAAGTTTTATTCATTTTTTTCTTTTTTTGGCCACGCCACGTAGCATGCGGGATTTTAGTTTCCCCAACCAGGGATTGAACCTGCGCCCCCTGCAGTGGAAGTGTGGAGTCTTAAACCACTGGACTGCCAGGGAGGTCCCTTTTTCACTTTTCTTTATTCTTTTTTTTTTTTTTTTTGCTCCTTTGACTCAAATTTCAAATGACCTATCTTCAAGTTTGCCAGTTCTTTCTTTTCTGCTTGATCAAATTTGCTGTTGAACCCTTCTTGTGAATTTTTCAACTCAGTTATTTTATTCTTCAGCTCAAGAATTTTTGGTTCTTTTGTATAGTTTACATTTCTTGGTTGATAGATTTTCATTTTGTTCATGCACTGTTATCCTGATTTCATTTACTTGTCTCTGTTTTGTTTTAGCTGACTGAGCATCTTTTAGACAGTTACTTATTTTGGTAATTCTTGGATCTCCATTTCTTTAAGGTTGGTTTCTGCAGATTTATTTCATTCCTTTGAGTGGGCTGTATTTCCCTGTTTCTTTGTATTCCTTGTGATCATTTACAGGCAAACCTCGTTCTATTACACTTCGCTTTATTGCACTGTGCAGATATTGCATTTTTTACTAATTGAAGGTTTGTGACAACCCTGCCTTGTCAGAGGATGCTTAGCATTTTTTAATACTAAAGTATTTTTAAAATTAAGGTATGTACATTGTTTTTTAACATAATGATATTGCACACTTAATAGACTGTAGTACAGTGTAAACATAACTTTTATATGCACTGGAAAACCAAAAAATTCATTTGACTCACTTTACTGTAATATTCAATTGATTGCTGTGGTCTGGAACTGAACCCTCAATATCTCCAAGATACGCCTGTACTGAGATTTGAATATTTGAAAAAACAGCCATCTCTCCCAGTCTTTATAGACTTGCTTTGTACAGGGGAAGACCTTCACCAGTCAGCCAGGCCAGAAATTCTGGAGGCCACTCAAACCTTTTCTGGAGATGTATCTTCTTTGGGCTTGCACACGTAATTTCCAAGTTAAAGAGGTTTGCCCCTGTTCTCAAGAACCTGGAATCTCTTGCTCCCTGTGGCGTCTGTTCAGAGTACTGCAGTCTCCCTGGTGCTATAACAAACTACAGTGCTTGCTTCGTTCTTAGCTGCCCTGACCCTGGCATCCAGTGTCTACTCCTGTTTCCTTCAGCATTCCCAGTCAGGAGAGACAGAAATCAGTCCTTCAAGCAGCCCTTCAAAAGCCAGAACATTGGACACATGTTCCACTCTTTCCTTTCCCCCCAGCTTGGATTCTTCTAAACTAAGAATTAGAAGGGGAAGGGCTATGGTGAGCAAATGCAATGAATTTTCTTACCCACTTCAATGCAGCTCTTCTTGGCTCTGTGCTTGCCTGGGGGAACTGCAACCACTTAACTGATTTCTGGAGTACTTGCTAAGGTATTTTGGTCTATATATCGTTGTTAAGTTGGTGTCTGTGGGGAATGAGGTTCTGAGGCTTCTTATTCCACCACCTTGCTGACATCACTCCCAAATTATCCATAACTCTTGCCGTCCAAAATGATATAACATTAGGTATGCTGAGTTGAATAAGATCATTCCTTCCTGTGCTACCATGTAATTGCTATAATTACTGTTTCAGTTCACTTTCAGCAGATTAAGTTAATACTGCTAGTTGTGACCATTTGACACTGTGGGCTCCTCAAGGGCAAGGGTCATCTTCTTGTTATCCCCTATTATCAAGGCCACTATCCCATACATAGTGATAAGTGTCATGTAAACGCTGCTTAATGGATGTTCTAGTATGAGTTATGAATACTTGTCTAGAGAACAAAGGTCACTCTTGGTGTTCAGGGCTTTTCTCTTTTTCAAAGCCATTCACGATCTGTAAGCAAGCCATCCAGATTCTGCTTGCTTAAGGAGCTAATACCAGGATCCAATATAACAATAGTTTCTCATTTTTAAAAAAGTCCATATTTGATTCCGTTTTCTATAGTTTTAACCTAATGTGCTCTTTGTGTTTCACTTACGTTTCGTCGTCATGTCTTCTGAGGCCCTTCTTAGGTTAGAAAGTTTCTCAAAATTTCCTTGTTTTTTAATGACCTTGATAGTTCTGAAGAGTATTGTTTAGGTATTTTGTAGGATGCCCCTCAGCTGGGATTTTTCTGATGTTTTTCTCATGGTTATGAGTTTTGGACAGGAAAACTACAGAAGTAATGGGCCATTCTCATCACATTATATTAAGCGTACATAAGACATTAATAAACAGAAACTTCCATTAAATAGTGTTGGGAGACCAGAACAGGGAGCTCCCATACCCTGCGATGATAGTAGAGCCCAACAGGAAGACGACGACTCCTCTTCTGTCCTGGCAAGGACTCAGCCAATGAAAAGCCATGGACTCTTTGCTTACGATTCCCCCCACAAACTTCCTTTTCCCTATAAAAGTGTTCCCCTGCCCTTGCTGTGCAGGGATTTGCACGTGGCTCGCCACGGCTGCAGACCTTGAATTATAATTCTCTGCTGATTCTGAATAAACTCATCTTTGCTGGAGAAACAACTGGCAGTCTACTTGTTTTCAGTCAACAAGTACATCCTATTAACATGACTTATCACTGTTCACACTGACCTCAATCATCTCGCTGAGGCGTAGTGTTTGGTTTCTCTAGTGTAGAGTTAACTCTTTTCCCCCTTCTTTCCATCTTGTGCTCTTTGGAAGGAAGTCACTATGCACAGGACATTATCTTCCTGAAGCCACTTAGTTTGTTATCTTGTAAAGTGTTCCACATTCTAGTTCACTTACTCTTTTTTGGAGTCATTTAATTTGTTCCTTCATCCCTGTATTTCTTGTGAGAAGTTTGGTTAAAATCTCAGTTACAGGATTTATGCTACGCACATCCCACCAGACGGCTTGTGATGTCATACTTACCCATACGAGCAATCACTTGGTTAGGCTGGTAACAGTAGAACTCTTCATTGTAAAAGGACATTTTTTCCTTTGCAATTAGCAAGAAATCTCTGGCATCTTGCACTCTGTCCAGGGACGTTTGTGCCATAAGAAACACTATACAAAGGTGATGGCCCCAGAGCTCCCCAACCTTTTGCTCACTTCAGTAGTCATTCATCCATCTTTTCATTCGACGAACACCTACTGAAGGCCTATCTGGGCAGTGTTTAGCTTTAGCTGCTGGGGCTACAGAGAGGAAAGATGGGCTCTGTCCTCCAGCAGCACAGCCTAGTACTAGAGAAAGGCAATCAAGAGTTTCAGCAGTGTGACCCGTCTACGCTGGTGATAAGGACAAGGTGCTTTCTTTGGTGATTTTCATTATAATTGTTTACCATACTTTGTTCATATTTTAAAGATTTAAAATAGCAAGTGTTGAAGCGGAGAGAGTTTTTGACTTCAACTTCATTTAACTAGCTCCATGAATCCCTAAAACATTCTAGTTAGTTCTAATTGCCTCCGTAGAGGGACTTGTCCAGTTACCATAAAAACAGAAAAATCTCCGGAGGGCGGCATGGCTCAGAGGAATGAATGTGGACTTCAGAGCCCAGAGAGATTGAAACCAAAGCGCCATCTCCCGTTTAGTGGTCATATTACTAGCTTTGTGACCTGGCACAAAAATTTATTTTGCAAGTATAGTAGATGTACAATATTACGTAAGTCACAGGTATACAATATAGAGATTTGTAATTTTTAAAGGCTGTGCCCCATTTCTGGCACAATTTCTTAACTTCTCTGAGCCATGGATTCCTATACATAAGCTAGAGAAAATACCTACCTCCAAGGATTTCTAAGAGAATTAAGCAAAATAACATATGAAGTGTTTAGCAGAGTTTTCAAGTTCCTGGCATATAATAAATATGTAATAAACAGTGTTCCTCTTGAGAAACAATGAAAACTAAAACTATGCACATAAGACAATCAATTACCCTGATCTGAGCATTTTTCCATTAGCAATACAACTATCACATGAATAAAACCAAAATGAAATATAATTATATATCTTATAAAATAATATATAAATATTAATAATATATAATCTATAACACCAGCATAGGTGGAAGCTAATTCATACTTTTCATTAGAGTAAAAGAAGCTAAGTCTTGAACAAACGTTTGCAAATCCCCACCCATCCCTCTGCCCTGTGGGCCCGCCACACATGCCCCCTTTATGTGCCTGCAGTATGGGGTGTGGGGTGGTGGTGTGGGAGCCCATGGGACCAGTAACATATCTGACATGGCGTTAAGTTTTAAAGGCATAAAGATGGTACCACAGAAATCTTAGAGGCAGGAATCCTTAGGAAGAGGGTCTGTGCTCTATGCACAGAACATACATCACCTTTCTGCTCAGCCAGTGCCCACAGTTCCTTAGCTGCTGCCCAAGACAGTGTCATGGGATATTCCACAAGGACGTGCTTGCCAGCGTTTAGGAACTGTCTTTGGGAAAAAGGGGTAAATACAGAGAAAATGCACTTCAATTAAACTTCATTTAAGTGCCCTGCATGACAGAGAACAGAATATTATAAATGCACAAACGTCTCCATGTAAATATGTCATGACACGGGTGAGAGTCAGGGCCAGATGGGGAGGCGGATGAACTGCATCTCACGTGATTTTCTACTAAGCGGTAAGAGAAAGGCTTTCTAGTCGTGTGTTCATCTGAACACTCACCCATTCGTCTATTCACGTATTCAACCAGCTACTATGTACCAGTTACTCTGGAGGAGAAATACAGCCATGTTAGCAGGGAAATTGCCTATTACCACGTGACAGCTACAAATAAAAACCCACGGCAGCCAGCTGTGCCTGAGGCAATCGGAAAAGATTTCACTAAGGCTCTGAACTGGGTCTTGAAGTATCAACAGGCATTTTCCAGGTGCCAGGGGATGAGGATGTTTCACTCTGAGCAGCATATGCAGGGGATTGGGTGTTTATGGGGCGTTGTCCACTGGGACGTGGTGTGAATTTCAGCATTTCAGCATGGCAGGGGAGTGGGCTACAGGGAGTGGAGGGAAAACTAGGTCCTACGAGTGGCTGGGAGCCTGATGTAAAGGATGCAGAGTGCTGTGCTCGGAAGTCTGGCTTTTATTCTCTAGATATTCTCGGAAACAAACATTGATAAGCATGGGAATTACATGATCACTTTGTTAAGGACATACCCTCTGGTGCCACAGAAGTTTAAGGGGAACCACAGAAAGGTGTTTCTGTCCACACTCAGAGTGGGCCTGATAAACAGGGGGCAGCTGACTCTGGGGAACGGCATGGTGGAAGCAGCTGTAGTTTGATGTAAGGACCCAGAAGGGAAGCTGAGATTCTGGGGGCGGCTGGCCCTGCCTTGTCAACTGCCAGGTCCTGAGTGCGGCTTCTCCTTCCAGGCTCAGTCCTACCAAATGCTTGGGGGGCTCTAGGCTCTGCATTCAAAGGTGGGGCGGGGGAACACTTCACATCTCCTGCTCTACGAATAATGCGATCTCCCCACTCTGATGCCACCACTATCTCCTTACTCATCTCGTGGCCAAAACTCTTCCTATTAAAGCAACTCCTAGAGACCTTCTCAGAGATTTCATGTTGTTGAAAGGGCAAAGAACAAAATGTTGGAAACTGAAAGGACTATGGCAATTCTCCAAGGCACAGAAAAGATGGTGGCTAAGTTAAACCACCAGAAAAAGGCAGGCACTGTTCAAACCACACTCAGTAAGTTTTTTACGAAGAAATGAGATACTTTAATGTTTCTAATGTTTTAAGTTATGGTGTACTAAATAAATATTAGTTCTACAATATTTTTCATGTCCTTATACATTTATAACCCAGAGTGAGAGTTCAAATTCTGACAATTTTTAAAGGTCATGGATCCAATGTAGTTCTTCCCATCAATAATTAAGACCCCTTTGCTAGAAGTCAGCCTGCCCAGGCATCTTTAACGTACCGCACTACTGTGCAACGCAAGGACTTGAACACCCACCTGATGTAGTCCTCGTGGCTGGAGCTCTCACTGCAGATATAAGCAACCTCAACCTCTTGACTGGAAAGAGCATCTTCCAAAGAAATCTGCGGCACCCCATCAGTGCTCCCCAGCTCTCGTCTATTTGAGAGGAACAGACAAGTGGAGCTCAGAGTAGGCAGAACATCGGCTGAGAACACATGAGCGCCATCCTTCTCCCCATCCCCCAACAACGTCCTGGTGATCGACTTTTGGAAATGAAGCAATGAACTTCCTGCCTCCCACTTCCAGGGCATTTTTCAGTGCGCAGTGAGAAACACGGCCTCTGGGGTGAAGTCGGGGACCTGCCATCGAGTGCCGACACCACCGCTAACAGCCCACATGACACGGGAGTCTTTGCATTACTTCATCTCTAAGATAAAAAGAACTGATCTCGGGCTTCCCTGGTGGCGCAGTGGTTGAGAGTCCGCCTGCCGATGCAGGGGACGCGGGTTCGTGCCCCGGTCGGGGAGGATCCCACATGCCGCGGAGCGGCTGGGCCCGTGAGCCACGGCCGCTGAGCCTGCGCGTCCGGAGCCTGTGCTCCGCAACGGGAGAGGCCACAGCAGTGAGAGGCCCACGTACCGCAAAGAAAAAAAAAAAAAGAACTGATCTCCCGTAATCTCATTAGACACGATCTCCACGGTCACTGCCAACTTCAAGCACTTGGCCAAACACCAGGACTGCCTAACCTAATCCAAATCCAAGACACTTAACACCTTTAAGGGGCAAACGGCCGTGTGATTTCAAGCTCCTTCATGGCCTGTGATGGTCAAGTGGAAAGTGGGCGTCACTGCCTCATTTACAGCCGAGTTGACAAAGCCCCGAGAGGCAGGGGCTCCACGGCTAACCAGCAGCAGAGGCAGGACAGGAGCTGAGCGTCCCATGCAGAGGGACCCCCGCCTCAGGAGAGCTGGGAGCCCTGGCTGTCTGCACGCTGCCCCAGAGCAGAGGCTGCAGAGCAGCAGTCCTCCAACGGCGGCTGCCACAGAGGAGATGGGGCAGCCGGCGGGAGGCTCGGGCCAGCTCACAGCTCCACCCGAGCAGGAGCCAGAGCGCCTCTGGGGAAGCGTGGCTGCGGAAGGACATGGCGGCGGGCTTCTTCCTGTGGGGACCACCGACCTACACGGCTCAGTGTGACCAATGCTCCCCGCTTGTCTCCTGTGTGCCTTCCCCGTAGGGAGTATGTGGGGAACGGACTTCCAGTGAGCTCAGTCAGCTAGAGGGAGGAAGACACGTACACACCTATAACAACACCACGAGAGTAACAGGAGGAATGCCGAGCCGGGGGCACAGGTGAAAGCGTCAAGGAAGGCAAGGAACCCCAAGTTTCAGGGTTTCAGGAGAGGCTTCCCGGGGAGGTGACAGGACTTAGGTAGGTCGTGAGGAACAGGGCCCGTGAGAAGGGGACAGTGTAGTAACAGCAGGGCTGTGGTAAAGCAGGGATGGAGGGGAGCTGGCCGTCCTCCCGAGGGACCTGGGTAGGTTGGGCATTCCCGCTGCAGAGTCTCGGCGCCAGCTGCCGAGGGCGGGGCTGCAGGGGGAGCCGAGGGCGGGGCTGCAGGGGGAGCAGAGGCCCCATTTCAGCCCGGAGCCCGTGTCGTGCACGATCCCAGCCGCAGGCACGGGAGCAGCAGGAGAACGGTGCCGGCGAATCGTAATGTCAAGCCTCCCATTTGTGCTGCTCCCTTAGAATCTTTTCTTAAAAATTAATTAATTTATTTATTTTTGGATGCGTTGGGTCTTTGTTGCTGCCCGTGGGCTTCCTCTAGTTGTGGCGAGCAGGGGCTACTCTTTGTTGTGGTGTGCGAGCTTCCCACTGCGGTGGCTTCTTTTTCTGCAGAGCACAGGCTCTAGGTGCACGGGCTCAGTAGTTGTGGCTCGCGGGCTCTAGAGCGTAGGCTCAGTAGTTGTGGCGCGTGGGCTTAGTTGCGCCGTGGCATGTGGGATCTTCCCAGACCAGGCCTCGAGCCCGTGTCCCCTGCATTGGCAGGCGGATTCTTAATCACTGTGCCACCAGGGAAGCCCTCCCTTAGAACCTTACTGGGAGGGGAAGACTGACCAAGGGCAGATTCCCAGCACTTCTGGGTCACCTTAGTGTGGCCACTTTAAATCCTTAAGGAAAGGCCAGGTTTTGAGAGAGGCAAACTGGAAGAAAGCAGGTCCCATAAATTAAAATTTGAAAGAACTCCTACATGGACCGTCAGGATAGTTACTTACGCTCTGTTTAAATATTGACATTTAGTTGATTTCTCTAAAGCACTAGGAAGCAGACACGTGCCTGACTTGCCCTCTACCGCATCACCTGCCGACACAGGGCCTACCTCTAGTTCCCAATGACTATTGATAAATGATGTTACAGGGCGTTAGTCTGGTGAATGGTGTGTTTGTGAGGAAGTGGTCGGGTGGAGGAAGGAGCTGAGGGTGGGGCAGGGAAGAAGAAACGCGCTGAAAAGTTTGGTTTTGAGTTACAGGAGAAAAGTGATACTCCTTAAAAGCGGGGCTCAGAATTATCAAAGGGGAAAAGAACACATGGTGTTTAAAAGATGGGCTTTGGAATCAGATAGACCTGCGCTGACATCTAGTTCTTAGATTTTTCCAGCTGTGTGACCTCAGGCAAATTACTTAACCTCTCTGTGGCTCAGCTTTTTTTTTTTTTTTTTGCGGTACGCGGGCCTCTCACTGTTGTGGCCCCTCCTGTCGTGGAGCACAGGCTCCAGACGCGCAGGCTCAGCGGCCACGGCTCACGGGCCCAGCCGCTCCGCAGCACGTGGGATCCTCCCGGACCGGGGCACGAACCCGTGTCCCCTGCATCGGCAGGCGGACTCTCAACCACTGCGCCACCAGGGAAGCCCGGCTCAGCTTCTTTATCTGTCAAGTGGGTTGACATCTACGTCAAATAGTTGGTCAGGCTTGGAAAGCCCAGGGCCCTGCATGGATGGCTGTCATGGTAACTGATGTGACAGTTACATGGTAACTGATGTATCAACCTAAAGCCTTCATTCAGGACAACCCCCATGTGTTCACTGTGCCCCTTCAGTAACCGTCAGGCCCTGTGTTCATCTCCCCTATGTCTGACGGCGGTCCCCTCTACGGAGGAGCTGAGGGTGGTCACGCTCACTATTCGGGTACGCTGGGCTGACTCACTGTACATCCCAGCTGCAGGTCTAGTTACTCTTCAGCTCCCAGACCTGTCCAAACTTGTAATCCTGTGGGGCTGATCCTGCACGGTTCCCTGGAATGACCCTGGAGCTGGCTCGCTCTCTCCTGGGTCTGGAGGAGATGCGCGGCCCAAGGCCTAACCCGTCTCACCGGGCTTGCCGTGAATTACAAGGCACAAAGCAAAGCAAGCCACCTGGACACGAAGCCCATCAGGTTCAGGTACGCCGAGGAAGCGTGTGGATTCTGCAAGTCCCGGATCCGCACGGAGCCAGCTCTGCCGATGCCTACCACCACCACGCCAAACTTCCTCTCGGGCTGAAACACAAGGGGTCAAGGTGGGGTTTAAAAACGGTCCAGGCGTCTAGCAAAGCGCAGCGAAACAAAGACATGCGGGCAGGACCAGTCAGGGTCCAGACAAGCAAGGAGCCAACCCAGAGCACACAGGAAGCTGCAGCAGGTAAGGGGGGGGATGAGACGCTCCCTGAAACGCAGGCTCGGAGAGGAGTCAGCTCCCCCCAGAACATTTCTGTGCGTGCTCTGACCTGTGTCGTCCACGGAAAAGGCTCTCCACTTCTACTGCCACCTCCCCCAGGATGAGAGATCTTCCTCTTTAAGCCATACCCAGTCCTAGTTTGGCACCTCTGTCCTCCCCGAATCCCTCCTCCAGTGGATGTGCGAATCTGATACAGTGGGGAGTCACTCAGAGGCCACAGCTGCTCAGTGAGATGTGGGCAGACAGGGCCCATGGGTACCAGCTACAGTCACCTTACTCAGACTCCTCACTATGGCTTTCTGGGTTCCAACCAGTGTCACTCCCACCCTACTGTGGCAGCTTACTCATTATTCAGGTACACTGCTGGAGGCTGGCTGCATACAGTATTATAATGAAAAATCAAGTCGACTTTTTCAAGTTATACAGCAACTCACTATAATCCAAACTGATAAAAATTATCTCTACACATCCTTCAAACCTAGTTCTTCTTGGATGTCTCCAAGCATAGAAACTCCATTGTCTCCCCAGCCGCTAGCATCTAGCCCCTTTCTTTCACCTTTGTCATCTGGGTGTCACCATTTCCCACCCCTCTTCGTGCGTCCACTGCTCTAGTCTTGGCCCAGGACTTGTTTGCCTCCTGCCTGACGACGTGACAAATCACCACCTGGTCTCACCCTTCCCATGTGTGGTCCCCAGGCCTGCCAGAGGAGATGCTTCAGACGAAAACTAAGTCCCCCCCACCCCGATTAAAGCCCTTCATTTTCCCAGCTGTTACAGACTGAATGATTATGTCCTTCCCAGAAGTGGGAACTCTGTCCCTCAATATAATGGTAGTAGGAGATAGGGCTTTGGGGAGGTAATTAGGATGAGATGAAGTCATGAGGGTGGAGCCTGCATGAATGGGGTTGGTGCCCTTCTAAGAGTCACGAGAGAGCATGCCTCCTCTCCCTGCTCTCCGCTTATGTGAGGACGGGCTGAGGAGTCCGTAGTCTGCAGCCCAGAAGGGTACCCCTCCCGCCAGATCTCAACCTGATCTCAGGCTTCCAGACCCCAATCTGCGAGAGAGAAATTTCTGTGGTACTTTATTACAGCAGCCCAAACTGTAAGACAGTTTGTAGGACACCAACTAAAGGGAAAAAAAAAAATCCAAGTCCACATTCTTTACCAAACACATAACGCCTTTCACAACTCAGCTCCAGCCTGCTTCTCCAGCAACGCCTTCTGGTCAACTCCCCCACTGTGTAACTTTAGGCTTCTGACCTTCCAAACAACTTCAAAGTACACAGAACAAACACGACTGTTTGCTCCCTCTAAGTCTTTGCAAATCCTGTTCCCCTTGCCTGGAACGAGCTTCTCCCCACTGTCCACACCTTCAAAGCTTTTAAGACTTGGGCATCTTACACTTTATGAAGCTTTTCCTGATACTATCAGATTTTTTTTTTTTGGCATATAATAAAACCCACCCATTTTAGTGTACAGTTCTATGAGTTTTGACCAACATAAACTCATATACCTACCACAGTCAAGATATAGAACAAATGAACTTATTTACAAAACAGAAGTAGGGTCACAGATGTAGAAAAAAGATTTATGGTTACTAGGGGATAAGGGTGGGGAGGGATAAATTGGGAGACTGGGATTGACATATACACACTACTATATATAAAATAGATAACTAATAAGAACCTGCTGTATAGCACAGGGAACTCTACTCAACACTCTATAATGGCCTATATGGGAGAAGAATCTAAATAAAAAAAAGAGTGGATACATGCATATGTATAACTGATTCACTCTGCCGTACACGTGAAACTAAAACAATGTAAATCAACTATACTCCAATTAAAAAAAATAACAAAGGATACAGAACAGTTCTATCACCCCCTCCAAAATTACCTGCGCCCCTTTGTAGTCAACCCCTACCCAACCCCAGGCAACCACTGATTTGTTTACCATCCCAAGAGTTTTGCCTTTTCTAGAATGTCATATAAATGAAATCATACGATATGTAGTCTGAGTCTATCTTCTGCCTAGCACAATGCATTTTTCACCTATGTTGTTGCATGTATCCATCATTTCTTTTTATAACTAAGTACTAGTCATAATGGCTTGTTTATCCATTTCGCAGTTGAAGGACATTTCTGATGCTTCCAGTTCAAATGAATTCGTAATTCAATTATGAATAAAGCCGCTATAGATAGTCATGTCCTACTTTTTGTGTCAGCACAGTTCTCAAACTTGGGTAAATACCTGGGTATGAGTTTGCTGTGTCATATGGCAAGTGTAGGCTTAACTTTATGAGAAACTGGCAAACTGAGTTTTTCCAAAGTATACCTTTACACCTATACTGTTTTGCATTCTCGCCACTGATGTCTGAGAGGTCCAGCTGTTCTGCATTCTCACCAGCACCTGGTATTATCAGGTTTTCTCCTTTTTGTTTTAGCCATTATGACAGGCGTGTTGTGGTCTCTCACTGAGGTTTCTATTTGCATTTCCCTAACGACTAGTGATGTTGAGCACTGTTTCGTGTGCTTATTTGCCGTCTATAAATCTTTGCTGGTCAAATGTCTGTCCAAATCTTTTGCCACTTTTTATTGGGTTGTTTATTTTCTTATTATTGAGTTTTTAGAGTTCTTTATATATTTTTGATACAATTCATTTGTCAGATACGTAATTTGCAAACAACTTTTCCTAGTCTGTAGTTTGTCTTTTCATTTTCTTAAGAGTGACTTTTTAGGAGCTCAAGTTCTTAATTTTGATGAAGTCAACTTATCAAAAAACTTTTTTAATGGATCATTCTTCTGGCTACTCCAATGTCACAAACATTTTCTTCTATGTTTCTTTTAGACATTTTATAGTTTAAGATTCACAGTTTTAGCTTACTTTAGTTTTAGTTACTTTTTTCTTTCTTTTTTGGCCGCGTTGGGTTTTTGTTGCTGCACACGGGCTTTCTCTAGTTGTGGCGAGTGGGGGCTACTCTTCGTTGTGGTGCACGGGCTTCTCACTGTGGTGGCTTCTCTTGTTGCAGAGCATGGGCTCTAGGCACGCGGGCTTCAGTAGTTGTAGCACGTGGGCTCAGCAGTCGTGGCATGCAGGCCTTAGAGTGTGCGGGCTTCAGTAGTTGTGGCGCAAGGTCTCGGTAGTTGCAGTATGTGGGCTCTAGGGCACGCAGGCTTTGGTAGCTGTGGCTTGTGGGCTCTAGAGCGCAGGCTCAGTAGTTGTGGCACATGGGCTTTGTTGCTCCGCAGCATGTGGGATCTTCCCAGACCAGAGGTCGAACCCATGTCCCCTGCACTGGCAGGCGGATTCTTAACCACTGCACCACCAAGGAAGTCCTTAGTTACTTTTATAGTTTATGTTCTGAATTAATTTTTCCACATGGAGTAAGGTATGAATCAGTTTCTTAAAAACATTTTTTTAGAGCAGAGAGGCAGCTTCTAGTGTATGTATTCATTCCACAGGCTGTATCAACTATCTACAACTAGGCAGGGCTATGCCAGTCCTGTATTTAAATGTACCAGGACTTTAAACCCAGCTCATGTGCCTTCTTCTCTGGAAGCCATCAAGTTTCTTTTTTTTTTTTCCCCATATGATATCCAACTGTTCCAATATGATTTATTGAGAAAGACCATCCTTTTTCTATTGAAATGCCTTTGTGCCTTTGTACAAAAGGAAACTGTCTTGATCACTATAGTTTTATGGTAAGTATGGAGTCCATTACTGTGAATCCACCAACTTTTTCTTTTCCAAAATTATAGTTCTCCTGCCTTTACATATACATTTTAGACTCAGTTTGTCAATTATTAAATAAATAAAATGAAATGAAATAAAAATTCCTGCCAGGATTCTGAACGGTATTATGTTGAATATATGGATCAGTTTGAGAAAAAACCCAACATTTTCACAATAGTGAATCTTCTAATCCATGAATGTGGTCCATCTCCCCATTTATTTAGGTCTTTGACTTCTTTCATTTTGTCATTTTCAGTATATGGATTTAGCACACATTTTGTGAGATTTATACTTGTTTTTTTAATGATTTTTAGTGCTATTATAAATAGTATTTTTTTAACCCTCCATTTCCAGTTGTTCATTGTGAGTATACAGACATACAGTTGATTTCTGTGTACTGACTTGGCATCTTGTAACCTTGCTGAATTCACTTATTACTTCTAGCTGCTTTTTTGTAGATTCCATTAGATTTCCGCATAGACCACAGAGTCAGATGTGAACAGAGACGGTTTTACTTCTTCCTTTCCAATCTGTATGTGTTTTATTCATTTTTCTTGCCTGATTGCACTGGGTGGGACTCCAGTATGATTTTGAATAGGAGTAGCAAGAGCAGACATTCTTTTTTTTTTTTTAATAAATTTACTTATCTACCTGTTTTTATTTTTGGCTGTGTTGGGTCTCCGTTGCTGTGTGTGCGCCTCTTATT
Organism: Delphinus delphis; assembly: GCF_949987515.2. Lineage (NCBI taxonomy): Eukaryota > Metazoa > Chordata > Mammalia > Artiodactyla > Delphinidae > Delphinus > Delphinus delphis. The sequence continues at coordinate 11,460,403 of NC_082691.1, forward strand.
GTCGTGGCTTCTCTTGTTGCAGAGCACGGGCTCCAGGTGCACGGGCCCCAGCAGCCGTGGCGGGCTTAGCAGTTGTGGCCCACAGGCTCCAGAGCGCAGGCTCAGTTGCTCTGTGGCATGTGGGATCTTCCCAGGCCAGGGATCGAACCCGTGTCCCCTGCATTGGCAGGCAGGCTCTCAACCACTGCGCCACCAGGGAAGCCCCAAGAGCAGACATTCTTGCTCACGTTTTAATCTTAGAGGACAGCATTTGGTCTTTTCACCAAGAAGAATTATCTTAGCTGTAGAATTTTTTGTAGATACGCCTTATCAGGATGTGGATATTTCCTTTTATTCATATTTTGCTTATATTTTTAAAGGCATAAATGGTCTAATTTTGTCAAGTGCTTTTTCTATGTCTATTGAGATGATTGTGTGATTTTTTTCTTAAAGTCTGTTGATACAGTGACACCTTTCATTCCCAGGATAAACCTCACGTGGTCATAATGTATTACCCTTTATATATGCTGTTGATTCTATTTGCTAAAATCTTATTAAAAATGGCTGCATCTGTGTTCATGAGAGTTACTGGTCTGTAATTCTCTTTTCTTGTAATGCCAAATTATTTCTAGTATTTCTGATTCTATGAAAGTATTCCCTTTTTACTGCCTGTATAGAACAGTTTATATGACTGTTAGTTCTACTAAAGAACTGCTTTTTCTTTACGGTATGAATTCCAACTGATGGAATGCACGCCCTTAAAATAGGTTTCCTTTATCCAATAAAGTTAAGATTACTGGTGAGTTTCTTGGCTTTAAGGCTGGGCCAGTTGCTACTAGCGCATTTTAGGTAAATAACATTCTTTACTGAACACTGTGAGAGCATTCATTTGAAACTTTCAGAATAATTCATAGAAAATAGATAACATATTAAATTACATACTGAACGGTCAATCTACAACTATAGAAATTTATATATGAAGCAGCTCTTTAAAGAAGTAAGACCCACAAATATGTCTGTCTTGGGATAATATACATAGTTGAAATGAATAAAATCTGGAAGACCAATATTGTAACACTATGTTCTGTTAGTCTCTCTTTTTTAATCATACAATTAGTAATCCATTTGTGCTTATAATATTCATACGTATGAGCTTAAAGGGAAAAAATCTCATGATAATAAAAAGGTTTTATACTCATATATACTTTTTTTTTTCCTTTGGTACGCGGGCCTCTCACTGTCGTGGCCTCTGCCGTTGCGGAGCACAGGCCCCGGACACGCAGGCTCAGCGGCCATGGCTCACGGGCCCAGCCGCTCCGCGGCATGTGGGATCTTCCCGGACCGGAGCACGAACCCGCGTCCCCTGCATCGGCAGGCGGACTCTCAACCACTGCGCCACCAGGGAAGCCCTCATATATACTTTTAAATTCCACTACTGTTTAAACATTTTCCTAAAGTCAAACCCTCCTTTCCAGCTGGCATGGTTTTTCAAGCCTAACTCTTGACAGGGGGCGGCCCTCTGGCATTAGTGAAGTAAAGAAGGCGGTGATAAGATCAAGCCGAAACCATTAATCCAGGTCTTTGAATTGCACTGGCTTCTTCACCTGCACCTTCCCCACTCCCACCCTCATCGCCAAGCCCATCATCCATAAAATGACCCACTTCTTCAAGTTTTAGATTGTTTACTTGTTTCCCATCATCCTTAACTTGGCACTATTGCAGGGAGCCTGCGGCTGACCTCCTCATGCCTAACAGGAAATCCTCCAGCTTTCTGTGGCTCCCATTACCGTATAAATTGACTAAAGGAAGAAAAGAAATACACAATGCTAAAGAGAACTGCAGCTCGTGAGGACCTGTACATCCAATCCAGCCGGCCTCAAACTGACATCTTTGTTTAGCATTCTCGTTCAGGGGTTAGCCTTCTTGGACCGCTGAGTTTGGAGCCAGTGGTGATTATTCTCCAGGAACATGTGCCAACGTAGAGGCTATGAAGCAGTAGTTTGGGCTGGGTTGGCGTTCAATGTGGCCTGAGCTGAAACGGCAGCTTGACATTGTACAAAATATCACATATTACTAATGAGCATACACATGTTTGCCACCATAGTACCTGCAATGGACTAAAAGCAAGATACACTGGCAGTCTAGCTGGAACAGTTTGCCCGAGAAACCGGTTGTCTACGTTTCTTTGTATTACGTGTGGAAACAGGTAACTGTATGGGAATCCATCTGTGCTTGTGGAAGTGTGTGTTGTCTCAGTCTTTCTGAGGAAGAACTGGCAGCTCTAGACACGATTTCTTGACTGAATGAAGGCGGGGCTGATCTTGAATCATTTGGACTGGAGTTGCTGCTGGATGCTGGCGTCTCGTGGCTTTCTCTATTGGCACTGGGTTTGGAGTACTGGGATGAGTTCACGAAACATACACAAACGATAAACCATATGCCACTCATTTTGTTTTCTGATCATCTTTCGGTGGCAAATGATCAGGAAGGAGTCTGCCCAAGTAGAGCGCTCTGATCCTTTGTCAAATTCATTATCTCACAGTTGCTGAGGGTCTGGAATCTGAATGTGGCTTAACGGAGTCCTCTGCCCAGGGTCTTCCTAGGCTGCAGTCAGGAGCTGGCAGGTTACGTCCCCATCCAGAGCCCAGGGTTCTCTTCCACGCTCACGTGGTTGTCCGCAGAATTCAGTTCCTTATGGTCGTGGGATGGAAAGCTCTTAGACGCCACCTGAAGTTCCTGACAAATGCCTCTCTCTATAAGCAGTTCACATCAGAGCAGCCTGCTTCTTCAATCCAGAATTCCTCTCTGTGGAAAGGTTTCAACTACAGAGACTGTTTATTTAATAGGTATAGTTGGAATATATATACATTCAGGTTGCCACTTCTTTTTCAAAGTGCTTAGGAAGTCTGAGTCTTTCAAGGAATATGCCCATTTCATCTAAATTACTCTTTCCTAGCCATAAAGGTATCCACAGTATTCTCTTATTATTCTTTAAGTCTCTGTAGAATCTGCAGTAATGTCCTCTGTCTCATTTCTGATATTGGTAATTTGTGTCTTCTCTCTCTTTTTCCCTGAGCAGCCTGGCTAGAGTTTTATCGATTCTAATGATCTCAAAAAAACCCCAAAAGACTCTCTTTAGGTTTCACCGATTTTCTTGATTGTTTTTTGTTTCCTTATTGCGTTGATTTCTGCTCTTATCCTTATTACTTCAGATTTTCTGCTTGTTTTGGGTTTAATATGCTCTTTTTAAAAAAAACTCTGAGGTTGGGAATTTAAGTTATTCATTCAAAAACTTTCTTCTTTTCAAAAACAGACATTAGTGCTATAAACTTCCCTGTAAGTGACGGCAGTGCTTGAGCTGCACCCCACAAACTGGGAAGTGTCATGATTTCATTTTCATTCAGTTAACGATACTGTCTAATTTCCCTTGTGATGAACTCTTTGGTCAATGGATTATTCAGATGTTATTTAGTTCCAGATGTTTAGGGATTTTCCAGATATTTTTCTACTACGGGTTTCTCATTTAATTCCAGAGAAATATCAGTCAGAGAACATCCTTTAAATGATTTGAACCCTTAAATTTTTTGTTTGTTTGTTTTTGCGGTACGCGGGCCTCTCACTGTTGTGGCCTCTCCTGTTGCGGAGCACAGGCTCCGGACGCGCAGGCTCAGCGGCCATGGCCCACGGGCACAGCCGCTCCGTGGCATGTGGGATCTTCCCGGACCGGGGCACGAACCCGTGTCCCCTGCATAGGCAGGCGGACTCTCAACTACTGCGCCACCAGGGAAGCTCTGAACCCTTAAATTTTTAAAAACATGTTTTATGATCCAGAATATGGTCTGTCTTGGTAAATGTTTTGAGCACACTTAAAAAGAACGTGTATTCTACTGTTGTTGGCTGGACTGTCCCATAGGTCTGTTAGATCAAGTTGGTAGATGATGTTATTCAAGTCTTCTATATACTTACTGATTTTCTGTCTACTTGTTCTATCAATCATTGATAGGTACTAGAATCTCTGAATATAATTGTAGATTTGTGTATTTCTCTTTACAGTTCTATCACTTTCTGACTGATGTATTTCAAAGCTCTATTGTCAGGAATATAAATTTTTAGGGTGGTTATGGTGTCTTGATGAATTAACCACTTTATCATTCTGAAATGACCACTTTTATTCCTGGTAGTATATTTTGCCCTGAAATTTATTTTGTCTGATATCATCAATCTACTCCCAGTTTCCGCTGATTTGTGTTAGCATAGTACATTTTTTTTTCCAACCCCTCACTTTTAACCAATGTGTGCTTTCATATCTGAAGTGAATTTCCTGTAGGCAGCGTATTGTCAGGTCTCGCTTTTTATTCAGTCTAACAATCTCTGCCTTTCAGTGAAGTGTTTAAACAATTTACCCTATGATTACGGATATGGTTGGGTTCCAATCTACTGTCTTGTTGTCTTCTATCTGTCCAATCTGTGCTTCTTTCCCTCTTCTTCTGACTTCTTTTCAGATGAATAAAGTATTGCCAATGATTCCATTTAATCTCACCCGGTGGCTAGTAGCTGTAACAATTTTAGTGGTTTATTAAGGCCTTTATATGATACATATTTTACTTAGCACAGCCCGCCTTAAGATAACATCGTACCATTTCCCACATGAGAACCTTCCAACAGGTTACTTCCACCTCCTCTCTCCCAGACTTTGTACTACTGTTGTTCCACAACTTACTCATAACCCCCTCAAGGTACCAGTCAGGTTACTCATAAACCCCTCAAGGTACCAGTCAGGATTCAGTCTGGAAAAGAGAAAGCATTCAATGTGTTCTAAGCACAGAGTTTTAACACGGGGAATTAGAGGCTTATATCAGTGGTCCCCAACCTTTTTGGCACCAGGGACTGGTTTCATGGAAGACAGTTTTTCCATGGACAGTGGGTGGGAGTGGTTCAGGCAGTAATGCAAGTGATGGGGAATGATGGGGAGCGATGAAGAGTGATGGGGGAGCAATGGGGAGTGATGGGGGAGTGATGGGGAGCGATGGGGAGTGATGGGGAGTGATGGGGGAGCGATGGGGGAGTGATAGGGAAGTGATGGGGAGTGATGGGGAGTGATGGGGAGTGATGGGGAAGTGATGGGGGAGTGATGGGGAGTGATGGGGAGTGATGGGGGAGCGATGGGGGAGTGATGGGGAGTGATGGGGAGTGATGGGGGAGCGATGGGGGAGTGATGGGGAGTGATGGGGGAGTGATGGGGGAGCGATGCGGAAGCGATGGGGAAGCGATGGGGAAGCGATGGGGAGTGATGGGGAGTGATGGGGGAGTGATGGGGGAGCGATAGGGGAGCGATGGGAAGTGATAGGGAGCGATGGGGAGTGACAGGAGAGCGATGGGGAGTGATGGGGAGTGATGGGGAGTGATGGGAAGTGATGGGGAGCAATGGGGGAGTGATGGGGAATGATGGGGAGTGATGGGGAGCAGCAGATGAAGCTTCACTCACTCGTCCGCCCGCCACTCACCTCCTGTTGTGTGGCCCGGTTCCTAACAGGCCGTGGACCAGTACTGGTCTGCGGCCCCGGGGTTGGGGACCTCTGGGTTACATGACCATTGCCACCACTGGGGAGCTAAAGCCAGAGAAGCCATCACTGCCCATCTCCCTGCCGTACTGAAGCAAGTCATTCTCAGGAGCTTGCCTGGACGCCAAGACCTCGGGGAAAGCATCTGCGGCCTTTTCCAGCCTGCAGCTGGGAAGAAGCAACTGTGCTCTCTCAATAACAGTCTCTCTTTCTTCGGCCTTCCAAATCTCCCAAGTCTGCTTCTAACTGGCCAACGTCACACATGAAATGGACCAGTGGGCAATGCAGTTCCAGGCTTGTCTTCCTTGAGTCAGGGAGAGTGTGGGAAGGAGAGGCCACAATGCCCAACTGACAACAGGCCATTTAGCCCTGTTAGTACCTTCTGGGTTACAAGTTTACCCTTTTACTTTTAATTGTTGACAGTCTCATATACGAAAAGCAGAAAGACAGTCTTTAGAGAAATCTGTACTGTAACAGCCCAAACACACACGCCTGATCAAATATTTGTTTCTTCTTTCACCCAAAAAAGGAAACAAGCAATCTCCTTAAGAGGCTGAATATATACAGTATTCCTAAGATTAACTACTAAATTACTACATTCCAGAAAATAACCAGGAACATAAGTTTCTATTAGCTTTAAAAGAGCCATGAGGTTAAGAAACAGCTTCATGAACTGTAAGAAGCCAAGTTACTTTTTCTATTTTAGTAATTAACAATACACACAAACTTGTGTACAAAACCTGGCTGGCATGGTGTCAGACTGAAAGTGCTTCTGAGTTTGGTTTACACAACATTCCTTTGCAAAACTGACACACAGGGACAAGATACGGGTGAAAATGCTGACATATTAACAGTTGAGTTCCTCTGTAGGAAAGAACTTTGTTTTTGAGAAAAATGACTTTGCTAGAGAGACCATTTTACCTGCACCTGCTCATCTGACATGAGGCTTCTTCAAGGCATGTTCTGAAAGGAAACTGCAAATCAAAGAGGTGAGGGCTTCTGGTTTCCCACTGCACATGGAAGGAGCTTGGAAGTTGCCACTCCATCCTGATAATGGGTAAACAGCTAAACAGACTGAAAAACTAACTAAAACTAAGTCTTCCAGGATCCGTAAGAGAGGTAAGGACACAAGGCAAACCACTGCCCCCAAGATTGGAGAAACAGAGGGACTAATGAAGAGAATAACTTAGCAGAGCAGAGGTTCAAGAGTAGAAACGACCACAGGAACCAGACGCCAGAACCAGTAGGAAAGCCTGAACTGTAATGGGTGAGCTGCTGGGGGCTCAGTGTGGACAACTTGGAGACCTAAAAAATCCAGGGGGACCCAGTCATGGGGAGACCCTCTCATTTTTGTGAGATTTACCTCCAAGAGCTTGACCAGGTTCCCACAGTAAATACTGGAGATGTTTCCCCCTGTGCTTCCAGCAGGAGTGGGGAAAAAGCACCACTGAAATATACCAGAGCGTGCCCGTTCTTCCTAATGAGGCCTGCCCTCGCAGGAAACTAGCTAACCAGACCCTAACATGCTGGGGAATTATCAGACCCTAACTGACTGCAGGGAAGGGAAAAACAGTTGACCCTTGAACAACATGCATTTGAACAGTGCAGGTCCACTTACACATGGATTTTTTTAAAAAGTAAATATTACAGTACTACACAGCTGCGGCTGGTTGAATCTGTGGGTGCAGAGCTGTGTATATGGAGGGCCGACGGTAAGTTACAGGCAGATTTTCAACTGCACAGAGGGTCAGCATCTCTAACCCCGGTGTTGTGTAAGGGTCCACTGTACAAAACTCCAGACTACTCTAGAATTCCATTTGGGAGAAGGGAAACACCCAACTCTAGCCCACTCTAGCCATACTCTCCCACCTAAGAGGGGAAGAAGAAAAGAAACAACTGAGAAATACTTGTGTGGTTTGCAGTCCAGAGGCACAGGCTCACTATAAGACTGAGACCTGATCACGGGAGCAGAGAATGCTTCCCCTTCCCCTATATCTCACCACCACATGACTAAAGGCCCATTTACAGCAGCTCCTTTTACATGATACATCATGTCTGGCGATCAAGAGAAAAATGACAAGCCATAGCAAAAGACAAAAAACACAATTTGAAGAGACAGAGCAGCATCAGAACCAGACATAACAGGAGTGTTGGATTTACCAGACTGGGAATCTAAAACAACTATGATTACTATGCTAAGGGTCTAATGGATAAAGCAGACAATATACAAGAACAGATGGGCAATGTAAGCAGAGAGACGCAAATTCTAAGACAGAATGAAGAAGAAATGCTAGAGATCAAACACAATGTAACAGAAACAATGCCTTTTATGGGCTTATTAGTAGAGTAGACATGGCTGAGGAAAGAATCTCTGAAATTGAGGATATCTCAATAGTAACCCCCTAAACTGAAGAGCAAAGAGAACAGAGACTGAATAAATGAAGCGAATATCCAAGGACTGTGGGACAACTACACATGGTGTAACATACATGTAATGGGAACACCAGAAAGAGAAGAGAGAAAAGAACACAAGAAATACTCGAAACAGTAATGACTAAGAATTTCCCCAAATTAATGTCAGACACCAAACCACAGGTCCAGGAAGTTCAGAGAACACCATACAGGATAAATACCCCCCCCACCCCCCGCAAAATGATGTTAGGCATATCATTTTCAAATTACAGAAAAGCAAAGATAAAGAAAAAAATCCTGAAAGAAGCCAGAGAGACGGGACTTCCCTGGTGGTCCAGTATTGAAGACTCTGTGCTCCCACTGCACGGGGTGCAAATTTGATTAGGGAACTAGAATCCAATATGCCGCGTGATGCAGCCAAAAAAAAAAGAAAAAAACAAAAGCCAGAGGGAATCAACCTTACCTACAGAAGAACAAAGAAAAGAATTACATCCAACTTCTCCTCAAAAACCATGCAAGCAAGAGGAGAGTGGAGTGAAATATTTAAAGTGTTGAGAGAAAAAAAACTACCAACCTAGAATTCTGTACCCTGTGAAATTATCCTTCCAGAGTGAAGAAGAAATAAAGACTTTCTCAGACAAACAAAAATTTGAGGGAGTTTGTTGCCTGTAGACCTATCTTGCAGGAAATGTTAAAAGGATTTCTTTAGAGAGGAAGAAAAATAATACAGGTCAGAAACTCACGTCTACCTAAAGAAAGGAAGAAGGATTAAGTGAAGGTCAAATAAAAACTTTATTTTTTTTATTCTTAATTGATCTAAATAACAATAAAATAATAACAGCAACAAAGTATTCAATTATTTACGCTTATGTATATACTTTATGTATGTATTTATCTGCTTATGTATGCTTATACATAAGTGAAATGTGTAACAGCAGTGATACATACATAGGACAAGAAGGAGGAATGGAATTATTATGTTATTTTACAGTACTCACACTATCTGTAAAATGGTATAGTTATTATTTGAAAGTGGACTTGGATTAGTTGTAAATGTATATTGCAAGCCCTAGAGCAACCAATAAAAAAAGGAAGTATAGCCAATATGCTAAGAAAAAAGAGAAAATGGAATCATATAACACGCTCAATTTAAATCACAAAAGGCAGAAAAAGAGTGGAAGAGAAAAACAGGACCAAAGAACAAAGGCAATGAATAGAAAACAGTAACAAATATTAATCCACCTACATCAATAATCACTTTGAATGTTAATGGTCTAAATGCATCAGTTAAAAGATAAAGATTGTCAGAGTGGATTAAAAAACAAGACTTAACTATATGTTGTCTACAAGAAGTCCACTTTAGATATAAAGACACATATAGATTAAAAGTAAATGGATGGGGGCTTCCCTGGTGGCGCAGTGGTTTGAGAGTCCGCCTGCCGATGCAGGGGACACGGGTTCGTGCCCCGGTTTGGGAGGATCCCACATGCCGCGGAGCGGCTAGGCCCGTGAGCCATGGCCGCTGAGCCTGCATGTCCGGAGCCTGTGCTCCGCAACGGGAGAGGCCACAACAGTGAGAGGCCCGCGTACCGCAAAAACAAAAACAAAAAAACACATGCACTGACAACTCAGGAAAAAAAAATTATTCTGAGGTGAGGAGAGTAGAAGAAAATGTAAAATCACTATAGAACTTCAAGGTGGGAGGTTTGAGGGCAGGTGCTGGGTTTCCACTCCAGGAGGGGGTATGAAGATTTCAAATAGTCAGGAAGGACAACCTGTTTTTCACTTGTTTACAAGAATCAGTGAGTTTGATAACACACTGGCTGGCCTGGGAAGACAGGCATATTCATATGTTGCCAGAGGGAGAGAAAAACAGACAACCTTTGTGGAGAGCAACTTGGAAATGTTTATCACACAAATATTCTTTGCTCAGAGAAATCCATTTCTAAAGCATATATGCAAGTAAAATGACCCAGGTTTATTGCAGCCTTGCTTGTAACAGCAAAAGACTGAAAATAATGTATATGTTGTTAATAGCAGACTGGTTATATAATTATGGTATGCTACACAGCTATAAAAAAGAACAAGGAAGTTCTTTATGTATTGGAAGAGACTGATCTCCAAGATATATTGTTGGCTGAGAAAAGCAAAATACAGACCAGTGTAAGATGTGTGCTCTAGTTTGTGTAAAAAAAAAACAAGGGGGGGAGGCAGGTGAAGGGAAAAAATACTTGTATATGTTTAGAATCTCTCTGAAAGGATAGCCAAGAAACCAGTAGCACTGGTTGCCTGGGAGCGTAACAGAGTAGCTGAGAGAGAAGAGGTCTTCCCAGAGTAAATCTTTTTTTTTCTAAATTCTTTAAAATTTTCAATCATGTGAATGCATGTTATCCAAGATACAAACACTTAAAATGGATATAAAAATCCGAGGGATGCTCTGAGCAGGTGAGCGCTCTACAGTTTGTACAGCCTTGGGCTTACTTGCTGCTCCTGTCCTAGGGCTCCGGCTACAGAGCTGGGCAGCCTCTGCCACCTGGTCTTCAGTGCGCTCTGTCCCTGCCTGTGGCCTGTCCACTGCCCCCAAATCAGCCGGCTGCTCATATCCTCCGGGCCGCATCTGCTTCCTCCACTCACCCTTCTAGCCCAACTGTAAGCTGGTTTTCACTACCACACCTCTCTGCCGTATCACAGGGCATCTCAGATCTTCTCACTGCCAAGTTCAAGGGCCTTCCCTCAGCGGCATTCTCCTGGACCTCAACTCGTATTTGACACTTAAGGGGACCTTCTTTAAATTCGCTCCTTCCCTGTCTTCCCTCGTCTCACGGCGAGGTTTCCTTCTCACACTTCATCCTGCGCCCTAGCGTTGCACATTCCCCAGTGCTCAAGCCTGTCCCTCTGTTCTTCTCTTTTCCCCATGTTCCCAGAGTGGGGGAGGGGTGTCTCGCACTCTTAAGGTTTCCAGGACCACCGTTAGGCTGAAGTCTCCCACATCATGCGCTACGAGCCATCCTCTCCTCCAAGCTCCAGTCCCAGGAAGAAATGCAAACCGGGCATTTCCACCTGGCCGTCCCGCCCTGACCTGGATCATCACGTTCTGTGCTTGATTCCAACCACCCACCCCACCTGACTGGCTGTGCTCTGAACTTCCGGGCAAAGGCCAGTGGCTCTGCAAATTCTGTCAGGCACCCAGCTTGACGTGCTGGAAATCCTGGGAGTCATTCCTGCACTGGACAAATCCTCTGAGACCAAAGGGCTGATTACGGCTGAGACCCCGCTCCTCTCTCCCTCTCCAGCTAGCCTCAAGTCTCTGCAAGTCTTCCTTCCTCTACGTTTCTACTGATCCACCCAAGATCTGGAATGAATCACAAGATGACTCAACCGTCTCTGAATCATCCCATCATTTAGTCAACTGCCAGAGTGAGGACACGCGGTGTTGGAGGCATCCTGCCAGCTGCTATGGGGGTGCGAAGATGAACAGGGCACACAGACGGTTCTGCTCCAAGTCAAAGGATGGAAGGTAACAAAAGAAGGGTGACGGAAATTCACAGGAGGGAGGGATCACTTCCAGAGAGAGAGCTCTGAGAAGTTTTACTGGAGCAGCGAGGACCACGTCAGGCTGCCCTGGGATGAGACAGGAGAGGGTAGTGAGAAGGGTGACCACCACCACTAGAAGGTGGTCACAGGGTGTTTAAGGCAGAATAGTTAGAGGGGGACCCAAGGTCTGGGAGTATTTTCAAAAGGTTGAGAGAGAAAAGGCACCAAAGGGGCTTCCCTGGTGGCGCAGTGGTTGAGAGTCCGCCTGCCGATGCAGGGGACGCGGGTTCGTGCCCCGGTCCGGGAAGATCCCACATGCCGCGGAGGGGCTGGGCCCGTGAGCCATGGCCGCTGAGCCTGCGCATCCGGAGCCTGTGCTCCGCAACGGGAGAGGCCACAACAGCGAGAGGCCCGCGTACCGCAAAAAAAAAAAAAAAAAAAAAAAAGCACCAAAGGAAAAGTCAAAATTATAGAACAGAAGGGGTGGCTGATGATTGATAGAATTCTTACCAGGCCAGGTTCTATGAGCTTAATGTTAATGCTAAGTTTTTACTCTTTTTTTTCACAACTTCCAAGAACATGAGAATTAGAGTGAGTTACAGGGCCTTCAGATAAGGCGGCAGAGGCCCCAGAAAATGGTTAACAGAGGCCAGCCCTGGGGTGGAGGAGGCTGGGGGGATGGGGTACCTGGGAGACTCGCTTTTGACTATTTAACGTCTTGTATATACCTTTTGAGTTTTGTACTAGGTCTGTGTATTGACATTATTACAAAACTAAACTTTTTAAAAGCTATTTTTTTTGTTTTACACATATCTACATTCTTTTTTTATAGTCTTTTCCATTACGGTTTACCACAGGATATTGACGAGTTCCCTGTGCTATACAGTAGGACCTTGTTGTTTATGTTTATCCATTCCAGATATAATAGTTTGCGTCTGCTCATCCCACACTCCCAGTCCAGCCCTCCCTCACCACCCCTCCCCCTTGGCAACCACAAGTCTGTTCTCTATGTCTGTGAGTCTGTTTCTGTTCTGTAGATAGGTTCCTCTGTGCCATATTTTGGATTCCACATGTAAGTGATATCATATGCTATTGGTCTTTCTCTTTCTGACTTACTTCACTTAGTATGATAATCTCTAGTTGTATCCATGTTGCTGCAAATGGCCTTATTTCATTCTTTTTTATGGCCGCGTAGTATTCCATTGTATATATGCACCACATCTTCTTTATCCATTCCTCTGTCAATGGACATTTAGGTTGTTTACTGTGAATAGTGCTATGAACATAGGGGTGTACGTACCTTTTTGAATTATATCAAAAAACTACTATTAAAGATGAGTTTCTGAAGGGAATGAGAAAAATAGGGTTACGGTAGCTCGACAAGACCTCATGTGTTGCTTTGTTCTGAAGAAAGTAAAAACTAAAGCAGTTGGAAATACTGATGGGAAAGATCGAGTAGAAATGAGCCCAACAGTGCCGCTGGTCCAGGAGGTAATCAGGGAGGTGGTACAGGGTCTGAACAGGCGGCAGAGTCTGCAATTCAGAGTGTGGACATTTCAGTAAAGAAAGGCTGTTGAGGCCATCAAGCCCTCAGCCACTGCAGCTGCCCCCGAGGTGCATCCTGAGGGGACTCAGGATGGGAGAGAGCAGGCTACTGCTCTTAGGCACCCTCGATAGCTAAGGTGCCTATCAAAGGAATGATTTCAAGAAGCCTAGACTCTCGCATCTTCCCATACATAGAAGAGTGATAACTTCATTAACTTGAGATGTCTGTTTTCCTTTAACAGTAATCTTTTGATGTTCCAATTGCCTGGGGTTTTTTTGGGGGGCAAAAAACCCTATATATCCTGGCTTGTCCCTTACCTCTTTGGAGCAGTCCCTCAGAGTTTCCCGAGAGGCTATATCCCGGGGTTAAGTCCTCCGTAAGTCAGCAGAATAAAACATAATTCTCAACTTTTAGGTGTGCGTGTTTTTCAGTCAATACGCTTTCACCAGAAATGTCTGGGACGGGATGCAACGGGTCCTTTCCAGTGTCCACTCGCCCTCCTTCTTCCCAGATCCAGCCCTGGGGTAGAGGGGGAAGCAGCACCAGGTGGGACTGATTAGTCTAAGCCAGTTGGCAAAATCCTGGCTCCTCTGACACAGTCATTAGTCCAGGAATGGGCATGTGACCTGGTTCTGGCCAGCAAGACCTAAGCAGGAGTTTGGTGGAGGCTTCAGGAAAGAAGGTTCCCACTTTTCTGGGAGAGCTGCAGAAAGCCATGTCTTTCTCCCGCTCAGAGCGAATGAGGAAGCATGTAGTCCCAGCCCCTGCCGGCAGCCATCCTAGAACCCTGAGGGGCACTACTTCGAGGATGAAGCCAACACTTGGATGAGAGTAGAGAGATGCAAAGATCCTGGACATCCTTGATAAGATGTGGCTGAGCCACTGGATCAACCCGCCCTGAAGCCTGCCCTGCATCTGAACTTCCAGGCTAAAAACCGCATTAAACTGTGTTTTCCTGTCCTCGCAGCCTGGAGCTCTGTCACTGACAAGCATCCCTTCCACTCTGAAAAAAGGAACAAGCCAAACAGGAAGTCCGAAATTGAGAGAGATGATGGCTGATGGTTCCAGTTTTTCTCCGTAAAGTAAAAGGTTACCCACGTGCTAAGAGTGAGGAGGGAGCTGGGAAGAGTGAGGAAGACCAGACCTGGTTGTTTCGGGCAAAGGGCAAGAGAGCTGCCTGGGGCTACGGAGGGGGCCCGGTGGGTGTGCTGAGCACCCAGATGAGGTTTTAAGACCTCTGCCAGCCGCAAACAGCATGAAGCTGTGCCTCTCACCCAAGACCACCATCCTGTGGGGACAGCCTCTGGGCTGGCCATGGGGCATCAAGGGGACAAGCGGAAAAGGAGTTGGAGATGTGAGCACGATAGCAGTTGAAGAGATGGACCCCACGATCTACGCTGGACCTGGAAGGGAGTGAGAGCAGGAGGGGCTGATTGGTCAGGAAAAATCAGAGGGACAAAGAGACTAGGCATCTCGTTGGATCGAAGAACAGGTTCAGTGGAAGTGAGGTGAAAGGGAGACGATGCAGAGAAAGGTCCTTGTAAGCAGAGTTAAGTGTTCCCAGAATAACACAAGGGCCCAGCAGCCTCCAGGGCCCAGCAGCCCCCAGGGCCCAGCAGCCCCCAGGGCCCAGCCCACTCTACCCCTAACCCATGAGTGTTGTTTCAGGATTAACTGAAGCAGATAAATCTTAATCTAACTGAAGCTGGACTGACACAGATAAGAACTCAGAGGGGCCTAATTCTTCCCATATCACCGGGAGCCATGTGTGGTGGCAGGAAGGAGGGGACATGTTTTCAAGTTTGTGCTGATGTTTCCGAAAACTCTGGAGGAAAGGAGACACTCTGTGAAGGAGAAATGAGGGACACTGCAGAAAAAAGCATCCTTAAACGGGTCCTTTTGGAGGACTCACCTCTGCGTTCATCTTAGTCCCTTTCTGCAGGAGCTGCGAAGACAAAAGCAGAGGTTCAGGACCTTGGTGGGACCTCCCCAAACTCCCTGCCGACACTCTCCCTGGCCACCCCCCTTCTCCCCCCACTTCCTGTCCCATTGGCCCCATCTTCCCCAAATGCCTTCACCACCTTGTGCCCTCCAGTGAGGACACCCAGGCCGGTGTCTGATCTGACACCGGCAGGTGGTCGCTGGCCCCCCTGGGGACATCACACCAGTAATGTTTCTCTAAAGAACACTGCCAACCCCCAAGGGCTGGCATCTCTCATACTAGAAGGGATGCTTCTGTATACTTAAAAGAATGATGCAGGGCTTCCCTGGTGGCTCAGTGGTTAAGAATCCACCTGCCAACGCAGGACACACGGGTTCGAGCCCTGGTCCGGGAAGATCCCACATGCCGCGGAGCAACTAAGCCCGTGTGCCACAACTACTGAGCCTGTGCTCTAGATCCCGCGAGCCACAACTACTGAAGCCCGAGCGCCTAGAGCCCGTGCTCCACAACAAGAGAAGCCACCGCAATGAGAAGCCCACGCACTGCAACGAAGAGGAGCCCCCGCTCGCCACGACTAGAGAAAACCCGGGTGCAGCAACGAAGACCCAACACAGCCAAAAATAAATAAATAAACAAATTTATTTAAAAAGAGAAAAAAAGAAAGAGGCACGGGAAGAGCCAGAGACAACGTGTAACAAATGGGTCTGGCCATGTCCTAATGAAACAAAACAAAAAGAATGTAGTGTTATGTGTCCCTTACATGTGGGGTGGGGAAGTCAGATAACGAAATATGAGGAAGATGGTAACAACTGTGAGACAACTTGTGTCAGCTGCTTTATCTACATGAACCCTAATCCTCGAAACCTTGGCAAAAAGGCTAATATTGACTCCATTTTACAGATGAGGGGTCTGAAGTTCAGGGTGGGTTAAAGCACTTGGCCTTACAGTCACGGTGCTGTGGCCCTGTGCTGTAACTTCCAGCTTCCTGGCTATGGAGCCAAACCCAGACTGCCCCAGAGACCTTTCCAGGGCTGTCTTACACACACCCGGAGAGCTTTTATGGTAAATAAAAGACCTAGGGTTTGGTCTGGCTTCAGTCACGGACCAACCAGGTGACCACAGCCAAAGAGGTTCTCCATGTGTAGGCTGAATGGCTGGACCTCATCTCTAAGGTCTCTTCCAGCTCTAAAATGCTCTCTGATTCCCAAAAAAGGAAAATCTGGTGACTCTTAAAACAGTGCTCAACCTCAGTTGTGAAATGACTTTACCTAGATGCCCTGTCACACAAAAAAACATTTGCCACATGTTGGTCAAATATCTCTGATTTTTTTTTTTTTGGCCTTGCCGCACAGCTTAGTCCCCCAACCAGGGAATGAACCCAGGCCCCGGAAGTGAAAGCTCAGAGTCCTAACCACTGGACCACCAGGGAACTCCTACCTATTACTGGGGAACTATCGGTAGGTATCATCTCTACAGACAGCAGTTTAGCAACATCTATTAAAATTCCAAATGTAAGCAAGCAATTCCACTGCTTCCCATTTTTCTTTAATTAAAAATGTGTTTTTCAAGATTTAACCTTTTAATTGCAGTACAGTTAATTTACAATGCTGTGTTAGTTTCAGGTGTAAAGCAAAGTGATTTAGCTATATATATACATACATATTATATATATATTATACATAGATGTGATATATATATATATAAATAACAGCCAAGCCACAGAAGCAACCTAAACATCCATCGACAGATGAATGGATAAAGAAGATGTGGTACATATAGATACAATGGAATATTACTCAGCCATAAAAAAGAAAGAAAGAATGCCATTTGCAGCAACATGGATGGACCTAGAGATGATCATACTAAGTGAAGTAAGTCAGAGAGAGAGAGAGAGACAAATATCATAAGATATCCCACTTACATGTGGAATCTAAAGTATACAAATGAACTAATTTACAAAACAGAAGTAGACTCACGGACACAGAAAACAAACTTATGGTTACCAAAGGGGAAATGGGTGGGGAGGGATAAATGAGGAGTTTGGGATCAACAGATACACACTCCTATATGTAAAATAGATTAACCAAGGACCTCCTATAGAACACAGGGAACTCTTTTTTTTTTAATTTTATTTTTTTTTTATTTTTTAACATCTTTATTGGGGTATAATTGCTTTACAATGGTGTGTTAGTTTCTGCTTTATAACAAAGTGAATCAGTTATACATATACATATGTTCCCATATCTCTTCCCTCTGTGTCTCCCTCCCTCCCACCCTCCATATCCCACCCCTCCAGGCGGTCACAAAGCACCGAGCTGATATCCCTGTGCTATGCGGCTGCTTCCCACTAGCTATCTACCTTACGTTTGGTAGTGTATATATGTCCATGCCTCTCTCTCGCTTTGTCACAGCTCACCCTTCCCCCGCCCCATATCCTCAAGTCCGTTCTCCAGTAGGTCTGTGTCTTTATTCCTGTCTTACCCCTAGGTTCTTCATGACATTTTTTTCCCTTAAATTCCATATATATGTGTTAGCATATGGTATTTGTCTTTCTCTTTCTGACTTACTTCACTCTGTATGACAGACTCTAGGTCTATCCACCTCATTACAAATAGCTCAATTTCGTTTCTTTTTACGGCTGAGTAATATTCCATTGTATATATGTGCCACATCTTCTTCTTGATATATTCAGTATCTTGTAATAACCACTGCTTTCCAATTCTGTCTCCAGTCCCCACAGGAGAAATCACTAAATTGCCCTGAGTCCTTTGTTCTTGTAGAAACATTACTGTTGCTTGCCTTCCCTTTCTAATAACAACTTCCAGAAAAGGTTTCCTATAAAAAGTCAATAAAACATTACTTATGAACTTTACTACCTTTCCCACAGAATCTGGGGAATGCAAAACAAAACAAACCAATTTGCAGAGATGCACATGGTTGAGAAAGGACCCCACCTAGAAACCTTACCACCTTAGGCACCAGCGGTCAATTACCAAGGGTGAATTGCATTATTACTTATAAAGCACGTTCAACAGGGGTATCCTGGCCAGGATTCTTTCCATACTCCTTCTCCAGCTTTCAACTTCCCTTGTAATAAGATGGCACTGTTGGGGTAGGCAGCAACCCCAGGCCACCTTTCAGCACCCTCCCTGCCCATCACACATCTCTCCCTTCCTCCCCACTGTCCTGCCAAGACCCATTAAAGTCTGAACAGAACCCAGGGAGAACTTTATTCTACAGTTAATACATTCTAAAAGATCTAAGACTAGGGCTTCCCTGGTGGTTGAGAGTCCGCCTGCCGATGCAGGGGACACAGGTTCGTGCCCCGGTCCGGGAAGATCCCACATGCCGCGGAGCAGCTGGGCCCGTGGGCCATGGCCGCTGAGCCTGCGCGTCCGGAGCCTGTGCTCCGCAACGGGAGAGGCCACAACGGTGAGAGGGCAGCATACCGCAAAAAAAAAAAAAAGAAAAAGAAAAGAAAAGATCTAAGACCTAACCCTATAACAAGAAGATTTACTTTTTTCCCCTGTACTCTAGTGTATTTTATTTTTATTTATTTATTTTTATTGGCGTAGAGTTGATTTACAATGTTGTATTTGTTTCAGGTGTACAGCAAAGTGGTTCAGTTATACCCATACAAATATTCATTCTCTTTTCGATTCTTTACCTATATAGGTCATTACAGAATACTGAGTGGAGATCCCTGTGCTGTACAGTAGGCTCTTGTTGGTTACCTATTTTATATACAGTAGTGTGTGTATGTTAATCCCAAACTCCTAACTTATCCCTCCCCCGACGTTTCCCCTTTGGTAACCGTTAAGTTTGTTTTAGAAATTTGTGAGTCTGTTTCTGTTTTATAAATTATTTCATTTGTATCATTTTTAAATTAGCTTCCACATATGAGTGATACCATATAATATTTGTCTTTCTCTGACTAACTTCACTTTGTATGATAATCTCTAGGTCCATCCATGTTGCTGCAAATGGCATTATTTTGTTCTTTTTAATGGCTGAGTAATATTACATTGTATACATGTACCACATATTCTTTATCCATTCCTCCGTTGGTAGACATTTAGGCTGCTTCTATGTCTTGGCTATTGTAAATAGTGCTGCAATAAACATTGGGGTGCAAGAAGATTTACTTTTTTTTTTTTTTATTTCAAGGGTTTAATATTTTTAACAATATTGAAAATATTTTTAATAATATTTAAAAGCCTAAAAGGCTTTAAGTTTCTGACTTTTAGTGTTATGTTTAGAAAGACGTATACATTTTAATTTTCACTTAGATTTTTTAACTTTTTTTCCCTTTATTTACATGTTTAGTTTTAATCTAAATTATATTTTGGTATATGGCATGATATAAGACTCTCCTGTAATCTTCCCAAATAGTTGAGTTGTTCTCACATCATTTACTGACTCTTTCATTCTTTCCCCCAATGGCTCATACTTAAATTCTTATGCATATGGTTATTCTTTCTTTCACCTTCTGGGCTGTGCCACTGACCCGGCTTCCCGTGCCTGTAATATGTTGTTTACTGTAGCTTTACAATATGTTTTGCTATCTGGTAGTTCAAGTTCTCTCACTAACTTGTTCAGTATTCTTATCTAGTCTTGCTTGCTCAGACTTCTAGATGAAGTTTAGAACAGCTGTCAAGTTAAAGAAAAAAAAAATTTCCATAGGAACTGTGCCTATGATTGCATCAAATTTGTAAATTAAATTAGGATTCAGCCTTCCCACCCAGAAATATATGGTGTGCCTCTCTAGGGGAAGCCACTTAAAGAAAAAAGAAGAATCTCGAGTTAGTTCCTGAATTACTGCATAATTACAAACAACAGCTCAGGCTGCAGTGGTTCACTAGAAAGTTAAAGGAAAAAAGTCAACACTTTTGCATAAATAACCTGTTTAAAGCGTTTTCAAATAGGTTTCTCCTTCCCCCGTATCTCCTGCAGCAGACAAGCTACCCTCTGGGAAATGGACCTAGAGATTATCATACTAAGTGAAGTAAGTTCAAAAGAGAAAGACAAATACCATATGATATCACTTATATGTGGAATCTAAAGTGTGACACAAATGAACTTATCTACGAAGTAGAAACAGACTCACAGACATAGAGAACAGACTTGTGGTTGCCAAGGGGAAGAGGGTGTAGGGGAGGGATGGATTGGGAGTTTGGGGTTAGCAGATACAAACTAGCATACATGGAATGGATAAAAAACGCAGTGCTACTGTACAGGGAACTATATTCGATATCCTGTGATAAACCATAATGGAAAAGAATATGAAAAAGAATGTGCATACATGTATAACTAAACCACTTTGCTGTACAGTTGAAATTAACACAACATTGTAAATCAACTATATTTCAATAAAACAAATTTTTTAAAAAAGAGACTAGTTCTAAACCTGGCCTGGGTACCCACTAGCTCTGTGACAGAGGCCAGGGCACATGGTCTCTGAGCAACTTGGTTCCTGCACCTTGAAAAAGCTGGGGGTCGGGGGGGATGAGCTCAGACAAAGTTAAATGACCCCTACACACTCTTCCGGTGCTGATTCGCCATAAATTTTAACTCACTTCTATTATTTTCTTCTCCTTTGCTTTAGCTGTCTTCCTTGTTTTGCTTGGTTAACTGGAGGTTATTAGCTTCTCTTCTGGTTCTCTCGGGGGCAGACAGACACACGTGAACTAGGACAAAGCTCAGGTTATCAGAGCTAGTAAAGCTGCTGCCCTGAGACGCCAGGCACAACAGTGCTGGACAGGTGAAGCTCTCCGCGGCACTGTCTCCAGACAGAAGCCACTGTCCTTCCCACCCCAACTTTCAAGCCCCTCCCACCTGCCCCATGTACCTTCTGTTCCTCCTCGTGGCCATTTCAAAACCTTTTGCCTTTTACTGAGAGTGTTCTTGATATAACAGAAGAGAAAGGTTATACCAGGAGTCAAAACACTCTTACTAAGGAATGAACATCTGGTATCCTGTATTTAGGCTTACCAGGGTGTGTTCCTTCTTTAAAAGAGCAGCTTATTAACTCAAATAATTGCAAACAATGCAACTGCAGTGCAACTAAATTTTAAAAGTGGGGTGAGACCAGGACATTCCAGGGGGGCCCATACATGTCGTTAGGCACTGATCCCCCAGAAAGTCCAGGTCAAAACCTTGGTCTCCTATTGCTGAAAGACTAGTTCTTTCTGGCCAAGTGCTTTTGGAAACGACAAACTGCTGGAACATCCGAGCACAGCACAAATGACAAGTGTGTGTGGTGGGGGCCAAAGGAATATAAATCTTCCACCCAGAAGGAATCCCTGTAAATGTAACTTTTGTCTTTAACAATTTAAAAGCTCGCTAGAAAGAATGTATTTTCTTTCCTTAGCAGATCAGTCAAGATATTTTTTATAAGCAAGATTTCACAGTGTGTTATTTGTGACCTTGATGTTAACTGCATAAATCATGTTATGCTCTACACTGAGCATATGATGCTTTTCTGCTGTTTTGTGCCTATTTTGTTTTCCTATGCCGCTTTCTTCCAGCTTTATAGAGATGTAATTGACAGATAACATCCTATAAGTTTAAGCTGTACCTATGATAATTTGATACATGTATATATTTTTCATGCATTTTTTTTTTTTAAGATGCTGCAAATTCTCAGATATCAGGTGAGAAACTGTAAGGCCTTTTCAAACTCTGAGGTATTATAATATGGTTTCTGTGATGATTAAAAAAAAGTAAACAGGTAAGCTACAAGAAAAATCATTCTGTACAAGATATATAGAAAATATCCAACTATTTATTCAGGCACCAGCAAAGATATGTTTTATAAGAGTGCACCAAACAGCACAACTGAGTTGGAATATGCAGGATTAAGAAGTTTAAAGAAATCCTGCAGTAAATTTGACCAAAATGGCAACACAGAGGGCTCCTGAGCTCCCCTTCTGCCACAGTCACACTGAATGTACAGCTACCCTGGGAGCAATCCCTTCTGAAAGAGATCCAGAAACTAGCTTAGCGACTCCCACATACCTGGTGAATGAGAAAATATCTACATCAAAACAGGTAAGAAAGGCTGGACCAAACAAGGATAGCACAGGGAACTATATTCAGTATCCTGCGATAAACCATAATGGAAAAGAATACAGAAAAAAGGAATGTATATGTATGTATAGCTGAATCACTTTGCTGTACAGCAGAAATCAACAAAACATTGTAAATCAACTATACTTCGATTAAAAAAAAAAAGATCTTTACAATGAAAACTGTAAGACGTGAATGAAAGAAATCGAAAAAGACCCAAATAAATGAGAAGATATTCTGTGCTCATGGATTGGAAGAATGAATATTATTAAAATGTCCACACTACCCTAAGTGATCTACAGATTCAAAGCAATCCTTATCAAAATTCCAGTGGTATTCTTCACAGAAACAGAAAAAGCAATCCTAAAGTTTGTACGGCGCCACCTAAGATCTGAGACTGTAAATCTAGAAGAATACGTACAGGGTGAGCTCCTTCACATTGGTCTTGGCAATGATTTTTTTGGACTTGACACCAAAAGCAAAGACAACAAAAATAAAAATAAACAAGTCGGACTACATGAAAGTAAAAAGCTTCTGCACAGCAAAGGAAGCCACGGAATGGGAGAAAGTATTTGCAAACCACATATCTGATAAGGGGTTAATATCCAAAATATACAAGGTACTCATACAACTCAATGGCAAAAACCACAAACGCAATTTTAAAATGCACAGAGGGACTTCCCTGGCGGCCCAGTGCTTAAGACTCTGCCCTTCCACTGCAGGGGGCATGGGTTCGATCCCTGGTCGGGGAACTAGATCCCACATGCCACGCACTGCGGCCAAAAAAATTTTTTTTAAAATGGGCAGAGAAACTTAATAAGCATTCTTCCAAAGACATACAAAGGGTCAACAGGTACACGAAAAGGTTTTCAGCATTCAACATCATTAATCATGAGGGAAACTGAAATCAGAACCATAAAGGGAAATCACCTCACACGTTAGGATGGCCATTATCAAAAAGAAAAGAGTTAACAAATGCTGGTGAGGGTGTAGGAAAAGGGGAACCTCTGTGCACTGTGGATGGGAATGTAAACTGGTGTAGCCACTATGGAAAACAGCATGGAGATTCCTCAAAAAATTAAAAACGGAACTACTGTATGATCCAGCAATCCCACCTCTGGGTATATATCCAAAGGGAAGAAAATAATTATCGTGAAGAGATATATATGTACTCCCACGTTCACTGCAGCATTATGGCAACAGCCAAGACCTGGAAACAAGCTAAGTGTTGACGGATGAAAGGAAAAAGAAAATGTGACCCATATACAGTCAGCCGTCCATATCTGAGGATGTGAAATCCACAGATAGGGAGAACCAACTCTATTCACGGTACTATACCATTTTATATAAGGGATTTGAGCATCCAAGGATTTTGGTACCCACGGGGGCTCCTGGAACCAATCCCCTGCAGATACCAAGGGATGACAACATATGGAATATTATTCAGCCTTAAAAAAGAAGGAAATCTTGTCATTTTTGACAACATAGGTGAACCCGGATGGCATTATGCTAAGTGAAATACGCCAGGCAGAGAAAGACAAATACTGCATGGTATCACTTACATGTGGAATCTAAAAGAAAAAAAAACCCCACCAAACTCACAGAAACAGAGATTAGAAAAGTGGTTCCCAGGGGCTGGGGTATTGGGGAAATAGGAAGAGGCTGATAAAAGGGCACAAATTTTTAGTTACAAAATGAATAAGGTCTGAGGACCTAATGGTAACTATAGTTGATAACACTGTCTTGAATAACTAGAATCTGCTTAGAGTAGAACCTAAATGTTCTCACCAAAACCAAAACCAGTAAACATGTGTGTTAATTTACTCGGAGAGAATACTTTCGTAATGTATCCGTATATCAAATGATCACACTGTATAGTTTATCTCAGAATTTTTTGGTCAATTAGACCTCAGTAAAGCTGGAAAAAAAAAATCCTGCAGTAGCTAAAACAGCACGACTTGACCTTAGTGCTTGAAACAGAGTCAGAGGTCAGAAGCAGCAGTGCCCTGCGTGTGTTACATGTTTTAATTTTCAAAAACATTTTTTGCCTATCTCCTTTTCCTCCCCCTTAAGAGTTAGAGCCCTCAAACTTTCATTCTACAGAGGCAGAAGACTTTAGATCACACGCTACTGGTGGTTCTGGGGGCTCTCCATCGGCCCTGCTCCCACCCCCTCGGGAGTTGGCTGACCTCCCCAGGCTGCATCACCTGGGTTGCTTCACCCACCAGCTTCCACTAGGGACTGGCCAGAGGAGGAGCTCCGTGGGTACAGGAGGGGAAAGGTGTAACAGAGAAGAACAAGCCTGACTCCATACTGGATCTATTCCTTTAGCGCTCACCTTTGCACTCTGCTGCCTGTGCTTCCTTATGCTGGCTCTACTTCTTTGCAAAAGAATGTTGCCTACAGCCTGAAATATACATGAGAGCACATTCTCAAGGTTCTGCCTCCCAGGCTTGACCTTTAAAGGTATAACAATTTTCATTCATACAGAGATAAAAAGTTGCACAACAGAGAATCACATTCCTCTTGCTGGAGGTTTACAGCAGACCTACCTGGACCGCTGCAAGAACATCCCCTTCCCGGTCTGGCCCACCAAGAAGTTCGCAACAATCTGCTACACCCCCTCCCCTCTGAAGCCTGAATTCTGACTTGGGGGTAAGATGGTTCTTTGGGACACAAGTCCACCATCTTCTCTGTCTGCTGGCTTTCCAAAAAAGCTGCTATTCCTTGCCCTAACACTGTCTCTCTCAATTTAGTGGCCTGTCATGCGGCTGAGCAGTACGAACTTGGACTCGTAACAAAGGGAGAGGCTGGTGAACTTATCCCCCATCTGCTGGGCTGCTGCTCTGACAGTGTCTGCATCTGCCAGGGCCACAGCAGCCCTGGAGGGCGGCTCCTCCTCCAGTTCTCCCACCCACCACCCGGCCCCCACTTCCAAGCTCTGGTATCCCAGTCCCTTCCCTGCCCCTTCCGGCCAGCGTGGGGATGGCATCCCGCCGGCCGTCCTCCCCGGGTGTCGCACTGTCATTTGCTGGTTCCCCAAATCCTACCCCCTCTTCTATGGAATCCCCTCAAAAGTGTCTTGCATTTTTGTGGTTTTTTCCTGTTTCCATCCTAACTGATATACCTGCCCACCAAAATCTCACCGTAAGTGAATCGTACAGCCAGGACTAAACAGCTTCCTTAGCTTAAGCTATGCCTCTCTTTCGATCTCAGTCCTTCTCCTACGTGCAAACTGGAATATGAACCTCTTTAGTGCACGTCATGAATAATTTAGCAATTTCCGTTACCCCAAGTGGTCTCAACCAACACTGCTGATTGTCATGATGAGGAAGTGGGGGGGGGGGCGTGTGAGCCCTCATGCTGCTAAACATCTTCTAATACACAGGACGGCCCTCCCCCAACAAAGTTATCCAGCCCCAAATATCAACAGTGCCAAGGATGAGAAACCCTGGATTACTCCTCATGCGGAATGAACCACAGCTGTGACTTTCCTCTTCTCCGAAATGCTCTCTCAGATGCCTATAACCACTGCCCCAAAGCCAGGCCACTGGCAGAAGTACGAGAGAAGGATTAGGGAGACGGTGACCTTGTTGGATGGAGCCAGGTGCTGGCCTGAGAGGTCCAAAGGTTAAGGTAAAAGCGACCCTTGCCCCCAGACTGGATTTTCCTTTCTTGGAGGGAGCTGATACTTTGGGGCCTACCAAGGAAAATAAAATGGCTACATGGGGCAAAGGTCTGGAAATATACACATCAAAATCTTAACTGCAATTATGTCTCTGAGTGGTGAAATTTTTAGTGATTGTTTCTTTTTGCGTATCTATATATTTTAAATTTTCCTATAAAGGTAAGTTAACATTTTTATTCAAAACTCTAAAAAAAAGTTATAAATTATGCCATATTCACTGACTCCATCCCTCCCAGCCCCAGTTCCTCAACTGAGTAAACTTTCACATGATAATATATCAGGGTGCTCTAATAATGAAGTACAGAAAACTGTCTTTCTAGCTATTTATAAGGAATGGCTCTACTTCCTCCAAGGCCATTCATATTTGAGGAATGAATGAAGGACGTATGTTTCAAATGACAGGAACAATGCAAATGACCAAGTTCACTTTCCTAGAGACAAATTTGAGACTCAAGTAGAAAAACAATATAGACCTGCAATGTCCTATAAGGCAGCCACTAGACACACACTTTTTAAAAATTGAAGGAGTACAGTGGATTTACAATGTTGTGCCAGTCTCTGGTATACAGCCAAGTGACTCAGTTATACACATAAATACATTCCTTTTCTAAATATTCTTTTCCATTATGGTTTATCCCAGGAGACTGGATATAGTTCCCTGTGCTGTAGAGTAGGACTTTGTTGTTTATCCATTCTAAATGTAATAGTTTGCATCTACCAGCCCCAAAATCCCAGTCCATCCCTCCCCCTCCCCATCCCCCTTGGCAACTATAAGTCTGATCTCTATGTCTGTGAATTTATTTCCGTTTTGTAGGTAGGTTCATTCGTGTCATATTTTAGATTCCACATATAAGTGATATCATATGGTATCTGTCTTTCTCTTTCTGACTTAACTTCACTTTGTCTAATAGTCTCTAGTTGCACCCATGTTGCTGCAAATGGCATTATCTCACTCTTTTTTAAGGCTGAGTAGTATTCCATTGTATATATGCACCGCATCTTTAGCCATTCACCTGTCGGTAGGCATTTAGGTTGTTCCCACATTTTGGCTATTGTAAATAATGCTGCTATGAACATGGGGTGCACGTATCTTTCTGAATTATAGTTTTGTCCCGGTATGTGCCCAGGAGTGGGACTGCTGGATCATATGATAATTCTATTTTTAGTTCTCTGAGGAACCTCCATATTGTTTTCCATATAGACACACTATTTAAGTGTAAATTAATTAAATACAGAACATTTCCATTTTCACAGCAAGTTCACACTTTATTTTTTTCCCCTGGACTTATTTTCTGTCTTACATTACCTCTGCTCCCAATATCTGGTTATATTTATTCTATGCTGACTTGTTACTATTCTACGTGATTTTGTTGCAAACTACCTTAGTTCCTTTGTGGAACAATTCAGGGTTATCAGTACTTTGAAATAGTTGTGTCTAGGTAACCCTGTTGTTGCTGCGAGCTCAGCCTTAGTTTTTTTTTTAAGAGTGCACTTACTTCATGTAACCCTCAGAACAACATCTGAAATAATAAGATTTTCCAGTTTCCAAAGAGGAGAGCGCGGCCAGGAGAGCTTAAGGGACCTGCGCAGGGTTCCTACCAAGGAGCACAACCCCAGCGCGGCGGGTTCCCGGATTCCCTTCCGGCCGAGCCAGCAGCAGGAGCCGAATACCTTTGCATAAAAACCCAAACCATCACCATTTTACAAATGAAACATAGATATAATGTTTTTAGTAGTTGGTCTTTGTTTACTTGAGACAGGCCCTCCCTGGGGAGCACGTCGGGACCCCGGGCCAGCGGAGCCTCCAGAACGCCAGCTCCGCGCCGGGCCCGGGCAGGGCGAGGTGGGCGGCGCCGAGGGCTCGTGGGCCCGGCAGCGGGGCGCGCGCCGGGTCTCGCACTAGCATCAGTTTTCAGGCTCCTTGACGGTTTTAGAAAAGCCCGACTCGACCCAGATCCCGCCGCGCACCTTACCTGCCGCTGGGCACAAAGCTCGAGCTCTCCAAGCCGCCTGCGGGCGCCGTGCCACCACCCTGAGCAGCCGGGCAGGAGCGCGGCTGGGATTGGCTGCCTGGCTGCGGGACTCGGGGGCGCGGAGGGAGGGAGCCGGGGAAGGAGGAGGAGAAACGGGGCGGCGGAGTGGGGTGAGGGGAGGAGTTCCGCCTTCCGCCTGCTCCGGGGACTGCACGGCCCCAGCACTCCGCTGGCTTACGGAACCCGCAGGACTGGCTGTGAACTTGTCCGGGCAGTGTCTGCAACCCAGCTCCTGCCCTGTCCCTGCGCGAGTGGGCCGAGGGCGCGCGTCCACAGGGGAGGGGGAGCCCTAGGCGTGTGCTCCCGGGCCTGTAGAGGCGTCTGGGGCTGTGCTCGGGTGTGCCCTGTCCACCAGTGGTGCGCATCGCAGCCCAGTCCTCCGGCCCCACTCACACCACGTGGAACCCGACATATCCTTTTTGGGTTAGTAGCCCCGGCCGTGGTGGAACAGGCAGAGAAGCCTCTCTCTCTCTTTCTCTCTCTGTCGTAAAATACACATAACATAAAATTTCCATCTTAACCATTTTTTAAGTGTACAGTTCAGTGGTATGAAATATGTTAACATCCTCGTGCAAAAATCACCTCTGTCCATCCCCGTAACTGTTTTCATCTTGTGAAATTGAAGCTCTATCCCCATTAAACAATAACTCCCCGTATTCCTTGCCCCCAGCCCCTGGTAACCACCAGTCTACTTTCTGTCTTTATGATTTTGACTATTCTAAGTACCTCATATAAGTGGGATCATACAGTATGTATCTTTTTCTGACTGGGTAATTTCATTTAGCATAATGTCCCCAAGGTTCATCCATGTTGAAAACATACTGCAGAATCTCTTTCCTTTTTAAGACTGAACAATATTCCATTGTATGTATATCCACGTTTTGCTTATCCGTTCATCCACTGATGGACACTTGAGTTGCTTCCATGGTTTAGTTATTATGAATAATACTGCTATGAACATGGGTGTATAAATATCTCTTTGAGACCCTACTTTCGGGGTATATGCACAGAAGTGGAATTGCTGGATCATATAGTAATTCTGTCTTTAATGACTTGAGGAAACACCATACTGTTTTCCATAGTGACTGTACCAATTTCCACCAGTAGTACACCAGGGTCCCAATTTCTCCATGTCCTTGCAAACACTCATATTCTATTTTTTTGATAGTAGCCATCCTAGTGGGTGTAAGGTGGTATCTCATTGCAGTTTTGATTTGCATTTCCCTAATGATTGGTGATGTTGAGCATCTTTTCATGTGCTTATTAGCCATTTGTATCTTTTCTCTGGAGCGGTATCTATTCAAGTCTTTTGCTCATTTTGAATCAGGTTGTTAAGTTTTGTCGTTAAGTTTTAGGAGTTCTCTATATATTCTGGATATTAATCTTTTGTCAGATATATGATTTGCAAATATTTTCTCCCATTGTATGGGTTGCCTTTTTACTCTGTTGATGCACAAAATTTTAAAATTTTCATGAAGTGCAGTTTGTCTATTTTTCCTTTTGTTACCTGTGCCTTTGGTGTCATGTCCAAGGAATCATTACTAAATCCAACATCATGAAATGTTTTCTTCTATTGTTTTAGGTCTTACATTTAGGTCCTTGATCCGTTTTGAGCTAATTTTTGTATATGATTCTTTTTTATTTTTGGCCGCGCCACACAGCATGCAGGATTAGTTCCCTGACCAGGGATTGAACCTGTGCCCCTTGCAGTGGAAGCATGGAGTCCTAACCACTGGACCACCTGGGAGTTCCCTATGATTCTTTTTCATTGTGGATAACCAGTTTTTCCAGCAACAGTTGTTGAATAGACTGTCCTTTCCCCATTGAATGGCCTTGGCTCTGTTGCTAAAAATCATTTGACAACATTCAGAGGTTTATTTTTCGGTTCCCTATTCTATTCCATTGGTCAATATCTCTGTCTTTATGCCAGTACCACACCGTTTTGATTACTGTAGCTTTGTAATAAGTTTTGAAATCAGGAAATCAGGGGTAAATTTCTCCGCTTTAGCTCCTTTTCAAGATTGTTTTGGCAATTTGGGGTCCCTTGAAATTCCACATTAATTTTAAGGTGGGTTTTTCTATTTCTGCAAAAAACATTGTTGGAATTTTCACATGGATTGTTTGGAATCTGTAGATTACTTTGGGTATTATTGACATTTTAACAATATTAAGTCTTTCACTCCATGAACATGGGATGCTTTTCCATTTATTTGTCTTCTTTAATTTCTTTCAGTCTATGGCCATACCACCCTGAATGCACCCGATCTCATCTAATTTCTTTCAGCAATGTTTTGTAGTTTTCATTGTACAAATCTTTCACCTCCTTGGTTAAGTTAATTCCTTAGTATTTTATTCAGTTTGATGGTGTTATATATATTGTTTTTGTAATTTCTTTTCAGATAGCTCATTGTCAGTGTATAAAAATGCAACTGATTTTTGTGTGTTGGCTTTATAACTTGCTACCTTGCTGAAAATTTATTAGTTCTAACAGTATTTTTTTGTGGATTTGGGTTTTCTATATATTAGATCATATAATCCATGAACAGAAATAACTTTACTTCTTCCTTTCCAATTTGGATGACTTTTCTTTCTTTTTTTTTGCTTAATTGCACTGTCTAGAATTCCAGTATTGTGTTGAATTGAAGTGGTGAAAGTGGGCACTCTTGCCTTTTTCCTTGTCTTAGAGGAAAAGCTTTCAGTCTTTCACCATTGAGTCTGATGTTCACTGTGAGTTCTTCATAAATGGCTTTTATTATGATGAGGTAGTTTTCTTTTATTCTAGTTTGTTGAGTATTTTTATCATGAAAGGATGTTGAATTTTTTCAGATGCTTTTCCTGCATCAATTGGAGTGATCATGTGGTTTTCCCCTTTCATTACATTGATTGATTTTCATATGTTGAACCATCCCACTTGGTTATGGTGTATAATCCTTTCAATATGCTGCTGAATTCTGTTTTCCTAGTGTTTTGGTGAGCATTTCTGCAACAATGTTTATAAGGGATATTGATCTGCAGTTTTCTTTTTTTAGGGTGCCTTTGTCTATCTTTGTTATCAGGGTAATAGTTGACTCATAGTTAGGGAGTATTCCCTCCTTTTCATTCTTTCTTTCATTCTTTCTTTTTGCAAATTTGAGAAGAATTAGTATTCTTCTTTAAACGTTGGTAGGATTCACCAGTGAAGCCATCAGGTCCAGGACATTTCTTTGTGGGGAGAGTTTTTATTACTGATTCAATCTCCTTACTAGTTATAGGTCTGTTCAGACTTTCTATTTCTTCATGATTTAGTCTTGGGAGGTTTTGTGTTTCTAGGAATTTGTCCATTTCATTTAGGTTCTCCAATTTGTTGTTGTACAAGTGTTCATAGTACTCTCTTACAATCCTTTTTATTTCTGTAGAATCAGTAGTAATGTCACTACTTTCATTTCTGATTTTAGTAGTTTGAGTCTTTTCTCTCTTTTTCTTAGTCCATGTAGCTAAAGGTTTGCCAATTTTGCTGATCTTTTCAAAGAACTAACTTTTGGTGTCATTGATTTTCTCTATGGTTTTTATATTCTCTATTTCATCTATCTCTGCTCTAATCCTTGTTTCCTCTCTTCTGCTAGCTTTGAGTTTGTTCTTCTTTTTCCAGTTCCTTCTGTAAAGTTAGGTTGCTGATTGGAAATCTTTCTTGTTTTTAATGTAAGCATTTATAGCTATAATTTTCCCCCTTAGCACTGCTTTTGCTGAGTCCCATAAGTTATGGTATGTAATGTTTTCATTTTTATTCATCTCTAAGTATTTGCTAATTTCCCTTATATTTTCTTTTTTGTTCCATTGGGTGTTTAAATGTATATTGTTTACTTTCCACAGTTTTGTGAATTTTCCAGTTTTCTTTTTTTATTGATTTCTAACTACGTCCATTGTGGTCAGAGAAGATATTTTGTATATCTACCTTTTCAAACCTACTGAGACTTAATTTACAGCCTAACATATGGTCTATCCTGAAAAATGTCCAATGTGCACTTGAGAAGGCGTAGTCTGTTGAGTAGAGTGTTCTGTGTATAACTATTAGATCAGTTGGTTTATTGTGTTAAGTCCTCTATTTCCTTAGTTATATTCTGCCTTTTTTTTTTAGCCATTATTGTGAGCGGGGTATTGAAATCTTCAACTATTGATATTGTTGTAGAACTGTCTATTTCTCCCTTCAATTTTATCAGTTTTTGCTTCATATATTTTGATGTTCTGTAACGAGGTGTGTATATGTTTATAATTGTTAAATCTTCTTGCTTTACTGAATCTTGTATTAACATATAATGTCCTTTTTGTTACTTATAATCTTTTTTGATTTAAAGTCTATTTTGTCGATATTATTACAGCCATATCTGCTCTCTTTTGGTTACTATTTTCATGGACTATCTTTTCCCATTCTTTCACTTTCAATGTGTTTGTGTTTTTGGATCTCAAGTGCATCTCCTGTTAACAGCATATAGTTGCATCATTTTTTTTTTTTATCCATTCTGCCAATCTGGGTCTTTTGATTGGAGAGTTTAACCTATTTACATTGAAAGTAATTACTGATAATGAGGCTCTTTTGGGTTTGGGAGGGGTTGTTTGTTTTTTAATATTGATTTTTATTTCTTTATTTGGCTGCATTGGGTCTTAGTTGCGGCACGTGGGATCTTCGTTGTGGCAAGCGGGATCTTTCGTTGCGGTGTGAGGGCTTCTCTCTAGTTGTGGCACACGGGCTCCAGAGCACACGGGCCCAGTACTTGCGGCATGTGGGCTCTCTAGTTGTGGTGCGCAGGCTCCAGAGCGTGTGGGCTCAGTAGTTGTGGCACATGGGCTTAGTTGCCCTGCGGCATGTGGGATATTAGTTCCCTGACCAGGGATTGACCGTGTTTCCCCTGCATTGGAAAGTGGATTCTTAACCACTGGACCACCAGGGAAGTCCCGAGGCTCTTTTCTTATTATGCTAGTTGTTTTCTATATGCCTTGTAGCTCTTCTGTCTCTCATTTCCTGCATTACTATCTGCTTTTGTGTTTAGTTGATAGTGAAATGTTTAAATTCCTTTATCATTTCCTTTTATGTATAGTCTATAGCTATTTTTTTTTTGTGGCTACCGTGGGGATTACATTTAACATCCTAAAGTTATAACATTCTAATTTATACCAGCTTAACTACAAAAACTCTGCTCCTTTACAGCTCTATCTCCACCTCTTTCAGTTGTTGATGTCGGAAAATTATATCTTTATACATTATGTGCCCCAAAACATAAACTAATAATTATTTTAAATCATGTAGAAAACAAAAAGTGCAGTTACAAACCATTGTTACAGTGATATAGCTTTTATGATTGCCTTTGTATTTATCTTTACTGAGATCTTTATTTCTCCATACAGCTTCAAGTTACTGTCTGGTGTCCTCATTTCACCTTACAGGACTCCCTTGAGCATTTCTTGCAGGGCAGATCTAATGGTTACAGACTCCCTCAGTTTTTGTTTATCTGAGATTGTCTTGATTTCTTCCTCACTTTTGAAGATAGTGTTTGCCAGATTTAGGATTCTTATTGATATCTTTTTTTTCTTTTAGCACTTTGAATATATCAGCCCACTTCTGGCTTCCAAGTTTTCTGATGAGAAATTTGCTGATAATCTTTTTGACAATCCCTAGTATGTGATGATTTTCTTCTCTCTTGGCTGCTTTTAAGATGATCTCTTTGGCTTTTCTAAGTTTGATTATACGTATCTTGGTATGGATCTCTCTGAGTTCATTTTACTTGGAGTTTGTTGAATTTCTTGGATGTTTATATTCACGTCTTTCAACAAATTTGGGAAGTTTTCAACCATTATTTCTTCAAATATTCTCTCTACCCCTTTCCCTCTCTATTATTCTTCTTGGACTCCCACATACATATATTCTTCTGCTTGATATTATCCTGTATGTCCCTTAGGCTATGTTTGCGTTTCAATTTTTTCTTTCTGTTCCTCATACTTGATAATTTTAATTGTCCTGTCAAGTTCACTGTTTTTTGCTGCTTGTTAAAATCTGCCTTTGAATCCCTCTCATGAACTTTTTATTTCAGTCATTGTACTTTTCAGCTCGAGAATTTCTATTTTATTGCATTTTAGGCTTTCTGTGAATTGGTATTTCCATTTTGCTCACACATTGTTTTCTTGACTTTTTCCACATCTTCCTTGAGTTCTCTGAGCATCATTAAGACAGTCGTTTTAAAGGTTTGTCTAGTATATCTGTCTTTAGGTCTTTTTCAGGGACAATTTCTGTGGATTTCTTTCCTTTGAATGGGCTATACTTTTCTGTTTCTCTGTATGCCTTGTGATTTTTCTGTAGAACTTTGATTATTTGAATCTAATAATGTAATGCTGTAAATCAGATCTTCCCCCTTCCCCAGGGTTTACTGATTTCTCTTATTGTCGTTGTTTTTGTTTATTTATTTTTTAATTGTTGTAGGTTGTCTGTGTTGTGAGGATCAGCCTAAGGTGTGTAAATTTAAGGTCTTCCCAGATCTTTCGTGAGCCTTTCCCTGGGCATGTGTGCTCACATGACAATTTTCCCCCTTATATGCAGTTGTTTTTTATGTCCTAGTCTTTAATGTCTGGCTCCCAAAGTGGGAAAAAGCCAAAACGGCAGGGGCGGGGGGAAGGGCATTGGCCCTTTTCAACCCCTGGACATGGCTTCAGTTGGGGAGGAGGGGCTTACCACGATGAAGGGCAGTGAAACGACAACGGCTGCCCACCTCTTTGACTACATCTCTGTGATCATAAGCGGCAGTGATCAGAGCACAGATATTTGGAGGACAGGCTCCTGACACCTGCAACCTGTGTGTGAGCTGCTCCAGCAACATGTACACAGCTGACTGCCGTGCAGCTGGGGATGGGGGATGGGTAGCTGCTACTGTGCTAAGAGCTGAAATGGACTGAAATTAACCGCTATTGACCATCCAAATCTTCCCCTGGAAGTTGAAAGCCTTCAGCAGACCTCGGAGTTCCTAAATAGTTACCTCAGACAGATTCTGACAATATAATTGCTTTCTAGGTGGGGAGACAGATTCTTGGTGCTTCCTGCTCCACTATCTTCCCAGAATCAGGACTCTGACCTGTTAGGTTGACTGGTATTTCCCTCAACAAAGAGTTTTCACCCTTTATCCTATGACCTGGCAAGTCTGCTTAACTAAGTGAGAAGAGAGAAGGCAAGTCTTTTTATCTTGACTTTAATTTTTTATCCCCAGCCCATGCCTGTGTCCTGAACTCCATACTCCTCCATCAGTGGTCTACTTAATATCTCCTCTTGGATATCTGAAATACATTTCAATACGTCAAAATCTGTGCCCCTGATCTTTTCCCTAATTACTCTTCCCATATTATTACCAACTCCATCCTTCCAGTTTTTCAGCTCCCAAACCTGGTGTTATCCTTGACTCATCTTTTTCTCACATCCCACATCCATGGGCCAAGAAATTCTGTTGGATAGAGTCTCCTAGCATATACAGTCTGACTACTTCTTACCATACATCTTTCATCTCCTACGTGAGTCATTGAAGTCTTCTCCTTCCTGGCCTTCCTGTAGTTTATCCCCACACACAGTAGCCAGGGTGACCTTGAAAAAATGAAAGTTCATGTCCCTCTTCTGCTCAAAGCTTCCAGTGGTTTCCCCTTTAATTTAGAGTAAAAGCCAGAACTCTCACAACGCCCGTCAAGTCCCTAGACAATGTGCTCCTCCATCACTCCTGCAACCTGAATACTACTGTCCTCTCCTTGGCTGACCCAGTTACTCTGGCCTTCTTGCTATTCCTTGAACAGGCAGGCAGGCTTCTGCTGTAGGGCCTTTGCACTAGCTGGGCCTTCTCTGGAATGCATGGCTAATTCCCATTTCCTGATCTTTGCTCAAATTCCATCTCAGAACTATCCTTGCCACCTTATTCAAAATTATCACCTGCCCTACTCCTGACTTCCTTAATTTGCTTAATTCTTCTCATAACGCTTGTCATCTCCTAATATACTCTGTTATTTATTTATTTACTATGATTATTGTTTATTATCTGTCTCTTCCATCCACCTACCCCTGCCTCTTGGGCCATGATATGCCCTTTCTTGTAAATAAATTTAAAAAAAGCTGCCACCAGAGATATGCTACATTTTCACTGGCAAGGCCTAGGTCATAAGCCAAACTCTGGGGTCCGAATGTGAGATCATTTTAAATAAACCACATGGAGAAGAGGTGGTTCCCCACAAGGAAATGCTGGGTTCTGTTTCTGGGAGAAGAGATGCTGGCTAGGCAAAGCCCACAGGTGTTCACTTTCTGAGACTAGCACACCCAGAAGAACTTTGAGAGAGTCTGTGAGAGGGGCCCCATGTGTCCTTGAGTGTAGGGTGTAAGGACGAGATCGCCAATGCCCTAACTTTCTTGTAATGATGTGTCATGAATGTGTTAGTTTATTTATCTTAATCCCTGTGTAGTCTGATTTTTTTGTTCATTTTCTACTCCTTTCTTGAGTAAGAACTTCCCATGATACAAAGTAGTAACCTTCTCCAACCTGAAGGACTTTGTGATAGGTTGCAGGGGACAGTAGCAGGCTGCCTCAGGCCACAAGTAGTAGGAAGCCCGCACTCAAATAGCATTAAGCAATAAGGAGCTGCGTTAGGGCTCCAGCTCCATTTCTCTGTCATCCGCTTTGCTCTTTTATTTTCCCCCTATGAATGACAGATTTTGTATCGATTTGTACAGATTTTGAGTAAGACATCAGGATACCGTAGATGTGAAATTCTAGGACCAGATCTCCGAGGATATAAGAAGGACTAAAAGGGGAGGGATGATTTGGTGAGGAAAATTCTGATGAGTTCTTGCTGTGCTGTGAATTCCCCTTCTCCCTGTGTGAGGGAAGCCGCAGCCAGCCTATTT
Source organism: Delphinus delphis (assembly GCF_949987515.2). NCBI lineage: Eukaryota > Metazoa > Chordata > Mammalia > Artiodactyla > Delphinidae > Delphinus > Delphinus delphis. The sequence goes on from NC_082691.1 coordinate 11,497,062, forward strand.
CCCTCATGTCATGCCTCCAGGCTTCCAGAAGACCACTTGGGGAACTTGATAAGTGTGTCAGTAACTTGAAGAACTCTCTGGACTGTCATCTCCTCTCACCTGGGAAAGACAGGCTGTGGACAACTGGGGTGGCAGAGGTAGCAGTGTGACGCTCTACTGGAGCTGGTCAGCACACACAGAGGGTTGGTTCATAGGGTGCGTTCATGTTTTCCACGGTCAGGTGTGGGACATTCAGAAGAGACAGTCCTCCTGCTTCCAGTCCAATAAAGCTGCCTAGAGGGGCAGAGGGATCCTCTCAGGAAGAAGCTGGAGGTAAATGTCAGATTTGTAGGGACTGAGGCAGGAATTACAATACATCTGCCTAGAGCAGGAGAATTTCTGGAGAGAGGTCCTTGGTGAAGGTCCCCTCCAAAGAGTTTGTAAAAATCCCAGTCCGAAATTAAGATCATGTATGTAATGTCTCAAAATCTTCTAATAGGAACTGTTCAGTTAGGTTCCATTTTTTATTCCTTGCCAGTCAGAACCGTTTCAGGATCTCTCTCTTTCACAGAATCAGCAAGTTGCTTGTAAATTCATTTTACTCTATTGGAGAAAGTTTGCAAGTGAGAGGTATTTTTTTCCCCTGCATTTTGTTCCATCCAAATGTCAAGACCTATTTGATTTTAAGACTCAAGAGATAATGACTTCTACTTCTGGTCCCTTACCAGAAGTGCAGAATCACTGAGATTACCAGAGTGGTTAGAGTTTTCAGAAGAAACCTCTATTTAAACTACTCAGTTTTATATTTTCCTGAGCCTCTCCCAATACAAAGGTCCCTGTAGCCTTAGCCCAACCTGTGATAACTTCATTTTAGGGCAGATCAAAACACATTGGCTCCAAGCTCCAGTTCCCTCTCCCCAAGGACACCTGAGTGCACTTTTAAGGCCTTATATAACCCATTGGTTAGAATTAGTCTCACGGCTCCATCTAACTCAGTGACTGGCTAGGAAATATGGGGAACCAAATGGAATGTTTGGTGGGTCTTACTCTCTCTGCCATCTAAGGGCATAATGGAGTCCATCATTCTACAAATATTTATTGAGTACATGCTGTATGGCGTTGATACAAAGTACTAGGAAAACACGTGAAAGAAACCGTTCTAGATGGCATTGCTCTGAGGACGTTGTAGTTTTGGAAGAATCTCAGAGGCAGGAGATGGCAGTATCCTGCATGCATTGACCTGTTATGAACCCCTCTGAGATACCACCTGAAGAGGGGGACACTGCATAGGGTCCTGCATGTGTAGGTAGGAATGGTCAGCTAGAAAAACACGGAGAGTAAGTGCAAATGTGACCGTATTTATACACAGGCAGGAGACGTTTGAGGACATCAGAAATAGATCTACATCTTCTAAAATTTTGGATGCAGGGAACACACAGCTGGGAAGGGATTACCATATTTTCCATTATATCAGAAAAAATCCTTGTGTCCATCTGGATCTCCTTTAAGATTTGGAGGGACTCCTCCCTTCCCAGAGGATACTGCTTAGGAAAACCTACCACCTTTCTGTAAAAGGAAGCAGTGATTTCAAATGCTGTTTAAATTGCCTACCCAGAAAAATGGTTCAACTACTGCCCCATCAATTTACCTCTCCACCCGCTTCGTCTTCCTTTGTAACCTACCTTGGGATTTCTTTATTGACTCCTTTTGCTGACCCACATTTTCTTTTCTCCCTGCAAAATGTAATTAGCAATGCTAAATACTCGCAGCTCTGGTATGGCAGACCCGCTTTTGTTCCCACCAGCTGGGCAAGCATCAGGGTAGTGGGTGGACTGTTATGGGTTGAATTGTGTCCCCTAAAAAAGATCTGTTGAGGGCTTCCCTGGTGGCACAGTGGTTGAGAGTCTGCCTGCCGATGCAGGGGACGCGGGTTCGTGCCCCGGTCTGGGAAGATCCCACATGCCGCGGAGCGGCTGGGCCCGTGAGCCATGGCCGCTGAGCCTGCGCGTCCGGAGCCTGTGCTCCGCAGCGGGAGAGGCCACAACAGTGAGAGGCCCGTGTACCGCAAAAACAAAACAAAACAAAACAAAAAAAACAACTGTTGATGTCCTAACTCCGAGTACCTCAGGACGTGACCTTATTTGGAGATAGAGTCTCAACAACAGAGGTATTCAAGTGAAAATAAGGTCCTCAGAGTAGGCTCTGAGCCAATATCATCAATGTTCTTATGAAAAGGAGAAATTTGGACAGATGTACACAGAAAGAAGATGGCCATGTAAAGACAGAATTGTAGCATTGTGTCTACAAGCCAAGAACACCAAAGATTTCCAGCAAACAATATGAAGCTAGTAATAAGCAAGGAAAAATACCTCCTCTAAGGCCTTGCTGATCCCTTGGTTTCAGACTTCTAGCTTCCAGAATTGTGAGACAACAAATCTGTATTGTTCTCAACCACTCAGTTTGCGATATTTAGTTATGGCAGCCCATACAAAGCTACTACAGTCTGCGTATACCAATGCCAGTTATAAGTTCTTGTAATTACGTAATTTAATTAAATGTGTCAACCAAAGAATTCATGCAAGAAGGTGTAAGCTGAATGCTTTGAAAGACTTGATAGAAGTGAGTCTTTGAAAAACCTGCTATTGAATTAGATGTGGGGAAACAACTGTAATTTACTGGAAGAAAAAAATGTAGGGTTCTGCCCTCAAATTGCTAAAAACAAATCTTTCATGATGCCTGGTGTGGTTCATGCAAGAAAGATGATATAAAGCTCTAGTCATCAGTCATATACTCAAATGAACGCCTTGAGTCTATAGAAAAGACTGGCCAACAAATATACATTTATGTATATCACTTAAAAGTAATTCTCTGCCTTGATTCTTTTGATTAATTGGTCATTTACACGCAGACTACATGAGTAAGAGGACCTCAGCTGTATTGTTGTAGAGGGTTTGGAACTAGATATGAGTTCGAAACGTGGTTCAATGAGCTGTGCGTCTTGTGCCAGTTTCCAAATTTTTTCTAAGTTTTAGTGACCTCGTTTGTATAAAATGGGAATAATAATACCAATGAATCACATTGTGAAATTAAATGATATGATGTATTTAAATTGTCTAGCAGCATTAGATATTTTTCTGTCGAAAGTGGGAGAAAACTCAATCTACCATGGCTTAAACAGAAAGAGCGTGTACTGGCTTGTGACAATAACAGATTTCCAAAGGTAGCATTGGCTTCAGGCGGTGCCAGGCTCAGTGCTGTGAGTAATGTTCCAGAACCTGGTTTCTCTGTCTACATCAATCAACGACTCCTTGTTGGCTCAATGTTTAGACAGAATCTCCCTGACGGCTATAGAAGGCATTTTTTTCATATCCTCCCAAGTTCAAGACCCGTGACTAAGAGCCCCTGCTTTACTTTTCGAGCCCCATAAATTCCTTGATTCTCAGTAGATTACATACCCACCTCTGTGTCAATCTCTATTCCAGAGGAATGCAATGATTTGATTTGGGAGGACGAGGTCTTATGCGCCACATAAGGAATGTGGACTGAGTAGGGGAGGGGGCTTTCTCAAGAAACAGGAACAGTATCGAGAGCAAGGGAAAAGAGTTTGGGGCAGGTAGAAACACTAAGTGTTCATACACTAGTTTTGAGGACGATGCCTCCTATTAGCTACCTCTGTTGTGTCTTGCACCTCCGTCCCCTGACTCAGACTTCCCTTTTGGCTCTAGTGAGAGTGCTGACGTCATGAGGGCAGACGCTCTGCTCTTCCATCTGCTTTCAAATTCTTGGTTGTGTATCCAACCAGCCTTCCAGACCAGACTGTGGCAAATCTCCTCTGGCGCTGTTCTTCTAACTGCCTTACCCGTCACCCCCACCCACCGTTCCACTCTAGATCTCCTTTAAGGTTCAAGGTTACCCCTCAGTTCTAGGATATCAGGATGCGGTAAAGTATTAACGTCTTCATGATTTTTATGACTTTGTTCATTTAACTCTTAGCTTTATTCTTTGTCTTTCCAAACTCAAATCTTAATCTTGATTGAAGCCACATTCGGAAACGCATCTATCTCCTATCACTTGCATTGGGAAAATGGATTTTTCTGCCTCTTTTTCTTTAATTGTTTGGAGTAGATATCCACCCAGTGATCATAATTGGCCTTAAATCGAATACTGTGGTAGAAACTACTAATCAACCCAATATCTGCTCTCCTGCTTTTGGTGCCCCAAATTTTAGCTGGGCACATGCTGCCCAGAACAGACCACATTACCACATCTCCTTTACAGCAAGATGTGGCCATGAGATTAAGTTCTAGTTGGAAGGATGTGATTCATACAATTTCCACATCATTTCCTTGAAGGACAAGGGTGGTCCCTCAACTTCTCATTTTCCCTTCCCCTTTGGCTTTAGTACCACTAATCTATTCTTGCATGTTTCTCTTCATACAACCCTGACCAATTCAGCTCAGTTGTCCTCACTAGTTATCTTTCCTCTACCCATTCCTTCATATAGGTAATACCATCAGTTATAGTCTTGGTTCTCTTTTAGTCCACCCTGGAGTCCCACAGATTCCCAAGGCTTTTGTCATACACCATATCCTAATGACTTTCAAATGTGAACTGCCAGGGTTCATTTCTCTCTTGAGCTCCAACCCTCTATGCCCAACTGCCTATCTTATTCCAGGTGATTTCCTAAACCTATCATTCTTCTTGTGTTCATTAGTTGAAATTCTTCTATTCAGAAGAATTTCCCCTCTTCAGCTGAAATATAATATGTAGAGAAAAGGCAGGTGAATGCTTATTTATTTCTATTCTGTTTACAGAATACTTTGTGGGTGCCCTAACAACCCCAACAGGGGTCGGTGAATTTGTTTTAAGTATCACTATGCACAGCAAAAGAAACAATCCACCAATGAAAATGCAACCTTCAGAATGGGAGAAAAATATTTTAAAACCATATATCTGATAAGAAGTTAATATCCAAAATATACAAGGAATTCATACAACTCAATAGCAAAAAATACATAAATAATCCAATCCAAAAATGAGCAAAGGACTTGAAGACACTTTTCCAAAGAAGACACACAAATGGCCAACAAGTACCTGAAAAGGTGTTCAACATCACTAATCATCAGGAAATAGAAACCAAAACCACAATGAGATATCAGTCACTCCTGCTAAATTGCTGTTATCAAGAAGATAAGAGATAACAAGTGTTGGTGAGGATGTAGAGAAAAGGGAACCCTTGTGCACTGTTGACGGAAATGTAAGTTGATACAGCGTTATGGAAAATAGTATGGAAGTTCCTCAAGAAATTAAAAATAGAACTACCATATAATTCACTGTAGCATTATTCACAGTAGCCACGACATGGAAGCAACTTGTGTCCACTGATGGATGAAAGGATAAAGAAAAACAATTACATATGTATAATCATTATATATATGAATATTGTTCAGCCATAAAAAAGAAGGAAACCTTGCCATTTGTGACTGTAGATGGATCCTAAAGGCATCATGATAAGAGAAATAAGTCAGTCACAGAAAGACAAATACTGCATGGCATCACTTACATTGTGGAATCTAAAGAAAAGCCAAACTCATAGAAACAGAGCAAAATGGTGGTTGCCAGTGGCTGAGGAGGTGATGTAGTCAAATGAGGTGATTGGTCAAAGGGTTCAAACTTCCAGTTATAAGATGAGTAAGTTCTGGGGATCTAATGTTCAGCTTGGTGACTACAGTTAACAATACTGTATTATGAACTTGAAAGTTGCTAGGAGAACAGATCTTAACTCTTCTCACCACACACAAAAGACGTAATTATGGGGAGTGATGGAAGTGTTAACTAACCTTATCATGATAATCATTTTACAAGACTTATGTATATCAAATCATCACTTTATACATGCTAAATGTATGCAATTTTATATGTCAATTATAACTCAATAAAGCTGGAAAGAAATTTTTTAAAGTATCATTATGAATTCATGGATTTTAATATACTTAATGCATTTTGGGTTTTTTTTGTTTTTTTTCCGGACGCGCAGGCTCAGCGGCCGTGGCTCACGGGCCCAGCCGCTCCATGGCATGTGGGATCTTCCCGGACCAGGGCATGAACCCGTGTCCCCTGCATTGGCAGGCGGATCCTCAACCACTGCGCCACCAGGGGAGCCCTACTTAATGCATTTTGATTCAATATAGTCATTATTTTTCAAATTTGTCTTATCTTTGGCCAGGTCAGATGGATGTCTGTGTCCTTTTAACATGACTCCAGTAGTCTTTGATAGCTCCCTTGCTTTCAAACATCATGAAATATCCCAAGTACATTTCTCATATTCCCTGTCCCATATCTGGTTTCTTTTCAGAAGGAATAGTAATATGTGACCACAATCCAAGCACTAGAGGTATTCATTGCTAGTGGATTGCCATTATTTCTAGGCCTTTCTAGTGGACAGGGCTAGGAAATATGTATTTACGTAGGAAAAGAAAAATAAATAAATCCTGTACTTATAACAATATTTTTTATTGGAATAAAGATATCAAGTTTTTAATTCTTTGATTTTGCATCTCATTTTCTTATTGTGAAAAAAATTGCTTCCCAACAACACTAATGTAATTACTTGATTTTATCCCAATACACACACAGACATTAAATATTATATATATATAAACTATTGTAATAGCTTCAAAATAACAATATTAGTACAAATACGAACCAACTGAATTCAAGTTATGATATCTTTGCGGGTGTTTTTTCCTTTAGATGTACAGTCAAAGTACAGGGCTTTGAAGTCATAATAATTTTTTGAAAGGGGTTATACCACTAATTTTATGCAGTTAGGTTCATTTGTTCAAATTTTGCTTCAAACAGGTTTTTAAAAAGATATTTTAAAATTAAATTTTGACTTTTAATTATGTGAAATAATACTTGTTTCCAAAATAAAAACAATAAAATCTGGTGGAGGTCTGGCTTCCATCCCTGTTTCCTTTCCTTTGTTCCTCCCTCACTTCCTCTAAATGATTAGGTTTTATATTTTTCTAAAATATTAGCAAATACATATTCATCTCTCTCCCCCCTCCCATTCCTATACAAAATATAGCATATTATCCATTCCCTTCTGACTCTTTTTTTTTAAATTAATTTTATTTTTGGTTGCATTGGGTCTTCATTGCTACGCGTGGGCTTTCTCTAGTTGCCGCGAGCAGGGGCTACTCTTCATTGTGGTGCGCGGGCTTCTCATTACGGTGCCTTCTCTTGTTGCGGAGCACGGGCTCTAGGTGCACGGGCTTCAGTAGTTGTGGCATGCGGGCTCAGTAGTTGTGGCTCACGAGCTCTAGAGCCCAGGCTCAGTAGTTGTGGCGCAAGGGCTTTATTGGTCCGCGGCATGTGGGATCTCCCCGGACCAGGGCTCGAACCGTGTGCCCTGCATTGGCAGGTGGATTCTCAAGCACTGCACCATCAGGGAAGCCCTCCCTTCTGACTCTTGGTTTTTCTTTCTTTTTTTTTTTTTAACACTATATCATGGAGATCGACTGGCCCTGTGAAGAGATATTCATTATTTCTTTTTATAGCTGCACAGAGCTTCATAAAACAGATGCATCGTAATTTATTTGACTAGTCTCTAGTTAATATTTCAGGAAAACCCAGTCTTTACTAATACAAATAATGCCTATTTCATTTCATATTTGTAATGTTTTTTTTTTTTTCGGTATGCGGGCCTCTCACTGCTGTGGCCTCTCCCGTTGCGGAGCACAGGCTCCGGATGCGCAGGCTCAGCGGCCATGGCTCACGGGCCCAGCCGCTCCGCGGCATGTGGGATCTTCCCGGACCGGGGCACGAACCCGAGTCCCCCGCGTCGGCAGGCGGACTCTCAACCACTGCGCCACCAGGGAAGCCCCTGTCACTGACTTTTGGCAGTTTGAATATAATGTGTCTTGGAGAAAGTCTTTTTGCACTGAGGTGTTCTATTAGCTTCCGTGGACTTGTGTACCCAGTTCCTCCCCCAGGTTCGAGATGTTCTCAGTTATTGCTTTAAATAAACTCTGCTTCCTTCTCCCTCTCTTCTCCTTCTGGGATACCCATTACCCTAATGTTTTCCTTTCTAATGGAGTTCGATAGTCTCATAGAATTTCTTTTCTTTTTAATTGTCTCTTCTCTTCTACCTGTATCATTTCTAGGTTTCTGTCTTTGAACTTGCTAATTCTCCTTTCCATATGGTCTGCTCTATTTCCATTGCTTTCTGTTGTGTTCTTCACCTTATTTATTGAGTTATTCAGCTCCAGAATTTCTGTTTGGTGCTTTTTTCGAGTTTCAACCTCTTTGGTAAAGTATTCCTTCTGTTCATTAATTTCATTCCTGAGTTCATTGAACTGCCTTTCTGAGTTTTCTTGTAGCTTGACTTTCTTTATGACAACTATTTTGAATTCTCTATGAGTTAGCTCACAGTATTCCATGTTACCGTGGTTTTTCATGATGCTTGACGAGTTGTTCCTCACCCAGTTTGTTTTACGTGACCCTAATGATTCAGCAGGTTAGTCGTTAGGGGCCTTTCTTTTGTTTCCCAGTAGGTGGTTCTATAGCACAAGTTTTTGGTTTCTCTTACTTGAGCTGCCTGCTTGAGAATCAGCACTTTCCACCCTCTACCAGCACTCTCAGAGCTGTTGCTTGGTGCTCTCATTGTGGTTGCTTGTGCCTCTGGGCTCATTGGTGCCTTTGCTGCTAGTGTCACTGGCAAAGCTGCTTGGGGCACCAAGATGGCGGTGCCTCTGCTGTATCTGGGGTCTCCTGCTGCTGTGAGGGGAGGTGGAGGGTGGGGGAGGAACCAGGGTTACAAGTGCCTCTACCATGATCTGGGTGGTTGGGTTTGCGGGCACAGCCACTGCAGGTGGGGGCCTGAGTTCCAGGCACCTCCATGGCTGGAGGGACAGGGTTGCAGGCCCTGCTATTGCTGCTCTCTGGTTCCCTGTGGCTGAAGTCACCGCTGCAGCTGGGAGGCCAGTGTCGGTGAGCACTACCCCCAACGCAACTGGATTCTCTGGGGCTGCAGGTTCGACCTTTGCAGCCGGGGGTCTGGGGTCACAGACATCACCCTTTTTGCTTCCCTGGTTCCACCACTTCCATTTGTTCCATCCACCCACCTTTAGGCACCTTTGTTGAGTTATGGATGTTTTACTGGTTGTAGATTGACGGGGAGAGGCAAAGGGAGCATCTCATAATGCCATGATGCGGACCAGTGTTTCTAGCTTCTTAAGGTTGAAACTCAGATTGTGATTTTCACCACCTCTTTTAAAGCAAGTATTATTTAAAGCTCTAATTGCCCCCTAAATATCTCCAACTATTTCGGGGTTTTCCAGATATTTTTCTGTTATTTATTTCTAATTTAATTCCATTATTGTTAGAAAATATAATGCCTGATTTCAGTCTTTTAAAATTTATTGGGACTGGTTTCATAGACCAGCATATGGTTTATCTTGGTGAGCAAATCATGTACATTTAAAAAGAATGTATATTCTATAGAGTGCAGTGTTCTATGAGATACTGATGAGGTCAAGGTGGTTGATAATGCTATTCAGATATCCTGTGTCTTTACTAAATTTTAATCTAGAACTTAAATTGCTAAGAGAAGAAGGTTGAAAGCTCCAACTGTGATTGTGAATATTTGTCTATTTCTCTTTTCAGTTCTGTCATTCTTACCAGACTTCAGTTGATGTCTGTAGTCAGTTTTTGAGGCTTAGATAGCTCAAAAATTTGCTCCACACATGTGTTTCAGGTGCCAGCTGGAAATATGGGCAGTTTATACACAGAATTTGGTCTTCTACCTGACTCCGCTCCTTCTTGGGATTTCCTTTTTGGACGTCCTCCTACTTTCCAGCTGTTGTAGTTGTCCCATACTCTGTCTTCTGGTTTTTCAAGCCAGTAAGACTGAGGGTGACAACTGGGGCCTGTCCTCAAGTGAAAATCCATAAAAATGGAAAACTCACTGAGTCCCATTTCTTTCTCACAAGCATTGACTCCTCTCCAGTATATGCCTTTTTTGGTGTTCTCCTGTATCTTCAGGGGCTTATTTTTTTCTATTTGGTTCATAGTTTGCAGTTTTTGCCTTGGTTCAATGGGAAATACTCAGCTATTTTTGGAAGCAGAACCTGTTATTTTCCTACTAATCTCTATAGGATCTGTACTGATTTCTCTCATTCCTGGTGTTGGTAATTTGCGACTCTCCCACCTTCTTTTTGGCTGCTCAGTTAAACTAGAGGTTCACCAATTTTACTAAACTTTTAAAAGAACCAGCTTTTATATTCAGTCGATTTCCAAAATTGTCTTTATTTTCTTTTCTACTATTTTTGTTTTCCCCTGATTTCTTAAAGTGGAAGCTTAAATAATTTAATTTAGACTTTCCTTCTTTCCTAATATAAACACGCAAAGTTATAATTTTTCCCTCTAAGCACTGCTTTAACTGCATTCCACAGCTTTTGATGTTTTAAAATTTTTATTCAGTTCAAAATATTTTTCAGCTTCCCTTGTGATTTCTTCTTTGACCCATGGGTTATTCAGAAATATGTTGTTTAATCTCAAAATACTTGGAGTTTTCCCAAATAGCTTTCTGATACTGATTTCTAATTTAATTATATTATGGTTAGATAACATACTGTGCATGATTTCAATCTATTTAAATTTATTGAAACTTGTTTTATGAACCAGCATAATAATGGGTATTCTGTACACTTATAAAAGTATATTTTGGTTTTTGTGAAGGGTTTTATAAACATCAATAGGTCAAGTTGTCACCCACTGTAATTGTTGATTTTTCTAATTCTTCTTTCAGTTTTTGTTTCATATATATCAAACCTCTGCTATAAGTTACATACAAGTTTAGGATTATTATATCTTCTTGATGATCTAACCTCTTTATCATTATAAAACATCCCTATTTTCAACAACCAGCGTATTTGAACTGATACAGCTTTATAACAAAACTACAGTAGATCCATGCAATTTCCCATAAAAAACATATAGAGCAAGCATAGACTTTGGATTAAAGGTGACATTTTGTTAGAGATTGCAAAGAACTTTTCCAGGTTTAAAACTGAGGGAATTACCATGGAATTTCTTATAAACAAACTAGTCAGGACTCAATTTCATGATGATAGTATGTAAGATAAGTAAGAAAGGACATTCATTCCAACCTAGCTAATGCTAATTTTATTAGTGTCTTTGTGGTAAATATTGTCTAGTTTGCACTTACTTTTATGACAAGATGTAATGGCCTGCTCAATTATTTTCTCAAAGTATCTGTGTCAAAATTTTCCCTGTTTTCTTTCAATAGCTGGATACTTCCTTAACATGCTAAGTGATAGGTACCTCAGTCCCCACAACTAGCTACATACGTAGTGGGAAAATTCTAGCAATATCCCATTAAAGGTAGGAATAAGACAAGGAAGCTCACTGTCTTCACTATTATTAAATATTTTTACTGGAAATACTAGCTAATGCAATTAGATATGAGAAATTAGAGGTAGAAAATTTGGAAAGGATTAGGTAAAACTATAACCATTTCAATGATATGATTGCAATCCTAGAAAATCTAAAAGAATCAACTCCAAACAGTAAGGCATCGTAGTAATAACTAACATTTTTGAGCACTAACATTACCATCTCTATTTTAACTCATTTAATCATCATACTATCTATCAGAAAACGATAAGAAAATGTATTAGATATCCCTAGAAGAAGTTCAGAAGGAGGGTGAGTTCCAGGTTTGGAATGATAGTCCATCACTTCATGCAGTGGTCCTCAGCATCAGCTTTATTCCCTTGGGGCTGCCAAATGGCTGCCAGTGTCAGTGTTGGGCTAGAAGTTTCCATGTCAAGAGGAGAATGTGTTGGAAACTTTCTTGTAAGCATGAATCAATACCACATCAATACCATAGATAGTACATGTATATAATCTAGTTTTCTAATGCAGATGTGTGAGCAAGAATTTGAAGACCACTGCCTTGGACTAAACTTGGTTAGTCTGGTTATGGAACACATCAAATTTAGGTGACTCACCAATTGTGAGACTCATTGATTTGTGGAGGAAAGGTACTTGTGAGATAGGCTGGAAACTGGGACCCTTTACTGGAGTGCTTGGTCTCATTTTCTGGAGCAATAGAATACAAAGAAACTATGAGGGACGAAAAATAACTGCACACGTGCAGTTGGGGCAATTATGAACAATAAGATACAAAAAGTCCACAAACCAACTGCCACTTCTGAGGTGCTGTGAGCAGAAGAAGGGTACTGCACATGATCCCTGCACACAGCACCACCAAAGGGGTGGGCAGACCATCTAAACTATGCCTCCTGCCCAGCCCATGGACCTGGCCTCCTTGTTACCCCATTTAAAGACCCAAACAGCTCATTCTGCTGCACCTGTTTCTTGTTTTCACTCCTTCCTGCTGCAGCAGGAGCCCCACAAAGCCTTGCCTAGAATTCTCCTCTGGCCTCTACCAATTTCTACTGATTAAAGAGTCTAAGGGCCTGGGTCGTAGGTTAACACTCCAAGCTTGACATTGAAAAAGTGAAGGATGACGTTATTACTAGTGACGATAGCAATGGAATGATCAAGATGAAAACAATAATAACTAGCATTTATTGAGCACTTACAAAGTGCCAGACTATTCTGAGCGCTTTACATCCTCAGGACAAATCTATTAGGTAAATACTACTAATTAATCCATTTTACTAGTAAACTCCATGCGAACAGAGAACATTAGTTTTTTTTTCTCAGCAATGCATTACCTGGAGCACAGTAATAATTTAATAAATATTTAATGAATAAAAAAATGAGTATTGCCAAATTTCTCAGCCGAATAGGGCAAGATGAACTTTAATGCCAGAGCCGGGGTCATATGGCCCGGAGTTTTGCATACTTGGAGGTGAACCAAAGCACCAGATCCCTGCGAGGGACAACACGAAACAGCGGTTTAAATTTCCTCGGCAACCGCTGCTGGACTGAATTTATGTTGCAGGCTAACGGGGCGCAGAAAACAAAAAACGGAGATTTGAGGAGACAAACCTCCTCCCGGCTGGCGTACGAGTTTCCGAGAAGCCTGGCAGCTAAGTTAATTTCAGCGCGGGACCCGGAACTGGGGGGATCCGCACTCCTCCAGCTACACTCGCGTCCCGACTCTCTAGCCGCGCGAGGAGGCTACGCCGGAAGTCTCGACTGCTCCTCGAGGAGTGTGGCCACCCGCCGGCTTTTACCCCACCCACTCCCCACGCCCCACGCCCGGAAGGAGTCGTCACGCTTGCCGCGGCGTGGTACTTCGGAGGACAGGTTAGCGTCCCCGCGGGAGATAGAGTCGGGTCCCTCTCACCCCAGAAGCTTTTGTTCCCGTAGTCCTGAAGGCCGCGTTTGCACGCCGGGTGGGCTGCTGCAGGGGGAGCCCGTCAGGGGCCACCTTGCTGTCGTCGCCGGATCGCCACCTCCCGCAACAGCGTGGTTGGCGCCTGGGGGCCCGTGGTGGGCTTAGCGCCTCGGGATGCTACAAGGTTCCCCTCCTCCGCTCCCCTTTGTAGCTAACGGTGGCCTAGCCCTGTGGTCCTTGCTGAGCGTTCCCAGGAGCACATTTGTGAAGAGGTGGGGTCCTGTCGAAGAGGTGGAACGGGGCATTTTGTCGGTGGTCCCAAGTTACAACAATCTGAGGAGGACCTTGCCCAGATGATTGTAGAAAGGAATTTTCTGGCTCGGTGGTCTTAATAGTGTTTGTCTCGTCACATTTGAGCTCCATACAGGGGCTGACGATAGAAGTGATTTTCAGCGTAAGTGATTTTCAGGTGTTTGTGTAAGTGTGTGTGATAGTCTGTGCCTGTGTGTGTGTGTGTGAGAGAGAGAGAGAGAGAGAGGGAGGGGGGAGAGAGCACGAGCGCTCGGTAGCTGTGTGTAATTTTAAAAATCCACAAATATACTTTGCTTCTCCTGGTCTCTTCCCCTAATTCCTCCTTACTCTCACCTGAGGGGTGTTTCTCTACTTCACCTTTGGATAGCAGTAGCAATTCTCTACCTAGGCTTTACACATTTAAAACACAGATCTGACCGTGTTAATCCTCTGCTTAAAATCTTACCGGCCTTCCCGTTGTTTCAGGATAATACAAATTCCTTAGGCTGGCTTCGAGACCCTTCAAGGTCTTGATTCTGCTGTTTTTCAGTCTCATCTCCTTTCATGGAAGCACACACACTGTTTGTCCCTTGTCATGCCAACCTGCAGTAGTTTCATCTCTTTGGCTATGACAAGGTTTTATAATGGTTTACCCACATTTGGTAATTTATTTTTTCCATTCAGTCAAGATTTATTGAATTCCTGATATTGCAGGCACTGTTTTAGGAGCTGGGGATATAATGTGGAAAAAAACCCCAACCCAATCTGTAGTCCTTTTGAAAAATAACAGCTTGACTAAGATATAGTTCACATACCATAGAATTATAAAATACACATAAATTTTTAGTGCACTCACAAAGTTGTGCAACCAACACCCCAATCAATTTAAAAACATTTTCATCACTTCCAAAAGAAGCCCTGTACCCATTAGCAGGCTCTCCTGATTTCCTCCTTACCCCACCCCACTCGTAGACCTAAGGAACTATTCATCTACTGAATATATATTCAGCTATTCTAGACAATTCATATAAATGAAATCATAAAGTATGTGACGTTTTTTGATTGTCTTTCACTTAACATTCATGTTCATCCATGTTGTAGCATGTATCAGCACTTCATTCCTTTTTATTGCTAGATAATATTTCATTGTATGGCTATACCACGATTTATTTATCCATTGGTCAGTTGATGGACATTTGGGTTGTTATGGCTCTTACAAATAATGTTACTGTGAACATTCATGTACAAGTTTTTGTGTGAACGTCATGATTTCATTTCTCTTGGGTATATACCTAAGAGTAGAATTGCTGGGTTGTATGGTAATTCTACGTTTAACATTTTGCGGAAATGCCAGACTTTTTTAAAGCAGCTGCACCATCTTATATTCCTGTAAGCGGTGTATGAAGGTTCTAATTTCTTCCCATCCTTGCCAACAATTGTCATTATCTGCTTTCTTTTTTTTTTTTTTCTTAAATTCTAGCCATCCTAGTGGGTGTGAAGTGGTATCTCATTGTGGTTTTGATTTGTAGTTCCCTGATGCCTAATGACAGTTAAGCATCTTTTCATGTGCTATTGGCCATTTGTATATCTTCTTTGGAGAAATGTCTATGCATATTCTTTGCCCATTTAAAAATTTGGCTGTTTGCTTTTTATCATTGAGTTGTAAGAGTTCTTTATATATTCTAGGTCCAAGTCCCTTATCAGATATATGACAGTTATGTGGATTATGCTGTAGTTCCTGTAAATGGAAAACACATGAGGTTAATTTTTACTCTTCCTAGAGACCATGTTATAGATCTGCGGAGTAATTTAGAGTGAATTACTATGTGTGAAATACTGGGCCCAGGAAAACTGATGGGAAGAACCTGTGAGCAGCATTTTAAGATTTGAAAAATGCAGCAAGTGGAAACAGTTTATATAATTTTCCCATTCCCTACTGAGTTTTGTCTTTTCCGTATTGATTTGTACGAGTTCTTTGTGTAGAGATATTAACCTATTGACTGTTAGATATGGGGCAGATATTTTCAGTCTATTTGCTTGTAAACTTTGTTTTTGTATCTTTTATTATGCTAAAGCTTTACGTTTTTGTATAGTCAAAGACTGTCCGTCTTTTCCTTTAAAAGGCTTCTGGGGTACTGATGTAGTTTGGGATATCCTATTCTTAAATGATGGGAGTTACAGAAACCGACACAGTAGTTCCCTGGCTAGTGTGACGTCTGAGTCCATGGTACTGTATTTAACTTTACAGGCAGGCCTTATTTTATTGTGCTTCATTCTGTTGTGCTTCGCAGTTACTGTGCTTTTTACAAATGGAAGGTCCCTGGCAAACGTGCATCGAGCAAGTCTTGGTGCCATTTTTCCAACAGCGTTTGCTCACTTGGTGTTTCTGTGTCACATTGTGGTCATTCTCACAACATTTCACACTTTTTCATTATTATTTGTTATGGTGATCTGTCATCAGTGATCCTTGATGTTACCATTGTAATTGTTTTGGGGTGCTGTGAACCGTGCCCATATAAGACAGTGAACTTAAATGAGAAATGTTATGTGTGTTGTGACTGCTCCACCAATTGACCGTTACCCCGTTTCTCCCTCTCCTTGGGCTTCCCTATTCCCTGAGACACAACAATATTGAAATTAGGCTAATAACCCTGCATTGGCCTTTAAGTGTTCAAGTGAAAACAAGTGTTGCACTTCTCTCACTTTAAGTCAAAAGCTAGAAATGACAAGCTGGTGAGGAAGGCGTGTCAAAAGCCTAGATAGGCTGAAAGCGAGGCTTCTTGCACAAAACAGTTAGCCAAGTTGTGAATGCAAAGGAGAAGTTCTTGAAGGAGATAAAAAGTGCTACTCCAGTGAACACACAAATGATGAGAAAGCGAAACAGCCTTATTGCTGATATGGAGAAAGTTTTAGTGGTCTGGATAGAAGATCTAGCCAACCACAGCACTCTCTTAAACCAAAGCCTAAATTCAGAGCAAGGCCCTAACTCTCCTCAATTCTGTGAAGGCTGAGAGAGGTGAGGAAGCTGCAGAAAAGTTTGAAGCCAGCAGAGGTTGGTTCATGAGGTTTAAGGAAAGAAGCCGTCTCCATAACAAAAGTGCAAGGTGAAGCAACAAGTGCTGATGTAGAAGCTGTAGCAAGTTATCCACAAAATCTAGCTAAGGTAATTAATGAAGGTAGCTACACTAAACAGTGGATTTTCAATGTAGATGAAACAGCCTTATGTTGGAAGAAGATGCCATCCAGGACTTTTATAGTTAGAAATCAATGCTTGGCCTCAAAGGACAGGCTGACTCTGTTAGGGGCTAATGCAGCTGGTGACTTTCGGTTAAAGCCAGTGCTCATTTACCATTCCGAAAATCCTAGGGCCCTTAAGAATTATGCTAAATCTACTCTGCCTGTGCTCTTTAAGTGGAACAACAAAGCCTGGATGACATCACATCTGTTTACAATATGCTTTACTGGCTGTTTTAAGCCCACTGTTGAGACCTACTGCTCAGAATAAAAGAGTCCTTTCAAAGTACTGCGGCTCATTGACAATGCACCTGGCCACCCAAGAGCTCTGATGGAGATGTACAATGAGATTAATGTGGTTGTCATGCCTGTTAACTGTTCTGCAGCATATGGATCAAGGGGTAATTTCGACTCTCAAGTCTTACTATTTAAGAAATACATTTTGTAAGGGTAGAGCTGCCAGAGATAGTGATTCCTCTGATGGACCTGGGTGAAGTCAATTGAAAACCTTCTGGAAAGGATTCACCATTTTACTTGCCATTAAGAACATTGATGATTTATAGGAAGAGGTAAAAATATTAACAGGAATTTGGAAGAAGTTGATTCCAAACCTCATGGATAACCTTGAGGGGTTCAAGACTTCAGTGGAGGATATAACTACAGATGTGGTGTAAAGAGCAAGAGAGCTAGAATTAGAAGTGGAGCCTAAAGATGTGAGTGAACTGCTGTGATCTCAGAATAAAACTTTAGTGGATGAGGAGTTGCTTCTTATGGATGAGCAAAGAAAGTGGTTTCTTGAGATGGAATCCACTCCTGGTGAAGATGCTGTGAAGATTGTTGAAATGATAACAAAAGATTTAGAATATTACATAGACTTAGTTGATAAATCAGTGGCAGGGTTTGAGAGGATTGACTCCAGTTTCGAAAGAAGTTCTCCTGTGGGTAAAATGCTGTCGAACAGCATTGCCTGCTGTAGAGATCATTTGGGAACGGAAGAGTGAATCGATGCGGCGGACTTCATTGTTGTCTTGTTTTAAGAAATGGCCACGGCCACCCCAGCCTTCAGCATCCACCACCCTGATCAGTCAGCAGCCACCAACACCAAGGCAACACCCTCCACCAGCACGGATTACAACCGTCTGAAAGCTCACATGGTGGTTAGCATTTTAAGTATTTTAAAGTTATGTACATTGGCTGTTTTTAAGATACGATGCTATTGCACACTTAATAGACTGCAGTATAGTATAAACATAACTTTTTTTTTTTTTTTTTTGCGGTACGCGGGCCTCTCACTGTTGTGGCCTCTCCCTTTGCAGAGCACAGGCTCCGGACGCGCAGGTTCAGCGGCCATGGCTCACGGGCCTAGGTGCTCCGCGGCATGTGGGATCTTCCCGGACCAGGGCACGAACCCGCGTCCCCTGCATCGGCAGGCGGACTCTCAACCACTGCGCCACCAGGGAAGCCGTAAACATAACTTTTATACGCACTGGGAAACCAAAAAATTTGTGTGACTCCCTTTATTGCAATATTCGCTTTGTTGTTGTGTTCTGGAGCCGAACCCACAGTATCTCCAAGGTGTGCCTATAGAGCATTCACTGTTTCGGACACTTGTGCCTCCCTCTCTCTCTGCCTTGAAAAATATGCTAAAATCTGCTTCAGCTTTATTGGTTCATTTAATTTTCTATTTCAAACGGACTCCTGGAAGTTATTTCCTTATTCTCCTCGTCATGTTTAGTCTACTGCATTAGATTTGTGAGAGCTGTATTGTACAGTTGGTCATCAAATAGTAGGTACTTATTACATGCCAGCAGAAGTTTATTTGAAGATTTTATGTGTGCAGAGCTTGAATGTAACTGCTGGTTCTGTATTGATTGGGGCATGCTGGGAACAGTAGTTTGATAAAATCCTGTTAACGTTATTTTAGTGTTTGTTTTTCTCATTTCATTGGTTTAAAGGTAGTAGTAATTCAGGTATTTTTAGGGTCTCTGAACATTTTGAGTAACCGAGGAGAGCTATATACTGTAGCTCCTTAGAAAATTTTCATTTCTATTTCACATGCAATATCTAGGGCTTCATTGTTTCCCTATGGCCTGATTTGTTAGGAGGACTCTGTGTTTCTTGCTCTAGTGTTTGTTTTTTTTTAAATTGTGGTAAAATGTACAGAACATGAAACTTAGCATTCTAACCATTTTAAGTGTACAATTCATTGACATTAAGTACATTCACGTTGTTGTGCAACTGTCACCACCATCCTCTCCAGAACTTTCATTTTCCTAAACCGAAACCCTGTATACCTGTTAAATAATAACTCCCCGTTCCCCCCTCTCTCCAGCCCCTTGTAACCACCATTCTACCTTTTGCCTCTGGAATCATAAAATATTTGTCCTTTTGTGTCTGATTTATTTCATTTTGTATAATGTCTTTAAGGTTCATCCATATTGTAGCATATTGCAGAATTTTCTTCCTTTTTAAGGGTAAATAATATTCCATTGTATGCATATATCATATTTTGTTTATCCATTCATTAGTTCATAGACATTTGGGTTGTTTACATCTTTTGGCTAGTATGACTAGTGCTTCTGTGAACATTGGTACAATTATCTCTTTGAGCTCTTTTGAGTGTGTACCGTAAGTGGAATTGCTGGGTCATAGGGTAATTCTCTGTTTAATATTTTGAGGAACATTCATATGCTTCAGTGTTTTTTGTCATTCACATAAAATATGAGATTTAAATAAAATGTGTAATTTAGGCAAGTATTAATTACCACATTTACCTTTCTAAAACTATAAATTCAAAGAGCCATCTCCCAGTTGAAGGGATGTAGGGGTTTTTGTCTTAGGACTTGGAGATCTTGGAGTTTTAAAATTATGTACTAGAATTCAGATTAAATAACAGGTTTATCTGGATAGGTTCCCAAATCCTGAACTTCTTTATGATCTAAGCTCCTGTTTTTTTTTTGTTTTGTTAACTCTGTGTATTCAGTCTTTTTGGGCAAATTACTCATCATGGCAGATGGTAAGATGGAGGTGAGTTCACATACTTGTTGCAAAGTTCTGGATTGTTCTGTCACCCTTCTGCTGCTTTAGTTGGATACTCTGGCAGTTACTCAGGTATGATGTGAATACTGCTGTTTCTGACAAGCAAGTTCACCTCCGCCGGTGCAAAGGTATCCATGTCATTAACTAGTGAAGGATGGGAAATGGCCACTATTATTCTGTTGCTACTGTACAAGCATTTTTTCAACGATTCCCCTGATGTTGGAAGTGTAAGTTGTTTTGGGTACGGGGATCCCTCTCAGTAACTGGCCTCCCTGAGATAAATGGGGAAGTGTAGATAGACAGCAGTATAACTCAACCAGATCTTAGAAAACTAAGATCTCATGCCTGCCAGACCCTCCCTCTTCCCCTTCCCCTCATTTGCAACATCTTTCATAAACTCCTGTTTAGTATTTCCTCATCACTGTTACAGCCCACACCCCATGATAAACAGCAAGCGTATTATCAGGAGAGATGGAAGGAACAAATATGTTAATGTGACTTTTGCTCTCAGTTTGGGTCCATTTGTCATCTGGGCTCTCACCTGATCATCCATCTTGTGGGCTCTTGGCACCTTATGGCATTTGGCATCTACAGATGCACTAGAAAGGTCCCCAAATGCATTTGGATGCTCCAGACTCTTGGAACTTGAATATAACTTGGATTTGTATGTGATTTCCCTAGCATCCAGCAAATACCAAGCTACATAGATGCTGAGTACCCGCCTTGGCCTGTTTATGCCTCAGCTCTTTGAGTAAGACAAAACACAATCCCATAAAAATGCCTTTGTAAGACTTTTTTTTTGAGGTTACCAGACAAAGGTGAATATTAATTCCTAGTTTTTGGTAATAGATTGTTACCTTTCATTAGACTTTTCGATACTAGGGACAAAGTGATTTACTTCTAGTGTATGTCAGTAGCCTTTAGAAACACTTCCAGGTCCATATTTAAATATTTCAACATGCTTATGTTAGATTAGGACCTTTCAAATTTTATTTGGGCCACAGGCCTTTGGTCTATAAATGGCAAAACTGCTGAATTTTATGTGAATACTTTTGCATTTTAACTTTATGATTTTTTCTCCTTTCTATAAACATATGGCACTATTTTTATTCTCTTAGTCTGCATCTGTCTTTTAAAAATTATCATATAGTAAAATTGACTGTTTCACCTTTTGGTTTAGTTCTGTGAATTTTTATTTTTTTAATAAATTTATTTTACTTTAGTTTTGCCTGTGTTGGGTCTTCGCGGCTGCACGCAGGCTTTTAGTTGCGGCGAGCGGGGGCTACTCTTCGTTGTGGTGCACAGGCTTCTCATTGCGGTGGCTTCTCTTGTTGCAGAGCACGGGCTCTAGGCGCGTGGGCTTCAGTAGTTGTGGCACGTGGGCTCAGTAGTTGTGGCTCGTGGGCTGTAGAGCACAGGCTCAGTAGTTGTGGCTCACGGGCTTAGTTGCTTGGCCGCATGTGGGATCTTCCTGGATCAGGGCTTGAACCTGTGTCCCCTGCGTTGGCAGATGGATTCTTAACCACTGTGCCACCAGGAAGCCCCTTAGTTCTGTAAATTTTAATACATGTATAGATTTGTGTAACGGCAACTATAACCAAGGTATACCTCACCTCAAAAACTACCGTGTGCTATCTCTTCACCATCACCTTTCCCTCACCCAGGTAAGCAAAACCAAAAAAGTAAATGTCATTTTGTGCTTTTTATTTAGGGAAACAGTAAGGTTGTGTCCCTTTTTTTTTCTCTTTACCAGTGATTTTTATCCAAATGTGATGGGGCTAAAAAGGATAAAATAAACATAATTCCTTTTCATTTTCTTTCAGAAACTTGCAGACTTTCTCACAAACTTGATTAGGAATAAAAACATTTTCCTCGTGATTCCTTCCAGAAGGTGGCAGTGTTGTGCTATAATAGGATGTAAAGATCGTCTGCAGGAAAATATCAATAATTAAGTTTTTACTTCAGGAAAACAGGACAGTTAATTAAGAATTAACATTTAACTCTGGAATCTGTTTTCTTTGGATCAGTTCCAAAGTCTGTCTTATTTCTAGCAAAGCAGTCTGTGGATAAAATCATCCTTTAATTCTTTCATATTTGTTTTCAAATAGTTTTAAATGTTTGCAGAGGTAGGAGTTAACTTTGAGGTTAACCTTTGTGGCAAGAATAACTCCAGTGTTATGGATGAATCTGTGAGTCACAGAATCAGTCGTATCAGTGAGACCTCAGGTGTTTTATATTTCAGCCTTCTCTGTCACAGGTAGGAACCCCATCTGTAACATCCCTCACAGCTGGTGGCATTGATTAATCAGCAGATGGAGCAGATGCAGAAGAAACAGATTTTGATTGCCAGCATCCTGAGTTTGAAGCTTTAATGGAGATACTCAGTGAGAAATCATGAAGTGGAGCTTGTGAGACATTCACACTTAGGTGACTCACAGGTTTTCAAACCTAATCCACTCGAAAAGGGATTCCCTTTCTCCTTACACTTCCATCAGTTTACATCTGACAGTATATACTTCCCTGGGCACTGGGTCCACCATTTATCCAGATGCTCATGCAGGGTACTTGGGATCGTCTTTAAGACCTCTCAGCATTCTCTTATTTCTACCTCTCAGGTAGAATTTCTCAAACCTGGTTACTTCATCTCTACCTCTGTCATCCTAGTCCACACAACCTTTCTCTCTCACCTGGATATTGCTTTCTAATTGGTATGCCCAAATGTGTTAATACTTTATTTTTCACACAAAAGATATTCTAAAAAATATAAAATCTGATCACGTCAAACTCCTGCTTGAAACTCTTCTATGGTTTGCCTTTATACTTAGAATAAACCTGAAATATTTAACTTGATCCACAACAGTCCTCCCTTCCAGCCCCACCCCCTGATCTGGCCTCTCTGCTTACTGCTACAGCCTCACATCATGCCAGTTCCCTTGTTCACTGTGCTCCGTCCTCTCTTTATTCCTTGATTGGAGGAGGGGAGGAGAATAGAACAGGGAGACCTGTTTTTAAGCCAACATGCATTTTAGGTAAAGAAATGATGGCTTAGTAATTAAAGTTTGTGGCTCATGGGGACATTTTCATAGCAATCAAGAACTCATCGCTTTGTCACTTTTCAACACCTCAACATAAATCTAGGGATAAATGCACATCTCAGTTCAGATTCTGTGTGGAAAAAAAAATTTACATTCTGACTAAGAAAAGGAAATTTAGGACCAGGCAGCCATTACCTGTTATATTCCAAGTGTGACTAATCCTTTGTATTTGAGAGCTTTCACTCAGTGTGTCTAAAATGACTCTATTTTTGTAATTTCATCCTTCTAGCGTTTAATTATGCATTCTTTGTTTTTCACGTGTGTGAGTCTTGCCTCAGCAACCAGTTGGACCACACCACCATCTGGGGCTTAGATGCTATTGGTGGCATCCCGAATAAGTGATAGTTGTGCAGCCTGTTCTTGAGTTTCTTGCTTCCCAGGGCAGTTCATTCCTTTTTGGGATAGTTTTGTCTGTTAAGAAGTCCTTCCCTATCTTGTACCAGATCTCTGGTTTGCAGTTTTCCCACACTGGTTCTAGCTTTCCTTGGAGGCATAGAGAACAAGCCTAACTTCTCTTCCGCCATTAGCTCTTTAGCTGTTGAAGTAGCTGTTGTAGCTCCCAGCATATTCCCCTTGATAAACCTTCTCAGCTTCTTCAAGTATTTCTCAGTGTTTTCACTCTTCTGGGCACTTTCTACTGACTGTCTTCTAGTTTAGTGTTTGAAAGTGTGTTTTGAGACTATCTGCAACACAGTCACTTAAGATACTTGTTAAAAATGAAGATTCCTGTTGGATTCAGATGGTAGATTGACTTCTGATCTTGCTCCCTATTGAAACCCCACTAAAACTAGTAAAGATCCAAAGGACAGAACGTTAGGAAAGGAGATAAGAACAATACAATTTGAAAAACTGAAAAGCCCAAGCAAGAGTGAATGGAAATTTATCTCGACCCCCAAGAATCATGACCCGTAAATTGGCAGAAGGAAAAACTGAAACTAATTATATTTACCCTGTAAATCCTCAAGAAGCTCAAGAACTGGGCAGTGCCAGGTATTCCTGGAAATTGGGATACGAGGGAGATAAAATTAGGAAGACTGGGTGAATATTGCTGATTAGTAACTCCCAATGGATGCTGTTCACCTTGGGACAGATGCTGAGGCTCAAAGCAATGATCTCTGGATAGAGTAGCATTTCCTTACGGGAAGGCATTCCTAGAATTTCTCAGGAAATTTTATGTTTATTCGAATCTCAAATCCTGAGGAAAGTCATTTAAAAAGTCAGGAAAATAAAAAAGGATTTAAAAATTTCCCAAGAATTAAAGCTTAACATATTATTGGATACCATTGGTTCTGAGAGTTCCACTGGCATCAAGTGGAAAGCAAGAAAGGGGCATGCTGACACTGAGTAGAAAGTAAAGGTCTAGGAACTGAGACAGAAACATCTGGGAGAAAAGCATCATGGTTTAATCAGTTGGTCTTACTCATAGTTGTTGCCATCTTATAAATATGTTTTCATGCTCTACCTGCTGCTAACAGGTATTCTTACAAGTAAAATAAGTTTATATGCATTATAAATCCTATGAGTGGTGTCCCAAGAAATAACAAATTTGGGAGCAAAATAAATCTGTAAACTGGCAGTTACAATATAATGTTCTGCGTAGTACTGTTAACCTTGCTATGAGATCTCAATGTTGTATATATAAATATTACCCAATAATGTTTGTTGGTGTTTTCAAGTTCAGCATATTCACTGATAGACTGTGGGTTTTTTTTTTTTTTTTTGGAAATAACAGAGGAATTGAAAAGAAGGTTTGAAAGTTTTTGTGGAATACTCCAATATGAAATGAGAACTTAATCTAAAAGCTGAAATAGTAAAAGCAATATTTCAAAGCAAAACCAAAACCAGAGTAAGCAGACAAAATAGTTTGTTGTAAAAAAAAAAAAAAAATAGTTTATATGAAGCAATGTGTACCCTAACACTCAACTTGAGGGATGCTTTTTGATACACTCTGAATTTGACCAATGTCAACACAAATGAATGAAATTTTTCTGCATCTGGAATATTTGTTATGAAAGACTATTGAACAGCACATGATTAAAAAATTTCATTTTTAGAATGATAACTTCTAAATATTTATAGTACTTCAACTTTTACAAGTATTTTTATTTGGGATTTATTTTGTATTAATGTTTCTTTTATAAGGTCTTTTTTTCCCCTCAGATTTCTTGAGGTATAATCGATGTATAACATGCAAGTTTAAGATGTACAACGTGATGCCATTTGTAGCAACATGGATGGACCTGGAGATTATCATATTAAGTGAAGTAAGTCAGACAGAGAAAGCCAAATACCATATGATATCACTTATATGTGGAATCTAAAAAAAAAAAGTGATACAAATGAACTTATCTATAAAACGGACTCTCAGAGTTAGAGAATGGTTACTGGGGAGAAGGGTGGCGGGGGGAGGTATAGAATAGATTGGGAGTTTGGGATTGACAGGTACACACTGCTTTATTTAAAATAGATAACCAACAAGGACTTACTGTATAGCACAGGGAACTCTGCTTAATATTCTGTAATAACCTAAATGGGAAAAGAATTTGAAAAAGGATAGTTACATGTATATGTATAACTGAATCACTTTGCTGTACTCCTGAAACTAGCACAACATTGTTAACTATACTCCAAAATAAAAAAAAGATGTACAACGTGATGATTTGGAACACGTGTATTTCGAATGATTGCTACAGTAGGGTTAGTTAATACCTCTGTCACCTCACATAATTACCATTTGTGTGGGCGTGTGGTGAGAACATTTAAGATCTACTCTTTTAGCAACTTTAAAGTATATAACACAGTATTGACTGTAGTCACTATGCTGTACGTTAGATCCCCAGAATTTATTCATCTTATAATTGGAAATTTGTACCTCTTGGCCAGTATCTTCTCATTTCCCCAATCCCCAGCCCCTGGCAAACACCATTCTCTGTTTCTATGAGTTTGGCTTTATAGGTTCCACATATAAGTGATATCATACAGTAAATGTTTTTCTCTAACTCATTTCAACAAATAGTGCTCTCAAGGTCCGTTGATGTCCCAAATAGAATTTCCTTCATTTTTTTTTAATGACTGAATAATATTCTAGTGTATGTGTATATATCCGGGTTTTTTTTGGCGGTATGCGGGCCTCTCACGGTTGTGGCCTCTCCCGTTGCGGAGCCCTGGCTCTGGACGCGCAGGCTCAGCGGCCATGGCTCACGGGCCCAGCTGCTCCGTGGCATGTGGGATCTTCCCAGACCGGGACACGAACCCGTGTCCCCTGCATCGGCAGGCGGACTCTAAACCACTGCGCCACCAGGGAAGCCCTATATATCCGTTTTTTATCCATTCATCTATTTCGGTTATTTCCATGTCCCCAGTATTGTGAATAATGCTGTAATGAACATGGGGAGTATGGGTATCTCTTGACACAGTGATTTCATTTCCTTTGGAAGTATACCCAGAAGTGGGATTGCTGAATCATATGGCAGTTTTATTTTTAATATTTTGAGGAATCTCAACACTGTTTTCCATAGTGCTCTGCCGATTTACGTTACTACCCAAAATACACAAGGGTTCCCTTTTCCACATTCTTATCAACACTTACCTCTTGATTTTGAATTTTGTTTATTTTATCAAAAACCAGCTCTTAGTTTTGTTGATTTTTCTGTTATTTTTCTGGTCTCAATTTTACTTATTACTGCTCTCATCATTGTTATTGCTTCCCTTCTGCTAACTTTGGGCTTAGTTTGATCTTCTCTTTCTAGTTTCCTGAGGTGTAAGTTTAGGTGATTTATTTGAGATCTTTCTTTTTCTTAATATAGGCATTTAGAGCTATAAACTTCCCTCTTAAAACTGCATTTGTTGCATCCCATGCATTTTGGTATGTTGTGTTTTCTTTTTCATTTGTTTCAAGATTTTTAAAATTTTCTTTTTGATTCCTCCTTTAATCCATTGGTTGCTCAGGGATGTGTTGTTTAATTTTCACACATTTTTGAATTTTCCAGTTTTCCTCCTATTAATGATTTCTAGTTCCATACCATCTAGGTCAGAAAAAGGTACTTGGTATGATTTCAGGTTTTTAAATTTGCTGAATAAGATTTGTTTTGTTGACTGCATGTATGATCTGAGTTGGAGTATGTTTTGTGTATGCTTGGGAATGTGTATTCTGCTGCTTTGGGGGTGGGATGTTCTATATACTGGTTTTCTGTCTTGGTGATCTATCCATTTAAGTGGGGCGCCAAAGTCCCCTACTGTTATTGCACTGTTGTCTTTCTCCCTTTGTATGTGCTTAAGATATGTAGTTGCTCCATTGTTAGATGTACATACACACACAAACACACATATCGTTGCTCTGTCCTCTTGGTGAATTGACCCCTTTGTCATTATATAGTAATAATCTTTGTCTCTTTTTTCAACTTTTGGGATAAAGTCTGTCTTCTCTGAAATAAATACAGCTACTTGTGCTCTCTTTTGGTTTCCATTTGTGTGGACTATCCCTTCTGTCCCTTCATTTTGAGACTGTGTGTACCTAAAGCTGAAGTTTGTCTCTTACATGCGTCACACAGTTGGGTCTTGTTTTTTATTTGTGCAGCCACTCTGCACCTTTTGATTGGAAAATTTAATCCGTTTACATTAAGTAATTATTGATAGGTAGGGACTTATTAATGCTGTCTTACTGTTTTCTGGCTGTTTTCTAGTTTCCTTGTTCCTATCTTCTCCTG